>NW_028317821.1:29055000-30537500 GCF_062004578.1 Staurois parvus
TTTGGATTTTTACATTTTAATATTATGATTCCAGTGCTGCCCTGAAATCATAACCAATGAAATGTTCAATAAGGTACACAGGCCATGGCTTTGGGCTCCAGGCTTTTATGGGTGCATTCAGGTCACTGCATATTGCAGTTTTGATTTTATGGTTCATTTAGGCAGTTTTGATTTTATGATTTGTTTAGGCTCACAGTCACAGCTTTCCTTATATGAAAAGTACATGCCCAACACATCGCTACACCCACTGACCCACCCGGATTCCAATTAATCCCACCCCACTAGAACAGTAAGTACTTCTTGGTAGACATGCGGGTTTCATTTAGATTTGTTCTTTGGACAAAAATGTAAGTTTCGGAGATTTGGATGTATCAGAATTTCCAAATGGACATATTAACACATGTCAATGAATTCGAAAAAAAAATTATAATGAAATTAACAAATGCATTTGCTTAATTCGGATGAGTTCACATGATGTGATAGTAGTTTGGGCCCATGGAGAAGTAATTAAATTTTCTTTAAATTCAAAGTTCTTCAATGAACAAATGCATCCGAAACAAAAATTTCCAGAGTGCAAGTCTACTTCTAGAGCTTTTCATAACTCTCTTTTTTTCTGTGTATCTCAGATCTGTGCAACTATGACCCGGTCTTTTGTAAGCACGTTTTTCTAAGTTCTAAAGGTCAATGTGTGCTTGTCCCATCTGTTGAACTGCTTTTGGCCATCCCTACACTTCCTAATTATCATCAAGCTGTGTCCCTCAATAGACAATAGAGAAAATAGGATTTTTGTATTTCACTTTAAAATCCTTTTCTTGGAGTCCATTGAAGGGCACAGCTCCATCCCTTCATTTCCTATTGCCCTGTATTTGGAATGATTGCTACAACTGAGCAAGTGTGAGTGGTTATATCCTTAAAGGGTCTTCAGTTTTTATGTGCCTAGTGTCCATTTTTACTCTACACAGCAGTATAACCTTAATTTGTTTAAAGCCTATCTCTGGGCAAAAAAAAGGTTTTCCCATGCAATGGAGCTGTGACTGTACGGCACGAGTCAACTGTTTGTTTTGTCTAGGGGTAAGAAGAAAGCTTATACTCAACTGATCCTTCCTATACTATGGACTTGTACATAGCTGCTAAGAAGCTTGTCCTCGCAGTTCACAGTTCCCTTGGGCATCCCATACACTGCTCAACTCCAGCCATGTTCACAACCCCTTAATAAAACTACAAAAAACAAGCTCAAAGATTGCTTACTGTCTCCAGTATGCAAGTGTGGAAGAAAATACATGTTCTCTGGCTGTGCAGGACTATAGCAGGACCCAAAACTCAGTGACTCCTAAGGGGGTAGTGCTACTTACTGCATTTATCAGCATCTTCAGGCCATTTGGATGGATCTTATTTACACCATAAATAATTTTTTATGAATCAACAAATATATGTTCAATACTTGGGCTTACTCCTAACATAAGAAATAGTCTGACCAGCACAATGTACTGTATCTTAATGACTGAGCCTGGACGGTTTACATGTTTTGTGTGGTTTTTAACTGTTTTTAAATAATTTTGGGAGATCAAAGTGTACTTACCTGGGATTTAGTCGGCTTACTAAAGATTTTTTGTGATATGTGTAAGCTGGTTTGGTAATTTTTACACACACACACTAATATACACACACCTGTTCAATTGCTTGGCAACACAGATTGCTAATCAGCCAATCACATGGCAGCTACTCAATGTATTTAGGCATGTAGGCATGGTGAAGACAACTTGCTGAAGTTTAAACCAAGCATCAGAATGGGGAAGAAAGGGGATTAAGTGACTTTGAATGTGGCATGCTTGTTGGTGCCAGACGGGCTGGTCTGAGAATTTCAAAAACTGCTGATCTACTGGGATTTTCATGCACAACCATCTCTAGGGTTTAGAGAATGGTCTGAAAAAAAAGAAAATATCCAGTGAGCAGCAGTTGTGTGGATGAAAATGCGTTGTTGATGTCAGAGGAGAATGGGCAGACTGGTTGCTGTGACATTCAGATGGTAGGGTCAGAATTTGGCATAAACAACATGAAAGCATGGATCCATCCTTGCCTTGTATCAACGGTTCAGACTGGTAGTGGTGGTGTGGGGGATATTTTCTTGGAACTGGAAATTTGTACCTAATCAAGTAGCTGGTATATATGGCCAGAGTATATATATCTTTTTTTTTTTTTTGTGTTTTGACTTGGATTGGGGAAGCACCCAAAACTCTTATTGTGCATCTGGTAGTTATTATTGGTTTTGGACTCAGGGTTTTGCTTCTTCTGTGTTTTTTTTTCCACGGTTTTTGCTTCCCCTGAGACATCTTTTCTGTACATCTGGACTGCTAAAACACAGGGATAATTTTTCTCCAAAGGAAACTCAAAACATTCACTGTTTTGTCACTTAAACGTCTTAGCTTGTAGAGGGCGGATGACATTTGCCTTTTTTATAGCTAATTATTTTATATTTTTAGTTTTAATAAAGTCTTGTGAACTGATCTTGATCAAAATGATTTGTAGCTATAAAAAAGCCACTGGAAAATTGGCCTTGAGGGTATATGATTAAAATCCAATACTGCCAGATACTATAGTGCCAGGGGACCCTATGCAGTATGTCCCTCTGCTTCAATTTCCACATTCTCTTACAGCCTGCCAGCACACATAATATGTTTTTGCAGTTGCCCCATAAAGCCAACTGTTTGGTTATACTATTGGAAGTTGCATTCATAAGTACTCAGTAAGTCTCCTTTACACTCACCTTCACTACTGAACTAATGTAAGATATTTAACAACCTCTTGTGTATGACAGAAAATGCATGAGCCTTTATGTTCAAGTAATTTTACGAGCATATTCAACTAAATATTCACTGAATTCCTTCATTAATCCTAAAGAGCCATCATTCCTTTTATTTGCTGCTTTTTGTTTTTAATATCTCTTAACTAATCACATGTAAACGTTTTTCTTTGTCAGGTTTGTGTTGCCTTGCATTAAATAAAATTATACACATTTTTACAAACTCTTTATTTAATTTGTATATTGACCATGCTTGAGTCAGCTACAATTGCAGTGTCATTATAAATTCAACCATTCACAGAATAAAATGTCTACAGCAGCAGTTTAAAACCATGGGTACACATCCCCTTGGGGTATGCACCAGAACTTTTAGAGGTATGGGGAAAAAATAAATAATGGCAGACAGGGATGTCATTTATTCACATGCGCTATCAGTGTCAGTGGAATCAACAAATCTAAGAGCAAATGCTGGGAAGGAGGAAAGGGTAGGGAGAAAGTGTGGGCTGTGCTCTCTGTTCTTCTTGTTCTAACACCTATATCACTAAGGCTGCCAGTGGAGGTACCTGGGGCATGTGCACTGCTCTGAAGTGTGACCACCTCCCTGTAATGTAAGCTGGGGAGCTGAGAGCAGATCACTGACGAGGATCACACTTTGCCCTGTGTAGCCCAAACCTGGAAGTGAGGACAAGGTTCAGCATGCTGATATGGATTAGTGCAGTCTCCAAACTGCGGCCTGAGAGCTGGGTGTAGCCCTTTGATTTCTCCGATCTGGTCCTTGGGGCACCATTCCTCCCACTGACACAAATGATGGGGCACCATTCCTCCCACTGACATAAATGATGGGGCACCATTTCTGCCACTGATGGATAGCATTCCTTGCACTGACCCTAATAATGGGGCACCATTCCTCCCACTGACATTATTATGGGGCACCATTTCTCCCTTGAATACCAACAATATGGTGCCATTCCATGCACTGATACCAACAATGGGGCACTATTTCTCCCAGTGATACCAATGATGGGGCACTATTCCTACCACTGATAGAAACGATGGGGCACTATTCCTCCCACTGATACCAATGATGGGGCACTATTCCTCCCACTGATACCAATGATGGGGCACCTATTCCTCCCACTGATACCAATGATGGGACACTATTCCTCCCACTAATACCAATAATGGGGCACTGTTCCTCCCACTGATACCAATGATGGGGCACTATTCCTCCCACTGATACCAATGATGGGACACTATTCCTCCCACTAATACCAATAATGGGGCACTGTTCCTCCCACTGATACCAATGATGGGACACTATTCCTCCCACTAATACCAATAATGGGGCACTGTTCCTCCCACTGATACCAATGATGGGACACTATTCCTCCCACTAATACCAATAATGGGGCACTATTCCTCCCACTGATACCAATGATGGGGCATATTCCTCCCACTAATACCAATAATGGGGCACTGTTCCTCCCACTGATACCAATGATGGGGCACTATTCCTCCCACTGATACCAATGATGGGGCACTATTCCTCCCAATGATACCAATGATGGGGCACTATTCCTCCTACTGACACCAATGATGGGGCACTATTCCTCCCACTGACAGCAATGATGGGGCACTATTCCTCCCACTGATACCAATGATGGGGCACTATTCCTCCCACTGATACCAATGATGGGGCACTATTCCTCCCACTGATACCAATGATGGGGCACTATTCCTTCCACTGATACCAATGATGGGGCACTATTCCTCCCAATGATACCGAGGATGGGGCACTATTCCTCCCAATGATACCAAGGATGGGGCACTATTCCTCCCAATGATACCAATGATGGGGCACTATTCCTCCTACTGACACCAATGATGGGGCACTATTCCTCCCACTGACAGCAATGATGGGGCACTATTCCTTCCACTGATACCAATGATGGGGCACTATTCCTCCCAATGATACCAATGATGGGGCACTATTCCTCCCAATGATACCAAGGATGGGGCACTATTCCTCCCACTGATACCAATGATGGGGCACTATTCCTCCCACTAATACCAATGATGGGGCACTATTCCTCCCACTGATACCAATGATGGGGCACTATTCCTCCCACTGATACCAATGATGGGGCACTATTCCTCCCACTGATACCAATGATGGGGCACTATTCCTCCCACTAATACCAATGATGGGGCACTATTCCTCCCACTAATACCAGTGATGGGGCACTATTCCTTCCACTGATACCAATGATGGGGCACTATTCCTCCCACTAATACCAATGATGGGGCACTATTCCTCCCACCGATACCAATGATGGGGCACTATTCCTCCCACTGATACCAATGATGGGGCACTATTCCTCCCACTAATACCAATGATGGGGCACTATTCCTCCCACTAATACCAATGATGGGGCACTATTCCTTCCACTGATACCAATGATGGGGCACTATTCCTCCCACTGATACCAATGATGGGGCACTATTCCTCCCACTAATACCAATGATGGGGCACTATTTCTCCCACTAATACCAATGATGGGGCACTATTCCTCCCACTGATACCAATGATGGGGCACTATTCCTCATATTGAAACCAATGATGGGGCACTATTCCTCATATTGAAACAAATGATGGGGCACTATTCCTCCCACTGATACCAGCGATGGGGCACTATTTCTCCTACTGATTCTGGGACATTTTCCAATCCCTCTGGCCAAAGTCAGGCCCTCCTAAAGCCTGAAGGACAGTAAACTGGCCCTTTTTAAAAAAGGTTTGGAGACCCCTGGATTAGTGGGACACATGAAGCACTACTGGGGTTATTTTTTGGGGCACGAACAATGAAAATGTGCAGCAACCATTATCACCTTATAACCATTGACCAAAATAATTCTGATTGGCTGGGACCTGAGCTTCTTTATTCAATGTGGTAATGCAAATTATAATGTGCAAGATGCTGTAACTGGTAGGAACCCCTCTGAAGTACATTACAGACAATTAAAAACAATATTGCCAATAGAAAGCCTTGTCTGTCCCAAAAAAAAGAATACATGTATTACTCTGAAAATGCAGGAAAGACAGTGGGAGCTCAGAGAGTTAAACACATAGCTAAAGACCTGGTGTCAGAGGGAAGGGCTGGCTTTTCATTGGGGCACAACCTATTTGCTAACCATAGTTTGCACTTAAATAGAAGGAGGTCTGCTGTACTGGAAAAGAGGTTCATGGGGGGGTTGGAAAGATATTTAAAGTGTTACTAAACCCACAACAGTAAAATCAGTCTGTGTATGCAGTAAAGCATGCTTGTTATACTCACTGGTAAACCTAAGGGGGTAATCCTCTGCATTGTGTAAAAAGGCTGTTTGATCCTTTTTTCTCTGTTCCTCCCCTTTTTTAACCACTTCAATACTGGGGACTTTTACCCCCTTCCTGCCCAGGCCAATTTTCAGCTTTCAGTGTTGTCGCACTTTGAATGACAATTGCGCAACACTATACCCATAAAAAAATTATATTTTTTCACACAAATAGAGCTTTCTTTTGGTGGTATTTAATTAAAAGTGAGTTTTTTTATTTTTTGCTAAATAAACAAAAAAAAACTGAAACTTTTGAAAAAAACACATTTTTCTTCGTTTCTGTCATAAAAGTTTGCAAATGTCTTCATACATTTAGGGCAAAATGTATTCTGCTACATTTTATGACAATTTTTTTTTTTTTTTACATATTGTCACCAGTCCAGTACAGTGTTATTATATAACTGGTGTGGCAGTGATCAGGGACACTGACTGGTGACAGTATGTAAAAAAAATAATAATAATAATAATTCAATTTTTTTTTCAGCACACTGTGACTAAAGCAATACAATGTTACCATAGTAACATTGAGCTACTCTGCGCAAGTGATCAGGATTTTTTTTTTACACATCATGATTGCTAATACCAATATATTTCATTGATATTTGCAATCATGGTTACTGAATTAAACTGATTCATTCAGTCTTTTGTTGCAATTAGCTGTGATTGGGCAAAGCTCATCACATGATACAGATGGGCTGTGAATGACCCTGTCTGTACCATGTGACTGCTTTAACCAATCACAGCTAAAAACAGCACAGTGGCTAAATGGTTAGCACTTCCGCCTGGCAGTGCTAGGGTCATTGGTTTGAATCCCAGCCACAGCACCGCCTGCCTGGAGTTTGCATGTTCTCCCTGTGCCTTCGTGGGTTTCCTACAGATACTCTGGTTTCCTCCCACACTCCAAAGACATGCTGGTAGGTTAATTGGCTCTCCTCTAAATTGGCCCTAGTATATGAATGTAAAGTAGGGACCTTAGATTGTATACCCCTTGAGGGGTAGGGACTGATGTGAATGTACAATATATATATATGTGTAAAGTGCTGCATAAATGGACAGCACTATATAAGTACCTGAAATAAATAAACAACACAATTGTATATAATGGATGGCATGACAGGAAGACATCCTTTGTATACCATTGACATGTGATTGGTCACAGAGGTCCCGTGACACTAGCAACAAGTTGGTGTAGTAATATGTCATTTGCTGTGTCCTGGTTACAGATTGTGCAGCTGTGTGAGCGGCTCCTTTTGAAAGGATGTCATATGATGCCCAGTCACAATGAGCAGTGTCCCGCCCAGCTGTTAATCTGCTATAGGCAGGCTGGGAAGGTGTTAAGCGACCACTTCTATTCTCCTGATAAGACAAACAGAACGGTAGGCATTGTGCACATGCTCAGTTTGGTGTGTATTGCTATAGGTTTTTTTTTTTCTTGGGAGAGTGCATCTGATCAGCACAGGACCAATTAGCAGAGGTCAGGGGTTTTTGCATACTCCTAGAGCAGAAAGAAAACTCCTCCTACAAGCTTTAGCTAGTGCTCAGCTGAACACTGCTCTGCTGATGAGAAAAGGTATTTAGCAGTTTATATTTCCTAAAATAATTGCATTTCCATGTTCTGTGTACTGTGGGAGACCTGATATAGTGACTGCAGGGTCCTGGGTTTAGCAACACTTTAACCACTTGAGAATTCTGAACATAAGGGATATGTCCTAAAAAAAATGTAAACACTGTTTTTAGGAAGCTTCTATTAAAGCAGAACTAAAGGAAAAAATACTTACTTTTGTTCCAATGGTCTGACACCCTGGTGCTGGCATCTTCTCCCCGGCTTCTGCAGGGTGTGATCTTTGGCTGTCTTGATTGGCCAAGATTGGATGACATCAATCCTTCACACGTGGCACACAAGCAGTGTGCAGAATGTAAACTGAGCTGTGCATGTAGTGTATATTCTGTAAGAGATTGAGAACAGGCAGGTAAAGTCTCATACACATGATGAGAATATAGGATGAATGATCTTCCGGGGGGTTTTCCGCATGCTAGTCTCATATCGAAAACAAATAGGTTACTAGAGTTACGAAAATTCTTATATGACAGAATACAACTTCCCGTGATGATTTATTGTATTGTAATGTATTATTTTGTTTCCGAGCAAGCGTGGTCTTGGTCACTCGATTTTTTAGACAAACACCATACTGATTTTTTAGACAAACAAAAATCGTTCCTCTGTACAAGAAACAAGAAAAAAAATTGTGCTTGTTCCTTTGGATAATTTAGCATGAATTGTTGTGATTGTCTCTCGAAAGCTGTATACTAACGATCAGATTATCGGACGATCGCTCCAAAAGTGGCATGTTTCATCTGATATTCTCATCGCGTGTTCCAGACTTAAGTGTATTTTATTGCAGAAGAAACATTGCATGTCTCTTCTTCAATGAACATCCTGCCTATTCACAATTTTTTTTTCAACTTTAGTTTCACTTGAAGTCCATCTCCTCCTACTCCTTGCCATTTATCCCTCACTGATATTATCAGTAATCGCCATCTATCAAAATGGTAGCTTTGTATTACACAGCTCTGTATAGCACAGCAGGAGCACCTATCAAAATGCAGCCACTCCTGTGTAAATTGACACTTGCAATGGTCCGCAAGTGTCATTGAGTAAATACAATGAATCAATGTATTGTGTCATTGCATTTACTATTTCATTTATATGTAGATCAAACTATGTGTTCTGGAATCCTGTCCTAAGGTGACAAGGAAGCTATCTATAGATACTATACAGAGAGCCCATGTGCACAGTTGCCTGCCCTACAGACCAGCATCTGAACCGCATCCGAGTATGTGTGCGTGTGGAGGGGGGGGGGTTGGCGAACATCTGACCCACATGTGATCAGCGCTCACAGCCAATCGCAGTGTGTTCCAATAAGGGACTGTCTGCTGGGTTGAAGGAAAAAAAAATGAGTGTGTGTACCAAGCTTTAGGTTTGTCACCCAAGGACCAGAAGTGTGTTACTGTCAGGATCACCAGGTGAAAAATAAAGGGGAAAAAATCCAAGAATAAAGAGAACAAGTCCAGCTGTCACATTAAGCACTGGTTAGCTGCAATTTCATACATTTTTGTTACATAGTTAGTCTGGCTGAAAAAAGACAAAAGTCCATCCAGTTCAACCATTAAAAAAAAAAAAAGTTATAATCCTATACCCACAGTTGATCCAGAGGAAGGCAAAAAAAAACCCAGCAAAGCATGATCCAATTTACTCCTGCAGGGAAAAAATTCCTTCCTGATCCACCGAGAGGCAATCGGATATTCCCTGGATCAACTTTACCTATAAATGTTAGTATCCAGTTATATTCTGTGTATCTAGGAAAGAATCCAGGCCTTTTTTAAAGCAATCCACTGAGCTGGCCAGAACCAACTCTTGAGGGAGTCTTTTCCACATTTTCACAGCTCTTACTGCGAACAAACCTTTCCGTGTTTGGAGATTACATCTCTTTTCCTCTAGACATAAAGAGTGCCCCCTTGTCCTCTGTGATGACCTCAGGGTGAATAGCTCTACACCGAGTTCACTATATGAACCACAGATGTATTTATACATGTTGATCATATCCCCCTTAATCTCCTCTTCTCAAGAGAGAATAAATTCAATTCTTCTAATCTTTCCTCATAGCTGAGCTCCTCCAGACCTCTTATCAGTTTGGTTGCCCTTCTCTGCACTTTCTCCAGTTCCTCAATGTTTTTTTTGTGAATTGGTGCCCAAAACTGAACTGCATATTCCAGATGAGGTCTTACTAATGATTTGTACAGGGGTAATATCACTCTCTCTGGAGTCTATACCTGTTTTAATACAAGAGAGGATTTTCCTTGCTTTGGAAACCGCAGCTTGGCATTGCATGCCATTATTAAGCTTGTGATCTACCAGAACTCCCAGATCCTTCTCCATCATTGATTCCCCCAGTTGTATTCCCCCTAGTATGTATGATGCATGCATATTCTTAGCCCCCAAGTGCATAACCTTACATTTATCAACATTAAACCTCATTTGCCACATAGTTGCCCAATTAAACAGTGCATTGAGGTCGGCTTGTAAGTTGGAGACATCCCGTAAGGACGTTATTCCACTGCACAGCTTGGTGTCATCTGCAAAGACTGAAACTGTATTTTTAATCCCAGACTTTATACCATTTATAAATATATTAAAAAATAAGGGTATTAACACTGAACCTTGGGGTACACCACTGACAACCCTAGACCATTCAGAGTATGAATCATTAACCACTACTCTTTGAATACGATCTTTTAGACAGTTTTCTATCCATTTACATACAGATTTTTCCAAGCCCGTAGACTTTACCTTACACATTAGCCTTGTGGGGGGAACTGTGTTAAACGCTTTTGCAAAACCCAAGTATACCAAGTCCACCGCTACCCCTCTGTCCAAGGTTTTGCTCATCTCCTCATAAAAAGAAATCAGATTTGTTTGACAACCTCTGTCTTTCATGAATCCATGCTGTCTGTTGCTTAAAATATTTTTCCCAGCAAGAACTCATCTATGTGGTCTTTTATTAAACTCTCCAGTATCTTCCCAACTATAGAAGTTAAACCAACAGGTCTATAATTACTTGGTAAAGATTTTGACCCCTTTTTAAATATTGGTACCACATTGGCCTTACGCCAATCCAGTGGTACCATGCCAGTCATTAGAGTCCCTAAAAATTAGAAACAATAGGTTTGAAATGACAGAGCTCAATTCTTTAAGGACTCGTGGGTGTATGCCATCTGGTCCAGGTGCTTTATTCACCTTTATTCTGTCTAAATATTTCTGTATCATATCAGTTGTGAGCCAATGTGGATCATTTGGGGCTATGTCAATACTATGCCCATTATGAACAAGAGATTCCCCCATGCTCCTTTGTATACACAGAGCTGAAGAAGGTATTTAATACATTTGCCTTCTCTTTGTCTCCAGTCACCCACTCTAGATCATTTTGTAAAAGGGCCTACATGCTCGGACCTGAACTTTTTACTATTAATATATTTGAAGAATTTTTGTGGGTTGGTCCTGCTATCTTTTGCAATCTGTTGTTCGTTTTCAATTTTTGCAGCCTTTAGTTCTTTTTTGCATATTCTGTTATATTCTGTAATGTTTAAACGATGATAGCGTTCCTTCATTTGCATATTTAACAAAAGCTCTTTTCTTATTATCTATAGCTTGTACTGGCTTTACGTACACTTACACACAAGAAAATCTTTTCTGGCTCCTCTTTTTTTAGAAAAACAATACTGCATGTCAGAATTGGTATTGCCGTACTAATTACCAAAACACAGTCATTTTTAAGTACGTTTGGCCCACAGCAGACCTAATGCAGACCCCTGCAGGTATTCAGCTTGATTTGCTTTGTTTGATTTGCTTTTCTTTCCTTTTTAACCTGGATGATAAAAGAAGGAGACAACAATTCCATGGAGCCTCTTGTACAAACAAATTCATTTTGTTAGTATGCATCAAAGGTACACTCTAGTCAAATAAGTACATTTTGCATTTGAACTCACCCAGGTGAGACGGCCGGCCCATTAGCTCAAATTCATCTTTTACACATAAATATCCCAGGAGACACATCTCTAAAGTTGCCTGTATCCTAGTCTTCTATTTGTCCTTATCTATTGTCTCATTCCTATCTGATAGGCTACAAACTGTTCAAGCCAGATATAATTCACTGTTTTCTCTACATGGAATCACTACTAGCAAAGAAAGCAACTGTCATAGAATATTTTTGCAAAAAAAAAAGGGGGTATAAGTGATGTAGCTCCTAAATTTGTCTTGGTATCCTCTTGATGTTTGCTTTAAACTGATGATATAAACTATTTCCCTGATTTGGCTTACAATGCAATTTTTGCTTTTTTGCAACATAACATAACGATTAAAGCAAACTTTGCACCAAAAAATAAAGATCTGCCTATTTACTATGGATTCTCATCCCCTAAAAATAAAAACCTGTAGGGAATCAATAATACTTGCTATTGGGCAGCACAGTGGCTAAATGGTTAGCACTTCCGCCTGGTAGTGCTAGGGTTGTTGGTTTGAATCCCAACCATGGCACCACCTACCTGGAGTTTGCATGTTCTCTCAGTGGCTGCCTGGGTTTCCTCTGGGTACTCTGGTTTCCTCCCACACTCCAAAGACATACAAGTAGGTTAACTGGATCTTGTCTAAATTGCCCCTAGTATATGAATGTACATTAGGGATCTTAGATTGTACACCCCTTGTTGGACTGATGTGACTTTACAATATATATGTAAAGCACTGCATAAATTGACAGCGCTATTTAAGTACCTGAAGTAAATCAAATACTCCCCTGGGTTCCATACTGTAGGGGGTGACATCAGACTCCTTTCTGAGTATCCCAAATCTCATGCATTCTGCTGGAACATGGGATCTCATGGGATTTGGGTTACTCAGCATTCCCAGAGATCTTGACAAAGTGCCCAATCATACTGGTGGGATTTGGAAATTTAAATCACATTTAGCCCTGGTACACACCGCCGCAATTTGGGAATTGAAGTCGTACCTGAAATCAGATCTAATGAATGTGAGTGTCTTAACAAGCGCGATTTCAAAAGTAGTTCTTCCATTACTTTTTCTGCAGTTTGTTGTGATTTTACATATAGACTACTATAGAAATGGCACTGCAAAACACAATGTAAAACACAAGAAATCATTGGGAAATCTTCAGAAAATGTAGTGAAATCGCAAACAAAATGCGCAATTTTAAATTGCATCCAGTGTGAACCAAGCCTTAGTGAATGTCAGTGTCCTACAGGGGCGGACTGACCATTTGGGAACTCGGGCGCTGCCCGAGGGCCCAGGGTCAATAGGGGGCCCCATGAGATGCCCCTGGCACCTTTCATAGGCTTTTTTGGGTGTGGTTTGAGTGTGGGTGAGGACACAGGGGCCCCATGATCCCCTATTGCCCGGGGGCCCCATGAGTTGTCAGTCCGCCCCTGTGTCCTAACATTTGCAATTTGCTGCAGCGCAATTTCTAAAGTAGTTCTTGCATTACTTGTTCTGCAGTTTTGTTGTAATTTCATATACATAGAATATAATGGAAATCACACTGCAAATTGCAAGAAATCATTGAAAATCTTCACAAGTAGCAATAAAGTCGTCAGAAATCGCACCTGAAATCGCGCTGATATTGCACACAAATTGCATGATTTTAAATTGCAGTGACAGAAGGAGCATGACATCACTCACTGCAATAATATAAGCGAAGGGAAAGCGGGAGTAGTAACTATGTTAATTAAATATCTACCCTATGGGTTTTTTTGTTGATTGTAGTACAAGATCTTCCTTAACCTCCCTGGCGGTATGATTATTTCAGATTTTTGGTGCTGAAAGCAGTACCATTATTTTGCATGGAAATTTGGCATTTTATATTGTAGGCCTGTAATTTTTAGGAATAACTCACTGAAATCTGTCCGAACAAGAGTCTAGTAAACATCCCGGGTATGATAAAACTTGAAACACGAAATCATAAATTATAATTTAATAAATAATCATAAAAAATAATGATATAATAATAATAAATTTAATTCAATTATATAATCAAACCAAAAACACTGAAATTTGAAATATAGCACCAAGTTCGCACATCACTGAGCAAAATCATTTTCAGTGTCTGATGCCGAATTTCCCCACGAATCATTATCATTCAATTCTGCAAGTGGTTCTGATTTACTATCGCTGTTCTCTAGCCGGTCTAAAACAGATTTTGACCTAAAGGGACGCTTTTTGGACATCATGGATGTTTCTCAGTTTCCAGGCAGAAAGAACAGTGAAAGTGCAGGCAGGGCACAGGACAAAGCACTCGGGACAAAATGTATGTGAAATGGTTTGATACAGTAATGTTTTACTATGTGATTTTAGTGAATTTAGTGAATGTCACTTTTTGTCATTTTCAAATTTCCCGCCGTTCCGTCCCCCGTACATCCCGGTGCTCGCAGGGGATGGAACCCAGATGACAGATCCCGGCATCCGCCGGATTACATTGCCGGGGACACTGCAGGAGGGACATCGCGGGAGCGCAGGACAAGGTAAGTGACCGAGGGATCGCGGAGCAATGGTAAGCCCGAGTGTAGCTCAGGGTTACCGCTTGTGGTACTGAAACTTTACCCCGAGCTACACTCGGGAATACCGCCAGGGAGGCTACAGCAACATTTTTTTCATTTTACATTTTTGTTTCAAAAGAGCATATTTAGATGTATTGTAACATGCATCTGTATTAAGAAAATATCATTTTGATAAAGGTGCATAATTTTATTTCCTTGCTGTTCCATATTTTTCTGATTGTAATTTGTTTATAGATTTGTAAATGTACCCTCTAGTGGTCATCTGTGGCTCAGTTGGCCTTACAGATGCTTTCATTTTTTTAACAAGTGGCACGAGACCCAGAGCCTTGCCTTGAGAGATAGGAGCAGCGAAATACCGCCATTGTGCAGTACTACTAAACGGGAAGCAGAGCCAGCATATGCCAAAAGGAGGAGAAATAGCTGTGCTGACATTATTGACCCAGCAAGAAGATTTCAAGAAAAAAACATATGTATAGGTGTTTACAAAATACTGAAAGGGCATTGGGGAGTTGGAGAATCCTGGAGTTCCACTTTAATGCAAGTCCACTGTAAGCTTTATTTCTATACACATTTATAATAATGCTCCATACATAGCAAAAAGTTTTCTTGGCAAACTAAAAGAACTCAAACCAGAGCAGAACTGTTTACTGATATCAACAAGCTTGACACAATGTTTTATTTGAAAGCAGTTTAGAGCAAACTTGTGCCTTAGGCTAATAGAATATGCAATGTTCTTTCTTTCCACCATGGGTAGGAGGAAAGAAAAATCACTGGATTTGATTCACAGTCAGAGTTGATGGGGGAATGCCTCCTGTAGCGTTAATGTTGTGTTAGTGGAGGAGTGTGGAGCTTTCCCTACCGGTAGAACACAATGATTAGTGTTGCTGGCTATAGCTTGTGACACTAATTGTTTGGGAAAAACCCGACAGACTGGTTGTACACAGGTTGATCGATGGATCGACTTGTGTGCAACCAGGGTGCCTATACATTGATTGAAATTCGGCCAGAGCCTGCTAAACAGAACAACCTTCAATCCATGTATGGCTGGCAGAAGTCTACATTAGCCACAGCCCTTGCTTCCCCTCTGAAAAATTATCTGCAGTAGATTGTTTTCAGAGGCATTTGACAGGTAGTGAGAAGGTGATATGTCCCTCCTTAGGGCTCATGTACACTGCAGCTGATAAACTCACGTTCAGGAACTTTTCTGCGTTTTTTTCAGCAGCCCCTGAACTCTCCCTAATGTTTTCCTATGTGTCCATGTACACTATGTCATTTACAGTTCTTTACAGGCAGCTAGATTTACAGTCGTTTTTTTGAATGCACCAAACTTCAGCAGTAGATTTTATCAGCATTTCAAGCGCAAAATGCTTGTAAATGTGGCTAACCGCGTTTATAAGCGTTTGCGTTTAGAAGCATTTTTTAACTGTTCCATATCCAGATGCTGTCCAGAGCCTTTTTTC
This sequence comes from Staurois parvus, assembly GCF_062004578.1. Classification (NCBI taxonomy): domain Eukaryota; kingdom Metazoa; phylum Chordata; class Amphibia; order Anura; family Ranidae; genus Staurois; species Staurois parvus. The sequence continues at coordinate 29,070,751 of NW_028317821.1, forward strand.
ATCATCAGAAATGCATGCAAAGTGTTTTCCATGTATTTAAATGGACCTAGTATACCAGCACAATCAGTTCTAGGTTTTGCGTGAAGGAAAAAATGCTAGAACGTGCTGCATTATGCTCATGATGGGATCCATAGTGAATACAACCAGAAAAGACAGGTAATCTCAACATATACTGCTCGCTCTGCTTCTGCTCTCTCTATTTCTTTCAAAATGTTTGAAATAGTTAATTTTTTACTATTTTTCAGTGCATTCTGAGCATTTTGGAAGGTCTCCTGAGGTTATCTTTAAAAAATGCTTCTCAAATGCAAACGTGCATAAACGCGGTATGCAAACAGACGTTTTTTAACCTACGTATTCCAGCAGTCAGTTTCAATCATTCAGAAGTGTTTTCCAAACACTTCCCATGTACATGGAGCCTTACTGTCTGTTTTAGCCCTGCAAATGCCGCACCACTACGCTGCAACTGCATGCATTGCACATGGTAGCAGGGCAAATGCAGTGCTGCCCCTTTCACTTGAATAGGTCACAATAGGCAGGGGTGCTGCCTGCCAAATGCATTAGGGAATCACTTTTGCTTTAGCCACAAAGCAAAGCACTGAATACTGCATTTTTGGCAAGATCAGGTATTTTCTGTATTTGCTGAAAACGTTCTTACCTTGACCAAAAAGAAAACAAAGGCAACCTCTACATCTAAGGCTAGGTTCACACTTATGCAGTTTACATTTGATCCTTTGTCCAGTGTTTGACGTGTTTTTAGGTTTTTGTTTTGTTTTTTAATGTTACTTTATTTAGAGCCTAAAACATACAAAAATCCACTGTCTAGCTAATAAAAGCATAATTGACCAATCATTAAAAACCCAACCATGGCAGCTGCAGGGAAAATAGTATATACCCCCCCAAAGAGAAGACACAATATTACAGATCAGAATATTAACAAACATATGTACTAGGGGCATACTTCACATTAACTAATTCACATGAATGAAACCTCTCCTCCGAAATTGGTGTTCGAAAATGGGCCACTGTATGTGGACCAGAATGAGTTATAGCACATATTTCAGATGTCACTGGAAGGCTCCCAGGGAGAAGTGCTCATATCTTTGCATATAGCCTTTGTGTAGCTTCTAACATGGCACCTTGTACAATCCCCTGCTGGCAATTAGATCCTCATAGGAAAGTTCTTCCAACTGTATCATGTATAATTTGTACTTGCCTAAGGCTCAGGGGTGGACTGACAACTCATGGGGCGACCGGGCATTAGGGGATCATGGGGCCCCTGTGTCCTTGCCCAAACACAAAAAAGCCTATGAAAAAGGTACCAGGGGCATCTCATGGGGCCCCCTATTGACCCCAGGCCCTCGGGCAGTGCCCGAGTTTCCAAATGGTCAGTCCACCCCTGCTAAGCCTGCTTTCACACTGAGGAGTTTTTCAAGCGTTTTTGCGTTAAAAAAAGTGCCTGAAAAGCTCAAGAAAACTGCTTCCCTGTGTGAATGTATATCTATGTATGTTTTCACACTGAGGTGTTGCACTTGCGGTGCAGTATAAAAACTCTTGCTTGCAGCATCTTTCGGGCATATTTGGGGAGTTAAAAAAAAGCCCCAAAAGTGCCTCTTTCCATTGAAATTAATGGAAAATGCCTGGAAAGGAGCCTTAAAAACACCTCTGAGAAGCGTTTTTGGTGCAGTTTTTAAGTCACATGTCCTTTAAAAAAAATGCCCAGATAGAGTGGCAAAAGCGCGGTAAAAACGCATATGCTTGTGTTTTTGCGGCAGATCAGTGTGAAAGTAGCCTAATGGAGGAGCCACCAGTTTGATCAGAAAAAGTTCCAAGTCATATAACACTCAAATAGACGGGATAATATCTAGCTGTCCATGTGGGTCTTGGAAGGTCCAGACTCTTCTCAGAAGGTGGTGGTTTTGACATGTTTTTGATGCATTTTGCTTTTTTTTTTCTTGTTGCTAGGCAGATTACAATGCAAAACGCATCAAAAACGTGGCAAAAACACATAAAAAAAGAAATGGTAGAACGTGCCTCAATATTTGTAAGCTCCAAGGAGCAGGGCCCTCAAATCCCTCTTGCATCGAACTGTATTGTTACTGTATTGTCTCCCACTATATTGTAAAGTGCTGAGCAAACTGTTGGCGCTATATAAATCCTGTATAATAATAATATATAGATATATACCTCTTAGATTGTAAGCTCCAAGGAGCAGGGCCCTCCTATCCCTCTTGTATTGAACTGTATTGTTGCTGTATTGTCTCCCGTTACATTGTAAAGCGCTGAGCAAACTGTTGGTGCTATATAAATCCTGTATAATAATAATATATAGATATATACCTCTTATATTGTAAGCTCCAAGGAGCAGGGCCCTCCTAACCCTCTTGTATTGAACTGTATTGTTGCTGTATTGTCTCCCGTTATATTGTAAAGTGCTGAGCAAACTGTTGGCGCTATATAAATCCTGTATAATAATAATATATAGATATATACCTCTTATATTGTAAGCTCCAAGGAGCAGGGCCCTCCTATCCCTCTTGTATTGAACTGTATTGTTGCTGTATTGTCTCCCTTTATATTGTAAAGTGCTGAGCAAACTGTTGGTGCTATATAAATCCTGTATAATAATAATATATAGATATATACCTCTTAGATTGTAAGCTCCAAGGAGCAGGGCCCTCCTATCCCTCTTGTATTGAACTGTATTGTTGCTGTATTGTCTCCTGTTATATTGTAAAGCGCTGAGCAAACTGTTGGTGCTATATAAATCCTGTATAATAATAATATATAGATATATACCTCTTAGATTGTAAGCTCCAAGGAGCAGGGCCCTCCTATCCCTCTTGTATTGAACTGTATTGTTGCTGTATTGTCTCCCTTTATATTGTAAAGCGCTGAGCAAACTGTTGGCACTATATAAATCCTGTATAATAATAATATATAGATATATACCTCTTATATGGTAAGCTCCAAGGAGCAGGGCCCTCCTAACCCTCTTGTATTGAACTGTATTGTTGCTGTATTGTCTCCCTTTATATTGTAAAGCGCTGAGCAAACTGTTGGCGCTATATAAATCCTGTATAATAATAATATATAGATATATACCTCTTAGATTGTAAGCTCCAAGGAGCAGGGCCCTCCTATCCCTCTTGTATTGAACTGTATTGTTGCTGTATTGTCTCCCACTATAATGTAAAGCACTGAGCAAACCGTTGGCGCTATATAAATCCTGTATAATAACAATGATGGGATCCAAAGTGAATACAACCAGAAAAGACAGCTAATTTCAACACATACTGCTCTCTCTATTCCTCTCAAAATGTCTGAAATAGTTAATTTTTTACTGTTTTTCAGTGCATTCTGGGCATTTTGGAAGGTCTCCTGAGATTATTTTTAAAAAATGCTTCTAAATGCAAACACTCATAAACGCGGTATGCAAAAGCGGCTAAACTGACTTTTTTTCACCTATGTTTTCCAACAGTCAGTTTCCATCATTCAGAATTGTTTTCCAAACGTCCCGTGTACATGGAGCCTAAGTCCCTGACCCTTTCCAAAAAATGCACCGAGTGAAAACGCGGAGATGTGAACCTGTCCCATAGGAAATCATGTTAAATGGACTGTAGTGCATTTCTGCAAAACGCAGCAGAGGACGCATAGGTGTGAACCTAGACTCAGAATGGTAAACTGCAATATAATCCATATTTATTTTTTACAGGTACTTACAGTATATAGCGTTGTCAATGTATGCAGCGCTTTACATATATTTTGGTTGTTGGGTATAGAGAGTAGGAGAGAACCTTAGCAGTTTATAAAGATCTCACAGTTCCACAACTGTACATGACTACAGTCAGTCTCTGGGACCTGTGTTATTAGTCCGCTAATTGGGAAACCTGTGATCAGTCACAGGAAAACTAATCCTGTAGTAAAAATGACAATATACCGCCCCTGTAAGCACCTCAAAAGTAACATTGTCATTACTGTGTTACTGAGTATTCTCTGCTTTTACATGGATTAAATACCTACATTGACACAGGAACTCTATTTATTGCATATCCCCCATTGTCCCCGGGAGGTAACTCCATCCAGCTTTGTCTGTCTACAGTGCTGCAATGCAGATGTTTTCACCATTAGTGTCATTCCTTCTTCTCTGAATAATCAGTAAGGGGTAAAAGGGAAAGCTTAGCAGTAACTGCTGCTGCCAGCAATGTGGTAAACAAATGAAAGGAAATTCAATATTATGAACAAGAAAGCAGCATCTATTGCTATAGATCACATTATATAAAACTCAAACCCTCAAAAGCGGCAAACATGATTTTATGCCTTCGGTAAATAATAACCTTCCTTAACGACATACAGTACATCTGAGGTTATTTCAAAAGTATTCATACATAGTACAAGGGTTTCTTGCATGTAACTTCAGCTGCAGGAAAAGTATTTTAATACTTTTTAATACTGTAATTTAATACTATGGAGAAATATGGGGGGGGGGGCTCTAAAATTATTTTAAAAGGAGAGATAGGTAAAAACTCCTTAATCATTATTTTCCTATAACTAAATAACTCATACTTTCCCATAAGCAGGCACCATGTTTTTGTCCTTATCCACCTCCAGCAAGAGGTTTTTTCAGAGCCAGATTACCAAATAGTCAGAGTAGGTACCAGCCTATGGGTCCCATGCCATTTAATGGATCAAAATAATATTGATTTGACCTTGAAATAAAATTACAATGAAGCTTTCCTAAATTGTTTACAAAAGATAGAAAAAATTAATCAACTCAAAGAAATTAAAACTTTACATTAAAGCGGAGTTCCACTCACTCTGTAAAAAAATAAAAGTCAGCAGCTACAAAAACTGTAGCTGCTGACTTTTAAAAAACAGCCACTTACCTGTCACACAATCCCGCGCTGCCCCTGCCGCAGCTCGTTTCCCTGGCTGTCCTATATTCCAGGCTCTGGCATCTTTAGTGTGGGCACCCGGCTGTGACAGCTTGCTGCTTCACAGCCGGGTGCCCACTGCACATGCATGAGTAGCGCTGCACTTCCTGAATGGCCCCGTAGTTTTCTGGGACCTGTCACGTGTCTCACAAGACTTCGGGGAGGGAGGGTAGGAGGACAGCTCCTGCTTCCGATCACCTTGGCAATTGCAGTGGAAGTGGGAGCGGGTACCTGTCAATTTCAGGTACCCGGTCCCCCCCGCTCCTCAAAGGTGCCAATCCTTAATGGGGAGCGGGGGACCAATCTTTAAGGTGGAACTTCCCATTTTGGGCGGAATTCTGCTTTAAGGAATCTATTGATAAAATGTTGTGCTCATGATGTAATGTACCCAATACCAATTTAAAGCGGAGTTCCACCCAAAAGTGGAAGCTCCGCTTGTTTGCCTCCATTCCCCCTCCACTGCCATATTTGGCACCTTTTGGGGGGGACCGGGTACCTGGTTTTGACAGGTACCTGCTCCCACTTCCGGCTCAGTTCGCTGGAAGTTCGGCCCCCTTCTTCCTCCTGCAGTCTCCTGGGAACAGGTCCCAGAAGACTTCCGGACCAATAGGTATGTGCAGCGTGACTCGTGCATGCACAGTGGGCACCCGGCTGTTAAGCCACAAGCTGTCACAGCTTGGTGCCTATAGTTGAGATGCCGGTGCCGTAAAGAGAAGGGATGGCGCAGGTGAGCCCATCGTTGGATCCTGGGACAGGTAAGTGTGTGTTTATTAAAAGTCAGCAGCTACAGTTTTTGTAGCTACTGACTTTTAATAAACACAAAAACAGCTAGAACTCCTCTCTAAAGTGGTTGTAAAACTCAGACGTGCAATATGAACAAAGCATATCCCTCTATAGTGTATACTTGTCTCCGTTAAGAGCAATAAGTGTCATTTCTGTCTGCTGCTTCATTCCACTGCTATCAGCATTAGTCACTTTTGACAAGTTTTCCTGACACCAAGAGAAAGAAAGTAGCTAGAGCACACAGCCTGTGACTGATAGCCTCAGCTCTGTTCCTCTGTGTTGTGTGAAGGGGGCCCTTCCCTCCAATCAGCTCTCAGAGCTCTCCTCACTCCAATCTCCAATCAGCTCTCTACACTTAACTCTGCAGTGTGTAGTTTCAGCTTCCTGCCCCCTGCTTTCTGAAAGCTCAGACAGGTTTTATAAATTCTGGACTTTGAACCGCTATAGAGAGGAGAAGACTGCAAATAAACAGGTAGAACATACAGTATGTAGGAGGATTTGTTTCATCTCTGTGTCTCACCTGAGGCCAGTCATTTCACTGTGTACTTTATATGTTGGGGTTTACAACCAGTTTAAAGTACATAAACCATAGACATCAGGGTCACATTACAGTTTGTCTTTTAAAAGCTCATTTTCTTTCAGCTGTCAGTTGGGTATCAGTGGTCTGTGTACAGCAGTACATGACTCTAAGGCAGACCATAGATGTTGAGATTTTCTTTTATGCAACCATGGTTTGCAAGAAAGAAAATCACTTGATTCCCCCATCAGCGCAGTCAGTGTTGATGGGGGAATCCCTCCCATGGAACTATTGTGTTCTCTCAGTGGAGAAGGTATGGGGCGGGCGGGCGGACTGATGTCCCTGCCAGGAGAACACAGTGATTATTGCTAGTGGTTAAAGACGCTGGCAATAAGCACATGCTAGAAATCTGACATGCTGGTTGCACCCAAGTCGATCGATGATTCGACTTGGGTACAATCAACCTGCCCATTCATGGATTGAATTTCGGCCAGTCCCTGCTGAATTGGCCGAGATTCGAACCATCTATGGCCGGCTTAAAGTATTACTAAACCCACAACAGTAAAAGCAGTCTGTATATGCAGTAAAGCATGATTGTTATACTCACTGTGGAACCTAAGGGGTTAATCCTCTGCATTGTTTAAAAAGGTTGTTCGATCCTTTCTTTTCTGCCCCTCCTCTTGTTGAAATGACCACCTGATACAGACTGAATCCGTAGTCACATGCACATGCTCAGTTTGGTGTGCATTGCTAGAGAGGTTTTTTTTTCTTCTTGGGAGAGTGCATGTGATCAGAATAGGGCCAATCAGCACTGTCCAGACTGAGGGTCAAGGGTTTCACAACTTCCTAGAGCAGAAACAAAACTCCTCCTACAAGCTTTATCCAGTGCTCTGCTGAAGTCACAAGACTGCTATATACTGCTGATGAAAAAAGGTATTTTGCAGTTTATATCTACTAAAATAATTGCATTTCCATGTTATATTGAAAAGCGCTGAACAAACTGTTGGCGCGATATAAATCCTGTATAATAATAATAATAATAATGTTATGTGTACTGTGGGAGACCAGATAGAGTGAATACAGGGTCCTGGGTTTAGTAAAACTTTAAGGATCAGTTCTATGGACAAATTAAACAAAAAAAACAAAGCTGAATGAAAAGTAACGCCTTTAATTTCATATTTCATCAAAAGGCAGCAGCAGGCAGCACTGATATGAGACAAGTACTGACATGTTGTGTAGGTTCTCTTCTATCACCTCAGTTGGTGGCAGGTCATTACAGTTAGCCCCGGTTCACATATATGTGAATTGGATGGGTTTTTTTAACAGCATCCAATTTGCATATGTGAACCTGCAGCTTTTTCAATGGGGCCGGTTCACATATGTGCGGGCTGGCCGCAGAACGTTTTAAAAAAGAGCCCAGTATAATTTTGAGCCCGGTTCAGATGCGATTTCCAATGTCATATACTTTGACAATTCGCGCATGAATTATACCTGAACCACTGAACAAAGTTGCTGGGGGGGCTGAAATTGCACTGTCAAAACCATCTCGCACATATGTGAACTGGGCTTTAAGTGGTACTAAACCCAGGACCCTGCATTCACTTTATCTAACTCCAACTGTACACAGAACTAGAAAATGCAATTATTTTAGTAAATATAAACTGGTAAATGAATTACAATAAAGTGCAGCGCAACAGACTATCATATAAAAATAAATATTAAACAATAATTAAAGTCACATGAAAAAGTGTGCAATGTGTATAAGATAAATCTTCTCTGCTCCAGTGCCAACCGTGCCACCACCATTAGATGAAAAACCTGCTCACCTCACTTTATGACCTCATCAATAGGTAATTATGCGCTCAACATGTGGACAGAATTGTGTATACCCTCTATAAACTGTTAAATATCTTTTCTCGTCAGCAGTTGGAGCAGTTTTTGTATTTCTTTCAATGTCCAGCAGAGTAATGGTTAAAGCTTGTAGAAGGAGATTTAATTCTTCCGATTGTCCTATGAGGCTGCAGGACCCCTGATCTTCTGTCTGGACAGTGCTGATTGGCCCTGTGCTATTAACATGCACTCTCCCAAGAAAAAAAAACCTCTCTAACAATACACACCAAACTGAGCATGTGCAGTTTGCCCCCAATTCTCTGCTCTATCAGCAGATGGATTGGGGACTGTGGAAGAGGGGGAGGATCAGAGACAGGATCAAACATCCTTTTTTACACAATGCAGAGGATTATCCCCTTAGGTTCCACAGTGAGTATAACAAGCATGCTATTTTGCATATAGAGACTGATTTTACTGTTGTGGGTTTAGGAACACTGTAATGGTTGTATTGTTGCACTTTATGGAACTCTGTGCTGGACCTTCATCAGTGTAATGTAAAGTGTCATTAAACCGACACATTTTTTGGTGTCATCATTTGCAAAAGTATAGTCTCTGTCTGGCTTCATACCATTTTCAGGATTCATGTTTGAAAAGTTTGTGAATACCTGCTTGACCCTGCCAGTTCACTTAACTTCCCTATTCTGTGTGGCAATCAGGGGCAGACTGACCATTTGGAAACTTGGGCACTGCCCGAGGGCCCGGGGTCAGTAGGGGGCCCCATGAGATGCCCCTGGTACCTTTTTCATAGGCTTTTTTGAGTTTGGGCAAGGACATAGGGGCCCCATGATCCTCTATTGCGGGGGGCCCCATGAATTGTCAGTCCACCCCTGGTGGCAACGGATTAGCAGCCAATCCTCTGTATCCTTCATTGCCAATCTCAGTACACATGCTCTGGCAGATCCTTTCTGCTTTCTCCTTTTTATGGATGCTTCCCCATGTGACCACTTTCACAGATCTGCAGGGGAGCTCTATTTTCCCCCTGACAATCAGCATCAGATTGTGGGGCAGCTCCGACAAGGTTGATCCCCTGATAGAGCCACATCCTTAAAACGGAATTGATATAGCTTATATATACAGTAATTTTTCACATGGAAAATTTTTTTTTTTTTTTTTTTCACAAAGTAGACCTCCTGCAGTGATGTCTACAGACCACATCAGATGTTTCTTGCTTGTTCCCCCCTGGATCACACAGTGCAGAACAAATACCAGAATGTCATGTGGCCGTGCTATACGGCAAAGGAAATAAGGTATTTTGACATTATATTTGACTGTGATTTATAGACTGATGGTTCCAGTTAATGATTTCTGTATGATAGATAGAAACAATTAGTACTGAGTTTAATGACACTTTAAGAAAAAAATTCAAAGCTTCATCTGGATAATGGAATGCAGATTGTGCCATCCATGTTGATTTACTGGAATTTACGATAATAACCATCTGAGAACATTACATTGTTATGCTCAAGGTTTTATACCAGAAATTAAAGGGGAATTTAAAGGGCAAAGATAATTTTTTCAACTGTGCTATGCCACACACTTGAGTGCCAACATGGAAGCAATTGCAAAGCTGCATCTCCCCACCTTACCACATCCAGCTCTTTTCCAAAATTAAAAAAAAAGTCCTTCGTGGGTATGACTATACATCTGATGAAGAAGCTCAAACTGCTGCCAACACATGGGTGCAAAAGTGTGTGGCCCACCAATGTGACAAATTAACAAAAATTGCTGATTGTTCTCAAAAAGTGTACACTTATTTGGTGACAATGTAGTAAAATGAATCTACATAATTAAAGAGCTAAGTCTAAAAATTATTTATGTGTTAAAATTAATAAAATATTCACATTCAGTCACAAGTAGGCTTGAAGATATTATTTTTTTTCAGCACCCTAAGGGCTCATGTACACAGGGCATTTGAAAAGCTCTTCTGAACGATGGAAACTGACTGCTGGAAAATGTAGGTCAAAAAACGTCAGTTTAGCAGCATTTGCATACCACGTTTATGCGCATTTAGCCACGTTTACGTGCATTTAGCCACGTTTACGTTTAGAAGCGTTTTTAAAGGATAACCTCAGGAAATCTTCCCAAATGCCCAGAATGCACTGAAAAATAGTACAAAATTAACTATTTCAGACATTTTGAGAGCAGAAGCAGAGAGATCAGTTTGTGTTGAGATTACTATTTATTTATTATTTATTTCAGGTACTTATATAGCGCTGTCAATTTTTGCAGTGCTTTACATATATATTGTACATTCACATCAGTCTCTAACTCTCAAGGGGTGTACAATCTAAAGTCCGTAACTTAAATTCATACATACACATATTAGGGCCAATTTAGACAGGATCCAATTAACCTACCAGCATGTCTTTGGAGTGTGGGAGGAAACCAAAGTACCTGGAGGAAACCCATGCAGGTACAGAGAGAACATGGAAACTCCAAGCCAGAGGCAGACTGACCATTTGGAGGCTTGGGCACTGCCCGAGGGCCCTGGGTCAGTAGGGGACCCCATGGGATGCCCCTGGTACCTTTTTCATAGGCTTTTTTGAGTTTGGGCAAGGACACAGGGGTTCCATGATCCCCTATTGCCAGGGGGCCCCAAGGGTTGTCAGTCCGCCGCTGCTCCAGGCAGGTGGTGCCATGGCTGGGATTTGAACCAATGGCCCTAGTACTGCCAGGTGGAAGTGCTAACCATTTAGCTACTGTGCTGCCCCGATTACCTGTCTTTTCTGGTTGTATTCACTATGGATCCCATCATGAGCACAATGTGGCACGTTCTACCATTTTTTCCTTCAAGCGAAACCTGGAACTGACTGCACTGGTGTACTAGGTCCATTTGAATATATGGAAAACACTTTTCATGCATTTCTGATGATGAAAAAAGCCTCTGGACAGCATCTGGATATGGAACAGTTAAAAAATGCTTGTAAACGCAAATGTTTATAAACACAGTTACCGCATTTACAAGCGTTTGGCGTTTGAAACGCCAGTAAAATCTACTCCTGAACACAAGTGTGGTGCGTTAAAAAAAAGACTGTAAACTCAACTGCCTGTAAACGACTGTAAATGATGATGTGTACATGGACACATAGGAAAACATTAGAGAGAGTTCAGAGGCTGCTGAAAAAAACGCTGAACAGCTCCTAAATGTGAGTTTAGCAGCTGCAGTGTACATGAGCCCTTAAACACAATTTGAATCATTATATGCACAATAATCTATTCAGGCAAAATGTCACTGTGCAATTATATCATACATGTATCAACCATGGCATGCATTGTGTTTTATCTTCTTTGCAGATTATTGAATTAGTGGCTTAGTCTAATCAAAGGTACTACTTATGATCTACTGGAAGTGTGCTGGGTAAAAGATGAAAACAAATTCTGTTCTTATAGCCTACTGATCACAATCTGTAGTCATTTAGCAGCATATGGACATACTATGTTGTGTACATTTTGCTATAACAAGATTTAACTGGATCTGTACTGACTGACAGCACCTGCAGACAGAATGACCTCCTGTGGTTTTAGCATCTGTGCTATCCATACTTTGTGTTCAGACAAATAAGCCATTACAAGTCTAATCTAGTAACAACTAAGAAGACAAAAACTAAGTAAGATTAACCAACTGCCTTTATACAAAATATTCTTTAAGTGTAGGCACAGTAAATAATGACTCAAGACATTGGTGAACCAATACTTTATTTAACATTTATAACTGCCCACTGGGGGTGTTATGCCCCTTACCATAAACAATAGGAGTGATCTCCCCATCACTTTTGACATCTCTGAACACGTTTAACAAGCCATAACAATTTGGTTCAGCTGGAACACATTTGAATTTGAGATCTTGTATGGTGCACATATCTTTTTTGTGGAGAAAAAGGTGTTTGTTCAATAGTCCAAAAATGTGAAAATACAATAACAAGAGCTTTTGGTGCCTATGTCTTTATAAAAGCACATTATAAGTGATGCTCAGACCTTGTTTCCTTAATCTGCTAATATAAGGATGTACAGTATATACAGTACGGGTTCTAATACTGAAAAGCACCTTTTCAATTGTGAGCTTGGAGAGAGTGACATCATTGTGGACACACCTTGGCCTCATTACTTTGCCTTCTGTACGTTTGGTAATACTATCTTCTCCAATGGGAACAGGTACCACTACACATTATTCCTTAAGATGACCATACATGGATTGAATTTTGATCCATGTATGGGCAAGCTGGTTGTACAGAAGTCAATCTACCGAGAATGTCAGGCTTTTCCCAAACAATCAGTTTCGACAGCTGTACCTGGCAACACCAATCAACAACAAGCAACACCAATACCACAGCGGGAAGGATTCACATAATTTTTTTCATTTATATCGATACCCTTGCAGGGGCCACTTGATAATGCTTGTCCCCCCTGACCTTGCAAGCCTCTCGACACCTCTGGCACTCTGGGTTCAGACATATTTCAGCAGTATAGGATAATAGTACAAGAGACACAATTCTTAGTAACACCTCTATATTAGTCTTGTTCCAAAGAGTATGGGTTTAGGATATACAACCCCAGTTAACACATAAAAAGAGAACACTGGTAAAATAGGAATAAACAATTAACAACAAACTATACAGTCATGAGTAGTAAGCTTCAACTATTAAACTGCAACCACAGCAGTAAGAGGAGGAAGAAAAGGCTTGTTGACAAATCCGCTCCCTCTAGGCCACTGATGCCGCAATGGTGGAAGCAGAGAATTGTCTAAAAGTATACTCCGACATAAATAGATATAAGTATCCTAATTTGAATAATGGACTTAGAAGAGAGAGGGTCCCTTTAACTAGAGATTGCAATTTGAGTCTGGTGATGTGTAATGTTTCTAATATATATAGCAATGGTGGGGCTCTTAAGTATTAGTGAATACTGGTAATTCCATTAAGTTAAACAGGCTGTGGCAATGCTCCAAGCAAAGATCTCCTGATACTGAGGCGTAAAGGTGTCTGCATGCAGTCTCTCTAGAGCAGGGTTATCAAACTGGTGGCCCTTCAGCTGTTGCGAAACTACAAGTCCCATCATGTCTCTGCCTTTGGGAGTCATGCTTGTAGCTGTCAGTTTTGCAATGCCTCATGGGACTTGTTGTTTGGCAACAGCTGGAGGGCCACCAGTTTGACAGCTGTGCTCTAGAGTGATGACAAAAAAAGGTTGGGCATCCACTCACCAATCCCATGGATAGCACTGCCTCCTAGGAACAAGAGTTTTTGCCCAGGATCTAGGGTGTTTGCAGGGATGTGCAGAGTAGCGGTCTGATGGCCTGTCAGTGTAGTTAGCAGAGATGTCTGTTCAAAGATTGGACAGTGACAGTCCTGCTGCAGTAAAGCTGATATGGTCCCTGCGTGGCAATCGGCATCACCACTGTGCTGAACTGATGTGCAGAGTCCCACAGCAGTAGTCCCCCGGAGTTCAGCTCTGAATACCATGCCAAGAGAGAGCCAATCCCTTGCTGCAGAATATATCTGCTCTCCCAGCATCCCTCTTGTTTGCCAGCTCTCTGATAGTTGTAGTTCAATCAGCACTCAGGAATACAGTATGTATTGGCACTAGGACTACATGTCCCAAGATCCTCTGCTGTCAGAAGAACTGGATACACTCTGCTGACAGGAAATGATGTAGCAGACCCAGTGCTGGGCACTAGAGGATCATAGTATCATCTGTAAATGTCCCTGAAAAGAATATTGATATAACCGGCACCTGGCTGCACATGCAACCTGCTGGTTGAATAAAAAAAACTGATTAATGTATGGACTGTCTTAGGACTGGAATAGTGTTGCACTCCACTGACCTTCCACATCCTTATCCATGAGATGCTGCAACTCATGGATAAGAGTGTATCTGTATGCAACAATCTGGGTGGAGGAAAGACGTTTCGGTGGTCACATACTAGTAATACTAAATCGAGCAGCACAGTGGCTAAATGGTTAGCACATCCGCCTGGCAGTATTAGGGTCATTGGTTCAAATCCCAACCATAGCATTACCTGCCTGGAGTTTGCATGTTCTCCCTGTGCCTGCATGGGTTTCCTCCAGGTACTCCAGTTTTATCTCACACTCCAAAGACATGCTGGTAGGTTAATTGGTTCCTGTCTAAATTGGGCCTAGTATGGATATGTAAAGCACTGCGCAAATTGATGGTGCTATATAAGTAGCTGTAATATATAAAATTATAAAAAGGTATTTGGTAACATGCAATAAACCAGGGCTTGAAAAAGCTGCTCGCCAAATGCGAGGAGAAATTCCTCTGTGGCGAGCGGTGAGCAGCGAGCACAGATGAAGCATGGAGCGACTGCACCTGCGCTCCAAGCCTCATTGTGAAGCCGAGTTCCGGTTTACAACCTCCAGTTTCCAGCTTCTGCGGCACCGACACTGAGGGGACATGTACAGGAGAGGTCCGCTCTCCTCCGCTGAGAGGAGACACCCTCTCCACCGCCGCGGGGGCCTCGGAGGGACTAGGAGTGAATACTGTATACAACATGTCATATCACTATAATGGAGTACAGGGGAGCTGGGATATACATTACTGTACACATGTCATATCACTATAATGGAGTACAGTGGAGCTGGGATATACATACTGTATACATGTCATATCACTATAATGGAGTACAGGGGAGCTGGGATATACATTACTGTATACATGTCATCACTATAATGGAGTACAGGGGAGCTGGGATATACAGGGAGCTGGCATATACATTACTGTATACATGTCATCACTATAATGGAGTACAGGGGAGCTGGGATATACATTACTGTATACATGTCATGTCACTATAATGGAGTACAGGGGAGCTGGGATATACATTACTGTATACATGTCATGTCACTATAATGGAGTACAGGGGAGCTGGGATATACATTACTGTATACATGTCATGTCACTATAATGGAGTACAGGGGAGCTGGGATATACATTACTGTATACATGTCATATCACTATAATGGAGTACAGGGGAGCTGGGATATACATTACTGTATACATGTCATATCACTATAATGGAGTACAGGGGAGCTGGGATATACATTACTGTATACATGTCATATCGCTATAACGGAGTACAGGGGGGGGGGGATATACATTACTGTATACATGTCATATCGCTATAATGGAGTACAGGGGAGCTGGGATACACATTATTGTGTACATGTCATATCACTATAATGGAGTACAGGGCAGCTGGGATATACATTACTGTACACATGTCATATCACTATAATGGAGTACAGTGGAGCTGGGATATACATACTGTATACATGTCATATCACTATAATGGAGTACAGGGGAGCTGGGATATACATTACTGTATACATGTCATCACTATAATGGAGTACAGGGGAGCTGGGATATACAGGGAGCTGGCATATACATTACTGTATACATGTCATCACTATAATGGAGTACAGGGGAGCTGGGATATACATTACTGTATACATGTCATGTCACTATAATGGAGTACAGGGGAGGGGGATATACATTACTGTATACATGTCATGTCACTATAATGGAGTACAGGGGAGGGGGGATATACATTACTGTATACATGTCATGTCACTATAATGGAGTACAGGGGAGCTGGGATATACATTACTGTATACATGTCATGTCACTATAATGGAGTACAGGGGAGCTGGGATATACATTACTGTATATATGTCATATCACTATAACGGAGTACAGGGGAGCTGGGATATACATTACTGTATACATGTCATATCGCTATAACGGAGTACAGGGGAGGGGGGATATACATTACTGTATACATGTCATATCGCTATAATGGAGTACAGGGGAGCTGGGATACACATTATTGTGTACATGTCATATCACTATAATGGAGTACAGGGGAGCTGGGATATACATTACTGTATACATGTCATATCACAATAACGGAGTACAGGGGAGCTGGGATATACATTACTGTATACATGTCATATCACTATAATGGAGCACAGGGGAGCGGGGATATACATTACTGTATACATGTCATATCACGATAATGGAGCACAGGGGAGCTGGGATATACATTACTGTATACATGTCATGTCACTATAATGGAGTACAGGGGAGCTGGGATATACATTACTGTATACATGTCATATCACTATAATGGAGTACAGGGGAGCTGGGATATACATTACTGTATACATGTCATATCACTATAATGGAGTACAGGGGAGCTGGGATATACATTACTGTATACATGTCATATCACTATAATGGAGTACAGGGGAGCTGGGATATACATTACTGCACACATGTCATATCACTATAATGGAGTACAGGGGAGCTGGGATACACATTACTGTATACATGTCATATCGCTATAATGGAGTACAGGGGAGCTGGGATATACATACTGTATACATGTCATATCACTATAATGGAGTACAGGGGAGCTGGAATATACATTACTGTAAACATGTCATGTCACTATAATGGAGTAGAGGGGAGCTGGGATATACATTACTGTGTACAGTTTTATATTTTGGACTCTTTATTCTAAAGAAAAATGTAATTTCATAAGCTTTAAGGGGGCATGGTTGGGGGGAGCGGGCCGGGGGTGGGGTTTGGGGTGGTCCGGGGGCGGACCTGGGCAAGGTTGGGTGGGGCAACTGGCGGAGAGTAAGTTTTGTGACCAGCTAGTAGGTCTGGACTCTAAATTTTAACCCCTGCAATAAACACATGGCAACCAATAAGAAATTGCCTTAGGTGACCACATTAAACTGATATATAGTTACTTTATTATTTCAACCAATAGAAATGTATAAATTAAAAAAAATGCAATCGGATTTTCCCTGGATCAACAACCTCTGGTGTTTATACCTATAAATATTAAAGTTCATACTTTAGTAATACATCCTAATTTTAAAAAAATTCTTCTGAGCTGGCCAGAATTAGTTCCCGATAGAGTATATTCCACATTTTCATAGCTCTTTTTTCTGCCTCTAAACTCCTCTAAATGCCTACAGATGTATAGGCTGGCATGCAGGGAAGTTTAGAGGCAGAAAAAAAAACACTTTTCTATGTTGGTCATGCCAAAACTGCAAGATCATCAACAATGACTCCTCATACCCATGTGCGGTTGGAAAGCTATGTCGGCCATAGATTAAATAAATCTCAGACAGTTCAGCTAGGAGCTGCCGAGATTTAATCCACCTCTGGACAGGCTGGTTGTACCCAAGTCAATCAATAGATTGACTTGGCACAACTAGCTAGTCGGATTTTTTTACATGCAGTTGCTACTGACAACTATAGCCACTAGCAGTAATCATTGTGATCTACCAGCCAAAAAGGCTCCCCATTGGCAGAACACAATAGAGCTGCGGGAGAGAATCAAGCTATGTACTTTCCTTTCAGCATGGAAAATGTAATAATCTATAGTTTGCCTTACTGTGAAGAAACCATACAGTTTTCCAAGGTTTTCTGCACTTTGAATATTATCATTGCCCTTTGCCTCATTTTATTCAGTATAGGACCAGCAGTGTTTTATGCAGCAAAATGTGAAATGTTCCTGCACCAAAATCAAGTAAGTTCTTAATAGCATGTATATTTCAATAGTATTGCGATCAGTAACATTCCCAGCACAGTACACAATGACTGTTATACCATGTCACTCCTTCCCTGCTGCCAACTGAGGATAATGTTAACTATCTTTTGAATAGACAGAGCACTTGGCCAGGCTAGGCTTCATTACCAGGAACATGATATCAAAATCTTTCATTTTGCCTGATGGATGGTGACATGCAGTAAGTTCATTTAATGAGATGAGGTCTGAGCAAACTCCCAATGACTCCATATCCCTCTCAATAACTAAATGTTAAACTTGGCTTTGGCACTATGATTTTGGATGCATAAATACAACACTTGTAAGCAATGGAATATATTCAGAAAAAAGTAATGGTATTGTGAATTTTAGTGTGCACAATATACAGTGGGGATCGAAAGTTTGGGCACCCCAGCTAAAAATTTGTATTATGTGCATAAAGAAGCCAAGGAAAGATGGAAAAATCTCCAAAAGGCATCAAATTACAGATTAGGCATTCTTATAATATGTCAACAAAAGTTAGATTTTATTTCCATCATTTACACTTTCAAAATAACAGAAAACAAAAAAAAGGAATCTGCAAACGTTTGGGCACCCTGCAGAATTTATAGCATGCACTGCCCCCTTTGCAAAGCCGAGACCTGCCAGTGTCATGGATTGTTCTCAATTGTTCTCAAGAAGGCTATAAGAAGATAGCAAAGCATTTTCAGATGTCAATATCTTCTGTTCGGAATGTAATTAAGAAATGGCAGTCATCAGGAACAGTGGAAGTTAAAGCAAGATCTGGAAGACCAAGAAAAATATCAGACAGAACAGCTCGCAGGATTGTGAGAAAAACTATTCAAAACCCATGTTTGACTGCACGATCCCTCCAGAAAGATCTGGCAGACACTGGAGTTGTGGTACACTATTCCACTATAAAGAGATACTTGTACAAATATGGTCTTCATGGAAGAGTCATCAGAAGAAAACCTCTTCTACGTCCTCACCACAAAAATCATTGTTTGAACTTTGCAAATGAACATATAGACAAGCCTGGTGCATTTTGGAAACAAGTTCTGTGGACCGATGAGGTTAAAATTGAACTTTTTGGCCGGAATGAGCAAAGGTACGTTTGGAGAAGAAGGGGCACAGAATTTAATGAAAAGAACCTCTGTCCAACTGTTAAGCATGGGGTTGGATCAATCATGCTTTGGGGTTGTGTTGCAGCCAGTGGCACAGGGAACATTTCACGAGTAGGAGGAAAAATGGATTCAATAAAATTTCAGCAAATTTTGGATGGTAACTTGATGCCATCTGTGAAAAAGCTGAAGTTAAAGAGAGGATGGCTTCTACAAATGGATAATGATCCTAAACACACCTCGAAATCCACGGGGGATTACATCAAGAGGCGTAAACTGAAGGTTTTGCCATGGCCTTCACAATCTCCTGACCTCAACATAATTGAAAATCTATGGATAGACCTTAAAAGAGTAGTGCGTGACAGACAGCCCAGAAATCTCAAAGAACTGGAAGACTTTTGTAAGGAAGAATGGGCAAAGATACCTCAAACAAGAATTGAAAGACTCTTGGCTGGCTACAAAAAGCGTTTACAAGCTGTGATACTTGCCAAAGGGGGCAGTACAAGATATTAACTCTGCAGGGTGCCCAAACTTTTGCTTTCTGTTATTTTGAAAGTGTAAATGATGGAAATAAAATCTAACTTTTGTTGACATATTATAAGAATGTCTAATCTGTAATTTGATGCCTTTTGGAGATTTTTCCATCTTTCCTTGGCTTCTTTATGCACATTAATACAAATTTTTAGCTGGGGTGCCCAAACTTTCGATCCCCACTATAGGTAGAATTTGATTCCCCTGACCACTTTGTCCTTTATCCTGTGGGTATTTTATTAGTTTAAATATTCTCTTATTTTCTTTCACGTTCCAGTTTGCTTAAAGTGCATCTAAACCCAAAACCAAAAATGTTTGTTTAGCGAGGAGAATTTATTTTAATAATGCTGAAAGTGAAACAAACATGCCTTTTAAATAACATGCCTGGAGGATGCCTTAAACCTGTGTGTGAAATGACGCATTTGTAATATGTGTAAAATGTACTACAGCCAAACTGACAAAGGAAAAAAAAACTACCATTTGAATTGCAGGTAAATGTCATTTCCCAGCCTTTTCGTTCTGTTTGTAAACAAAGTGGATGGACATTCCCTTCATCCATACCAGCCCCTTATTCTAGATGAGGGGCTAGTATGCATTGTCATTACTAATGATCGGTCATTACTAATGATTGTCATTACTTACTGCATTGTCATGCATTGTAAGAGAGGACTGCATACAAAAACACATTAAAAAAAGCATGAGGTCCCCCCAAGTATGGATTTCAAGGGGGAGCACTATGCAAGAAAACAAGGATAAAGGTCTGCTATGGATGTTCCGGGAACCCGACATCGTTGAAAGAAAAAAAAAATATATCAGCTGAATGTAAACAAATGGGGCAAGAGTTGTCTGACTTCATTGACCAAACATGGTCATGACCATATCTGGTCATAGATGGCAAGCAGCAGGTTAAAGGTTTCTAAGAAGCCAGCCGCTGCCGGTATCTTGGCAACTAATGATGCTGGGCAGCCTGCATTTATTGGTGGTAGCAATACTGACAATAAATAATTTTTTTTTTATTTTATGTTGGGACTGGCAAACCGATCAAAGTGTTCTATGAACACCGAACAACCAAAATTCAGGTCGAACCCTGCATTGAGCACAAAGAAAAAAAAAAAAGCTGTTCATCCAGCCAGAAATCTTCTGATCTGATAACTTCCTGTACTTTATGGCCCTGGACTGTTATCAGTTAGAATTGTTCCCACCTATCTATGTGGACTACAAAACACCTTCGCCTGTAACTAAGAGGAAAGGGAAATGTTATGTAATCCTAACACAGTGTTAAGTAGTCCAAACACACTTTTTCCTAGGGTACAACATGCTTTTTCCTAGGGTACAGCACACTTTTTCCTAGGGTACAACACACTTTTTCCTAGGGTACAGCACACTTTTTCCTAGGGTACAACACACTTTATCCTAGGGTACAACACGCTTTTTCCTAGGGTACAACACGCTTTTTCCTAGGGTACAACACGCTTTTTTCCTAGGGTACAACACGCTCTTTCCTAGGGTACAACACGCTTTTTCCTAGGGTACAACACGCTTTTTTCTAGGGTACAACACGCTTTTTCCTAGGGTACAACACGCTTTTTCCTAGGGTGCAACACACTTTTTCCTAGGGTACAACACACTTTTTCCTAGGGTGCAACATACTTTTTCCTAGGGTACAACACGCTTTTTCCTAGGGTACAACACACTTTTTCCTAGGGTACAACACACTTTTTCCTAGGGTACAACACGCTTTTTCCTAGGGTACAACACGCTTTTTCCTAGGGTACAACACGCTTTTTCCTAGGGTACAACACGCTTTTTCCTAGGGTACAACACGCTTTTTCCTAGGGTACAACACGCTTTTTCCTAGGGTACAACACGCTTTTTTCCTAGGGTACAACACGCTTTTTCCTAGGGTACAACACGCTTTTTCCTAGGGTACAACACGCTTTTTTCTAGGGTACAACACGCTTTTTCCTAGGGTACAACACGCTTTTTCCTAGGGTGCAACACACTTTTTCCTAGGGTACAACACACTTTTTCCTAGGGTGCAACATACTTTTTCCTAGGGTACAACACGCTTTTTCCTAGGGTACAACACACTTTTTCCTAGGGTACAACACGCTTTTTCCTAGGGTACAACACACTTTTTCCTAGGGTACAACACACTTTTTCCTTAGTGCAGCTGTCACCCTAGTACAAGAAGTGTATTATTGGCAGGATTGCCAGTTTAAAGGATAAGTTCACCTTTTGGACAAAAATAATAAATGCACATTTTTTTGCAGGTAAAAAAAATGTGCATTTCTTATTTTTGTCCAAAGGAGCCTGAAAAGCATTGCACCAGTGATCAGTAGATCACTGATGACATGCAGGTCTCCTGCAGACTTGTCAGAATATCTACTTGCCATACTGAATGTAGGAGTAAGCAGATATACTGGCAGGAAGCTTCAATGAACTACCACTGAGCTCCACAATGCCGTGGTAGTTAATTGAAGACTACAAGCCCACAGCCACTAAGGCTGCTGGGATTTGTAGGCACTCAATCACAGAACATGTGAGTGACGCAGCCATGTGGGCGGAGCCATACTAGTTTTCAAATCTGACAGATAGTAAGGGGAAACGTCTCCCCGTACTATCTGTCAGAGGGAGGGGAGGTGGCAGGCGCAGCTGCAGCTATGGGAATATGTTACATGCAGGGGTGGACTGACCATTTGGAAACTCGGACACTGCCTGAGGGCCGGGGGTCAGTAGGGGGCCCCATGAGATGCCCCTGGTACCTTTTTCATAGGCTTTTTTGAGTTTGGGCAAGGACACAGGGGCCCCATGATCCCCTATTGCCCGGGGGTCCCATAAGTTGTTAGTCCGCCCCTGGTTACATGTCCACCCTAAAAACAGGTGGAACATGTAAGATGTTTCCAAAGGCGAACTTATCCTTTAAAATAAAGGAAAAAAGTCTGAAAAGAAGAAAATGAATTCAGCCATCACATCTAAGGACTGTTAAGCTGCAATGCTATCAATGTTTGTTCTTGGGTTTAGATATGCTTTAAAGAAAATGGAGACAAGAGACAATGGGAATTTAAAAAAATACCGCAGATTCTAAATAGAGAAAACAGGCAACTTTACCAAGCAAGAAATGTTGCGCAAACTCAACACTGGTTTTTTATCACTTGTTTTAATCACAAATTTAGTTGAAAAGCTTGTTTTTGGTAAAGTTTGGGAATCACATGCAAGCCCACATGGTGTCTACTGCCAAGGGGCATCTACAATTGTCCATGATGACAGATGTCTGCAGAGCCCTATTTTACACACTACAAATGGGGACAGCTGACATGCAGGCAGATAATTAAAGCAAGTGCCAAGTTGAAAGACAAGAGCAGGGGCCACAAACAAATGCTTAGGGCAGGCAGAATTTTGCCAAAATACTGTGCAGAGTAAACATATGCACAGGTCAAGGCATGCGTCTATGCACAACTTGGAGTACAGATAAAAAAAAGGAGCTTAGATAATATCATCATCAGAACAAATACAGAAAGAAGAAATTCTCTTGTTTAAAGATATATTTCCAAAAATTATAATTATTGACGCTTGTAAACATGTGTCAAGCGTGTAGGCGTGTCAAGCGCTTAGGTGTTAATTTATTTCATTGGTCAGAATAATAATTTATTCTGGCTATTAAAATGAATCAACGCTCAAGTGCTAAACACGCGTTTAGATGCATTAACACGCATTTACAGGCATCAGCGTTTTTTCTGCCACAATTCCGCTGCTCCTAGACACGCTGGCAGTAGGGGTTTTTCTGCTTCCTGCAAACTCCTCTAAATGCCTATATGTGCATGAAGACATAGACTGACATGTAGGGAAGTTTGGAGACAGAAAAGAAAAAAACACCAGATGCTTGTAAGGGGGGGGGGGGGGGGGCAGCAGGGAGGTGGTTGCTTGTCATGTCCTCCATGTTTTCCAATTAACCCGTTGGGCGCCAAATCTGGGAAACATGAAGGGCCTACCCCCGCGATGGGTTCTTCTGGGCTACACTAGGCACTTTGTACAGGGTCTCTCTCTCCATTTCACACACATGGGACACCTGTGCTTTAGTGCTGTTTTCACCAATGCCCTGGGACAAGAATGAGCTTGCCATCAGGGAATACTCAACCTTAAGGCAGGCCTCTACTTTTATAGGTGAACATGCACCATATACACTTGCACAACAACCGTTCTCTAGTTATTCTCGGGTCCCCGTGTAAATGTACATTTTCTCACTGTAGCTTGCAATTAGGTGGGCTGGGCAGAACACTGACCAAGGCCACTTGTCCACCGTTTCCCATTAACGATCCAGGTAGCAGCATGGAACCCCGCTGTGTACATAGTGCTGGCTCCAACGTGCACTTGACTTTAACTCCGGAGTTTCAGTTCCTCTATACAAGATGGAGACCTCTGCAGTGCAGTTCTGCTCTGATTGCTATTGGAGATGGAATTAGACAATTCCATCTATAACATGTATACTCTAAGGCCAGGCTGCTCATTGACCGTACCTTCGTTCCTCATGGCAACTGCATGTGTAACGTGCATAAAGGTGACTCTTAACATGTTAGACTCTTCATACTCCATGTGCTTGTGACCCAAGCTGTAGACTAAGTGTAAAGTTGGGACAGTTGCTTGCATTACACTCCTTTGAGTAACTTCAGACCAGGCAAGAAGCAAAGTTTCAACATTTTACTGAATAAATTGCAACGTTACAGTCAACAGATTCCAACAGAACATCAACAAAACAGTCCATTTTCCTAAGTCCCTATTCCCTAATCCTAACCAGGCTATGTGCTGTCCCGGCATACCTGCAGAGGTGAGTCTGTGTAGTTGCGACATCTAGGTGAGGTAAGTTCCAGACGTTGGTCTCTTCAGGGCAAATCCCATGTCTTTAAGATATACAAGGTGCTTGCGCATTCCCTACACTTTTTCCAGGTGACTTTATCTTCAGGTTTCCAAGGCCAGTAAAGTGAATCGGCCTTCTCTCAAACCAGACTCTAGATCAAGGCCAAGGGTACTGTGTTGATGGGGGAAATCAAGCAATTATCTGAAAGAAAATTATCTATGGCTTTCCATACCCATGGGAGCAGTGAGGTTGTAAAGTTTTTCCATTGTCCATGTGGGTGTGTATATGTGAGACAGACTGCCTGGGAAGACAAAGTAAACAAGCACTATTAGCTGTTATACCTACCCTGATAAGTGAAAGATATGACATTCTAAGGAGTGTGACACATGCATTCTTGTATAGGAAATAATATCATATTAGTATTTTTTAATGGATATCAATCTGCCAAATCTCCAAAAAAAGGAAAGGAATATTTCAATGTGAAAAGACTCCTACAATTCTTTAGCACATGGACTATGAATGCTAAGCAAATGGTAAGATTAAGTCTGCATGCACTCAGGTGTTTTAATTACTTCCATTTACAGTGGATCTTTCTGCCAAGAACTGGCAGAAAAATACAGTGTAAAAAAAGCTTGTTTTGACAGGTTATTTTATGTGTGTTTATGCGTATTTATGGGCAAATGTCATTTAGAAGTGTATGCATGGAAACTCATGCTAAGGATTAGAACCATCTATGGTCGGCTTAAGTATTTCAAGTGGAACTTCAGACATTTTTGTAAAAATGCTACTAAAACTTTGACTGCTGACTTTTAATAAACAGATACTTACCTGTCCCCAGATCCACCTGTGTGCTCAACCGAGGGGGGCCGTGTACAGTCTTTGGTCCCCGGCACTGGCATCTTAGCTGTGGGCACCTGGCTATGACAGCTTGTGGCTCCACAGCCAGATGCCCACTGTGCATGTGCAAACCGTGTTGTGCACTGTGATTGGTCCCACAGTCTTCTGCAACCCGTGCTGTGTCCCAGAAGACTGCAGGGAGGGAGGGGGGAAGGAGCACTTCCACTCGGATTGCCTAGGTGATCCAAGCAGAAGTCGGAGTAGGTACCTGTCAAAATCAGGTAGGCAACACTTTAAAAGCCTTTACAGGTTACCAATAGATTTACAGAGGAGGTCTAATACTAGAATTACTGCCCATGGGACTCAGTTTCCTACTCGGCCAACCTGATGTCTTTCTTCCTCCCGCTCCTCCCTCTCCTGGACCACCATCTCTTTCTGTCTGGGCTGGACCAACCCCAGGCTTTTGCCTGGTGGCCTGTCTGTGGATTCTCTCAGGTTCACCACTTCTTAGGGTCCCGCTCCTTTCCTTCCTGGGCTTTCATCTCCGAGACCCGTGACGCACCTCTAGCAGAGTCGTACTGCTATCTCTAGCTCCGACACTGGATTTCCACTGTCCATCGCAATTCTTGTTTGCCTTTCAAGAATTACTGCCCATGATCTGATGTTTGCGGCGATACCTCACGTGTGGGACGATCACTGTTTGCGTGCATGATGGACCAATGCATGTGCTTTCCTTTGCACGAGGGCACAGAGGGACGAGGCAATTTTTTTAAAAAAATTTTTATTTTTGTACACTGTCGCTTTAAATTTTTTTATCACTTTTATTGCTGTCATATGGAATGCAAACATCCTCTGTGACAATAATAGGTATTTTTTATGCAGGGATCTATGAGACCCCAAATCCCTCCTCTGCACTTGAAAGCATTCAAAACACCAAGATCAGTGCTTTTGAATACTTTCAGATTTTTAAAAATGGCACCAAAAGTAAAGCAGAAGTGATGTCACACCATTATTTACTATTAAGGACAGCCGGTCAAAGCTGATTCTGGTTTTGTTCGGCTGTCCAGTCAGCCGGCAGACATGCCGTCTGGTTGCTCGGGACTTCCAGTGGGTTTGAAATTATTTGAAAGTTCTATTAGCTAAGGCTGTCTACCTAGGTTTGGCTGTAAATGTAACTACATTTTCACCTAATTCTGCTCAAATCAGGAGGATTGGGAATGATCAGGTTAAGGCTATGGGCAATGTTAGGGATGATTTTTTTTTTTTACAAAAGTGGATCTTTTACTATTCTAGTTCCCTGACTTTTTCATACTTTCAGCTACGGTGCAAGACTGTTATCAGATCTGAAGTCTGGAATGTGCTGCATACTTAAACTACGTACATGGTACCAGTATGTACCATATTTTTTTTCATTGGAAGAATTACACACAGACATAACTTTCTACTGACATGTGGTCTACATGTTCATATCTAAGCAACGAGATCTTTGCTTGATAAAAGACAGAAAAATTATTGATTTATTGTAGATAAACACTAATGTTAACTACTCATGCTTTTATCTATGTGGTAAATTCCTAAAAGGTATATAATATCATCCATGCAGGAAAAAACTTGGTCTGTACCTAAATAGTCTGGTGCAAAGAACACACACACCTTTAAGCAAAGTACACTATGTTAAAAAAAATAGTTTAAATCTGTATGTTCTTTAGAGTTTCCAAACAAGGGAACTGCCTACAGCCTAACAAGTCATGCATTGTAGGAAAGAATGTGCATATATGCTTTACAGCAGAAACTATACATTGAAGTCAAATTAGTTCAAGAACATTTACCATGAACAATAAACATAAAGGCTATTACAGTGCAAATGCTTTGAAGTAAATAAACAGAAGAGAACTAAAGCATATTAGGAATGTTGAGCGGTAAGATGTATAGGAACACACTAAAACATATTATTATTATAATAATACAGAATTTATAGAGC
The DNA here is from genome assembly GCF_062004578.1 of Staurois parvus. Taxonomy (NCBI): domain Eukaryota; kingdom Metazoa; phylum Chordata; class Amphibia; order Anura; family Ranidae; genus Staurois; species Staurois parvus. The sequence continues at coordinate 29,097,774 of NW_028317821.1, forward strand.
GCCAACGGTTTGCGCAGCGCTTTACAAAATGAAGGTAGACATTATAGATACAATACAATTTGGTACAAGAGGAAACCGAGGGCCCTGCTCGTTAGAGCTTACAATCTATATAAACCAGTGTACAGATGAGCTCATTTCACCACCAGAATGTCAGTGCTGTTACTTTTGTTACAAGAACTCAGAGAATTTAGCACCCCTGCTGCCAGAACAGGACAAGGTAAGTATGGAGCAGAAGTTTAGTGATAGGGATTGGTTTATGATTGTGTAAAGTTGGCCATACACTGATCAAATTTTGTCCAGTTCCTGATAAACAAAACAGATTTGCTCAGTGAGTGGCCCTGTCGGCTGCTTCACGCGCAACATCCCTCAACTGGAAAATTGAAAGAGCCAGATAGAAAATCGTCGACTGAACAGCACCTACATCCAATGATATGCAAACACTGACTGGGTATTTTGACAGCTGGTGGGACTGCGGAGCATGGTTGGATGAAAGAATCCAGGAGGATGAACAAAATAAATCTATATGTGTACTGTATGGCCAGGTTACGAGTCAGAGGTGAGGGGGGTTTAGTTTATGGGTCTAGTATAGAGGGGTTGATATAGTGTGTGCTGGGGTTGGTAGGAAAAGAGCTAAATACTCATTTTAGAAGATACTTAAAAGGTTGAGATCTCAGGAAGGTGGTCTAGTAAGCAATTAAAGGTGCTTTATTCTTATGGTCATGTAGGGGAGTTTTGTGATTTGTGCTTGTACTTGCTGAGGAAACCGAAATCCAAGAAAAAACATATCAACATGTGTTACCCAAATTCAAAGTACAATGAAGTAAAATTATCTTCCATACATATCTCACCCCCAAAGCTTCTGTCTTTTAAGAAGCATTAAAAAATGTATTTGTTTACATTTGTGGTTTGGGGACAGTAAAACCCCATAGTTGAGATGTGTTTTTACTACACCGCCTAACCACTGGTGCAGTGTCAGGGGTTGCCCCTTGCTCCAGGGGGCCCGTATGACCTCCTTGTCATGTTCTGTTTTATACTTGAACAGGAGGGGTGGCGGGGGTGAAATATACAGCACCCACTGAAATTCGACTTCTCCTTCTTATGCTATTCTACATAAAAAAATAAAAATTCTGAACCATTTCATTTCATTGTGGCTCTTGAAAAATGTAAAATTCTGAACCATTTTATTTCATTGTGGCCCACGACCTGTTACCAAATCACCAAAGTGGCCCTCACTCTTCAAAAGATTGAGCACCCCTGAGCTAATTCCTAAATGGTGCTGGCCATGGAGGAACTAAATGTCAGAGAGAAGGATTTTGCCCAGTCTTCTTCAGTAAAGGAATGTCCCAATTGCCTTTCCCATTTTTAACAAGTAAACGGGGCCAAGGGAATGCATGTGTCAACTAGATATGGTAAAGTCATATGCAGGATCCATGTCAGGTGAGCATACATTTTTTAATGGAAGTTGATGCCCTAAGCAGTGACCGCCATTTTTGTAAGTGGATAAAATAAAGTTCTGTAATTGAAAAAAGTAAAGACATACAGCCTAGCAGGGTGCATGTTTGGAGGTCAGTTCTATGAGTAGTCTAAGGTCTGCAGGAAAAACTGTGAGAGAAGAAAGCAGGTAGGAAAATTGTAGTTGTTTGACTGGGTAGGAATTCTGGCTTACCCAGGGCCAATTTTAGCAGTTCTACATAGGAAAATTTGTTATGGGCAGCTATGAGGGATTCCTCAACTTCAAGAAGAGGGGGAGGGGGGAAGAATGGGAGAGTGCATGATGTAAGGCGTGAAGGTTATCCTATGCAACAGATCTCTTATGCAGAGTCTGAGATAACCAAACAAGAAGATGCCTTAAAAGGATTTCTTTTAACAGAGCTTCTTTTGGGGCAGTCCTATACCTCCTTTACGTTTACATTTAACCTGAATGAAGTGTTTAATATGTGGAGAGGAAAAGGGCCACATAGAACACAACACAGCAGAATGAAGTGAAGAAAAATAAAGTTGGGGAATGTTGATAGGTAAACTGGGACAGGTACAGATAATGTGGAAGAATGAAAAGCATACATTTGTACCCAGTTTTATTCCCATGGATACTGTTGGATCATGATTAAAAATCTGCTCCTGTGATGACTGTGTATGGTCATGGTAACAACTATGTCTTTGCTCCTTGTAAGTTCCAGAAGTCTATCAAGCATGTTAAAGGTTGGTAGTATTTTGGCCACATTTCGTGGGCAACAGAAACAGTTCTCAAATATAAGGGCACACTGCATTTCAAACTACTGGGGCCCCTTGTCTGCAAAGGCCAGTTTTTGTAAAAACGTAGCCTTTGAAAGATATCAGACCAAAGCATGAATTATAAAGCAAAGAATATTAGAATATTATTTTCTATCCTATTGTTTGGGGCATTTAGATACAGATGTCTTAATAACAAAGTTGTGGTTAACAAGGTGTTATGACTTTCTAAGGTTTCCAAATAATTCAATGGGAAATTAAAATATACTGTAACAATACAGTTTATATGTAAGTGGTGTAAAACCTCAAATATCCATTACAGCTAAAGCTGACCATACATGGAGTGAATTTCTGATATTACTGATGAACCAGACGAAATTCAAGGCATGGGTGACCTGTCGGCACCACTCTGCCCAACATCCTTCGATCTGAAATTATCAAAGGAGCTGGGCAGAAAACTGTTGGATAAACAATAACTGCAGCCAATTGTCAGCTGCAGGAATTCATCTATCCATGCTATTTAGGCTGAAAGATAGAAATCGAAGAGTGTATGGTCAGCCTTTGTCTACTCAAATTCCACCTTTAAAAAAAGCTCTATTTTTGCAATCTGCATGTGTGGTTGGGAGCAGTTTGGGGAGAACAAATGGGTGGGACCAAAGCTGTCTAAAAGAGATAAATGAGTGTTTTAGATTTTTTTAACTATTTCACCAGCAAGTAAATGTGTTATGAAGTGAGATATGGGTAAACCAGAAAAATTAAAGGCAGGAATATAGCCATAATATGAATGACTGGTTAAGTGTAGTTGTTGAAGTAGGTACATTTATTTAAACTGCAGATCCCTATGTCATTCTTATTTGTGGGATACAACAGAGGTTTGATTTAAAGGCTCTAACCAAGACGAGTATTTTCCCAAAACAGAGCCTGTCATCCTCAGCAAAAGGATTCAAGGTTATCTAAGCAAAAAAAGCTGATTCAAGCTAAGTGTAAGAACATAAATTTATGTTGTCTTAGCTGTTTCCTTTTCAGAAATAGAGAAAAACTTACCCATTCAAGTTTTAAAGCAAGGGTTCAAAAACATGGCCACCCAGTAATCATCTCTTTGTTCAATACAGATGATGTGCTCATTGCTTTGCCAGAAAGCATGGCTTCTTTCCTCCTCTTCCCACTGCATTCCATTACTAAAGATGCCAATTAGTGAATAGAAATTTGGCCGGTTCAGCAAGACCAATCAAAATTTCATCCATCTATGCTTGACAGTAGTCGATCTAATGATTAATTAGAGCCACTGATCGGTGTTAAGCAAGCCATAGGCGATTTGATTTTCTTTCCTGCAACCATGGGTAAAAGGAAATAAAATGGCTTGATTCGCCCATCAACACAGTCAGTGTTGATAGAGGAATCCCTCCCACAGTGTTATTGTGTTCTGCCAGTGGGGAGCCTTCCCCACTGGCAGAACACAATGTTCACTGCTAGCGGTGATAGTCACTGGGTTTAACTGTGTGTAAAAAATCCGACAGGCTGGTTGTGATGGATCAACTTGGGTACAACCATCCTGCCCATAAATGGATTGAATCTTGGCCAGTCCCCTTTGGCCTTCAGAACTGCCTTAATTCTTTGTAGCATAGATTCAACAAGGTGTTGGAAACATTGCTCAGAGATTTTGGTCCATATTAAAATGATAGTATCACTCAGCTGCAGATTTGTCGGCTGCACATCCATGAACCACTGATACAACGCAGAATGGATCCATGCTTTCATGCTGTTTATGCCAAATTCGGACCCTAACATCTGAATGTCAAAGCTGAAATCGAGACTCACCAGACCAAGCAACATTTTTCCAATCTTCTATTCTACACTTTTGGTGAGCCTGTGCGAACTGTAGCCTCAGTTTCCTGTTCTTAGCTGGTAGGAGTGACACCTGGTGTGGTCTTCTGCTGCTATAGACCATCTGCTTCAAGGTTCGATGTGTTATGTGTTCAGAGATGATATTCTGCGCACCTTGGTTGTAACGAGTGGTTATTTGAATTACTGTTGCCTTTCTATCATCTTGAACCAGTCTGCCCATTCTCCTCTGACATCAACAAGGCATTTCCGTCCACACAACTGCAGCTCACTGAATATTTTCTCTTTTTCTGACTATTCTCTGTAAACCCTACAGATGGTTGTGTGTGAAAATCGCAGTAGATCAGCAGTTTTTGAAATACTCAGACCAACCAGTGATCTAGGTCAGATCCAAGTTCACACAAATGGGAATTCTTCATAATATCAATCTCTCCATAGAATATCGTGCAAAAGTTCATTTATTTCAGTAATGCAACTTAAAAGGTGAAACTAATATATGAGATAGACTGATTACATGCAAAGCAAGATAGTTCAAGCCATGATTTGTCATAATTGTAATGATTATGGCTTACAGCTCATGAAAACCCCAAATCCACAATCTCAGAAAATTTGAATATTACATGCAATCAATAAAACCAGGATTGTACATAGAACAATATCGGACCTGACCTCTGAAAAGTATAAGCATGCATATGTACTCAGTACTTGGTTTGGGCCCCTTTTGCAGCAATTACTGCCTCAATGCAGCCTGGCAAGGAAGCTATCAGCCTGTGGCACTGCTGAGGTGTTATGGAAGACGAGGATGCTTCAATAGCGGCCTGCAGCTCTTCTGCATTGTTCGGTCTCATGTCTCTCATCTTTCTCTTGGCAATGCCCCATATATGGGGTTCAGGTCAGGCGAGTTTGCTGGCCAATTAAGCACAGTCATCTCACAGTCATTGAACCAGGTTTTGGTGCTTTTGGCAGTGTGCGCAGGTGCCAAGTCCTGCTGGAAAATGAAGTCAGCATCCCCATAAAGCTCATCTGTGGAAGGAAGCATGAAGTGCTCCAAAATCTCCTGGTAGATGGCTGCATTGACCCTGGACTTAATGAAGCACAGTGGACCAACACCAGCAGATGACATGGCTCCCCAAATCAACACAGACTGTGGAAACTTCACACTGGACTTCAAGCATCATCCATTCTTCCTCCATACTCTGGGTCCTTGGTTTCCAAATGAGATGCAAAAGTTGCTCTCATCAGAAAAGAGGACTTTGGACCACTGAGCAACAGACCAGGTCTGTTTTTCTTTAGCCCAGGTAAGACGCTTCTGGCATTGTTTGTTGTTCAGGAGCGGCTTGACAAGAGGAATACGACATTTAAAGCCCATGTCCAGGATCCGTCTGTGTGTGGTGGCTCTTGATGCACTGACTCCAGCTTCAGTCCACTACTTGTGAAAGTCCCCAACACTTTTGAATGGCCTTTTCCTGACAATCCTCTCCAGGCTGCGGTCATCCCTGCTGCTTGTGCACCTTTTTCTTCCACACTTTTCCCTTCCACATAACTTTCTATTAATGTGCTTTGATACAGCACTTTGGGAACATCCAACTTCTTTTGCAATTACCTTTTGAGGCTTTCCCTCCTTATGGAGGGTGTCAATGATGGTTTTCTGCACAACTGTCAGGTCAGCAGTCTTTCCCATGATTGTGATTCCTACTGAACCAGACTGAGAGACCATGTAAAGGCTCAGGAACCCTTTGCAGGTGTTATGGCCTAATTAGATTAGCTGATTAGAGTGGGACACTTTGAGCCGAGAATATTGCACCTTTTCACAATATTCTAATTTTCTGAGATTGTGGATTTGGGGTTTTCATGAGCTGTAAGCCATAATCATCACAATTATGACAAATCACAGCTTGAACTATCTTGCTTTGCATGTAATGAGTCTATCTCATATATTAGTTTCACCTTTTAAGTTGCATTACTGAAATAAATGAACTTTTGCACGATATTCTAATTTTTCGAGTTTCACTTTTGTATAAAAGAGTCATAAATGGTTTAAACCTAATTTTGCAACCAGTAAAAGGGTTAACATAAATATATTCTGCAAAGTACAATATTCTGGCTCAAGTAAAGTAAAAAAACAACAATAAAAGTGGAACAAACAATAGGAGAGCATAGTTATTGCTTCAGTCACGCTTCTTTGTGATAATAAAAGCTTGTTTTGGTCTCTTGCTATTAGATCCTGCTAGGAAGTCTGTTTAGCACTAACTTGCTTCTTTGAAGAGCTGTTGCCAGGAACAGTGCCTAAGAGCCAGGCATTATCCTCCTACACATATCGTACAGTCACGTTTTCACTATTTATCCTTGTATGTTTGGTGTTTGGAGCTGCTTTGTGCTTCAGAAATCCAGGAGCCAGTACACAGCTCTAAAGAACGCAAATATGAGCTCGCGCAATTCCATTTATACAAGCTGTGCACCTTTAAGGCATTCAAACTTTATAGGCCATAGACATTATTATTTATTGTATACTTTGCTGTCAGATAGCAACATGGCTGTTCTCCTTGCTTTCTGAATTTAAAAAAATAATCAATTCATTAAAGTTGGCCATACACTGATCAAAATCTGGCTGGGGAACATACACATTTTGATCAGTGTGTGACCATCCCTGCTTGACAGAAGTCAATCATTTGACTTGTGTCTGTTTATAATAAATCATACTACCTCCGGTCTATCATCTTTAGGTTTGGAACAGAAAGGACCCAGGCAGACTCAGAGGTAGGTGGGTGTAAAAGCAGAGAAGACCATTTACATCTGCCTGCCAATAGATCTGCATGGGGCTTCCGAAAAACCAACAGGCAGTCCTTCATACATGCATTCTCATGCATTGTCATTGACTTCTATGGGCATTAAATGCATGAAAGCAACAAAAGAACAGACCTGAGCGATCTTCCTGTTAAAGGGTGGCTCATTCTCCATGATCTCACTGTATGTAGAAACATAGCCACTCTCTCGTTTGCTCCTGAGATGAACTACGGATTCTAAACTATAGGATTTACAGAGTGCATAAAGCAGAGTACATGACCTCAACTAATGTGCACTGTTCCTTCCAAATAAACAGATTGGAGGGGGGGAAAGGAGAGGTTCCGGGACTCACGGAGCATGTTACAAGGAGGCAGAAAAACACCTTAAAGTGGTTCTAAAGGCAAAAGGTTTTTTTATTAATGCATATAATGCATTAAGATAAAAAATCCTTCTGGGTGCAGCTACCCCTTCAGACCCTCCCTTATACCTACCTGGGGCTGATCTCGATCCAGCGATGAATACTCCTCATTGGCTCACACAGCAGTGAGAGCCATTGGCTCCTGCTGCTATCAATCACAGCCAGTGAACCAATGAGGAGAGAGCTGCACTCTGGGAGTGAATGGACAATGTCCATTCACAGGAACACATCTCGGGAGTGAGCCTGCAAGTGTACCCCCGTAGCAAGAGGCTTGCTTTTAGGGCGCATTCGTCCGGGGGGAGGAGCCCAGACCACTAGCAAGGGACCCAAAAAGAAGAAGATTAGGGCTGCTCTGTGCAAAACCATTACACAGAGTAGGTAAGTACTGTATAACATGTTTGTTATTTCTTTTTATTACAACCTTTAGAATCACTTTAAGAAATAATATCATGAAAAATAAATTACAGAGCTAAAAGAGGCTATAGTCCTGCAAGAATGGAAAATGTGAATCACTGCTCATCTGAGGGATGAATATTAAATTCTCACCCTGCAATTTAGGCACAGTCATGTGACCACGGGTACTGGTTGGCACTGTAAGCTGTAAGTAGGGTGAGTGAAAAAAGTATGGCCTGTTACATCACTGCCTGGAGGGAGAAGGGGAGGAGTGGTAGGTGAGTGAGCAGAGCTGGAGCTCAGCAAAGAATGTCAGCTCATATGCACTAGATGAGACAGTGGTGCCAGTTCAGTAGACTTAAAGTGCATGTGCCTTAATCCTTTACTGAACTCCAGCAGTCCCAGCTGTCACTCTACTGAAATGGAGCACAGCTTCCAGGTGCCTACAAAGCCAGGGTGATCCGTCACTTGACTTGCTGCTGAATAGCATTCTTATCCTGCCACAGGAAATAAGGTCATATTCAGGGGAGCAACTGGATCAACAAGCAATTTCATTATAATAATTTAAAGTGATTGTAAAGGCTTAGGGTTCTCCACCTGAAGGTGAAAAGCTTTCTGTTATTAGTATACCCCCAGCCTAACCAAATACTTACCAGAGCCTAATCTCGATCCAGCTTGAGAGCTGCGTCTTTCTTTGCTCTCTCTCCTCACAAGACAGAGAGGCAGCAGTGGAAGCCATTGGCTCCTGCTGATGTCAATTAAATCCTTTGACAAGGGAACAGGGGGCAGAGGTAAGCCCTGCTGTCTTTCTCTATGCACGCAGGCAGGGATCAAGCCCATATGAGAGCCCCCACAGGTGGCGGCTTCCCACAGGAAGCTGCTTCCTGTGGTGGCACTAACTGAAGAAAGACAGAAGCACCGGCGGGAGCTGGTAAGTATAACATGTTTATTATTTTTTAAGAATGTAAGCTTTACAATCTCTTTAAACCACAAACAAAAATTCCCAGCTCACTTACAGTCAGCCTGCAACAAACCAAATTAATTCATGTTAAAACAGCGAGTGAGGGGACGCACTGGATACATTCACTGCCATAGTGCAATTGCTGGGTGTCCAGTGCATCCCTATACTTTTAAGGAGGGGTGGACTCCCTCCAGGCATACGTGCCCTCAATCTGCTCATTATTATACATGTGCTCCAGCTTTGGATACTTTCAAAATGAATAAAGTTAGGACTACATTACACTGGGGTGCAGTGACGTAGCCTCTGCATCTTACGCATATATTTGCAAATGTGTGCAAACTAAACCCCTTGTTTTAACATGAACTGCTAGACAGGGTTAATTTGATTTGTTGCAGGCTGGCTGGTAAGTGAGCTTGGAATTTTTGTTTGTTGTTTTTTGACATGGATCGTCCTTCCTTGTGCTCCTTGCTGCAAAGGCCAGTTACAGGTTGGGGTGGTTGCCATTTGTTTGTACTGTTAGGCCCCATGTACACGGGATACTTCTGAACGATGGAAACTGACTGCTGGAAAACGTAGGTTAAAAAAACATCTGTTTAGCTGTGTATGCATAATGCATATGCGTTTATGTGCGTTTGCGTTTAGAAGGTTTTTTTTAAAGATAAGCACAGGAGAACCTCCAAAATGCCCAGAATGCACTGAAAAGTGGTAAATTATTAACTATTTCAGACTGTTTCAGAGAAATACAGAGAGTAGAAGCAGAGATAGCAGTATGTGTTGAAATTAGCTTAGGTGTGAGTTGCTCATTAATATTTCTTTTGTTTCCAAGGGTGGGAAAGATGGCTGCTGGAGTCAGTCATTAAGGCCACCCAGGTGTGAATTGGTCATTACAATGTGTGACAAGCTTGGTAGGAACATCCTGTTTTCAGTGTTTTGTCCATCTGAGTACCTTGAAAACGCTTTCCATGCATTTTTCATGATGGAAAAAAGGCTCTGGACAGCATCGGGAACTGGAAGAGTTTAAAAAAATTTCAGACGCAAACGCTTATAAACACGATTTGCCGCGTTTACAAGTGTTTTGCGTTTAAAACACTGATAAAATCGACTGCTGAACGCAAGTTTTCTACATTCAAAAAAACGACTGAAAATTCAAATGCCTGTAAACGAATGTAAACAAAGATGTGTACATGGACACATAGGAAAACATTAGGGTGAGTTCAGGGGCTGGGGAAAAAAACACTGAACAGCTCCTAAATGTGAGTTTCAGCTGCAGCGTACATGAGCCCTTAGAATCATTTTAAGGCTATGAAAAATCAGCATGGTGTCAATGTGTATATATAATGGGAACCTTGCAAAGGACAGCTTATAATATGTGGCTGGAGTTCCACTTTAACCTAAGTTAAGCATGTATTTAAGCACACTTGTTCCTCAACCTAACTTGAAAACCTAACCCCTAAAGTCAGTCCTTAATGTTTGATCTGTCCTCAACACTTTATCTGTGCCGAATCCTTATGGTTCTGTGCTAAATAAAAATCCCAGCACTGAGCATGGATAGCTACTGATCCATTGATAAATAACCGTACACTAATAACATGAAGGAAAGTCACAGGAGATCACACTCAAGGGCTGCATTGCGTCAAGTTTTCAAAGAAAAAACAGTCTATGACGCAGACTAGTTTCACTAATGCTTTCTTTTAGACCCATAGGAATGAATGGTCATGCACAAAAATGCACATGTCAACATTTTTCACACATTTTTTAAAGCTTCAAGGAAATTAGCAAACTTTTCATTTTTTTCAACAAGGGAAAGCAAAAACACAAGTAAGACAAGATCTAACGTGCTGCAACACACTTACAAGTTCTACTGAACACTGCACAGAAACTACATTGATTATTTCAAGTTCCGATGTGTAAATAATCCCTTTTTCCCTGCAGGGCCCTAGTTGAGAGATACTGCCTTATGGGGGTCAATTCACAGGAGCGCATCTAGGGAGTGAGCCTGCTCGAGTGTTCCCCATAGCAAGAGGCTTGCTTTTGGGGGCATTTGGCAGAGGAGAGGAGCCCGGACCGCTGGTGGAGGACCCAAAAAGAAGATGATCAGGGATGCTCTGTGCAAAACCATTACGCAGAGCAGGTATATATAATATGGTTTTGTTTTTATTACAACTTATTACTTTAAGAATATCATGAAAAATAAACTAAAAGAGGCTATAGTTCTGCAAGAATGGAAAGTCTGAATTCAATGCTCATCTGAGAGGTGAATATTAAACTCTAACCCCGCCTTTTAGGCACATTCATGTGACCATGAGTGCTCCGTGGCACTGGAAGCTGTAATCAGGGCTGCTGTTAGAAACCACGGGGCCCCACACAGCGAAACTGACAGCCCCCCCCCCCCAAAAAAAAAAACCTGTTTACTATGCTTCAGTTATGAATGAACACAGTGAGTGATTGGTACCGAGCACTCATTGTGTTCATCCAGGAAAGAAAGGCGCTGGAAAAATGTAACATATTTACCTGACCCTTCCACCACTCTCCACCCTGAAGTACCCTATTGGGTGCTTGCAGCTGCTGATAGGAAGGAGGGGAGGATAGCTGGATGCACTGCAGGGGTGGGGGCACACAGAGGGCTTCAGCAGCATGGGGAAACATATGGTGCACAGGGAGGGTGAAAAGGTGTGACGGGGGCAATTACTGGAACCAATCCCCTGTATGGCTCTCTCTGCAGCAGCTGAAAGCCAGTGGGAGGGAGAGAAGAAGCCAGCTTACAGCTGCTGCAGGGATAGCTATACAGGGGATCAGTTCCAGTAATTGCTGATCACCCTCCCTGCCCGCATTCAATTCACCCAGCTGCCTGGGCCCCCCTGCTGGCCTGGGCCCTGTACAGGAGGACTGGTGGTAACCCCTTATCCACGGCCCTGGCTGTAAGTAGGGTGAGTGAGAAATGTATGGCCTGTTACAACACTGCCTGGAGGGAGAAGGAGAGGAGCTGTAGGTGAGTGAGCAAAGCTGGAGCTTAGCAAAGAATGTCAGCTCATATGCACTAGACTTTCAGTGTGTTTGTATCAAAGATTGTTAAAGTGATTTTGCAAGGATTTGCTTTACTCTTGTGTAGAAATATGTTACCCCAACATTTCATATTCTTGATATGGGCCTGCAAAAAGTATCTTATTCTCCTTGTATTGCTTCCTTTGTGTGAATACCCGATGATCCTGCCAGTCAACCCGGTTTTTCTATGTAAAATTGACCACACTAGGCATGGCAGCACATTCATCTCAACATGGTCATTTTTGTGGTTGTGCTAGGAGAGTAGCCCGCCTATCCTCCAATGATTAGACTTCTGCTGACACCCCTTCTTGGACAGCCATTCACTGGGAAGATCAGTGTGCTGTTGTTTCTCCACCCCCATGTTTCTAAGACTTTATGCAGCTGGGAGCAAAGATTATGTGATATCTTTTTTAAAAAAAGGTATTTATAATGTGGTTTTTTTTTTTTTTAATATTTTTATTTTTTATATTTTTGCCTTTTGTTTTTATTTTAAACTGAATGGATTGTTTTACAAGATGAGGGTTCATATATACTTAAAAGAGGACTTCCAGGTATGCAATTCTAGCTTTGACCAATGTAACTATGTATATTCCATAGCTAGCCGATGCCTCTTCCCCACCTCGTCCAATCAGAGAACGCTTTGCATTCACTGTGGGAATGCAAAGTATTCTCTGAATGGTGTCCATGCCAAATGGCCAACCTCCAGTGTTCAGAATGTAGCAGGGCAACTGTTTAGTACAGGACCCGAAAGCAAGCAGAGTTCACTGGAGTACCAGTGTCTATTTCAGTCATTTCCAGCTTCTGGGGACAGGTAGGGTATCTACAGCTGGACCAATGTAACTATGCATAAATATCTATACCTGGATTTCCTAACCCTAACAGGACAACATTTAGCTTCTTAAATAACTATATACCATGTTTTTTTTTCATTTCTTAAAATTGAGTTTAACTTTTTTTCCACCCTATCTTGTATCTCAGCATTGCCAGTATTCTCCATCCTTTTCAGCTCTTTTCCGTCAATGTACACACACTCTAGGGCCAGATGTACAATGTGCACACATCCACTTGTATTCTTTTATAGGACACAGTTAGTGAAACTTGTATATTTAAAAGCCTAACCACAACTTTTGAAATTATATTAACATGTTAAAGCGTTATGAGATTTTAGGAACTGGGTTTTGGTTCTATATTAAAGTGTTAGTTCACCTTTATTGACAAGCATGACAGCATCCTCAGTACATTAACATACTGTGCTCTGTTTTGTAAAAAGGATGCTTACTTTTTCAGCTACTGATTTCATTGCTCTCCCCTCTCCTTCCTGCAGATGCCAGGGGTATACTGAGCTTTAGATTCCCGGAAGCACATAATCACATATGAGCACTTGGATTTTACCATACCCACGCATGCACGGTCCACTCTCTTTCACTCTCACAGAATGCTGAGCTGTAAGAGACAGTAGAGATGACGATACATATAATAGATACTGTTTTTGCTTTCAATGATAAAGGTTTTAGTGTGCTTTTGAAGTTTGCCTTTAGCACTTACTCTAGTGATTTGAGCCTCAATGCTGTTTGCCTGTTTCCATGTCAGCACCAGCAGGTTAGGGTGACCAGATGTCCCCAGTTTTCAGGGACAGTCCCTAGTTACAGAAGGCTGTCCCCAGAAAACAAAGTTTGCATTTTGTCCCCAGTTAAAGTGGAGTCCTTAAAGAGCTGTAATGTGCATACCTGGGAATTTTCCAGATCTTTCCTAGCAAAAGGAGCTTTTGCATCCTATTACTGACTGTTCGGTTTGACAGAATTTCTGGTGTCAACATGGCCTGCTTGTTTGTGCATCACATGTCTTGAGTACCTGTGCCACTGGTTTGTAAACAAAGCCATGTGAAATTGGTGCTGCACATGACTTGAGTCACATGCGCTTTTCAGGCTCCACCTGTCTGTCATACTGGCTGCCTGGACAGGAACAGGGAGGGGAGGGGTGCCGTGTGCATTAGCGCTGCCCTAAACCTGAGGCAGAAGAACAGAAGAGGACTTGGCAACTGTTGTGGTGTGACACTGGCACTACAACTAATCACTGGAAGTATTGCTTGCTGCTGATCAGTGTCACCATGTAACTGTTGGTCACTGTCAGTACTGCTCACTGCTGACCACTTTCACAATCCACTAGTGACCACTGGCAGTATTGCTCATTGCTGACCACTTTCACAATCCACTAGTGACCACTGGCAGTATTGCTCATTGCTGATCCCTGTCACCATCCACCAGTCACTGCTAGTACTGCTCACTGCCGACAGCTGTCAGTATTGAGGAGACAGTGTGTCATCGCACACTGAACAAAATAAATCACTTGATTCCCTTATCCACACAAAAGAGCGTGGATGGATGAATCTGCAGTACCAAGTATTGTATTCTGACAACTGGTACCCACAGCTGTCAGAATACCCAACAGTGACTGTATCAGATTGGATTGAGGTGCAGCTGGGGATTTTTCATTTGGCTTCTTTGACATGTAGTGCTACTACCGTAGGAGCCTCTGTAATAATGTCCAGGCCTTTCCTAACTTTGCCCCACAGCCAGGCACAAGGTAGTTTCACAGCCAGGTGCACACAGACTTTCACTTGTGTTCAATAATCAGTCTAGGGATTGTTGTTTTTGCTGTTTAATTATTGGAGAACTTGGCTAGGGATGCTGAATTTAGTAGGATACTCTAGGAATAGAACTAATTACAGTTGAGGACAGAACTTTCCTAAACTGCAGCCTTAAGCAAAGGTCCAATGTGAGGAAAAGGTTAAAGGACAGTGCTCTTCAGGAGACTAGCCACAGTCCCCTTTTTTGGACCCATGCTGACTATAAAGCACCAGAGGGGTAGCAAAGCACACAGAGTCCCAAAGATTCCGCAATGTCTGTATTCACAAGACCCAAGGACAGAATGGAAGCCTCCTTTCAATCTTCCAAGTGATGCCCGCCAGTAATACCAGTCAGATCTTTGCCAGACAGCTCCCCTCAGTCAGCTTACTGATGAACCTGGGTCAGTCTCACTCTTACCTCAGGCTCTCAGGTAGCCCACCTGAGGCCACATGGCAGCAGGTGCCTGGGGAGGCAGCGTGCCTTTCCCCCAGGCTGGCACAATCCTCTCCAGGAAAGATTCAGGGCACTGTATACTCAAAGACTAAATACCCTCTCCCAGCATTCCTCAGGGCTGCACTCACTGGGATTGGCTGGAGTGACATTACTTGTCCTACTGTCTTCTGCATGAGTTCCACCTATGCATCCAGAACCTTCCTAGGGTACTTGGATACAGAGGAAGTCAGGGGCAGAACTAACAGCACTTAAACACATTGAGCAAGCACTACTAACAATTACAGCTCTCTGCAATTTTGGATTTTCCTTCACATGACAAATAGATTGTATCTACCTTACAATCTCCTCAACAGAGGTACAGACATAAATAAAAATCTGGCAGGTATTCTAATCCTTCTCTAAAACTAACTGTGACGGACCAACTGGCAGCCCACCTGGGTGCTTCCATCAGAGAACTGCTTCCTCACCACTGGGACACAGGACCAAGGTATTATAGCTGGGCATTGCACCCAAGAACTAGACGGCGCTAGCTTAGGTGCAACCTGGAACTACTTTTTTGAACAGAAATACACTTCAGAAACAAAGGCAGTCCCCACATGAACAATAAAAGCAAACATTACTCATTGGGATAAACATCCCACACTAATTGGGTGACAAGGTCAAGTTGACACAAAACTAATCCCATCAAGTAGGAACCTCCAGGAGTACTAGCCAACATTCAGAAATAATAGGTGACTCAATTAACAATGGGAGAAAGACACAAAGGTAAACACATCACACCTAATAAACAGATTACAGCAAGAGACCTCAGCATCAGGTTGTTTTGAGCTGATTATATTAATATTTGCTTAGAGTCTTTGAGTCTAGAAGGGGGTTTGAAGCAATGCTGGTTTGGGCACAGAGACCCCTAATCTGTATTCTGGTCTTCCACTTAGAGTCTGTGTGTATCGGGGAGACACGGACTAGAATCCAAAGTAAAACAATGGCAAAGGTCCCCCCAGGCACACCTCCGAAAAAAATAGAGCCCCCCTCAGATGCCAGGGCCCATGGTCAGTAGGTGTGAGGCTAGCCTGCAGTCCCCTCCAAAAGTCCCTGTCCCGGTTGTGTCTGTCACACTAACAAAACATTTTGTCTTCAGTTATACTTTAAAAATGTTATAAATAAGGCTCCATTTGCATAAGCATTTAGCCACGCAGTGAATCCTAGTGGCAAGAATCCACTGAATCCTGGCGGTAGGTAAGTATGTGAACAGTCATGAAGAGCTGCGGCCACTGACAGCCAGTACTTTACAGGATTGGTGGCTGCTGCTTTCCGCTGTCAATCCCAACCACAGAAATCAGTAGATTCTTGCCACTGGGATTCGCAGCGTGGCTAGACTCCTTCAAGAGTTGGTTCTGGCCAGCTCAGTGGATTGCTTTAAAAAAGTCCTGGATTCTTTCTTAGATACACAGAATATAACTGGATACTAACATTTATAGGTAAAGATGATCCAGGGAATATCCGATTGCCTCTCGGGCGATCAGGAAGGAATTTTTTTCCCTTGCAGGAGCAAATTGGATCATGCTTTGCTGGGTTTTTTTGCCTTCCTCTGGATCATCTGTGGATATAGGATTATAACTTTTTTTTAATGGTTGAATTGGATGGACTTTTGACTTTTTTCAGCCAGACCAACTATGTAACTATGTAAATGCCCTGGCGAATGGAACTTTAGAGCTGACAAGCAGCTAATGAGCCCTGCTATTGCATGGGTTAATCAGCCAGCTGTAACAAGTGCATAGGGTGCGGAAACCTGCCTGGTGCCAAGATTTCTCTTGATACTGAGCAAGTTATAGGAAGTGAAAGAGGAAATAAATGTTAGATCACAAGTGGGAGGGAGCGTGATCGTAGGGCGGAAGGGGTCATGCTTGTGCTAGGGAAGCTTTTAGAAAATAGCAACACACCTGGCCCAATATATCTCTTCTTTCTGTTCAAAGCATATCACTTAGAAAATTACCTTGCACTCCTATGTATGCACTCCTATGTATGTACTCCTATGTATGTACTCCAATGTATGTACTCCAATGTATGTACTCCAATGTATGTACTCCTATATATGTACTCCTATGTATGTACTCCAATGTATGTACTCCAATGTGTGTACTCCAATGTGTGTACTCCTATGTGTGTACTCCTATGTGTGTACTCCTATGTATGCACTCATGTGTGCACTCCTATGTGTGCACTCCAATGTATGTACTCCTATGTATGCACTCCTATGTATGTACTCCTATGTATGTACTCCTATGTATGTACTCCTATGTGTGTACTCCTATGTGTGCACTCCTATGTGTGTACTCCAATGTATGTACTCCTATGTATGTACTCCTATGTATGCACTCCTATGTATGTACTCCTATGTGTGTACTCCTATGTGTGTACTCCTATGTGTGTACTCCTATGTATGTACTTCTATGTGTGCACTCCTATGTGTGTACGCCAATGTATGTACTCCTATGTATGTACTCCTATGTATGCACTCCTATGTGTGTACTCCTATGTGTGTACTCCATTGTATGTACTCCTATGTATGTACTCCTATGTATGTACTCCTATGTATGCACTCCAATGTATGCACTCCTATGTGTGTACTCCAAGGTATGTACTCCATTGTATGTACTCCTATGTATGTACTCCAATGTGTGTACTCCTATGTGTGTACTCCTATGTATGTACTCCAATGTATGTACTCCAATGTATGTACTCCTATGTATGTACTCCTATGTATGTACTCCAATGTATGTACTCCAATGTATGTACTCCTATGTATGTACTCCTATGTATGTACTCCTATGCATGTACTCCTATGTATGTACTCCAATGTATGTACTCCTATGCATGTACTCCTATGTATGTACTCCAATGTATGTACTCCAATGTATGTACTCCTATGTATGTAATACTATGTGTGTACTCCTATGTATGTACTCCTATGCATGTACTCCTATGTATGTACTCCAATGTATGTACTCCAATGTATGTACTCCTATGTATGTAATACTATGTGTGTACTCCAATGTATGTACTCCAATGTATGTACTCCTATGTATGTAATACTATGTGTGTACTCCTATGTATGTACTCCAATGTATGTACTCCTATGTGTGTACATTTTAATAATTGTATTATTTTATTAGGGATGTTTAATAGTAAACATACATATGCTAAGTATGTATGTATTCTGCTGCTGGCATTTCATGAGCGAGCACAGTATGACATGTTATATTTGGGTGGAGAACAGGTAAGAAATACTGCCCGTAATTGTTTAAACACAGAACAGGAAAAACCATCACCATGAACAGAGTTGCAAAAAAACACCGAAGTAAGAAAGCCCTTAGGCTTATAATTTCCATGAAAGCCAACTACTCTTTCCACTGTCACGTATACCCAGCATAACAACTGTTATTAGAACAGTCCAGACAGGTTATTTATTTATTGTGAAAACAATTAACCACTATAGCAAATAACAGAGTTTCACAAAATTAGAAGTCTCTACAGCAGAGCTTATGAGATTGTGACTAAGCTGCAAACTAATGCTGTGTACACGCTATCAGTTTTATTTCCACTCATTTATACGATGTTAGTACAGTGATGTCCCCACTGAGCTATTATGTTCTGACAGCCCCAACCAGAACACACCAATCAGTGCTCGCAGCCATTGCCTGCCAGCACTGATCAGATACCTATCGGATGCTTGTTCTCCAGCATGCCCGTTCGACGAAAGCTGGCCATTCCCATGGCTTCTGTCAGACAGGCAGGTGAACATGTAGGCCGAATATCGACCAGTTTCTATTGAACCTGCCGATTTTCAGCCCATGTGTATGGGGCTTAAGGGTTGGTTCACACCAGGAATCACACAGGAACACGCTTTCGTTCCAGTGCAATATGAGTGTAGTGCGTTTTCAGCCCATTCATTTGAATAGGATTGAAAAAAGAGAAAGCTCCGCCCAAAAAAAGCTTTCTGTGACGTCACCTTGTTCTGGCCAGTGGTCTGACAACGCAGGGATTTTTACATGTTTACACGGCCTTTATGCACCTTATCTATGTAAGTGCAATACTTTAATACATTTTTTGCTGGTTTATCGGGTCGTGCTATGAAGTTTTCTTCTTCTATTTTAAACCTTCCCTTGCATGATGTGGAGAGCTGTCTGATGTAATGGATTTGTTCAAGTGAACCTGTAGTTGTCCATTCATCTCCTATTCATCTCCTTGATACGGCAAATTAGAGTGTCAGTGTGGGATCTGAACACCATCTGCTCATTTCATCTGTTGATTGGACATCAAAGTCTCTGGTAAGGCTGGCCATACACTATACAATTTTATGTCCAATTTCTGCCCAATTTCCTTTAGATTTACCTTCAACTATGTAGTGCAAGAGCCTAATTGGATACAACTGAAAGTATTATTAGGTTTGACCTCCTATTATATGGTTTTTTGTAAATCTAAATCAAAAATCTCAAGAAAAGTGTATAATGTATGGCCAGCCTTAGCCTTAGGCTGGGCATACACTATACACTTTTCTTACAAATGTCTGCCCAATTTCCTTTAGATTTACCTTCAACTATGTAGCGCAATAGCCTGCCTAATGTGATACAATTGAAAGTGTTGTTAGGTTTGACCTCCTATTATACGGTTTTTGGTCAATTTAAATAAAAAATCTCAAGAAAATTGTATAATGTATGGCCGGCTTTAGAGGCTGATTTTTTCTTTTGTGTCAAGCATTTGTGGACACCTATGCACTTTCCGTTGGAGGATTTCTTTAGCACACAGCACTGTGTTATTGGATTTTGAGACTTTTAATTATTTAATATATGAATGTGGACTTATATCATTTCAATTAACTTACCGTATTTGCCGGCGTATAAGATGACTTTTTTGCCCTGAAAAACATGCCTCCAAGTGGGGGGGTCGTCTTATACGCCGGGTGCACTTCAGTTGGGATAGACATAGCTGCCATAGTGGCCTTCCGATACTCGCCCACCTCATTCTACTTACCAGCCGCGGCGGGTCATCAGCGTGGCTGCGGCGAGCATCAACAGCGATACAGGGGTGCCAGCCTTTTCGGCGTGATCGGCCCGTTCTGCTCGGCGGGAAGCAGCGGCACTCCGGCCCGCCCCTTGTCTACTCAGAGCTCGCACATGCGGACTTGCGCACTAGTGCCAATTACAGGGAGATGCAGGGACATGGTAGTGACATGGAGACAGGGAGGGCAGACAGGGAGCAGGGACCAATCCAATCAGGCTTTGTATACAGCCAACCACAGTACTGCACCATTGTACAGTACAATACAGCATAGAAAATGTCCAGCAGTCAAACCCCTATCAACCCTATCATGGCACCAGCAAAAAGAAAGAGGGGGTAGTCTTATACGGCGAGTATATAACAAACTCTATATTTTGAGTGGAAATGTTGGGGGTCGTCTTATACGCCCAGTCGTCTTATACGCCGGCAAATACGGTATGCGCATTTTTTATGCAGCAGTATTTATTTGATTTATTATTGTTTCTGATTTTTTAGTGTACAGCGCACTCATTTTTTATATGATTTGAATAGGATTTAATCGTACTGCACCACACCAAAAGTAGTACATGCGCTGCTTTAAAAACACATTGCAACAGGACTGCATGGTACTTCTGTACCATGTGATCCGGTGTAAGCAAATACACCCCACTTGGAGTGTCGTTAACATTGCATTGACACCCACTGCGTTTTGAACGAGGTGCAGGAAACACACATGGAACACAGGTTTCCCACACTACGTTTTGGTGTGAACAAGCCCTAAATGTTTTCAATGTATATCAAAACTTCAAAAATACAAGCAATGACATTTAAAGACCACTAATATATACAGTTCTCCCTGCACTGGGAATGTTTACATGTTATGTGCAATTAAACCATGGCAACATCTAATGTTTGTGTAGTATTATGTTCAGCAGAATGTGTTCTTCTATTGTTGTGACTTAGATGACGTTCAGAGCACATTTTATGCCCAATTCATGCAAAACTCCACGTAATCCCAAGGGGTTCACATACCTTTTCTTGCAACTGTACCTGTTGTGACCAGTTATCTAGTCCCCTGTCATGCAGGGCTGGCTTAGGGCTAAAGCCTTTGAAAGAGCAGCAAGCACCAAGTGTATGTTAAGCCACAAATGTTTTTCCCATATAATGAGAAAAGGTTAGAATGCCTGCCATTTCCCTCTACCTCCTATCCTGCTGACAACACGTAACAAGAAATTAGGTGAACTTTCAAAGTCTGCTTTCACACTGATCCGTTTTTCTTCTGTTTTGGCATTAATAAAAGCAGAAGGAAAACCTATAGAACTCTTCAAACTGTTCAGTTGCAGGTGTGCTGTGTTTTCCAAAGTCCTGTTTGCTGTATTTTTGGTGCATGTTTGGTGCAGTAAAAAAAAAGCACCTCCACATTAAAATAAATTCAAAATGCATCAAAAACACCTAAAAAATGCATCAAAAATGCACCTCCCCATTGAGATGCATAGAAACGCATACAAATTGCACTCGTTTTTGATGTTTTTGAAGTCACATATCACGTAAAAAATGCACCATAAACGGGCAAAAATGTGGTAAAAACGCAGCAAGAAAGCACAAACATTTTTGCAACTGAGCAGTGTGAAAGTAGAACCCCTGTGAGATGTGTATTACTTTCTGTGACCCTGCTTCAGACTTCTCTTCACTTCCTATCTGGTATAACAATCTAAGGCATGGGTGTCAAACTGGCGGCCCTCCAGCTGTTACCAAACTACAAGTCCCATGAGGCATTGCAAGATTGACAAATACAAGCATGGCTCCCAAAGGTAGAGGCATGATGGGACTTGTAGTTTTGCAACCACTGGAGGGCCACCAGTTTGACACCCCTGCTCTAACGGATCCATGGATAGCCATAAAAACAGAATTCTAATCCTTATCATTCTATTCAAGACTAGAAATAATAGTTTCTGGCTTGACATTCACTTAAAGACACACCCAAAAATCCTGGTTATGTATAAGAGTTTAGGCTAAATTATGTTTTTCCCAGCCCTGCTATAAATCTGGCATTATATGTGAAGAACAAGAATTTGGAAGCTCATGGTGATGTGTCATATTTATCTAGTGATGGTGGAAGAATAAGCCGCAAGTCCCTAACAGGGCCCATCCTTGCCAACCAACAGTCAGATGCAGACACTTTTTAGATGTTTTGAGGCCCCATGTACACGGGACATTTCTGAACGATGGAAACAGACTGCTGGAAAACGTAGGTTAAAAAACTTCTATTTAGCTGCATTTCCATAACGCGTTTATGTGCGTTTATATGCGTTTGCGTTTAGAAGCGTTTATTAAAGATAAGCACAGGAGAACCACATGTCCAGAATGCACTGAAAAGTGGTAAATTATTAACTATTTCAGACTGTTTCAGAGAAATACAGAGAGTAGAAGCAGAGACAGAAGTATGTGTTGAGATTAGCTCTTTTGTTTCCAAGGGTGGGAAAGGTGTCTGGTGGAGTGAATCATTAAGGTCACCTGGCAGGGGTCTTCATGAGGAATTTGAGGTGTGAATGGTCATTAACATCTTTTGTTTCCAAGGGTAGGAGAGGTCTGAGGTGTGAATTGGTCATTACAATGTGTGACAAGCTTGGTAGGAACATCCTGTGTTCAGTGTTTTGTTCATTGAAAACGCTTTTCATGCATTTTTCATGATGAAAAAGGCTCTGGACAACATTGCGAACTGGAAGAGTTAAAAAAATTTTCAAATGCAAATGCTTATAAACGCAATTTACCGCGTTTACAAGCTTTTTGCGTTTCAAACACTGATAAAATCAACTGCTGAACGCAAGTTTTCTGCGTTCAAAAAACTACTGTAAACTCAAATGCCTGTAAATGACTGTAAACGAAGATGTGTACATGGACACATAGGAAAACATTAGGGTGAGTTCAGGGGCTGCTGAAAAAAATGCTGAACAGCTCCTAAACGTGAGTTTATCAGCTGCAGTGTACATGAGCCCTGACAGCTCCTGGAGTCAGAGGTCTGAAAACAATAGTCAGCAGGAAACATTTATCCATCCGCACTTTTTAGCATTTCTTTCATTCAGGCTGAACTAAAGAAATCTACGGGGTTTATTTACTAAAGGCAAATAGACTGTGCACTTTGCAAGTGCAGTTGCTCCAGAGCTTAGTAATAGACTGTGCACTTTGCAAGTGCAGTTGCTCCAGAGCTTAGTAAATGAGATAAAGCTTCAGTTTGTAAAGAATACCTAATCACATGCTAGGAAATTTTAGAAAACAGCATTTTTCCTTGCATATGATTGGATGATGGAAGTCATCCAATCAGTGTAAAATTGGTCATACACTGTTAGTTGGTCTGTTTTTTTTTTCTCAGCCAGCAGGCTCAACTAAAAAGCTAACAGATTCCTTCATTCACACAAGCAAGGTGGATGGAGGAATCCCCCCTGCCAAATCATTGCCTTTTGACAGTGGCTTCTGTTGGGGTCAGAATACACTAATCAGCGACTGCAGCCACTGATCGAGGAAAATTTTCCAACACGTCCCTTTGACAGAAGTCGATAAATGTCTGTTGAGCAGGGATTACCACAAACTGATTGAAATTCAGCCACTTCCTGCTGAACTGACCAAATTTTGATCAGTGTATGACCAACATAAGTAAACTGAAGTCCTGGGAACACTATCTAGGAGTTCAAGGTGTGGTCAGTACTCACAAACCCCCATGCAGTCTTTATAGGCAAAAGATACATCAGCACAGACATCATCCCCCAGTCATTAATTCTCACAAACTTTTCCTCCCCAGTATTCCCCCCCTACTCTTCATTTCTTGTTCAAATGATTTATTGGCAGAAGACAGTCAAATAATAAACAGAGAACAGGATCAGTACAAGGCATGGAACAGCTTGGAGGACCACATAGACCCCCACTCTTCTTTTAAAGTATATGTGAACTCTTATCTTGTAAAACAATCCATTCTGCTTAAAATAGAAATGAAAGGCAAAACCATTATATATAACATTCTAAATACTTTATTTTTGTATAAGTGATCACATAAATAGAGCACAAAGTACAGTCATGTGTACAATGCAAAGACAGAAATACACTGTGACAAGCTGGGCAGGAAAAGAGGGAGGCGGGTGGGTGTTATGTAAGCAGGAGGCAGGGAAACAGCAGTATACAAATCTTCCTGTTGAAGAGCTGTGAAGGGAGGAGTGTCAGCACAAGTTTGACCATTGGAGTACAGGCAGGTTGTGCTCTCAAACTGACCACACTGGGATGGATGTGCTTACATGCCCTGGTGTAGTCAGTTTGAAATAGGAAAGAAAGGGGACTGGCAGGATCACCAGGTATTCCACACAAATGAAGCAAATCAAAGCGAACACAATACTTTAATAAAAGTACACGGTACCACAGACATATATTTAAAAAAATAGGAAATGTTGGGGTAACATATGCTTTAAAGCGATAGTAACCTGCCACAGAAATGAAAAAAAAAAAATCATGCCCCTGCAGGTTTAAATCATAATGACCTAGTATGCACCGCATACTAGAACAATATGACAGACTTTCTTGAACACGAGGCCTCCAGCACTGAGCTGGAGTCAGCTCCTGGGGGACATCCATCTTCACCCAGTCTTCCTACAGCTCCAGCTCTATGAATGACCAAGGCAACAATAACGTCATTCGGGAGCCCCAGCCCTGACCTGGAGCTCTGAAAGTACGGAACAGGTATGCTGTCCCTTCAGAGCACATATGTCAGTGATGTCGCCAGCTGCATGCTTTGTCAATATCTCCTAAACAGTGCAAGCTTAGGACATATTCACTGTATCTACAGCTAAGCCTTATTATATGTATTTACCACGAGGCAAACAAGGTGTTGGTTGGTGTTGGCGGCAGGGGTGGTGGTGGTCGGCGGTGGCAGAGGGTGGTGGTGGCTGCTGGTGGGGGCGCCCAATTCTTGTGTTGCCTAGGGCAGCACAAGAAATGAATACACCACTGCATGTAGGTACAAGTTAAAAATTGGACTTTAAGGCAGACCTATCATTATGAATTCAGATTGTGATAGTAGCAAGCACCAGAAAATTAATGTTTTAAAATATAAAATGAAAAGAGGCAACAAGAAAAATCACCTACAACCAAATATTTTAAAATAAATCCCCCCTCTATTTATGTGACCTATATCACTTGGTTAGCACTTAAAATCCTCACATCAACAGCACTACACTTTTGGATTGTGCTTAGTCTTGTAAAGTCTCTTCTGATATCATTTGCAAAATTCAGCAACCATCAGCAGCTTACAATATTGTGAAATAATGCAGTGCAGCATTATTTCAATTACTTCACAATATTGTTAGTTTTAAAGTTTGGATATATTAAACTTCCCTTGCCATCGGCCACACGTGCTATCACAGGGCAGATTCATTACAACACGTTCATTATAACCATTAGCAGCTGCTGATGTAGTACCAAAGTAACACAAATACTGGGTAGTTGAGAAACTGAATGCATGAGATGATCCAGTATTACTTACCAGTAGTTACTTTTTGGCATGACTGTGTGATTTCATCAATTTCTAGCAATAAAGTTGTCGTGTTATGCAAGATACAAAACAAGACCACACCATGGAAAGTTAAAATCATGGCCTGGAGGTTAGGAGTCAAGCAGGATGTGATGTGGCGAATTATTTGTCAGCAATGGACCTCTTTGGACCTTTTTCACAGGCTATACAGACACTGATGGCAGAAAAAATAGGAGCCTGTACTCTGTTTGAAACTTTACAAATCAAATGTCCTGCCTATAAGCTGATACCACCAGGTACCTGCTAATACTTTTTTGTTCTATAAATACTTCATCTGTGACCCATTCAAACTTTCACTTTGTTACTAGGGCCCGACATTCACTGAATGCGCAGCGAATCCCTGCAAACTACCATTCCACTGTCCAATGAGACTGCCTTAGTTGCCAATCAGAGCACACTCTCAATACAAAGAGATAAAATATTCATGTTCTATATCCATTTTAAAGGTAAAGTATGGCCAAAGCTGTTTTGGATATACTTCTCCTATGGGTCGCAGGAGTGCACTTCGGTTAAAGCCCGCTGTTGGCTGATGTCACCCAGCTGGTCTAGGCTCACAAAAGATCCTAACTTCACAGTTTGGATACACCTAGATGCCTGGACCAGCAGATGTTTCAGCCTCTCAGAGAGCCACTAGAACCTGAGCCAGCCGCTCCCATCCCCTCTACAGCCCAGGACTTTAGAGAGTACTGGGGGGGGCAAGGCAGTGATCAGCTCTCTGCAGACTGAAGAGCAAGTGCTGAGTGATCAATGGTGTTTGATCGTTCGGTTCTCGGTCTCAGAGCTGGCGGGGAACAGATGCAACATGGATTGATGCTGCATCCACCTAGGTGAGTGTGATTGTTTTTTTCTTAATTCCCAGACCTCTCTTATAAACGCTAAAAATTCATTTCCTGCCTATAAGGAGATACTACCAGGTGCCCGATAATACTTTTTATTTTCAGGGAATACTTCATCTGTGCCCACCTCCAACTTAGTTTCACTTTGTTACTAGGTTCTTGCATTCCCTGACTTAATAGCTAAACAAGACTACCAATCCACTGTCCATGGAGACTATCTTAGTGGCCAGTCAGGGCACACTCTCAGGAACAGGAGACGGCAGTTACTGAAGTATGTTCATGGAGTCAGGAAAAAATAGGCCCTGGTATCAAACATACAGGGCAAAGCAAGAAGTTCATTTTAATGCTGCTGGCCCCTGCAGCAGCTTATACCCACTTTCCTACTGCTACATTGCACCAACCTTGTGCAAAACACAGGTTTATTTTAAGGCCTAACATCCAAAATATCCCCTGCATAAGATCCAGTGACCCATCAATGACTAATTTTTTTTGATTGAATTTTGAATAGCTTAGATGAGACATTTGTTTGTACTTTTACTGTAAATGGATGTGTGGATGGATGTCTATTCTGATTATGAAAGCAAAATGCAATGGAGAAGAAAGGAGGCAGGGTGAGCAATATGAGACAACAGCACTTAGAGTTGGGACTGTAAATGTACTTCCTGAGGTATAAAACAAGTACAGATATCATTACATAAAAGCAATATTTCATTATTCACGCATATTAGTATCACAAATACACAACATAAAAAAGTAATAAAATGAATAATGACAATACAAAAAAAAATGAGAAGGATGAGATGATGTAAAAATTAAAAGTTCAGTTTTTAGGCAGAGGTGGGATAGACTTCCCTGAAGAGATGAATTTTCAGGAATAGTTTAAATGTAGACAGAGTCAGAGATATTTAGACAGATTGGGTTAGGGAGTTCCAGAGGACGGGAAAGGCTCTGGAGAAGTCCTGGATGTGAGCTTGGGAGAAGAAGACAAGGGAACTAGAGAGCAGGAGGTCTTGGGAGAAGCAAAGAGGACAGTTTGGGTAATATATTGAGACAAGATTAGTGATGTAGCTGGCGGAAGAGTTATAAATAGTTGTTAGTTAGCTGTTAGTAAGTAGCTGTTGCTGTTAGTATTTTAAATCTTATTTGTTGGGTAATTGCAAGCCAAAGAAGAGTATGGCAGAGAGGGGTGGTGAATATTGAGCATTTGGTAAGGTGGATGAGTCTGGCAGTAGCATTCATGACTGAAAAAGATATAGCTTGTGTAGAGGCCTATGAGAAGTGAGTCGCAATAGTCAAGGCGAGAGGTAACAAGGTAAATGTGTAAATGAGTAGCTTGGGGATTTCAGTGGTTATGAAGGGGTGTACTTTTGAGATGTTATGGGGCTGAAGTCTGAAAGATTATGGACAGTGATCGTATTTGGGACTGAAAAGACAGAGTCCAGAATTATACCCAGCACTGGCATGAGGGGAGGGAACGATAGCTGTATTACTGATCTTGAGGGAAAAGTTGAGGAGGAAGACATGGGCGAGGGGAATATTATAAGCTCAGTTTTAGAAAGAATTAACTTGAAGAAGTATTGTGACATCCATACTGACATGCCAGTTAGTAATGCAAGAAAAGACTGAAGTAGAGAGATAGATTTGGGTTTCAACAGCACAGACATGATATTGGAAGCCATGGGAGGTAATCAAGTGACCAAGGGAAGGGGTATAGATAGAACAGAGAAGGGGTCCAAGGGCAGAGGTTTGATAGACCACTACAGAAAGAAAAAATGGAGAGAGAGTTGTAGGCAATACTGAAGGATCACTGTGATAAGTAGGAGGAGAACCAAGTAAGAGTCTTGGGGGCCAAGGGAATGGAGTTTTTTGAGGAGGAACAGGTGGTCAACAGTATCAAACGCAGCAGAAATGTCTAGTAGTATGAGTATGGGGTAATGGCCATTGGTTTTAGCAGTAAATCGTTTTAGTAGGACAGTTTGTGTGGAGTGTTGCAAGCAAAAGCCACACTAAATTGTAAGGGGTCTTTTGACAAAAAAAAGAATGTAAGGTGCCAAGAAGATTATTGTCATTGAGGTAGGAGCTCAGACGATTGTGAGGAGATGGGTCTTACGTTGTTCAGGCTAATGGGGGTCCAGTGAGGGCTTTTAAGTGTGGGGGCAATCAGTGCATGTTTTAAATGGGAGTGAAAGATACCAGTAGAAAGGAGAGATTGCAGATGAGTGAGAGGCCAAAGTATACAGCAAAAGGTTGACCATAGTTGCTAAGATGGAATAGGGTCCAGGGGACAGTTGGTTAGGTTGGTAACCACTTCTGTATTAAAAGTGTCAAAAGAGGAATGTATTGGACGTGAATTTAGAAAGGGTATGTTAAATGTAGAGGATGTCTGTACAGTAGAGATGCTCCCACAAATCGCTTCAGTCTTGTTTTTAAAATATTTGGCAATTTCGTGGGCAGTGAGTGAGTTAGTGGGTGGAGGTGGTTGGGGACAAGGTAGAGAGTTAAAGGTAGTAAAGACTAGATTAGAGGGTTTTAATGAGAGTGAAAATATAGATTTGTTTGGCAGCATGGAAGGTAGGAATTGTTTAGGGTAAAGTCTTGCAGGGATTTGGTTTTATGTCACAGTCACACAAGAGCACAGTTATGTCTCCTGAGATTTCTAGTGTAGTCAGTTTGTAATGTTCTGGGCCTGATTCTGTGTTTAGTGAGAGGAGTATGTGCATCCAGCGAGGATGAGAGTATGTTGCTGTAGACAGCAGTTGCCAGGTCAGGGCAGAACAGGGGAGTTAAAGAGTTACAGAACAGTTGAAATTGGCAAAAGTTTTTTTATGGGTAATCGTTTTCTGCTTGGATGGATAGGTGGCTGAAGACAAGGACACTGTGAAACGAATGATCTTGTGAACATAAAGAGGTTGCAAGGAATGCAGAGATGGGAAAATACAAGTTCAAAGATGTTACCATCAGAGTAAACAGAAGTGTGTGTCCATTGTGTTAGGACAAAAGATGAGGTTAAAGCCGATCTTCACTGTACCTTAGCATCACAAACCAAAAGCACAATTTATTTTATTTTTAATATTAAAAACAAGCTCCCCCATCCATCCATGTCTCCATGCTTTATTTTGTTGAGAAATCACTTTCAAAAACACTTCCCTAGCATTTGTGTCTGTGGCCATCTTGAGTAAGGGCAGATAATTCATGTAGCATTTACTTCCTGGAATCTATCTGCCCTTAGCGCAAGCATGCATGCAGAAGGGTGTGCTTAGCTGAGAAAACCCCTCCTCTTTTCTCCCCTCCTGAAGATTCATGGGATGTATGACATCATTTGCCTAGGCAAAAAACCCCCATAAATACAGTGAAGGAAATAAGTATTTGGTCCCCTGCTGATTTTGAATATTTGACCACTCACAAAGAAATGACCAGTCTAAAAATCGAATGGTAGGTGTATTGTAACATTGAGAGACAGAATAGCAACAAAAAATTCAAAAGAAATGCATGTCTAACAAATTACAGTCAGGTCCATAAATATTGGGACATCGACACAATTCTAACATTTTGTGCTCTATACACCACCACAATGGATTTGCAATGAAAGGAACAAGATGTGCTTTAACTGCAGACTGTCAGCTTTAATGTGAGGGTATTTACATCCAAATCAGGTGAACGGTGTAGGAATTACAACAGTTTGCATATGTGCCTCCCACTTGTTAAGGGACCAAAAGTAATAGTAATAATAATCATAAATCAAACTTTCACTTTTTAATACTTGGTTGCAAATCCTTTGCAGTCAATTACAGCCTGAAGTCTGGAACGCATAGCCATCACCAGAAGCTGGGTTTCATCCCTGGTGATGCTCTGCCAGGCCTCTACTGCAACTGTCTTCAGTTCCTGCTTGTTCTTGGGGCATTTTCCCTTCAGTTTTGTCTTCAGCAAGTGAAATGCATGCTCAATCGGATTCAGGTCAGGTGATTGACTTGGCCATTGCATAACATTCCACTTCTTTCCCTTAAACTCTTTGGTTGCTTTTGCAGTATGCTTTGGGTCATTGTCCATCTGCACTGTGAAGCGGCGTCCAATTAGTTCTGAAGCATTTGGCTGAATATGAGCAGATAATATTGCCCCAAACACTTCAGAATTCGCCCTGCTGCTTTTGTTAGCAGTCACATCATCAATAAATACAAGAGAACCAGTTCTATTGGCAGCCATGCAAGCCCACGCAATGACACTACCACCACCATGCTTCACTGATGAGGTGGTATGCTTAGGATCATGAGCAGTTCCTTTCCTTCTCCATACTCTTCTCTTCCCATCACTATGGTACAAGTTGATCTTGGTCTCATCTGTCCATAGGATGTTGTTCCAGAAGTGTGAAGGCCTTTTTTAGATGTCGTTTGGCAAACTCTAATCTGCCCTTCTTGTTTTTGAGGCTCACCAATGGTTTACATCTTGTGGTGAACCCTCTGTATTCACTCTGGTGAAGTCTTCTCTTGATTGTTGACTTTGACACACATACACCTACCTCCTGGAGAGTGTTCTTGATCTGGCCAACTGTTGTGAAGGGTGTTTTCTTCACCAGGGAAAGAATTCTTTGGTCATCCACCACAGTTGTTTTCCGTGGTCTTCCGGGTCTTTTGGTGTTGCTGAGCTCACCGGTGCGTTCCTTCTTTTTAAGAATGTTCCAAACAGTTGTTTTGGCCACGCCTAATGTTTTTGCTATCTCTCTGATGGGTTTGTTTTGTTTTTCAGCCTAATGATGGCTTGCTTCACTGATAGTGACAGCTCTTTGGGTCTCATCTTGCAAACTGTTGTAATTCCTACACTGTTCACCTGATTTGGATGTAAATACCCTCAAATTAAAGCTGACAGTGTGCAGTTAAAGCACATCTTGTTCGTTTCATTTCAAATCCATTGTGGTGGTGTATAGAGCAAAAAATGTTAGAATTGTGTCGATGTCCCAATATTTATGGACCTGACTGTATGCACTGATTTGCATGTTCATGAGGGAAATAAGTATTTGATCCCCTTCACAAAACATGACTTAGTACTTGGTGGCAAATCCCTTGTTGGCAATCACAAAAGTCAGACATTTCCTGTAGTTGGCCACCAGGTTTGCAAACATTTCAGGAGGGATTTTGGCCCACTCCTTTTGGCAGATCCTCTCCAAGTCATTGACATTTGGCAACTTGAACTTTGAGCACTGCAGGATTTCAATCCTTGTCAGCGTAGTGTGTTACCAATTGTTTGCTTGGTGACTGTGGTCCCAGCTGCCTGGAGATCATTGACAAGATCTTCACGTGTAGTTCTGGGATGATTCTTCACTGTTCTCATGATCATTGACACTCCACGAGGTGAGATCTTGCATGGTACACCAGACCTAGGGAGACTGACAGTTATTTTGTGTTTCTTCCATTTGCGAAAGATTGCACCAACTGTTGTCACCTTCTCACCAAGCTGCTTGGTGAGAGTTTGGTAGCCCAGTCCAGCCTTGTGTAGGTCTACAATCTTGTCCCTGACATTCTTGGACAGCTCTTTTGGTCTTTGCCATGGTGGAAAGTTTGGAATCTGATTGTTTGATTGCTCCTGTGGACAGGTGTCTTTTAAACAGGTAACAAAATTAGATTAGCAGCACTCCCTTTAAGAGACCGCTTCTAATCTCAGCTTGTTATCTGTATGAAAGACACCTGGTAGCCAGAAATCTTGCTGAATGATAGGGGTTTAAAAACGTATTTCCCTCATGTACATGCAAATCAGTGCATAATTTGTTAGACATGCATTTCTTTTGAATTTTTTGTTGCTATTCTGTCTCTCAGTGTTACGATACACCTTCCATTCGATTTTTAGACTGATCATCTCTTTATGAGTGGGCAACCATTCATAAACAGCAGGGGATCAAATACTTATTTACTTCACTGTAACTGAAATTGAAAAAAAAATTTAAAACAATTAAATAATCAATGTTAATCTGGAGAGTGAAGTTCCACTTTAAAGCGGAGTTCCACTCACAGTGTAAAAGTCAGCAGCTACAAAAGCTGTAGCTCCTGATTTTTAAAAAAACAGCCACTGACCTGTCCTACGATCCCGCGGTGTCCTCCCCGCAGCCCTTTTCACCAGCTATCTGATGTTTAGTGTGGGCACCTGGCTGTGACAACTTGCGACTTCACAGCTAGGTGCCCACTGCGCATGTGCGAGTAGCCCTGCGCGTCCTGAATGGCCCTGGGACTTGTCAAGTGTCCCAGAAGACTATGGGGAGGGAGGGTAGAAGGACAACTTCCGCTTCCGATCACCTAGCTGATCGCAGTGGAAGTGGGAGCGGGTACCTGTCAATTTTGGGTAGCCGCTCCCCAAAGGTGCCAAACCTTAATGGGGAGCGGGGGACCAGTCTTTAAAGCAGAACTTTCCTTTTTTGGGTGGAACTCCGCTTTAAAGAACTAGGCTGCAAGTTGAAGGGAAGGACCTCCAAGGTGATATTCTCTGAAATATTACCTGTGCCATGCACAACTCCGCTTTAAGGTGAAAAGTTGAGATATAGCAGGCTGTTAACATTTACAGGGAGGTTCAAATCACCAAGAATGAAGTGCTAGAGAAGCCATAAAGGAATTGGGATACCTGTCCAGGAGGCCGATAAATCCATAGAGAGGCAGATAATGCTCAGTGGGGAGAGAATGAATCCAGCTCCACCTCATTTCTCTCCACTGAGTCTATGTGAGCGAGTCCAGTGGAGGCCATCATGAGAGGGCAACAGGAGACTCAAAGTCAGATTCTTGAAGTCAGGTTTCAGTAACAGCAAATAGGTTAAAGAAATTGGAGATAAAAAGGTCATGGACAGAGGTCAGCTTGTTAAAGACAAAGCAGGCATTCTAGAGGGCACATGATCAGGGGCTGTTTTTAGAAGAAGGGGGATGGAAGTGATGGAGTTAATTGTGGCTGTTGCCAGAGGAGGGAGGGTTCTGGGTGTGTGGATGGCAGTTAGATACCATAGGGCCAGAATAAGGATATATTTGCCCAGACATTAGGGAAAGGAGGAGAGTGAGGAAAGTAAGTTGGGAGTCAGATTTATATGAGCGCACATGCCTCATTGTCCGTGCATTTAAGTCAGCATGTGGGTTCAGTATTTGCAGAAGGTGGTGAGAACAATAGTAAAGAGAAGGTAGGGGTATGGGTGAGATTACAATTTAGGGAGTGTCAGAATCAAACTTGTAAAGTGAGGGATGCTTTAAAAAAATGTTTGCTTGCAGTTTGGCCAGAGTGAAGCATAGTTGTTTCTTGCTGTATCTGCTTTAGTTGAACAGCTGTCTTAAACAGCTTGATATTAGTGCAAAATACTTAGGCAAAAAATGGCAACTGTCTTTGACTATCCCCTTTAGCTGATCTAAATTTATAGGGTTATTAGGCAGGGAAGTATTCATCAACTGATCAATTAGAAACTGGTAAGAGACACTTTAATGGGGGGATTTGTCAAACCTGACCAGCCACAGAGACAGGCTTAAGTCATAAAATATAATTGTTACTTGATCACAAAAGGCAAAAGGAGGTGACTCTATCTCCAAAAATATGGATGAGTGTAGCGGTCTTTAGAAAGCATATATCAGCAATGGTTAGCAAAGTGTCCGTTTTTCATTCATACAAAACATTGAGTGGGTTAACACGGATATGAAAAAGCAGTAGCATTTACAATGGAAGAAAGGTTAGCAAAGTGTCAGTTTTTCATTCTAACACAGCGTGGATATGGTTAAGATGAGAAAATAATAGTACCATATACTGTTAAACTGCTTGATACTTGTGCAAAAATTACTTAGGAAAAATGGTAACTGAGACTTTCCCCTATAAACAGATAAACTTTCAATTTCTAAGAACTGGAAAAAGAAGCACACAAGTGGCGCAAACACCTAGCGCATTATCCAAGGTTTATTAAAAATGTAAAAACAGAAAACATACTCACAAAATGAGGTGCATATAAATGCCAATAAAACCACTTGGATGGCCCAACGTGATGGCAGAGTGTCTGACTGGTGGTGAGGTCAGCCTGCTGACGCGTTTCAGGGATGTGTCCCCTTCCTCAGAGCTCTGCCATCACGTTGGGCCATCCCCGTGGTTTTATTGGCTTTTAACTGCACCTCAATTTGTGAGTATGTTTTCTGTTTTTACATTTTTACTAAACCTTGGCTAATGTGCTAGGTGTTTGGGCCACATGTGTGTTTCTTTTTCCAGTTTTGGTTTGATCTCCCAGTCAGAGGAGGGCTGCATCACCAAGGTTTTACTCCAAGGCCACAAATTCGTCTGATTCCCTGGTTCCTTCCTGGTATTGACCCCTTTGATGAGCTGGAGAGGTTGTTCTTTCAGTCCGGTTTCAATTTCTAAGGACAACATATCCCATGGTACTTTGCTGCCTACGAGCTATGATTCCCGTACTGACTCCACTTCCTGAAACTCCTCCTCTCAGCATCTCTGTAGTCTAGAAGGCAGGCTCTGTGAATTCTGTGACCCAGCAGTGCCTACGCACAAGGCATAGAGAAATGGGTCACAGAATTCAGGAAAATTAAAAGAAAAGTAGGGCTTTCCCCCGTCCCCCCTTTATACTTACCCCGTCAGCTCTAAGTGTGAGAACCCAGTGATAACATGACCATTGATCACTTTTTTCTTCTCTGCTCTGAGCAGAGACCGGGACTGTCAGTCACCGCTATCTGCTTAGCCCCCCCCAGCGCTCACTGGAGCGCTGGGCTGTGGAGGGGGAGGAAGCGGCCGACTCAGGCTCTCAGCACTTAGCTGCGAGGCTGAGCTAGGTTCCGCTCCAGACTTTGAGGTGGATCCCGACTTTGAAGTCGGGATTTTCCCCAGCCTGGACAGGGTGATTGATGTCAGCTGACAGAGGACTTCAGTCCACTGTCAGCTGAAAACGGGTCACAGGAGTGCAGAACGAACTGCACTCCTATGATCCACAGGAGAAGTACAGCTAAAAGAGGTTTGACTGTACTTCTCCTTTAATGTGTGGGGATCTGCACAAGGTAATGCTGGCAGTACACATAGATTTTTGTTAAAAAAATTTCATTTTACGAATATTCGTTCGATTTTCTAATTGTTAGTGAGGTCAAATTGACGTTTGTTTTCAACTACAGTGACAGGAAAATTGAAGGAACAAGATGGAAAACTTTACTTAACCAAACATATTTTCAGACAGCGTGTGGGGTTTTCGTTTAGAAATTACATTCAATTTAAAATGTTAAACATTCTCAAACAAGATTTGTACATTAATCGAATGTACAAAGAATTTTTGTACAAAAGTTCGTATGAATGCTCGTACGGATATCCTCATCTAAAAATCTGATAGTGTATTCCCAACATATGTATACAAACTTCAAAGTGGTTCAGGTTAACTTCTGGAAGGTTTTAGCCCCTTCATAACCAGGGCATTTTTTTTGCTATTCAGCCATGTGCAATTGCTCGGTCATGCAACACTGTACCCCAAAAAAGTTATATCATTTTTTTTTTCACACAAGTAGAGCTTTCTTTTGGCGGTATCTAATCCTTGCTGTGTTTTTTTTTACTATATGAAAGAAAAAATACCAAAAATTAAAAAAAAAAATAGTTTGTTTTCAAATTTTGCAAATAAATCTTTATTTTTACACACTTTCACTATATTCCTTTGGTAACCCAAATCAGTGCATATTATTTAGTCTGTGTGAACGTTGTTGAGTCTACAAACTATGGTATATCTATTTGAAAATTGATCAGTCCTGATGTACTGATGGCTTATTTCATCGCTTGAGGCCCTTAACGCCAACCGTATGCAAATGTGCTAATTTGCGTACCTGTCTTTGTACTGGGAGCACCACAGCATGTTCCCGGCACAGAGACCGGAGTCTCACCATGAGCCCAGGGTAATGATTGCTGTGAAGCCCACCCCCATGTTTTCTATCTCTGAATGGAGGAGGGAGATACATTGCATCTCTTTCTGTCCTTTCAGAGATAAAAAAGGATGTGTAAAATAATTAAAATAAATAAAAATAATAATAAAATAAAAAATACCTAGATCAAGGTTTGATCTAGGTTAGTGTTTGGGTCAAGGTCAGGGTCAAGGTCAGTATATTTTTTTTTGGTCAGGATTTGTTTTTTTTTTTTTAAATTAGTATCAGTGTCAGGGTCTGTGTATTTTAGACAGGATAAAAAAAAAAGTAAAATGCGCACTATTGTTTCTGGGCCATACTATAGGTACAAACAACAACTAAGATATACACAGGGCCCTGCTAACCCTCTTGTATTGAACTGTATTGTTGCTGTATTGTCTCCCGTTATATTGTAAAGCGCTGAGCAAACTGTTGGTGCTATATAAATCCTGTACAATAATAATATATGGTATTGCTGTGATCATCAGAAGCAGGAGAATTTATTTTGAGTTGTTCTTTGGTGGTGGGGTATGGTAGTAACAAGAAATATACAGCTAAATTTAAAAAATATATATTTTTTTTTACTATTTTGTTCCAGTTTTCCTTTGAGAATAAAAAAAATCAGGAGATATCATTACCATTCACCACCAAATGAAAGTCCAGATTGTCCTGAAAAAAACAAGGTATAATCCACCTGGATGTACAAAGTTGTTGGCCAGGACAGGACAAATATCCCCCAAATGACCCCTTTTTTGAAAGTAGACAGTCTAAGGTACTTAGTAAGAAGCATGACGAGTTTTTGTAATTTTGTCAAAGTTGTAATTTTTTGTCAAATTTGTTTTGGGAAAATTAGGATATTAAATAATATTTGGAAAACACTTATCATGTGTGCCCCCTAAATGGGCCTGATACCTAGCAATAGCACTGGTCCTATTGGCAAATTAAGCAGGCCTAAAGCTAACTAAGTACAATGGCTAAGTGGTTAGCACTTCCACCTAGCAGCACTAGGATCATCAGTTTGAATCCGAACCACGGCACTACCTGCCTGGTGTTTGCACGTTCCTTCTGTGTGCGTTTCCTCCCACACTCCAAATACATGCTGGTAGGCTAATTGGTTCCTTTCTACGTCAGTCCTAGTATATCAACGTGAGCTGGGGACCTTAGATTGTATGCTCCTTGAGGGCAGGAACTGATATGAATGTACAATATATATGAAAATTGATAGTGCTATTTAAGTAAATAAATACATGTAGCGAGACCCCCATAGAGGCCAGCAGTTTGTAGGTCCCAAGGTCTTTTCCCACTATCACCCCGCAGCCAGGCACACATGCACTTTCTCTTTTATTGGCTCAAGAAACAGTCTAGGGTTGTTGGCTCTGGTGTTTTTAATAAAGGGTTGAACTTGGGTGGGGATTTGGAAAGTAGGATGCTCCATTAACTTGCTATAATAAGCCTCCCTCCCGAGGAATGGATAAGCTATGTTCTTCCTAGCAAACAGAAGAGATGATAGAGTGCTAGAGTCTCTAAGATCTTTCTCTAAGATCTTTCCCTGCCTGTATTCACAGAACGCCTCTGGATAGATGGTGGCCTCCTAACAGTATCCTGAAGGCAGCTTTTCCCAGTGGTTACAGACTAGATTCTTAGATGACAGCCCTCTCAGTCAGCCTTCAGCCGCAAACAGTGGCTCCAGGCCCTCCAACATCCCAGCTGGGGCCTTCACTCAACAAGCACATGGCACGGTGCCCAGGAGAGGCAAATGTGCCCCCTAGGCGATGATCTCCCCCTCTGAACGAAGACCAGGATGCTCTCTGCTCCAGGGTATATATATGCAATCTCCCAGATTCCTCTTGGTCAGACCTCCCAGGGTTTGACTGGGGCTCCATAAATATTAAGCTGCTGATTGACATGCTCCTGCCTCTATTACCCAGAGCTCCTCCAGGTGAACAGAGAGAAGCAAATAATCATGCAACCTCTGGGACACAGACCTGACCAAAATAATCAAACCCAGTTGCACAGGTTACAAGTGGTTAAAACTAATTGTACCTACACTAAAGCCCAGTATACATGGGGGTGATATAAGCCGGTTCAATAGAAACCAGCCAACATTCAGCCCGTGTGTTCCGGCTTCTGTTGAAGGGGCAAGACCGAAAAAGGTCTGTCAGTCGGTTTCCAATCAGCACTCTCATCCAATAGCAGGGGGCAGTCCCACTGTCAGAACACAATAGCACAATGGGGGAGATCACTATACTAACACCACTTGTGTTAGCAAAGCGATCTGTCAAATTTTTTTTTTTCGTTCAGCCCACTGGGTTGAAGAAAAAAAAACTGATAGTGTTTATAGGGCATAACACTTCGCTATAAACCCCAAACAGAATTCCAGCCTCACTGGCATCTAGATGTGGTGAAGATGACTTTCTGAAGTTCAAACCGAGCATCAGAGTGGGGAAGAAAGGGGATTTAAAGTATTACTAAACCCACAACAGTAAAATCAGTCTGTATATGCAGTAAAGCATGCTTGTTATACTCACTGTGGAACCTAAGGGGTTAATCCTCTGCATTGTGTAAAAATGCCTTTTGATTCTGATTGCTCTGTTACTCCCCTCTTTAAGCAACCACTTCTTATCTCCTGATAACACAAACTAAACTATAGGCATTTTCACATGCTCAGTTTGCTGTGTATTGCTAGAGGGTTTTTTTTTATCCTTTCTTGGAAGAGTGCGTGTGATCAGCAAAGGTCCAATCAGCACTGGTCAGACAGAGGTCAGGGGTTTTGTATCCTTCTAGAGCAGAAATAAAACTCTTTATCTAGCTTTAGCTAGTGCTTGGCTGAACAATGATAGCAGCCACAACACTGCTCTAACTGCTGATGAGAAAAGGTATTTAGCAGTTTATATTTGCTAAAATAATTGCACTTCCATGTTGTGTGTACTGTGGAAGACCAGATATAGCAAATGCAGGGTCCTGGGTTTAGTAACACTTTAAGTGACTTTGGTTGTTAGTGCCAGACGGACTGGTCTGAGTATTTCAAAAACTGCTGATCTACTGGGATTTTCACTCACAAACATCTCTAGGGTTTACAGAGAATGAACTTCTACCAGTCCGCCCAGCCCCAGCCCTTTCCTCTTAGATTGTAAGCTCCCAGGAGCAGGGCCATCCTAACCCTCTTGTATTGTTG
Organism: Staurois parvus; assembly: GCF_062004578.1. Taxonomy (NCBI): domain Eukaryota; kingdom Metazoa; phylum Chordata; class Amphibia; order Anura; family Ranidae; genus Staurois; species Staurois parvus. The sequence continues at coordinate 29,137,018 of NW_028317821.1, forward strand.
CTGTATTGTTTCCTGTTATATTGTACAGCGCTGAGCAAACTGTAGGCACTATATAAATCCTGTACAATAATAATAAAAAAAGAGAAAATATCCAGCGAGCCAGCAGTTTTGTGGACAAACATGCCTTGTTGATGTCAGAGGAGAATGGGCATTTGATTTCAGCTGTGACATTCAGATGGTAGGGTCAGATTTTGGTGTAAACAATATGAAAGCATAGATCCATCCTACCTTGTATCAATGGTTCAGGCTGGTGGTGGTGGTGTAATGGTGGGGGGGGGGGGATATTTTCTTGGTAAGGTGTACCTAATAAAGCAGCCGGGGAGTGTAAATTTACCAATCCCAGCACCTGACTAGGAGGGTGCTACATAAATAAAACCCAACGTATACAAAATAAATGATAGTAATTATTTATAATGTTCATTGAAAAGCAGCTGTATGCTTTTAGGGTATTAGCACCAAATAACCATCTCTTAGATTGTAAGCTCCAAGGAGCAGGACCCTCCTACCCCTCTTGTATTGAACTGTATTGTTGCTGTATTGTCTCCTGTTATATTGTAAAGCGCTGAGCAAACTGTTGGTGCTATATAAATCCTGTATAATAATAATATATAGATATATACCTCTTATATTGTAAGCTCCAAGGAGCAGGGCCCTCCTATCCCTCTTGTATTGAACTGTATTGTTGCTGTATTGTCTCCCATTATATTGTAAAGTGCTGAGCACACTGTTGGCGCTATATAAATCCTGTATAATAATAATATATAGATATATACCTCTTATATTGTAAGCTCCAAGGAGCAGGGCCCTCCTATCCCTCTTGTATTGAACTGTATTGTTGCTGTATTGTCTCCTGTTATATTGTAAAGTGCTGAGCAAACTGTCGGTGCTATATAAATCCTGTATAATAATAATATATAGATATATACCTCTTATATTGTAAGCTCCAAGGAGCAGGGCCCTCCTAACCCTCTTGTATTGAACTGTATTGTTGCTGTATTGTCTCCTGTTATATTGTAAAGTGCTGAGCAAACTGTTGGCACTATATAAATCCTGTATAATAATAATATATAGATATATACCTCTTATATTGTAAGCTCCAAGGAGCAGGGTCCTCCTATCCCTCTTGTATTGAACTGTATTGTTGCTGTATTGTCTCCCTTTATATTGTAAAGCGCTGAGCAAACTGTTGGTGCTATATAAATCCTGTATAATAATAATATATAGATATATACCTCTTAGATTGTAAGCTCCAAGGAGCATATATAAATCCTGTATAATAATAATAATGATTTATACAATGCCGAAGATGAACTGGTCTGAACCAGTAGCTGCTGAATACCCATTTACCATCGTAAAAGGGTATGTAATAAAATAAATAAGGTAAAGCAACATTGCCCTAGGGTGATCTACGTATTCACGCAACGTTCCCAATCTCCAGCCTGAACGCTCTTTGATGCCCCATGTGTGAAAACACGGATCAGATGCTCTGTTGCACTGAGGCTTGTATTTTTAGCCTATGAATCACACGTCACGTGGAAAGCAGTCTGTGAATTCACTGTTCATCCAGCTCTGCTGCGACACTTCCTGAAACTCCAGTATACTTCCATTAGGCTTTCATGGACATGATGAGAGCAGGCACAGAGGACAGACAATAGAGTGCCATTCTCAACAAGTCCTCACTTCAAAGCACTCCCTCCAGCTTGCAGGACATACTGAGAGGGGGAGGAGAGCACAACCCCCTCCCTGTCTGGAGAGACCCCCTACCCACTAATCTCAGCTGTCTTTGTTACTGTGCCATGACTTTGTCTTGTTATGGTCTGGAGCTGCTTTCCTGTGGGGGAGGGGGGGACTGAAAAAACCCCTTACAGCTGGAGAGCCTTTTTTTTTTTTTTTTACATGGACTATGCCACAGCTGACAAAGACAACTAAGTGTTCTCATGAACTGGCATCAAAAGTTATTATTCACATTCATTTTCTTGCTTCGAAACTGTATTTTACCAACCATGTGCAAGGAAAAACACGGAGGACTTTATTACACCCACACAGTAGGGTAAGGTTTACGATTATTATGATTCACTTCTCTTTCAATGTAAAGATGATCTGTGAGTCTGCTATATTACCTTCCCTTTGTATCCATCTCTTCCAAAACGATTTCTCGTTTCAATCCTACTAGGCCTCATGTACACAGAAAAACTTTTCTGACCACTGGAAACTGACTGCTAGAAAACGTAGGTTAAAAAACGGCAGTTTAGCCGTGTTTACCTACCACGTTTATTATATTATTATTATACAGTATTTATAAAGCGCCAATAGTTCGCTCAGCGCTGTACATTACAAAGGGGGACAGAACATGTGACAGAACCATAACAATACAATGCAAAACATGAGGGGATCGAGGGCCCTGCTCTTTCGAGCTTATATTTAGAAGCGTTTTTAAAAGATAACCTCAGCAGACCTTCCCAAATGCCCAGAATGCACTGAAAAATAGTAAACAGTTAACTATTTCAGACATTTGGAGAGAGAGAGAGAGAGAGCAGAAGCAGAGAGGGCAGTATGTGTTGAGATGACCTGTCTTTTCTGGTTGTATTCACTATGGATCCCATCATGAGCATAATGCGGGGCGTTCTATCATTTTTTCCTTCACGCAAAATCTGGAACTGACTGCGCTGGTGTGCTAGGTCCATTTGAATACGTGGAAAATGCTGTGCATGCATTTCTGATGAAGAAAAAAGGCACTAGATAGCATCTGGATATGGACCAGCCAAAAAACGTGTCTAAATATGCATAAACGCGTTTACAAGCATTTGGCGTTTGAAACACCGGTACACTCTACTCCTGAACGCGATTTTTTGGCTTTCAAGAAAATGCCTGTAAACTACTGTGAGCCTGGTATGCAGTGCAGTATATCACATGTGATTCGCACAGGAACCGCATCTCATTCCTGTGCAAATCACATGTGATTTGTGTGCGGTGAAATTGGAGCCATACATTTTGTATGGCTCTAATCACACCGCACCCGCACCAAAAACGTGCAGGACCCTTTTTTTGGTCCGCACCAGAATCGGATCACATAGGTATTCACACCTATGTGATCCAATTCTGCACATCGCACCGCATTTTTCAGACCACTTTCAGGGTGTTGTTAACTTAACATACACACCCACAGCGGTTCGCATGAACGGGGTGTGATTCTGATGTGGTGCGGCATTCGCACTGAAAATGCTGCGAATTCCGCACCGCACCAGTGTGAACCAGGGCTAAACGACTATGTGTACATGGACACACAGGAAAACAAAAAGGAGAGTTCAGGGGCTGCTGGAAAAAAACGCTCAACTGCTCCTAAACATCAGTTTAGCAGCTGCAGTGTACGTGAGCCCTTAATGTACATGTTACAGGACCTCCAAAACTAGCCATAGATAATAGAGGGTGATCAAACATATCGACTACCAATCAAAAACATGTACATGCACGGGTTACCTGACCATTATTATTATTAGTATTATACAACACCAACAGTTTGCACAGCACTTGGGCAGATAGTACAATAAGCCCCAGTTCACATATATACAGCAGTGCGGGCCGTGTATTGTGTGAGCACGAGAGCCCATTCATTTGAATGGACTCCTGTACCCCGTGACACGCGGGGAAGAAGTCACTGCACTTCTTCTGAAAACGCAGCCCGCACAGGAACCTCGGTACCCAGTACAGTTGTGTTTTACAGTGCGGGCGGCGTGCCATTAGAACTAATGGCACCCGCCCGCGGGTCCGCATTTCTCTGTGCGGGTGGTGCTGCTGTACAGATTTTCGTGCGGATCCGCAGCGGCACCACCTGCACAGACGTGAACCTAGCCTTACAATACAATTCAGTACAGGAGGAATCAGAGGGCCCTACTCATTCCAATCTAAGTCCTCATCCACAATGGACGTTTTTACAGCGGCTGTTTTTGGCTTTTTTCTACAGCCAGTAAACTCCCCAGCATGTTATCCTATGTGTGCACACATAGACTGTAATCAGCCTTTTTTGGCAGGGATGTTTTTTGGCTGGAAAAAGAACCTACTAGTGGGTCTCTGGAGGAGTTTTCTAACTGTAAAAACACTCTAATGCTGAAAAACGTGGCAAACCAGCGTTTTTGGATGTTTTTTTAGAGCAAAAAAAAATTTTGGGGGGGGGGGGAACACTAAAACACATAAACATGAAAAAATACAGCTAAACGCTAATGCAAAAACATTAAAAAATACTGAATAACTCACGTTTTTAACGTGACTTTACACAGCTAAGGTTACCAGCGTTATTAAAATGCCTTGTGTACATGGAGCCTAAAAGGCAGAGAAAAGTGATATTAACCCCTTCACGCCTAAGGGTAAAACAAATCTAAATGCCTAAGCACAATTTTGCAACGTTGACATGTGTTAGTAAAACCGTACATATCACTACAACTACTTTGTACATCCAGGTGAATTATACCTTGTTTTTTTTTCAGGACAAACTGGGCTTTCACTTGGTGGTAAATGGTAATGGATATCTCCTGATTTGTTTTATTATCAAAGGAAAACTGGCCCAAAATAGTAAAAACAAAAATCATTTTTTTATTTAGCTGTATGTTTCTTGTTACTACCATAACCTACCATCAAAGAACAATCCAAAATAAATTCTCCAGTTCTTGATGATCACAGTGATACCATATATGTGTATGTTATTTGTTGTTTGTACCCGTAGTACAGCGCAGAAACAATAGTGCACATTTTGTTTTTGTCTTTTTTTTTCTTTTACCTAAAACACATTGACACTGACACAAACTGACACTGATACCATTTTTTTAAATCCTGGCCTTTGACCTTGACCTTTGACCCTGACCTTGACCCAAACAATAACCCTGGCACTGAACTAGATCAAACCTTGATCTAGGTATTTTTTTCTTTATTTTTTAATATTTATTTATATATATATTTTTTTTACTTTTCTTTTTCTCTCTATGCCAGGAGTTAGAGAGATACAATGTATCTCTTCTCCATTCATAGAGAGAAAAAAAAACAAGGGGGCCGGGCTGCACAGTGACTGATCACTGTGATAGCCAATCAGAGGCTATCACAGCGATCATGTGACCCAGAATCGGGAGTCCCGAGTCCAGATCGTTAGAACGGGATCCGGGGCTCTCAGTGACACCATGGTCTTTGTGCTGGGAGTGCGCACTGCGGCGCAGACTCAGCACAAAGACAGGTACGCAAATATGCGGCCCCACAGAAAAAAGCCCAGTTCAGTGAGGCCGCATATTTATGTGACGTCAGTGTCAAGGGGCTAATGCTTGGTACATATGATGAGAAAATCGGACAAAAAAAAATGCATTTGGAGCATTCGTCCAATAATCTATTCATTAGTACACAGCTATGACAGTTCATGTGAAATTATCCAAAAGGACACGCACAAACATTTTTCTTGTAAGATAACAGAAGAAACATTTTTTGTTTCTTCAGTACAGTACTAATCCGTAAAAAATGGAGTGACGAAGACATGATCGGGAACATGAAAACAACCCGGAACAAAAACAATATTCCTTTACCATGAAATGCTCCAAATTATGAAAAAAACTGATAGCCAAAATTGCAAGGACAACATTTGGAAGTGCTTACTCTTGCATTCCTTCTGTAAAGTACTCCATTTTAGAAGATGCAATCGTAGATGTATGTGAGGAGAACGACTATGTGCAGAGACCAATGAATGAATGCGCTGCAACAATACGAAGATATAGCCCAAGGCATGGAGAAATGAGGGGTCACACATACATGACGTCACTTCCGATTACCATGCAAAAAAATACAATCATTTGTCTGGTTTTGTCGTGTGCACCAGGCATAAAGGGAATAACTGTGGGGGTTGTGCTGATGGAGAAAATTAGAGTCTAGTTGTTGGGTGAAAGTGGGATAGGTTTCTCTAAAGAGGCGAGCATGGGAGGAAATGACGAGAGAGCAGAGAGAACCATGAAGTTTATGGCCACAGAAGAGAGGGAGCAATCAGAAAAACAGATGCATCACCCCAAAAACAAGAGCATTTGAACACAGAAACACATGGGGATCATAACTGATTTATCCAAAATCAGGTGCCAATCAATTAAAGTCAACAGGTATACCTATACACACAAAAGATGGGATGTACAAATAAGGGTTAATCCCCCCAAGCAAAGCTGCCTAAACATGGCTCTAAAAACATATATGTTCAAGTTGTCCTAATGTACATGTTTATGTCTATGAAAAAGGAAAGACAAAAGGGTAGGCAGACAGCTCCCATGTGGGTTTACCTGTAAGGGTCATGTAATGATAGGGATTCTACCTCTAGTAAAACCTCACCAGCAGTAAAATCTCCTAAATACAACTTCACCTTTCCTAATGGACGCTTCTCCCTCAGAGGCAGGGGCGGACTGACCATTTGGAAACTCGGGCACTTCCCAAGGACCCGGGGTCAGTAGGGGGCCCCATGAGATGCCCCTGGTACCTTTTTCATAGGCATTTTTGAGTTTGGGCAAGGACACAGGGGCCCCACAATCCCCTATTGCCCGGGGGCCCCATGAGTTGTCAGTCCGCCCCTGCTCAGAGGTCAACTTGGTGCGGAAGCCTCTTTCCTAAAGAGGGCATGGTAAGCCAAGCAACATCTCCCTGATTCAGCCACTGAAGGAGTGAGACTATAGAAGAAGGTAAGTTGGTTCTTAGTGACTCACTGGGGAGTTGTAACCAGTAACAGAATCGTTAGTATGACCTAGCCCTAAAACTGGCCATACATGACATTTCATCTGATTCCAGTGCATGCGCCAAAATTCATGCTGCGGCTGGCCCTGCCTGCACCACCTGACTCAACAAACTTCAACTGGAAAATCGAGGGAACCAAGCAGGAAAAAAGTCAGAACAGTGAACGCAGCCAATCAGTTGCGGTCACTGTTGAGACATTTTGACAGCTGTGGGTGCAAGCTGTCAGAATACAATAGTTGACCACGGGAGATTCATCCATCTCCCCTGTTTAACATAGATGGGGCAATCAAGCAGTTATATCTCATTCAAAGAGAAAATAAAATGTGTATGACCAGCTAAAGACTAGCCATTACATTACATTACATTGAGTTTATATAGCGCCAAAGGGTTTGCTCAGCGCTGTACAATAGAGGGGGGGACAATACATGAAACATTACAGCAACTACAAACAGCACACGAGGGGTTATAGGGCCCTACTCTTTCGAGCTTACAATCTAGGATAGACATTACATGGTGCTTATGAGATTTGGAAAAGATCTTTTGTACCATAGATCTTTCACACAATAATGTTGATTTACAAAATACGGATTCACCCACACAGCCAAGTTTACCAGGTTTGCAGGTATGGGCACACGGCCTTGAACATACACAGTATGGCTGTGCGGTTGAGTCTGTAGCTGCTGCGTCTTCATTCACCCATATAGATTGTCTGCACAGAGCTCAGGGCTATTCCAAAAACAGTGTCCGTGTGAATGAAGCCTACAGTCCAATACACATTTATCAAAAACCAGACGGTTCAGCAAGAACTGGGCCACATTCAGTACGCGTGTACCGCTGTTTGTTCAACAGAAGCTGGACGAACGACTGGCTTCCGTCAAAAGGTCCTGAGATGAAAATAGATCATCCAACTGAAAATGGCAAAAAATATTGAAATCATTATTTTTTTTTCTAAACTTCCATACTTGTAACAATATGACTGTACAATAATATGAGGCTTTACATAACCAATACAGTTTGTAAACAAATTTGTATCAAAGCAGTCCCTTAGCCTTCATAGTTGACCTAAAAGAGATCATACAATCAAACTGTGATAATGTGATGTATATGGTCATCTTAAGCTCTTGCAGCTCACGCAACACATATGTGCATCGGCAGGGAGGATGGCCTATAGCACCCACATATCACACATATGCATCCATGGACGGCCAAGATTTCTGTGCTGAGAGCACACTTACTATATGACACATCTGTCAAAGAGATCTCTTGGTTTCTACTTTCTAGTTGGAATCCAGTGGGATAGCTTCTCATTCATGTGATCACTGTGACAGCCAATGAGAATGGTCACAAGATTGGACTGTCAATCCCACCCCCAGGCGTAAATGAGCCTTAATAGGATTTCGGAGCTGGGTGGGGAGGGGTTAAAAGGCTTTCATGCAATCTTTCCATGATCATTGTCAGGTGATGGAAGTTTAACTCAATATCTCTTGTTTCTTTATACTGGTATCCTGTGTCTAGGAATAGCCTAAGGGAACATCAACAGTTTGTCATGGGTATTCAAACACACCCAATCACTCCCCCCCAGGTAAAAAGCTAGGTCAGGCAAGGTTCTTCTGACATCATGGACACCTTCAGTTCTCACTTTGTACAGCTTTTCAAAAATGTGTTTGTCTAATAATCAAGGATAAGGACAAAAGACCCGTTGGACGGGATTTTGATTCTAGTCTTGCTCAGCCCTATGGAATATATTAGTGCTAATTAAATATAATTAGATTGTTAGCTCTTGTGGGCAGGGCTCTGGTCCCTTTTGTATTACATTATAACCTTGCTCAGCCCTACAGTATGTATTATTGCTAATTATTTTTAATTAGATTGTTAGCTCTTCTGAGCAGGTTTTGGTTCCTATTGGATGATATTTTATCCTTGCTCAGCTGATAGTATAGAACATATACATATGTGCTATTAGCTCTTTAAAGCAGATTCTAGTTCCTGTTGTATTACCATACCCTTGCTCATTCCTACAGAACATATTAATGCCTTTTATATCTATTTAGATTGTTAGATTTTGTGGGCAGGGTTCTGGTTCTTATTGGATGATATGATTAGAGCAATGCTCAGTTCTGTAGGCTATATTAGAGCTATTCATTTCTAATTAGATTGTAAGCTCTTGTAGGCAAGGTTCTGGTTCTTATTGGATTACATTGTCAAAGCGTTGTTTGGCCCTATATTATACACTGCTCAAAAAAATTAAAGGAACTTTGAAAACACATCAGATCTCAATGGGGTAAAATATCATGCTGGATATCTTTACTGATATGGACTGGGTAATGTGTTAGGAATGTAAGGATGCCCCATTGTTTGATGGAAATTAAAACCATCAACCTACAGAGGACTGAATTCAAAGACACCCCAAAAATCAAAGTGAAAAAATTACGCAACAGGCTGGTCCATTTTGCTGAAATTTCATTGCAGCAACTCAAAATGGTACTCAGTTTGTATGGCCCCCGTGTGCTTGTATGCATGCCTGACAATGTCGGGGCATGCTCCTAATGAGACGATGGATGGTGTCCTGGGGTATTTCCTCCCAGATATGGACCAGAGCATCACTGAGCTCCTGGACAGTCTGAGGTGCAACCTGGAGGTGACGGATGGACCAGAACATGATATCCCAGAGGTGTTCTATTGGATTTAGGTCAGGCAAGCGTGGGAGCCATTCAATGGTATCAATTCCTTCATCCGTCAGGAACTGCCTGCATACTCTCACTGCATGAGGCCGGGCATTGTCGTGCACCAGGAGGAACCCATGACCCACTGCACCAGTGTAGGGTCTGACAATAGGTCGAAGGATTTCGTCCCCATACCTAATGGCAGTCAGGATCCCATTGTCTAGCCTGTAGAGGTCTGTGCGTCCCTCCATGGATATGCCTCCCCAGACCATCACTGACCCACCACCAAAACGGTCATGCTGAACGATGTTACAGGCAGCATAATATTCTCCGCGGCTTCTCCAGACCCTTTCACGTCTGTCACATGTGCTCAGGGTGAACCTGCTCTCATCTGTTAATCAAGGACAATATGACTGGTGTGGCGGTGATCAGGGACAATATGACTGGTGTGGCAGTGATCAGAGACAATATGACTGGTGTGGCAGCAATCAGTAACCCTGTGAATGAAGCAGCGGTGATCAGGGACAATATGACTGGTGTGGCGGTGATCAGGACCACTGTAACTGAAACAGTGGTGATCAGACAATATGACTGCTGTGAAGGTGATCAGGGACACTGTAACTGAAGAAATGGTAATCAGGGACAATATGACTGGTGTGGCAGCGATCAGTAATCCTGTGACTGAAGCAGCAGTGATCAGGGACAATATGACTGGTGTGGCGATGATCAGGGACACTGTAAATGAAGCAGTGGTGATCAGGGACAATATGACTGGTGTGGCAGTGATCAGGGACACTGTAACTGAAGCAGCGGCGATCAGGGACAGTATGACTGGTGTGGCGATGATCAGGGACACTGTAACTGAAGCAGCGGTGATCAGGGACAATATGACTGGTGTGGCGGTGATCAGAGATAGTATGATTGGTGTGGCAGTGATCAGGACCACTGTAACTGAAGCAGTGGTGATCAGACAATATGACTGGTGTGACGGTGATCAGGGACACTGTAACTGAAGCAGTGGTGATCAGGGACAATATGACGTGTGGCAGTGATCAGGGACACTGTAACTGAAGCAATGGTAATCAGGGACAATATGACTGGTGTGGCAGCGATCAGTAACCCTGTGACTGAAGCAGCCGTGATCAGGGACAATACGACTGGTGTGGCGGTGAGCAGAGACAATACGACTGGTGTGGCGGTGAGCAGAGACAATACGACTGGTGTGGCGGTGATCAGGGACAATGTGACTGGTGTGGCGGTGATCAGAGACAATACAACTGGTGTGGCGGTGATCAGGGACAATACGACTGGTGTGGTGGTGATCAGGGATAATACGACTGGTGTGGCGGTGATCAGGGACAATACGACTGGTGTGGCGTTGATCAGGGACAATACGACTGGTGTGGCAGTGATCAGGGACAATACGACCGGTGTGGCGGTGATCCGAGACAATATGACCAGTGTGGCGGTGATCAGGGACCCTGTAAATGAAGCAGCAGTGATTAGGGAGAATATGACTGGTGTGGCAGTGATCAGGGACCCTGCAAATGAAGCAATGGTGATCAGGGACAATATGACTGGTGTGGCGGTGATCAGGGACAATATGACCGGTGTGCCGGTGATCAGGGACCCTGTAAATGATGCAGCGGTTATCAGGGACAATATGACTGGTGTGGCGGTGATCAGGGACCCTGTAAATGAAGCAGCGATGATCAGGGACAATATGACTGGTGTGGCAGTGATCAGGGACAATATGACTGGTGTGGCGGTGATCAGGGCCAATATGACTGGTGTGGCGGTGATCAGGGACCCTGTAAATGACGCAGCGGTGATCAGGTACAATATTACTGGTGTGGCGATGATCAGGGACAATATGACTGGTGTGGCGGTGATCAGGGACCCTGTAAATGACGCAGCGGTGATCAGGTACAATATGACTGGTGTGGCGGTGATCACACAATATGACTGGTGTGGCGGTGATCACACAATATGACTGGTGTGGCGATGATCAGGGACCCTGTAAATGACGCAGCGGTGATCAGGGACAATATGACTGGTGTGGCGGTGATCAGGGACAATATGACTGGTGTGGCGGTGATCAGGGACCCTGTAAATGACGCAGCGGTGATCAGGGACAATATGACTGGTGTGGCGGTGATCAGGGACAATATGACTGGTGTGGCGGTGATCAGGGACCCTGTAAATGACGCAGCGGTGATCAGGGACAATGACTGGTGTGGCGGTGATCAGGGACCCTGTAAATGACGCAGCGGTGATCAGGGACAATATGACTGGTGTGGCGATGATCACATTGTGTGTACTAGGTATAAGAATTGGATGTGCATTGGTTAATTTCTAATATAAAGGATATTTAGTGTCACTAGAGTGTCAGCTCTGTGGGGCAGGGCTCCCATTGTTTCCTCCAGTCTTCCAGGTCATGGTGTTGTTCGATGAATCTCCTATAAACCTCTCTCCCCACTACAGAACATTCACCTTCTACATCAATGTTAGAATATTGGCCAGGACGTGCTGCCACTTGTAGTTCCTCCGGCCCTGCTCCACACCCCCCCCCAGCCTCTCCTATGTTGTCCCGACACCGAGCACATCACACATAACACAGGGATGACGCCGCAGGTCGCCGCCCCCGTCCTGGCTTGTTTACAGGAAATTTTCTCCCTCTGCGCTCTCGTTTGTTTGCAGAAGGATTACGTCAGCTGCAGTCTGTCCTCCCCGCAACACGCTGCCGTCACCGCACTGCGAGCTCTGGATTGGCTGCCCTGCTGAGCACCGCCCGGCTGACGCTAGTTCCGCTCTCTGGCCGTATAAAAACCCAAACGGGAGGGCTGCTCTCTCACTCGGAAAGTGGCGACAGAAGGAATGTGTGACTGAGGGAAGGTGGCGAGTCCTCCTCCACCACCCCCAGGGATGAGAACTAGGGAGCAGCAGCTCTGACACACAACTCCGCTTTCTTCCTCGGGTCATGTCACAATCGCCCTCTCTCTAATAAAAAAAAAAACTCGTTCAAAGATAAGTGAAAATCAGAAAAAAAAATCGCTAAAGTTCAACAAAACAAATCCAGTAAAATAGAAGGAAAAAGTCGGATCGCCCCCATTGTGGTGTCCCCGCAGCCTCCATGCATACTCACTACCCCCGAGCCAACATGAAGCCAGAGATCATCGCGGCGGTGGGCTTTATCTCCAAGTTCCTGCGTACCAAGGGGCTTATGGACGACCGGGAGCTTCAGACCTTCAACCAGTCCCTGCAAGAACTGCTGGCAGGTAAGGCAGCATCATCTGATTCCCTGTGTGTGTGCCTAGATGGGTATGGGGTGGGACACTGTGATGATTGTCCCAGCATTGTGTACATCAACAATGCCTTCCCTCTTCTAGAAGGCGATCAGAGCTCCACCATACATGTATCTACAGCTAGAATACAAGAGGGCTCCATCACAGACATCTCCAGTCTGGGTGGATGATCACAACTTTTCTTTGTGTTTTATGTAGTCTTTTATTTGTTGTGGTTTTAGTGTGGAAATTGGCTGACACGTAACAGGCGTCATCGGTTTCGAGAACAGTTAGGACTTTATAACTAAATTCAATCACATTTAGTCTGTCAACAGGTTAATAACATAAGTTACCTTCAAGTCTTTAGCTGGTGAAGGTCTTTGTTTGGGCACTTCCTGTTCTGGGATGACAACGCTCTCTCCTGATTTTTTTCCTGTGTTGTCATCCAATCACACACACTCCTGGTGGAGGCCAGTGGTTGGGCCGGCACACATTGCATAGGCTTTGCGTTATCTTGAAACCAATTTGTTGAAAGTGGCTGAAGGAGATCAGTAAAACTAAGATAAAACAGGAAAATGATTGTTTTAGAACAGTTCTTTGATACCCAGGGTGTCAGCAAACCACACCTTGTTCAGTTAGGGTATATCTCTATTTTAAGGGTTTAGATTATAGATCTAGATTAGGGTATATATTTACCTTATGGGTTTAGAGTATAGATCTAGATTAGGGTATAGATCTGCTTTGTTGGTTTGGAGTATAGATCTAGTTTAGGGTATAGATCTGCTTTATGGGTGTAGAGTATAGATCTAGATTAGGGTATAGATCTGCTTTGTGGGTTTGAAGTATAGATCTAGATTAGGGTATAGATCTACTTTGTGGGTTTAGGGTATAGATCTACTTTGTGGGTTTAGAGTATAGCTCTAGATTAGGGTATAGATCTGCTTTGTGGGTGTAGAGTATAGATCTAGATTAGGGTATAGATCTGCTTTGTGGGTGTGGAGTATAGATCTAGATTAGGGTATAGATCTACTTTGTTGGTGTAGAGTATAGATCTAGATTACGGTATAGATCTACTTTGTGGGTTTGGAGTATAGATCTAGATTAAGGTATAGATCTAGATTAGGGTATAGATCTGCTTTGTGGGTTTGGAGTATAGATCTAGATTAGGGTATAGATCTACTTTGTGGGTTTGGAGTATAGATCTAGATTAAGGTATAGATCTACTTTGTGGGTTTAGAGTATAAATCTAGATTAGGGTATAGATCTGCTTTGTGGGTTTAGAGTATCGATCTAGATTAGGGTATAGATCTACTTTGTGGGTTTGGAGTATAGATCTAGATTAGGGTAAAGATCTGCTTTGTGGGTTCCTCTAGTAGTAGTCAGTCACATACATCTGGACATGTTCTGTAATGATGAAGATGTAGCTTCTCCAAGTCACTTCAGTTCTGATTACCTATAGATTCATAATCCAGAATGATTGTTAGGAGTATGCCCGGGCAAGTTAATCATACTCAACAGTTGTAGACTAGTCAGGACTGGCTGGGAACAGGCCAGACGGCAGCTTCTGGTGCTGTTTGTTTTTCCAAGTCTTTGTTGTACAATAGAGTATTGCCCTACTCCCTCCTCCTCCTCCTCCAACACCCCCCCACCTTGGTTGGAAAGTACAGACTTGTATGTCCTTCCTGCCTAGACTATAGCTGTATGCCCAACAGTGACGAGTTTCCTTCTCTGCTCTAATTACGGACATGTCGAGACAAGGCAAGTTAGAGCGGCGTTCTTAATCTACATCAGACCACCGTCATTACGTTTAGGCTTTGCCTTTCACATGCTGGCACTTAGCTAGATCTCCATTTTTTGGCTTGTTTACATTTTAGTTTTTTCCCTCATTTTCCTCTTTCTTTTTTGTACTTCCTTTTGGCTGTTTTTTTTTTTTTTTATTAGAAATCTGCTTCCTACCTCCGAATCCCTTTTAGGTTTGTGACAAGCATTCTAGTGGGGGCTGTTTAACAATAATGCATTTAGAGAAATCACAAGACTGCTGTGAAATGTGCCCAGGCAGCACACAGATGTTTATCAGTCTAGTCACTATTCTCGTCAGTCTTTGTGCGTTCTTTTAAAGGGATCTGCGCTGTAGCTGGGTTCTTGTTACACAAAACAGCAGCTCTTTTGTGTTGATAAAACAAGGGGATGGCTGCGTGCCCCCAGCCCCTTCTCCCAACCCCCCCCCCCACCCCGGTGATAATCGTGGTACTGCTATAATTATGCAGAATGAGCCACTCTTATTAATTCAAGCCTAGGGATTGTTCTGAATAAAAAAAAAAAAGTAAAAGAACAATTTCCATATGGATCGATGACTCTTCAGCTGCATTATAGATTTAGTGGGTGGTATGTGATAAAAACAAGAACTCTAGCATGAATGTATGCATCAAAGATCCAATTTTGTGTCATTAAAATACACTAGGGAAACACAAATATTAATGATGATTTTATTATTATTGTACTCAGTATGTAAATCCAACATTTATGATCATGTCATGTATTTTTGTTTTTAAAAATATTTTAGGAAAATACGTGCACCGAACAAACTTAATCTACTTGTTTACTAATTTGTGTTTGTTGTTTAGATTATTTTTGTGTGCTCACTATTGGTTTGGAGTGTTGGTAAATAAGTGTGCTTTTTTCTTTTTTCTTTCCATTTGTAGAACATTACAGACATCATTGGTTTCCTGAGAAACCTTCCAAAGGTTCAGCTTACCGCTGCATTCGGATTAACCACAAAATGGATCCCTTGATTGGGCAAGCAGCAGACCGTATCGGACTGAGCAGCCAAGAAATGTTTAAACTTCTGCCAAGTGAACTCACTTTGTGGATTGATCCATATGAAGTGTCTTATCGCATTGGAGAGGATGGTTCCATATGTGTGCTCTATGAAGCAGTCCCGTCAGGCAGCAGTAGCCAAAATGGCAGCTCATCTCTGGTCGAAAGCAGAATCAGCTGCAAAGATGAACTTCTCCTTGGCCGAACAAGCCCTTCCAAAACGTACAACATGATGACGGTATCTGGTTAAGATACAGTCCCGATGGCTGGATCATCTTGTAACAGATGGAATAATATTGTCTTTAATTTGGGAGGGCTCCTATGGGGATGGAGTGTGAAGTATAAAATGTCACAGCTGTGAAGATTGGGCACAAAATAGAAGTAGATCTTACTGATGTGAATGTGCCATGGTTTGGACAGTACCTTTTAGTAGTTTGACAGCCTGTATGTAGAAGGCAATGTGTTTGGCACTAGACATTTAGTCAGTGATAATATCTGTATTAGGTTATGTGCATACTTTACATTGGACACGTTTGTCACCAGGCAGTGTTTGGTTTTGTTTTTCCACTTATGGTCAGGTCTTTAAATGGGACAAGCTTCTTGGAGTTTAATGATCTCCACGATCATCTTGTCCAAAGGTGCATTTTAATGAACTGAACAGGCTTTTTGGCTGTATCCATATCTTGAGGGAACCATAATCAGCAGGGAAAGTCCATGTCGGATGACTGATTCTTCCCTTTAGACTGGTCAGCCAGGGAGTTTCTGCAAAGAGCACTTATTGACATAGACAATGATCTTTACCCAAATTGGAGTCATAGGGTAATGATATCTCATGTCTGTGTGCATCATTACCCATGGAGTAAGCTCAGCCAGACATTGCCAGCTGACAAATACGTTCAAAACATGGAGTACGTACATATCCATAACCTATGAACCCAAAGCTCAATGTCTTTGTAAGATTTTTATTTACTTCTCTGCAGTTTTTTTGCAGAGCTTAACTTGCACTAATGTCTTCAATGTTACTATTTCTGGCAGCTCAGTAGCAAGGTGAAGAGGTGGGAATATGACACGTAGTGGGAACTGTACATGGCAGACATGACTTGCACTGAAAATAGATATAGATGTATATATACATGAGAGAATATTAATAAGTCTGCCAAAAAAAAAACTTGAGTATCCTTCATATTGTGAAATGAACTTGAACAGTAAATAGAGATTTCTTATTTTTTCCTGCCTTTACTGCTACAGGCTTTAAAAACACCTTCTAAAGACACTGTCTGAACTATGGCGTTCTCACCAGCCAGCTTATCTGTACATTTCCTAGCTCGTAGTTTTCTAAGACGGAGTAAACTTCTTATTTTTAGAAAGTGGAGTTCTGCTTTGTAATTTCTTGTACTTAATTGGGTAAAAGTCCTTTTCCACAAGCCACCATCTATTTTGTGAACTTTGTTAGTCCTCTTTTATTTGATAAATTATGAACTGCTGTAAATTTGTACAGTTCATGTATATTGATTGTGACAAAGATGTACAGATTTCTATTTTAAATGAGAGATTTTTCTTCTCTATAATAAATTGTTTCTTATCTTGGCATTTTAAACAAACAGTCTTGTCTGGTTATGTAGGATTCTAAATTGATTCATTTCAGGGCCAGGAAGAATCTTGGGGGGATTCACATGGCTTCCCGCTGGTACTGGATCTATTGTGTAAACCTGGAGTTTAATTGGAGACACCTGCCAATTTGGAATAATGCTTTGGATTAGGCTAGAGTTAAACACGTACACGTTTTGCATAAATATCTTCCGTACAAAAGGCATATTGCCAGGAAATACACTGGAGTGTAATCTCAGGAGAAATCACCACCATGCTAAGGAAATAAATTAAGAAGTGAGGATATAAAATTTGGGGCCCATCAACCTAACAATTCCCTGGAATATTTTCTTCCCCGACTACTGTGCAAATGCCACAATGCATTTATTGATGGAAACTTATGTATAGCAAAGTGGCAACTTTGCAACAAAATTTTGGTTGCCAATGAGCAATGCAGGGTGGTTTGCACAGTTGGATAACACAACACCATGAAGATAGGCTGCTTGTATTTTAATAGATTTTACATGTTCTGCTGGATAAAGCTTGCCGGGATGATAGGTTCAACACTGTGTAGCAGTCTTCTCCAGTTCAAAGGTATGTACTTTGTTTTTTCTCTGCCATGTTACACCTATTGTGGTTCGTTCTCTGTCACTTTCTCTATTTCCGCTTGAAGTCAGTGTATGAAAAATATTGCATCTAGTATGTGACCTAAATTGGTTCAATCGGAGAAAGTGATTGAGGTCCAAATCACTTCTCTCTACTTTCATTTGAAGGCCCTGTTCGTGGTTTTGCTGCTTAAAGTGTATGTTCAGCCATAACATTTTTTCCATAGACAAGAAGTGAGAAAATCTCCACCAGCACACCTGACAGAAGTATGTATATATTTTTAATAAAGTAGATGAAGGCTAGAACCCCAGTCTGCTTTTTATCTCTGTCTGTGTTGCAGATGATTCTTCACTTCCTGTCTGGTGAATCCATTGTCATCGTCACAGTGACTGAGAAGACTTTTCTCCAATGGAGCAGTAAAATATTCTGGAGTTGTAAACCTTCCCCAAAACTGTTTTGGCTGCACTTTAATAAATGTATAATCTCATGTGCTGCCAATGCCTTTTGGCTAGCTATGGATGCATTTAAAGTGACACTAAACAATATTATTATTCTCCAAAAAAGATTCCGTATTTATCCACTACTCAATGGCCCTGTAATTTATTTTTCATGAAATCAGTTCTGTTTCCATGTAATGTCCTCTGTGTGTGAACTTCTCCTTTACCCTCTCAATTCCAATTTGAATAAGCAGTGTTAGTTGCAGTCATGTGCACTTCTCTGTGCACATTACAAATCCCATAGTCCCCAGTCCATCTTGAGAGCAAGCAAGAGAGGGTACCTACATTCCTACATTTAGATGGACCGTGGAGAACAAACATAACCGCCCTCTAACAGGAAGTGAGGTCAGAGCAGCAGAAAAATAAATATGGAGATTTGGAGGAGGCTGAGAGCAATAGAAGGTGCTTTTCTGAGTAAGAGTATATACTTTTTAGAATTTTTTGTTTTTTACCAGAGTTCAATTTCACTTAAAGTGCACCAGAAATGTGAAAATGAATGTGGCCTAATGACCTATTCACACTTGTCCATTTTCAGGCAGCAATTTTTGCATGAAATGCATTTCAAGTAGCAATTCTATTCTTTTTTTCAATGCGGCTAGTTCACATCAGCAGTTTAGTCTGAAAGAGTAAGGCAGGCCATAGATGTTGCAATTTTCATTTCTGCAACCATGGGTAATCGCTCAATTACCGCATCAACACAGTCAGTGTTGCTGGGGGAATCCCACCCGCAGAGCTATTGTGTTCTCCTGGTGGGAGGGGGCACGGAAAGCCGTACCTGCCAGGAGAACACAGGTTTTATTGCTAGCGGCTAAAAATCCGACATGCTAGTTTTACCCAAGTTGATCAATGGATTGACTTGAGTACAGTCAGCCAGCCATAGATGGTTCAAATCTCAACCGGTTCAGCTGGGACCAGCCGCGATTTGAACCATCTATGGGCAGGCTGATTAATCGAGATTCATTGATTGACTTGGGTACAACCAGCATGTCGGATTTGAACCCAGCCTAAAGGATTACTGAACATCAATCTCAATTCCAGGTTCTGGTAAATCTTTCACAGGCTTAGGAAAACTGGAGATGTTTGATATTTAGGTTAGAATCTAGACAGAAATAGCCGATTTCCTGTCCATAGGTCCAGTCAGTGGAGGTTTCAAACTCATCCTAGTATCTTTTCTGCCATAAGTCTCCATTCACAAGCAGGAAACAAAGCGCTCCAACGCTCAACAACAACATTCCTTTTCTGTTTAATGGTGCCCGTTCATACCTGACTTGTCATTTCACCTGAAACTTGTTGCAACAACATCAAAAAAAAGTACAAGAGCTGTTTTGTAACAGAGTAACCATTTTGACCTGTTTAGACTTCAGTAGTAGCACCTGAAAAAGGCATGTTTTTCGCACAATTTTTTGCCCCACCTCCTCTTAGTTTTGAGATAAACACACTCAAGCCTAAAAAAACACTCACACAAATGTTCTAAGATTGCCTGAAAATGCTCAAGTGTTCATGGGAGCTAAATGGGTTTTACTCTACACTTTACTATACAACAAATATGAATACCATGTGAAATTGTTTTTTTTTTCCAAATTTGTATTGGTCACAATTTTGTTCACACACTTTCCATTCCTTATGCTAGTAGGTAGGTTGTAGGTAAATTTTCTATTTTTGCTGATATCTCAGTTCTATATATTACATGAAAATGATGTGCTCTATATTCAAATGTGCCTTTATCATAGCAAGCCACATAACCAAACAAGGCCAATCCTCCTAGAGGCTTGCCTACGTGACTGCTGTTTCGTAATACTGCATCGTAAATAGTTACTCATGTGACATCTGTACTGTCAAAACAAGAAATTCTCTCCCGATGATAGATCATAATCTACATACGTAGGCTCCACTCCTTAATTTACCTTTATTTAAATTGAGCTTATTAATGTAACTAACATATTAACTGTATAGCAATTACATGTGTCAGAAAAAAACATGTTAGACTACCAAAACACAATAAAATATTACTTACGTTAAATTTTTAGATTTTTCTCAGGCAGTAGTTATAAAAAAAAACAAATCAATATTATTATTATACAGGATTTATAAGACAACTGTTTGTGCTATACAGAACAGTTACAATACAAGACAAGATGGATATAGGAGATCCCTGCTCGAGAGAGCTTACAATCTAAAATCTTTAATCAATATGTTCAGCAAATTACCCAGCAAGCCCAATTATTACCTTAAATGTCTAGAGTGTGAATATTATGTATATTTATTGCTTTTTAATGGCATTACAAAAAAAAACAAATAGAATGAAATGAAGCCTTGTAATAATAAAACATATCTAATCCCAAGAACAAAAATGTAATATATTGCAACAAAGCAGTGATGGGTCCTGAATAAAGTGGAATAATGGGTCTGATTCAGTGCAAAAGCTCACTCCAGTGATGGTTGAGGTAAGCAGTAATGACTAGGCCTCACTTAGCAATGTCCTGGGAGTATTCCAGTCAGACATCAGGAGGTATGTAAATGGTCTATGGACCTATAAGGGCATTATTCAACTTTAGTCAGAGCTGCACAGTTTGTTTTTATCTACAGACACCCCTTATCTGCATAGGCAGTTTTTTAATTGTAATGGTGAACTAACGCTTTAAGTGTTGTGGCTGTAATATTTTTGGAAGTACTAAAAATACCTGTTGATCTTACCTGAAATGTGTTCTTGACACTTCCTGTGAGCTGAAAAGACTGCAAAACAATCTCGTGTAAACTACTAGACCCATCAATCCACCATGTAATGGAGGTGAACAAAGGCAGACATGTTTGAAGTCCAACGTCTGTTACAACTATGACTGCCTCCATAGATACAATGAGTGTAGCCACAAAGGGATTGGAAGTGTCACAGATTTACTTGGTGAAAATAAAGGGGGAAAAAATACTAATAAAATAAAACTAATACATATTACAGCCACAACAACTAATGACTAGTAAACTGCACTATATAACATTTTTGCTTTTGGGTCTAGCTCTGCTGTAATGCCACCTATCAATCAGCTAAACAAATTGAGGAAATATATATATATATATACACTATATTGCCAAAAGTATTGGGACACCTCTCCAAATCATTGTATTCAGGTATTCCAATCACCCCACTGGCCACTGGTGTATAAAATCAAGCACCTAGGCATGCAGACTGCTTCTACAAACATTTGTGAAAGAATGGGTTGCTCTCAGGAGCTCAGTGAATTCAAGCGTGGTACCGTGATAGGTTTCCACCTGTGCAATAAGTCCATTCGTGAAATTTTCTTGCTACTAAACATTCCACGGTCGACTGTTAGTGGTATTAGAACAAAGAGGAAGCAACTGGGAACAACAGCCACTCAGCCACGAAGTGGTAGGCCACGTAAAATGACAGAGCGGGATCAGCGCATGCTGAAGTGCACAGAAGTCGCCAACTGTCTGCAGAGTCAATAGCTAAAGACCTCCAAACTTTATGTGGCCCTCAGATTAGCACAACAGTGCACAGAGCGCTTCATGGAATGGGTTTCCATGGCTGAGTAGCTGCATCCAAGCCTTACATCACCAAGTGCAATGCAAAGCGTCAGATGCAGTGGTGTAAAAGCATGCCGCCACTGGAACTAGAGCAATGGAGACGTGTTCTCTGGAGTGACGAATCATGCTTCTCTTGTCTGGCAATCCGATGGACAACGTGTCTGGGTTTGGAGGTTGCCAGGAGTACGGTACTTTTCTGATTGCATTGTGCCAAGTGTAAAGTGTTGTGGAGGGGGGATTATGGTGTGGGGTTGTTTTTCAGAGGTTGGGCTTGGCCCCTTAATTCCAGTGAAGGGAAAACATAAGGAGTCAGCATACCAAGACATTTTGGACAATTTCATGCTCCCAACTTTGTGGGAACAGTTTGGGGATGGCCGCTTCCTGATCCAACATGACTGCTCACCAGTGCACAAAGCAAGGTCAATAAAGACATGGATGAGTAAGTTTGGGATGCAGGAACCTGACTGGCCTGCACAGAGTCCTGACCTCAACCAGACAGAACACCTTTGGGATGAATTAGTGCAGAGACTGTAAGCCAGAGTTTCTCGTTGGACATCGGTGCCTCACAAATGCACTTCAGGAAGGATGGTCAATCATTCCCATAGACACACTCCTATACCTTGTGGACAGCTGTCCCAGAAGAGTTGAAGCTGTTATAGCTGCAAAAGGTGGGCCAACTCAATATCGAGCCCTACGGACTAAGACTGGGTTGCCATTAATGATCATGTGTGTGTAAAGGCAGGCGTCCCAATACTTTTGGCAATATTGTGTATGCGTAATTGATGCTGGGTGATGTTTAAAAATATGGCTGTCTACCTATAATTAAAATTATGAGCATAAAAGCAAATACATATAATATGTAAATGATATAATACTACCGACAGGCAGCCCACTGTGTTGATGCTTTATATAGCATTTGCATGCATTCCAGCTACTTGAACATATTTGCTAATGTGTATTTTATGTATCCAAATCCATTAGAGCACTTTGCTTTTGAATCCAGGTTTATTTCTTGCTATATTCACACTTGATGATCCTGCTAGTAACAAACTTCCTGTTCTAAGATAGCAGTGCTGCTCCTCCAAAGATACAATACAGTGAGTGTTGTCAGCCTAAGGCAGGAAATGTGTTTCTTTTAAGATCAACAGGTGAAAATAAAAAAATATATGCAACCAACCACCCTGTAAGTGTGTTACCCGCTACGTACCACCACATCCTCTCTTCATTTCCATAACATAGGGGGCTATTCTCTAGTACACAGATAGAACTGGGCACCATACTGATAAAAGTGCAGCAGAGGCAGAGAGAACAGAAAGGTATCAGCTGACTAGATTTCTGGCAGATTCAACCAGTATATATTTTTTCTGCAGTTTTCATATATATATATATATATATATATATACAGTATATAACATAGCACTTTCAATTATATGATATGATTAGAGAAATTCATTGTTAGGGTTTACATACACTTCAAGGCCTTGTTTTTACTAGGCTGTGTTCAGATCGTTCATCAGAGAGTATTTGACAGGCAGTAAGGAGCTGCTGTATCACCTTTTCACTGCCAGTTTTAATCTCTCAAACCCCACATTAGCACATTGCAACCGCATGCATTGCAGGGTGTCCCTATTCAGTTGAACGAGTCTTATTCAGAGGCCGGTGCTGAATGCGACACTTGGGATGATTTTTGCTGTCGTGCCGTGACAAATGTACATCCTCTCTGCTGCTTTGCAGCTGAAGGTGGAGTGGTTAGGGGGCAGTAAAACCGCAGCTCAGCCGAGTGGTTTTACTGCCCCACCCCAACCGCTAGTGTAAATGAGACCTTAAGCTGGCCATACATTGAAATTCATCTGGTTCAGCAGGAACTAGATGAATTTCAATCCATGTATGGCCAAGCTGGTTGTACATAAGTCAACTTTTCAATTGACTTGTTTACAACCAGCTTGTTGGAAATTTTTCTCTCAATCAGTGCCACCGGCTATACCTTGCGGAGCTAATTCTTTCAGTTAGGATCCAGAAGGGATCAGGTACCTGCATATTATCTGACATGTGGAGAGGGTATTGGCCACATAGCATAAAATACCTCAAGGCTTGAGTCCTGTTGCTATACAATACTACTGTGGCCCAGTCTAGGGTTGGAGGTCACTTTGCTATGAGGTGCATAATGTGTTACTTTAGTGTTGAATGTGCTTTCAGGCAGATGGACCTTTGTGAAGTTTTTCTTTTCCATGTGCTGGACCAGGAATTCTCAACCAGGCTTCCATGGAAACCTAAAGTTCCTCAAAATGTTGATAGGGGCTCCTTGAGCAATGAGCAATTTCTGCTCTCAGATAAGCTCCCACTGACACCACTTATCTTTTAGCTATCTGTTAGGACCTAATTCCTCCCAATGATCACAAATGTAGGGAGCATTCTTCCCACTGATCATCACACTAATGTATCATGAGTTGTAGAGATATAATTTTTTGTAGGAGTTCCCTGAGACCAGACAGATATTTCAAGGGTTTCTCTGTGTTAAAAAGGTTGAGAAAGGCTTTGCTAGACCAAGGGTAACTAGAACAAAAGATCAAAGAGCATGGGCTCAATTATGGGGGCCACTTGTCTACTGCTGCTGATGTAACACTAATAAAAGTCTTCAATATAAGTCCAAAAGAACAGCGCTGCGGAGTTGTGGTGTCAAGTGACTTGACAAAGCGCATGCACATGAAACCGAGCTTGCGTCCTACTCCCAGGGCTTTACTTCTGCTTCCATCTCGGTTGCAGTGACGTCACTTCCAGAGCACCATGATCCCCAGCCGTTCCAGGAACACACTGATGACAAGCGTCTCTTCCCGGTCCGGGGACGCAGGTGAGCGGACACTCCACCTCACTGTCCTGGGACACCAGTGCTCTTTATGTTGGGATACATTATTTTTAACCATTTTGACCAATAAAGACATACCTCCAAGGGAGGTGAATATTGACTTTTAACCACAGACTCCACAGCACTGTTCTTTTGGACTTATATTCTAGACCAGTGGTTCTCAACCTTTCTAGCGCCGCGACCCCTTAATACAGTTCCTCATGTTGTGGTGACCCCCAACCATAAAATTATTTTCGTTGCTACTTCATAACTGTAATTTTGCAGTAGGAGGAATAGTGCCCCATCATTGGTGTCATTGGGAGGAATAGTGCCCCGTCATTGGTATCAGTGGGAAGAATAGTGCCCCGTCATTGGTGTCAGTGGGAGGAATAGTGCCCCCTTCATTGGTGTCAGTGGGAGGAATAGTGCCCCGTCATTGGTGTCAGTGGGAGGAATAGTGCCCCGTCATCGGTGTCAGTGGGAGGAATAGTGCCTCGTCATCGGTGTCAGTGTGAGGAATAGTGCCCCATCATCGGTATCAGTGGGAGGAATAGTGCTCCATCATCGGTGTCAGTGGGAGGAATAGTGCCACATCATCGGTGTCAGTGGGAGGAATAGTGCCCCATCATCGGTGTCAGTGGGAGGAATAGTGCCTCATCATCGATATCAGTGGGAGGAATAGTGTCCCATCATCGGTGTCAGTGGGAGGAATAGTGCCCCATCATAGGTGTCAGTGGGAGGAATAGTGCCCCATCATCGGTGTCAGTGGGAGGAATAGTGCCCCATCATCGGTGTCAGTGGGAAGAATAGTGCCTCATCATTGGTATCAGTGGGAGGAATAGTGTCCCATCATCGGTATCAGTGGGAGGAATAGTGCCCCATCATAGGTGTCAGTGGGAGGAGGAATAGTGCCCCATCATAGGTGTCAGTGGGAGGAGGAATAGTGCCCCATCATTGGTGTCAGTGGGGGGAGGAATAGTGCCCCATCATTGGTGTCAGTGGGGGGAATAGTGCCCCATCATAGGTGTCAGTGGGAGGAATAGTGCCTCATCATTGGTATCAGTGGGAGGAATAGTGCCCCATCATTGGTATCAGTGGGAGGAATAGTGCCCCATCATTGGTGTCAGTGGGAGGAATAGTGCCCCATCATTGGTATCAGTGGGGGGGAATAGTGTCCCGTCATTGGTATCAGTGGGGGGGAATAGTGTCCCGTCATTGGTATCAGTGGGAGGAATAGTGCCCCGTCATTGGTATCAGTGGGAGGAATAGTGCCCCGTCATTGGTGTCAGTGGGAGGAATAGTGCCCCGTCATTGGTATCAGTGGGAGGAGGAATAGTGCCCCGTCATTGGTGTCAGTGGGAGGAATAGTGCCCCGTCATTGGTGTCATTGGGAGGAATAGTGCCTCGTCATCGGTGTCAGTGGGAGGAATAGTGCCTCGTCATCGGTATCAGTGTGAGGAATAGTGCCCCGTCATCGGTGTCAGTGGGAGGAATAGTGCCCCGTCATCGGTGTCAGTGGGAGGAATAGTGCCCCATCATCGGTGTCAGTGGGAGGAACAGTGCCCCATCATCGGTGTCAGTGGGAGGAACAGTGCCCCATCATCGGTGTCAGTGGGAGGAACAGTGCCCCATCATCGGTGTCAGTGGGAGGAATAGTGCCTCATCATCGGTATCAGTGGGAGGAATAGTGCCCCATCATCGGTATCAGTGGGAGGAATAGTGCCCCATCATTGCTGTCAGTGGGAGGAATAGTGCCCCATCATTGGTGTCAGTGGGAGGAGGAATAGTGCCCCATCATTGGTGTCAGTGGGGGGAGGAATAGTGCCCCATCATAGGTGTCAGTGGGGGGAATAGTGCCCCATCATTGGTGTCAGTGGGGGGAATAGTGCCCCATCATAGGTGTCAGTCGGAGGGAATAGTGCCCCATCATAGGTGTCAGTGGGGGGAGGAATAGTGCCCCATCCTTGGTGTCAGTGGGGGGAGGAACAGTGCCCCATCCTTGGTGTCAGTGGGGGGAGGAATAGTGCCCCATCCTTGGTGTCACTGGGGGGAGGAATAGTGCCCCATCCTTGGTGTCAGTGGGGGGAGGAATAGTGCCCCATCCTTGGTGTCAGTGGGGGGAGGAATTGTGCCCCATCGTTGGTGTCAGTGGGGGGAGGAATCGTGCCCCATCCTTGGTGTCAGTGGGGGAGGAATAGTGCCCCATCGTTGGTGTCATTTGGGGGAGGAATCGTGCCTCATCGTTGGTGTCAGTGGGGGGAGGAATAGTGCCCCATCGTTGGTGTCAGTGGGAGGAATAGTGCCCCATCATTGGTGTCAGTGGGAGGAATAGTGTTCCATCGTTGGTGTCAGTGGGAGGAATAGTGCCCCATCATTGGTATTAGTGACACCAATGATGGGGCACTATTCCCACTGACACCAATGATACTTACCTTGCAGACCCCTGCTCCAGCCTGGGCTCGCTCGCTCCCTCCCTCTCCCATGGTACCGACACTTACCTGTCAGATGTCTTCCTTCTCCGGCCGCTCTCCTCCTCTTCACTCGCTCGATCTTCGCGGTGCCGCTCGGCTCCTCCTCTCCAAGCTCCACCTCCTTGCCGGTGATTGGCCGCCTGTGTGCCTCTCCTGAGCTACAGTGCCGGCGGCCAATCACAGGCGAGGATTGATCTCGAGGTGTGTCCAGATGACAGGGGCGGCATGTCATCCCGCCCACACCTGGAGACGGCGGTGGCGGCGAGCAGCGGTGTCTCAGTTCCTAAGACCATCGGAAATATGTGTTTTCCGATGGTCTTAGGTGACCCCTGTGGAAGCGGCGTTCGACCCCCAAAGGGGTCGCGACCCCCAGGTTGAGAACCGCTGTTCTAGACCAAGGGTAGGCCACCTTGGCATTCCAGGTGTGGTGAAACAATAGATCCCATGAGACGTTGCAAGAGAACCATAGGCATGGCTCCCACAGGGAGAGGCATGATGGCATTTTTAGTTTCATCACAGCTGGCGTACCAAGGCTGACTACCCATGTGCTAGACCATGTGATCTGTGGTGTCACATGAAAGATCCCACTGGAAAATATCCCTGTGTTCAGTGCTGGTCCTGTGAATCCATGCTTCCCTGTGCATTCTGCACTTAAAGGAGAAGTCCAATTTTATTAGAGCAGGGGTCTCCAAAGTTTCTAAACAAAGGACCAGTTTACTGTCCTCTAGACTTCAAGGGGGCCAGACTGAGGCCAGTGGGAGTAGAAAAGGTCCATATATCAGTGGAAGTAAACCATGCCCCTTCTTTGGTGTCAGTGGGAGGAACAGCACCCCATCGTTGGTGTTATTGTGAGGAATTGTGCCCCATCATTGGTGTCATTGGGCCTCATTGTTGGTGTCATTGTGAGGAATAGTGCCCCATAATTAGTGTCAGTGGAGGGAATTATGCCCCGTTTTTGGTATCAGTGGATAAAATAGTGCCCAAAGTGCCAGATAAAAGCAAGCCAAGGGCCACATCTGAACCTGGACCACGATTTGGAGACCACTCTATTAGAAGATTCCTAGTTTAACAGGGCCAAAGATGCACATCATTAAAGCGGAGTTCCACCTGTTTTTGTGTTATTAAAAGTCAGCAGCTACAAAAACTGCCCCTTCTTTGGTGTCAGTGGGAGGAATAGCACCCCATCGTTGGTGTTATTGTGAGGAATTGTGCCCCATCATTGGTGTCATTGGGCCCCATTGTTGGTGTTATTGTGAGGAATAGTGCCCCATAATTAGTGTCAGTGGAGGGAATTATGCCCCATTGTTGGTATCAGTGGATAAAATAGTGCCAGATTAAAGCAAGCCAAAGGCCACATCTGGCCCCGGACCACGATTTGGAGACCACTCTATTAGAATATTCCTAGTTTAACAGGGCCAAAGATGTACATAATTAAAGCAGAGTTCCACCTGTTTTTGTGTTTATTAAAAGTCAGCAGCTACAAAAACTGTAGCTGCTGACTTCTAATAAACACACACATACCTGTCCCGGGGTCCCTTTTGTCCTCCACGGCACCAGCATCTCTACTGTGGGCACCAGGCTGTGACAGCTTGCAGCTTCACAGCCTGGTGCCCACTACGCATGCACAAGTTGCGCCATGCTTCCTGATTGGCCCAGCAGTCTCCTGGGGCCTGTGTAAGTTCCCAGGAGACTGCGGGAGCAAGGAGGAGGCCGAACTTCCGGCTCACTTTGCCATGGCGTACTGAGCCAGAAGTGGGAGCGGGTACCTGTCAAAACCAGGTACCCACTCCCCCCTCAAAAGGTGCCAAATATGGCAGTGGAGGAGGCAAAAAAGCGGAGCTTCCACTTTTGAGTGGAACTCCGCTTTAAGCTCCATGAGCAGGGCCCTCCTATTCCTTTTGTTTCACAATGTATTGTATTGTACTGTCATCTTTCATATTCTAATGTGCTGTTCAAACAGTTGGGGCTATAGAAATCCTGTATAATAATTGAAGTCAAAGAGCACTGGCGCTATTCAGCCAGCTCAAAGCTTTCTGTTTTCGGCACTTTGGTATTGAAGAGAGCCTGTGATGTCAGTTGTACAGGTCAGAGGTGGCTCCTCTAAGATATGTAGCCCTGAAGCTAATAAAGAAAATGAGTCAGGAATAAGATTTAAGGGTTGCCCTTGCTTGACCAACTCCTGAAAATGCTAGTTGCTTGGCTGTTAACATTCCATTTATGGAACAAGTCACATTTATGGAACAAGCATGCAGGAAGAGAAGTAAGGAAGTTAAAACACCTGTTCTGTCAAAGACATTTGGCGTTAGAGTTAATGTGGCAATAAACAGTTTAAAAGGAGAGTGTGGCTGCCCTTATGTTTCTTTTCTAATAGGTATCTTTTAAGTAGTTCGAATGATTACATCAGATACAAAGGATTCAGGTACATGTGTGGGCTGTTGGGGTGGGTGTGTAGATCCACAGACAGTGACCAAATCAGGTCTCTTATATAAGCAACGGCAATCAGGCAAAGTATTATCCTGCAGTACCAACAAGAAATGATCTTTTATGTCATTTGTTACATAAGCTCCTGAATCTTTTACTCAGTGTTTGCACATCATTTAAAGGGGACGTTCACCCACCCTTGTTTTCTTTTAGATCCCTACAATATACTCAGATGGCTAGAAAATGCAGCTGTAATCCTCTGCTCCACTGCTGCACACTAGGTCCTGCACAGCCATCTTCCTTACTTATGTCTTCCGGAGTCAGCTGTCTCTTCTGGGTTCTTGTAGCCACCTCCCGATGACATGCCTGCCGGGTCCTTCTTCCTCCTGCTGCAATGTTAAAGCTGATACATTGTGGGATATGTGACGTGTATATCCCAAGAGGCTTCGGGAGGTGAGTACATGTCATTCTCAGCTGGGAAACTGGGAATGTGTTACATGAGGCTAATAGAGATCAATGATAATACCCAGATCAATGTTCCCACTACAGGCTGCTGAGGTCGGAGGGCACCAGGTATCTAGTAAGTCAATGGCATGCAATAAACAGGAATGGCAGGCATTTGGAATTTACTAGCTATGCATCAATTCCATGTAAGTAGCTCGTTGAATAGGGAAGTAAGGATCAGGATGAGAGAATTAAAGAGGCATTACTAAAACCCCCTGCAACTGAATGGGCCCTAAAGGGGACCTGCATCCTAGATCTAACATTTGGCTGCAAAACAGGGATTCAGTAAATTCAGGCAATCAGTAAACAAAATGTGTCTTTAACCGCTTTCCCGCCGCCCTATGGCAGAAAGACTAGACTCACGTATATTCATGTGATTTTACATTTCTGGGTAGGGGGTGCGCCCTACCCAGGTCGCCATTGGTGGCCTCAGCTGTCATTCTATTTGATTATATTCTGCTCTAATTGATTCTATTATAATCCTTGATTTCCTATTCTAATCTTTTGTTTTCTATTTTTTGATTTTCTATTCTAATCATTCTAATGGATTCTATTGCTTTCTATTCCTTTTTTTCTATTCTATTTTGTTGTCTTATTTTCTATTGTATTCTGTTCTATTCTTTTTTTTCTGTTCTATTTTATTCTATTCTTATTTTCAAATTCAAATTCGTTTTCAAATTTGTTTTCAAATTTGAATTTGTTTTCGAATGTCTTTTCGAATCCAAATCGATTCGAATTTCAGCTGAATTTCTTTTAGCTATTTCAGATTCATTTTAAATTTGTTACTATTGTAATTCGGATACATCCAAATTCCGATTCGGAATGAAACCGACTGCACATGTCTATGGGGTCCATCGCTGGCTGTATGCTGTGTGAATAACAGTGCAAGTTTAGGAGATATTGTGCCAACAGGTAAGCCCTATTATAGGCTTATGTAGGTACAGCTTACAAAGTGGACTTTACTTCCAGTTTAAAGGGAACATACCACTAGAAAAGTGTCACAATTGCTGATTATGCTTCACAGGAGTATATCAGGAGCATCATCCGAGGCATATCCAGGCCACTCCTGACTGATAACTGGTTTATACTAACCCTAGGTTCACACCTATGCAGTTTGCATTTGATCCATTTCTGCATTGCGTTTTGCGTTTTTGCACATGCGTCTTTGACGTGTTTTGCATTTTTTTGGTTGCTAGGCAGATTTAAAATGCAAAATGTGGCAAAAACACAGCAAAAACTCACTACATGCTTTTCTGCAGCGTTTCCATTGAAGTCTATAGAACCAAAAACGCAACTTTTTGCGTTCAAAAAAGCCCCTTTCCAAAAAAATGCACTGTCCCATAGTAAATCATAATAAATGGACTGTAGTGTGTTTCTGCAAAAAATAAAATGCTGCGGAAGATGCTTAGGTGTGAACCTAGAGTTAATCAGTAAGCCTGGTCTAGGAATAGGAAGGACTGTCCACCGATAGAAGAACAATAACATGACCATGTACCCATACAGTGATGTGGAGTGATGACAGATATGGCCTAGGCCAAACGGCAGCTGCAAATGCCTGTTGTGCTAAGTGCCCTGTCATTCTCTACTGAATTGTTTGGTACTGTATGGGAGATTAGGTTGCATGAGTCAGTAAAAGGTCAGGAAAGATAAGATGCAAATGACACTTGTTTAACATGTAAACGTACAGCATCCAGAAACATGCATACAACGGCTGTTGTGTGTGAAATCCCACGGTGTTTTCTTTGCCTGTCCAGATTTTGCAGCCTATTGTTTCCTGCCAGCAGCCATTTTATGCCTATATTATTATTTTTAGCTAAATTAAGTTCTTTCTTTAGATTATGATAAACCTATAAAGCAAAGTGATCATGGAATAAAGAAAACGTTCTATGATTCTGATTTATAGTTTAACCCCTTGACGCCGACACAACACAAAACTGGGCTTTTTTCCGTGGGGCTGCATATTTGCTTACCTGTCTTTGTGCTGGGAGCACGCCGCACGCCGCGCTCCCAGCACAAAGACTGGGGTGTCACTGAGAGCACCGGGTCCCGTTCTAACGATCGGGACCCGGGACTCCCGATCCGGGTCACATGAACGCTGTGATAACCCGCTGATTGGCTATCACAGTGATCAGTCTCTGTACAGCCCGCCCCCTTGTTTTTTTCTCTCTATGAATGGAGAAGATAGATACATTGTATCACTCTAACTTCTGGCCTAGAGGGTAAAAAAAATGTTTGTAAAAAAACACACACACAAAAAAACAGATAAATAAATAAATATTAAAAAAAGAAAAGAAAAAAATAAAGAAAAAATACCTAGATCAAGGTTTGATCTAGTTTAGTGCCAGGGTTAGTGTTTGGGTCAAGGTCAGGTTTGAAGGTCAAGGTCAAAAACGTCAGGGTCAAAGGTCAGGATTAAAAAAAAATGTTATCATTATTGTGTCAGTGTCAATGTCAATGTCAGTGTGTTTTAGGTAAAAAAAAAAAAAGACAAAAACAAAATGTGCACTATTGTTTCTGGGCTGTACTACAGGTACAAACAACAAATAAGATAGCGTATGTACTCTCCAGCGCCTCAAGATATGCACAGCCAAAAGGGAAGCCAAGGATACCAGGACAGCGACAACCAAAAGGAAATGTTCCAGGGGTGCAGCCCTCCTCAGACGGGGAAATCAGCCACTGGATAGAGAGAAAAACAGGTGGCGCACACACCTAGTGCATTATCCAAGGTTTATTGTAGGAATTAAATCATAAAAACATACTCACAGACGAAGCATGTATCTAAAAAGCATAGAAAAATGACAATGGCCACAACGGCAGGCAAGGTGTTCTCACTGTCAGTGCGGTCAAATGGCTGACGCGTTTCGGGGACGAATCCCTTTCCTCAGAGCTGATGACCAACCTGTATGGAGGTCAAGTAGTAAATAACCAGGGCTAGATGCCTTGGGAGCAAAGCTCCACCTCCTCTATTTGTTATAAGATGAGGGGTTGGAGGGGGTTATTTAAAGTGCAATATTTTGTAGTTTTTATAAACGCATATACATACATATATACACATGCATATACACATATACAAAGAGATATGCATGCACTAAGAAACAAAGCAAAATAAAAAATTATTAAAAATACATGAATATAGCACCTGCAAATGTAAATAAATAGAAAACATTTTTTTAAAATAAAATAAATAAAAATAATAATGTATATGAAAATAATCATAGTAGTAACACTGGCAATGGTGATAAAAATAGTAATATTAGTAAACATCATAAAAATAAAAGTAGTAAGACTAGTGGATAATGGATGATTATCAGTTAAAAGTAATGTGTGGCTGTAGACCATATATATCTCTTCAAACGTGAAGCGGTGAGCAAACTGTCAGCACTGTGTAGTGATATTGGACTGTTGTTGGGTGACGAAAAAAAAAAAAAAAAAAAAAAAAAAAAAAAAAAAAAAAAAAATAATAAAATAAAAAAAAATAAAAAAAAAAATTTGGGAACATTTGGGAACATTAGAAAACATAAAATAAAGAGTGTGTGTATGGGTAAATGAATGACCTTTAGGAGGCAATGGTTAAGTGAATGGATGAGACATATGAATATGGTGTAGATACCTCTGATGCTGATGCACGATGAATGGAAAGTAAAGTGAGAGCCCTCACCATCCCACTCAGGCATCAACAGCAGGGCTCTCACTTTACTTTCCATTCATCGTGCATCAGCATCAGAGGTATCTACACCATATTCATATGTCTCATCCATTCACTTAACCATTGCCTCCTAAAGGTCATTCATTTACCCATACACACACTCTTTATTTTATGTTTTCTAATGTTCCCAAATTTTTTTTTTTTTTTTATTTTATTATTTTTTTTTTTTTTTTTTTTTTTTTTTTTTTTTCGTCACCCAACAACAGTCCAATATCACTACACAGTGCTGACAGTTTGCTAGTCTTACTACTTTTATTTTTATGATGTTTACTAATATTACTATTTTTATCATCATTGCCAGTGTTACTACTATGATTATTTTCATATACATTATTATTTTTATTTATTTTATTTTAAAAAAATGTTTTCTATTTATTTACATTTGCAGGTGCTATATTCATGTATTTTTAATAATTTTTTATTTTGCTTTGTTTCTTAGTGCATGCATATCTCTTTGTATATGTGTATATGCATGTGTATATATGTATGTATATGCGTTTATAAAAACTACAAAATATTGCACTTTAAATAACCCCCTCCAACCCCTCATCTTATAACAAATAGAGGAGGTGGAGCTTTGCTCCCAAGGCATCTAGCCCTGGTTATTTACTACTTGACCTCCATACAGGTTGGTCATCAGCTCTGAGGAAAGGGATTCGTCCCCGAAACGCGTCAGCCATTTGACCGCACTGACAGTGAGAACACCTTGCCTGCCGTTGTGGCCATTGTCATTTTTCTATGCTTTTTAGATACATGCTTCGTCTGTGAGTATGTTTTTATGATTTAATTCCTACAATAAACCTTGGATAATGCACTAGGTGTGTGCGCCACCTGTTTTTCTCACAAACAACAAATAACATACACATATATGGTATCGCTGCGATCCTCAATAGCTGGAAAATGTATTTTTGTTTGTTCTTTGGTGGTAGGTTATGGTAGTAACAAGGAACACACAGCTAAATAAAAAAAGATTTTTTTTTACTATTTTGGGCCAGTTTTCCTTTGATAATAAAAATAAATGTAGGAGATATCCATTACTATTTACCACCAAATGAAAGTCTAATTTGTCCTAAAAAACACATTATAATTCACCTTGATGTACAAAGTAGTTGTGATGATATGTACGATTTTACTAACAGAAGATGACTGGCTCCCATACACAGCTGCACCAGATTCTGAGTGCACCAGCTTTAGTAAATAAACCCCAGTATTCTAAATGAGTATACGAGTATATGGGTTGGCTGACTCATTAAAAAACTGCACTCCCTGCATGGCTGCTATCTTATCTCAACAGTTCTTATGAAAGAAAACAAGTTATTGAACTCACCCATAGAGAGCTCCCTCTAGTGGCTTATCTACAAATCTCTATATTTATTGCAATATCAAAAATATGGAAGAGCAAGCTTGAGCACATTTTAATGTCATATAAAAATATTTTATTGTAAACAGTGCATTAATAATTCAAAATATGTATATAAACATATTTGAATAGCGCTGCCTCTTTATTTTTTTTATATATCCTCTTTGTATACAGTATTTACATAGTTACATAGTTAGTCTGGCTGAAAAAAGACAAAAGTCCATCCAGTTCAACCATTAAAAAAAAAATTGTATTCTCTGTATTTTCTATATTTTTAAGTATCTGTGGATATTTATGTGGGCAGCTGTCTTTCTTCTTACTAAGAGCACAGTGATAATTCTTTTGTATGACATCAGCGCGGAGTTCATTGGGGATTAGTTCATTCTTTTTTTACCCGCACCTGAATTGCATCGCATGGGTGTTCTCACCTATGCAATGCAATTTCTGGCAATCACATTGCGTTTTGCGATCTGTTTCAGGATGTCATTAATTTAACATTGACACCCGCGCCAGATCACATGAACGCCATGCGATTGCAATGTGGTGTAGGAAATGTACGGGATTTGCAGCATTTCCTGCACCGCATCAGTGTGGAACCAGGCTGAAGCCTCAACGTGGGTACCCCAAGAGGCTTCAAGCATGAGGGGGATGTCATTCCTGCATAGGCGAGAAAGGCGGAAGTGTAGGTTGCGATCTCACGAAAAAAGCTTCCCCATTACAAAAATAAATAATCTTACTTCTCCCTACCCCCTCACCAGATCTCATTTTAAAGTTGTATATTTGAGAGAGGGTCTACTTTAAGGCTTTGTTCAGATGAGTGCTTGCTTATCATCCAGCACCCAGGGCAGAGATGCCAAACTGTGCCCCCCCCCATTCATTATTCACTAAGGGGATCCTACGCCCAGCAGTCACCCTCATGTCAGCCTTGTAACAGATAGGAAGGTGCCTCCATCCCTACAGTAAACCATTGTGCCCAGGGCAGCCGCCCCTCTCGCCCACCCCTTGTCCTGGCCTTAATGTACTATTGTACAGCTGTGTGCAAAAGCCCTTACAAGCAGACCACAAAGCAGTAAGAAATAGCAGTCAACCTTCAAAGGACTACTAACTTGCCTGGGTAACATCACATTGCTATTTGCGTGGCCTGTTGCTTGCCTGTAGTAACTAAGGACTTATTCACATTTGTGGGAATCCTTACTAGAGTGGATCACTTTTCAGGGGGTGGTTGACAGGCAGTAGGGAGGCAATGATATGTCATGTCCTCGTTACCTGTTTTAACCCTGAAAAGCCACACTACTGCGACGTAACCATGTTCACTAAATGTGATTGGAGGAGGGTCGCTGCCCACCCTATTCAATCTTATAGATCACGTTCAGCTACGATGTTGGCATTAGCACAAGTGCTGTGCTCAAGAAGCAGTAAAACTGCCTCTCAACCAGGGGCGAACTGACCATTGGGGAACTCGGGCACTGCTCGAAGGCCCGGGGTCAGTAGGGGGCCCCATGAGATGTCCCTGGTACCTTTCATAGGCTTTTTTGGGTGTGGTTTGAGTGTGGGCGAGGACACAGGGGCCCCATGATCCCCTATTGCCCGGGGGCCCCATGAGTTGTCAGTCCGCCCCTGCTTTCAACTACCTATTTTTACCCCCCAGCCATAAGGTGCCCATTCACACTATCGAATTGTGGAAATGTGCATATTCCTGTGCACGTAACTGCAGCACAAGGCCCCGTACCCTACTTGCAATGGTGCAATTCATTTTAAATGGCATCCCCAATGCAACACAACACTTGGCAATGCACTGTAAAGCACATCACCTCAGCGGTTAAGTGTGCAGCTAGCCTTGAGCTATATCAGAATATGTAGAAAATATTGCCTTGCTAGCTTCTGAAGAGCTACAATTTGTTCCTTCTTGTGAAAAGCATACAAAGCAACTCCCCGCTGTTTACTGTAATCTACAGTATAACTGTCATTTTTGAGATGTGTAGAAAGACATTATTTCTGAAAACATCAAATTTGTTCAACAAAGAGTCAGAAAACCTGCAAACAACTATGTAAAAGAAGCACTGATAATATTAAAAAATAAGCATGTACGTGTCATAATAACCATTCTCCCACAAGAACGGAGATATCAGATTATTATGTAACTTCTTTGTCTAGCCTGTTATTTTATGTTAGATGCCAGGCCTCATGCACACTGGACATTTTGCTATCTCTCCTAGAAGCCTTTTCTCCTGACATCAGTGTTTTGGCAGAAAAAAAAGCTTGCCACCTGTAAATGCGCGTAACTTTAGGCGCGTTTAGCACATTTAGGCTCATCAAGCACTTGGGCATTAATTCATTTAATTGGCCAGAATAATCATTTACTCTGGCCATTGA
Source organism: Staurois parvus (assembly GCF_062004578.1). Taxonomy (NCBI): domain Eukaryota; kingdom Metazoa; phylum Chordata; class Amphibia; order Anura; family Ranidae; genus Staurois; species Staurois parvus. Next base: position 29,174,427 of record NW_028317821.1, read on the forward strand.
AATGACTTAATGCTGAAGCGCTAAACATGCCTAGTATTAATGCACGTTTAGATTCTTTTACACGTGTCAAGCCAAAATGCCGCTGCTCCTGGATGTGCTGACAGTGAGTTTTTTTTCTGTTTTTTAATGCCCCTACCACTAAACACATCCAAAAGCCCATGAGTGCATAGACATTGGCTAACATGCAGTGGTGTTTAGAGGCAGGGAAAAAAAAAATGTCAGACACCCCTAGGAGCAGCGTTAAAAATATCCAGTGTGCATGAGGTGTATAGCTAAGAGGGAATGAAAGTGACAGTTGGCATCATTCTTCTATAGAGGGCACATGAAGTCTGCTCCATATTGAAAAATATTGATCCCTCTATAACACCTTCATTTTTAATGTCATCAATCCAGATAATCTATGGTGTTTTTGTAACCCCCCACCCCACTGCCTCCCACCAAAAGCCTTACAGTGGCAGTAACTAGCTTAACCCCTTGATGCCGACCGCATGCAAATTAGTGGCCTTACAAAACTGGGCTTTTTTTCTATGGGACCGCTATTCTGCGTACCTGTCTTTGTGCTGGGAGCGCATCTCAAAGACCAGGTTGTCACTGAGAGCCCCGGGTCCCGTTCTAATGATCTCAATTCTGGGTAACCTGATCACTGTGATAGCCTCTGATTCGGCTGTCACAGTGATCAGTCACCGTGAAGCCCGCCCCCCTTTGTTTTCTCTCTCCGAATGCATCTCTCTCTGTCCTTTCAGAGGGAAAAAAAACAAGCGTGTGTAAAAAATAAAATAAATAAATAAATAAAAATTTAAAAAAATAAACAAAAATACCTAGATCAAGGTTTGAAATAGGTCTGTGCCAGGGTTAGTGTTTTGGTCAAGGTCAGGGCCAGTTTGTTTGGTTTTTTTGTGGGGGTCAAGTTTTGTTTTAAAAAATTTTAAATTAGTATCAGTGTCATAAAAAGTCAAAACCTGCGCTTGGATAAATACACAATATGAAAACTTGAAATAAAATAAAATATAAAAAAGCTGCTTGCATAAAAATACAAATTAAAAACAAAGAAAATGCAGTGCTAATCTATAACACAATAGATAATCATAAAGTCCAAATAATCAAATAGATTTGGATAAATTGTACAAAAAGGAGTTCGTCACTGTCCACCATCACCAAGGCACCTGAATGAATAAGCCCCTTACCGGAAGTTCTGACCGAAACACACTGGTCAATATAAGAGGGATCACTAGTGTAGATGATAGAGTTGACAATCCTCCCAAGGATAAGGTTCACTCTTCCTCTTTTGAGTTCCTTGAAAAGCCAGAAAAAGGACTTCCATCTTTTAATTCACATACTTCAAATAATGTTTTCCTGTTCAAGATGGTGCACATTAGCAAAAAACATCGAACATGGTACTTCTCTGAAGCATCTGAAGAATAGCGGAAGGTAGGTGGTCCATAATTCAGCTGCTAAAGCAGGAGAAGTGACCCTTATCCTTGGGAGGTTTGTCAGCTTTTTCCTCTACACTATTGATCCCTCTTTTGGGCTGTGTTTAATGACAGGTGTGTTTTGGTCAGAACGTCCGGTAAAGGGCTTATCTATTCCAGTATTAGTGTCAGCTAGTGGCAGAATTTAAAAAAAAAGCAAATGGCGCACTATGGTTTCTGGGCTGTACTACGGGTACAAACAACTAAAATATTATTATTATTATACATGATATACAGTTGCAAGAAAAGGTATGTGAACCCCTTGGGATTACGTGGAGTTTTGCATGAATTGGGCATAAAATGTGCTCTGAACGTCATCTAAGTCACAACAATAGAAGAACACAGTCTGCTGAACATAATACTACACAAACATTAGATGTTGCCATGGTTTAACTTCACATAACATGTAAACATTCACAGTGCAGGGAGGAAAAAGTATGTGAACCTTTGGACTTAATAACTGGTTGACCCTCCTTTGGCAGCAATAACCTCAACCAAACGTTTCCTGTAGTTGCAGATCAGACCTGCACAACGATCTGGAGTAATTTTGGACCACTCTTTTTCACAAAACTGTTTCAGTGTAGCAATATTCTTGGGATGTCTGGTGTGAATCGCTCTCTTAAGGTCATGCCACAGCATTTCAATCGGGTTGAGGTCAGGACTCTAACTGGGCCACTCCAGAAGGCGTATTCTGTGCTGTTGCAGCCATTGTTTTGTTGAATTACTTGTATGCTTTGGGTCATTGTCCTGTTGCATCACCCATCCTCTGCGGAGCTTCAGTTGGCGGACAGATGGTCGTACGTTTTCCTGCAGAATGTCTTGATAAACTCTGGAATTCATTTTCCCTCAATGACAACAATCCGTCCAGGCCCTGAGGCAGCAAAGCAGCCCCAAACCATGATGCTCCCTCCGCCATGTTTTACAGTGGGGATGAGGTTTTGATGTTGGTGTGCTGTGCCTTTTTTTCTCCACACATAGTGTTGTGTGTTCTTCTCAAACAACTCAATCTTCGTTTCATCTGTCCACAGTATATTTTGCCAGTAGTGCTGTGGAACATCCAGGTGCTCTTTTGCAAACTTCAAACATGCTGCAATATTCTTTTTGGACAGCAATGGCTTCCTCCGTGGTGTCCTCTCATGTACTCCATTCTTGTTTAATGTTTTCCTTATTGTAGATGTGTCAACAAAAATGTTAGCATGTGCCAGAGATTTCTGTAGGTCTTTAGCTGACACTCTGGGATTCTTCTTTACCTCATGCAGCATTCTGCGCTGTGCTCTTGCAGTCATTTGTACAGGACGACCGCGCCTAGGGAGAGTAGCAACAGTGCTAAACTTTCTCCATTTGTAGACAGTCTGTCTTACCGTGGACACATGAACATCAAGGCTTTTGGAGATACTTTTGTAACCCTTTCCAGCTTCATGCAAGTCAACTATTCTTGATCGTAGGTCTTCTGAGAGCTCTTTTCTGCGAGGCATGGTTCACATCAGACAGTGCTTCTTGAAACCAATAAACCCAAAACAGGTGTGTGTTTTTTAAGGGCAGGACAGCTGTCAGCAACACATCCAATATCATCACACCGATTGGAGTCAAGGTTGGCTCACTCCTGGCTCCAATTAGCTCTGGGAGAAGTCATTAAGCTAGGGCTTCACATACTTTTTCCTCCCTGCACTGTGAATGTTTACATGTTATGTGCAATTAAACCATGGCAACATCTTATGTTTGTGTAGTATTATGTTCAGCAGACTGTGTTCTTCTATTGTTGTGACTTAGATGACGTTCAGAGCACATTTTATGCCCAATTCATGCACAACTCCACGTAATCCCAAGGGGTTCACATACTTTTTCTTGCAACTGTATATAGCGCCAACGGTTTGCTCAGTTCTTTACATTATATTGGGAGACAATACAGTAACAATACAGTTCAATACAAGAGGGGTTTGAGGGCCCTGCTCCTTGGAGCTTACAATCTAGGAGGGGGGGTGAATGGTACAGTAGGTAGTCACTGTGGGGGATGGAGTGGTTGGAAGAGTAGAGGATTCCAGAATTAGCAGAGGGTGGGATAGGCTTCCCTGAAGAGAAAGGTTTTCAGTGATCGCCAAAAGGCAAGTAGAGTAGGTGATAGTCTGGTAGTTTGGGGTAGGGAGTTCCAGAGGATGGGAGAAGCTCTGGAGAAGTCTTGGAGATGAGCATAGGAGGAGGAGATAAGGGAGCTAGAGAGTAAGAGGTCTTGCAAGGAGTGGAGTGTGCAGTTTTGGTGATATTTAGAGATAAGATCAGTAAAATACACAAATGTGGTATCGTTGCGATCATCAGGAGCAGAAGAAATTATTTTGGGTTGTCCTTTGGTGGTTGGTTATGGTAGTAGCAAGAAATATACAGCTACATTTAAAAAAGATTTGTCTTACCCTTAGGCGTGAAGGGGTTAAGCTGCAAAGGCAGCTAAACAGAGATATACACATGCCACAGCTGTTTTGCTTTGTGTTGCAACAAATATTATCCCCCCTGCCATGTTCAAAGAGCAATGCAACAGTTGAACGCAACCTATTCAAGTGAATGGGGCCATGACACAGCCACAAATTAAACACTAGGCCCATGGTTTTGGCGCAATGTTTCTACTGAAAGAGCCCATTTGGTTGTCAAAAAAACAAGCATTCAGGAAGCAGCAGTATGGCATCCTGAACAGGTTGCACCTTTGTAAATAGGAGTGCATCAGCTGTACAGACTTGCACAGCCAAATTTGACAGGCACACAGCGACAGGTGCACAAACCTGGAAGCATAGGCTCTGTGTTGGAAGCCATGCACCCATCCCTCCGCACTTGTGAGGCTAAGCTGTACGCATAAGTCTGTACAACCGATGCGCTCCATCTCACTTTTTATGAGCTGTCTGCATGCAGTTCAGCACTGAAAGAAAGCAAATGGCTGTAGCCACTGCATGGGGCTGAGCGAATGAGTAGATGAGCCCCAAACAAACATTATTTATGTATGTTTAACTGCTTTCCCACCCCCCTATAGCAGATATACTGCTATAGGGCAGCACAGGTGCGCAAAATCACGTATATATATGTGATTTTGCATTTCTGGGTAGGTGCGCCCTACCTGTGCCACCATTCGTGGCCATGGCTGTCAATCACTGGGTCCTTGCCGGTGATTATTCTCCAGGCGCTTGGTGATTGCCGAGCATCTCCAACGGGGAGGAGAACTGTATGTAAACAATACAGTTCTCCTCCCTGTCAGCTCGTGCACACTGCTTTGGATGGCTGTGCACAGCCATCCAAAGCAGTGTGATTACAGTGAAACACACACATAGAGCTTACTGTGAAACAGCACACAGTTAACCCTTTGAGTGCCCCTCATGTTAACCCCTTCCTGCCCAGGGTCATTAGTACAGTGTCAGTAATTTTTTTTAGCACTGATTACTGAATTGGTGTCACTTGCGATGTCAGTGACACCAAGTCAGTTCCCCCCAGTGTCAAAATGCCCACCGCAGTCCCGCTATAAGTCACTGATCGCCGCCATTAATAGTAAAAATAAAACATTTTTAAAACGCTATAACTTTCACATAAACCAAATAATTTACACATATTGGGTTTTTTTGTAGCAAAGACATATAGCAGAATACATTTTGGCCTAAATTTATGACGAAATTAGATTTTTAAAAAATTTTTACTGGACATGTTTAATAGCAAAAAGTCAAAAATATTGTTTTTTTTCTCAAAATTGTTAGTCTTTTTTTTTTTAGTGCAAAAAAATAAAAAAAAAACGCACAGGCAATCAAATATCACAGAAACAAAGCTCAATTAGTGGGAAAAAAAGGACGTAATTTAATTTGGTTGCAGCGTTTCATGACCGCGCAGTTGTCAGTTAAAGTAACGCAGCGCCGTAACGCAAAAAATGGCCTGGTATGGAAGAGGGGTAAATCCTCTGGAGAGCAAGTAGTTAACAGGTCTATGATGTACCCCTATTTATATGTCATATCATTTCTATATATTGAATAGATAGGTAAAGGCAAAGTTTGTTCTGTTTTTTTTTTTTTTTTTTTGAAAATTAAAAGCCACTGTTGCATTTTTATGGATGCCTGTGATTCCCCCTGTATTTGTAGAAGCAATCATTGTCACTGGGGCAGAAAGTGAGGAGAAATCAAAAAGTTAGGGCTGGTTCACACTGCCGTGATTTCAGGTGTGATTTGGGAATTGAAATTGTACCTGAAATCGGATCTAATGAATGTGAGTGTCTTAACATACGCGATTTGCTGCAGCGCGATTTCAAAAGTAGTTATTGTATTACTATTTCTGCAGTTTGTTGCGATTTCACATACAGACTACAATAGCAATCGCACTGCAAAACGCAATGGAAAACGCAAGAAATTGTTGGGAAATCTCAAACAAATCTTCTGAAAACACAGTGAAAACGCAAACAAAACGCTCAATTTTAAATCGCATCCAGTGTGAACCAAGCTTTAGAGTTGTTACCAGAACAAATGGTGAGAGTAAATCTTCCAAAGAGAACACTTGTTCTGGTGGCAAGTGACTAATAGAGGCACACACTCCACAATATGTGAAGATTTCTTCCCACTTTTATTGCTCTACCGAGACAAGTGACGGAAGATCTTCTCAACAGAAGAGTTTGGGTTATACATACACTTTATTATTTGTATTAAAGTACTGTAACTATTGCTTTAAATAATATTTATTATACAGTTCATTCAGTTTCACATCACAAAATCTTGAAGCACAAAGTACCCTGCGTTTGTTAAAAATTTGGATAGCAAGCGTTTAAATAAAAGTTCAAACAATACAATGGGAACGTAACTGTTACAACACCTACTGTAAATGGGGAATTTACCCATGTTGAGTATGAGTTGAGTTTTCTATTATCTGTGGATTACAGATCCATTTTAAGCTTGCCATACACTAAGCAGCATGGCTGGAGAGATCTCCACTGGTGGCTATTGTATTCTGACAGCCTATATACTGTATATACTGATTTCCCAGTAATGCCTTGCCTTGCAGCACTAGAGTCATCAATTTAAATCCCAGCTACAACACTATCTGCATGGAGTTTGCCTGTTCTACCTGTGCTGGTGCCACTTTCCTCCCACACTCCAAAGACATGCTGGTAGGTTAATTCACTCCTGTCTAAATTGGCCCTAGTATGTGTGTATACATGAGAAATAGGTACCTTAGATTGTAAGCCCCTTGAGGGCAGGGCCTGAATGTAGAGCCCTGATGCCCAACCTGCAGCCTTTTAGCACTTTTTATGTGGCCCCCGGGGGCCCTGCAGACACTAATCTGTGTTTCCTTATTGCCCTGGTATAGTTGTAATTTCTAGCAGCTGGATGTAATATGTAATTTCCTGAAGCATGTCCCTATTCTTCAACAACTCCTATAGCATGTTCACTTGTAAGTCTCCTACAGTATGTCTGAAGTCTCTGACCATCTCTTGTTTCATGTCCAAAATCTCAGACCATCTTCTGTATTATGTCTACAGTCTCTGACTTTATTATGCCCATAGTGTTTGACTATATGCTGTTGTGTGTCTGCTATCTCTGACAATAAATATTCACTGTGTTTTATGTGATGTTAACCCCTTCACTCCTAAGGGTAAAACAAATCTAAATCTAAATACTTTGTACATCCAGGTGGATTATACCTTGTTTTTTTCAGGACAAATTGGGTTTTCATTTGGTGGTAAATGGTAATGGATATCTCCTGATTTTTTTTTATTAGCAAAGGAAAATTGGCCCAAAATAGTAAAAAAAATATTTTTTTTACATTTAGCAGTATGTTTCTTCTTACTACCATAACCTACCACAAAAGAACAACCCAAAATAAATTCTCCAGCTCTTGACGATCGCAGAAATACCATATATATGTATGTTATTTGTTGTTTGTACCCGTAGTACTGCCCAGAAACAGTAGTGCACATTTTGTTTTTGTCTTTTTTACCTAAAACACACTGACACTAACTGACACTGATACCAAATTTAAAAAAAAAAATCCTGACCTTTATTTTTTCTTTTAATTCTTAATATTTATTTAATTTATTTTTTTTACAAACTTTTTTTTCCCTCTATGACAGGAGTTAGAGAGATACAATGTATCTATCTTCTCCATTCATAGAGAAAAAAAACAAGCGGGCCTGGCTGTACAGTGACCGATCACTGTGATAGCCAATCAGAAGCTATCACAGCCATCATGTGACCCAGAATTGGGAGTCCCAGATCACGATCATTAGAATGGGACCCGGTGCTCTCAGTGACACCACGGTCCTTGTGCTGGGAGCGTGCCATACGGCACGCTCCCAGCACAAAGACAGGTACGCAAATATGTGGCCCCACTGAAAAAAGCCCAGTTCTGTGAGGCCGCATATTTGTGTTACGGCGACGTCAAGGGGTTATGGAGTGTACTTGAGGCCCCCCATATCAAAAAAGTTGAACGTCACTGATATAGAGCATGTAAAACACAGTGTAAGTTGTCAGCACCGTATAAGAAATAAATGATTTGACTATGGGGATACCAACCTATATGGTTAGGATACTAGGCTTGTGTCCATCAAGGGATATGTCATTTTATTGCAACACTTTTACAAGCGTTTAGGCGCATTTACAAGCATCAAGCACTTGGGCATTAATTTATTTAATTAGTCAAAATAATCATTTATTCTGGCCATTGAAATAAATTAACGCTCAAACGCTAAATGCTCCTAGCGTTATCACGGGTTTAGTCGCGTTTACACGCATCAAGCATTTATTCTGCCAACATGCTACTGCTCCTGGACACACTGACCCTGGGTTTTTATTCCTGCTAGTAAATGCTACTGCTACTAAAAGCTTCTAAAAGGCTATGGGGTGGATTTAGTAAAACTGGAGAGTGCAAAACCTGGTGCAGCTCTGCATACATACCAATCAGCTTCCAGGTTTTATGGTCAAAGCTTAACTGAACCAGCTGAAGTTAGAAGCTGATTGGCAGCCATGCACAGCTGCACCAAATTTTGCACTCTCCAGTTTTAGTAAACCAACCCTTATGTGTGCATAGGCATATAGGATAACATGGAGGTCCATTTGGAAGCAGTAAAAAAAAAAGCCTGACGCCCCTAAAATTGGCTGCAAAAATGCCCTGTGTGCATGAGGACTAAGTATTAATTTTTCGTTTGACTTTACTTTTTTTTAGGCCTCATTCGGATGGTTATACTGATCCGTATACTGATGTCGCCAAAATCGCCTGCTCCGCTCCTCCCAAGATATCTTCCTCTCTAGCTCCCTCATCACCTCCTCCCACGCTCACCTCCAGAACTTCTCCAGAGCCTATCCCATCCTCTGGAACTCCCTACAACAGTATGTCCTGTGAGCCCCCACCCTGTCTGCCTTTAGGCGATCTTTGAAAACTCACTTATTCATGGAAGCCTACCCCACCTCCACCTCCACCTAAGAACTGTACTTGAATCACCTCAAGCAGATCATCCCCTGCAGCTATCACCTTTTGTATCATCTCCCCCTTCCTTTAGATTGTAAGCTCCACGAGCAAGGCCCTCATATTCCTTCTGTACTGAAATGCATTGTAATTGTACTGTCCCCCTTATATTGTAAAGCGCTGAGCAAACTGTTGGCGCTATATAAATTCTGTATAATAATAATAATCTGTACACCCATAAGTAAGGCTATCTTCAGTCACGCGAGATAGACAGGTGTTTTTTGCAGTCGCATGCAGGCAGCTTGTTTAACCCCTTGGCGCCGGCACCTCCCAGCCCTTTAAGGGTTTCAGGGTCATGTGACCGCCGTGATTCGCTGTCATATGCTCGGGAAAGGTCCCGATCGCAGGAGGAGATCGGGACCTTTCCGTGTGTACTGGACATGTGTGCTAGGAGCGCACAGGGCTCGCGCTCTCAGCACACCCTTTCCGTGACTACCAGACATGTGTGCTGGGAGAGTGCAGGACGCGCTCTCAGCACACCTTTCTGTGACTACCGGACATGTGTGCTGGGAGAGTGCAGGGCGCGCTCTCAGCACACCTTTCCGTGACTACCGGACATGTGTGCTGGGAGAGTGCAGGGCGCGCTCTCAGCACAACTTTCCGTGACCAACGGACATGTGTGCTGGGAGAGTGCAGGGCGCGCTCTCAGCACACCTTTCCGTGACCACCGGACATGTGTGCTGGGAGAGTGCAGGGCGCGCTCTCAGCACACCTTTCCGTGACTACCAGACATGTGTGCTGGGAGAGTGCAGGGCGCGCTCTCAGCACACCTTTCTGTGACTACTGGACATGTTTGCTGGGAGAGTGCAGGGCGCGCTCTCAGCACACCTTTCCGTGACTACCAGACATGTGTGCTGGGAGCATGCAGGGCGCGCGCTCTCAGCACATATGTTTTTTTTTATTGCACACAAATGTGCGGCCGCTCGGTGTCAAGGCCCAGACGCCGGGAGGCCGCACATTTGCGTGCGGCCAGCACCAAGAGGTTAAATAATGACAGGCGTTTAAATGGACCTGTATGGATCTCCAAGCACATGACCAGCTGTACATCCAGAACACAGACAGAATGCATTCTAATATGTTCGTTGATCCTGCACAACTGTTCTCTGGCTCAATGAAAAAAACTAACTATATAGCAAACTTAACAGGAGCAAAATTGGACCTTAGTAATACTAGTGTCCCAGGTTCTACTTTGTAAAAAGCTAAATTTATATACCTCTAACTTCTGTATTTTTCACTCTGTAAAAACTGTAATGAATTAGGTGTAACAGGACAAGGAAAATACATTTATCAGCATACAGACAATTTTTAATTTTGTTATTGTACTTCATGAGATGTCCCCTTATGTTATAATGTATCGTGCAACAGGTCTTTGGTGTCCGTTTTCTGACATTCAAAATACATTGTCCCAGTTCTGTCATTCGTCCATAGTGTAATACAGGTACTTTGCTTCCTGACTGGAAAAAAAAATTGTTATCAGGTCTCGGTGATATTAGTTCAGTATTTCCCCACACAGCTGCATTGCACAACTTGGTCAATGTGGCCTATCTAAAGAGTATGTTTGTCTTTGCACAAACTTGTCAAGTACTGTGGGTACATTTTTAGCCCTGGCCCTTCATATTATCACGTACTCCAGCTGTTTGTCGGTTGAATGACATTGTACCAAGGTAGAAATCATTTTATCGGAAGTGGCCTTATCCTTTTAAGACAGGGTGGTGTGCATGGCTAGGGTCAACTATAGATTCAGCTGCAGATAGTGAGATACCTTTATCATTCTTCTTCACACAAACGCATTAGTGGTTTTCTAGGACTGATAATGACAAATGACACTACCAAACACAAGTACTGTCCTTTCGTTTTCACGGTGGTGGAGTTAAGATAAATGACTACAATGCAGCTGCTCATACTCAGGAAGATTTCTTGTTGCTGTGAATGACTTGATCTTGCAATAGATTTGGCCATCTACCTTGACAGGCAATCTGCTAGTTATGTGTAGATCAATGGAATCCATTGAACAAGTCACATACAGATATTAATGTGCCTTTCAGAATACCACCATGTACATATACAAAGTGTTGTATCTACTTCTTGTTGACCATAATGGTAGGCAGGGCTTTTTTTTTTTCAGCTGGAACTTGGTGGAACTCTTTAGTTTAGGCCACGGGTGTCAAACTGGCGGCCCTCCAGCTGTTGCCAAACTACAAGTCCCATGAGGCATTGCAAGATTGACAGTTACAAGCATGACTCCCAAAGGCAGAGGCATGATGGGACTTATAGTTTCACAACGGCTGAAGGGCTCCCTTTGATGCCCTCTGCTCCCAGCTCACCACTATCACTTCTAAGCACAAAAGTCTGGGTTCTGTGCTTATAAATGACAGCATGTCTGCCAGCAGCTCCCATAGATCAGACCTCCTAAGCGGCCACCACTGAATGCTGAATGGGGACAATGGGGATGCAGGTGCTTGGGGTGCAGTGTGATCATGGGCAGAAGGGGGGCATTGTGTGGTAGGTTTCACCCTATGTGATCTGCAAGTGAGAGAGGTGGAGCCACCTACAGTGTGGTGGGAAATACTAGAGTCAACTAGGTGCTTCAGCTTAATACGGCAACAAATGTAAAAACACATGGAAGACGATGGAGCTTTTAAGAAGAAGGGGAGAAGATGAGGGCAGTGGAGGAGGGGGGGTTGTGTGCAAAGGTCACAGCTGAGGAGTGGGGAAAGTGAGATGGAGATGAGGGATGCAGAGGTAAGCAGCTGTGTAAGAGGACTGTATTCTGTGTGTACCGCACCCCTGGACTCTACACTCTGTACGTAGCACATCCCTGCACTCTATGTGTAAAGCACCCCTTAACTCTGCATTCTGTATGTAGTGCACCCCTGAACTCTGCATGTAGCGCAACCCTGCACTCTGAACTCTATGTGCAAAGCACTTCTGAACTCTGTACTCTGTATGTAGCGCACCCCTGAACTCTGCACTCTGTATGTAGCGCACCCCTGAACTCTGCACTCTGTATGTAGCGCACCCCTGAACTCTGAACTCTATGTATAAAATACCCCTGAACTCTGCACTGTGTAGGTAATACACTACTGGTATATAATGACCCTCTAAGACACTTCCACTGTTAATGAAATTTGGCTACACCCACCATTTGAATGTGGGAGGTGGCATCGCTGATTTCCTGTACCTATGCTCCGAGAAAAAAAGCCCCGAAGGTAGGTTATACACTTTCTCCATAACAGGAATAGGTTTTGATACTTTCAGGCTGATTTACTAAAGGAGTTGAGAACCTTTTCTCAAATAATTGTGTAAAGCTTTATTTTAATTATCCAATCGCAACATCTGCACATGATAACATGTAAAAATTAAACAGATTACTTTTCACATAATGGTTAATTGAGATGAATGTTCACACAATTGTTTAAGGGAAGGATCTCAACATCTTTAGTAAATCAGATTTTAAAGTGTGACTAAGGACATTTTGTTTAGGTTTGGGTAAAATGGAGAGGAATTTGAACACCTGTCAGGTTATTATTGATGTCTGTGCCCAGTTTAGTGAGATTCACCCTCTCTGTTCATCCCATTTTCCATTATCACCTAAAGTTAAAGAAAATCTTAAATTTTGGTTTATTACCAGAACACTAATCAAGCGGAAATGTTCCAATGGTGACCCTGGTGACAGCCAGGGGTTTCTTCACATTGGAGGGATTTCCTCCCACTTTCCAAAGTTGACACAGATGCCAAACAAAAAGTTTTGTCTTCAGTTCTACTGTAAAAGAGAAGTATGACCAATGCTATTTTGGTAATACTTCTCCTGCGGGTCACAGAAGAGCACCTATTTCTTCAATCCTGTGACCCAGAATCAGATAACAGCTGGCAAAAGTCTGCTGGTGGCTGACATCACCAGGGACCCCGACAATAATGTCAGGATTCACCCAGATTCTTGACATGCTCCTGGCTCAGCCTCTCAGTGCACCGCTAAGAGCCTGAGCCAGCAGCTCCCATCCCCTTTATAGCCCGGTGCTCCTGTGAGCGCTGGAGTGGCCGAGCAGAGACTGTCAGTCACCAGCTCTCTACTCACTGAAGACTGAGAACCGAGGGATCAGAGGTCTTTGATCACCCGAATCTCGGACTTAAATGTGGTGGGGTACAGATTCAGCATCAGACCGATGCTGCATCCACCTAAGTGAGTTTGATTGTTTGTTTTTTTGAAAGCCCGCACTTCTCTTTTAGGCTCCATGCACACGAGACATTTTAATAATGCTGGTAACGTTAGCTGTGTAAAGTCACATTAGAAACGTGAGTCTCAGTTTTTTTTGCGTTTTTGTATTAGCGTTTAGCAGCGTTTTTTCACTTTTTTAAAGTTGTTTTTACAAAAAAAATGTTTTTTTGGTCAAAAAAAGTCCAAAAACGCTGGTTTGCCACGATTTACCTCTTTTTGCCGCGTTTTTCAGCATTAGAGTGTTTTTACAGCTAAACAACTCCTCTAGAAACCCACTAGTTTTGGGGGGTTTTCTGGCCAAAAAACACTCCTGACAAAAAAAACGTTGATTACAGTCTATGTGTGCATGGACACATAGGATATCATGCTGGGGGGTTTACTGGCTGTTGAAAAAAATGTCAAAAGCCAAAAAACAGCCGCTGTAAAAACATCCAGTGTGCATGAGGACTTAAAGTATAACGAAGGGCTTCTGTATGACATTCTGAAACAAGTTTCCAAACCATATACTATAATGCATAAGCCTCATAAAGTAAACAAAAATTTCTTTACCTCCCCTGACCGAGCCAAATCCTCCTTTATTTGTGTCTCACACACTCCCCCTCCTAGATACTGCACAATAGGATAGGAGAGTTTCAGCAACAGAACAGATGCAGTGCTGTCAATCCTGAAAGCAGTGGGCAGAACTAGGTGTGGCCAGGTGATGATTTGCAAGTTACAGGCTTGTGATCACCAGTGCAAATTTGTTAGCAACCTTTTTTCCACCTACTATAGTGCAAGGAAGCACAGTCTACGAGAGAGTGGCAACTCTGCTCTGAATTCAGAAGCAGAGCAGCATTGTTGCCACACAATCACATAAGGCCTCATGTACATGGGACACTTCTGAATGGTGGAAACTGACTACTGGAAAAAAAAAGTCTGTTTTATCAGCGTTTGCATACCGCGTTTAGAAGCAGAGAGAGCAGAATTTGTTGAGATTAGCTGTCTTTTTTTTTTGTGGTGTTTGGATGTGTTCCAGCTCATTTCTGTGCAGAAATTATTGCAGCAGTGTCTAACATATTTTCTTTCATGCAAAGCCTCAAAGTATGGTGTACCAGGTCCCTTCGAATACCAGGAAAACGCTTTGCATGCATTTTGCTTGATGAAAAAAGGCTCTGGACAGCATCTAGAAATGGAAGAGTTAAAAAATTTTTAAAACATAAATGCTTATAAACGCGGTTATCCACGTTTAGCCGCATTTAACCATGTTTACACGCATTTACAAGGGTTTGGTGTTTGAAACACTGATAAAAATCTACTGCTGAACGCAAGTTTAAGTTTTCTGCGTTCAAAAAAAATGACAGTAAACTTACGATGTGTACATGGACACATAGGAAAACATTAGGGTGAGTTCAGGGTCTGCTGAAAAAAATGCTGAACAGCTCCTAAATGTGAGTTTATCAGCTGAAGTGTACATGAGCCCTAAGCTTCATTAGGTTGGCTTCACTAACAGCCTCAACAGGAATGTGTGGGACTTTGTAGGGGGACTAAGAGCAAGCTGTAAGTGCAGATACACTGAAAATGGGTTGTTGCAGTTCTACTAATGCAATTAAATTTTATTTTTAATTACCATAGGTCAGATATTTGGCTGTTACCAATATGACAAAAATGTCACAAGTTTTTTTGTCATGTCTGTAGACAGTATGTATTTCAGGTCTTGTCTGCAGTCTTACCCTTTGTTTATTTTAAAATAAAATCGGATTATACGGTGCATTTCAGGACCTTGAGTCATCACCATTTATGTGACAGTTTACAAAAGCACACCTGGTACTTTCCATTTGTCCATAGTTTCCATAAAGCTGTAGTGCATTTATGATTAGATAAATGCTTGGATGTCCATAATAAGAATTGTCTGTAGATAAGGGTGATTGAAGTCTGGGTGGAAAATACCTGAGAACACAGATGAGAAAGCTCAACTAGCAGTGCAACTGGAACCACATGTAGAATAAGTCTCTTCCGATGCCATACTATAAATACAGAACTCAGCTAAAATAGATGTTCAAGAGAGTGGGAAGTGTTGTGCCCCCTTCCCATCCAGTTAAAGGGAGGTTATGTATACAACTGGGTGGTTTATGGGTTTGTCTCCATGCAGATCAAAGACTTAGGTCTGTATAAATGTATTGGGGAACCACAGAAAATTTATCATAGTGCCCCCCACATCTCCAGCCTCTAGTTTGTTTTTCAACACTCACTAACCTGAAACAAGCATGTGCATATTAGATTACCCCAACACTAGATACACACTTACTTATTCCCATTTTATTTATATTATTTCTTATTAGGTCCATATTTTCAAGATATATTAATGTTATTCTTACTATAATTTTTATTATTACTGGTTTTAATGAATTAAATTAATGAACTGAAATGGTATGTTTTATTATTCAGATTCTCAGATTTTTCTAAGATTCTTGTATATTAGTCATCTATTCAGTGTTACCTGACTAATTTTTATACATCCAATACTGTTGTCTATTTGGTATTTGCTTTTAACTATGACCATGGGATGGGATATTGTATTGATATGGAGATGTCCTTATGTTTTTTTCAAGCCTTTATGAAGGGGGCATTTATGGACCCTTGACACACATTGTCTACTCTCTGGATTGTCCCCCTGACTTTTATTGGACTAAAGGCATATTTTGCAACTTCATTTTAAATTTTTGTTACATTACTCTACAAGTCAAAGAGACCATGGAGATTCTCTGTGGCGTAGAAGCCACCTGCACAGGAATCTGATCACTTACACCAACATCAGTATTTTAAAATAGAAATACAATAAGATTTCTTTCTGGGTCCACTTTCCTCAACATTGACAGATTGACAGAGGTGCCTGAACTATTTTCCAGATACTTCTGCTGGCATGATCTTGACTGAGTAGCCAGACAATATTATGCTTCCAATGCTGCTGAAACAAAGAAGATAAGTGTTACAGAATTAAGTACTGAGTTGTGCTGGGACAGAAGAATAGTAGCAACTATACACTAAATAATCCAACCAACAGCTCTCAATATACTCTACTGTTTCAACATCCTGCTTGTTGGGAGGTGGTGCTTGGGAGAACTGCATGTCACCAACCTTAAATAATAATTTTCACCATGTGTTGCTTTCTTGTGTGAGGTAATGTCCCTTGTGGCTGAGAGGCCAAACTACTGTACCAGACCCCACACCAGAAGGATAACATCCTTTCACCTGCCAGTGAAACCTGTCCTGGTACTGGCTATAAAGTCATTCTGAGGGAAATAGTGTTTTCTTCCACCAGTTCCTTAACACATATTACACTTTAGATTTACTCTTCAGCCCAAAGGCATGGTGGGAAGCTGCTGTTTACTTCATGAAGCCTTGCACACTTGTGATCCAGGAGTAGTCCATATGAGGGTTCTGCTACACAGCAAGCCCTGACATTGTGTCCCAGCTGCTTAGATGAGCAGACCATGCAGCCACTGGTCCATCCCGCTAACAGAAGCTCTGTCAATGGCCAACAACACCTCCTCTCCAGAACGTACTGCTTCTCCTTCCTTTTTACTTGTCACTCTCCATTACCCACATCACTGTAAGTCCATACTTCCATTAAACTAAACCAGATGATTCACTTAACTAGCAACTGCGTTTACTGAATAAAGTTGGTGTAGGCCTACAACTCTTCTTCAACAATTTCCCTTAATTGCATGGCAACACTACATATCTCAAGGTGATAGTGTTCCTCTTGGAAGGATTTTGGGCATTGCTGTGGTGTCTCATACCTTTACCTTGTAATAGTTCCCAGTCAGGTAATATGGCTCACTGACAGTCCTGTTTCATGGTCCCACCAAGGGGCAACCCCACTTAGGCCCAGCTCTACATCTCCTTGTGTAAGGTCCTTCTTGTTACCATGACCAGTCTCCAACCACAAACAACAACGTACCTTTCGTACAACCTTTTCCTACCAAAATACCCCTGATACGGGCACCTCAACTAGCCACAAGACAGACACATCACAGCATGTTAACCCTTTCATCACTTAAACAGTAGCACTGGATGCAATACACATTTGACAGTAATGGCACCTGCCTTTATGCCTGTGAGAACAGTCATTCTTAAAAAGGTAGCTTTCAATTTTCTACTAAAAAACCATAGGGCAAAAGCCAAATCATGACCAGTTTCAGGTCAATATGCTTCATCCGATGATTCCCAATGCTCATGAATGCCAAGTTGTCTGGCATGGTTGCAATTACAAACTTGGTGCATACTATTTGCTAGTGGTGATCATTTCAAATCGCAAATAACATTGCTTAACACCTTCCTTATCTGCTTACTTATTATATCAACCAGGTAACCATTTTCAGAATGAAATCAGCAATGGCACTCCCAATATTTCTGTCATGACAGGTTTAGTTTAATTTATACTTAATCTAATTGTGTCTGCATCTTTTAAAGTTCAGCTGCACACTACATAGTTTACTGCCTTGGGGGAAAAAGATGCTTCACGTTTAATTTGAAGAGAGAAATCCAGTAGGGACTGAAAAACAAAATGGGTTAATTGATCAATAGTTCCTCATATGCTTAGTGTTCTCATTAGATGTGCTAGAAGGTATGTCTTCTGAAGGGAAAAACAGCATTAGTGTGAGGTAATTGTGCGTCAATATTTAGAGGATACTCTACTGGGAACAGCAATCCAAATACATTATGCTTCTGCTTGTGTGCTTCAGTTAATAATATGTGCATGTAGAGATTTATAGAATTAAACAATTTATTGTGATTATATACCATATATACCAGTCATAGCGCATGCCAAATGTGTTAGTGTGTGTGTGTATGTATATACTGTATACATATACACTCACCGGCCACTTTATTAGGTACACCTTGCTGGTGCCAAGAAAATATCCCTCACACCAGTACACCACCACCACCACCAGCTTGGACCATTGTTACAAGGCAGGATGGATCCATGCTTTCATGTTGTGTACACCAAATTCTGACCCTACCATCTCCCTCTGAATGTCGCAGCTTAAATCGAATGCTCATTCTCCTCTGACCTCTGATATCAACAAGACATTTTCGTCCACACCACTGCTGCTCACTGGATATTTTCTCTTTTTCTAACCATTCTCTGCAAACCCTAGAGATGGTTGTGCATGAAAATCCCAGTAGATCAGCAGTTTTTTTAATACTCAGACCAGCCCGTCTGGCAGCAACAACCAAAGTCACTTAAAGTGTTACTAAACCCAGGACCCTGACTAGCAATTTGTGTTACCAAGTAATTGAACAGATGTACCTAATAAAGTGACCAGTGAGTGTAATATATGCGCTATATATATGCACTTATGAGCATTATTACTGACACTTGTAGTTCCACCAACAAAATTAGACTTACAAATCAGGCAAGCTCCACACTGCTACCATATAATCAGTCAAGAAATATGAAGTTCAGATATAGTAATGCGCACTTTACTTGGATATCCAAGTGCACACATTTACTTATCAAATTAAAGCAATTCAGATGAGCATTTACTATATCTGGACTCCATATCTCTTGATTTATTTTATATACACACACACACACACACACACACACACACACACACACACACACACACACAAAAAATTTAAGGAACACTTTTTAATCAGAGTATAGCATCAAGTCACCTAAACTCCTGGGATATTGATCTGATCAGTTAAGTAGCAGAGGGGGTTGTTAATCAGTTTCAGCTGCTTTGGTGTTAATGAAATTAATAACCTGGACCCTACAGAGCTTGCACAGGCAGTCCAATTCCTCCAGGATGGCACATCAATATGTGCCATTGCCAGAAGGTTTGCTGTGTCTCCCAGCATAGTCTCAAGAGCATGGAGGAGATTCCAGGAGAGAGGCAGTTACTCTAGGAGAGATGGACAGGGCCGTAGATGGTCCTTAACCCATCAGCAGGACCTGTATCTGCTCCTTTGTGCAAGAAGGAACAGGATGAGCATTGCTAGAGCCCTACAAAATTACCTCCAGCAGACCACTGGTGTGAATGTCTCTAACCAAACAATCAGAAACAGACTTCATGAGTGTGGCCTGAGGGCCCAACATCCTCTAGTAGGCCCTGTGCTCACTGCCTGGCACCATAAAGCTCGATTGGCATTTGCCACTGAACACTAGAATTGCCAGGTCCACCATTGGCACTCTGTGCTTTTCACAGATGAGAGCAAGTTCACTCTGAGTACATGTGACAAACGTGAAAGGGTCTGGAGAAGCCGTGGAGAACGTTGTGCTGCCTGTAACATTGGTCAGCATGACCATTTTGCTGGTGGGTCAGTGATGGTCTGGGAAGGCATATCTATGGAGGGATGCATAGATGTCTACAGGCTAGACAATGGCATCCTGACTGCCATTAGGTATCGGGATTAAATCCTTGGACCCAATGTCAGACCCTACTCTGGTGCAGTGGGTCCTGGGTTCCTCATGGTGCACGGCACTGCCCGGCCTCATGTGGTGAGAGTATGCCAGCAGTTCCTGGAGGATGAAAGAATTGACACCATTGAATGGCCCCACGCTCGCCTGACCTAAATACAATAGAACACCTATGAGATATCATGTTTTGGTCCATCCAACGCCTCTAGGTTGCACCTCAGACTGTCCAGCAGCTCAGTAATGCCCTGGTTCAGATCTGGGAGGAAATACCCCAGGACACCATCTGTATATACTATATATATATATCCAAGTTTGTTTAGCCATACAAACTACTGAGTACTATTTTGAGCTGCTGCAATTACATTTTAGGAAAATGGACTAGCCTGCTGCCTCATTTTTTTACTTTGATTTTTGGGGTGTTTTTGAATTAATTCCTCTGTAGCTTGGTAATTTTCATTTCCATCAAATGATGGGGCACTCTTACGTTCCTAACTCATTACCCAGTCAATATCAGTATAGATATCCAGCAATATATTTTTCCCCATTGAGATCTGATGTTTTCAAGGTGTTCCTTTAACTTTTTTTTGATATATATATATATATATATATATATATATATATATATATATATACACACAGTCAGGTCCATAAATATTGGGACATCGACATAATTCTAACATTTTTGGCTCTATACACCACCACAATGGATTTGAAATGAAACGAACAAGATGTGCTTTAACTGCAGACTGTCAGCTTTAATTTGAGGGTATCTACACCCAAATCAGGTGAACGGTGTAGGAATTACAACAGTTTGCATATGTGCCTCCCACTTGTTAAGGGACCAAAATTAATTGGGACAATTGGCTTCTCAGCTGTTCCATGGCCAGGTGTGTGTTATTCCCTTATCCCAACTACAATGAGCAGATAAAAGGTCCAGAGTTCATTTCAAGTGTGCTATTTGCATTTGGAATCAGTCAACTCTCAAGATGAGATCCAAACAGCTGTCACTATCAGTGAAGCAAGCCATCATTAGGCTGAAAAAACAAAACAAATCCATCAGGGAAATAGCAAGAACATTAGGCGTGGCCAAAACAACTGTTTGGAACATTCTTAAAAAAGAAGGAACGCACCGGTGAGCTCAGCAACACCAAAAGACCCGGAAGACCACGGAAAACAACTGTGGTGGATGACCAAAGAATTCTTTCCCTGGTGAAGAAAACACCCTTCACAACAGTTGGCCAGATCAAGAACACTCTCCAGGAGGTAGGTGTACGTGTGGCAAAGTCAACAATCAAGAGAAGACTTCACCAGAGTGAATACAGAGGGTTCACCACAAGATGTAAACCATTGGTGAGCCTCAAAAACAGGAAGGCCAGATTAGAGTTTGCCAAATGACATCTAAAAAAGCCTTCACAGTTCTGGAACAACATCCTATGGACAGATGAGACCAAGATCACCTTGTACCAGAGTGATGGGAAGAGAAGAGTATGGAGAAGGAAAGGAACTGCTCATGATCCTAAGCATACCACCTCATCAGTGAAGCATGGTGGTGGTAGTGTCATGGCGTGGGCATGTATGGCTGCCAATGGAACTGGTTCTCTTGTATTTATTGATGATGTGACTGCTAGATGAATTCTGAAGTGTTTCGGGCAATATTATCTGCTCATATTCAGCCAAATTCAGAACTCATTGGATGCCGCTTCACAATGCAGATGGACAATGACCCAAAGCATACAGCAAAAGCAACCAAAGAGTTTTTTAAGGGAAAGAAGTGGAATGTTATGCAATGGCCAAGTCAATCACCTGACCTGAATCCGATTGAGCATGCATTTCACTTGCTGAAGACAAAACTGAAGGGAAAATGCCCCAAGAACAAGCAGGAACTGAAGACAGTTGCAGTAGAGGCCTGGCAGAGTATCACCAGGGATGAAACCCAGCGTCTGGTGATGTCTATGCGTTCCAGACTTCAGGCTGTAATTGAGTGCAAAGGATTTGCAATCAAGTATTAAAAAGTAAAAGGTAGATATATGATTATTATTCTGTCCCATTACTTTTGGTCCCTTATCAAGTGCGAGGCACATATGCAAACTGTTGTAATTCCTACACCATTCACCCGATTTGGATGTAAATACCCTCAAATTAAAGCTGACAGTCTGCAGCTAAAACACATCTTGTTTGTTTCATTTCAAATCCATTGTGGTGGTGTATAGAGCCAAAAATGTTAGAATTGTGTCGATGTCCCAATATTTATGGACCTTACTGTATATATATATATATATATATATATATATATATATATATATATATATATAGTGCTCAGCATAAATGAGTACACACCAACAGATTTGTCAGAAGACCTTTACTTTCCTTTCAGAATCAACATTTTCTATAGGACACTATACTACAAAATACTCCCAAAAATGTGGGTCATTGATTGCAAACACGATTTGTTAATTTGCACACACAAAAAAGTATTTTTCCTAATAAATTTGTTCAAGACTATGTTGCAAAAATGAATACACCCAACAAAATCCCAATTAACAAGAATTCAACTACAGGTGAGTCTAATCATTAAACAGGTGACCAGCAGACAGTTGATTATAAAAGTGCATTACTTAAGAAGATCAGCAAAGCTTTACTTATCAGTCGGAATACTGTAGCAAAAGTGATACAAAAAATTAACAAAGATGGAACTGCAACCATCTCACAGAGATGTCCAAGCCATCCACAGAAGTTAAAACCTCGACAGGAGCATCTTCTGATGAGAAGGGTTGAAGAAAATTGCCATGCAAGTTCACTGCAGTTAGCTAAAGAAGTTGAAAGCCAAACTGAGGTGATTGTTTCCCGTGACACAATATGGCGTACACTGCAGAGGAATGGCATGCATGGGTGTCATCCACGAAGGAAGCCTCTCTTAAAGCCCATGCACAAAAAAGCCCGCCTAGAATTTGCCAGACCCCATGCTGAAGAAGAAGACTACTGGGACTCCGTACTCTGGAGTGATGAGACCAAAATATATGTTTTTGGAACTGATGGCTTAAAAACTGTTAGGCATCGCAAAAACAAGAAGTACAAAGAAAAACACATGGTGTCAGGGATCCCCTCGATCCCTGCCGCGATGGTCCCGGCGCAGGCGCACTGCTCCGCCCTGTACACGGGCACTAGGTCCGGGCCGGCCGTGGCGTTCGAGTTCGCGCATGTGCAGTAGAAGCCGCGGCCGCCCGCTGGGCACCAATGGCAGCGCAGGGCGGGATATTTAAAGGTCCCTGAGCTGTCATTTCGTTGCCTTCTGGTCTTACCTGCTTCCTGTGATTCTGTACCTGTGCCTTGTAAGTTTATTGACCCGGATTGTTCTTGACCTGCTGATTTCTCCTGCCCAGACCCTTGCTTGCCTGACCTCTCTCCCTGGATGCCCCTCATTAGATCTGACCTCCTGTTGCTGACCTGGCGTGTGACCCGACGATTCTCTGCCTGCTCCCTTGTACCTTACCGTCCTCTACGTTACCAACTCGGCCTGTCTGACTTTGCACTTGCTCAGCCATCCATCCATCCATCCCATCGGGGTCACCCGACCTCCTCACATCTGGCTCTCCCTGGTTGGAGCCCCTGGCGAACACCCCTACCACTGACAGGTGTGCTCAGTAGTGGCGACCTGGTCTCGGGGTACTACAAGTCCATCCCCACCATCAGGGGCCCTGGTGAACAAGTACCCTGGGGCTTAGACTCCGCGCTCTGGGCACGCCTGACCAGTGGAGTGCTAGTGGTGCCGCTCGGCGGTCCCTCACAGTACCAGAAGGCCATGACTGAGCCTCGAGGAGGACCCTCCCCGTTGGACGAGGTTTGCAGGCACCTGGCTACCTTGACGCAAGCGGTAAACACATTACAGGACAGATGTTTGCAGATCGAGAATCGGTTTCAGGCCTGCACCATATCTGCTCCTGTTTCACAGGCCCCGGCTCCTGCACCGCCGGTCGCAGCAGCCCACGGGCCGGCTCCTGGGCCTTCCACATCACTCCCTATGGCGGAACCCCGAGTACCCTTACCCGAGCGCTTCCACGGGGATCGCACACGCTTTCGGTCATTCCGTGACTCCTGTCTGCTCTACTTTGAACTGCAACCACGGACCTTTTTGACAGAATCGGTGAAAGTGGGGTTTGTTATCTCCCTGTTGCAGGGTGAACCCCAAGACTGGGCCCACCGACTAAGGGGAAATAATGATCCTCATCTGGTTACGGTTGACAACTTCTTTAACGCTATGGCCATCTTATACGATGACCCACAACGGGCGGCCTCGGCCGAGGCCACATTATACGCACTCCGACAAGGTCGGCGGGCGGCTGAGGAATACGCCTCTGACTTTAGGCGCTGGATGGGTGACACTCGTTGGAACGAGTTCGCACTTTTGCACCAGTTCCGTATGGGCCTTTCTGAGGCTCTGAAAGACGAGCTCGCCCGGGTGGAGATGCCCGAGACATTAGAGGACTTGATTGCACTCACCATTAAAATTGACCGTAGGCTACGGGAGCGCAGATTGGAGAGGTCTGGTCAGGGTCACGGAAATACCTGGGGGTCTTTCCAAGGATCCAGTCAACATACTAGGCCAAACATCCAGAACCTGCCGCCTGAAGATGCTCCCCAACCCATGCAGCTAGGCCTGGCACGACCTAAACTATCGCCAGAGGAACGCCAGCGCAGACGCTCCCAGAATCTGTGTCTCTACTGCGGTGAAGCGGGTCACATGGTACGTTCCTGCCCGCAGAAACTGAGTAAGTTCACCTCATCTTCTTTATCTATTGGCAATATGAATTCGTCCCAATACTTAGTTGTTCCCCTCTCCTTTCAGCTTTCAGAAAGGACCGTGGAGGTGACGGCCATAGTTGATTCGGGGGCATGCAGCTGTTTTGTGGATATCAATTTTGCTCACCAGCAGGGTATCCCCCTCCGCCCAAAGGAGAAGGGGTTTCACATCTTTTTGGCTGATGGCTCCCGGATAAAGTCAGGGGTGGTTAACCAGGAGACCCCTTCCATTGTGACTTCTATTGCCGGTCAGCACCGGGAACTCCTCCGCCTGGATGCTATTGCATCACCCCTTTTCCCAGTCATTCTGGGGCTCCCATGGTTGCGGGCCCATAACCCCCAAATTGACTGGGAAACTGGGATTGTCTCGTTCCCTTCCCCATACTGTCGGGAACTGTGTCGAACTTCGGGCCCGGAGGTCCCCCACGTCCTCCTGTGCTCTGAAGGGGATGCCAGCCTAAAACAAGTGATTCCTGCAGCCTATCATAAGTTTCTTGATGTGTTCAGTGAACGGGGAGCAGATGCTCTACCCCCCCACCGCCCATATGACTGTCCTGTTGATCTGTTACCCGGGTCTGAAATTCCTTTCGGGCAAATTTTTCCCCTTTCTGAGCTAGAATTAGGGGCCCTGAAGGATTATATTGAGGACAGCCTCCGGAAGGGATTCATCCGTCCCTCCACTTCCCCAGCAGGTGCAGGGATCTTCTTTGTAGAAAAGAAGGACAAGACTTTGAGGCCATGTATTGACTATCGGGAGCTGAATAGGGTCACAATTAAAAATCGTTACCCATTACCACTGGTACCAGAATTATTCCAGAGCTTAAAAGCTGCAGTAGTATTTACCAAGCTGGACTTAAGGGGAGCCTACAACTTGGTTCGCATAAGGGAGGGGGATGAGTGGAAAACGGCCTTCCGCACCCGTTTCGGCCATTTCGAATACCTGGTCATGCCTTTCGGGTTGTGCAATGCGCCGGCCACCTTCCAGCACTTTGTAAACGACATCTTTAGGGACTTCCTGGACATCTTTGTCATAGTCTACTTAGACGACATTTTGATTTTCTCATCCTCCCTGGGGGAGCACAGGGTACATGTAACAAAGGTGTTGGGGCGGTTGCGGCAGCACGGGTTGTACGCTAAAGCAGAGAAATGTTGCTTTGAACAGGCTAGTGTTACATTTCTGGGTCTGATTATCTCCACCACGGGGGTCGCAATGGACCCTCAGAAGGTCTCTGCGATCCTTGATTGGCCTGAACCCACGGACAGGAAAAGCGTCCAACGTTTTATTGGGTTCGCAAACTTCTACCGGAAGTTCATCAAGAACTTCTCGGGTCTGGTCTCCCCCATCACTCAGTTAACCAAGCTTGGGACGCAATTCAGATGGACGCCAGAGGCACAGGAAGCTTTTGAAGCACTAAAGAAGTTATTTACCTCGGCACCCATTCTGGGTCATCCCGACGCCTCCCTGCCCTACATCTTAGAAGTAGATGCGTCAGAAAACGCGGTTGGCTCCATCCTTTCCCAGCGAAAGGGCGCCAAGGAATTACTTCACCCAGTAGCATTTTTCTCACGGAAACTTACCCCTGCGGAGAGGAACTACGACATTGGGGATCGAGAACTACTGGCTATCAAGACCGCATTAGAAGAATGGAGGTACCTGCTGGAAGGTGCCTCCCATCCCATCCTGATATTCACGGACCACAAGAACCTGGAATATCTGAGGACGGCCAAACGTCTGCGCCCACGACAAGCAAGATGGGCATTGTTTTTCTCGAGGTTCCAGTTCCACATCACATACAGGCCCGGTTCAAAAAACACGAAGCCAGACGCGTTGTCGCACATGTACGAGGACACCAAGGAGATCCCAGTACCCGACACTATTCTTCCTGCAGGAAACTTCTTGGCTCTTCAGACGAACCTTCGCTCCGAGATCCTGAGAGCGTCCACAGCGATGTCTACCTCCGATGGGGCACCCCTCCGGAACAAGGAGGGACTCCTATAGAGGGAGGACCGGATTGTGGTGCCGGAGGATGCCCGAACCTTAGTCTTGGGACATTGCCATGACCACCCACTGGCAGGACATTTTGGCCCGGTCAAGACCCTGGAACTTCTCCGACGTTCCTTCTGGTGGCCGGACATGGCCAAGGATTGTAAAAGTTACGTGGGCTCCTGTGCCATCTGCCAGCGGAACAAGCCTTCTAGAAATAAGGCGTGGGGCCTGCTACGTCCATTACCCATCCCTGAACGGCCCTGGCAGAAAATCTCTATGGACTTTATAGTTGAGCTTCCACCTTCATTGGACCACACAGCAATTCTCGTGGTAGTGGACCGCTTATCCAAGATGGCCCATTTCATTCCTTTACGGAAGACTCCATCAGCAGCCGAGACGGCGCAAGTTTTTATTCGAGAGGTCGTTAGACTGCATGGGGTTCCCGAAGACATCGTCTCGGACCGAGGGGTGCAGTTTACCTCGAGATTTTGGAGGGCATTGTGCAAAGCCCTGGATATCAAGCTTTCCCTTTCCTCGGCATTTCACCCTCAGACTAATGGTCAGACCGAAAGGACCAATCAGACCCTAGAGCAATACCTGCGATGCTACACATCATTCTCTCAGGACAACTGGGTGCCACTTCTCCCTTTGGCGGAATTCGCGTACAACAACGCTTGCCATTCAGCAACTGGGCAGTCCCCGTTCTTCTCCAACTATGGGTTTCATCCTGTCTTCCTCCCGGATTTAGTCCCGGAATGCCCAATTCCAGCGACACAGGATGCACTAGCCTTCTTCACTTCAAACAATAAAAAACTACAGGAAGCCATCCATCAAGCCCAAGAAGACTACAGGAGGGCTTTTAATAGGAAGCGAAGAGGGGATATGGTGTTGCAGCCCAGAGAGAAGGTTTGGCTTGCTACGTCGAACTTGACGATGCTCTGCCCGTCAAAAAAGTTGGGACCTAAATTTATAGGCCCTTTTTGCATCAAACGGATGGTCAATGAAGTGGCCTATGAACTTGTTCTCCCTGAGACACTCAAGATCCACCCTGTCTTCCACGTGTCCCTGTTGAAGCCGGTACTCCCTGATGCCTTCCCGGAACGGGAATCCAGGCCCCCGGAGGCCGTAACGGTTGAAGAGGAAGAAGAATTCGAGGTGGAGGCAATCCTGAAGTGCCGACGAAGGGGGGGCCAGACCCAATTTCTCATCAAATGGAAGGGCTACGGCCCTGAGGACAATTCGTGGGAACCAGCCCATAATGTCCATGCACCTAGACTTGTCCGGAGGTTTCTTTGTGATCACCCGTGGTGGAGAGATCGGGTGGGCATCCGGAGGTTGCCCGTAGGGGGGGGGGGGGGCAATGTCAGGGATCCCCTTGATCCCTGCCGCGATGGTCCCGGGTCCTGTACACGGGCACTAGGTCCGGGCCGGCCACGGCGTTCGAGTTCGCGAATGCGCAGTAGAAGCCGCGGCCGCCCGCTGGGCACCAATGGCAGCGCAGGGCGGGATATTTAAAGGTCCCTGAGCTGTCATTTCGTTGCCTTCTGGTCTTACCTGCTTCCTGTGATTCTGTACCTGTGCCTTGTAAGTTTATTGACCCGGATTGTTCTTGACCTGCTGATTTCTCCTGCCCAGACCCTTGCTTGCCTGACCTCTCTCCCTGGATGCCCCTCATTAGATCTGACCTCCTGTTGCTGACCTGGCGTGTGACCCGACGATTCTCTGCTTGCTCCCTTGTACCTTACCGTCCTCTACGTTACCAACTCGGCCTGTCTGACTTCGCACTTGCTCAACCATCCATCCATCCCATCGGCGTCACCCGACCTCCTCACATCTGGCTCTCCCTGGTTGGAGCCCCTGGCGAACACCCCTACCACTGACAGGTGTGCTCAGTAGTGGCGACCTGGTCTCGGGGTACTACAAGTCCATCCCCACCATCAGGGGCCCTGGTGAACAAGTACCCTGGGGCTTAGACTCCGCGCTCTGGGCACGCCTGACCAGTGGAGTGCTAGTGGTGCCGCTCGGCGGTCCCTCACACATGGTGCCTACAGTGAAACATGGTGGTCCTGCTGTGGGGTAGCATGGGTGCTGCTGGTGTCAAGGAGCTGCATTGCATTGATTATATCACAGACGTACTACTTTATATCAAAAGAGAAGATGCTACAATCACTCTGTGCCCTTGGTAGTCGCGCACCTTTCCAACATGACAATGATCCAAAACAAACATCTAAGGCCACTGTTGCATTCTGAAGAAGAACAAGGTGAAAGTGATTCAATGGCCAAGTATGTCTCCTGATCTGAACCCAAATGAACACCCATGGGGAATTCTGAAGAGACAAGTTGAGCATCATTCTTCATTCAGTATCCCGGCTCTAAAAGAGGTCGTTCTTGAAGAATGGAAAAAGATAGATGTTGTAATATGTCGCCAACTTGTTCATTCCATGCCTAGAAGACTTGGTGCTGTCCTTACAAATCATGGAGGTCATACAAAATACTAGATGTAGTAGTTTTTGTTGTAGGGTGTATTCATTTTTGATCAACTAATTTGAGCAAAACTGAAGATTTTGTCATCTAAGTCACTGTGTATATATATATATATATATATATATATATATATATATATATATATATATATATCTATCTATCTATATATACACACACACACACACACACACACACACATACACACTGTGTGTGTATATATATATATATATATATATATATATATATATATATATATATATATATATATATATACACACACACACACATACACACACTGTGTATATGTATGTATGTATGTATGTATATATATATATATATATATATCTACAGTATATGGCATAAGCTGATTTGTTTCTGTGTCCTTGAGGTTTTTATGTGTTTGTCATTCTATTTTGTCGCTATACTCTTTGTGTGATGGTTTTGTCTGCTTGCTCAGTCTCAAATATGTATCTTGGCCCAGGCTGCGTCCAGGAGAAACTAGCTCGCTATTGTGTTGTGCAATACACAACTCATAGCCAAAAGCCTAATCAGTGATCTGTTTGCAGCTGCTAGCTATGCAGCTGTCTTCCCTAAAAAATACACACACATATGCTTAATATGATTTTTTTTTCTTGTTAAAGGTGAACTGGAAGACCATTGTTAGCATGTCTTATGTGAAAGCCACCATTATTATTTTCTTTTATTCTTTGACAGATTATGCTTTAGGTTCCATGAAGCTTTGTGACCGGTAAAAAACCCTTTTAAACCCTTGAAGTAGTGTAACAATATGGAAAATTCAGCGAGAGAAATGAATCCGTGCCTGGAATGATTATTTTACGTTGTGTCCTTGAGATGACAACAAAGGTTATCAACACATTTGTATCTAGATATTAACCCAGAATGACAATGTATTGATGAAGGAGAAGAAAAACAGGATTATCCTCAACGGCTGAAAGATTTTCTAGAAATTGTAGCTAAAAATGATATCTATCGTTCGAAAACTGGAAAGGAAATTGACATACTTTATCTATGCCATATGCTGTAAACATGGTCTTTTATACAGGCATAGACCTATCTGTCAGACACAAATATTTTCACCTTGGCTGCTTAGTAAATAGCTGTCTTCTCCCTTTGTGGTTTGATGAAGACTGTTATATAATGGAAAGCAGAGGAACACAGCTGGTGCTCCCTAATGCCAAAACACAAGGTGGATGCACAGTGATAGTTGTTATCGCTTATACACCGTATGAAACTTTATGCACACAAAACAGTTGCCAGAGTTGCTTTTCATGCTGTATGTGTAACTCAGGAGGTGAAAGAAAAAAGGAAAAATATGACTCATTGCTAAAAGCAGCATATCCGGTTCTTACTTCAGATAATAAGGAAGAAATCGAATTCCTCCATCCATGCTTAACAGCAGGCATGGATAAATCCCCAGTTGCAGCTGATGTATTTTGATAGTTGACAGCATGGCCTGACAGAAAACTTGAACTACACTCTGATTGGATGCAGGTGCTGTTCAGCTGATAATTTTCTGTATTTTTTGACTTTTCAATGAAAGGATATTGGGCGGGAGGGTGCCAACAGGGCTGAATTTCAGCAAGTTTATTAGGAATCAACAGAAATTCACTCAGTATATGACCAGCTATACACTCAAGCCCATTTGAGGCTCCTATATAACAAACTAGATGAATGCACTACATTTCATTAAGGTTGTGTACCTAAGATGTCAGGGACTAAATACGCAAGAAGGAACTGGGCAATGATCCTTTTGTCTTGGGAATCAAGAGACAGCACACTCCCTTGGGAACCACCAGCCAGCTGCAGTAGAGCATTTGGCCACCTACTATTTTCATTATGCCTGGCTGACATGTAATAAGGTCTAAATCCAGGTTAACTTTGGATCTTTCTTTTAGTTATTCCAGTAATGTGGGATTAGATTTATTGCTTCCGTCTTCTCTTAAGATGGCCATAGATAGCACAAGAAGGAAAAGTAAAACCTGCGCTCAGGTCCATAAATGTCCCAGGGACACGGTAACGGTCACTCACTGAGGTGCAGCCCTCTAAAGATCTGGGAATCTTGATAGTACTGGAAAAGAGCAAAAAAGGGCGCACTCTCCTTTACCGTGATAAAAAAGAATTTATTGAATCATGGTCATGCTATTCCTTCACTCCCATTTGTTTGACCCTTTCTTTTGAATGGTCACTTAGAGGGGGAGGAGCCACTTTGACCTTCCACATGATCCACCCCTCTGTCCTCACATTTCATCCTGCTCTCCTATATAGGCTTCAAACATGTCTAGTTGTTTCAGCTTTGAGGAAAGGAGCTCGTCTCCCGAAATGCGTTAGTACACCCTGTCGCAAGACCACCACTTACTGGGACTTTCACATTGGTTCCTTGCTTTTATTTATGACTCTTGGTTTGTGAGTATACACTTTTGTCATTCTCAATAAATTTTTTTTTATCACGGTAATGCACGAGGAGAGTGTGCCCTTTTTTGCTCTTTTCCTGCCCATAGATAGATCGAATCTCATCTGGTTCAGCAGGGACCGGACGAGATTCTATCCATCTATGGGCAAGCTGATTGTACTGAAGTTGATCCATTGATCAACTTCAGTACAAGCTGCCTGTCAGATTTTTTTCATGCAATCACTGTCGGCAGCTATAGCTGTCAGCAATGATCATTGTGTTCTGCCAGCAGAACATCTAAATCCTGCCTGAACATTGGTTCTGATCTCTATTTTGTTTCCAATAGCCATTTGTGTGTCTGACAGTTATTTTAAACTGGGTAAGTTGGCGGGCCTATGTCGTCATTATAACCCAGGGGTTGGGCCTTGATTGTCTTCACTGATTGGTGGATTGTCTGTTATACAGTTGCAAGAAAAAGTATGTGAACCCCTTGGGATTATGTGGAGTTTTGCATGAATTGGGCATAAAATGTGCTCTGAACGTCATCTTAATGACTTCTCCCAGAGCTAATTGGAGCCAGGATTAAGCCACCCTTGACTCCAATCAGTGTGATGATATTGGATGTGTTGCTGACAGCTGTCCTGCCCTTAAAAAACACACACCTGTTTTGGGTTTACTGGTTTCAAGAAGCACTGTCTGATGTGAACCATGCCTCGCAGAAAAGAGCTCTCAGAAGACCTACGATCAAGAATTGTTGACTTGCATGAAGCTGGAAAGGGTTACAAAAGTATCTCCAAAAGCCTTGATGTTCATGTGTCCATGGTAAGACAGACTGTCCACAAATGGAGAAAGTTTAGCACTGTTGCTACTCTCCCTAGGCGAAGTCGTCCTGTAAAAATGACTGCAAGAGCACAGCGCAGAATGCTGCATGAGGTAAAGAAGAATCCCAGAGTGTCAGCTAAAGACCTACAGAAATCTCTGGCACATGCTAACATTTTTGTTGACACATCTACAATAAGGAAAACATTAAACATGAATGGAGTACATGGGAGGACACCACGGAGGAAGCCATTGCTGTCCAAGAATTTTGCAGCACGTTTGAAGTTTGCAAAAGAGCACCTGGATGTTCCACAGCACTACTGGCAAAATATACTGTGGACAGATGAAACCAAGATTGAGTTGTTTGGGAAGAACACACAACACTATGTGTGGAGAAAAAAAAGGCACAGCACACCAACATCAAAACCTCATCCCCACTGTAAAACATGGCAGAGGGAGCATCATGGTTTGGGGCTGCTTTGCTGCCTCAGGGCCTGGACGGATTGTTGTCATTTATGGGAAAATGAATTCCAGAGTTTATCAAGACATTTTGCAGGAAAACGTATGACCATCTGTCCGCCAACTGAAGCTCCACAGAGGATGGGTGATGCAACAGGACAATGACCCAAAGCATACAAGTAATTCAACAAAACAATGGCTGCAACAGCACAGAATACGCCTTCTGGAGTGGCCCAGTCAGAGTCCTGACCTCAACCCGATTGAAATGCTGTGGCATGACCTTAAGAGAGCGATTCACACCAGACATCCCAAGAATATTGCTACACTGAAACAGTTTTGTGAAAAGGAGTGGTCCAAAATTACTCCAGATCGTTGTGTAGGTCTGATCTGCAACTACACAAAACATTTGGTTGAGGTTATTGCTGCCAAAGGAGGGTCAACAAGTTATTAAGTCCAAAGGTTCACATACTTTTTCCTCCCTGCACTGTGAATGTTTACATGTTATGTGCAATTAAACCATGGCAACATCTAACGTTCAGAGCACATTTTATACCCAATTCATGCAAAATTCCACGCAATCCCAAGGGGTTCACATACTTTTTCTTGCAACTGTATCTGTCTTGGTTTGCATTACACTTTGTCACTTGCCTGAAGAAGGGGACCTGCATGGCTCCAAAACGTTGCAGCTTTATTATCATGTGACCATGAAATAAAGCTTTGGACCCTCTGAGGAATCCTTGGTGTGCTGTGGTTGTCTGTGGTTCCCAGAAAGTGGTCACTGTAGCACCCATCAATACTGAATAACTATTTGCAGGAATGTGCATTGGGAATACTGCATTTAGATCTGCCAGCAAGGAAGGGCAGAACACAATAGTGCTGCAGGAGGGATTCCCCCATCAACATTGACTACATTGATGGGAGAATCAAGCTATTTTCTTTTCATCCACTGATGTTGGAAGGAAAGAAACCTGCATTATCTATGGGTTGCTTAAAGGCAGCCATAGACTTGCGAAAAATCCTGAGATTTTTTGGACGACTTTAAAGTCCGCGGATAATCTGTTCGTGTATGGGCAATTTTATCTGCGGATTTTCGTATTTTTTTGTCTTCTCGAATGTCATTGGAGCTGAAACATTTTTAGAAAACAACCAAATTTCTTCCCATTCATGGCAATATCCCCCGATTTTCTAAACGACAAATTAATGCGCATGAGCGGTGACCTGGAAGTTTTTTAGGGAACAAATTTCAGAAGCCAGTCTTTGCACCATACTCTGCTCTTCCTTGCTTTCTTTTTTTTGTTGTTTTTCCTTCTCCTCCAGTGCTAACACAGCAAGCGCTATAAGGGCCAGTTTTTTTTTGCGGGTTAATTTGAGCATTTTATTACAATAAATGAAGAAAATTCGTAGGAACGAAACATTGCTGATGTCTTGCAGATTACGAAAAGAGGGAGGGACAAAAAGGTCACCAAACGACAGCATTTCTGCCCAAAACACGACAGCATTTCTGCCCAAAAATCGACATCATTTCCTGTAGAGGTGACAATTACAGAGGATTTATCCGCCGATTTTCGTTCTAAATGGTGTTCTAATTGGCTGTACGGCCGACCGATTTTTCGCTTATCAGAAGAAAAATCAAGAGACTTTTTATAAATCTATGGCCTGCTTAAGTTCTTTCACATTGTTGATTATCTCAAAGGACTATTGCACATCATGGCCTTTTTACATTGACATAATGAGTAAAGCCTGAAATGGTAGTTGCTGATGGAGAAGGGTTAAATTATGGATTTTATTATATATTTTTGCTTTTATAGATTCTGATACAATTTCTAAACTTCCAAATGCTAGCCAGGATTCACATGGGAAAAATTCAGTTTGAAGTGTGTTTGTTTTATTTTGTTAAACACAGAACTGAAGCACAATGTGAAAATAGTATAGCAACAACAGGATATGCTTTTGTAGTGCTAATTTATTGCACAGTAAATTGGATGGGGCCTAAGGAAATTGTGGGATACTCCAGAACACTAAACAGGAATGTGAGGACACTCTCTTTTACAACTACTTCTCAGAACAGTCCCTTGAGCAGCTGGACATAAAGTGGACAGCTCAGGGACACCATAAGCAATGTCCCAGGCTAGGCAAGCCTTCATACTAGTACACCAAGGGTTAACAGCAGCAACTGCCACTGGGATCCCTCTCTTAGGTCTGTACACACAGTGTCCATGGGATTTGGATGTCTCCCTCCAGACTCAGACAGTCTCTTCAGTGAATCCTCCATACTGAATCCTCAATGAAACTCCTTTTTTAGCTCCCAAAGAATTTTCAACAGAATAGGCCCCCCAGCTATGCACAGCTGAGACCTCAATGAGACTAGCAGAATCTTTAGCTGGAATACCTAGAAGGGCAACAGCCCTTCTGGCTGGAACTTCTCCTCCTGGGGATGAAGAACGGGGCAGCACGATGCTTTAGACTATTTCTGCTCACTCCCAGTCACCGGTTGGGCACCCTCTACCAAAGATTGGCTGGGACAAAAATATTCAGTTACTGCTTTTTCTTCATCCAGCCCACAACTTTCCAGAACCATCCAGAAGGCAGGAGGAAGTATTCAAACCTACAGCCAGTGAATCTCAGAGCAGTCCAGAGCAATCACAAGCAGCTCCACTGAATATAGGAAATCTAGAGAACTAAAGTTACCTAATTTAACACCTTTCTAGGTGGGTGCTACACTTTCATTCTATAGCTCAGCTTGGGAAACTATCAACTGCAATACTTTCATTTGCTGTGAGTAGTTGCTCCCCATTGTATGCTATTAGAATTTTTTATGCAGTCATTTTGTAATAAAAAGTATGATTGACTGATTTGTTGCCCATATTAATTGTGATACATCATACAGAATAAGCAGAGTGACAGCTGCAGACAGGAAGGTCTCCTAGAAGAGTACACTTTTGTACATGTAATAAACTATTATGCCCATCCAATATCTGACAAAGGAATCATTTTTGATTGATGGAAACTTTAATTTCTGCAGAGAGAATAGTAAATTTGCAAAAGAAAATGACTTCAGCTAATCTCAATTCAGGGAGAACAAATGATTGGACAAGCTCCTGATAAACTGGTTTCAAGAGCACACTCACTGCTTCCTTTCTCAGATAAAATATACTTGAGAGCTTAATAGAGCCAAATTTTCAGATTCATGTAAATTCCTTTTTTAGGCCAGTCCAGTTGCTGTTGCTGTTTTGAGAAGTAATGTTGTACATTCTATTTCCATTGGCATGCGCCATTCCATGTATGTACACATAGAGATCTTCTCATTTCAGCGAATGAAACTTCAAAAATAAACATGCAATTTTAGCCTGCTTTTTGTGTACAATATAGATAATATATCTCTAAAATTAGACACAGACAAATATGCTTTCAGATGCAGCTGGCATGTTCTGGTCTGTTCATTTATTCTAGGCGTATTTAATAAGCCAAAGGTCAATGTGCAAAGTTCAGTAACTCAGAGCAGCAAACTGAAATGAATATTTCACTAATCCAAGTATCTTAAACTTAAATCTGATTTGCTACTATAGATTATAGAACTTTTATTCATGGTCATTACTTTTTTCACTGATGTCTAATTTGTTTTATAGGTACAAGCAAGCAAGTAACTTCATTTTATACATGATTACTGAGATAGCATGTTCTCACTGCAACATGGACATAATGTTCTCTAGAACACACCCTCTCTTCTGTTTCTGACCTGATTATTTTCTATTACGCTTAACAAAGGATAATATGTCAGGATTGTGTAATATGATAGTGATATATATAGTGTTCTATGGCCTATATACCTATATAGATTCTAAGAAACTAATTACAAAAGTAAATACAGTACATGCAAGGGGCTGTTTTACTTACCAAAGGATTTGTATTTCTGTCCATCAGGTTGTGAGACTTTCCCAGCTCTGCCACATAGCACAACCCTGTCTGGTAGGGCAGGAGATCTTAGTTTTCTCCTCTGTGGTTATAGAATGAAACTGTGTCTGGTCTTTTTCCCAACTCATGTAGCTGTCAGTCTGCTTTCTCGACCTATCAGTACATCCTTTGTTAGTAGAGGTGAGTGAATAGGCCCAGATATGGTTCACAGTAGAATCCATAAAACCAGCTTGAAATCCATAAAACCCTGGACCCAATTTAGGTCTAGGGGAGACACATGTTGCTATATATTTTTCTTTCTTTATTTATTAATTTGCAATTTTTAAAGCCAATTTGAAATCTTTTGTTGAAAAATGGCATGGGGAGCTGGTGACTGCCATGGGGAACAAGTACAAATGAAGAAACGTTTTTTTTTTAAATTCCATTTAGGTGGAAGAAGGTCTTTTCATGCAGTTTCATGCAGCTTAAAATTTAAAATAATCCTTCAAATAACATGCTTGGGGGATGCGTTAAAACTGAATATGTTGTGAAGGAACATTGTGATGTAGTCCTTTAAAATTTTTTTTAAAAAGTTGGGTTTTCTGTTAATATTCTAATTAAACCCTTATCCAGGCGTGCAGTGTGGATGACTAGGAAATGGAGGGCAGTGAGTAAAAATCCCCCTTCCTGTGCCATACCAGGTCACGTTTTTCAACATTTGGTTGGTTGGTTAAGTTGGTATAGGCTGCTCCCCCTTGGAAGGCACCTCGAGTGTTGAAAGGCATGTGGCCTGGTATGGTACAGGAAGGGAGGTGCACATTC
Organism: Staurois parvus; assembly: GCF_062004578.1. NCBI lineage: Eukaryota > Metazoa > Chordata > Amphibia > Anura > Ranidae > Staurois > Staurois parvus. Next base: position 29,211,660 of record NW_028317821.1, read on the forward strand.
CCTGGCCACCCAGCCTATGTGCCTGGATAAGGCAAGTTTACTAATGGCAGGTTTTTTTTTTATAGCGGATGATGTTTTTTTTGTGTCATTTGTATATTTTGCCATTTTACATGATCTATATTGGAGCCTTTTCTCTTCTTTGGAGAAAATGTTTGAAGGGTGAGAATCCTTCTTAGTATAGAGATTGTATCATGCCAGGTGCTTCTGATCATCCTATCTGGTAAGCTTATATTTGGCACAAGGAATTGGCGGTGGATATTTATTTTAAAGAAAAGTCTCACTTATTCTGCTGCACTATAAGGTGCTGAGCATTGATTCCACCAAACAATGTTTGGATTCTGTTTACTTGAATATAGTGTAAGTCATGGGTCATTAGTAGTGGCATTTCTCTATTTTCTTATTGGACTGAAATATTACTATTAACATTGTTATTTTTTTATATTATTTCTGGTATTTTATGCAAAGCAGTGGTTGTATATTTGATTATTCTGGGATAAGGGTCTAGGAACAAGCTTCTATCAAAGACCGCAGAGGATAAAGCAGTGTAAAATTTGCCAACAGCAAGACATTGTTTTATTAAGGCATAATAGGCCTAACTAGTGTATCCCTAACTTTTATGCACAGAGATGAGGGGGCGGAGGAGGTTGTTGAATACCATAATATGTGAGGTGTTTTAGGTGCACACTGGTTTCCCACTCAAACCATTAATCTGCATTCTGCAAACAACAGGAAAGAAAAGATGCTCAGGAACAAGTAAATGCAGCACTTTGAGCACCCCAAAATTTAAAAAAAGACCCTATCAACAAAAAATAAAAAAACAAAAATCCCTGAAAGGAAACGAAAAGCCAAACATTCGACCCCTGAAACAAAAGCTTTCTTTTTAAAGGGAGGCTCTGCAGAAAAAGAAATCTAGCCTTAAAAAAAGCCCTATCAACATAAAATAAAAATCTGTATATCCCCCAGATAAATGAAAACCCAAAAATAATACCCAATGAAACAAGAGCTTTTTGTTATAAAGGAACACTAACAATTTAAAATAAAAACAATACATACCCAAAATAAATACATTGAAGAAAAATTCAAAATACCACTCCTGAAACAAAAGCCTTTCTTTAAGGAGAAGCATTGCAGCGCAAAAGAAAAGTTTGCTATGGATAGGATAGCGTGCTAAAAGTGACCCCTGACCTCAACTCAACCGTAAAAGTAAACCAAAGAAGACTCCAGTAATAAGAAAAAGTGCAGCAAAGGGGTTGACTGCAATCAAAATTAAAGTAGAGTTTTCTAACTGACCCTGAAGCGTGCCCTATGCAGTTTGATAGTTTTCCCTATTCTTTTTCTAAAACAGCTTCTAATACACTGACATTGCTCTGTGCCCATTCGTTTATTTTATTGAGGGAACTGACTTATAACAAAAGTCCCTATTATTGGCCATTCTAAGGCAGCTGAACAAAGTTCACAGAACCTCACTGTGTGTTATCATTACAGTTAATGGAGGATGGGCAAATTGCTGCATTAGTTTGCCAGGAATGTAAAATGCAAATGGCTTGGCTTGGCTTTGAGCCTATGTCCAACCCAAACCTGAAGCTCATCCTTTCTTACTAGCATTGTAGAACGCTTGTTTTGTTCTTCGTGCTGCTTCTCCCTCTCCTAGTCTAAATCTATGGCACAAAGCCATAGATTTTCATTGTGCACTTTTATGACCTTCTAGCTGCCTGCATCCTAACAACCAATGACATAATCTGTTGATAAGGAGGACGTGGAGTGCATGCACATCATCCTTGTTTGCCCCTTTCCATCAGCACTGGAGTCACATTAGCAGCGTGAGGAAGAGAAACAGACACACTGGAATACTAGTTGATACCAGTGTGCAAAGGTGTATTTGCTTTGGAAGAATAAATCACCTCTAACGTTGGGTGTACTGGATGTGTGTAGAATAGTTTTTTACATTTTAGAATTGGGTGCCTTGAGATTGTGCAGAATTTTAACGGGTGCCTTGAGATTATCCATAAGTTTAAAGGGCGCCTTGACTGAAAAAAGGTTGAGAAACTCTGCCCTAGCCTACAGACATTGGAGAGTGATTGTCGAATTTGTCTGTTTCTGGACAGATCAAGGAACATTGCTACTTGCTTAGGCCTTCCTTTATGTCTACATGGGAAAAAAATTGTTCCAGGATGGATTCTCCCAGTCAATTAATACTGGTTTTCTTTGTGACATGCCAGTGCCTGCAGTGCTTCTCTTTCCACCTACAGTATATACACACAAAAAGGCTAAAATTGCATGCTTATACAGTGACCATTTGTAACTAAAGTAAATTGGTGCTTGAATCATATGTGCACAGCTGGCCACCGCCTAATGAGTGTAGTCAAGTTAAAGTTGAGTTCCGATCTCCAAAAAAAAAATTGGAAGTCAGCAACTAAAAATACAGTAGCTGCCGACTTTTATTATAAGGATACTTATGTGTCCAGGGATCCAGCAATGTCTGATTTCCTTAATCGTCTGCCGGTGCAGGTGTGGGAATCTTAACTGTGGTAAACCAGCAGTGAAGTCTTATAGCTTCACAGCCAGTTTCCTGTTGTGCTGCCCTATGTAATTGGTTCCGCAGTCTTCTAGAACTTGTAATGTGTCCCAGAAGGCTGCGGGGGGAAGGAGGGTCCGCAGATTGCCGTGATGAACTCCAAAGTGGCAGTGGGGGGGGGGGGGGGGGGGTGCCAACAAGCAGAACTTCCCCTTTGCTTCTTGCTTCAATAGAAGAGCTAATATACTCACCTTTTTGGCTGGGCTTCCACTATCCTTGGGAGCAGGCCTGGAGTGGTGAAATGCATTAGAGTAGGTTGTTTTTTGGGGGGAGACACTTTTGTGTGTAGTCACTTTGTTGACAATTGACGAGTACAGCATGAGGAGCTTAGTTTGTAGTGTGGCTCATACTTTTTCACACTTCTGTCACTCTTTGGTGTACCATTTCTCCTCCCCTCTACTCTACATTTTCAGTGCTGCAATGTCCACCAGATTCGTTGGCATTTGAACCCTCCAGGATTGTTGGATGCCTTTGTCTCCCCCCACATTCCTTTGTTCCATCCTTTAACTCTAGATGAATATATTAGCTGTTTTATGGAGGAAGTCCCTTTAGGTTTTTTAGAGCCTGACATGGTCACTTTAATATGTTCAAGAAAAATAGCAATAAGGCTTTCATTGTTTAGGCAGTAGCTTATCTCAAGTGACTGATTCATGGCCCAAAGCTTTGGATAGGTTGTTTTGCATATGGCTTTTTGCCACGTCAGATGCGTGTTCCATCAACAGAATTTATTAAACACTTGAAATAACACAAAATGGGTTCTGAGAGATGGGTGGAGGACAGCAAGTCAAAGGCAATGGAGCAAAGCACACAATGGACAAAGGGTGCAGTACCAGCTGCTCTGAGGAAAAAGAGCAACAAATATCTCAGGAGAGACAGACAGGCTGCAGGCATCAACTGCATGTAAACATGTATCAGGAAGCAATTATTCCAGACACAGTTTAATTTTTTACTTCTTTCTGTAAATTGGAACCACCCATTGATCATTTTTATGTATTTTAATGTCTCATGCCTGAACGCCATGGCTTATTTCTGAAGTCATTTGATTCCTCCTAGAAGCCTAACTAAATTTAAATCTGGGCTGAATTGATCTTTCTTAAGTCTCCACATGCTGCCAGCTGGTCCTGTTCTTATCATAGATATCCGAGGATAAAAAAGCTGTCTCTAAAGAAATGCAAGAAGTCTGCCTGTAGAGCACAATGCCTGCAAAATATATCACAAGTGCATATAATTTAGCTGTCACACTGAATTGTACACATACTGTAATGTCCTTTTATACTTTGTCACATTCTGTTGACTTGAAAAAAAAAAGACAGTTCACATGGGAAATTAGCAAGGCATGAAATAGCCCCAAACATTGGCTATGAATTCATTATTTTCATACTTACTTTCTAAGCATATTCGATTTGTGGTAAAATATTTAATTGAAGAATGCTAACATGTAGTATTTAATGGGCCCGTAAACATACATTTTAACTTGATTAAAAAAAATCTCCTTCACAGTTTAATGCATGACTAAGAATTTCTACCACAGTTGAGTTTTGGTTTACTAATAAATAATAATGTTACACAGATCAAGAACCTGCTAACCAGATGAAAAACTGGACAATTATTTGCAAAGTTTGTGGATATTGGTCCTTGCAACCTTTGTAGAAAGTTTAATGCAAGTCCTTTAAAGATTAGGACAATTGGCATGTCACAGGTGATTAATAGGAGGACTTATTAAAAACCCTCCAGTAAAATTGTGTTCCCTAATTTGGCATTATGCATTTGTTCAAATCTGATTTAAAGCAGTATGATAGCCTCACCTTTTTTAGTGTAATTACATTTGTATGCACAGTTTGTGCAGAGGACAATGGGTGCTTACTCAGACCTAAGTTCAGGGGCGGACTGACCATTTGGGAACTCGGGCACTGCCCGAGGGCCCGGGGTCAGAAGGGGGACCCATGAGATGCCCCTGGTACCTTTCATAGGCTTTTTTGGGTGTGGTTTGAGTGTGGGCAAGGACACAGTGGCCCCATGATCCCCTATTGCCCGGGGCCCCCATGAGTTGTCAGTCCGCCCCTGGTCCACCCCCCGCCCACATCAGTGGTTCATATATTGAACTTGTTGTAGAGTTATTCACCCTGAGGTCATCACAGAAGACAAGGGGGATCTCTTTACGTCTGGAGGAAAAGAAATTTAATCTCCAAACACGGAAAGGTTTCTTCACAGTGAGAGCTGTGAAAATGTGGAATAGTCTCCTCCCTCAAGAGTTGGTTCTGGCCTGCTCAGTGGATTGCTTTAAAAAAGGCCTGGATTTTTTCTTAGATACACAGAATATAACTGGATACTAACATTTATAAGCAAAGTTGATCCAGGGAATATCCGATTGCCTCTGGGGGGATCAGGAAGGAATTTTTTCCCTGCAGGTGCAAATTGGATCATACTTTGCTGGGGGGTTTTTTGCCTTCCTCTGGATCAACTGTGGGTATAGGATTACAACTTTTTTTTTTTTAAATGGTTGAACTGGATGGACTTTTGTCTTTTTTCAGCCAGACCATCTATAGAACTATGTAACTCTCTTCATTCCTTCCAAGACCTCCTGCTCTCCAGCTCCCTTGTCAGCTCCTCTCAGACTCGCCTCCAGGACGTCTCCTAAACCTCTCCCATCTTATGGAACTCCCTACCCCAGTCTCTTTGACTATCTCCTATTCTGTCCACTTTTAGGCGATTCCTGAAAACCTTTCTCTTTAGAGAAGCCTGTGCTGCCTCCACCTAAGGCTGGCCATAGACGGAGAGAAAATTGCTTGATTCCCCCATCAACACAGTTAGTGTTAATGGGGGAATCCCTCCCGCAGAGCCATTGTGTTCTCTCAGCAGGGGCTGCTGTCCTCGTCAGGAGAACACAGTGATTACTGGTAGCGGCCATAATAGCTGCTAGCAATAATTGCATGCAAAATTCGACAGGCTGGTTGTACCCAAGTTGATTGGTCGATCAAATTAGGTACATTCAGCCTGCCCATGCATGATTTGAATCTTGGCCGAGATTTGAAATGTCTATCGCTGGCTTAAGAACTTTTATTTTCTCTATGAGCTCATCCCCCACAGTTATCACCTTTTGTATCACTTGACCCTTCCTTTTAGATTGTAAACTCTAACGAGCAAGGTTCCCTAATTCCTCCTGTATTGAATTGTATTGTAACTGTACTGTTTGCCCTCGTTTTGTAAAGCGCTATATAAATTATGTATAATAATAATAGTAATAATAATCTCCGTGCTTGGCATTCCCATTGTTTCAAGTGCCACTGCACAAGCGTTCCCATATAGTCCTCACTGGTTGCTTGTGCATCTTTATGCAGGCAGCATCATAGTGTCAGGAATACATGTGAAAAGGTGGCTCCATTGAACCCTGTGAGGCAGCAGAGCCACTCAACAGCCAGGAACCTGGAGCTGCGATTTTCGTATCTGCTCAACCAAGAGGAAGGGTAGACTTTTGGAGAGAAAGAGGCGGCGTGGACAGTAACTACTGAGATCAGCAGCATTCATTGATATTAAAATATCAGGGTAACACTCTAACTATATATTTAACACCCTGTTCCAGATTATGCTATGGACATGCACTCTTTTCACAGATACACTCCATAGGCCACCTTTAGTATTTTTGCTATAACACATTCTTTTGGCTGTGCACCACATATAAAATAAGTGTGTGGCAGATGTTGGAATATCTGCCTGTCCTGACCACAGGACTGCCTGTTGTCTTCCTTTCTAATTTGGGCCATTTAGTCCCATTCTTATCTGTATCCAGAATACAGCTTTCCTGTGACCACTGCTTGTGTATGCAGTTATTTGTGGGTCACCCTGACAAATACCCATGTGATCAGGCCTTTCAGCCTATGCACTGAATGGTCAAACCTGTAGAATCCTGCAAGTAGCCATCTGTCTGTTGCATAGTTGTCTTTGTCATACATTTTGAAAGGAAGGTTTGTTTTGGTGGGACAGGATTATTCTAATGAGATTTTAGGAAGGGAGCAGACACAGTATGAAAGACTGCCGTTATTTTACGGGTGGGAGCACAACATTGTTTCATCTGCAAGAAGGCTTGGTTTTATTTTTGCATCCCAGTGGTCTTGTTCAATATCTTAATCTGAACCTTTCCCAAGTGCAAATGGGCATGCACAAGACTACTAGGTCAAAGTGGGTGCATTATCAAATGCATTAGATGTAAAAAAAATTCAGCTTGTTTTATTTTATAAGGAATCCTAGAACACTGGTACCCCACCATTTACGACATTGGTTTGAACACAGGACAGTATTTTCTCTAAAGTGGCCTTGTCCCTTGCTTTGCCAAGTTTAAGCCCTGACTTTAGCCACTTTTCACACAAACAGCAGCACAGGCCTACTAATACTTCTGCACCTGTTAACCTCTGCACTCTGGTATTGCTCTTGCTCTTAAATCAGATAAGGTCACTTGTTAAAAAAAACCTGTCAAAATACAGAAGAGACAGAGGAGAGATGAACAATCAACTGCTGCCGCATGCAATGCTTTTAGCTAGCCATACACCACTGGAGTTCCATTTAAAAATGTTCATTTTAGCAGTGTTCAACTTTCTGATAGCAGGGTCAAACTGGCACAACCGTAGAGACAACATAATTCAAAGGAGCAGAATGGAATTTTTTTCCCCGAACGAACAAAACTCTGTGAATATGTTTTTCGTATGGGAAAAATGTTTTAATGAAACCTGTTTTATACATCTGGAATTCCATTTAAATAGCAGGTCTGGACAAAATTTAAAGAGTTTTAGAACAGAATTAGTTGCTTCAAAAATGGCAAGAATGTTTTGACAAACAATTCTATGAACGTTCAAATGAAGATCTAAATGTGTATGTCCAGCTTTTATCTGCTTTCCATTTATTTCATATTAAAGTAAACAGTAAATTGGTTCTTGCATTTCTGAATCACAGTACATTGAGCAGTCCTATGCTGCCTGACTTTTGATTTCCTTTGGACACAACTGATCACATGACATGGTAAGGGGCCAATGAAAGCACCCTTTTACCACGTAATCAACTCCAATGGCACAACTGATCACAATGTAAATACAATTGCTGTTTATCAGCTGCACTTTCCTCATGCTGTAACAGCGTGAGGAGAGCCGGTAATTGACAACTGTATATACACATCAGGACATCAGTGCAGCCCCAAGGGACATCTGTGCAGCCTCAACAATGTCCATCAGTGCAGTCCCAGAAGTGTCCATCAGTGCAGTTCCAACAATTTCCATCAGTGCTGCCAGTCAGTGTCCATCACAGCCGCCAGTCAGTGTCCATCACAGCCGCCAGTCAGGGTCCATCAGTGCCTCCAGCCAGTGCCATCTATCAGTGTCCATCTGTGCTGCATATCAGTGGCCATCAGTGCAGCCTCATCAGTACCCATCAGTGTAGCCCATCAGCACGCATCAGTGCTGCATACCAGTGACCATCAGTGCAGCTTCATCAGCGCACATCAGTGAAGAAGAAAAATGACCTGTCTGCTAAATTTTATAACAGAAACTGAGAATAAATTTTTTTTTTCAAGATTTTTGGTCTTTTTTTGTTTGCTTAGCAAAAAAACCCTATTAAATGCCACCAAAAGAAAGCTCTATATGTCTCAAAAACATGATAAAAATTTCATTTGGGTACAGTGTTGCATGACCATGCAATAGTCGTTCAAAGTGCATCAGCTCTGAAAGCTGAAAATTGGCCTGGGCAGAAAGGGGATGATGAAAGTACCCGGTAGGCAAGTGGTTAAACAGTGGACCAGTTACTGATGTCATTGCTATATCCACTGCTGACTATGCAGCATTACATTTTGTTTGTTCACAGTGTGCATTGGACTGATCCATGGAAAAGAGAATAATTGCAATAATGGTCACACAATTTAAGACTACTCACTGTATTTTCACATAACACACATATTTTCTGTAAAACTTGAAAGACCCATTACTTCTCTTTTTGCTCTGTTGGTACTGTTTGCAGATAATGAACTGGAAGGTATGGGGTATCTTGCCTATTGTTCTTTTACCCACATGCTGTGAGCCATATCATTCTTGTTCCACAGTGAATAGCCAAATTTGTTTATGTGTCCCAATCTTTTTATATACAGTACTTGCATTCTAATAAATGGAGCTGTCTGGAAAGGACTGGTGCAGTTGTAGGACCTAGAAGTGATTCAGTTTCCCATATATGAACGTGTAATGTAATAATTAACTTTTCTTATTTGCTTTCTTATGGTCTGTTAAATATACCATTGAATGCATTTTATTCAGCAGTTCAGAGCTGTCCTGTGTCCTTTGCACCCAGGGAATCTTATGAATAAAGCAAGCCATAGACGTTGCGATTTTGTGGTTACAGGAAAGAAAATTGCTTAATTCTCCCTTCCACACAGTCAGTGTGGATGAGGTAATTCCTCCCACAGCACTATTATGTTCTGATGTTGAGGAGCCATCCCTGCTGGCACAGTGAATACTGCTAGTGAATATAGCCACTGCAGTAATCACATGTAAAAAATGCGATAGGCTGGTTGCACTGAAGTTGATTGATGGATTGACTTCAGTACAACCAGACTGCCCATGGATGGATTGGATCTCAGCTAGTCCCTGCTCATCTGGCCAAGATTCAATCCATCTATAGCCAGCTTAAAAGAGTAGTATGTGTTTGTAAAAAAACAAACATTTATATGCACCTAGGTGGATGCAACAATGATCTGATGCTGCATCTGTCCCCTGCCAGCACTAAGACTGAGAATTGAGTGATCAATGAAAGCTGATTGCTCAGTTCTCAACTTTCAGTGAGCACAGAGCGGTGAATGTCAGTCACTGCTCTCTGCTCCACCCCTGCAGTGCTCACTTGAGCACTGGGTTGTGGAGGGGGTGGGAGCAGTTGGCTCAGGCACACAGCCACTCGCTGAGAGTCTGAGCCAGCTGTGGGTCCAGGTATCTGGGTGGATCACGACCATATGGTCAGAGCTTTTCAGAGTCTAGACCAGCTCTGTGACGTCAGCCAACAGTGGGCTGAAAATGGGTCACAGGAGTGCAGAATAAACTGCACACCTGTGACCTCCAGGAGAGGTATAGCCAAAATAACTTTGGCTATACTTCTCCTTAAAAGGTTATGCACACATATGTGTGCGCAACCTACGTATAATTTTGCCTTTGTGTGCAAGTTTTGGGGGACAGGGGCACTTTAATTTTTTTTAATTTTGTTTACATTGTCCCTTGTGATAGCAGTAATCAGTGACAGGTACTTTTTACTGAGAGATCTAGGTTCTAATATTATTATTATACAGGATTTATACAGCACCAACAGTTTGCTCAGCGCTTTACAATATAATGGGAGACAATACAGCAACAATACAGCTCAATACAAGAGGGTTAGGAGGGCCCTGCTCCTTGGAGCTTACAATCTAAGAAGGAGTCTATTAGACCCCAGATTTCTCCTCTGCCTTTAATATCTTCTGGTGACATCAAAATTGGTGCCATCAGAAGCTTTCCCAAGCCAAAGATGGTTTTGTTTACATTTGGCAAAATCGGAAGTGACAAAATACTTGCCACTTACAGTTTCTAATACCATAGAGATGAATGAAAATGTCCCGGTCCCCGTTCAACTCTATGGTAAGCTGAGAATAGTGACAGCTTAGTCTCTGGCTCCCTAATGTAGCAGGAGACCCCGGGAAGGCCCCGTAGAGCAATGGAGGGGCACCCCTCCCACGGATTGTAAAAGCAATCCAGCAGCTAATTAGCCACTAGAATTGCTTTTACATTACACAGAATTGGCTATTGGAAAAAAAGATGCCAGGATGATACCTATAGTTGCAGGCATCATCCCATTATCACCACTCAAATCCAGGACGTCATATGACATCCTATGGGTGGGAAGTGGGTATTACCTAAGCCAGCCATACACAGAATTTTGATAGGTGGGTGGCTGTGCTAGACTCACTCTGCCTAAACCAGGTAGAAAAGTGTCTGCATTCAGTGACAGTTTTTGCATTTTTTGCATGCATATTTAAAAAATCATTTTAGTCCTGAAGATTACACAAAGCCCCCAAACATTTTCTGAAAGCAGACACCCTCGAAAATAAAATTGTGGTAGCTCCAGTTTTTTATGTCATATGATACTACTGCAAAGGTCTAGGAAATGCAAACTTTCAGTAAAAAACACACTGAATTGAATTTTAGGGCAAACAAATGCAATAAATTACCCACATTTTGGTAAGAGACTAGGCTGTACTGAGTAAATAGATACCCAACATACCAAACCTTAAATGTGCGCCTATGAAATGATGACAAACTTTAGTACCTTATATTTTCTATAGGAGATGCTTCAAAAGCCTCCTATACATCATCAGTTTCGAGTTATGGAGGAGATCTTGTGCTAGAATTATTATTGTCGCTCCGGCGTGCGTGACAATATGTAACATGTGTATCGCAATCAACGTTTTCATGTGTAGGCTCCCTGACGTGTGTGCGTTTAAGACCTATGGTGGGTGCCCACACACGGGAAAGGCACTGATACTGAGGGCTGTGGAAGTAATCGGGCAGCAGCGCAGCCGCCCGACTGCTTCCACCTGACAGGCAGGAGTCTGCCAATCAGTTTTATACACAAACGCAGTCAGGTTTGTACATCGTACAGACCTGGAGGCCAAAGGGTTATACAACAATAGCCACAGTGGAAGATTCATCCATCCTCGCTGTTTAGCATGGATGGAGAAATCTGTTAGATTTTTTTTGTTCAGCCCCCAGGCAGAAGGAAAAAACTTTTTGGGTTTAAAAGCCAGCTTTAATATCAATGTTGTAGCAAAAAGGAGAGTGGGAGGGTTTCAAGTAGTTTAGCCAAAGACACTAGGCAAGGCTGAAACCATCAAGACAACAAAAAAGCTGTGTTTTGTCAGCCCACAACAGGACTTAAAGGATAAGTTCACCTTTTGGACAAAACTAATAAATGCACATTTTTGTGCAGGTACAAAAATGTACATTTCTTATTTTTGTCCAAAGGAGCCTGTAAAGCATTGCACCAGTGATCAGTAGATTACTGATTCCATGCAGTCTCCTGCAGACCTGTCAGAGTATCTGCTTGCCGTATGGGATGTACGCTCAAGCAGATATACTGACAGGAAGCTTCAGTGAACTACCATGGCACTCCACAGCAAAGTGGTAGTTCATTGAAAACTACAAGCCCACAGCCGCTAAGGCTGCTGGGACTTGAAGTTCATTCATTCACGAAAGTCCGTGAATGAATGACGCAGGGAAACTCCTCCCTGTACTATCTGCCACAGGGCAGCGGGCGGCGGCTGCGGCTCTGGGAGCATGTTACACGGGTGTTCCAAAGGTGAACTTATCCTTTAAGTTGGCCAGACATTATACAATTTTCTTGTACAACTTCTTTTAGATTTACCTTCAACTATGTAATGTGAGGGCCTGCCTGATTGGATACAAATTGAAAGTATTGTTTAGGTTTGACCTCATATTATATGGTTTTTGGTAAATGTAAAAGGAAAAATGTACAAAAAATAGTAAAATGTATGGCAGGTATTACAGAGATGTACTGCACCTGTGTTTTTCTATATACACTTTAAAGTGTTACTAAACCAACAACAGTAAAATCAGTCTGTATATGCAGTAAAGCATGCTTGTTATACTCTCTGTGGAACCTAAGGGGTTAATCCTCTGGATTGCATAAAAAGGCTGTTTGATCATGTCTTCTCTGCCCCTCCTTTTGTTGAAATGACCACCTGCTACAGATTGAACCCGTGGTCACATGCACATGCTCAGTTTGGTGTGTATTGCTAGAGAGGTTTTTGTTTTTTTTTTCTTGGGAGAGTGCATGTGATCAGCAAAGGGCCAATCAGCACTGTACAGACAGAGGGTCAGGGGTTTCACATCCTTCTAGAGCAGAAAGAAAACTCCTCCTACAAGCTTTAACTAGTGCTCAGCTGAAGTCACAAGGCTGCTCTAACTGCTGATGAGAAAAGGTATTTAGTTTATTATTACTAAACTCACTGTGGAACCTAAAGGGTTAATCCTCCGCATTGTGTAAAAAGGCCTTTTGATTCTGATTGCTCTGTTACTCCCCTCTTTAAGCAACCACTTCTTATCTCCTGATAAGACAGACTGAACCATAGGCATTTTCACATGCTCAGTTTGCTGTGTATTGCTAGAGAGGTATTTGTTTTTTCTTGGGAGAGTGCATGTGATCCAGGGCCAATCAGCACTGGTCAGACAGAGGTCAGGGGTTTTGTATCCTTCTAGAGCAGAAAGAAAACTCTTTAGCTAGTGCTTGGCTGGACACTGATAGAAGCCACAAGACTGCTCTAACTTCTGATGAGAAAAGGTATTTAGCAGTTTATATTTACTAAAATAATTGCACTGCCATGTTGTGTGTACTGTGGGAGACCAGATATAGTGAATGCAGGGTCCTAGGTTTAGTAACACTTTAAGTAAAAAGAGTGTGCTACAATGAAAAATTCTTTTTAAAATGCCATCAGATAGTTATTAGCCTATTTTCCGTATATCCATCCAATGAAGCTCAGCTCATGCAACAGTCTATAATGGTCGAAGTGCCAGTCTATTGGACGTTTTGTTTAAAAGAGTATTGATTGGGGTTGACCTGGTTTCACCTCTCCATTTTGTTAGTAAGAATGTGGGTTAACACAGTACATATTAAATACTCAGCATACATATTGACTGTAAATTAAATGTAAGCTCATTTACGTTTATTTACGCATAAACAACATCTGTGTTTATGGTAAGCTCTCTTCTTATGCCGTCTTGACATCAGAGGCATTCAGCTGTAAATAAATGCATGCATTCATCTGTAGCTGATATCCTGGGAATCACCCAGAAAACCATTTCTGTAACATTTTCACAAACTATTGCAGAAGAAAATGTACCAATAGCTAAAAGGACTTAGAAAGGCTAAAGATGAGTCGCTAAATATTACTCGCGTCTATAGGTTGCACGCGGTACTTTAAAAAAAGTATTATCCATAATCCCTAGAAGCACTTTCTAAAACACATCTAGGATGGGCTCGGGTTGCCATGCTTGTAACACACGTTGGCGTTTTACCTAGCAGGCACATTAAGCTGGTAAGCTTCTAAAAGCTTCTTATTTTACCTTTTTTATCCTTTGATTGTTAACATAAAATCATGTCTGGCTAAATATTTAGTAAGAACTAAAATGATGTGAGTCATGCAGATCAAATTCAATAAAAAAAATATTTGCTGGTAATAAAAAGATAATGCAAAGCAAAATAAGATTGGGAGAAAAGTAGAGCTTTTTTGGCGTATTCTTGTATAAATTTGTGTATGTGTTGGAAGCAGTACCAAGCTCCCTAGGTTGTTCAGTTTGAGGCCTTCTTAATGGGCCACACTACCGGATCCTGTGTGTACAATCTGCTTCTGGGAATCTTAGCTGCCAACTATTTCACCTCAGTGATACTGCCAGCTGCCAACACTGGCAATGTGCCCAGATGGACAGTCTGGATGTAGAAATGGACCTGTACTGAAGGCCTGTTTTACTAGTGAGATATCTGACTAGTAGTAATGCATTATTAACCTCTTCCCGTCCATCCCATGTCGATAAACGGCTGGACAGGAGCTCTGCCGATGTGGGTGGATGTTTCTAAACGTACCCCGCATCCATTCCTTGGGAGCATGCAGCACCGCAATTGGTGCTGCAAGGATTCAACTTATGTAGATAGCCCCTGCCCTCATTATTTTCACCCTCAGGCCTGGGAAAAATAAAGCTCCGGACACCGAACTGTGCAAACTAAATCTCTGAAAATGTTATGTATGACAAGAACGGTTATACAGAACTCCATAGGCATTGCTTAATCTCAGGATGACCAATGAAACATTCCATTCTTATCAATACAGTTTCGTGAAGAACAGAAACTGCAAATGGTTGAGGGATACCATGTAAGGTAGTTCCATTTACAGAAATGAAACTAGTCTAAGAAAATGAGTGTCAGGAATGGATTCACCACTGGTGGTGGGACTCACCTGCCGTGTGGTCTGCAGTACCAGGGCTGGCCAGCAGGTGCTCTCAGCAGCCAGAAGCTCACTCATGCAATCAAGCCATCACCTGAGGCTGATTGCAGGAGGTGTATTTAAGGAATGGCCAGGTCTGCAGTCAGTGCCTTGGTGTATTGTTCCCATGAGCCCCTGTACCTGCATCCTGTCTGCTTCCTGCCTTATCCTGACTCTGCTTGATCCTGACTCTGCTTAAACTCTGCTGCACCGACCTCGGCTACTCCTGACCAATCTTCTGCCTACTCCTTGTACCTTGTCTGCCCGTTAGCTACCGACCCGGCCCGCCTGACTACGTTGTGCTCCATATATATATACATATATATATCAGTTTAGGTTTGGGTTTGTTTCACCTTGTTGTATGTATTTGTGTTAGCTTTGGGTTTGGTTTGTTGCACTGTGTTTATGTTTGTGTTGTCCTTAATAAATTATCTTGTTATACCTGACGTCTATGTTTCCCTGTGTCGGTCCATACACAGCTGGTCATTCCCGGAGCCCTGACAATGAGAGAGAAGTTACAAAACTGAAACTAACTGTTCACACGTCCAGAAATGGAGGCATTATACAAAATGGATGCCAGTTAATAAGACATATTTCCTTACAGGTGCCCGCTGTGTCCTCCAGGCACAGCGGAACATAGATCACTGTATAGGACCTCTGTGTGCGGTCCTGATTCATGTGATCACTGATTGGCCAATCACTGATCACATGAATAGTATTAAGTAGAGATGAGCGAATCGAACCAGGCGAACCGGAATTCGATACGAATTTCAGGAAAAATTCGATTCGCGTCGAATCCGAATATTTGCCTACTTCGGGTGCGCGAATCGGATTTTTCCCGATCAGCCGGCAAAAGTGTCCCTGCAGAGAGCTCCGCTATTTCTGACATTTCTCTGACAGTTCCTTCACATGTACAGCGGTTGAAACATTGTATCTATTAGTTTCCATTTAGGATACAAATGTTTCAACCACTGTACATGTGAAGAAGCTGTCAGAGAACTGTCAGAAATAGAGGAACTCTGCACATACACTTTTTGCCGGTTTGGAATTCTTATTTTCATCCTACTTCTTCTTCTTCTTCATCCTCATAAGAAGAAGAAGAGGATGAGGATGAGGATGAGGATGAAGACGAAGAAGAAGAAGAAGTAGGATGAAAATAAGAATAATTCCAAGCCGGCAAAAAGTGTATCTGCAGAGCTCCTCTAAGTGTATCTGCAGAATAGAGGAGCTCTGCAGATACACTTTTTGCCGGCTTGGAATTATTCTTATTTTCATCCTACTTCTTCTTCCTCTTCATCCTCATCCTCATCCTCTTCTTCTGAGGATGAGGATGAAGAAGAAGAAGAAGAAGAAGAAGAAGAAGTAGGATGAAAATAAGAATAATTCCAAGCCGGCAAAAAGTGTATCTGCAGAGCTCCTCTATTCTGCAGATACACTTAGAGGAGCTCTGCAGATACACTTTTTGCCGGCTTGGAATTAATCTTATTTTCATCCTACTTCTTCTTCTTCTTCATCCTCATCCTCAGAGGTGAAGAAGAGGATGAGGATGAAGAAGAAGAAGAAGAAGAAGTAGGATGAAAATAAGAATAATTCCAAGCCGGCAAAAAGTGTATCTGCAGAGCTCCTCTATTCTGCAGATACACTTAGAGGAGCTCTGCAGATACACTTAGAGGAGCTCTGCAGATACACTTTTTGCCGGCTTGGAATTAATCTTATTTTCATCCTACTTCTTCTTCTTCATCCTCATCCTCATCCTCAGAAGAAGAAGAGGATGAGGATGAAGAAGAAGAAGAAGTAGGATGAAAATAAGAATAATTCCAAGCCGGCAAAAAGTGTATCTGCAGAGCTCCTCTAAGTGTATCTGCAGAGCTCCGCTATTTCTGACAGTTCTGTGACATTCACTCCATACAGCGGTTGAAACATTGTATCTATTTGTTTCCATAAATGGATCCATTTATGGAAACAAATAGATACAATGTTTCAACCGCTGTATGGAGTGAATGTCACAGAACTGTCAGAAATAGCCTATTTCTGACAGTTCTGTGACATTCACTCCATACAGCGGTTGAAACCGCTGTATGGAGTGAATGTCACAGAACTGTCAGAAATAGACAGAAACTGTCACAGAACTGTCCTTCTCATCCTTCTCCTTCTTCTCATCCTTCTCCTTCTTCTCATCCTTCTCCTTCTTCTCATCCTTCTCCTTCTTCTTTTCATCCTTCTCCTTCTTCTTTTCATCCTTCTCCTTCTTCTTTTCATCCTTCTCATCCTTCTTTTCATCCTTCTCATCCTTCTCCTCATCCTTCTCATCCTTCTCCTCATCCTTCTCCTCATCCTTCTCCTCATCCTTCTCCTCATCCTTCTCCTCATCCTTCTCCTCATCCTTCTCCTCATCCTTCTCCTCATCCTTCTCCTCATCCTTCTCCTCATCCTTCTCCTCATCCTTCTCCTCATCCTTCTCCTCATCCTTCTCCTCATCCTTCTCCTCATCCTTCTCCTCATCCTTCTCCTCATCCTTCTCATCCTTCTCATCCTTCTCATCCTTCTCATCCTTCTCATCCTCATCCTTCTCCTCCTCATCTCCAAGGGCATTTAAATTAAAGGTACAGTGTTCTGCACTAATTTAAAGGCTCTCTGAAGCCTAGAAACCCTTTTTATAAGTTAACTTCGTAGCGAATTAATTCGCATCGAATCGAATTTCTTCCTGAAATTTGGCGAATCAGCCGAATCGAATTTTTGAATAATTCGCTCATCTCTAGTATTAAGCAAGATGTCACTTCCTGACATCAGTGCTTACTACTTGTGAAATCTTTGAATGGTCACAGAGGTCACATGGTACAAGGCTATTCACAACAGCCTTGTACTATGTGATTAGCTGTGACCAATCACAGCTCACACAGTATTTCTCAATGGTTGCAGGAATGCAGCCATAGAGAAGGAGAAATTGCTTTTACAGCCTTTATGGGTACAAAAGCAATCAGTGTAAAAAAAGAAAAAAAAAATCTTCATCGCCCCCCACAAGTAGTCACAGATGTCAATATATTTGGGAAGAATATTTTTAAATTATATTTCAAATATATTTTTCTTCCATATGGGATGCTTTGCTATCAGCCACTGTAAAGGATGTGGTCAGGGGCGGACTGACAACTGATGGTGCCCCCGGGCAATAGGGGATCATGGGGCCCCTCTGTCCTCGCCCACACCCAAAAAAGCCAATGAAAGGTATCAGGAGCATCTCATGGGGCCCCCTACTGACCCCAGGCCTTCGGGCAGTGCCCGAGAGCTCGAATAGTCAGTCCACCCCTGGATGTGGTGACAACATGAGGGAAATTTTGAACACTGGACTTGATATAAGCTGTAGATGCAGTGTTAAAATGAAAAGTGCAGGACACATGCCTTGGGAAGGAAACCTGTATTAAAAGAACTCTATAGCCTGTCATTGCTGACCGCATCTTCTGAAAATGCTAGCTAATGCAAAAGTTTCAATTCGTTCATTCACTTTGAATGTCACCTCAATGCAGTCATAGGGTAGTAGACTATGCAGCCTCACTTCAGCACACTACAATAAACATGCCATGTGTTGTGGTGTGCTACATTAGAAAAAAAGGTCAGATTTTTTTCTGTTAGGTCTGCTGCCAGACAATTCAAAATGAACAGGCTGCCTTAATGCACCTTAAAGGAGAAGTATAGCCAAAGGTATTCTGGTTATACTCTTCCTGGGTATAACAGGAGTGCAGTTCGTTCTGCATTCCTGTGACCTGCTTTCAGCTGACAGTGGTTAAAGTCCACTATTGGCTGATGTCATTCAGCCGGTTCAGGCTGTGAAAAGATCCCGACTTTAAAATTAGGATACACCCAGAAGCCTAGACAGGCACTTGGCTCAGCCTATTTGTCCAAAAAAAATTGCAACCATCCTAACCTAAACTATCCTTTACAGCAAGGTGCACATGGAAGGGCAACTCACAGCGCAAACAAATAAAAGATTTCCCAGCACATATACCAGCCTGCCTGCAAAACAACCAAATTGCTCTGTCTAACAGCTTACATTAACCTCTTCCCTGCTGCCCTACAGCAGATATACTGCTGCAGGGCAGCAGGGGTGCGCAAAATCATGTATATATACATGATTTTGCATTTCTGGGTAAGGGGCGCATAAGTGCCCTACCCGTGCCACTATTCGCAGCCATAGCAGTCAATCACCGGGTCTTGAACGGTGATTATTCGCACCTGGTGATCGCTGAGCATTACCGATGGGGGAGAGAACTGTATGTAAACAATACAGTTCTCTCCCCTGTCAGCTCCTGCACACTGCTTTGTATAGCTCTGCACAGCAGAGCCATACAAAGCAGTGTGCTTACAGTTGAAAGCACACACACAGCTTACAGTAAAACAGCACACAGTTAACCCTTTGATTGCCCCAGATGTTAACCCCTTCCTGCCCAGTGTCATTGGTACAGTGTCAGTGCTTTTTATTAGCACTGATCACTGTATTGGTGTCACTGGGGATGTCAGTGACACCAAGTTAGTTCCCCCCCTTTGTCAGAATGCCCACCGCATCACCGCTAAATGTCCCAGTATATATACCGCCATTTGTAAACACTATAAGTTTCACATAAACCAATTAATTTACACGTATTGGAATTTTTTTTTAGCAAAGACATGTAGCAAGATACATTTTGACCTAAATTATTAATGTTTTTTTCTCGAAATTGTTGTTTTTTGTTTTTTTTTACAGTTCAAGAAAGTAAAAACCGCACAGACGATCAAATACCACCGAATGAAAGCTCTATTCGTGGAAAAAAGGACGCAAATTTCATTTGGGTGCAGCGTTGCATGACTGTGCAATTGTCAGTTAAAGTAACGCAGCACCGCAATGCAAAAAATGGCCTGGTCAGGTAGGTCGGTAAATCCTCTAGAGGGCAAGTGGTTAAAATCAAAAGGTTTTGTTTGCACACATTTGCAAATATACACATAAGCTGTAGTGCCCACATCAAGAGACCTCCATTAATATATGTGCTCCTACTATTGAAGCTCTGAAAACTATAGAGTTAGGACTGTAGTATATACAGAAGTCCCTTGATGTGGGCGCTGCAGCTTACGCATATATTTGCAAATGTGTGCAAACAAGACCCTTTGTTTTTAATGCAAACTGTTATACAGGGCGGTTGTTTTGCAGGCTGGCTGGTAAGTGTGTTGGGAAATCTTTTGTTTGTTTGTGATGTGCGTCGCCCTTCTATGTGCACCTTTCTGTAAAGGCTAGATATATGTTGGAGTGGTTGAATTGGGTACAGAGAAGCACTGGATGCCTTCGCTCCCATTGTGCTATTGATGGGCGACACGTGCATCCTTGCGCATGCCCTCAACCTATTAATTGGTATAAATGCTCCTACTATGGAGGCTATGAAAAATATAGATTTAGGACCGCAGTATATACAGAGGTCTCTTGACGTGGGCACTGCAGCTTATGCACATATTTGCAAATGTGTGAAAAGAACCCTCTGTTTTTAGAGTAAACTACTAGACAAGGCCATTGAGCTGGGAAATCTTTTTTTTTTGTTTGTGTAGCGCCCTCTAGGTTAGCTAGATAGGATTTTTGTAGTTAGAGGCTGGGTAGCAACCTGGGATGAGTCAACCTTGGAGAGAGGTAATGAGCTAACCTCAGGACAGGTTGGGAGGCTCTACAGGTCAGGGCTTCTGAAGCCCTCCCACCCAAGCCTCTTAGGACATTCTGTGCAACAGGTAAGGAGCCAGCCCAGTGGAATGCCTGAAAGCAGCTACCAACCCACCACCTGACAGCACACGATAGTGTGAGTACTCCTATACCCCCTGAGCCAGAGGGTAGTCAGGTGTAAGACCCAGCTACTTTTCATCCGGGACTACTTACCTGCTAGATGTTGGAATCCCTCGCCCAAGGTTACCCTCAGTCCAGCTGGGTGAAGAGGAGGGATTCATCTGTGGTCTAAGGAGGTACACCAAGGGGACTTCTGTGCTCCTTAACAGAGATAGTTGCTATTTTTGATCCACTTTTTTTGTACAGTATTGTTGCTAAGAATTTCGTCCTCAAGATTACAGTTCCTTGGGCGTCCCATATACTCTGAAGCCCCATCCAAGTTGTTAACCCCTTAATAAAAGCATCTAAAAAAACAGCTCCAGGACTTTACTGACTCTGAATGTGCAGCTGTGGAAAATGTGTGTTGCCGAGCAGAGCTTAGAGATACCCAAACAAATCCTGCAGCCCTTCAGAGGGTAGTGCTAAATTTGTGATCTGGCTCAGCCTCTCAGCGATCTGTTGAGAGCCTGAGCCAACCACTCCTGCCCCCTCCACATCCCAGCAATCTAGTGACCGCTGGCTGGACAGAGCAGAGAGCCAATGCCTTACAGTTACCACTGTCTGCTCAGAGCGGAGGGAGGAACTACATGATCAGCTGTGTTTGATCACACAGTTCTCAATGTAGAGCCAGTGGGGTACAGATGCTGCGTCAGAACATCCACCTAGAAGAGTAAAAATATTTATTTTTTTCAAAAGCCATTCAATTTTTTAAGTGGAAATAAAGTACCTTATATTTCCTTGCCACTGACATCTTCCCCTAGTCTTCTCCCAGGTTCAGCATTTTCGTCCATCTTGATTGGCCAGTCTAGGGTAACTTAACTCTTGTACATGAGCACAGGAGTTAATTAATCTCAGTGCCATGGCACCCTGAGAACTACACATGAGTGATCCAAAGTACATTTTAAAGGAGAGTAGCTGGCAGGCAAAAGGGGAGATTTTATAGCAGAAGAGAGTGCAAAATCTGGTGCAGCTCTGCATACAAATGACTGAGCTTCCAGGCTTTTTTCGGTCAAAACTTAATTGAAGTTAGAAGCTGATTGGCTATCATGCACAGCTGCAGCAGGTTTTTTACTCTCCAGATTTAGTAAATGAACCTCACAGAGTCTTATCTGCAATAAACACCTTCCTGTCAGACTTTTTGATAGGTAAACTTTCACTTTAAGGCTTCTGCATTGCATTTTGCGTTTTTGCACCTGCGTTTTTGACGCGTTTTTGATGCATTTTGCATTTTTTTCTTGTTGCTAGGCAGATTTAAAATGCAGCAAAAACTCAATACATGCTTTTCTACAGCGTTTCCATTGAAGTATATAGAACCACAAATGCAACTTTTTGCATTAAAAAAAGTCCTTGACCCTTTCCAAAAAACGCACTGGTGAAAAAGTGTAGATGTGAACATGTGCCATAGAAAATCATATTAAATGGACTATACTGCATTTCTTCAAAACTCTGCTGAAAATGCTTAGGTGTGATCCTAGGGTAAGCTATGTTAATGCATTGCAGTAAAGAAATTCATAGTTTGAAGGAGAGCTTATACATCACTGTTCTTTTTTTTTTTGGTTGGGACGTGCTATTTCAGAATTACTATGTATGCAGTGAAGTGAAGAGCATCATTATTTAAAAAAAAAAGCCTTTGCTGAGAGAAATATGTAGGTTGGAAATGATTTGTAAGTGAGTAGTATAACAAAGTATAGTATATGTATTTAGCTATAAAAAATTTCCAACCCTACACTGACAAATTACTACATAGTCTGATAAATCCTAGATTGTAAGCTCTAACGAGCAGGGTCCTCAGTTTCCTCTTGTACCAAAGTGGAACTGTAACGTCTACCTTCATTTTGTAAAGTGCTGCACAAACTGTTGGCGCTATATAAATCCTGTATTATAATAATAATAAATGCATAAAGGCACATGTATGTTTTCTATGCCTTCCCTTTGTCTATCATTCTTTTACCTCTGCATCAATCCATCACCCTGTCATTCAAGTCAGCCAATCCAAACAGCTCCTCGTGTATCTAAATTACTAGTTATATGACATACCTTGTTAAACTCCCTTTGTTTAGCCTTCAGCCAAACTGATAAAACAAGACAGTTGCAAAACTAGTAAACCAAATTATCAAATTTACATATTTCTCTGCTCCTGCCAACATCATGCCTGAGCAGCAATCACATATATATTTCTTTGCTTTGGATAACTGTCATTGCAGTTGATACTTTGCTTTATTTAAAGAGGAACTAAACACATTGAATTAACAGTTTCCCAAAACATTAAAGAATATGTTACCCCAACATTTCATATCCTTGATATATGCCTGCTGTACCATGTACTTGTGTGAAATTCCTGATGTTCCTGCCAGTCCCCCTGCTTTCCTATTAAAAGCTGACGACACTAGGCATGAGAGCACAGCGTGGTCAGTTCTCTGGCTGTGCTGGGTAACTCAGCCTGCTCCCCTCCAATGATCAGACTTCTGCTGACACAATCCCTCGGCACAGGCTTTCAGTGGGAAGACCAGTGTCCTGCTAATTTTCCTCCCCTAGCTGTATGAGCTCCAAATGCAGCTGAGAACATAGGGTATGTAATCATTTATAAAACAAAGGAAAAGGGGTTTTATATTTTTTTCTCATGTATAAACAAATGTTTTGCCTTTCATTTCTATTTTAAACTGAATGGCTGTTTTACAAGGTGAGGGTTCACATATACTTTAAAAGCATGCTGTGAATGATCATTTTCAGAGTTGCTTATGCTATCAACCAAATTATCAAGGCATTGGATGGATGGTGTCATAACTAATCACATTTGCTGTACCATGGTAACTGCAGATCAAACAGAGTTTAAGCTGTCAGCTTCCTTGGCTTTAAATGATAGGATGGTTTAGTTCCCCTTTAAGGGGACTGTATTCTTTTTAGTGGTAATTAGATATACTTTTTTATTTGGATAGTTTATTGTAAATGTAGCACTACCCCCATAAGGGTTGCTTAGTATTTGTTTGGGTTCCCTGTCAATCTGGACCTCTCGTTGAAAGCCCAACCTCTGCTGACACCACCGTGCTCTGGTGTCCCAGATAAATAACACCTGTAAAATGGACTCATACACAGAGTAGTGTAAATCAAAATGCAGTTTATATTGGATTTGGAGGTAACTGGAGGTAGTCAAGAATAACCAAATAACACTGGTATTGACAGCAAATCTGACTCTTGGCAATTGTGAGTAAAACTAACAACACTGGCAATAAAACAACATTACCCGTTAGCATGCCTGCTTTCAGAAAAAAATCCACTGTCTTCATTCTGAGAGGATTGTTGAATCCCCAGTGAGCGGGAATGACTATCAATAACGGATAAGCTCACCGTGTGTCCTCAAAACTGGATGACAAGTATTGAATGTGAAAAAAAGGGAATTCTCAGTTATAATTGGCAGTGCCCCCTTTAAGAGCTCTATAATATCTTCTGTGTGCTTGTTGGGGCCCAATTGGTGTGAAGTTGCGGGGATGGATGATAGTTCCTCAGGGTAGTCACATCAAAGATAATGATGGAGAAGGAGAAAAGCTAACACTCCCTTAATTGATGGCAAATAATAAGTGCAAGGTTCCCTTTAAGAGTTCCAGCAATGAATGCAGCTTGAGGTGGTAAATAGCAACAATCGGCATAAATTTCTATGGACAAAGATAATTCCCTCTGAATGTCAAAGGCAAAAGATGATCAGTAATAGGATACCATGCTCTGCAGAAAGAAAGGGGGATTTGTAGATTCAGTTGGCACTGCTGTATTTTATATAGTTACATAGTTAGTCTGGCTGAAAAACAGACAAAAGTCCATCTAGTTCAACCATAAGGCTTCATGGACACTGGGTGTCTTAATAACGCTGGTAATGTTAGCTGTGTAAAGTCACGTTAAAAAAATGAGTTTTCAGCGTTTTTTTAGTATTTCTGTATTAGCGTTTTGCCGCGTTTTTTCACATTTGCGGTTTTTAGTGCTTTTTAGAGGTTCTTTTGACCAAAAATTTGGGGGGTGAAAAAAATCCAAAAACACTGGTTTACCGTAATTTACCACGTTTTGCAGCGTTACAGTGTTTTTACAGCTAAAAAATTCTTCTAGAAACCCACTAGTACAGCCAAAAAACGCCCTTGCCAAGAAACATTGATTACAGTCTATGTTTGCACGGACACATAGGATAACACGTTGGGGGGTTTACTGGCTGTAGAAAAAATTGTCAAAAGCCAAAAAAAGCAGCTGTAAAAATGTCCAGTGTGCATGAGGAGTAAAAAAAAAGTTATAATCCTAGAGCCACAGCTAATCCAGAGGAAGGCAAAAAAACCAGCAAAGCATGATCCAATTTGCTCCTGCATGGGGCAAAAATTTGTTTCCCGATCCCCCGAGAGGCAATTGGATATTCCCTGGATCAATTTTACCTATAAATTTTAATAACCAGTTATTTTGTGTGTTTCCAAGAAAGAGTACAGGCCTTTTTTACAGCTATCCACTGGGCTGGCCAGAACCAGCTCTTGAGGTAGTCTATTCCACATATTCACAGCTCTTACTGTGAAGAAACCTTTCCATATTTGGAGATTACATCTCTTTTCCTCCAGACGTAAAGAGTGCCCCCTTGTCCTCTGTGATGACCTCAAGGTGAATAACTCTACTCCGAGTTATGAATCACTGATGTATTTATACATGTTGATCATAGCTTCCTTAATCTCCTCTTCTCAAGAGAGAATAAATTCAGTTCCTCTAATCTTTCCTCATAGCTGATCTCCTCCATGCCTCTTATCAGTTTGGTCGCCCTTCTCTGTACTTTCTCCAGTTCCCCAATGTTCTTTTTGTGAATTGGTGCTCCAAACTGAACTTCATATTCCAGATAAGGTCTTACTAATGATTTGTACAGGGGTAAAATGATATATCTGTCACTGGAGTCTATACCTCTTTTAATACAAGAGAGGATTTTTCTCGCTTTAGAAACCGCAGCTTGGCATTGCATGCCATTATTAAGCTTATGATCTACCAGAACTCCCAGATCCTTCTGCATCGTTGATTCCTCCTGTTGCAGAGCATCATTCATGGTAGGGGTCTCTATGAACTATACCATAAAATTGTCCTGTAGCAGGTTTATACATGTTTGCCCTTTAACTATTCCTGCAGTGCCCTTACTCCAGTCAATTTCCAGGTAGTTAAAATCCCCCATTATTATCACTGTCCCAGCCCTTGCAGCCTTTTCAATCTGTGCAAGGAGATGAGTCTCCATCTCCTCATTAATACTGGGAGGCTTATAACAAACTCCAATGATTACCTTTGTAGTACGCACCCCCATGTGCAGTTCCACCCATAACACTTCAGCCTCATCACACTCTCCATCAACTAGGTCCTCTTTCACACTCGCTCTGAGATCACTTCTCACATAGAGACAGACACCCCCACCTTTCCTTTTTACCCTGTCTCTCTGAAAAATAACATAACCAAGAATATTAATGGACCAGTCATGTAAAGAATGAAGCCAAGATTCAGCAATACCAATAAAATCATAGTTCTCTGCATGCACCAAAGCTTCCAACTCACCTATTTTTCTTGGCAGACTTCTGGCATTGGTGAACAAACACTTCATTTCATTGACACATTGTGCATGCGTATTTTGCATATTTTTTATTTTCATACAAATGGTACCAATTCCAATGGTTGTTTGTAACATGAGAACCTTCTTATCACCTACCATAGTCCTCCCCCCATCTTTCCCCATTCCACCCACCAATAAGGACTGACCCCTGTCTGGACTGTCTGCATTATTATTATCAAATTCTCCCTCCCCCCTCGATCCTAGTTTAAATACTCCTACAGCCTTCCCATAAACCTCTCCCCCAGAACAGCAGACCCCCTTCCATTTAGGTGCAAACCATCTCTAGCACATAGGTTGCATCCAATTGAAAAGTCAGCCCAGTGCTCTAGAAACCCAAATCCTTCCATCTTACACCAGGTCTTTAGCTATGCATTGAGTTCTCTAATCTTCCCCTGTCTTTCCTGAGCTGCGCATGGCACAGGTAACATTTCAGATAATATCATCTTGGAGGTCCTTCCCTTCATCTTGCAGCCTAGTTCTTTAAAATGATTCTTAAGGAGCCTCCACCTTCCATGTATTCTGTCATTGGTTTCAACATGGACCAAGACAGGTGGGTCATGCCCATCCCCTTCCAGTAATTTATCAACCCGGTCAACTACATGCCGAACCCTGGCACCAGGGAGACAGCAAACCATTTGTTCAATCCTTCTGATTATAAAATCCCCTACTACCACCAACTGTCTAGGCCTTCCTGCACTACCTTTACCACCCCTCCCAGATGGTCTGCCCTCCTGGTTGTTAGGGATAGCAATGACATTCAGGGCTGCCACCCCTGAGCTTGCCACCCCACATCTTCACCCAACTTGGCAAATCTGTTTGGGTGCTCAAACCCAGGGCCGGCCTTCCTTTTCTGTGAGCCCCTTCCACTCCCTCTCGCTACAGTAGCCCATCGTCCTACCTGATAATCCTGACTAGCCCCTCCGCTCTCCACATCAATCCCATTAGCTACCTGCTCAGAGAGTAGAAGATCCCTTTCAAGGTTGTTGGTTCTGCCCAGCGTTGCAACTTGCTCCTCCAGATCTCTAATGTGAGCTTCCAGAAGGGCAACCCGCTCACATCTGTTGCAGCGTCTTTGTCTTTAACTGTATGTATTGTGGTCAGCTTCGATGATACTTGTACTGCATGTGTATTTCAACAATGGTGCTGGTATAACTAGGCCACAACTGGGGCAACGGTATGAAATATTCACAACTATGTGCAAGCAGACAACTGTGGTGATGAACTATCAATGTTCACTTTGTTAGTGGATGCATGGGTCTCTCTCACCCGATCAATGTGGTTTGGCGGATTGCCACTATCCGTCTTTTTCGATAGATAAATAGATAGATAGATAGATAGATAGATAGATAGATAGTGTCAGGGCCTGGACTTGAACCTGGGACTTCTACTGTGTCAGGCAGTAACTCTTCTCACTGAGCTACCTAGGATGCTGGACAACACTCTGCCTCTTCTATTGGATAATCCTGCCTTGTGCCTTGTTTGCTCTTGAACCTTGAACTCCTTGCTCCTCCCATGAACTTCCTATATAAGCCATGTCCTTGGACTTCCTCCTTGCCAGATTATTGTGCCTTTCCAGCCAATATCCCGCTACTGTTCCTGCTGCTGTCTACACCTCCGCTACTGATCTTTGGCTTGTTCCTGACCACGATTTCGTCTCATCCTAACGTACTACGATTGATCTGCTACCATTTGTGACCGACCCTTGGCTTGTGACCGACTCTGCTTTCGTCTGATCCCTAACCTGTTGATCCGCTATTAGTTCCCAGTCTGCTCATTCCCTGGTTGGGTGATCCTGAGATCTGCTACCTGGTATTAACACGCAGCCCAATCCATCTCCACCATTAGGAGCTCTGGTGAATACCGGTTAATACTTAGACCCCGCACCTCAGGTGAGCCTGCGTCATTCCCAGGGGGATCCGCTGGTGTACCTATCCTGCTGGTTCCAGGTAAGCCTTTTACTGCTATAGCAACTGGTCTCTGAACCTGACCTTACACCGTGACAGATAGATAGATAGATAGATAGATAGATAGATAGATAGATTCGGGCCCTCTGGTTCAGTCTTGGTGTCCCACTCTGTTCCCTGCTGTCGCAGTGGCCTGCTTGGCAGTGTGGCAAGCCGGGCAGTCAGTGAGTTCTATCTGCTCTCTCTCTCTCCTATTCTGGCTCCACGGCCTAGTTCAGTGCTTCAGCCGTCAGCACATCTCCTTCTCCTTCAATCCCCCTCCGCACTCTCCTGGCTAACCTGGATTTGATATCTATATGCCCCCGCCCACACTCTACCTCCCCTGGGAAATGTAGTCCCAAGCACTCTACTTATAAGCCAAGTCCTGCTGTTTAGAAATACAAGAACCAAAGGGCTGTTCAATCAGTGTATATAAACCCGAATAGCAGGTCTCTGACATCTAATGTTCGTTTTAATGCATGGCAAGTAATAACATTTTATTGGGTTAGATTAATAACATTGTCAATGCATGTTAAAGTCTAAGAATGATGTCAGACAGGTGATTCTGCCACAGAGATAAATCAGCAGCAGAAGGATTGCTAAAGAAGCTACCTGTCTCTCCCTGTTGCCAGATGTAGCAAGATGTCACTCTGTCGCTGGTCTAAATGGTTATTTGCTTGTTTTCAACAAATTTCCAGTAGCAGGATTGCTGGAAGTAAAGTAGATCTAAAGCCAAGATTTTTTAAAAATGTACATAGAGTGGTTAGAACCACATTGTCAGGTTTTTATTGCTATCTGTGTCCTTGGTAGGATGATTTACCCTCTCTGTTTGTCCTGGTGACTACTGATATTGGGACCTAAAGTGAGGGAAAAGCAAGAATTTTGAATGGTCACCAGAGCAGGAATCGAGGGGATATTTTACAATAGGGACACTTGTTCCAGTGACAATTATCTATTTTCTTTCTTCTCTCATATCCTGTTGTATCTAAAGGACAGGAATTAAAAAGTCTTTTTTTTTCAATGGAACACAGGTGGCAAACAGACAGACAGGTAAAAAAAAATTAGAACTATTCCATTGATCAAAAGTTTACATAATTGCCCCCCACCAAGAAGAACCAAACCTTACCCAACTGTCATAGGCACACTCCAATTGGGCAGAGAATGGAAAAGCTTATTACTTGGGGATAAGTGCTCTGAGTTAATGAATATTAATTAAGAATATTAATCTTAATGATCATGATCTGGTCGATGTGATGACACAATGACAAATGAAAATTTTAAATTAAACCAAGTGGATTGCAGCTCACCGAGGAAATGGAACGGGGCTTGAATTCTGCCAAGCGGTAATCACTGACATGACAGTGACACACAGATGGAAGTAGAAAACCTCAATTCATTAGGAAGACTGCTGACTTTAACTAATTTTAATGTTTCCAGTCCTCTCTATGTTCAAGGTCGTATATGATCTCATTGCTATTTTTCTGTAAAACTGCCAGTCATTTTGTTGTTGAAAAAGGAAAATATTTTCTTGACGAATATAATTATCATATATTTGGATAAAGAAAACCTGCTTTTCCTTAGAAGAAAGTATGCATACTATTTTCATGAGTTGTACTTTTATAGTAGCATAGATATGAACAAGATGCAAAGAGTGTAATACACCTCCTTGGGATTTATTCCATGACTGCACTTAAAAGTATTTGCGTAAATACATGTGAAATGGCTTGTTACCATGACATGTAAATAACCTTCATCGTGAAACATGCTGGTAAATCATTTGTATGAAAGAGAAATAGTGTTTGCTATGAAATGTAAACGTGCCCATGGCTATGCAGTATATGTATATATATAAAACGTATCTCACAGAAGTGAGTACACCCCTCACATTTTTGTAAATATGTTATTATATTTTTTCATGTGACAAGACTGAAGAAATGACACTTTGCTACAATGTAAAGTAGTGTTTGTAAAGCTTCTATAACAGTGTAAATTTGCTGTCCCCTCAAAATAACTCAACACACAGCCATTAAAGTCTAAATAGCTGGCAACAAAAGTGAGTACACCCCTAAGTGAAAATGTCCAAATTGGGACCAATTATCCATTTCCCTCCCAGGTGTCATGTGACTTGTTAGCATTACAATGTCTCAGGTGTGAATGGGGAGCAGGTGTGTTATATTTGGTGTTATCGCTCTCACTCTCTCATACTGGTCACTGGAAGTTCAACATGGCACCTCATGGCAAAGAACTCTCTGAGGATCTGAATAAAAGAATTGTTGCTCTACATAAAGATGGCTTAGGCTATAGGAAGATTGCCAAGACCCTGAAACTGAGCTGCAGCACGGTGGTCAGTGGTTTAACAGGACAGGTTCCACTCAGAACAGACCTCGCCATGGTCGACCAAAGAAGTTGAATGCACATGCTCAATGTCATATCCAGAGGTTGTCTTTGGGAAATAGACGTGTGAGTGCTGCCAGCATTGCTGCAGAGGTTGAAGGGGTGGGGGGTCAGCCTGTCAGTGCTCAGACCATACGCTGCACACTGTATCAAATTGGTCTGCATGGCTGTCATCCCAGAAAGAAGCCCCTTCTAAAGATGATGCACAAGAAAGCCCGCAAACAGTTTGCTGAAGACAAGCAGACTAAGGGCATGGATTACTGGAACCATGTCCTGTGGTCTGATGAGACCAAGATAAACTTAATTGGTTCAGATGGTGTCAAGTGTGTGTGGCGGCAACCAGTTGAGGAGTACAAAGAAAAGTGTGTCTTGTCTACAGTCAAGCATGGTGGTGGGAGTGTCATGGTCTGGGGCTGCATGAGTGCTGCCGGAACTGGGGAGCTACAGTTCATTGAGGGAACCATGAATGCCAACATGTACTGTGACATACTGAAGCAGAGCATGATCCCCTCCCTTCACAGACTGGGCTGCAGGGCAGCATTCCAACATGATAATGACCCCAAACACACCTCCAACACGACTACTGCCTTGCTAAAGAAGCTGAGGGTAAAGGTGATGGAGAGGCCAAGCATGTCTCCAGACCTAAACCCTAGTGAGCATCTGTGGGGCATCCTCAAACGGAAGGTGAAGGAGCTCAAGGTCTCTAACATCCACCAGGTCCATGATGTCGTCATGGAGGAGTGGAAGAGGACTCCAGTGGCAACCTGTGAAACTCCATGCCCAAGAGGGTTAAGGCAGTGCTGGAAACTAACGGTGGTCACACAAAATATGGACACTTTGGGCCCAATGTGGACATTTTCACTTAGGGGTGTACTCACTTTTGTTGCCAGCGGTTTAGACATTAATGACTGTGTCGAGTTATTTTGATGGGACAGCAAATTTACACTGTTATACAAGCTGTACACTCACTACTTTACATTGTAGCAAAGTGTGATTTCTTCAGTGTTGTCGCATGAAAAGATAGAATAAAATATTTACAAAATTGTGAGGGGTGTACTCACGTATGTGAGATACTGTGTGTATATATATATATACATATATATTTGGTAATGCTGATGGAGACTAGTAATCATGTTTTCTGCTAGAAGCTTTTTCATTATAGTTTTTAGTATAGGGCTAGGTTACCCAGCCATCAGAATAAAATGGTCACTGCTTGTGGCTATAGCCAGTGCTCAAACGAAAAAAACAAAATGACAGGCTGTAATGAAGTCGATCGACAGATCCAGCCTGCCCATACATGGATCAAAACACAGCTGGCTCCTGCTGGACCAGCTGAATTTTAATCCATCTATGGCCAGCCATCTAAAACATTAATGACAATATTTTTTACAGGTGAATAAAAGCTTTGGCCCAGTTATTGTCTGCACTTATTGAGGCTCCAGATATTGGACAGCAAGAATTTTACATATATTTCAATCTGTTAGAGCAGTTGATACACTCAAGATAAATATCTGGGTGGATGGGCTGCTGATGTTTGCATAGCGTTATCTGTTTCCCTTCCCTTTGTGGGTGTCTATGCGCTTAATATCTTTATTGGTACTGCTAATTCATTGTTTACAGAAGCATATACCAAGTGTCTCATATTTGCTGTCCTGATTACAGATGGATAATATGGGTGGGGTTCCCATAGTATGCAGACTTCCAAAGATCATGGTATTATTAAAGCTGGAAAAAAACACACATTTCTATTCTTAAGGTGCCCATTGACACGGGAAAGTCTGATCCTGTGGCAGGGCAAGTTTCTCGAGCACCTAAGGCATAATGGCCCTCTTCTTTCATGTATGTAAACTATTTCAGCAGTATAATTTGTAGATCTTGCCATTTTTTATCCCCCACCTTCCTCTGCTGAAGCATCCAATGTCACCTGTCTTGTCTGCCTTGATCTGATCATTCTTAGGTAATTTTAGCATTCCCATTAACACAGTTTAGTTCTTTATATGGGGGGGTGGGGGAGCGAGACACCTTAAACACCCACTCTCTGGATACAGAATCAAAATAGCACACCGGAATGCTTGATAATCTAATTTAATATTGCCCCAAAAATGTCCCTCTCACTTCTAGAGCATTCCCCATATCTTCCTGCACCTAGAAACGGCTTGTAATACTTCCTTTGACATCATCAACAGGCTTGTATAGTTTTTGCAGTGGCAGCTCCTGGCAGGTCAGTTGTTACTGACATAGGTGCATCCCTAGAACTACATCCCCAAAAGCCCATTTGATACACACAGTGTGTGGGCAGGCTTTGTTTTGGCTCCAGGTAAACTTTATGTAATCTTGTTGACATTGTCCACCTTAAATGCCCACATGCTTTTTTCTGAATTTTATTATTATAAATATATTTATAGGCGGCACACATGTCATGGGACAGTCCAGAGACCGTTAATCAAAATGGCAGACAACAGTGTTAGTAAGTGCATGGAACAGCGTGTGGTGATGAAATTTCTTGTAAACGAAGACATAAAACTCAAGGATATCTACAGAAGACTTGAAGCACAGTACAGAGATGAGGCACTCAGCTGTAGTAAGACATTTGAATGGTGAAAAAACATTTCAAAGACGATCCATTAGTGATGATCCCAGCCTTGGTGGTTCCCAGCCAACAGCAGTCATATCTGTGAACATTCAGCACGTGGTCCTGATCCCGCATAATCAACACATAACCTGACGTAAAGACAAATTTTTCTATGGGAACAGTGAATACAATCATTCATGAACATTTGCATTTTCAAAAAGTTAGCACACGCTGGGTGCCAAGACAGCTTTCTGCTTTTGACTGGCACAGAAGATTTGAGGTCTGCACTGCATTGAAGGAGTTTTTTGAAGGCCAGGATTTTCTGAATCACATAATTACCGTATGTTTCACTCCATAAGACACACTTTTTCCCCCCCAAAAAATGGGGGGAAATGTCTGTACATATTGACCTGTCCTCCCGCCCTCCCTCCATTTCCGTCGCCATGTTAGAATATCGGGCTGGCCACTCGGATCTTCTGTGGCAGAAGAGAGGAGGAGTCCAAGTCAGCAGTGCAGCAGCAGCAGGCAGGGCCCAAAGCAGCTGCCCCTTAAGCCCATGCTGCCCTGTCTGCTTGCAGAGCAGACAGGGTACGATGAAGACATCATTGTATCCCCAGCCAGCAGGGAGGAGGCGGGGCCAGTTCCAGGAGCTCCACTGACACCACCCCATGCAGCCTGTATGCTCTGGAGGGAACTGCTAGTAGAAGCTGAGATGTGAGTGGGAGCCCCGCCCTCAAAGAGGATACTGAACCCAGCTGGCCAGATATGTCCCCCCCCTACCCCATAGACTGCCTGTGGACTGCTATACCAAACTGTATGTATGTGCATTGCTGGAAGGTCTCAGTTCATCCCCTGTACTATGTCTGCAGTCTCTGGCCATCTCCTGCAGAATATCCGCAGTATCTGGTCATCTCCTGTGGTATATCCGCAGTCTCTGGTCATCTCCTGTCGTACATCCACAGTCTCTGGACATCTCCTGTAGTACATCCACAGTCTCTGGTCATCTCCTGTAGTACATCCAGTCTCTGGTCATCTCCTGTAGTACATCCACAGTCTCTGGTCATCTCCTGTAGTACATCCGCAGTCTCTGGTCATCTCCTGTAGTACATCCGCAGTCTCTGGTCATCTCCTGTAGTACATCCGCAGTCTCTGGTCATCTCCTGTAGTAGATCCGCAGTCTCTGATCATCTCCTGTACTATGTCCGCAGTCTCTGGTCATCTCCTGTAGTATGTCTGCAGTCTCTGGTCATCTCCTGTAGTATGTCCGCAGTCTCTGGTCATCTCCTGTAGTACATCCACAGTCTCTGGTCATCTCCTGTACTATGTCCGCAGTCTCTGGTCATTTCCTGTAGTACATCCACATTCTCTAGTCATCTCCTGTAGTACATCCACAGTCTCTGGTTATCTTTTATAGTACATCAGCAGTTTCTGATCATCTCCTGTAGTACATCCACAGTCTGGCCATCCCCTGTAGTAGTATGTCTGCAGTCTCTGGTCATCTCCTGATTCAGAATATTTTTTTTCCTGTTTTCCTCCTCTAAAACCTAGGTGTGTTTTATGGTCAGGTGTGTTTTATGGATTGAAAAATACGGTACATGTGATAAAACCTGGGCTATCATTTCACACTGGAATCAAAACGAGCATAAAAGCAGTGGAAGCATGCAAACTCACACCACCAAAAATATTTCCAACGATTGTGTCTGCAGGAAAAGTGATGGCAAGTGTTTTCTGGGACAACCATGTTATTCAGCACTGATGATGAAGTGAAGCAGGCTGTCCTAGGATGTTTCAGGTATATTGACAAATCTTTCTATGCCAAAGATTTCCAGGCATTATTTAAATGCTGGGAAAAGTGTAAAAATGTAGCAGGGGAGTATGTAGAAAAATAAATGCAGTTTCCATTTGTTCTTTCATTATAAAAACCTCAAAAGTCTCATTTTGACTTACAAGCCCCTTGTATTTATAATATAGACTTCAGGTATGTGTTTGATAGAGATTGGCTAGTGACATGACTGCACATAAGCACTTGAATAGGGAGCAAATAAAAAGAGACAAGACAGGTTTTATCTTGCAATAAAATTAGAGTGTATTATTTAAGAGACATTGACCACAAATATTGTTCAGTGGTTGGACAGTATGTAAACAGCCTGGTTAGTACACAATATTAATTGGAGAGACAAGACACGTTTTATCTTGAAATATGAATTAGAGTGTATTATTTAAAGTAGTTCTAAAGCTTTAAGGTTTTTTTACCTTAATGAATTCTATGCATTAAGGTAAACAAAACCCTTCCAAGTGCAGCCTACCCCCACCAGTCTCCTCTTGTACTTACCCGAACCCGATCTCAATCCAGCAATGTGTGCAAGAGCAGCAGCTCTTTATGGACTCTCTCTCCTCATTGAACAGAAAGGCAGCAGTGGGAGCCATTGGCTCCTGCTGCTTTCAGTCAGAACCAGTGAGGAGGGAGCAGGAGGCAGGGCCAAGCTGTGCTTTTTATGTCTAAGGACACACAGAGCCAGCTCGGGAGCAAGCATGCACTAGTGTCCCCATACCAAGAAGCTTTCTATGGGCCATTTGGAAGGTGGGAAGAGCAGACAACACTGGCGAGGGACCCAAGAAGAGGAGAATCTGGACTGCTTTGTGCAAAACCATTGCACGGAGTAGAGATGTTTGTTTTTTTTAAAATAACTTGCAAAGCTTTACAATCATTTTAAGAGACATTAGCAAAAAATATTGTACAATGGCTATACAGTGCAGCTCCAGATGTCAGTGAGAATCATCTACTATCTAGAGCTGAAAAAAAGCTACACTATAACCAATAATCAACAACACATGAAGAAGATAAATCTAATGACCAAGGGGAAGGGCAGGCAGCAGCAAAAATTAACTGTAGAAGATCAAGGCCATAGGCTGCCTGCTGTTCCCCAATTCAGGTTAAATGTTTAGGGTAGTATAATGTCTTTTATTGTGCTAGGGACTTTTTTTTATTTCAGGGACACAGTGTACACTTGTTGCTGACACAGGCAAAGCTATCCTTTCTTTGCAACACATCATAATTTACTTGTGTGCTAAAGTAGTGTGCACCTAAGCACCACATATACCTATTGCCATAGCTGCCATTGAATTTAGGCAATCTCTTGTTGTAAGGCAGGCCTAAAGTGAGAGGCAGAGGTTCTGCATGGGATGGTAGTAGGAGATAAACAGGTTCTGCAGGACAAACTGGTGATAATGCATCACCTTCTAAAGTAAGGGCATGTCTGCTTTTTCTATCTCAGAGTGGTCATGCTTTACAGCCACAGCATATGCAGTAGGCAGTGAAGTGGCTGATAAGCCATTATCTTTCTCTCCTCCTCCTTCACCTCCTCCTCTTCTGCTAATCCACCATAGAAAAATTGGCTATAAGGTGTTGGCATAATAATTTGACCATGCAAACTCTGATTTGCTACAAGAGGAAGATCATGCACATGTTTTCCTTCTCTCGGCTATTGAGGATGAAAAAGATAGCAATATGACCATAAAGGGAGAGGAGGATTCAGCCACACTGTAGTCAGGAGACATCAGGCAGGGAGCAGCAAAAAAGCAGTGATGTTCCAGCAGCAGGGGCTTACTGTAAAGTGGGCTCCAGCAACGAGGACGGAGTAGATAATAGACGACAGAACACCTGTGGGTGCCACCGATTGGTGAGGAAAGTTCTGATGAAAGGACAGAACAGCAGCATGGGGGAATTTTGTCCAGAGGCAGGGGTAGCTTGGCATCCTAATCAATCTGGCAGCACTGCCCCACATGCCCTGCTATCCCCAGGGCTAGTCCTTAGGTCTCTGCAGTGTGGGCCTTTTTAAAGTATCTGCTACTGGAGCAGAAGCAAAAACATCCCCAAATTACCCTCATGCTCATTGTCTAATGTACATGGTTCAAATTCCGACATTTGAAAATTGTACGTTATCATGCATTTTGTAATGCAATGGTGCCACCATTGATTTTGAAATTTGACCAACCAAGCCTTTAATTTCACCTCATGTTCCTACAGAAAAGAATTTTTGTGGCCAGAAATTTTCTTTTCTTTCCAGGTCACAGCTCATGCTCGCTTCTTTTTCAATTACATTTCTTGCACTATTCTCCTATCAATGACTAGAAATTTGTTCATTTTTTAAAAAATTTCCAACATGCCCCGATCGCTCAAATTCGATGGTCGCTTGAAAGACGGCTGTTGCTGTGGCCCACTAATGGTGTGCGAAATTCGAACAAAAATTCTTAAAAAAGATTTTCAAAATAAAATTTCCTTCAGCATTCGACCCATATATGGCCGACTTTAGTGCCAGCCTGGTAAAACTGCTGTCTTTGCAGCTGTTTCCACTCCAGCTTATTGAACCAGCTCATTGATACTAGTTGGCAAAAATATCCCATTTCCTCAAGTTCATGGCCTTCAATGTCCCATATCGTCTGACCTTTCCTTTCACTATTTTTTGCATTCTTTTATTAAACATTATTTACAGATTTTAATTTTTATACTATAATAAATTAGTGGAAAACAAACCACATCTATATCCATATTAAAAATTATTATTCACAACTTTATTTTTTTTTTCAAATATAACCATGGTTTTAACTTGCACAACATATATTTAAGAAGATACATAAATATAACCAAACAAAACATATCCAAGTAATAATTTAGGAACATTAATAAAGATAAACTAGTGCATGCGAACAGATTATCCTAGTTTAATCTTCAAACTGCACATATAATATAATTATATCAGCTTGAAAGCAGTGATGACCTTTTCAGAGATAATACTGAGTGATGGGGCTCCAGTTTAACAGGTTTCCAGTGTTGTTATTCCAAACACAATAGGCTTACATTATTTCAAGGGCGAACAATTTATATCAAAGTGTATATGAACAGTCTTACGTATGAAAGGCATGTTTTCTTAACAAACCCTTCCTTGATGCAAACTCTTTGTTATAATATGTTTTTTTTTTAGGTACAACATTTATGCATTTCAGAAGAAGTAACCCTGTAATGTGAATCTAAAAGCAAATGTAAACTCTAACTGAATCATATTTACTTTGGTAGAGTACTGTGTATCCTAAACAATTGCCATGCTTTTTTCTATACAATATTGTTTAAAAAAAATTTCCTGCATGTGCAATGTGTGTCAATACAGCTGTTGGTAGGCTCCACTTGGAAGGATTTGGGGACAAGAAAAGAGCACTGTCAAACTATAACAGGAAATGCCTAAACAAAGACCTTCATGGTCACTATGTTCACTAGGTATCATCTTAATAACAGCTGCAGTTTTCAAACATTGGAAAATACTTTTGAAATTACAATAAAGTGACATTGCAAGGTTATTTGCACAGAATGAACATTCTCTAGACAAGCAAAATACATACAGTACGTTTCTGGTAGCACGGTTTCTTCTCATTGCCCACCCCAGGTATTCAACACTTCCGAGTGTGTACAATATCTGCTCCCCAGCTGCAAATTATGCTTGCTCCCGCCACCTTGAATGTCACTACAGGACATATAAGCCAGAGGAGGAAACCACAGTGTGTGGCATTGTAGCAGGTATTCAATTTTTTTTTGTTTATTTAATTTTTCTAATACAAAAAAAAGAACATCATAATCCATAAAAAATAAGACCAAAATACAAAACACAAATACCATATCAAAACCTAAATTCCCTTTACAGCACTTTTTCTTCCCTAGCCTTCTTCCCTACCCCCCACCCTCCATCACACCCCTGTCCAAATCCCCATACTTCTATTTATCCTCCTCCATGATTCTCTATCCATATCATACTCTTCCATCCTACTTCCTTTCTTGCATTTGGAATCTCCGTTAGACTTCCTCAGATATATTTCCTCTAGACCACTAATTCCAGATATTTTGTTGCTGATTTAAAGGTTATCCAACTACTTCATGTTTTCCTAAATATATCTAATTTATCCACCTCAATATGATGTAACTCCTCCATCCTATAGATATTTTCCACTCTTTTTATCCAATCTTTTAATCTTTGTGGCTCAGGGACTTGCCAAAATTTGGGGATCAAGCCCTTAGCCGCACTGATTAAATGATACAATACCCTATTCTGAGACAAGTTCATTAAAGGCTCAAGTTTGTAAAACAGACACATCCGTGGATCTTTCTGGACCGTAATCCCACATATTTCCTGGATAAGTAATATTATTCCCTTCCAGTAGTCCTGTATATTCGGGCAGTCCCACCAAAGGTGACCCATTGTTCCCTTTTCCCCACAACCTCTCCAACACAACGGTGAGACAAGCAGGTATTTAATTTAACCAAAGTTTCAAAATCCTCAGCTTGCAGGAAGAAGCAAAGGGGTGGCATTTTTCACACAGGCCACCATAAAGGTAAATACATAGGGAGGAATTTACTAAAACTGGGGTAGGCAGAAACTGGAGCAGCTGTGCATGGTAGCCAAACAGTTTTTAGCTTTCATTTTCAAAGCTTAACTGAACGAGTTGAAGTTAGAAGCTGCTATGAACAGCTGCTCCAGATTTTGTCTGCCACAGTTTTAGTAATCCCCCCCCCATTACCTCCTCTTTTACAGGGTGTTCATTTTGCACAAGTAACACTATGGTGACAGGGTTCCTTTGAGATGAGAAAGCTAATATGAGATTTTAGTGATTGGGTTTGCACACACTTTAATAGCTACTCGATTGGTCCTGACCCAGAGCTTTTGACCACCCTTTTTGTAATTCCATTGTGTTGGCATTCTGGATACCACCTCCTCTATAATGGTTCCAAAGCTGGTCAAGTCTCTTTGAGTCAAGAGATAATTAGAAACTTTGGAAAACCTTGTCTGATAACTAACACTGTTTACCCTTTGATAAGCCAGCTCAGAAGGTATCTGCAGAGTTCAATCCCCACCTCACCCTATAGGCTAAACACAAAGGTGTGTTTAAAAACTTGATGGCAGGCATAGGTGTTTGAGGCTTGATCAACTGTACCTGCACACCGGACCACTCTCTAATGTTTACTTGACTTTTTTTCTTTACAGCAGTTCTTTACTATACTACTTGTCAGGCTCCGCCCAACGGGATCTCTAGTGGTCCACAGCACGGGGTTTCCCAGGACGCGGAGTCTAAGTCCCAGTCTGCCTTTTCACCAGGGCCCCTGATGGTGGGGATGGACTTGGTGCAAGACTGGAACCAGGTCGCGCCCCTGGGCACCCCCGGCGGTGGTAGAGGGGTCCCGCTGAGGGTATGTGCCCGGGATGAGCCTGCTGCGAAGGGGACGACGGGTCCGATCCGAGCGGATGGATGGGATGGCAGATTCCGACCCGAGCGGGATGGATGGATGACAGATCCCGATCCGAGCGGGATGGATGGGTGACAGCTAGGAGTGAGTGAGGTCAGACTAGCCGGGACGGTATCGTG
The DNA here is from genome assembly GCF_062004578.1 of Staurois parvus. Lineage (NCBI taxonomy): Eukaryota > Metazoa > Chordata > Amphibia > Anura > Ranidae > Staurois > Staurois parvus. Next base: position 29,252,029 of record NW_028317821.1, read on the forward strand.
CGGGCAGCGTGGTACAGGGGGAGTAAGCGGAGAATGGTCGGGGTCACAAGCCAGGATCAGCAGGTAGCGGGCAGCGCGGTACAGAGGGTCAGGCAGGAGGATGGTCAGGGACGAGCCGGGGTCAGAGCAGGAGAGGGTCAGCATAAGTCAGAACAGGCAGAGTTTGGCAACTAGGAAGCGTACTTACAGGACAGGAACAAGACCTTGCGGCAACCTGGAGATGCACAGGGCAGCTTTAAATAGAGCGCTCTGTTCTCCCATTGGTGCGGCCGCGATCGCTACTGCGCATGCGCGGCCGCCGCCGCGATCGCCGGCCGGGACGGATCGGCCATCTGCGCATGCGCGCACCGCCGAGGACCCGGGATCCCTGACATTGCCCCCCCCCTACGGGCAACCTCCGGATGCCCAACCGACCCCTACCGGATGGCTGGGTCTGAAAAAATTCCCGCACAAGTCTTGGGGCGTGCACATTTTGGGCCGGCTCCCATGAATTTTCCTCCGCCCCATATCCTTTCCATTTAACCAGAAACTGAGTTCGGCCTCCCCTCTTCCTACAATCTAAGATAGCTTCAACTTCAAACTCCTCCTCCCCATCCACGTCTACTGCCTCCGGTGGTTTAGACCTTCGATCCGGGAAGGGATCTGGAGTTGCTGGTTTCAACAGGGACACGTGGAAGACCGGATGAACCTTCATAGACTCGGGCAGTGCAAGCTCGTATGCCACCTCGTTGATCTTACGTTTTACACGAAAGGGCCCCAAGAATTTGGGAGCCAGTTTCTTCGAAGGGCAGGGCATTTTCAAATTTGCGGTGGACAACCAAACCTGGTCCTCTGGCTGCAAACTCAATTCCCCCCTTCTCTTCTTATCAAATGCCCTCTTATTGTCACCCTGGGCCTTTGCCATTGCTTCCTGCAATACCTTGCTATTGGTTGACAAAAAGTTCAACATATCCTGCGTGGCCAGGACTGCGACCTCCGGGATCAGATCGGGCAGGAATACAGGGTGGAACCCGTAGTTTGAGAAAAACGGGGACTGTCTAGTAGCCGAGTGACTCGCATTGTTATATGCGAATTCCGCAAGTGGCAGGAGAGTAAACCAGTCATCTTGGAGGAAGGTGGTATAGCACCTGAGGTACTGTTCTAGGGTCTGGTTTGTACGCTCCGTCTGGCCATTGGTCTGTGGGTGGTAAGCAGAGGAGAATGACAGCTTGATTCCCAGGGTATCACATAAAGCTTTCCAGAACCTGGATGTAAACTGAACCCCTCTGTCAGATACAATATCCCTGGGAATTCCGTGGAGTCTTACCACTTCTTTAATAAACACACGTGCTGTCTCAAGGGCCATAGGGGTGTCCTTTAGAGATACAAAATGGGCCATCTTGGACAGGCGGTCTACAATCACGAAGATTGCTGTGTGGTCCTGAGAGGGTGGAAGTTCCACAATAAAGTCAATGGAAATCATTGTCCATGGTCTGTCGGGTATTGGTAATGGACGCAAGAGACCCCAAGCCTTATTCCTAGTAGGCTTGTTCCTCTGACAAACGGGACAGGTTTTTACGTAAGTTTCGCACTCTCTGGCCATATTAGGCCACCAGAAGGTACGCTGCAACAGCTCCAAGGTCTTACGTACCCCAAAGTGCCCGGCCAGTGGGTGATCATGGCTGTATCCTAATACCAATGTATGGGCTTCCTCAGGCACCACAATCTGATCCTCTTTCCAGAGGAGTCCCTCCCTATTTAGTAAGGGGACACCGGGTGGGCCTTGCATACCTACGGACGCGGTCTGCAATTGAGAATGAAGCTCCGATTGGAGGGCTAGGAAATTCCCTGGGGACAGGATAGTGTCTGGCTTGGGACTCTCTTCGGGGTCCCCAAACATGCGGGAGAGCGCATCAGGTTTCGTGTTCTTAGACCCTGGCCTTTAAGTTATATGGAAAAAGAACCGTGAAAAGAACAGTGCCCACCTGGCCTGACGTGGCCTCAGACGTTTAGCTGTTCTCAAATATTCTAGGTTCTTGTGATCCGTGAAAATCAATATCGGGTGTACCGCCCCCTCTAACAGGTATCTCCATTCCTCTAGTGCCACCTTGATCGCCAAGAGTTCCCGATCCCCGATATCGTAATTCCTTTCAGCAGGAGTTAGTTTCCTGGAGAAGAAAGCCACCGGGTACACAAGCTCTTTGATGCCCTTCCTCTGGGACAGGATCGCCCCGACCGCATTCTCGGATGCGTCTACCTCCAAGATATATGGCAAGGATGAATCGGGGTGGCTCAAAATAGGAGCTGCCGTAAACAACTCTTTTAAAGCTTCGAATGCCCTCTGTGCCTCAGGCGTCCACTGGAAGCGGACCCCCTGCCTGGTCAGCTGGGTGATAGGAGATACTAGGCCCGAAAAGTTCTTAATGAACTTCCTATAAAAGTTCGCGAAGCCAATAAAGCGTTGGACCGCTTTCTTATCGGTGGGTGCTGGCCAGTCTAAGATGGCCGAAACCTTTTGGGGATCCATGGCTATTCCCGTGGGAGAGATGGTTAGGCCCAGAAATGAAATACTACTCTGTTCAAAACAGCACTTGTCTGCCTTGGCATACAAGCTGTGTTGGCGGAGCCGTTCTAACACACGCTTCACATGACCCCTATGGTCCTCCAAGGTTGGGGAAAAGATAAGGATATCGTCTAGGTATACAATGACGAAGATATCCAGATAGTCCCTGAACACATCGTTTATGAAATGCTGGAAGGTGGCTGGAGCGTTACATAGGCCGAAGGGCATAACCAAATATTCAAAGTGTCCAAATCTGGTAGGGAATGCTGTCTTCCACTCGTCCCCCTCTCTGATACGGACTAAATTATAGGCACCTCTCAAGTCTAGTTTAGTGAAGACAGATGCTGACTTCAACCTCTGAAAAAGTTTGGGGACTAGTGGTAGCGGGTAACGGTTCTTCACCGTAACTTTATTCAACTCCCGGTAATCTACGCAGGGCCAGAGGGACTTGTCCTTTTTTTCCACAAAGAAAATGCCCGCCCCAGCTGGCGACGTGGAGGGTCTAATAAACCCCTTATGGAGGTTTTCATCGATATATTCTCTCAGTACCCCTAACTCCCGCTCGGATAAGGGGAATATCCGCCCAAATGGAATCTCCGACCCTGGGAGGAGATCAATTGGGCAGTCATAACCTCGGTGCGGGGGGAGAGTGTCCGCCCCCCGCTTGCTAAACACATCCAAAAAACTATGGTAGGCCGAAGGAATGACTTGCGCCAGTTCCACATCTGTCTCTAGACACAACAAGGTCCCCGGAATCAGGGAAGTCTTAGGGAGGCAATGCTTCTGGCAGTATGTGGAGAGGAACTGGATAGAACCTGTCTTCCAGTCCACCTGGGGATTATGGGCTCGTAACCACGGGAGCCCCAAAATAATTGGAAATAACGGGGATGCTATGGCGTCTAACCGAAGGATTTCTTCATGATGGGTCGATATAGTGGTACGGATAGGTGGGGTTTCATGGTCCACCACCCCTGACTTAATACGGGATCCATCTGCCAGAAAAATATTTAATCCCACCTCCTTAGCTTGTAGGGGGATTCGTTGCTGAACTGCAAAGTCCAAATCTATGAAGCAACTACACGCCCCAGAATCCACAATTGCTGTGGTCACCACCGTTCTCCCCGGCAGCTGAAGTGACACAGGTACCGCTAGATAACTAGTGTTGCCCACACTGGTAGAATTGACAGTAGAAAAAACAGCGGAACACTTACCCCCCTTGGCTGGACAGGTACGTACCACATGGCCTGCTCCCCCACAGTATAGACAGAGATGGTTGGTAAGACGCCTCTGGCGTTCCTCAGGTGTAAGTGTCAGCCGTGTCCTTCCCGGTGGCCGGTTTTGGGTGTATCCATAGCATCCTGATTCTGGCTTGCCGGCTGGAACTGGGTTGAAGCCTGAGGGGGTGTTTCAGTTGGTCCTCGTCCTTGGTTGCACTTTTCCTGCCTGCGCTCCCGCAACCGGCGGTCAATTCGAATAGTCAATGCTATTAGGGCCTCCAAAGTACTAGGTATGTGTATTCGGGCCAATTCGTCCTTCAGTGATTCAGCTAACCCAATGCGGAACTGGTGGTGCAGAGCCGCCTCGTTCCATTGGCTGTCACTACGCCAACGCCTGAATTCGGCGGCATAGTCCTCCACTGTCCGGTGACCCTGCCCGGCGGTGGTAGAGGGGTCCCGCTGAGGGTATGTGCCCGGGATGAGCCTGCTGCGAAGGGGACGACGGGTCCGATCCGAGCGGATGGATGGGATGGCAGATTCCGACCCGAGCGGGATGAACGGATGACAGATCCCGATCCGAGCGGGATGGATGGGTGACAGCTAGGAGTGAGTGAGGTCAGACTAGCCGGGTCGGTATCGTGCGGGCAGCGTGGTACAGGGGGAGTAAGCGGAGAATGGTCGGGGTCACAAGCCAGGATCAGCAGGTAGCGGGCAGCGCGGTACAGAGGGTCAGGCAGGAGGATGGTCAGGGACGAGCCGGGGTCAGAGCAGGAGAGGGTCAGCATAAGTCAGAACAGGCAGAGTTTGGCAACTAGGAAGCGTACTTACAGGACAGGAACAAGACCTTACGGCAACCTGGAGATGCACAGGGCAGCTTTAAATAGAGCGCCCTGTTCTCCCATTGGTGCGGCCACGATCGCTACTGCACATGCGCGGCCGCTGCCGCGATCGCTGGCCGGGACGGATCGGCCGTCTGCGCATGCGCGCACCGCCGAGGACCCGGGATCCCTGACACTACTCCATCCTTAAGCCTAGTACACATGATCAAAAAATCATACAAAAAAAAAGTGATCATGCGATAATCTGAACATTAGTACACATCATATGATTTTTGTTTAATGAGTACAGTTTTCGTACGAAAATACAATACAAATACAATATATTACATCACTTTTGAATTTTTAATCTGCCGTACAAGAATTTTCGTAACTTTAACAACCTCTTCACTTTTGATATGAGACTAGCATACAAAAAAAACACAATCATTCGTCCGATATTCTCATCATATGTATGGGGCCTTAAAATCTTTCATGGTTGGTTGTAAATCCAGCCTCAAGCAATCATGTGATGTATGAAGGCCTATGAGTTTAGAGCACAGTGTTTGTTTATTTATGGGGACTTACACATTTTTATATGTTCCTTCCATTGTAGCCAGTTTTTTAAAACCTTTATACATGGGCAATGCAGTTAGAAGTAATGCTAGTCGTTGTAGAAGTACCCAATGAGTGTTTTAATTAATGTTTAACCTAGCTTGGGTGAGGACACAGCTGTATTTGGGACAGTGACATGTAGATCTTGGATTTCTTGAGTAATCTTACATATATGCAGTATCTAAGCACGCAGAGCAAAATATCAGGTATGTTTCAAAGTGTCTTTCCTTAGTAGTATATTTGCCATCCTCCTACTCTGTTCAGTTAACGGGGAGTAAATAAAATATCCAGTAACTTAGGGTATAGAGAGCAATGTGACTTTGTTTATATGACAACAGTGGTGTTTGGTAATTGGCCTAGCACTGTGCACAGCACTATGTGGACACAAACCAGAGCAACCCAGAGCTTACACAAGGGTGTCTTTCTTTGTCTCAGCTGATGAACAGAATAGAGGAAGAGCAGTTTATTGGATATAGTGCAGGTTTACTTAAAGATTCCTATAGCTGTAAGGTCAATGTCATATGGATTGTTTGTCTTATCCATAGATCTCTTAATGGATTCATCAATGTGCCCATTTATTTATGAAAACATACTTTGAGATACTCTGGTCATCCACTACATTACTTAAAGTGATTCTAAAGGTTTAAGGTTTTTTTACCTTCATGCATTCTTTGCATGAAGGTAAAATACCTTCAGTGTGCAGCTCCCCCCACAGCCGCCCAATACTTACCTGAGCCCATCTTGATCCACCAATGTGCACAAGAGCCTTGGCTCCCCCAGGTCTCTCTCTTCTCGTTGGCTGAGACACAGCAGTGGGAGTCATTGGTGTAGCAATTGTATGTACAGAGATGGATTCGGTCATCCATCTTGCTACAGATCCTCTATCTTGTATCATTCTCTCTCCCTCCAATCCCCCTCCCTCAGGAATGTGGTCTGTAGGTATGCTGAGATAACAATCATCAGGCACAGCGGGATAACTTCGTGGTTATAAACCCCAATTAGCCTGGGCCCAGTATGTCTGTGAGACTCTTGCTTGGAGAGGATCGTAAAGCTATAAACCAGTCCTTCACTGAACATGAAAGACATTCCAAGATAACAGTAAAACAGGCATCCTATTTAAAACCCCTTTTCCATATAATTTCATATCTTAAGATAGAAAATAATTACAATGAAACAAATCATATATTCGGATAGCTCAGTTTAATGTGAGTCGCCTGATATCTTACACCCCTAGTTAAAGTCTACAGGAGAGGCTGCTACATGTACCTAGGGAAGATTATTGACCATGGTATAACTTGTGAGGAATTTGGTCACAGCCTGAGTTCCCCACCTAAAACACCCCTCTCCAAATGAGGCGATTGGTTCTCTGCTTTAAGGAGACACCCTGCTGAGTTCCTAGAAAAGAGGCTGTTATGCTTGGAGCAGTAAGATGAAGAGATCTCCCTTTTAACACCAGGAACCAACTTTGGGAGAAAAGGCACCCTTTTGCTCAGGACCCTTGAAGCTGCTTAAACCTAGGCTGACAGCAAGTATTCTACCTCTCTAAATTTCTTTCTGTTATCTCCCTGTTGTGGTATTGCTCTCTGAATTTATATATATATATTGGCTACTTCTTTTTCTGTAAATACTTTTATTGCACCATTTTGACCTTTTTAGTAATAAATCTTATTTTCTGAAAAGTGTTGAACTGTTTCTAAAGCTCTTTAATGCAAACTAAGAATCCCTGTCTCTGAAGAGCGCTACTGTGTGTTTTTAACCCTCTATATACATCTGCTTGCGGCGACAGTGTGTATACAGGCGATTATTCAAACATCATAGTGTTATTGCTAATATTGGCAGTTTCCTCCTTGTCTGTACAAAAAGGCGGTGGTGGCAGTGTGAAGGGTTAATTGCGTAATTACCTGACCCAGTAACAATCGCTCTCAGGCTGCAGGTACATAGATTGTGGTCTATTAGCTGTAAAATCTTTGTGCAGGGTGCAGCTGAGTGTGGCATTGTTCCGCACGTGACGGCGTGGTTTTAGATTGGCTAGTCCTTCGGTCACGAGTTGGTGAGAAGGGCTGGGGGTCTGACGCCTCATCCATCACAATTGGCTTCCGCTGCTGTCAATCACAGCCAGTGAAGAAGGAGCAGGATCAGGACTGAGTCACCCTCTCTGTGTTCAGTAGACACGCAGAACCAGCTCAGGAGCGAGCACAAACCACTTTAAAGTAGAACTTTACTCTCTCAGTCAACATTGACTATTATTAATACTTCTATTCATCTACTCCTAGCATTGGCAAATATATAGGAAATTATATTATATGTACTTGTTTAAAACTTTTTTACATTTCTTCAGTTATTTCCTGGTTTCCATGCCTAGGCAAATTATGTCATACATCCCAGGAGTCTTCAGGAGGGGAGAAGGGGTTTTCTCAACTAAGCGCACCTTCCTGCCTGTATGCCTAAGCTAAGGGCAGATGGATTCCAGGAAGTAAATGCTACATTAATAATCTGCCCTTACTTAAGATGGCCACTGCCGGAAATGCTAGAGGGGTGGATTTCAAAGTGATCTCCTCACAGGCACAAAAGCAGCATTGGCTCCGGCTGCTGTGAATCAAATCCTGTGATGAGGGAATATGGGGTTGTATGGAAACAAACAGCCAGGCTCGGGAGTGAGCCCTCACATTTGCCTCCATAGCAAGCCTTTGCTATGGGGGCAGACTCAGAAGAGGAAGAGCAGACAGCGCCAGCTGGGGACCTAAGAAGGGGAAGTAAGGGACCTCTCTGTGCAAAACTATTGCACAGAGCTGGTAAGTATAACATGTTTGTTAATTTTTATTTTTTTTTTTTAAACTGAGCCTTTACAAGCGGTTTAAGATTTTATGTCAAGGTGGTGGATTTGGTGGATTTTCTGCAATGAGGATTCTCTGAATGTGCTACTGAGAAAATTAGATGTTACACTACTATTTACAACCATACATTGATTCTATAATGTTTAGTTTATTTTTATATTACATGGCACTTGCTATGCAGCTTGAGCGTTTCCACAAGAATATTTCTCATTTAACCCAGGCTGTGTTACCAATGTAGCCAGTGACATTAACTATCATTTGTTGCAAAACCCATGATGGAGTGACTCTGTATTAGCAGTCATATCAACCCAGAGCCTTTATTTCTCAACATGTGGCATGAAAATGATTGTGTATAGGGGATGCTTTGTGGTAGATTGATTATGTGGTTAATTTCTAACTTCACTAACAGGCTTTATTGTAGTCAAGTGACCCTGCTATTTTAGTATAGCCAAATATGAATGGTGCCAAATTAATTATCAGTCATATTGTTTGGCTGCTTGTATATGACCAGCTGCATTAGCAATAATTTGCTATGCTATCATTTTGATTATGCAGCATTGAGTATCTGAAGCACCAAGTTTAATTGTTAACATTTGTATAAAACTTTTACTTATAGCGAAGTTACCTTTAAATGTTCTTCTCAACCAGTGGCAGCTACCTGGCCAAATGCTTACCTACAGCCCCCATCCATTCCTGGATCCTGTGCTCACATAAAAGTACCAGTATTAAAGAAATAATAATTAAAACACAGACAGATCATGGACTAAAGCGGCAAAGCCCCTTTTTGGGGGTTAAGATATTTCTGAGGTGAACAATGTTAATAAATAACACATGAACAACAAATATTAAAGAAATTGTCCATCAATCTGATAATCTCACATTTGTGCCCCACAAAGCTAGCCAGGAAGCTTGACAATGACCACTGAACTTTTTTGGATTGAAGTCTAGAGGTGACAGATTAAGATGAAGAGACAGAAACATCACAATTGACTGATTTTTCTCCAAAGGTGACGACACTAATCCTATAAGTACTTGATAGATCTCTTGCCGAGCAACCCCAGTCAGAACTCGTGTGTGTATACATATAAACACATATGAACATACCAAAAAGTGGGAATAAAGAAAGGAAAATGGGGACACAGCAGCTGCATGAAGTTAGTGTCATTTTCCATGACCTTAACAGGGTGCAGGGGCGGACTGACCATTTGGAAACTCGGCACTGCCCGAGGGCCCGGGGTCAGTAGGGGGCCCCATGAGATGCCCCTGGTACCTTTTTCATAGGCTTTTTTGAGTTTGGGCAAGGACACAGGGGCCCCATGATGCCCTATTGCCCGGGGGCCCCATGAGTTGTCAGTCCTCCCCTGACAGGATGTACACAGTGTTCAGATCCGACATACATGTCTTACCACTCTTTGATGTCTAGAGCAATTTTCAGATAGCCTTGGACAGAACACATAGTCATAAGAAAAGATCATTTGTCTGAATATACTTAGATTGTCATCACACAGATTTTGAAAAATCGCTGCACCCTTGCTGGTAAGGGACAAGTGACAATTGGTGGTTAAGTGCCAGCACTGGGGCAAAGCTCTGTAAAGCTAAACTCAGGGAAACTTTAAAAATGTATCTTGCACTGGGGCTGTGCTCGCACTGCAAGGGTTAATTGCTTGTTTAGGTCTATTGGATTAAAATATATGTACTTACCTGATCCTCTGTGCTGCTAGACTGGTCACCACACCATCTTTTCTCCCCATGCTCCAGTAGCCTAAGGTCCTGACATCATCAAGACCAATGCAAGGTCCATAGACCTGCAATGGATGTGATGATGCCGTGGGACAGTCCACTGCCAGAATTGAGAGGAGCCCCATCTAAGTAGAGGACCAGGTAAGTAAAAGTGCTTCTCCTCTCCCATAGACAAAACGAGCAGTTAACCTTTCCAGGGTTGCAGTGCCACATAATTTAAAATTTTCCTGGAGTTAGGCTTTAAAAGAGAAGTATGGACAAAATGTTTTTGGCCATACTTCTCTTGTGGATCATAGGAGTGCACTTACTTGTCCTCCTGTGACCCAGAATCATCCCAAAGTTGGGTAACGCCCATTGCCGACTGACATCGCAGAGTGGCTGCAGGTTCTGGAAGGATCCCAACCATATTGTGGGGATCCAACCAACTGCTTGTTTGACAGATGCAATAATATGAATAAATAAGTGCCACACAGTGTGGCTGAGAGCCAAAGCCAGTGGCTCCTGCAGCTTCCCTAGTCCGGCGTTCCAGTTAGTGCTGGAGGGGCATAGCAGAGAGCGTTGACTGACAGTCACTGCTTTCAGCTCCAAGGAGACTGAGAGGTGAGTTCTTGGTTCTTGCTCAGTTCTCACTCTTAGAGCAGACGTGGAACAGCTGCAGCATCACACTGATGCTGCAGCATTGAGGTGTTTACGTATGTTTGTTTAACCCCCATACATCTTCTTTAAGCTTGGGGCCCCGAAAGCAGTGCTGCATCCTTTGCAGCAGCAGCTGCTTGTTTACATGCTGGCAGCCACTGTTCTTAGTGGGCATGTGGAGTTCCTAGGACAGCAATTGGAGCCTGATCAGCAGGTGACACATATGGGGGAAGCAGAAGGAGATTCAGCCCCTGGGAAAGAGAGCGAGCAAGGGGCACGAAAAATCTGGGCCTGATTGGAGAAGCAGGCAGAGAGGTAAAAAAGATCAACTTTTTTACTCCAAACAACCAGAAAAAAATGAAGAAAAAAAAACAAACAGAACTGTATGATTACATTTAAAGAAAGGACAAATTAAATAGCTACTTATCATTAACAAATTAATCGTTGTCCAAAAAAAATTACCTACAAATTTTTTTTTTCTGTACATTCTTTACGCACAGCGTAACGATGGTCTTAAAGTTACCTATATAAAAAAAGTGTTCATTTAAAAGTTGTTTTTTTTCGGTGATTTTTTTTTTAAATATTTTTTTTTTTCTATACTGAATGGCAAACACTTAAGCATTGACTACCCAGTAACAAAGTAGTGAAATGTCTGAGTGGAAAATGGACAGGGCAACAGGGTTAATAGCAGGGGGGCAGATGGAATTGGGAAACATGCTGTCCTTTTCTTTGTAGGTTTGTTCCACCATGATGTTTGGTGCAGCTGGGCACCTCGCAAAGAAAATGGTGCCCCTTGAGGGCTACAAGTGGGAACAAGCTCTGGCAATGTAGGGAGTTCTAGTTTTCCAAGCAGAAAAAAGGAAGAGGAAATGGAGACATTGCATGACCAGCATGGTGGACATTATCCAAAGGGCATGTCCTAACCTCTCCATGGCCAGCTGCAGGATGGAGCCCAAGCAGGCAGGAATTTGGTAAGTTGACTCTGGAGTTGGGCACATATGGACTTTATGAATTTGAAAGGTCTTAATTGAAGCATCCTCACTCACCTGTTATTGAGTTGCGGGCGAGGTGCCATGATTTACAGAAGTGTTCTGTAGTGGTCTTAAAATGTTTGAAATTTTATAATAAACAGATCAAAGCAATTTTAAATAAGTTCTACATATTTTTTTTCCTAAAGTCAGTGTCCTATCTTAATTGGGGTTACAAATGGGGAAAAAGGAGAGGAGTGGGTTATCCAGACCCGTTGAAACACACAAGATAATAATACGCAATTGCACTTTGACCTTCCAATGTTACCAAGGTTGTTTTTACAGTAAACACAGTAAGAAGAACATGTTTGTGTTTCCATTGTATCTGTTCTGAAAGTAAGCCAGATGGTAAAATGCCATGTGCACAACTGCAGGAAAAGAGTTACTTTATGAGTAACACTGACCAGGCGCAGTCTCTTCCACTTGATCACACTGTTTGGAGATGTCTTTGATGTATAAAAACACCCTGTTGATAATGAAATGCTGAGGCAGCTGGCTAATAGCTGGGAAAGTGCAAGCCCTATATTGAACAGGATACTATTCAGCATGCAGCCAATGCCATTTTACAAGAAGGACAACTGGATGACTTATTCTTTAGTAAATTTGTAACTGCCATATTTAGCTTTTCAATGGCACCAAAAAGTTGAAGGGAAGGATATAAATACCAACAATATAGTACATCAATGTGTCATAGATAAGTTGTGCTGTAAATAAATAACTAAAAAACAGATGAATATTATTATTATAATACAGGATTTATATAGCGCCAACAGTTTGCTCAGCACTTTACAATATAAAGGGAGACAATACAGCAACAATACAGTTCAATACAAGAGGGATAGGAGGACCCTGCTCCTTGGAGCTTACAATATAAGAGGTATATATCTATATATTATTATTATACAGGATTTATATAGCGCCAACAGTTTGCTCAGCGCTTTACAATATAACAGGAGACGATACAGCAACAATACAGTTCAATACAAGAGGGATAGGAGGGCCCTGCTCCTTGGAGCTTACAATCTAAGAGGTATATATCTATATATTATTATTATACAGGATTTATATAGCACCAACAGTTTGCTCAGCACTTTACAATACAATGGGAGACAATACAGCAACAATACAGTTCAATACAAGAGAGATAGGAGGGCCCTGCTCCTTGGAGCTTACAATTAGAGATGAGCGAATCGAACATGATGAAGTGGAATTCGTTTAGAAGATTAGGAAAAATTCGATTCGCGCCGAATCCGAAAATTAGCAAACTTCGGATGCACGAATCGAATTTTCCCAAAAATGGCGGCGACATGTGTGGCGACAGAGCGGGGATCTCAGGGAAGGCACGCAGACAAGGCGCGCTGACCCATAATGCATTCATTCATGACATGTGATCGCATTAGCCAATCAGCAGCCAGCCAGCCAGCACTGTGTAATGGTGGAGCTATAAATCGCGGCCATCTTAGAATTCTCTATTAGCCTCCGGTCATTCAAGAGAGACAGATCTGTCTGTATTAGGGACAGAGTTAGGGCCACAGAGACTTTAGGGCCACAGAATCGTTACTCAGGGACACAGAATCGTTACTCAGGGACACAGAATCGTTACTCAGGGACAGACACAGAATTGTTACTCAGGGACACAGAATTGTTACTCAGGGACACAGAATCGTTACTCAGGGACACAGAATTGTTACTCAGGGACACAGAATCGTTACTCAGGGACACAGAATTGTTACTCAGGGACACAGAATTGTTACTCAGGGACACAGAATTGTTACTGAGGGACACAGAATCGTTACTCAGGGACACAGAATCGTTACTCAGGGACACAGAATCGTTACTCAGGGACACAGAATTGTTACTCAGGGACACAGAATCGTTACTGAGGGACACAGAATTGTTACTCGGGGACACAGAATTGTTACTCGGGGACACAGAATTGTTACTCGGGGACACAGAATTGTTACTCAGGGACACAGAATTGTTACTCGGGGACACAGAATCGTTACTCAGGGACACAGAATCGTTACTCAGGGACACAGAATCGTTACTCAGGGACACAGAATCGTTACTCAGGGACACAGAATCGTTACTCAGGGACACAGAATCGTTACTCAGGGACACAGAATCGTTACTCAGGGACACAGAATCATTACTCAGGGACACAGAATCGTTACTCAGGGACACAGAATCGTTACTCAGGGACACAGAATCGTTACTTTCTGCTTCACAACCACTATTGTACGTTCAAAGAGTTAAATCCTGTTTTATGTTTGGGGTGCTTATTGAATTAAAGAGTATGTCAGACAACACGCAGAGGAGTGGCAGAGGAGGCAATGTTTCAGGAGCGAGCAGACGTGGCAGCAGAGGAAGGGGTCGAGGCAGCACTAGTCGCAGCCAGAGGCCAGTGCTCCCGGTGTCATCCAGCGGTCGTGTCTCCACCGACAACCCTGCCGTCATCGATTGGTTGACTCGGTCGTCTTCCTCTTCCCAGGTCACCTCTGACACCTACAGCCAACGGTCGGTGGGTACGTCAGACACAACCGTTAGTTGGCATGGCCCGGGAGCAAGCCCACTGAAATCACGTGTCCTCTACCTGCCCCTGTCCTTTGGTGTTCCCTCACCAAGCGAAGTATCGCATGCTGTGGGCTCAGCCCCACTGTACAGTGAGGAAGAGCTAACAGAGGGCGGTCAGGAACGGGGGGAGACATCCGCCTCTTCAGCAGCCAGGCGAAGAAGTACTGGCGAGGAGAGTGGCTCGGTAGCCGGTCTAGAGACAGGTCTGTCTCCTGACCCACACGCAGCCGAGGGGGCTAGTAGTGACGCGGAGACCCTAATTGATGATGATGAGGCTGATCGCACTTGGCAGCCTCGTCGTCATCAGGCTATTGCTTCCGCATCATCAGGAGAAGAGGGTGCCAGCTTGCCAGTGAGCAAAACAGTCGGTGGGTTGCCCAAGAGGCAGCAGGGTTGCAGCAGTGTCAGTGGAGCCAAACGGCCACGGAGTAGAGCACCAGCTCCACTGCAGCCTACCACCACGGCCAGTAGTGGTGCCGGTGTGCACGGAGGAAGTAGCAGTCAGCCAGTGAGGAGTAGCGGGGGCAAAGTTTCCTACTCGGCGGTGTGGCAATTTTTCGTCAAGCCGCCGAGGAAGTAAACGTAGCCGTATGTCGACTATGTGGCCAGAAAGTCAAGCGTGGCCAGGGGGCCCATGTTGGGACTACAGCGTTGCGTCAGCATATGCAGCGTTGCCATTCGGTGGCCTGGGAAAACCGTAATAAAGATACGGCGGTTCTGCCTGCCCCAGCCCCCGCTCCATCACCCGCTCCGTTACTTGCTCCGTCACCCGACGTCAATCGCCCTCTATCAGCCAGTCAAGGCTCCAACACCTCTGCTGAGGGGAGTTGTCGCTCGTTGGCATCTTCCGCTCGTTCAGATGCTCCTTCTCCTGCTACTCCTCTTCACGGATTCCGTCAGCAGTCTTTCTTGCAATCCGTTTCCAAGAGACAACAGTTTGCGAGCACGCACCCAACGGTGCAGAAGCTGAACGTCCTCCTGTCCAAGTTGCTGGTGCTGCAGTCCCTCCCTTTCCAAGTGGTGGACTCAGCACCTTTCCGAGAAATGATGGCTTGTGCTGAGCCGCGGTGGAGAGTGCCAAGCCGGCATTTCTTCGCCAAAAAGGCAGTGCCAGCCCTGCATTCACATGTAGAAGAGATGGTGGGCCAGTCTTTGAGCATGTCGGTCTCTGCCAAAGTGCACGGCAGCGCCGACGTGTGGAGCTGTAACTACGGTCAGGGACAGTACATGTCATTTACGGCCCACTGGGTGAACGTGGTGCCGGCACAGCCACACCAGCAACTTGGACAGGTCACGCCGCTTTTGCCTCCACGTTTGCACGTCCTTGGTCCAGCAAAGATGTCCGCCTCTACCACCTCTTCTTCCGCCGTGTCCTCAGCCGCCACCCCCGTGCCAAGTCCCATTACCCGACCGGCATATCACATGTGCAGGGCGCAACGGTGTCACGCTGTGCTGCACCTGGTATGCCTTGGCGAACGTAGTCACACAGGGGAGGAACTTCTGAGTGTAATGAACAGAGAAATCGACAGATGGCTGTCTCCGCGCAAACTCAAAATCGGAACCATGTTGACCGACAACGGAAAGAACATGGTGTCTGCTCTGCGTCAAGGAAGGTTGTGCCATGCGCCATGCATGGCTCACGTGTTCAATCTGGTTGTCAAGCGGTTCCTAAAATCCACCATCCCACTGCAAGACATCCTTAAAATGTCACGTAAACTTTGCATGCATTTCAGCCATTCCTACACCGCAAAGCACACCCTCCTTGAGCTGCAGCGGCAGAACGGAATTCCACAGCATCGCCTGATCTGCGACGTTGCAACAAGGTGGAATTCAACCCTACATATGTTAGACCGCCTTTACGAACAGCGAAAGGCCATCACCGATTTCCTGATGTTACAAGCGGATAAAGGTACTCCCCTGTGTAACTTAGATGTCAGCCATTGGCAGCTCATGCGTGACACCTGCCGCTTGCTCAGGCCCTTTGAGGAGGCCACGCTATTCGTGAGCCGGCAGGACTATGGGATGAACGACGTCATTCCTCTGTTGCACGTCCTGGAACAAATGCTGTTAACAATGGCTGGTCAGGGTGCGGTAGACGTGGCGCACAGATCTCAACGCCACATGACCCCTGTGGGGGCAGGACAGGAAGAAGAGGAGGAGGTAGAGGAGGACATTGGTGCTCAGGAATTATTGAGTGAAATGGGTGGTTTTTCCACTCAGCGGACAGGAGTGGAGGAGCAGGAGCATCTGGTAGAGGAGGAGGAGGAGACAGAGGACCCAGACGCAACGTGGCAGTATGCTGTGGAGATGGAGGCAGGGAGTCCCTCGCATTCCTTGGCACAAATGGCCCATAGCATGCTCGCTTGCTTGCGTAGCGACAGCCGAATAATAACCATCAGACAGAGGGATGACTTTTGGCTGTCCACCTTGTTGGACCCTCACTACCGTTCAAAAATGGTGGCCTTTTTCACACCTGCTGAGAGGGAGGCCAAAATAAAGTACTATAAAAACCACCTATGTAGTCAGTTGGTCTCTGCCTTTCTGCGCCAACGTCCATCCTCAGACACTGTGGGCCCTGTGCGCTCGCGTTCCGCTGCCATGGCAGCAGGGGAGGGGTGGGGTGGTAGGAGCAGTGGCAGCTCCACCAGCAGCGGCTGCCTCAGTCTGCAGTCGATGATGAGTAGCTTTCTTCACCAGCGCAGTGATGAAACTACTAACCAGCCGCAGCAGCAGCAGCATCAGGTGGACCTGGAGCAGGACCTCAAACAACAGGCTCGGGCCTACTTGGACAGCACCCTGCCAACCGAGGTAGACAATCCCCTTGACTACTGGGCAACGAAACTTGACCTTTGGCCCCAACTAGCTGAATTTGCCCTTGAAAGGCTGTCATGCCCGGCCAGTAGCGTGGCATCGGAGCGCGTGTTTAGTGCGGCAGGAGGTATTGTAACTCCGCGGAGGACACGACTGTCCACCCAAAGTGTGGAGAGACTCACGTTTGTGAAAATGAATCAGGCGTGGATTAGTCTGGATTTCAAACCACCAGTTCCTGACACAACTGACTAAATCCGCCATGAATCATGCCCCAAACATGTTATTATTTTTAACATAGGCCTCTGTATGGCCTTCAATTTAAGCTGCTTACGCTTCGCCACTCTGCCATGGGCCCCTGTACCGCCTCCTCTTGCTGCTGCCAGGTCCAGAGTGTGTCATGGGTCCCTGTACGGCCTCCGATTGCTGCTGACTTCATCGCCAGACTCTGCCATGTGCCACTTTCAGGTCTCCTTACACTGTTGGTGGGTTCCATTTTGTGATAGGGTGCTGTATGGCCTTCCATTGCTGCTGCCTCCACCGCCACCCTGCGCCATGTGCCTCTGTCATCTGCTCACGCTGCTGACGGCTTCCGCTTTTTAACCGAGGCCTGTGTTTGGCTTCCGAATACTGCTGCATCCACCGCCACCCTGCGCCATGTGTCTCTGTCGTCTGCTCACGCTGCTGACGGCTTCCGCTTTTTAACCTAGGCCTGTGTATGGCTTCCGAATACTGCTGCCTCCACCGCCACCCTGCGCCATGTGCCTCTGTCGTCTGCTCACGCTGCTGACGGCTTCCGCTTTTTAACCGAGGCCTGTGTTTGGCTTCCGAATACTGCTGCATCCACCGCCCGCCCACTGCTGCTGCCAGGCCCGTAATCTGTCATGGGCCTGTGTACCGCCTCCTCATGCTGCTGCCAGGTCCAGAGTGTGTCATGGGTCCCTGTACGGCCTCTCATTGCTGCTGTCACCATCGCCACACTCTGCCATGTGCCACTTTCAGGTCTCCTCACACTGCTGGTGGGTTCCATTTTGTCAGGGTGCTGTATGGCCTCCCATTGCTGCTGCCTCCACCGCCACACTGTGGCACCACACTCTGGTTTTGGCCCCGTGACTGCCCAAATGAGTGAAGTGTGCGGTGATTCTAAGATCGACGGCACTCATCTGCATGTCATACTGACTGACAGTATTAGTTCTCTTCCCCAGCAGACTCCAAGGGCATTTAAATTAAAGGTACAGTGTTCTGCACTAATATAAAGGCTCTCTGAAGCCTAGAAACACCCTTTTTATAAGTTAAATTCGCAGCGAATATATTCGCCTCGAATCAAATTTATTCCGCGAATTCGGCGAATCAGCCGAATCGAATTTTTGAATAATTCGCTCATCTCTACTTACAATCTAAGAGGTATATATCTATATATTATTATTATTATTATTATACAGGATTTATATAGCGCCAACAGTTTGCTCAGCACTTTATAATATAACGGGAGACAATACAGCAACAATACAGTTCAATACAAGAGGGAAAGGAGAGCCCTGCTCCTTGGAGCTTACAATCTAAGAGGTATATAGCTATATATTATTATTATTATACAGGATTTATATAGTGCCAACAGTTTGCTCAGCACTTTACAATATAACGGGAGACAATACAGCAACAATACAGTTCAATACAAGAGGGATAGGAGGGCCCTGCTCCTTGGAGCTTACAATCTAAGAGGTATATATCTATATATTATTATTATACAGGATTTATATAGCGCCAACAGTTTGCTCAGCACTTTACAATATAACAGGAGACAATACAGCAACAATACAGTTCAATACAAGAGGGATAAGAGGACCCTGCTCCTTGGAGCTTACAATCTAAGAGGTATATATCTATATATTATTATTATACAGGATTTATATAGCGCCAACAGTTTGCTCAGCGCTTTACAATATAATGGGAGACAATACAGCAACAATACAGTTCAATACAAGAGGGAAAGGAGGGCCCTGCTCCTTGAATACTGAAATAAACAAGTTATCTACCAGTGTGAAAAAATGAGAATTATAAGTCCAAAATATTTAAATTATGTAAAGTTCTCCAGTGAAGAAAGTGTCCATCAACTTCAATGCTCAATACGTTGTGAAAAGTGCATCCACCAACAACATAACCAGCTTCTTAACGAATTCTGAGACCCCAGATTATAGGCGGTCTATGTAGCAGATCGCTGCATGTAACCTGGTAGTGTGGTTCGATGTAATTAGATATTCCAATGCTGTGATAGTCGATCCTTTTCCTTGCCTTTGAAAGCATTTACATATAAAAGAAATCCACCATAGTGTAATACTGCCAATATTTTATTAGGAAGCCGCAAAGATTCTACTTACAAGATATAAAATCAAAACCGCATATAAATGAACGCTGCTGGTGCTGGCTCCAGTCTGACGTCATCATCATTGACTGGATTCATTTGCATGCTACTCTTCTCAAGTATGGTGATACCACATGTGAGACTTTTAACTGCCTGGCTACATAGAGGAACCTAAAATCCAAAGAGCACCTTCAGGATTTCAAGGGACCTAAATTATGCATCTGATTTCCTGCCTCTCTATTTTCTGACTGTGCTGGCACTAGTATTTAAAGGCAGTGGCACAATATGTACTAGCACTAGTACTGACTGTGTTGATAATACATGTACAAGCACTGGAACTAGCACTGGTACTGGCTAGTATTGGTTCTGGCTACCAGTGGTACTGAATTCAACTAATTTTTGTACATTTAATGATGTTGTGGTTGGTCAAATTGATCACATGGTACCGAGCCACTATCATTGGCTCTGTACTTTTTTTTTTGTTATCTGCACTAGCCAGTACACTCTCTAGAGGGTAATCAAGAGTAAAAAAATGACATTTAAAAATGGCAGTCTGCCCTGTAAACTCACTCTATGTTGGTTTACATACAGAGGGCAGATGGAGGGTGGTTAAGCATTAAATGTTTTCACAGTGGAGTCCAAGGTGAGATATACTGGAGGCTGAGAGCATACGGCCAGCCATAGTCCAGGCTAGAAGAGAAACATCCACTGCAGTTAATCAGTTAAAACAGTGTACAATAAAAGAGCATAGCTTGTCTTTAGGAACCTGGCTTGCCGCTAATAATGCAGTAGAGTGACTAAGATTGTCAGACTATAATCAATTGTATACATAGATAAGTTTGGAGGCAATAAAAAGAAATAAAAAAAATTTGGAAGGTTAGGCTCCTCTCAGATGTTGTGGCCTTTAGGGAGAATTTATCTATTCTTGGATAGGAGTCATTCCAAATAAAGAAAGACATTGCAAAATCTATATGGAAGCTGCATGAAGGACAGAGATTTCGGGAGAAATATAATTTTAATTAGGCTCATGCAGTTCAGGGGAAGGTAGCACCAATAAAAACTTGACTTGAGGTTATAGCCCTTCTCACCTCTGTAAAAAGCAAAAAAAATAGGTAAAGAAATATGTTTTGACTGGAGTTGGCTTTAATATATACTGCATGCGTGTTACACATTCAACTTTGTTTAGAAAAAGAATAACAGTCACTCACAGAACTCCAGGCTTTTGTTCCTTCAGAAATGTTCACCTGGGAAAAGGCTTCCTATTGTAGTGCACTTTTTTGTCCAATTACATTTTTTTTAAACAGAAAATAAGAGTAATTTTGTGGGTCACACAACCCCCCTTGATGACATGATACAGCTATGCATATCAGACCAAGGTCCAATGTGTAAAATTAAGTGATGATTATTGTACTTACCTTGTCACAGCCAGTGCTGAATTATACTCTAAATGTACTGAACATCATTTTCTAACCTTAGCTTGATTTCCTGTAATTTAATTTCAATCAGCACTTGGCACACTGCCCAAAGTCAAATTTTTCTTTGAATACTTTAATTATACATGAAAGCAGGGGGCACATAGATGAATTTATTAAAATTCAGACATGAAATTATTCTATCCTTCTCCAAAATACAGCTAATATTGCTCTCTCTATCCTTTGACCTAGATATATCAGCACCCTTTACTTGTCTAACATTGAAAATATGATAGCAGTTAAATATTAAATCAGTAAGATAATGGAGTAAAAGTACCCAAAGGCATGGGATAAATTTAAAGTATTGTAGTCTACAAATAATTCTTCCATCAAATTATCGTTTGATCAAACATTTGCACCCTTAACGTGCCAGATAATGCCTGCTTTCTAAATTGTGGAAAAATGCAATCTCTGCACAGATGATAGATTTTCATACTGTATATTACATTACCCAACAGCCAGACAGCTGCAAGAAAAAGTCTGTGAATCCATTAAACTATGCTGTCAAAGAAGATAAGAATAACAATTCCAAGAATTGTATTATATTATTATTATTAATATTATACATTATTTATATAGTGCCAACAGTTTACGCAGCGCTTTACAATATGAGGGGGACAGTACTATTACAATACAGTTCGATACAGAAGGAACTGAAGGGCCCTGCTCATGGAGCTTACAATCTAAAGGAGGTGGTACAAAAGGTAATAGCTGCAGGAGATGATCTTATGGAAGTGACTCAAGTACAGTTCTTAGGTGGAGGTGGGGTAGGCTTCCTGGAATAAATGAGTTTTCAATGGTTGTCTAAAGGTGGACATTGTAGGAGCTAATGGACATACTGGAGCAGGGAGTTCTAGAAGATTGGAGAGGCTCTGGAGAAATCCTGGAGGCTAGCATGGGAGGTGGTATCAAGGGAACTGGAGAGCAGAAGGTCTTGAGAGGAGCGGAGAGGACGGTTTGGACGATATCTGTAGATGAGGTTGGGGATGTAGATGGTGGTGATGTTGTGGATGGCCTTGTATATTGTGGTTGGTATTCTTAATTTTATATGTTGGGCTAGTGGAAGCCAGTGAAAAGATTGGAAGACAGGGGCAGCAGTCACGGATCAGTTAGTAACGTGTATTAGTCTAGCAGCAGCATTCATAATAGACTGAAGGGGGGATAGCCTGTGTAGGGGTAGGCCATTGAGGAGGGAGTTACAGTAGTCAAGGTGAGAAAGAAGTTACACTTGAAATTGCACATGGAAAATGTCCCCTTTGACTTTTTGAATTGGCGACCAAGGGATGTATGTTGATTCCTGTCAAAGTGCATTGTAGCTCTCCCTTGCTCTGCATGTGTGGCATGCCTCTGTTCACCACATTCAGCCTCTTTGTTTGTCCTGGTGACCATTGTCAAATCATGGGAAATCCCACATTTTATGATTGTATCCAATAAGGACACCAGAACGGATTCTCCTCATTTTAGAGAAATTTCTGCTCACTATAGGATTTACAAGTTTGTGTCTGTTCTGTGAAAAAACATATGCACAGTTTCAGTTATAGATGCCAACTTTCCCTTAAGACTACTATACAATACCTATTGGTACATGAATGTCCCCAGTAACAGGGCTAGATTCACAGGACTGGGATATTCCCCAGCAACTCTTATCTAGAGAGTTTATGTACCATGTCAGATGGCTCCACAATACTGAAAAGGTTCAAGGAAGGTAACATATGTGGGAGTGACTAGGACTTGTGACTGGCTGGATGCCAAGCTTACGGTGATCAGGACTGGCTAGCAACAAGCAGAGGCAGAGTCTGTTATCCAAGCAAGGGTCAGGGCAGGTGGCAATCAGCATCATATAGTTTATGCAGGCAAGGGTTAAAGCAGGCAACAATCAGTAGTGAAGAGGTGGGGACGTGTGCTGTAGAGATGAATGAAGGCAATGAAAACTCCTTAATAGATGATCAGCGTGAAGAGCAAAAGTCAAAATCCAACAGCATTGTTCTTGACTGAAATTCTTTCAGTGGATGAGGTATTGAAGCAAGTTCTTAATCCTCTTGGAGTGTAATATAACCTCTTTCTTAAATGCCTCCCGACAATTGACAAGTGACTTAGAGGAAACAATGGTATTCGAGATGACTGGTTTTAGCCATGAAGCCTGAAAATTTTTTGTGTGAGAAGAGTGGACAGTTGTTTGGCAAAAGGCAGCTTGGGTAAATGCCACAAAATGAGCCATCTTGCTGAAACAGTCCACTATAACTCAGATGATAGTCTTGGCTTGAGGGGGAGGTAAATCAATAATGAAATCCATCAAGAGAGAAGTCCACAGACATGCACGGACAGGTAGCAGTAAAAGCAGGTCAGAAGGCTTCATTTTGTTGGATTACACCATGTACAAATACTGCAGGCTCTGAAATAGGTAATAGAATCCTTTGTGAGCAATGGCCAGCAGACAAATGGAGAGAAGAAAAGCAATAGTCTTGTGAATGCCAGGATTGTTAGCAGATTTGACACATTGGGGGTTATTTACTATAGCTGGAGAGTGCAAAATATGGTTCAGCTCTGCATAAAAACCAATCAGCTTCCAGGTTTTATTGCCAAAGCTTAATTGAACAAGCTGAAATATTGGCTACCATGCACAGCTGCACCAGATTCTGAGTGCACCAGTTTTAGTAAATCCCCCCCTGTGTGATTGCTGAAGCACCTTGAATATGAATTAAGAAGGGAGCCACTGGTTGGCAGAAGCATTGCTAGAAAATAAATCTGAGCCACCTGATACAGAGAGGAAAGGTTGGGAGAGGGAGAGTGGCAATCATCTCATCAGAAGGCAGGGTGGGTTGCTCATCACAATGTGAAGAAGAGCAGGATACTTTTCTTAGGTCCCTTAAAAGCACCTTCACTGAAATCCAGCCTGAACTTAAATATTGCATGGCCAATCCAAGGCACATAGGAGGAAATAAATAAACTGGATAGTGCAATACCATTAAATTCACCAATTTATTAAAAGCAAAGGGTACTCACAAACATATAATTAAAAAACAGCATAACGGCACATCACTTGAGTCGACATGTGTATTGACATTACAACCAAACCCTGCCCTGATGCATTTCATCACATAGGACACCTTCAGGGGACTCTAAATGGATCCCCTGATGATCTCAGCGATCCCGGAGTAAGGAAGGTACATTATGTGTGGGCTGGAGGAGACAGGAATCAGTCAGCAGTTTACAATGGTGTATATACAGGCAGCACCGCTCCTACTTGTACCCATTACCTATGTGGAGTGATACCATGTTACTTTCATGTGAGTGTTTTACTTTTATTTTGTGTCATTAATAAATGTATTATGAAGAACATTATACATCTTCCTTGGCTCTTTGAGCCCGATTGTCTGATACTGTAAATTCCTGTTTCACTGGATCCATTAAAGAGTACAAAGCCCGGTCCTGGATGTAAATGGATGTGCTATTTAGACCTTAGTTGAGTGAGGGTCAAACCCCAAAGGTGAGAGAATGCCCAAAGGGGATGTTGGAGGTTCCACTTGGTAATTGCACATTACCACGTTTTTGCAAGTGTTTTGGATTGTTTTTTTTTCACAAGCTTTGTGTTTTTTTTTAATTAATTCAAATATTCACAGTGGTCAGTTTTGCAAACGTGCGCACCAGAGGCAGGACGCAGCCTCCATTTTGTTAAGAATCTCCATTTTCTCCCCTCATACTTTTCCCCTTTCCTCTTTGTTAATCCACAGGGACATATGTGTGTTGGAAGGCTCACAGGCAGGCTAGGGCACAGCAGGGAATCCCAGAGCTATAAAACATTTTTGAGCTAGGTGCCTGGCTATCTGGGCGAGTTGTACTATATAACACCTTGTATAAGATAAGGCAAGCTTTTCCAGGCGTTCAAGGCATTCCAGTGAAGCACAAACCAGATAACCACTTTTCAAAATCCATTTTTCCCCTATGTCTCATATCTTGGAATATGAGAGACTTACATAAAAACCAAGCATACTGTCAGATTGGCCAAGAGAAGGCGAACAGTTTGATAGGTCACTCGCCTTGTCTCGAATACATAGGGAAGCAGAAAAATAGATCTCGTGAACCATTCAGTGTAGAATTTCATAATTCATATCTAATCAATCCTCAGATGTGTCTGCATAATAATCTACCCACGGGTGGAATGTCCCTTATGCATATGGAAAGTTATGAGCCAAAATATGAGTATGAGAGATTTTGGCTCTAGTTGAGGTATCCGCCCAGACCACCCCTCCCTAAATGAGGCATTGGTCCTTGGCTTTAGAGTCAACCCCTGCTGGGGGACTACAAAATGGGTTGTCAGGCCTAAGAGAGCTAAGTTGAAGAATTCTCCCTTTTAACATCAGGACCACCTGGGGAGACCCGTGCCCTTTTGCTCTGAAACTTGATCTGCTAACCCAGGACTTTGGCAAGTACTTTAACCCTTTAACCTCTCACTGTTATCTCTTTGCTGTGCTGTTGTTCTCTGTATATATATATATATATATATATATATATATAGGTTACATCTTCGTTCTGTAAATATTTTTATTGCACCCCTTTTTGACTTTTCATTAATAAATCGTTCCTTCTGAAAGTGTTGAACTGTTTCTATAGCTCTTAATTGCAATTTACGAATTCCTGCCTCTAAAAGAGCGCTACTGTGTTTGTTTAACCCTCTGTATAACTGGCCTGCGGTGACCGTGTTATACTGACGATTATATCAACCATTATAGTGTTATTGCTGGTATAGCCAAGTTTCCTCTTTCTCTGTACAAAAAGGAGGTGGTGGCAGTGTGAAGGGTTAATTGCGTAATTAACCTGACCCAGTAACAATCGCTCAGGCTGCCGGTACATAGATTGTGGTCCAATTAGCTGGAAAATCGTTGTGCAGGGTGCAGCTGGGTGTGGAATTGTTACGCACGTGACATCGCAGTTTTAGATTGGCTAGTCCTTTGATCACGAGTTTGGTGAGAAGGTCTGGGGTCGTCACATATTGGTGACAGTGATCGTGGGATCGTCGTATATTGGTGGCAGCGATCCCGCGTCCGTCACAGTCAGGATTGGCTAGCAGAGGCAGAGGCTGCTATCCAAGCAAGGGTCAGGTCAAGTGGCAAACAATAGCACATCCGTTATTCAGGCAAGGCTCAGGGCAGGCAGCAAACAGTAGATTATTGTTTCCAGGCAACAGTCAATCCACAATCAGTGAAACTATCTGTATTCAGGCAAGGGGTCAAGAAACAGCAGCAATCCAAGAGGAGAAAAGCATGGATACAGGAGTCAGGAAGCAGTATGCTATAAGAAGAGAGAAACCTGGGCCTGTGATGATCAAGAAGAGCATCACAGTACCTCAGACAATCTTGACATAAGAATTAGAGAGGTACAAACCAACCTCTACCTAGCAATGGGGACACCGCCTGAGGGGGGAGCACAAGCATCAGTCAATAGGAGAGAGAACAGTGGACTGTGGAGAGGCAGGCTGTAAAGCAGCAGGGACAAGCAACAATGATGGACTTCTCAATCCAAAATTAAACAAAATAGGTTTGGGCTAGAGATATGTATTAATCAATACCAAGAACTTCTGTTTCAATATCAGGTGAGTTGGGTTGGGCCTAATCATTAGCTTCTTAAGTGCCCTGGAGATTCTAGTAGGAAGACTGCCCCACGGTATTATATGTCTTTTGATAGTACATTATGCAGAGTTCATCAAATGAACATCAAACCACCATTTAGAATTATAGTGATCATGACAGTTGTGTGGACCTGAAAAGTTTGGTAAAATGTCATGCCACTAGATAACCAAAGAATCAAGCCCATATGTAATTCTGCTTGCCAACAACCACACAAAACTGATTCAACAGTTTTGGGTGCAGTGGGCCTTTAAACATATACACTATATTGCTAAAAGTATTGGGACACCCCTCCAAATCATTGGATTCAACTGTTCCAATCACCTCCATGGCCACAGGTGTATAAAATAAAGCACCCAGGCATGCAGACTGCTTCTACAAACATTTGTGAATGAGTTGCTGTAAGGAGCTCAGTGAATTCAAGCATGGTAATGTGATAGGTTGCCACCTTTGCCAAAGTCCATCTGTGAAATTTCCTTGCTACTAAATATTCCACGATCAACTGTTAGTGGTATTATAACAAAGTGGAAGCAACTGGGAACAACAGCAACTCAGCCACGAAGTGGTAGCCCACGTAAAATGACAGAGTGGGGTCAGTGCATGCTGAAGCT
Organism: Staurois parvus; assembly: GCF_062004578.1. Lineage (NCBI taxonomy): Eukaryota > Metazoa > Chordata > Amphibia > Anura > Ranidae > Staurois > Staurois parvus. The sequence goes on from NW_028317821.1 coordinate 29,278,907, forward strand.
CAGAGTGAGTAGAAGTTGCCAACTGTCTGCAGAGTCAGTAGACCTCCAAACTTTGTGTGGCCTTTAGATTAGCACAACAACAATGCATAGAGAGCTTCAAGGAATGGGTTTCCATGGCCAAACAGCTGCATCCAAGCCTTACATTACCAAGTGCAATGCAAAGTGCCAGATGCAGTGGTGTAAAGCATGCCACCACTGGACTCTAGAGCAGTGGAGACGTGTTCTCTGGAGTGATAAATCACACTTCTGTGTCTGGAAAACCGATGGATGTGTCTGGATTTGAAGGTTGCCAAAAGAAATTGCCTGATTGCAATGTGCCAAGTGTAAAGTTTGGTGGAGGGGGGATTATAGTGTGGGGTTGTTTTTCAGGGGTTGGGCTTGGCCCCTTAGTTCCAGTGAAGGGAACACTTAAGGCATCAGGATACCAAGACATTTTGAATATCTTCATGCTCCCAACTTTAAAGGAGCAGTTTGGGGATGGAACATACCTGTTCCAACATGACTGCACATCACTGCACAAAGTAAGGTCCATAAAGACATGGATGAGCAAGTTTGGGGTGGAGGAACTTGACTGGCCTGCACAGAGTTCTGACCTCAACCAGACAGAACAGCTTTGGGATGAATTAGAGCAGAGACTGCGAGCCAGGCCTTCTCGTCCGACATCAGTGCCTGACCTCACAAATGCGCTTCTGGAAGAATGGTCAAACATTCCCATAAACAGACTCCTAAACCTTGTGGACAGCCTTCCCAGAAGAATTGAAGCTGTAAGGGTTCGTTCACACTTGACTTTATTTCTAACTCTTGCAAAACGCCCCTATAGCGTTTGACAGGCGTTTGGGAAGCGTTTTTAACGCTCCCCAAATGCTCCCAAAACACCCTATGCATGGATTTGAGGCGGTTGATAGGCGTTTGCCAAGCGTTAAAACCGCACCACAAACTCCTATAATGAAGTTAAATGGTATTAACGCTCCGCAACCGCATCACAACCGCACTGCAAACGCCTGCCAGGCATTTGCGGAGTGGCACCATAGACTTGAATGAGAGGCTTCAACTCCTCCAGACTCAACACGAGGCATCAGTTTTGCTGTGATGCAATGCGACGCTAACGCTTCCGTATGAACAGCACTGTGTGCTGCCTTGTGCAGAATTTTCTGGGAAGCGTTTTAAACTCCTTTCTGACACCTGCTGACAAAGCTAGTGTGAACATAGCCTTATCTCTACAAAGGGTGAGCCAACTCAAAATTGAACTCTGTGGACTAAGACTGGGATGCCATTAAAGTTCATGTGTAAAGGCAGGCGTCCCAATACTTTTGGCAATATAGCGTATATTTTATAATTTAATTACAAAATATGTTGTTCTGCTTGTGATATTTACTAGATAATCTTTCTTAGCAGCTAAAATTGTAATTGTGCCTAAGTACATATTTGGCTTGCTGACAGTTCCTATATTTCATGCTATAATATTGTTTAATGATGTAGGAATTGGTGATTATTCACATGTTCCATGAGGAGCATAGTTAAGCTTTGTGATTGCCATCTATCTGAAATCATGCAATGGATAAATTCTTTTGTCATTCCCATATTTAATACAGAATATAAATGAGATTCACAATAGTTAAGTATTGCTTGTCATTTCACACCTGCTGTACAATTTAAAAGAACAGAATACGATCTTTTTCAGCATTTCAGATTAGGTATTTTGCATTTATGAATTTTGTTTAACATGTATTATTGTTCATATGATGCTTGCTAATGAACCTTACAGTTGCAACTGTAAAATGTATTTATGTATGAGTTGTCATGGTGTTGTAATGTAGAAGGTTGCTCCTTCTGGTATGGTTCCTACGGATGTGAGTCACACTTCTACAGTGCCTTCCAGAGAGGGCACATATGAGCGATCATTATAAGCAGCATGTGTCATCAGTGACATCATTTACAATCTTTACTTCCAAGGTGATTACGGAAGGTGGTAACAGTTCCACAACATGACAGTCTGCTTTAGACTGCTGACTGATGTGTAGGTATAATCTGACCGCTGAAACATCTTTTATACAAAAGGTCTGTCCACAATAAGTATGATTGCAAGGGCATAAAGTGCAGGTGCCTAGCATTACAGTGTGATTCCAGCCTACCTAGGCCATGGCCACATTCAACAGCCATTAGTAAAGTGGTATTTATAAAGTGTTAGAGTCCATAAAATACATTTTGGGTTGGCAGATTTGGTTTGGATATGACCATGTATACATTACAATAAGAGACACCACTTTCTAAACTTAAGTATATAAACCCTTTTCTGTGCTCAACTTATATATCCTCCAAAAATTATTAGTGGAAGTCCATAAAGTCTCAGTCTTATTCAAAAATTTACACCAAGTGTCCATAAATAATCAAGTCACTCAAAAATTCCGATCCAAAAACAAAAATTCATAAATCTTTCTGCCGAGCCCTTATTCAGAGTAACTGCTTGCTTTGGTGTAGCATTACTAGGAAGCATCTAATATGTAATAAATGCCATTTTAAGGTATATCTAAAGCAAAAATGTTGTTTTCATTTTGGATAGAACAATGTACCCATTTCAGGATTTTCTCTCTTCCTTTTCTAGTGGCAACTCCAAATTTTGGATTTTCCCTTTACATTCTTTCTCAATGAAATCGGTCACTAGGACAAATAGATGGATTAATCTCCCTAGTGAGGACACTGACAGGAGCTCTAATCCTTGCCTACTCCACTCAAAACTAAAAAAAATAAACTCTGAGGTTTATTTGTACTTGTTAAAATGACAGCAGCAACCCAGCCCAACTAGTTTTGTTTGTATTTGAATAAAGTAGTTCAGAGTGTTGTTTCTTTTCAAGATTTTAAGTGTTACCAAACCCAGGACCCTGCATTCACTATATCTGGTCTCCCACAGTATACACAACATGGAAATGCAATTATTTTAGTAACTATAAACTGCTATATACCTTTTCTCATCAGCAGTATATAGCAGTCTTATGACTTATATTAGTGTCCAGCAGAGCACTAGTTAAAGCTTGTAGGAGGAATTTTCATTCCCCTCTGACTGTCCTATGAGGCGTAATGACCCCTGACCCTCTATCTGGACAGTGCTGATTGGCCTGTGCTGATCACAAAAAAAAATTCTCTAGCAATACACACCAAACTGAGCATGTGCATAAGGGCTACAGGTTCAGTCTGTTTAATCAGCGTGGACATCTGAACAAGAGGAAGTGCAGAGAAAACAGGATCAAACCGTATTTTTAAACAATACAGAGGATTAACCCCTTAGGTTCCACAGTAAGTATAACAAGCATGCTTTAATGTATATACAGACTGATTTTACTGTTGTGGGTTTAGTAACACTTTAAGCTGGTGTGCTATGACAATCACTTCTGATGACTGCTACTGTTCATATCACAGTAATTAGACACTACATTGTCCAATCATCTCAAACAATGCTCAGGTTATTTTAATCTTTATCAAATATGAGGAGCATGTATGGCTATATTAAAAAATGGTCTCAATAGTCACAAAATGCAATTATTTTAGTAAATATAAATTGCTAAATACCTTTTCTCATCAGCAGTATACAGTAGTCTTATGACTTCTATTAGTGTCCAGCAGAGCACCAGTTAAAGCTTGTAGGAGGAATTTTCATTCCCCTCTGACTGTCCTATGAGGCTGCATGACCCCCCGACCCCCTATCTAGACAGTGCTGATTGCCCTGTGCTGATCACATGCACTCTCCCAAGAAAAAAAAAACTCTCTAGCAATACACAACAAACTGAGCACATGCAGCTTGCCCCCAAGACTCTGTGCTCTGAGCAGATGGATAGGGGACAGTAGAAGAAGGGGAGGATCAGAGAAGACAGGGTCAAACGGCCTTTTTACACAATGCGGAGGATTAACCCCTTAGGATCCACAGTGAGTATAACAAGCATACTTTACTGCATATACAGACTGATTTTACTGCTGTGGGTTTAGTAACAATTTAAATTCAAACCACACAATGACCTCACTCACTGGAAGACAGGATTGATACATGCCTGGTGTTTGTTACTGGAACTATAGATGGATTATTGACATGGTCTGTTTTTAAATACATTTATCTAAATGAATAGTGTGGGAAAAAAAGATTGAAGAGTTTGCTTGCATAATCCACTGTATCAAACTGTTTTACAGAGATGTTCAATTTATATCGCCCGACGCCCAGGACATGCAGTTCCAGGAACGGGGCAGGTGCAGGCAAGCAGCAGGACTCACCTGTCAGGTGGAAGAAATTTGGGTGCCATTGCTTCCACAAAGCCCACCATGCTGCTAGCCACAGTAGCCCCCCCCCCGTCTGCTGTCTCCCAGGCTCTGCTTGCCCATCTGCAGACCCGGGACCAATCAGTGGCTTCCGGCAGGTAAAGGGGAGGTAGGAGGGCAGTCACATCTGCTCCCCTCCCCTTCTTGTCCTGACCTGGAAGTGATGTGACGTCACTTCCGGGTCCCTGTTGACAGATGCCCGGCATTGAGGATGGGAATGAATGTAATGTAGTGCGATGTGCATTGCATTACATTCAGTGCAGCACAGGGGAGACATTCAAGGTCTTTTAGACCCTGGACGTCTCAAACAAGAGAACCTGTCATCAAAAATCATCACATAGGGGACTTTTTGTCCCCTATGTGATAAAAAAAAAAAGTTAAGCAAAAAAAAAAAAATTTTTTATTTTTAAAAAATGTAAGTTACACTCAAGCATAAAAAACCCTCCAAAATTTTTCAAGGCCCCCCACCCCCGCAAATGTACGCATGTACAAATATAAAAGCACGCGCTGGGGCGCCTACGCATGAAAACGATGATTGCGATACACATGTTACATATCACAGTGCACACCAGAATGAGAGCAATAATTCTAGCACCAGATCTCCTCCGGAATGCTATACTGATGACCTATAAAGTGTCACCTATAGAAAATATACAGTACTAAAGTTTGTTGCCATTTCACGAGCGTGTGCAAATTAAAATTTTGACATGTTCGATAGCTATTTACTCGATGCAACCTCAGCTTTTATATTTTACAAAATAATTGGATAATTTACTGCTTTTTGTGCCCTAAAATTAACTTAAGTGTATTTGTTTACTGAAATTTTGCATTTCCTAGACCTTTGTGATAATGTCTTGTGACATAAAAAATTGGAGCTACCGCTAATTTATTCTCTAGAGTCTCTGATTTCACAGAATATATAATGTTTGGAGGTTTTGTGTAATCTTCAGGCCTTAACCTCCCTGGCGGTATTCCCGAGTGTAGCTCAGGGTAAAGTTTCAGTACTACACTTGGGAATACCATGCGGCATTGCTCCGCAATCCCTCAATCACTTACCTTGTCCTGCGCTCCCGCGATGTCCCTCCTGCAGTGTCCCCGGCAATGTAATCCGGCGGATGCCAGCGTCTGACTTCTGAGTTCCATTCCCTGCGAGCGTCGGGACGTACGGGGGTTGGAACGGTGAGAAATTTGAAAATGACAAAAAGTGACATTTACTAAAATCACATAGTAAAACATTACTGTATCAAACCATTTCACATACATATTGTCCCTAGTGCTTTGTCCTGTCCCCTGTCTGCATTTTTACTGTTCTTTCTGCCTGGAAACTGAGAAATGTCCATGGCGTCCAAAAAGCGTCCCTTTAGGTCAAAAGCTGTTTTAGACCAGCTAGAGAACAGCGATAGTAAATTAGAATCACTTGCAGAATTGAGTGATAATGATTCGTGTGGAAATTCATCATCAGACACGGAAAACGAATTTGCGATTTTGCTCAGTGATGTGGGAACTTGGCGCTATATTTCAAATTTCAGTGTTTTTGGTTTGATTATATTATTGAATTAAATTTATTATTATTATTATATTATTATTTTTTATGATTATTTATTAAATTATCATTTATGATTTCATGTTTCAAGTTTTATCCTACCCGGGATGTTTACTAGACTCTTGTTCGGACAGATTTCAGTGAGTTATTCCTAAGAATTACAGGCCTACAATATAAAACGCCAAATTTCCATGCAAAATAATGGTACCGCTTTCAGCACCAAAAATCTGAAATAATCATACCGCCAGGGAGATTAAATGATTTTTTAAATGTGTGCAAAAAAACACAAAAACGGCTCTGGCAGCAAAAGGGGTAAAGGATAAGCACAACACTCCCCTTTCCTGACAAGCAGCCAATCGATGCTCATTACACTTGCAAGGTCTCTCTCCTCTCTGCTAGTCCCCGGGTGCAGTGCTGGAGACAAGTAGAGAGGGGAGGAGGAGATAAACAGCACAATGTTAAAAATATTAAACGTTTAAGTCGCCATAAAGCCCCTTTTGTTTGGAAAAGCCCTAGACATTACTTAAAATATGATTTTGGTTACATTTTTTTTTTCATCAGGACAAGTAGATTGTCATGAGGGACAAGTAGATTGGGACAACGATGTAGTCCCTGGACAAGTATTTTTTTCAAAACTTTCCACACCCCTAGTATTATAAAGACTTGCTATATAGGTTCAATGTGGTGTTGTAAACAATATCTTCACTTCCATACATATTTCATGAATCATCTTACACAATACAAAACCTGTCATCGAATATGATACAAAACTTCTATTTGCATCAAGTTAACAAATTAATTTTGCTAAGAGAATTGTTGATGCTTTGTGTTATATGCAATTAGATTTTCTTGTTGCTGAAAATCACAAGCAGCTAAAATGTTCAGAACTGTTGCCCTGAAGCTCTGAAGAGAATTAAAGAATTAGAGGAAAGCATCTCACTAATATGATGCCAACCATAGTTATCATGGCCAGATACCCACAATCTGCAAGGAAATATAGGTTATTCATGTTAATTACAGGTTCCTGTAAGTTGGCAATACATGGTTGACTTTTATATGACAAAATAAAGATTCAGATGTTCTTAAACTATAGGTTCATATCATTGAGTTCTCAGTCTCCTATACATGAATGGGATTCCAGTGGCAAGAAATATCCAGTCCATGCAATGCAAAACCTAGAATCTAAATAACTGGCCTTGCCCAGTCCCCACATCACAGTAGTGGTATATAAGCAGCCACTATTTAATATTTGCCAGTGATACTCAAATTGAAAACCAGCTTTGGAATGAAACCTTGGAATGAAATGGAGACAACAGTCAATTTGCATTATGCCTTTGGAGTTGCTGTGTTCATAGAATCAAAAATAGTTATTTACTTCTAATAGCATGTACAGGGGCACTGCCCGAAGGTGATTAAAGTACAGTTCTTAGGTGGAGGTGGGGTAGGCTTCCCTTAATAAGTGAGTTTTCAAGGATCGCCTAAAGGCAGACAGGGTGGTGGCTGACCGAACATACTGTGGTAGGGAGTTCCAGAGGATGGCAGAGGCTCTGGAGAAGTCCTGGATAGAGAGGAGGATATCATGGGAGGAGCGGAGTGGGTGATTTGGGCGCTATCTGTGGATGAGGTTGGTGATGTAGCTAGGGGCAGTGTTGTGGATGGCTTTGTAAGCTGTGGTTAGTATTTTGAATTTTATACGTTGGGTTAGTGGAAGCCAGTGAAGGGATTGACAGAAAGGGGCAGCAGTGGCTGATCGGTTAGTAAGGTGTATGTGTCTAGCAGCAGCATTCATAATAGACTGAAAGGGGGATTACCTGTGTAAAGGTAGGCCAGTGAGGAGGGAGTTGCAGTAATCAAGGTGGGATAAAACAAAGGCGTGGATACGTTGTTTTGTGGTGTCATTGGTCAAAAAGGGGCAGATTTTTGAAATGCTCCGGAGGTTGAGGCAACAGGATTTAGCCAGTGATTGGATGTGGGTCCCGAAAGAGAGGTCAGGGTCTAGGATTACGCATAGCACCGTGGCATGAGGGGAAGGATCAATGGTTGTGATGTTGATCTTAATGTTAAAGTCATGAGTGGAGGATCGAGGAGGAGGAAATATCACAAGCTCAGTTTTGGAAAGATTGAGTTTAAGGTAGTGGTGTGACATTCATGCTGATATGTCACTTAGTAGATTTGTGATACGTGAGGAGATTGAGGGGGTGAGCTGGGGAGTGGAGAGATAGATCTGGGTGTAATCAGCATAGAGATGGTATTGGAAGCCATGGGAAGTTATCAGTTGCCCCAGGGAGGAGGTGTAGAGAGAGAAAAGGAGAGGCCCTAGGATAGAACCTTGGGGTACCCCAACAGTAAGAGGGAGAGGAGCGGAGGAGGAGGAGTTGTATGTGACACTGAAAGTGCGGTGAGAGGTAAGTGGAGAACCAGGAGAGAGCAGAGTCATGGAGGCCAATGGAGTGGAGTTTACTGAGGAGGAGCGGGTGGTCGACTGTGTCAAAGGCAGCGGAAAGGTCAAGGAGTATGAGCATGGAGTAATGGCCATTGGTTTTAGCAGTTAGTAGGTCGTTAGTGAGTTTTATACAGTAGATATAAAAAAAATTATAAAAACATATTTTCCCCTTTTTTTATAAGTGATCACATACCCCATGTTCTCAGCTGCATAAAAAAGTGAGAGACGAGAAACGGCAGTGCACTGATCTTCCAAGTGAATAGCTGTGCAAGGGGTGGGGTGTGGGGGGGGCGTGTCAGCACATGTTTGATGATTGGAGAAGAGCTGACTGAGTTACCAGCACAGCTAGAAAACTGATAACAAGATGTGCTCTCTTGCCTAGTGTGGTCAGTTTTTAAAAGGAAAGCAGAGGGACTGGCAGGAACCTAAAGTATTCCACACAAAGGAAACAATACAAAGAGAACGGGATACTTTTTCATACAAGTACATGGTATAGTAGGCACATATCAGGAATATGAAATATGGGTATACATATTCTGTAGTAACCAAAAAAAGGAGAGTGATACCATTGCCCACTTTTGCAATGGCAGCTGATGTAAGTGGAGCCAAGAACAAACTATATCAGTTGAAAGATTTGCCTTTTAATTTGTTGTCTACTTCGCTATACAAATAATACACTTAGATATAAACCAGCATACTTGTTTCCAAATCTACATACTTGCAAGGAGCAGAAAAGAATCCAATATAGGCACAGGGTCTGCATAATTGGGTAGAAGGGGGCAGGGGCGGACTGACAACTCATGGGGCCCCCGGGCAATAGGGGATCATGGGGCCCCTGTGTCCTTGCTCAAACTCAAAAAAGCCTATGAAAAAGGTACCAGGGGCATCTCATGGGGCCCCCTACTGTAGTGCCCGAGTTTCCAAATGGTCAGTCCACCCCTGGAAGGGGGATTGTACAGTTATGCATTTCGGTGAAATTAGAAAAGGTTATGTAAAGGGCATTTACTAGAAGGGTATTTATAGCTGGCCTGGGGGAAACTCCAAGGAGTGGACTTTGGAGAGGGGTGTTAGAGCTTTAGTTGGAGCTTTACGGGTGTGTGATGAACTTTCCACCCATCTTCCCTAAAATTTGAAGGCACTATAATTTGTTTGATGCTATGGCTTTTTGTAAGTGGATTGATGGGTCTTTTAAGGTGGTCAGTTTGGTGGTGAGGAGAAATGGTCAGGGACCTATCTTGGGTTCCATGTTGTGGTGTTTCCTGGTGTCTTATAAAAAGTCATTCATTCATCACGCGAAGTCTTAGAATACTGGGGGAGATTTACTTAAACCGGTGCACTCAGAATCTGGTGCAGGGTAGCCAATCAGCTTCTAACTTCAGCTTGTTCAATTAAGCTTTGTCAATAAAACCTGGAAGCTATGCAGAGCTGCACCAGATTTTGCACCATGCAGGTTTAGTAAATAACCCCCACCATGTCCATTCTGGGAACAATATACCAAGCTGGCAGCAGACATGTTGTTTATTTTTCATGGCTTGAGCCTGACACTTGTTATACTCACTGTGGAACCTAAAAGGTTAATCCTCTGCATTGTGGTAAAATGCTGTTTGATCCTGACTTTTCTGATTCTCCCCTTCTTTAACTGTCCGCCTCTTATCTCCTGATAAGACATATCGTGTGGAGACACACCGCACATGCTTAGTTTGGTGTGCATTGCTAAAGAGGTTTTTCTCTTTTTTAGGAGAGTGCATGTGATCAGCACAGGGCCAATCACCACTGTCCACACAGAGGTCAGGGGTTCTGAATCCTACTAGAGAAGAAAACTCCTACAAGATTTAACCAATGCTATGCTGGAAAATGCTAGAAGTCACAAGACTGCTCTAACTGCTGATGAGAAAAGGTATTTAGCAGTTTATACTTACTAAAATAATTGCACTTCCATGTTCTGTGTACTGTGGGAGACCAGATATAGTGAATGCAGAGTCCTGGGTTTAGTAACACTTTTAAATAATCTGTTATATTTTTATTGTAGAAATTTCAGCAAGCTCCATGGTATTAGACGTCACCGCAGACAATTTGTATCACTGTGTGGCCTAAGCACAGACATGTCCTAGATTGAACTTTGCAGTCTTTGAAGTTTTGTGCTGGCCCCCAACCACTTGCAGAAGGCCATACTCTTGAGTATCTTCAGTCTTACACCCTGGTCATATCAAAACCTATTTTGAAATCTAGCAACTTACAGTGAAGTTGCACGATTTCAAAGTCGAGTGACTTGCCGATTTGTGGTTCGATTTTCAAGACATCTGACACAGATGTCTATGCAAATCGCACCAAAAGTAGTACATGCACTACTTTAGAAATTGGTGTGGTTCCAACCTAGTCGGAACCGCACTGATATGACCACTCCAATAGGGTGTGTCTTGGCATACGATTTGCAAGTTGCATGGTATGCAAATTGCATGCCGAGTCGCACCCGATGTGACCAGGGTGTAAGAGTATGGCCAGATACAATTCTATAAATGCATATCCCGCAATGAGGAGGCAAACAGCAGGAAAACCATAATTGTTTTCTGGAGTAAGAAAACAGCTGGGGATTTCTAGTCTAGCTTAAGTGATGGTTAGAGATGAGCGAATCGAACCAGGTGAACCGGAATTCGAGTCGAATTTCAGGAAATATTCGATTCGCGTCGAATCCAAAATTTTGCCTACTTCGGGTGCGCGAATCGAATATTTCCCGATCAGCCGGCAAAAGTGTCCCTGCAGTGAGCTCCGCTATTTCTGACAGTTCTCTGACAGAAGGAACACATGTTTAGCGGTTGAAACATTGTATCTATTAGTTTCCATTTAGGATACAGATGTTTCAACTGCTGTACATGTGAAGAAGCTGTCAGAGAACTGTCAGAAATAGAGGAACTCTGCACATACACTTTTTGCCGGCTTGGCATTATTCTTATTTTCATCCTACTTCTTCTTCTTCTTCTTCTTCATCCTCATCCTCATCCTCTTCTTCTGAGGATGAGGATGAAGAAGAAGAAGTAGGATGAAAATAAGAATAATTCCAAGCCGGCAAAAAGTGTATGTGCAGAGTTCCTCTATTCTGCAGATACACTTAGAGGAGCTCTGCAGATACACTTAGAGGAGCTCTGCACATACACTTTTTGCCGGCTTGGAATTAATCTTATTTTCATCCTACTTCTTCTTCTTCTTCTTCATCCTCATCCTCAGAAGAAGAAGAAGAGGATGAGGATGAAGAAGAAGAAGAAGAAGTAGGATGAAAATAAGAATAATTCCAAGCCGGCAAAAAGTGTATGTGCAGAGTTCCTCTATTCTGCAGATACACTTAGAGGAGCTCTGCAGATACACTTAGAGGAGCTCTGCACATACACTTTTTGCCGGCTTGGAATTAATCTTATTTTCATCCTACTTCTTCTTCTTCTTCTTCTTCTTCTTCATCCTCATCCTCATCCTCAGAAGAAGAAGAAGAGGATGAGGATGAGGATGAAGAAGAAGAAGAAGAAGTAGGATGAAAATAAGAATAATTCCAAGCCGGCAAAAAGTGTATCTGCAGAGCTCCTCTAAGTGTATCTGCAGAGCTCCTCTAAGTGTATCTGCAGAATAGAGGAACTCTGCACATACACTTTTTGCCGGAAACCGCTGTATGGAGGGAATGTCCCAGAACTGTCAGAAATAGACTATTTATGACAGTTCTGGGACATTCCCTCCATACAGCGGTTGAAACCGCTGTATGGAGTGAATGTCCCAGAACTGTCAGAAATAGACTATTTCTGACAGTTCTGGGACATTCCTTCCATACAGCGGTTGAAACATTGTATCTATTTGTTTCCATAAATGGATCCATTTATGGAAACAAATAGATACAATGTTTCAACCGCTGTATGGAAGGAATGTCCCAGAACTGTTAGAAATAGTCTATTTCTGACAGTTCTATGACATTCCCTCCATACAGCGGTTGAAACCGCTGTATGGAGTGAATGTCCCAGAACTGTCAGAAATAGACTATTTCTGACAGTTATGGGACATTCACTCCATACAGCGGTTTCAACCGCTGTATGGAGGGAATGTCATAGAACTGTCAGAAATAGACTATTTCTAACAGTTCTGGGACATTCCTTCCATACAGCGGTTGAAACATTGTATCTATTTGTTTCCATAAATGGATCCATTTATGGAAAAAAATAGATACAATGTTTCAACCGCTGTATGGAAGGAATGTCCCAGAACTGTCATAAATAGTCTATTTCTGACAGTTCTATGACATTCCCTCCATACAGCGGTTGAAACCGCTGTATGGAGTGAATGTCCCATAACTGTCAGAAATAGACTATTTCTGACAGTTCTGGGACATTCACTCCATACAGCGGTTGAAACATTGTATCTATTTTTTTCCATAAATGACATTCTGCAAATACACTTAGAGGAGCGCTGCAGATACACTTTTTGCCAGCTTGGAATTAATCTTATTTTCATCCTACTTCTTCTTCATCTTCTTCTTCTTCATCCTCATCCTCATAAGAAGAAGAAGAAGAGGATGAGGATGAAGAAGAAGAAGAAGAAGAAGTAGGATGAAAATAAGAATAATTCCAAGCCGGCAAAAAGTGTATCTGCAGCGCTCCTCTAAGTGTATCTGCAGAATGTCATTTATGGAAAAAAATAGATACAATGTTTCAACCGCTGTATGGAGGGAATGTCATAGAACTGTCAGAAATAGACTATTTATGACAGTTCTGGGACACTCACTCCATACAGCGGTTGAAACATTGTATCTATTTGTTTCCATAAATGGATCCATTTATGGAAACAAATAGATACAATGTTTCAACCGCTGTATGGAGTGAGTGTCCCAGAACTGTTAGAAATAGTCTATTTCTGACAGTTCTATGACATTCCCTCCATACAGCGGTTGAAACCGCTGTATGGAGTGAATGTCCCATAACTGTCAGAAATAGACTATTTATGACAGTTCTGGGACATTCACTCCATACAGCGGTTGAAACCGCTGTATGGAGGGAATGTCATAGAACTGTCAGAAATAGACTATTTCTGACAGTTCTGGGACACTCACTCCATACAGCGGTTGAAACATTGTATCTATTTGTTTCCATTTGTTTTCATCTCCAAGGGCATTTAAATTAAAGGTACAGTGTTCTGCACTAATTTAAAGGCTCTCTGAAGCCTAGAAACCCTTTTAATAAGTTAAATTCGTAGCGAATTATTTCGCATCGAATCGAATTTCATACTGGAATTCGCCGAATCAGCCGAATCGAATTTTTGAGAAATTCGCTCATCTCTAGTGATGGTACTAGGAAGTGGACTTATATAGTTTTTACAAAAAGTGAATCTATCCTGTAAAATAGTGCCCCCTGTAAGTGTTCCTGACGCTCCCCAACCACTTACTTCAGCCAGCAAAAAGGCTTAGTGAGTCAAACGGATGAGTAACAGGCAGTGCTTTTCTTTGTATTGTGTTGCTCTATCCTGAATGTTACCTTCATACCTTCATGGTCTGATGTACATCAGAAATGGCTAGCCTGTTGACTTTCATTGCCAGCCATAGGCCCACTCTTGCCCAGAAAGCTATATAGATATTTGCATTCACTACTTGTGTGGATGAGGCCCAAGACCAACCAGCCCGTCTACTAAATACCCAAATTAACTGATTGCCAAAATTTTTGTTTATATGTTGATTCAACGATGAAGTACACATTCACTAGAGATGATTAGGAAAAGAGAAGCTGACATGATAGATTTGTGACATTTATGTTAATGTATTCAGAGGTGCGGAACAGTGAAAAACGCTTATGTCAATATGTTTTGATCTGTGCCTATTATCCAAATTATCCAAAATTAATTTAAAAACAACATTTCTGAAGTGTAACTTTTGTTTGTAAGGAAGGGTATGTCTTACGTGGTTTTGGCATGTTTTTGTAGTTAATTACAAAACCAGCTGTGATGATATGTTTTTATGGGGTTTTAGTGTTGCTGTTTTAGGAGTTCATCAATCATGCTGTCAACTAAGCACAAATGAACTATGTTTACACTTTTCAAAACTGATGACAGTTTGTAATAAACCATAAAAGCAGAAGAACTTTTGTGTTGTGGGAATTGTTCCAGTGTGTTGTAATCAGATTTCTGTTTTTCGGCTGCACCTGCATATCATGTTCCTTAGAATTATCTTCTAAAGCAGCCTTTCTCAACCTTTTCAACGCAGAAGAACCCTTGACATAACTTCCCGGTCTCAGGGAACCCCTGCTAAAAATGACTATATCTACAATTCATGATACATTAGTGTGATAGTCAGAGGTAAGAATGCTCCTTACACTTATGGTCGTTGGGAAGAATTACCTCCTTACAGATTGCTAAAAATATTAATGGTGTCAGTGGGAACTTATCTAAAAGGCAAAAATTGCTCATTGCTCAAGGAACCCCTGGCAACCTCTGGAGGAAGCCTAGGGTTCCATGGAACTATAGTTGAGAAACCCTATTCTAAAGGCTCCGTACAACAGCAGACACCCCACATGGAAGAAAAATATATTTTAAATATATTTTAAAAATACTCTTCTTAAATACATTGACATATATTTGAAATACTACAATTTTGGCCATATTCAATATATTTTAATATATATACTGTGTATGTATATATATATATATATATATATATATATATATATATATATTGCATATTGAAATGCATTTTTATATATTACAAAATATATGACAAATATTTTTAAAAATATATTTTTTTTAAATATATTCTTCAGATTTTTTTTAACATAAAAGTCATTTTAACATATAATTTTACATATATTTGTAAATGCATTCCAAAAATGTAAATTTGTATTTTTAAAGACATGCAGTATATTTGAAATGTATTTTTAAAATATTTTTCATATAATTTGTAATAAAAACACATTTCGCTTCGGGGTTGTGGCCATCGTGGTGATGTATTGCATACCTGGTGGTCATGCCTGAGACTGCTTCATTTTTGGTCTCGTGTGTTTGGTCTCCTTTTCACCTTGATCCATCTCTCCATACGACGGGATGCTCGGTATGCTTTGCTTCATTGTCCCATACCGGGCCTCTTGGCTCATCAGCAGAAGTTGGCTTCCTATTTTTTTTGTCGGCCACTAGAACAATTGCTCAGGCCTGGACAGGGGCTAACTGACCATTTGGAAACTCGGGGCACTGCCCGAGGGCCCAGGGTCAGTAGGGGGCCACATGAGATGCCCATGGTACCTTTTTCATAGGCTTTTTTGAGTTTGGGCAAGGACAGAGGGGCCCCAGGATCCCCTATTGCCCGGGGGCCCCATGAGTTTTCAGTCCGCCCCTGGGCCTGGAAGAGTCTGTTTGTCCCTCTTCAGGGGGTGCGGGACTGTATGACCACTATGATGCTCAATGAACAGATGTCGAGTATCTGCAACGACTCCCAACGTAAATTCTTGAAAATATGGGAGCCGTGGTTGAAATATGCCTTTCCCACACTCGCCCCCGGCTAGTCTGGGGATGTGGTGTTGTTCGGCATTGGCGTTTTTGGATCCCTGCTCTTGGTTTTGTTATCTTTTTTCTTTTGTATTCCTCCTTCCTTTTCCTTTTTTTTTTTTGTTTGTTTTTGGTGTGGCAGCGGATAGCTGCCTTTAATTTGAGTTACTATCAGTGTTATACTAATGTTTTGTTATTTAAGTGCCATAGCCCCTGCGTGGGCGCACCTTTTGCTCTGTTGGTGTTAGAACACTGATTTTTCTAATTTTCTCATTTTTTATGTGCAATTGATAGCCGCATGTGTGGGTGTGATTTGTTGCTCCTGTTAAACTGTTACAAATTAATAAAAAAAAATATATATACTGCATCTTGAAATGTGTTTTTGTATTCCAAATTATATATATATAATTATTATTATTATACAGGATTTATATAGCGCCAACAGTTTGCGCAGCGCTTTACAATATAAGAGAGACAGTACAATTACAATACATTTCAGTACAGAAGGAATGTGAGGGCCCTGCTCGTGGAGCTTACAATCTAATTTTATTGAAATATATTTTGAAATATATTGAATATGGGCAAAATTATAGCATTTCAAATATATGTCAATATATTTGGGAAGAATATTTTTAAAATATATTTCAAATATATTTTTCTTCCATATGAGACAGTAAAGAGATGTCTCCATGTTTGACTATTTTCAACCACACTGTATTACCATCTCATGTCTATGATATGCTTCAAACAGCAATAGTGACCATTCCATAAAGCATGCAAGTAATCAGGTTAGAAACATTTATTGGATTGTTACAGTTCTTGCAAAGATAAGTCAGAGCAGGGCTATCATCCAGTGGCGTCCTCCTCATGTCTCCACACCTAAAGTCTTTGAAGTTCTGTTCTGTTCCTAAAGCCTGAGGCTGGTTGAACTATACCTGCAGGCTGACTGCTGTCTAAAGCAATGTAAATATAATGGCACCTACATAATCTTTCCATCTGCTGTTCAGACACATGTATTCTTTCCC
This sequence comes from Staurois parvus, assembly GCF_062004578.1. Lineage (NCBI taxonomy): Eukaryota > Metazoa > Chordata > Amphibia > Anura > Ranidae > Staurois > Staurois parvus. The sequence goes on from NW_028317821.1 coordinate 29,295,714, forward strand.
CCAAAACATGTATCCTGAGCAGACTAAACAGCACTGTTAATGATATGCACATTTTCAACTTTCTTGTCAAAATTCACCAGCAAAGCCTTCAACTCCATCCAACTAATGAGACCCCCTGACATATGTCTAGTGCAGAGCAGTAACATACAACAGATGTCTTTGATATTTAGGCTGTGATCAAGCGCCTGGCTTTAGCTTCTTTATGCTGCGTGAGAGGCAAGATGGCTGCACTAAACAGAGCAATAGCTGGGTCTCAGATAAAAGCAGAGTTTTTGTTCACTGATTAAGCACTAGTGGTCTGTTTATAAGCTGAAGAGTTCATTTTTGGCAGCAGTAAGCATTGACAACAGAAGCTGCCATGCCCTGCATTCCAGTTTTCACCTCAGGGGGTTAGACGATTTATGCAATTTTTCACTTTTTTTTTTTATTATTTTTCACTTATAGCTGTTAGAGTTTGTAAAATACCCCCTAAACCATAAATCTTCTGAAAGCGCAGGGTTGATTTTGTAAGTCCCGTGATAGTCGCGCAAACTTTAATCAAAACTATGTTTTCGATAAAAATGCCCTAAAATCACTACTAGCTCACACAAACACATGATTATTATTATTATTATTTAAGGTACTTATATAGCGCCGTCAATTTATGCAGCGCTTTACTTATATGTTTTACATTCACATCAGTCCCTAACCCTCAAGGGGTGTGCAATCTAAAGTCCTTAACTAACATCAGAACTTACACAACTCCTACTAAAACTAAACATTCAAACTTGAGTTAATAAATAAATATTTGTGCATTTTAAATTGTGCCTTTTTTGCAAAATGGTGAAAAACGAAAGAAAAGAAAAACTGTAAATAGACCAATTACATTAAAAATCGAAAGGTTGGTTTCACTCCTATGCAATGTGGTAATTCCAAATCCATTTTAGCATGACAAGTGGTGATGCACAGCCATACATAGAGTTGAATTAACCACTTGCCCTCCTGGGAATTTACCCCCCTTCCTGACCAGGATTTTTTTTGTGATTTAGGCACTGCATTAGTATAACTGACAATTGCGCGGTCATGCAACGCTGCACCCAAATGAAATTTATGTCCTTTTTTCCCCACAAATAGAGCTTTCTTTCGGTGCTACTTGCCTTTTTTATTTTTTTGTGCCAATTTTGATAAAAAAACAATATTTTTTACTTTTTGCTATTAATCATGTCCAGTAAACAAATTTATAAAATCAAATTTTGTCATAAATTTAGGCAAAAATGTATTCTGCTACTTGTCTTTGCTAAAAAAAATCCCAATACGTGTAAATTAATTGGTATACATGAAAGTTATAGCGTCTATGAATGGCGGTATAGATACTGGAATTTTTTTTTTATACTAGTAATTGTGGCGATCAGTGACTTACTGCAGGACTGCAGTGGGCATTCTGACACTGGGGGGAACTGACTGTCACTGACATCCCCAGTGACACCAATACAGTGATGAGTGCTAATAAAAAGCACTGACACTGTACTAATGACACTGGGCAGGAAGGGTTTAACATTCGGGACGATGAAAGGGTTAACTGTGTGCTGTTTTACCGTGTGCTGTGTGTGTGCTTTACACTGTAAGCATACTGCTTTGTATGGCTCTGCTATGCATTCCTCCATGCCTTTGTCCAGGCCCCCGACCGCAACCTGTCCTTCTCAAGACCTCACCCAGAATGTTGTGCACCACCACCTCAACAGGAAGGACTTTTTTGCGAATGGAAACCTGACATAGTGCATTCCACGTATAGTAATGGACTACTAAGCTAACTAGAAAAAGTGTCTCAAAATCAAAGTTCCGGTGAGTTTGAAATGTTCCATCAGACCATTCCGCATAACTAAAGCAGAAAAGGAAAGGGATACCCAGAGCCCCACCCACCCGCTTGTAGACTTCTATATTGAAGGGGCCCTGAAGCAAGAAATGGTCCTTCGTCTCCTCCACCCAACCATACTCCACTCTTGGACAACCACGGTTCTCCACAATGCCTCAGGTTGCCCTTCACATAGAGTCTGCCATGGAATGAGAGCCAGGCCAAATCCCGAAACTTTAAAGGGATTCTCTCCAGATTCATCAAAAGCAGACCTTCCCTCATAACAGGGCCTGGGCAATCCCTCAAGGCCAATGGCTCGCTAAAGGCAGATTCAACAACCCTCCTCTCCAGGGCCTTCCTAGGAAGAGACTTAATTTCCTCCGCCGTCACTTGCCATTGCCGAAGCATTTTCAGGGGCAACATAAGTCGAGAGCTTACCATGTTGGACTCTCAGGCTTTTCACTGGCCCACCATTCGCCCAGCTCCGCAGGAAAGGCCTAAACCAGTACTGAATAATACCAACCCCCCCAGGCGGTTCCTCTGGCAGCATGCTACCAAAATTATGCTTCAAAAACATCAGAGAAAAGAAAACCTCTGGTTTGACCATACCTAGGCCACCCATCTGCCTGGGAAGGTAGGTTACAGACCTATTAATAAGGTTCAGTCTGTTCCCCCATAACAGCTAGAACAAACAACTGTAGATCTTCACATAGAGAGACACTGGCAAAACACAGACAAAGCTGACATACAGAAATACTGGGATCAGGTAAGTTTTAATCAGATCAATTCTTTCCCTGTAAGAGAGTTTCCAATCCTTCCAGCTAGCAACCTTGGCATCAGCATCTTGTAGCCTGCTTACTCAATTTGCAAGGCCGTAATCACCGGGACCAAATCTGATGCCTAAAACTTAATTTCCTGCCGGGGCTCTGGGAAGGCGTCCAGAAGGGTAATGACTTTGCCTTCTTCTTCCATCCAGAAAACCTCACTCTTGCCCTTATTGATCTTTGAGCCAGATGCCTCAGAATACTGTTCCATCACTGAGACCACCTCCTCCACCTCCGGAGATGAAAACAGACACGTCATCAGCATAAGCCACGACCCTCAGAGGAGGCTCCCCAAGAATGCCCAAAGAAACTCCACACAACGGTCTGCTCTCTAACCTGAAGGGATCGATTGCGAACGCGTATAGCAGAGGACTCAAAGGACACCCCGGACGCACACCTAGGCCAACCTCAAAGGGCTGTCCAATCCAACCATTTTCAGCCCCTCTGTATAAAGTCTTTAGCCAATTGATAAAGCCCCCCTCCAGGCCATACTTGCCAAGAAGCAGCCATAGGTACTCATGATTGACCCAATCAAAAGCCTTGACCTGATCCAATGCCAGCAGGAATTTTCCCCAGCCTGCAGCCCTGCACTGTTCCAGGGCCTTGAGCCCTTGAGCTCCTTGAGGGAAAAAACTGATGTATATATATGTATAGAGCTGCATAAATTGACAGTGTTATATCAGTTCCTGTAATAGATAAATGTTACTTCAAGAGATATAGTTAAACATCTGCAGTACTCTGAATACCAGTAATTAACAGAACTGAACTGCATTTCCCTAACAACAGTAATAAAAGACAGTCCCAGCTTGCTATAATTGTCTCCGCTTTGTCACAATGGCCAGTGAATGACGAACAGATGGTCAGTAAAGTTGGGGTACTTGAAGGAAGCACAACAGTTCCCAGCAGACAACAGATTAACTTGTTTGATGTTAGTCTCTCATCAAATTCAGGGCACCCTCTTCTGGGTCTCCTAGCACATGCTCTGATTCAGTAAAAGTCCATTTCAAGTCAGACAGTGATAGATGTTGTTGTGATCTCCTCCTGAGACAGTCCCGTGTATCTTCCTTACAAGGGGTGGGAGTGATCTCTCCAGTACAGTCTTCATAATCCAAAGGGGCACTGGATCGTTCCCAAATAAAGGGAAGTTAAGGCAACCCACTGGGGCAGAACTATTTCATGGACACAAGAAAAAAAGTCATAGGCCAAGAGACCTCTCACCACAATAAGCACTTTCTGAACTCCAAGCTTTTTCAGGCTAGCTAGCACAAGGTTTTTCCCCACAGTGGTAGCCACTGGTCCTCTCCTGATGGTCAGGGGTCTGCTAATGGTGACATTCACTTGCTGTATCCAGCAATTGAAATACTGATCCCCAGTGCAAGCTCTCAGGTCCCCTCACATGATAAATCCTCCCCACTGTGTTATTGTATTATGACAGCATGACTCCCACTCCCTGCTGACAGAATACACTGATCATTGTTACACATGATTGGCTGCATGCACTGAACAAAAATATACCAAAAAGCTCATCTTATGAACGGGAACGTCAATATATGGATCGTAATTAATTTTCGATCCATTTATGGCCAGCTTTAGTTTCACACAGATAAAAGCAACTTCCTTTAATCAATAGATGTTGGGGATTTAGAGCACAATCAGAGTACATGGTAAGTAATGACTGTAAAACTCATTGGCACAATGTTGTTGACTGAAGTCAGTATGGAATATTACTTTTTCTTTCAAATATTGCATCCAAAACAAAAACAGGCAATAGTAAATAACTATTCCTTTTATATTTGTGTCATTAAATTCTGTGGTTTATTCGGAGGTCTCCTCTGACTGAGCTTTGTTTTCTAGGTAAAAGCTTGTTATATGCCTTATTTTATTTATATTGAAGCAGTGTTCCAGCAAAAATATACAAAAAATAAAACTTAGCAGATACAAAAACTGTAGCTGCTGGCTTTTAAAAAGCAGCCACTCACCTGTCCCTTGGTCCTGAGGTGCCCTCCCTGCAGCCTGTTTCACCAGCCACCCTGCATCTGCAGTGTGGGCACCCGGCTGTGACAGCTTGTGGCTTCACAGCTCTGGTGCCCGCTGCGCATGCGCAAGTAGAGCTGCACTTTCTGAATGGTCCTGTAGTCTTCTGAGACCTGTCACGTGTCCCACAAGACTACGGGGAGGGAGGGGGGAGGACAACTAGGCAGGATTGCCTAGGCGATCGCAGTTTAAGTTGGAGCGGATACCTGTCAATTTCGGGTACCCGCTCCCCCCCCCCCCCCCCGGTCCCCAAAGGTGCCAATTCTTAATGGGGAGCGAGGACCAGTCCTTAAAGTGGAACTTCCCCTTTTGAGTGGAGCTCCGCCTTTTGAGTGGAGCTCCGCTTTAACTCTCTCATGATTACACTGCGGAAGCAATGGCACAGCTATAATTCATTGGGTTCTATATAGAAATCATTATAAGGTCTCTCAGGGTTTCCTTCCATCACACTATCCAGAGATGTATTATTATAGTACTATATACATATCTGTACCAGAAGGAAAGACTCATCTCACTGACCATACCAGTTATTAATTTAATAGGTTATAATGCAAAGGGGTTCAAGCTCTTCAGCAAGCTTACAACTGTACTAAGCTATTGAACTCAGATCAATTATTGTGCATTAAGTATCATGGTTACTGTATCACAAATTCACCAAGTGTTTCTTGAAATGAGTGCTGAGAATTTCCTTTCAGCACATGTGTGTATCATAACTAAATCAGTAGCTAATGATTCACGGATACTTATTTTCATTGTGTAATTTTTAAAAATATATAGCAATTTAATACATATTTCATAGTATATTGGGTCCCCAGTTGATTCCGGGCTCCATAGCAGTCACATTGGGCAACATGGCAACAGTTACCTTTGGGTGTGAAAATAAAATGATATACTCCATCTCAGGGGTGGACTGACCATTTGGAAACTCGGGCACTGCCCGAGGGCCCGGAGTCAGTAGGGGGCCCCATGAGATGCCCCTGGTACCTTTTTCATAGGCTTTTTTGTGTTTGGGCAAGGACACAGGGGCCCCATGATCCCCTATTGCCCAGGGGCCCCATGAGTTGTCGGTCCGCCCCTGCTCCATCTGTACATGCCATAGTATTTTCAAGATATCTCTACAATTTGAACATTGCTTGTGGCAATTCAGCCATTAGAGTGTTAATTATAAAAGTAATGGTAGATACTTCTTTTTGACAAGTATTTATTATCACTAGGAGATTTACCTTAGTTATTTAAAAACGTTCTAAGTCACCTTATGATTGTCACCCTTTTCTTTGTGATTTGTCTGTGTAATGTCAGGCTTATAGCAGAAGTACAAACAAACTGCTAAATAATGAACACATTGGAAATCCATATGACCTGTTTTACCTGTTGGGAAATTTATAATTCTGAGAAGCCACTTCTGAGATTCACTGTTACCTGCTGAACAGCTTGGTCAGGTCCACCATAGCCAGGTTTCTTCCATGCAGCTAAGAAAAGAATATGCCGCCTACCTCTGATTGGATAGTGAAGAAATAGCAGCACAATCATGAGGGGGAATAGGGGTCACCAGCCAGTCAAATAAACAGTCTTTATTTGTCTCTCAAAAACAAGCAAACAAAACATTTTTCTTCAGCACTGTAATGGCAAACAGTCCTTTATTCTGGTATAATTAAAACAACACAATGGCTCATCCCAGTATACCAGTCCTACATCAGGGTTTAGGGTTCCTGTCTTCTTCAGGGTACCATAAAGGCCACTCAAGCTCAGCAAACAATGTCCTGGTCACCCAATAGTCCACACTTTCCCACAGCTGCGAACTGCTCCACTCCACCACAAGTACTGTTCCTTTTCAGGCCCTCCCTGCAGGTAGGTTAACTCTTTTGGGACCAAAGTCCCTGAAATCAGGGTTGGAGGCTCTCCAAGATCCTATGTACAGACTTACCAATCCTGGGAATACTGCAAGTCAGTTTAGCCATTTCCAACTGGAACCCCTCACCCTGCAGTACTCTGAACTGCATTTAGTTTGTCCTTAAAGGGTCCGCAAGCCAAGTAACAGGGACACATATATCCTGTCCAGGATGCATGCCTGACATCCTGTATAATATACACAGGTATAATTTTTTAAAATATATAAATTTTTAACATAAATGTAAATATAGTTCTGCTTTATTTGACTATAGTTGAAAATATCTGATATAGTTAAGCATGTCTAAATGACAACTTCGTATCTATTTTGACCCAAAAGCATTGTTAAGATTTTCCTGTGAATTTTAATCTGGACGCATGCAACAAATGAAAGCAAAGGAGTTGATTTACTAAAACAGGAGAGTGCAAAATCTGGTGCAGCTGTGCATGGTAGCCAATCAGATTCTAACTCCAGCTTGTTCAATTAAGCTTTGACAAAAAAAAACTGGAAGCTGATTGGTTTTTATGCAGAGCTGCACCAGTTTTGCACTCTCCAGTTTTAGTAAATCAACCCCATAGTTTATTTATACTGTTCACTAAGATTTTCCAGCATGCTGGACTGTAGCCTTTTAAGTGCACTGCAGAACATGATGGAATATGGCAGAAATATAATGCAAAGGTCATCTCCTTACACTGTTTCTCTTGGGAGCTGCTCATAATAGCTATATAATGACAATTTCTCCTTTGCATGTTTGAAATGCCTTATGTAGTGATAACTATCATAATGGACTACATTCTCTTCTATCAATGACCACATAAAACATGTATTTTTTAAAGAATCTGTTTACATTACCCCCAACACATGTTATAATACCTTAGTATAACATATCTAAGTAACTGAACCATTGGAGTAACAGCAGAGGATACAGTCATTTAAACCACATTCAGTTCTCAGATTTTGGATGTGCTCCAAAGACCCAGGATGGAGCTGGTAAGGCATATAGCTTAGCACTGCAGGAAATTCCCAGTAATGAAATCCCTGCTATGAATGCCAATAATATACATTTGGAGGCTTCCAGTGGACACTTCTCCTTTCAGCATACAAAATGGACAAAAATACATAGTTATTAACTAAATTCCTTCCAGTCTTAAGTTTCTGTATTAAGTAGTGAGCAATGTGCCACAAAGGCAAATTTATACATATAAGTAGGCATACATTTTCTATAAGGGTATTCTTATAATAAGGAAAGGTAAGATTTTGTCACAGGGATGATTCTAAAAGTTATCCTCTGATCTCCTCACCACCCTGCTGGAACTATTTTAAAGTAAAGAAATAGTATGAATGCGTCTGTCCACCAATAAATAACAGAGGCAGAGAAGGCAATGGTATAATTAGCGCGATTGACACCTAAGCAGATTATATTAAAACACGCCCCCACCCCTCTAACATTATTTTCAATAGTTAGCATGAAAGTAACTGAATATTAACACCTTGATCCAACCAAACGCAAATTACTGGCCTCACAGAACTTAGCTTTTTTTCCATGAGGCCGCTAATTTGCATACCTGTCTTTCCGGAGTGTCACTGAGAGCCCTGGGTCCCATTCTAACGATTGGGACCCAGAACTCCCAATTCCAGGTCACCTGATCGCTGTGATAGCCTCTGACTGGCTGTCACAGTAAGCAGTCACTGTGAAGCCCACCCCCCTTGTTTTCTCTCTCTGAATGGAGGAGAGAGATACATTGTATCTCTCTGTCCTTTCAGAGAGAAAAAAAAGTGTGTGTAAAAAATAAATAAATAAAATTAATAAACAAACAAAAATACCTAGATCAAGATTTGATCTAGGTCTGTGCCAAGGATAGTGTTTTGCTCAAGGTCAAAGGTCAGGGTTTTTTTGGGGGGGGGGGGAGGTCAGGTTTTTTTTGTTTTAATTTTTAAATTAGTATCAGTGTCAGTTAGTGGCAGAATAAAAAAAAAGCAAATTGTGCTCTATGGTTTCTGGGCTGTATTACAGGTACAAACAGCAACTAACATACACACATGTGGTATAGTTGCGATCGTCAGGAGCAGGATAAATTATTTTGGGTTGTTCTTTGGTGGTAGGTTATGGTAGTAGCAAGAAATAAACAGCTAAATTTAAAAAAGGGTAAAATAGTAAATGTTTTTTACTATTTTGAGCCAGTTTTCCTTTGGTAATAAAAAAAATCAGGAGTTATCCCTTACCATTTACCACCTTATGAAAGCCCAATTTGTCCTGAAAAAAAACAAGGTATAATCCACCTGGATGCACAAAGTAGTTGTGATGATATCTACAGTTTTGCTAACACATGTCAAAGTTACAAAATTGTGCCTAAGTGTTACGATTTGTTTTAGCCTTAGGTGTGAAGGGGTTAATAATGGTCAAACTGATTTATATATAATTATGTCTGCAAAAACTGAATAACATCTAAGAATTTAATAGCGGGGCTTGTAGTATGGGGATAATAACGGCATGCTAAATAACTTAAAATTCAAGGATAATAATAATAGCAGTGCACGTAGTTTACTGTGGTAAAATATGAGGACTAAAGTGCCATACTCTGTTAGTGACAGGCCCAAATGGAACTAAATTACAGTAATAGGGTCTTCTAAACAGGGGTGACCACACAATACATAAGCAAAAAAAAAAAGGCAATCCAGACAATACATGGGCCGTAAATCCCAAATGGCCAACTGTATACAACAGAAAGGAAAAAGTCTACTGGGACATATGCAGGCAGCAAATGGGCAATATTTAGCATAGGCAAACAAACAAAAAACAATGCCCTGTGGGTGGGGCGAAACACGTTGACGCACTTCCGGTCCGCCGTCATCTTGACCAACGTCACTTCCGGTATTTGGAACGCACAACGACTTTTGCGGTTCAAGCGGCCATCTTAGAGGTGGGAAGCTGGTCATCCTCTACAGTGATTCTTAAAGCGTGAGATCCCTATATTTACAATTTGGAAACTGGTTTTCTTGAAGCCTTTGAGGCTATTAAACAAGGCCTGTTATTTTATTGAAACATGTGAGTGTCCTTATTCTATGGATTTATATGGTATTGAGTGGCAGTATTACACTATGTAGCCTTTCTTTCCTTGCACACTATTGAGGATTCCATGGAGAAGTAGAGTGGAGTCGATTGCTGTATCTAAGCAGGGTGAAGAAGGAGATTTGAGTTCCTTTGGAGGGGCTATAGGATCCCTTATATCCTATGAGGCTTATTTTTCACCTCCATCTGGTGAGTGCGGTCAATATTATTTGTCACGTGGCGATTAGGTGGAAGCACATTTTGGAATATTTTCTTGAAAATCCTTTTGGGAATTGGGAATAAGGACTTTTGTTTGAAATATTATATATATATTTTTCTGCACGGACATTTATTTATTTGTGATTATTTTTTATTTAATTTTTGCGCTGTTTTTTGTGTTATTCATTTAGCATAGGCAGTCTAACAGCTAACTGTGACAATATGCAGGTAACAAATGCACAGATATGACAATATGTGGGCAACAAACAAGCAATTGTTATTATGTGTAGACAACAAACAGGCAATCTTGATTATATGGGGGCAACAAACTGACAATTGTGAAAATATATTAGCAATCGTAAAAATATACAGACAACTAACATACAATTATGACAACATACGGACAACAAAGGGCAGATGTGACAATGTACAGCCAAAAAATTATTTCTCCGCACCCCAGCATGAGGGCTGTAAGAGCATTTTGTGGTATAGTTTCAGCAACATTTTTAAAGAGAGGAAGTACCAGTAACCAATCATTAAATATATTTATAATTCTCAGATGTTTACAAATGTTCCAACTGCTGAGGGATCTTCTTTCCCCAGCAAAGCAGAGCAGCTTGTACTTGTGTATCCTTTGTGTAATCATTTTTGTGGCCTCTGTAGAAACCCTTCAACACTCTTATCTTGGGGAAATTACAGGCCCCAATTTTAAAATGTCTTATAATCTTTCACACTAGAGAGGTTTAGTGACTATCTGCTGAAGTATATCTTTATGGTGTTTGTTAGAATATAAAATAACCTTGAAAATGAGAAATGAAATCCAATGGCTTATTTATTAAACATATACCAGCAGACTAAGGCTATAAAGATATCCCTGGGTTCTGTGTTTTAGCAATAATTCAGCTTGGCTCCCTTCCAGCCAGCAAATGCACCTTAACACGACTGTTGCCAAACACTGCAGTGAAAACAAAGAAGCCATATTTATGTATTGCCAAACTGAATGTTGTGAAATTTTACAGATTATGAACAACAGTAACATGATGAAACACATAGCTCAGTAAAAAGAGAAAAATACTTTATTATAAGTCTTACTTATAAGAAATCCACATAATTGCATGTTTAATGTATTTTATTATGTTTAAAGACTGGCTTTTTTACAGATCAAAAAAGAAAAGTTTAGATGTCTGGCACGACTGGTAGACAGCAACCCATGGCCTTAGCCGAGCTCTGTTTCTGATTAGAACGTAGGGTTTGTGTTCACAGACTTTTGTGTGCTGCACATTAGTTTTGCATTGGCAGACACGTATGGAGTACAAAACCCACTTAAGCAGGTCAAATGCCAGTCAAAAGAAGGTTAACTGTCACTGAAATGCACCTGTCAATGAATTCTAAATGACCTTAGAAGCATCTCAAACTTATGTCCAACTGAGGCCATCAAACAGTCCCCAAATCTGTCAAGAAAGGCTCTTACAGTCATTGGTTCTCCTTTGTCAAGGCTATCTGTCTATCTATCTATGGGCATAATGTATGCATAAATCTAGGATTAGTACTAGAAGAGTTGTACAGTACATTATTGGAGACCAGACTATAAACTCTTCCACCACTCCAGCCAGTAAATGCTGGTTTAGTTAGTAGACAAAAAAAAAGTAGTTAAAAATATATCTTCACTTTTCTAATTGTTATGGATAGAGCAATCCTTGGAACCCCTACCTCCTATAGCGGAATGTGTCTGGTTTTCTCTATATTACTAATATGTGATATTCTCACAGTTAGATGTGTGTTTCGTTGCGATTTGTTTTAGCCTTAGGCGTGAAGGGGTTAATAAAGGTCTATAGCCCTAATACAAACATTTTACGTTTTACAAGTTTTTAGCTGAGACACTTTTGGATTTTTTTTAGCCTCAGAAAGACAGTGATGGCCAGGATGGCCAGAAGCTCTGAAGGCAAGAAATCTACTTAGATGGAGGAAAGCAGGAAGATTTCTGACAAACCCTGAGCGCAGGGATTTTTGTTATCTTTTCATGCACACTGATGTTCTATGTTTAGGTTGGCTTAACCACCTCTCTCCTAGGGACCCCTCCCAAATCTGGGCCCTATAGCAGCTGCCTTGACTACTGTGGCTGTAATTACACCAATGTTTAGCATGATAACCATGGACAAATATCTATCTATCTATCTATCTATCTATCTATCTATCTATCTATCTATCTATCTATCTATCTATCGTGGATATACACACCCCTGTTAAAATGTCAGGTTTCTGTTATGTAAAAAAAATTAGACAAAGATAAATCATTTCAGAACTTTTTCCACATTTAACCACTTGCCTACCAGGCACTTATACCCCTTATTTACCAGGCCAATTTTCAGCTTTCAGCGCTGCCGCACTTTGATTGACAATTGCGCGGTCATGCAACATTGTACCCATATGAAATTTTGATCATTTTTTTCTCACAAATAGAGCTTTCTTTTGGTGGTATTTAATCGCCACTGGGCGCTTTACTTTTTGCGCTATAAATACAAAACGTGCAAAAAATTAAAAAAAAAAAAAAGTTTCTTTGTTTCTATTATAAAATTTTTCAAACAGGTAATTTTTCTCCTTCACTGATGTGCGTTGATGAGGCAGCACTGATGGGCACTGATAGGCGGCACTGATGGGCACTGATAGGCAGCACTAAAGGGCACTGATAGGCAGTACTAATGAGGTGGCACGGATAGGCGGCACTGATAGACAGCACTAATGAGGTGTCACGGATAGGCGGCACTAATATGCAGCACTGATAGGCGGCACTGATAGGCGACACTGATGATGGGTACTGATAGACGGCACTGACTGGCATCACTTCTGGGCACTGACTGGCGGCACTGACTGGCACAACCCCTGGGCACTGACTGGTGGCACTGACTGGCAGCACTGGTGGGTGGCACTGGTGGGTGGGCACAGGTGGGTGGGCACAGGTGGGTGGCACTGCTGGGCACAGGTGGGTGACACTGCAGAGTGGCACAGGTGGGTGCACTGCTGGGCACAGGTGGGTGCACTGCTGGGCACAGGCGGGTTATCTGCTGGGCACAGGTGGGCGGAGCTAGTGGGCGCACTGCTGGACACAGGTGGGCGGAGCTTGCGGGTGGCACTGCTGGGCACCGATCATCAGGGCACTGATCATCAGTGCCCTGATGATCGGTGCCGATCCCCGCTCTGACAACTGCCAGTTCTCGGCAGTACTTTCCTCACGATCTGACAGCGTGAGGAAAGTGCAGCCGAGAACCGGCACTTGCATTTTCCTCTGATCAGCGTGTCATTGGACACCGCTGATCACGTGGTAAAAGGCCGCTGTGATTGGCCTTTTACCACATCACGTGATCAGCTGTGTCCGCAGGACACAGCGATCACGGAGATCACCGGGTGCGCGCCCCCTGGGGCGCACAGGACAGCGCGTTCTGGGAGGACGTCATATGACGTCCACCCTGAACTGGCCGGCTGCAGTGCAGCCGTCATTCGGCTATCTGCGGTCGGCAGGTAGTTAATGTAACCTATTAACTGTACAACTCAGTTGAACAACAAACTGAAATCGTTTAGGTGGAGGGAAGTTAAAATAAAACATTTAAATAATATTGTTGCCTAAGTGTGCACACCCTTAAACTAATACTTTGTTGAAGTACCTTTTGATTTTATTACAGCACTCAGTCTTTTTGGGTATAAGTCTATCAGCATGGCACATCTTGACTTGACAATATTTGCCCACTCTTCCTTGCAAAAGCATTGCAAATCTATGTATGATGTTCTTTTGGTGATGTGCAGTGTTGTTTTTTCACCAAACATATCTTTTGGAATTATGGCCAAAAAGTTCATCCTTGGTTTCATCAGACCATAACACACTTTTCCACATGCTTTTGGGAGACTACAGATGTGTTTTTGAAAAATTTAGCTGGGCTTGGCTGCTTTTCTTTCTAAGAAAAGGCTTCCCTCTTGCCTTTCTACTCCATACCCCAGGCATATGAAGAATACGGGAGATTGTTGTCACATGTACCACACAGCCAGTACTTGGCAGCCTCCCAGACCAGTTTTCTTCTCGTCTTTTCATCAATTTTGGAGGGATGTTCAATTCTTTGCACTGTTGCGCCATATTTTCATCACTTGATTATGGCTGTCTTCACTGTTTTCCATGGTATATCTAATGCCTTGGAAATACTTTTGTACCCTTCTGCTGACTGATACCTTTTAACAATGAGATCTCTCTGATGCTTTGGAAGCTCTCTGTGGACCATGGTTTTTGCTGTAGGATGCGACTATGAAAATTTCAGGAAAGACCTACTAGAACAGCTGAACTTTATTTGGGGTTAATCAGAGGCACTTTAAATACATGCAGGTGTGTACTGACTCCTATTTAACATGATTTTGAATGTAATTTCTTAATTCTGAACACAGCTACATCCCCAGTTATAAGAGGGTGTGCACACTTATGCAACCACATTATTTTAATTTTTTATATTTACTCCCCCCCAAAAGATTTCAGTTTGTTTTTCAATTGAGCTGTACAGTTTATAGGTCACATTAAAGGTGGAAAAAGTTCTGAAATGATTTATCTTTGTCTCATTTTGTTACATCACAGAAACCTGACATTTTAACGGGTGTGTAGACTTTTTATAACCACTGTATGTATCTATCTATCATCAGGTTGCAATCTTTGTTTTCTGCTATATATGCATTGTGTTTTGGTCCATTGATTATAAAAGGAATGCCTATATAAAGACCAAGCTCCAGCTTTCAAAAATAGAAAAAACGGTTTTACATTTCTTAACCCCAAGTCATCTGCTGTGTGATATACAGTTGTGACCAAAATTATTCAACCCCCAATGCTGTAAAGGGGTTTAGGGACTATAGTGTACATTTGGAATTGTATTCAGAATCAAATCCTACAAGGACGTTGTAACTACCCAAATGCAACTAAAATGACATCAATTGTTTATGTAATACAGTAGTAAATGGTTCTTATGTGGTTTCTTCATTGCCACAATTATTCAACCCCTTAAAGACTACCACTCTGAAGAACAGAGGTTCATACAGGTGCTTTCCATCAGGTATTGAAAACACCTGTGGATGTCACCGAGCAGCAATCAAGCATAATAAGCACCAATTAGGCAGCTTTAAAATGACTGTGATACTCAGCTCCTTCTAGACATTTACTGGTGTGGTTACAAACATGGTGAAGGCAAGAGAATGGTCCAGGAAGACAAGAGAAGAGGTGATTTCTCTTCACAGGAAGGGCAATGGCTATAAGAAGATTGCAAAGATGTTAAACATACCAAGAGACACCTTAGGAAGCATCATTCGCAAATTCAAGGCAAAGGGCACTGTTGAAACGCTACCTGGTCGTGGCAGAAAGAAGATGCTGACTTCGACTGCTGTGCGCTACCTGAAGCGTAGAGTGGAGAGAAGTCCCCGTGTGACTGCTGAGGAACTGAGAAAAGATTTGTCAGATGTGGGTACAGAAGTTTCAGCCCAGACAATAAGACGCACACTGCGTAATGAAGGCCTCCGTGCCAGAACTCCCAGGCGTACCCCCTTGCTGTCTCCAAAGAATAAGAAGAGTCGACTGCAGTATGCCAAAAGCCATGTGGACAAACCACAAAAGTTGTGGGATAGTGTTCTGTGGACTGATGAAACAAAATTAGAACTGTTTGGGCCCATGGATCAACGCTATGTTTGGAGGAGGAAGAACAAGGCCTATGATGAAAAGAACACCTTGCCTACTGTGAAGCATGGTGGAGGGTCAATCATGCTTTGGGGCTGTTTTGCTTCTGCAGGTACAGGGAAGCTTCAGCGTGTGCAAGGTACCATGAATTCTCTTCAGTACCAGGAGATATTGGATGGAAACGTGATGCAGTCCGTCACACACCTGAGGCTTGGGAGACGTTGGACCTTTCAACAGGACAATGATCCCAAGCATACCTCCAAGTCCACTAGAGCATGGTTGCAGAGGAAAGGCTGGAACATTTTGGAGTGGCCATCGCAGTCACCAGACTTAAATCCGATTGAGAACCTCTGGTGGGACTTAAAGAAAGCAGTTGCAGTGCGCAAGCCTAAGAATGTGACTGAACTGGAGGCCTTTGCCCATGAAGAATGGGCGAAGATACCCGTAGATCGCTGCAAGACACTTGTGTCAAGCTATGCTTCACGTTTAAAAGCTGTTATAACTGTAAAAGGATGCTGTACTAAGTACTAAGATTGAATGTCACTTGGGGGTTGAATAAAACTGATAATGCTGTGAGCACAGAAAAGACATTTGTGGTTATTTCATTATAACTGTTATGTTATATTTGTCTGACCTACAAGTGCCTCTTTAATGTAAATGTAAGCAAGATGACTGAATGATCAAAAGCAATGTCAAACTGGCCAAAACACTCAATTTCAGTGGGGGTTGAATAATTTTGGTCACAACTGTATGTGCCCTGCAATATTTCGCCCACAGGCTGCCACTAAATGAAATACCAGGAAGATGGCAGATGTCACGTCAGTGCCACCTGCAAGATTTACAGGCAAGTACAGGGTAAAATGTAAAAGAAATATAACAGCACTACGTTGAGGGGATGGCAGGGAAACAAATTATTAATTTTTATTGAATCTTTGCATTGGGCTTTAGGCACTCTGAAGGCTAAATATGGGTAGTCCATTGTCAGGGATGTAATCAAGAATGAGAAAGCTTTAGGTCCCCAACATGCGCCCCTCCCAGTTGGCTGGAAGGAGTGAGTGGAGCTTAGCAGAGAGAGTGGGGTTTAACCCATAGTGCAAAATCTGCAAGATTACACCATGTAAAGAAACATTGCACGTTTCTGCCAAAACCAGGGGCGGACTGACAACTCATGGGGCCCCCGGGCAATAGGGGATCAGGGGGCCCCTGTGTCCTTGCCCAAACTCAAAAAAGCCTATGAAAAAGGTACCAGGGGCATCTCATGGGGCCCCCTACTGACCCTGAGCCCTCTGGCAGTGCCGAGTTTCCAAATGGTCAGTCTGCCCCTGGCCAAAACCCCACTGCTGCCCATGAGCAGGGTTTCTAAACTTCCTCATGGTCTTAATATGCTTGTCAGACTTCCGATCCTTGTACAATGTATGCTTTAGTGAATGATAACAAATGAGTTAGTGTGCCTTATGCATTTTGTTCTTTGGGGTTTTATTTTCTTGCTTTATTTCATGGCAAAATATAGGAAATAAAATATAATTAAAAGATCATGTTTCAATTTCACGTCTGGTTATACTAATGCAATTTGACCTCTAAGGAGCAAGATTTTTTTGAGTGTGCTTATATAGCTTTCCAAATGCTTTGCAAGGCAAATGCCTGTTGTTTACAATGATATAATACGTGTAGAGTGTTTATGTTGCTTTTTGACTCTTCATGCTAATTTAGATCTTGCATGCAACATTTGGCAAGCAGTAAAGCTTGCAAAGTTTGCCAATTGCCTCCATTCAAGTCAGCGGAGGTGCACTGCAAATGTGTTCTAAACTGTTTGGCATGCTTTTGCGGAGCACCACAGAAATAGTTTTCCTTGTTTTCCTTCCGAAAAAAAAAAATCACTTTCTAACGCCTATGACTAACGCCTACTTCTTTAATGTGAACTAAGGAACTAGTTGTTTCAGAGGCATTTTAGTCTCAACACTTTCGTCAATTAGCCTTTCAGCTACTTCCAACAAATATATAGTATAATACAGAAAACATGTACCGTAAATGTTTTTTATCATCATCTTTATTTCAGTATATGGAAAGATGTGGTTCATAAGAGGAGGTTACACTACGTATGGCACATATCTATAAAATTCTCAGATTCACTAAAAAGAAAACCGATAAGGTCATGAGCAGACATGTTTGCTTTAGTTTGTTGTTACTGGATTGTATGCAAAATGTCTAACTGCAAGTTCAGGTGTTTTTTTTAACTGACATGATGAAACATGTAACTGTATACACATAACAGCTGGTATTTCCCTGATGAGCAATGTTTTCACATCAGCTCACGTTGTTTCTTTTGTATACATTTTATGTAACTCCTTCATCACCACATTCATTTTAAACCTCTTCATCTATTGAAAAATTTTATCACCTGATTGAAGGCTTATATTATATTGTGGTATTTATTATTACAGTATATTTGTATTGTAATATTATATACACGCATTTACGCTATTTGTTAAAAAACATGTTCGGTTGATATATATAAATAAATAACAGTATTTTGATTACAGGGAGTAATTTTTTATGATTTTTATAAAAATATTTCGCATTATATGAAAAATGTATTCAGCTAGTACACTGGAACCCTAAGCCTTTCATCCAACAAATGTCCATACAGGTTTACTGGGTATACACGGACCAAAAATCAGCCACAAACAGTCGGTTCAACAGGAACTGGCTGCATTTTGGCCTGTGTGTACAGTTCTCCCGGCTCTCTACTGGCTTTTGTCAAATGGGCGTGCTGAAAAAATAGCATCCGACCAGCATCTGATCAGCACTGGCAGCCAGTTGCTGCAGCACTGATCAGTGTGTCCTGGCGGGAAGGGGGGGTTGGTACTCAATAACTCAGGGGGAGATCATCACACTAACATCAGATGTGTTAATACGGCAGTCTGTATGTTTTTTTCGTTCAACATGCTGGGTTGAACGAAAAATAACTTCCTGTGTGTACCCAGTATTGCTTTACCACTGTGAATGCTTGCCAATGGAGCACAAGGGGTGTTGGCTCACAGCATATAAATGCCCAGTTACCCAATGATAACTCATTTTTATGTAAACATCTTCTGATTGTCATCCCACATCTATGGCCACCATAAAATGGTATCTGTATACCAGTTCCAATGAAGCACAGCTGAACCTAAAGTATATCTTTAATTGTGGACAAAACATGTTTTTTTAGCTTTCATACAGCAGATTTATAGAGTGGGGAAGGGTTAGACCCTCTCTCAGGTTGGTTTTGTTGTCTGAGGTGATTCACACCTTTATTTTTATTGGTACCCATTGTCACCAAGACAGAAAAGGAAGAGAAATCCAAATTTTTAGAGTTGTCCCCAGAACAAGAAGTAATGAGAAATCTTCCAAAAGGGACATCTTTTCCAGGGACAGTTGTCTAAGAGGGAGATTCCTCAAATTTTGGGAAGTTCCTTAACTGATAATATTCCAAAAGGTACACAGATGGCAAAACGTATCCTGGCAGAGCTGTTAGCCCTTCACTACTTTATACAAAACTATTCTGTTGTGCATAAAGTTAAATGAAGTGGAGTTAGAACAAAATTACTTTAAAAAGGTGCCGTGATAACTTAAAGAGACACTACCACCTTGCCTATACAGGACGAAGTAACAGTGTCTTTGCAATGGGGTCCCATAACCACGGAAACTCACTTTACCAACAATTTGCTGCCACTCCTTCCTTCGTCTCTGCCAGTGACAATACCTAATGCCTCAAAGTAGCGGGGAGCATGTTCCCTTCTTTCACATGATAGTGCTTTGGTATAGCAGCCAATTGCTAGGCCCAAGCACTGTCACATGACTGAAGGAGAGACATCACCACCAACCCGAGCCAACACTGGGGCTTTTGGTTCTGATGAAGGTGTCTCTTTGAAATATGTGCACACCAAGGTGTTGACAGCTCTGGTATCAGATATCTCATGGGAAACGCTAGTGGATGGACAAAGTTTTATCATCTGTCCAATCACAATGTAGCCCAGAAACTGTCGTTACAGAGCCATTAAGGACTACTTCATACATTTTCCACTTGACTATTGAGACAATTGTTTTTAATATAGCCATACATGCTCCTCATATTTGATAAAGATTAAAATAACCTGAGCATTGTTTAAGATAATTGTACAATGTAGTGTCTAATTACTGTGATATGAACAGTAGCAGTCATCAAAAGTGATTGTCATAGCACACCAGCTTAAAGTGTTACTAAACCCCCAACAGTAAAATCAGTCTGTATATGCAGTAAAGCATGCTTGTTATACTTACTGTGGAACCTAAGGGGTTAACCCTCTGCATTATGTAAAAATGCTGTTTGATCTTGTTTTATCTGCCCCTCCTCCTGTTCAGATGTCCACGCTGATTAAACAGACTGAACCCATAGCCCTTATGCACATGCACAGTTTGGTGTGTATTGCTAGAGAGTTTTTTTTTTCTTGGGAGAGTGCATGTGATCAGCACAGGGCCAATCAGCACTGTCCAGACAGTGGTCAGGGGTTCGGCATCCTCCTAGAGCAGAAAGAAAACTTCTCCTACAAGCTTTATCCAGTGCTCAGCTGAAGTCACAAGACTGATCTAACTTCTGATGAGAAAAGGTATTTAGCAGTTTATATTTACTAAAATAATTGCATTTCCATGTTCTGTGTACTGTGGGAGACCAGATACAGTGAATGCAGGGTCCTGGGTTTAGTATCACTTCACCAAACTTGTGCCATTGGGTTCTCCTAACCAAGTCAGAAAACAAGCAAGTTGATTTAATTACCATTTCCCCAATTTTTCATATAGAATGTAATCCAATGAATTTGTCTCACAATGCAAATGATTCCAGTAATGTATCAATAAGGAATTGTATATAGTACAAATATGATTATGTTTAGGGAGCAGTAAGAAAAGTTGCAAGGCCTAATGTTTTCAGTAAATCAGCTGCCTAATTACTGCTTGTTTTTGTTCTTGGATATGGATTAACCTAAGCCTTCTGTGACCATATATATAATACTTTACGTTTATTAACCTTAGAAGTTATGCATTACTGTCATAGAGCATTGAGTTAAAGTGGATGTATTTTTTATTTTTATACTGTTCAACAGAAATGTACTCTTTTTGTGTTTCCAGTCCTGAAATGTTCATAGCAGAGTCCTGTCTAGCAGGGGAGGGGAACTGATCTTTCTCATCTGCAGTTTAACTTTAACAGTTCTCCTCCCCACCTCAACCATGAGACTGGACAGTGAAAGGAGAAGCAGTAGGCTGACGAGATCATCTCTTCATTGCTCTGCTCTCTCCTCCTTTCAGCATGGTTTCTTGCACTACAGCATACCTGGCTAGTTACTTGCTTCTGCATCCCCCTTGCTGATACCAGGTCAAATTTAGGTAGTTACATTGCATGGATTTAAGAAAATATATGTAAGCATGTATTTATCTGTCTTAACTTGTGTCAATTATCGGCCTGGATCTCAGCTTTAGTCCTGGTTCACACTGATGCGGTGTGGCACATTGCATGTGAATCTCACAGCAACAGCACCACATTCCTGTGCAAATCACATGTGATTTCTGTGCAGTGCAATTTGAGCCATACATTTTGTATGGCTCAAATCACACTGCATCTGCACCAAAAAAGTGCACGACCCTTTTTTAGTTCGCATCAGAATCGGATCACTTTGGGTGTTCAAACACATGCGGTCCGATTCTGCACATCGCACAGCGTTTTGCAAACTGATTTCAGGGTGTTGATAACTTAACCATTAGCCGCCCGGCCTATAGCCGTTTGGTGGCGGCAAAAATGCATCAGCTTTCCGGGTGCACGCCATTTAGCGTGCTCCCGCACATGCGCAGTTCGCGCGGATACAAAGCCGCGCAGCAGCACGATCTGTCACCGGCCGTGTACCTTGGACATGGCCGATGACAGATCTGAGTACCGGCCCCCGTTGCCGGTACCATGTGACCTGCTGTGACCAATCACAGCAGGTCAGATGACAGTTGTATACAATGGATGGCTTCATTCATGCCATCCATTGTATACTAGTGCCTAGCTATGAATGGTCACAGCAGGTCACATGCACATGTCATGTGATTAGCTGTGGCCAAATCACAGCTAAGCACAAAAAAAAAAAAAAAAAAACCTGAATGAATCGATTTCATTCAGGTAAATGCTTGCTTATAGCAAAGTAATTCTTTGCTATAAGCAAATTGTGTAAAAAAAAAAAATACTGATCACTTCCCCAAAGTAGTACAATGTTACTATGGTAACATTGTACTACTTTGGTCATAGTAAAGTATGAAAAAAAAAACTCGCCTGACCTGAACCCCATAGAGAATCTATGGGGCATTGCCAAGTGAAAGATGAGAGACATGAGACCGAACAATGCAGAAGAGCTGAAGGCCGCTATTGAAGCATCCTGGTCTTCCATAACACCTCAGCAGTGTCACAAGCTGATAGCTTCCATGCCACGCCGCATTGAGGCAGTAATTGCTGCAAAAGGGGCCCAAACCAAGTACTGAGTACATATGCATGCTTATACTTTTCAGAGGTCTGATATTGTTCTATGTACAATCCTTGTTTTATTGATTGCATGTAATATTCTAATTTTCTGAGATTGTGGATTTGGGGTTTTCATGAGCTGTAAGCCATAATCATCACAATTATGACAAATCACGGCTTGAACTATCTTGCTTTCTCATATATTAGTTTCACCTTTTAAGTTGCATTACTGAAATAAATGAACTTTTGCACGATATTCTAATTTTTCGAGTTTCACCTGTATGTGAACCGGGGGTCATAAGACGTAGAACTGCATAGGAGAATTTCTAAAAAATCTTCCTAAAGTTGAACTTACACTTTAAGGATCATGCTTAGTATGAGCAAAATACAGGTTCAGTATAATACATTTAACTTCTTATCATATATATTTCCTTGTTTATACTTTTATTTTTAGTTTCTATCTATTTAGACAGAGTGACTGTCACAAAATGAGGTGTTTGTTTGGGAAATGTCTACCGCATCATTACTGAGAGAAAACAATAGAGTTCAGCTGACTGTAAAATATAAATTGTGATGGTCACGTGATGGTGAACTCTGTACGTGTGCATTGTGTTTAAGTTTCCTGTGACAAAGGAGACAATGAATTACATTATAAAACAAGGAAATACATCCATTTTCCCTGCAGACAATTTATATCCGAAAATTCACTGTTTACTTATTATGTCCTCCAAGGTCAATTGTTCTTGGCACATGGAATAAATCTCAACTCCACAGGCCTGGTGTCTCCTGTTATTGTAGCAGCTTGAATACTGGAAATAGTTATGCCATGTTGGGCTTAGAGGCAGTTTCCAGAAGATAAAGTACTGAAGGCAAATAAAAATGTTTTATTTTTTTTTTCTAAACTATTTATAAGAAACTGGAGGGCAGAACCCTAAAACAAGAGTGAAGTTGTCACATTAACCAATCAGGTTTAATTTTTTTTCTTTAGGAAGAAGAAACAAAGAGTCACTACAAGCAACAATTCTGCTTTTCTTTCATTTTTTTTCTCCTGTTTTTAATAAATAGCTCCAGCATGTATTATAGCCACAGCCGTACTTGCCATTAAATGAACTGTTCTCGGGGACATTGTATTTGCTACAGATAACAAAATGTTTAAGAAATGTGTAAAATATGTTGCTATTCTTTCTACAGTACACATAATAAAATTGGTACAGCTGTTACTGGAGATTGGTTTTAACTTTCTCAACAACTTTTCAATGAGCCTAAGGGTTGAAATATCTTGAAAAAAGGTAAAAAGAAAAGAAAAGTTAGAGCTTAGCACTGTACTCAGTTTATTTTTACTAAGCTAGGAAAGTATTTAAAAACCTGTACAAGATAGTGCAGAATGTAACGCATAACAACTAACCAAGATTCAATTCACTTTCACTGGATCTGACTTTAGGGCTCATTCACACATAGTGTAATGACTGGTGTTTTTCTATACTGGATGAATGCCAGTCACTACTAGGGCAATTGTTTTTCATGTGCTCCGTTCACACTGCAATACACCTGAGAGGAGTGATGCATTGAGATGCTGTAAAATGTAGACATGCTGCATTTTATTGAATCGCACAGGTAGGCACTGCATGTCACAGCGCTGCTGTGCAGAGACATGATTGAAGTATCATTTGTGCACTTCAAATAAAGTTGAACTAAAAAAGGAAACTCTGTGATGCGCTAAAGGAAGTATCACACTGCGACCAGGGGCGGACTGACCATTTGGAAACTCGGGCACTGCCCGAGGGCCCAGGGTCAGTAGGGGGCACCATGAGATGCCCCTGGTGCCTTTTTCATAGGCTTTTTTGAGTTTGGGCAAGGACACAGGGGCCCCATGTTCCCTTATTGCCCTGGGGCCCCATGAGTTGTCAGTCCGCCCCTGACTGCGACCCTACCTTGCCTCACTGCATCCCAAAACCAACAGTTACCCGCAGACTAAAACAGAGCATTTAGCATGCAGGCAGTGTGAACAGGCTCTTAGTAAGCTGAAATCAGAATGCTGGGGTTACTAGTTGCAATGAGTTACTGAGCATTTATCTACTTTTAATAAGCCAGATTATCCAGCCAATAACAAAATGATGCCCGAGCGTGACTTTTATCAATCCGGGTGGATGTCATATGCCACACCCTTGCACACGCCAGCTGGTTGGTCTGTCAACAGCTGTGTCCATCCGACAGAGCTGATGGCCGATCTGTGTACAGGCCCATTGATGGTACCATGTAACTACTGTGACCAATCACAGCAGGTCACATGAAAATTGTAAACAATGAATGGCTTCCTTTCATGCCATCCATTGTATACAATTGTGTTGTCACAGTATCACATGGTACGGACTGGGCCAATCACAGCCCATCTGTGTCATGTAATTAGATATGGCCAATCACAGCTAACCACAACGAAAAACACTGAATGAATCAATTTCGTTTAGTTAAATGCTTGCCTTTAGCAGTGAAATTCACAACTATAGGCAATCATAATTTGTAAAAAAAAAAAAAAAATACTGGTCACTTCCCCAGAGTAGTACAATGTTACTATGGTAACATTATATTACTCTCGTCACAGTGTTTTATTAAAGAAAAAAAAAATGTATATATATATATTTATACACACACACACTGTAATGCCAAAAGTATTGGGACGCCTGCCTTTACACGCACATGGCATCCCAGTCTTAGTCCACAGGGTTCAATATTGAGTTGGCCCACCCTCTGCAGCTATAACAGCTTCAACTCTTCTGGCAAGGCTGTCCACAAGGTTTGGGAGTGTGCCTATGGGAACGTTTGACCATTTTCCCAGAAGCTCATTTGTGAGGTTAGACACTGATGTAAGACCAGAAGGCCTGGCTCACAGTCTCCATTCTAATTCATCCCAAAAGTGTTTTATCGGGTGCAGGCCAGTCAAGTTCTTCCACCCCAAACTCCCTTATCCATGTTTTTATGGACCTTGCTTTGTGCACTGGTGTTCAGTCATGTTGGGACAGGAAAGGGCCATCCCAAAACTGTTCCCACAAAGTTGGGAACATGAAATTGTCCAAAATGTCTTGGTATGCTGACTCCTTAAGAGTTCCCTTCACTGGAACTAAGGGGCCAAACCGAACCCCTGGAAAACAACCCCACACCATAATCCCCCCTCCACCAAACTTTACACTTGGCACAATGCAGTCAGGAAAGTACAGTTCTCCTAGCAACTGCCAAACCCAGACACATCCATCGGATTGCCAGAGAAGTGTGATTCGTCAGTCCAGAGAACACATTTCCACTGCTCTAGAGTCCAGTGGCAGCATGTTTTACACCACTGCATCCGACACTTTGCATTGCACTTGGTGATGTAAGGCTTGGATGCAGCTGCTTGGCCATGGAAACCCATTCCATAAAGTTCTCTACGCACTGCTGTTGTGCTAATCTGAAGGCCATACAAAGTTTGGAGGTCTTTAGCTATTGACTCTGCAGACAGTTGGCGACCTCTGCGCACTGTGTGCTTCAGCATGCACTAACCCCGTTCTGTCATTTTACAATGCCTACCACTTCGTGGTTGAGTTGCTGTTGTTCCCAGTTGCTTCCACTTTGTTATAATACCACTAACAGTTGACTGTGGAATATTTAGTAGCAAGGATATTTCAGGGATGGACTTATTGCACATGTGGCAACCTATCACGGTACCACGTTTGAATTCACTGAGCTCCTGAGAGCAACCCATTCATTCACAAATGTTTGCAGAAGCAATCTGCATGCCTAGGTGCTTGATTTTAGAAAAAGTTTATTGTTTATTTCTTAATTTTACAAAAAATTGTGACAAAAAATTACGTCAAAAAACTCTCCATGCCTCTTAATAAATATTGCAGACTATCTGCTTTCCAAAAAGGGGTAATTTGTGGGATATCTGTACTGTTCTGACATTTATGGGCCTCAGTACATCAGGATTGATCAATTTTCAGATATATACCATAGTTTGTGGACTATATAACTTTCCTACAGACTAAATAATATACACAAACTTGGCATATTTTCACCAAAGAAATGTAGCTTTACACATTATAGCCTAAATTTCTGAAAACCAATTATTTGTTTGCAAAAAATATTTTAACAGAAATGAGGAAAGACTTAAAAAAATGTTCTTTTTTTGTTTATTTAACAAAAAAACCCAGTGGTGATTAAATATCACCAAAAGAAAGCTCTAGTTGTGTGAACAAAATAATAATAAAATTTAGTTTGGGTACAATGTTGCATGACCACACAATGGTCATTAAAACTGTGAGAGGGCTGACAGCTGAAAATTGGCCCGGGCAAGAAGGGGGTAAAAGTGCCCGGTATTGAAGTGGTTAAATGTATTTTAAAAGCGAATTACTTTATGGTCATCCTCCAATCAGCCAATGAATTCATGTTTTACTGGAAGCCAAATGCTGTTGAAGAAAATGGTACGGGCTAGGTATTGACAGCTGCTTAGGGGAGGCTTCACACTGCCAAGGTGCAGTACAGCTGTGGTTTGGGAAAAGCGCACCTAACCCGTAGGTTTTGTACGGGTTACCTGTGCTTTCCCATAGACTTCTATGATGTCCCACGTTTCTGGTGCGGTTTCAGATAGCACACTAAAGATGCAGCGTGCAGGAGTTTTGGTGCGCTTTCTGAAACTGCACCAGTAGTATGTCATTGAAAGTGGGTAATATTAAAAAAAAGGACTAAACATTTTGCCCTTACATGAAAACGTGCCATAACATGCTGCCAATAAGGCCAACTAGGTGATTGTCAAAAGCTTTAGGCTTGGACATATGCAGTAATTCTCCATTCAGTTCAGTGTTGAATGTGTACTCCATACTCCAGCAGCATACAAAAAATCATTATAATATATAGTCGTATATGGAGTTACTGTATAGATCTTGCTCAGAAGACTTTGACATTAGGCTCAGCAGATCTGTGGGCAATATCTCGCTGTATCGAGGGCAGGCTAATATAAAGCTGGGTCAGAGGGCTTGATTTCTTCTTGTTTAGACCAAAGGCTGATCAAGAGATAATCAATTTTCCATCGAGGTCAATAGCATGTATGGAGGAATGTCCACTACTGGCAATTGTTTCAGGCATCCACAGGACCCACAGTTTCCTGCATACAGTGGTGCTGCCAAACAGTGACTGCAATTGATAGGAAGCAATAATTGTTCAGCCTATAATTTTCTACCTGGCTCAGTCGAATAAATGTTTGTCAAACCAGGTGGTGCTTGCAGAGCCTTTCAGCATGAGTCAAATGAAATTTGAGTTGTCTATGGGAGCCTCAACCCCTTGACGCCGACGTAACACAAATATGCGGCCTCAAAGAACTGGGCTTTTTTCCATGGGGCTGAATATTTGCGTACCTGTCTTTGTGCTGGGAGCGCGCTGTGTGGCACAAAGACCGGGGTGTCACCGATTCCAGATCACATGATTGCTGTGATAGCCTCTGATTGGCTATCACAGTGATCAGTCACTGTACAGCCCAGTCCCTTGTTTTTTTTCTCTCTATGAATGGAGGAGAGAGATACATTGTATCTCTCTAACTCCTGGCATAGTGGGAAAAAAAATGTTTGTTAAAGAAAAAAAAAAGATAAATAAACAAATATTAAAAAGTAAAATAAGAAATAAAGAAAAAATACCTAGATCAAGGTTTGATCTAGTTTGGTGCCAGGGTAAGTGCTTGGGTCAAGGTCAGGGTCAAAGGTCAAGCTCAAAAGGTCAGTGTTGAAGGCCAGGATTTACAAAAAAAATTGGTGTCAGTGTCAGTGTGTTTTAGGTAAAAAAAAACAAAAAAAACAAAATGCGCACTATTGTTTCTGGGCTGTACTCTGGGTACAAACAACAAATAACATACACATATATGGTATCGCTGCGATCGTCAAGAGCTGGAAAATGTATTTTGGGTTGTTCTTTGATGGTAGGTTATGGTAGTAACAAGTAACACACAGCTAAATCAGGAGATATCCATTACCATTTACCACCAAATGAAAGCCCAATTTGTCCTGAAAAAAAACACGGTATAATCCACCTGGATGTACAAAGTAATTGTGATGATATGTCCAATTTCCTAACACATATCAGCGTTGCAAAATTGTGCTTAGGCATTTAGATTTGTTTTACTGTTAGGTGTGAAGGGGTTAAAACTTGTAGGAGGGGTTAGGGGTAGTAGGCAATATAAGAGGAATTGTACCAAAGGGGTAGTTACATTTTAAGCCAGTGCTACTAGTTACCATTAGAAAAAGTCTAATGCTAAATATTAGTTTAGCAGTCCAGTTGATGGTTAGTTATACTGCACTCATATACGTCACAGAGCAGTTTTTCCTGTTCTGGCATTAAACATACCAAACCTACTCACTTCCAGGATGTCTTAGAAATCTATACATGATTCATATTTGTGTCAAAATAATTGTCTAAAAAATTGAGAGCTGTTAATTAGCCATCATTTAAAAAAATGGCTGATAAGGGCATTGTTCAGGAAACAATATTGTAACCTACAGTATGCCACATGTGCACTCTTTCATACAGAAGGTTGCGCCCTCGGACACAGGGGATCACCGATCCACAGAAAGAGCTGAAGATGTCGGCTCGGTCATGTGATCAGCTGTGTCCAATCACAGCTGATCACGTTAACAGGGAAATGCCGGTTATCGGCATTTCTCTCCCCACGAGCTGTCACGCTGACAGCTCGTGAGGAGAGAAGAGCCGGTAATCAGTATTCCTCGGAGGGGACATGTACACAGATCATCAGAGCACTGTGATCAGTGTGCCCTGATGACCTGTGTAGCCCCAGCAGCGCCACCTGCCAGTGCCCATCAGTGCCACATCAGTGCCACATTTCAGTGCCCATCAGTGCCACATCAATGCCACATATCAGTACCCATATGAGCTGCCTTTCAGTGTCACCCATCAGTGCCAGTCAGTGCCACCTATCAATGACAGTCAGTGCCACCTATCAGTGTGCATCAGTTCCGCCTATCAGTGCCGCCTAACAGTGCCAGTCAGTGCCACCTAACAGTGCAAGTCAGTGCTGCCTATCAATGCCACCTATCAGTGCTGCCTATCTGTGCCATAAATGAGTGATGCCTTTCAGTGCCCATCAGTGATGCCTGTCAATGCCCATCGGTGCCACCTACCAGTGCCTCCTCATCAGTGTCCATCAGTGCCACCTATCAGTGTCCATCAGTGCAGCCTATCTGTGCAGCCTCATTAGCGCACATCAGTGAAGGAGAAGAATCACTTATTTACAAAAGTTTATAACAAAAACTAAGAAAAAAATTGTTTTTTCAAAATCTTCAGTGGTTTTTGGTTTGTTTAAGAAAAAATAAAAAACCCTGAGGTGATTAAATACCACCAAAATAAAGCTCTATCTGTCACAAAAAAATGAAAAAAAGGTCATATGGGTACAGTGTTGCATGACCGCGCAATTGTCATTTAAAGTGCAACAGCACTGAAAGCTGGAAATTGGCCTGGGCAGGAAGGGGGTATAAGTGCCCTGTAGGCTAGTGGTTAAGGAGACTTCCTGCTGGGTTCCTAGAAAACAGGCTGTCATGCCTGGAGAGGAAGAGGAAGAGATTCGCCCTTTTAACATCAGGAACCAACTTTGGGAGAAAAGGTACCCTTTTGTTCAGGACACTTGAACTCTGCTTAATCCAGGACTTCTGCAGGTATTCTACCTTCTTAAACTTCTTCCTTTATCTCTCTGTTGTGTTATTGCTCTATTTATATATATATTGGTTAAATTTTTTCTGTAAATATTTTTTTATTGCACCATTTTGACCTTTTTAGTAATAAATCTTATTTTCTGAAAAGTGTTGAACTGTTTCTAAAGCTCTTTAATGCAAACTAAGAATTCCTGTCTCTGAAGAGTGCTACTGTGTGTTTTAAAACCTCTGGATACATCTGTCTGCGGTGGCAGTGTGTATACAGACGCTTATTCAAACATCATAGTGTTACTGCTAAGATTTGTGAGTTTCCTTCTTCTCTGTAAAAAGGTGGTGGTGGCAGTGTGAAGGGTTAATTGTGTAATTAACCTGACCCAGTAACAATCGCTCTCAGGCTGTTCGCACATAGATTGTGGTCCAGTGAGCTGGAAAATCTTTGCGCAGGGTGCAGCTGAGAGTGGCATTGTTACGCAAGTGGCAGTGCGGTTTTAGATTGGCTAATCCTTCGGTCACAAGTTGGTGAGAAGGACTGGGGTCTGACGCCACGCCCATCACAGGAGGCTCTGATGGTAAAAAGGGCTCTGATGGTAAAGGGGGACTCTGATGGTAAACGGGGGCTCTGATGGTACAGGGGGACTCTGATGGTAAAGGGGGACCCTGATGGTACATGGAGACTCTGATGGTAAAGGAGGGCTCTGATGTTACATGGGAACTCTGATGGTACAAGGGGGCTTTGATGGTGAAGGGGAACTGTGATGGTACAGGGGGAACTCTGATGGTAAAAAGAAACTCTGATGGTTCAGGGGGACTCTGATGGTAAAGGGGGACTGGTAGAGGAGGACATGGGATGGGGAGATGGGACTGGAGAAGGAGAAATATATGGGGTGGAGGAGGTGTTCACATTGCTTTATTAATATTATTAAATATGCTGTTGTTAATATTTATTCCGCATAAAACATTTCACAGTGTCATTTCATGAGATAATTTACTGTGTTTATTCTTCCCACAATATTAAATTAAAGCAAATCTTCACCCTCAAAACCATCATCCTTCCTTTCTCTCCTCTACATCCTTCTTCCTGTCCTCTACACAAATACCGCTCTTTTTTTATTGTTATTTTTTTTTTAACAGAAAAACGTTTTAAAAGAAAACTCTTCGGGCTGCCTTTTCATGCACATCACTCACTTACGTGAATGGCGTGCACTGTGCTTCCTATGTCTCCTGTGCATTGCAACCAACCAGTTTCCAACTTCAGCTTGTTCAATTAAGTTTTGACACTAAAACTTAGAAGCTGTTTGGTTTGCACCATTGTGCTGATTGGTTGCCACCAGAGTCTGTGTTCACCAATTTTAGTAAATCCCCCCCTATTATTATATGTAAGTTTCCATTGCAGGCGAATATTTGGTATATGCTGCAAAAGGGTAGGTGCACTTGTAAGGGAATTTTCCCCAGAGCAAAGTGAATGAGCTGAAGTTCTGCTGACATCCATCATCAAATGCTAGAAAAAAAAATTTTTTTTCCCACTGAACGTGGTTGGGTATTGGTGGATTGTGTATAAATCAAAATTGGATTGGTGGTATTGGTGGATAGGGTACAAAGTGAAATTTCACTACATTCACTGAGCTCTGAGGAAAATTCCCTTGCACCTTCCTTTGCAACATGAACAGCCTATTTGCCTTTAGGGGATCAACTCCTATATTTGCAACAGCATACACAAAAATGTCAAATATCAGGCAATGTTCCTCATCCAACTGATAATGTTTTATTTTACCTGTGGCTCTTTATTTTAGTTAATTTGAAAGCATAATAAGGGCACTTTTGTCTGGTGATTTTGGCTTAGTGCATTGAAAAATGTATTCTTTTTTCTTGCACGATTTGCTAAGCAATGTCTTGCTATTTTATAGGTTTTGCTAATTATACCGCAAGCTGCAGAAGGTAGGTGGAATGTGCACTGACCATGAAAGATTATTTTGTCAAATGGCTTTGGTTATCACTCTACAGTTAATGAACACTGATTGTATAGCACTCTTGCATATCACAGCGCTGCTTTTCATGTCCTGACAATATACCAAACTTACACACCTCTATTGTGTCTCGTAGATGTCTCTACATGATTCAAGCCTTTATCACGATGGGTGGCCCAATATGCCAGACACACCTATAATATGACTTACAGTTGTTTCATAGTTTTATGTTATCACAAATTACTTGGCTAAATTAAAATATTGTTTGTAACAGAAGTGTTTTAGGGCAAGGAGAAACACCAACAAGAGTATATTTTCATCTGTCACGGTATGTTGACAAGCAGCCTAAAAACCAGTAAAGATGGTTATATTCCCAAAGCCTTCTGTAGAAAAAAATAATAATCGTCCCAGTCAAAACTAGCATTTATATTATTAAAAAAAGACATATTTTTTTAAAATGTGTTTATTTTTACGTAAGCAAAATTATGACAATCTAACGATTTAATTTCACAATTACTACTTAAAATAAGGTTTGCTTCTAACTATATTCCTTGATAATCTAATTTTCTGTGTACTATAAAACATATTAATGATACACTAGTAAATCAATGTGAACAGTGCCTTTTACTGTATTGATCTACGTATCATGCTGTCCATAATTTTACTTTAGCAAATGTGATGGAGGAGGTAGGAAAAAACATTTGGTGCATTAGCAGATGAAATAAGGTAGGATAAAAACCTTTGTTTGTGCTATAATAAGACGTTATTGCTTTTAAATTCTAAAGTTGCTTGGAAAGTAGTGTTTAAAAGGCTGATATATAACAATTACTCTCAATGCCATTTTTCAAAATAAAGTAAATATCACTTTAAATGACAAGAAAGGAAGGCCCAGAGTAAAAGAAAGAAAGAAGACCGGAACGAAGGACCGGCATGACAGGGGTTAAAGGGGTTGGGAGAGGAGAGTCCCATTAGCTAAGGGGGGAGTCTAAATGGTTTTAGGGAGGGAGAGGGTGAAGCTACAAGGGGTGATCTGACAGGGTGTGGCATTGGGTCTTCAGTCTGAAGAGAGTTTTCACAAAGCAAACTTCCCTCCTGCCCGACCGTTGTTTTTTGGTATGTTTTGATGGTGGTTGTGCCAGTTGGTGCCGGGGGATGACCGGCGGGTGCAACGTCCTCTTGGTAACTTTGAGCACAAGAAAGGCACTTTGTAGGAACCCGTCTGAGGTACGGCTTCCAGTTGTTCTGGTGGGGGTATCTGCGGTGGTGTCTCCGAGTTGGCGGTGCTGCTGCTGGAGGCCTAGTTAAACAGAACGCAGGTATTCATTTTCTTGATGCCTATTGGGACCTTGAAAAATGTATGTTATACTGTGTTTTTGTTATTTAAATGTTATTTATTAACGGTTGTAATAAAAGGCCGTTTTGGGCCATTAACTCCATTTTGTTGTCTGTGTGGTTACTTATGTTTAAGGAGGAGGGTAGGTATTGGTTGAGTGGGACTGGATCAAGCCATCTTTAGTCCCCTGGTCAAGAATTTTCCCATAATTATTGTCCATGGGAACCTTACAGCAAAGTTAGATGTTTCATTGTGTCACTTTGTAAACTGAAGAATCAACCTGTGGCACTTTCAGGAAATCAACTAAACTTATGCAAATATAACCAATATAAATTCATCCAATTTCTGCTTATTATAGTGCTTTAGATTTGTTAATAAATAGTTAACAATATCTTTAAAACACTTGAAAACAATTGTGAGGTAAAAAAAGCGCATATTACACTTAGTGTAAAATTTAAGGTGCCAATAGACCTTTAGATGACAGTGTCCAAGTAACAATCTTATATGTATGACCCCTAGAAAGTCATACAAAATAATTCTGAACTTGACTTTTTTTTTAAATTAACGAATGCAGTCAGTAAAATGGGACACATTTTCTTTGATTTCTTTCCATCCAAGTGAAAATAATTTTCAGCAAATTTCTTGGAGCAGTTTTTCTTCAAGTCTGTTAATTCCCATGTTTAACATATTAACACTAATTCGCCTCTGTATTAAAAAAAAATCAAAAACAGATTCCTTTTGCTACTTTTCTCTTGCCATTTCTCTTATAATTTATTTTACATTTAAAATTGAGAGGTTAGGAATAAATATCCAACACTATCTGTATTTGATCAGAAATCTAACCTATACCGTTGATACAAATGCAATTTAGCTTTATATACAAAAATATTTTTTTTGCTAAGTAACTGTTTAACTTAAATAGACTCAGTGATTGTAAGAAAACTAAATGCTTTTGACAGGTATGAAGTGGAGGCACTCAGAGGTGGTCCAAATGGGTAAGGGTTCTAGTGTCCTCTCTTAGTAGTTCACTGGGTAGGAGTTACAACCTAGTTGCCTCTTATGGAGAGCGGTTGTGTTTCTTAACTACTCTCCACGTGCACTGAGAATCTGGTGCTAATAATACTGGAGATCTGAGCTTTGGGAACAGTTGGCAGGTTTCTACATGGCAGAGGGCCTCAAACACAAAGTTGTACAAGTCTGCATGTTTAGCCTTATGTGTTGGTGGTGCTTGATTGAGGAGTCATTCTTTTTATTTTTGTCAGAAGTGTCTAGCGCTCCTGATCCATTACAGCTGTTGGTCTCATTTCTGCATCCTGGTTTTTATTATGATGTACTCTCCCTGTCTGTCTGTCCACCTGCACGGTGATTGATGTGGTCAGTCTCTGGGTGAAGACGAAACCTGATTTAAGCCAGCCAAGCCTGCAGTCTTGTACCTTGTTGACGACCTTAGATAGGATATTGACTACTTTCTGAACTCTGCCTGCCTTTTCACTACAGATTGACCCTGATTACTCTGAACCTTGCCTGCCTTGTACCTGGACTGTCATTGAACCACTCTGCCTGTTTGCCAAATGCAAGTACCTGTTTGCTTTGCTCAGTTCATGCCTGCCTGGGCGTGGTGGCCAGGCATTGTGTATAAAAAAAATGGGCAACCAAGTACCGGTAGGCCTGCTTGCCTTATGGGAAAGGGGGTTACTAAAGGTGAAGAACACAGAAGCTAGCTATAGTGCTTCACCACCTGCATTAGGGGTAATCATGACTATTTTTTCTAATTATTTATTTTTTGCATAGATGAGTTACAAATTTTGCAAAGCAAAAAACAATTGAGTACTGTCCTTGATACTTTTTTTATTTGCACTGACGTACAATTTTCAGGACAAGCTTTTGGGGTATGTCCTCTTCTTCAAGGTCCAAGCGGTACTACTTCACAAAGTTTTAGCAGAATGTTAAAAGAAACAATCTCAGAGGGAAAAAAACCACACACACAAACAAATGCACCCAAGAATGGTTACAAAACAAGGATTAGAGTAGAGATAAGACAGAGCAAAAGCAAAAACTTGGGAAGGGGTAGGTTTGGGATGACAGTCACAGAGGGGGTCGTAAAACTGTTGGATAATGAATGAGGAATTCCATGTCCAAATTAAGGTCGTTATGTTTTGTATCAAATAAAAATATCATTCTTTGTTAAAAAGTTTTAATTTCCTGAATAGTTTTGAAATTCCCTGTAAGAACTAAAATACTGGGGTCTTCCATAGTGTGTTGTGAGAAATGGTGTCCCACAGGTGTGCAGAAGTCATCTTCTTTATGTTCATTGATGGTATGCCTGTGTAAATTCATCCTTGTTCGCAACTTCTGTCCTGTTTCGCCAACGTAAGATCCTTTGCTACACTTTCTGCACTGGATAAGGTACACAACATTACTGAAGATGCAGCTGTATGATCCGGAGATATTGAAGATCCCTTTTGAGTGTCTGACACTTTTTGATGAATTGATTTGGTTGCACAGTTTGCAGCATATTTTATTGCATGGTTTGCTTCCATTATTTGTGACATTATAATAAGAAGGAAGTTTCCTACTGATTAGTTTATGTCTGAGGTTGGGGGGTTGTCTGACGGCCAGTATTGGAGGTTGCTGGAATATTTCTTTCAGAGTTCCATCCTCTGCTATGATGGGTTGTAAATCTTTGATTATTTTTCTTATTCCTTCTAGTGCTGGATTGTATGTGGTTTCTAGAGGTATGCTATTGTTTGTTTTTTTCTGTTTGTTTTGGAGTAGATTTTCTCTTTGGATTTTCAAGGCTGTGTTTATGCTGGTGTTGATAGTTTTGTCCTTGTAACCTTTCTTATGGAAGGCGTCTGCTAGTGTCCCGAGATGTTTATCTCTATCTCTTGGGTCAGAACATATTCGGTGGTATCTAATGGCCTGACTGTGTATGATGGCCCGCTTAGTGTGTTGGGGGTGGAAGCTGGAACTGTGGAGGTAGTTGCATCTATCAGTGGGTTTCCTGTATATTGAGGTGTGAAGCTTATCATCACTGTTGTATACTGTGGTGTCTAGGATGTTGACACATGTGTTTGAGTACTCCATTTTTAGCTTGA
The DNA here is from genome assembly GCF_062004578.1 of Staurois parvus. Classification (NCBI taxonomy): domain Eukaryota; kingdom Metazoa; phylum Chordata; class Amphibia; order Anura; family Ranidae; genus Staurois; species Staurois parvus. The sequence goes on from NW_028317821.1 coordinate 29,331,830, forward strand.
TTGATGTGTGAAAAGTGTTGATCAAGTAGTAAAATTGTTTTTGATTTTCTTCAACTTCTGTCCATATGATGAAATTATCATCAATAAAGTGATAGTATCTGTATGGTTTTTGTTGCATGCTGTTCAGGAATTTTTCCTCCAGGTCAGCCATAAATACATTTACAAATGTCACCAGCATACCATGGATCTCCAGAATGGGTCCAAGCTTTATTCAGCAATCACATAACAAAAGCAATGTTTCAAAGCCTCACAGAACCCCTTCATCAGGCAATTTGGTCATTGCAAAGGTGCATCAGATTTTATTTGGCAGGTAAAGTCATTGTCAGGAAAGGCTTGTCCATAGTGCAAGTGAGGGTTCGCGGCGCATAAATATGCGCATGCGCAGAACAATAACGGGCCTCACAGATGTGCATGGATTTGGGCAAAAGCTCGCACGAATGCACGCGCATGCACACTTGCGCATCCAGGCGCACTCCTGTCACTAATGCTGGCGCCAAAAGGGCTATTTAAACTGGCTGCAGTCTTGCCTCATTGCTGTTTGGTCTGCAGCTTGTGAGTGTGTTCCTGATCCTTGTGCCTGACCTCTGATATTAAATATTTGGTATAACCTCCTGCGCTGCTATGGCTAATAAAGTTAAAAAACAGCTGCTAACACTCAATCCTCCCCTTAAGCCGGACAAATAGATACATTTGTATAATAGTGATGTAGCGCTATAAGTGAACTATTAAGATAGTGATGCAATATTATACCCAGATCTATTCAGGTGGCATTTGTAAGTGATTAGTTCAATATATATCAAATTGGAATATTCAAGTGATGATTCAAAACATAAAAGTGGCACACAGTGATTCCCTATACAGGGATATAGGTCACCAGATATGGGTGATATTAATGCAAATGTCCACAGCAACCGGTGATTCCACATATAACAATGGCACACACAATTCTTCAAAACATGCTCCTGTGTTGGTGCAGGTGGTGAGAGATAATCCTAAATGGCAGACATGCCCACTCACCTTCCCCCTGCGACCCACAGGGGCCACAACACTTTGTGGATCACCCAGGATCCTACACCCTGCAGAAACACAAAGATCCTCCATAGTGCAAAACTGTATATCAGGTTTAATGTAAATAAAACGCCAACGTCGTGGTGATGCACTTCAGGTCCAGTGCCATCTTGGTACCCCAGAGTGCTCTCTGTAAACCCTAGAGAGGTGATACACACTGCGAATTGACTTCCCTGCTAATTGTGAGTTTGTACATGGCGTTTTATTTACATTAAACCTGATATACAGTTTTGGGATCTTTGTGTTTCTGTTGTATGATCCCAAACATCACGAGTGTATAAGGGTATATACAGTGCCATCTGTCTATGAAAAAACAACTGAAGGTGGATTAAAGGCTACTGAGGCTTGTGGAGCTATCTGCATCTTGGAAAGGAGCGTGTAGGATCCTGGGTGATCCACGCGTTGTGGCCCCTGTGGGTCGCAGGGGGAAGGTGAGCGGGCATGCCTGCCATTTAGGATTATCTCTCACCACCTGCACCAACACAGGAGCATGTTTTGAAGAATTGTGTGTGCCATTGTTATATGTGGAATCACCGGTTGCTGTGGACATTTGCATTAATATCACCTATATATGGTGACTAGAGATGAGAGAATTATTCAAAAATTCGATTCGGCTGATTCGCCGAATTTGCGGGAGAAATTCGATTCGATGCGAATTTATTCGCCGCAAATTTAACTTATTAAAAGGGTTTCTAGGCTTCAGAGAGCCTTTATATTAGTGCAGAACACTGTACCTTTAATTTAAATGCCCTTGGAGTCTGCTGGGGAAGAGAAATAATACTGTCAGTCAGTATGACATGCAGATGAGTGCCGTCGATCTTAGAATCACCGCACACTTCACTCATTTGGGCAGTCACGGGGCACGACGAAGAAGAAGAAGAAGAAGAATGAAAAGAAGAATGAAAAGAAGAAGAAGAAGAATGAAAAGAAGAAGAAGAAGAATGAAAAGAAGAATGAAAAGAAGAAGAAGAATGAAAAGAAGAAGAAGAAGAATGAAAAGAAGAAGAAGAAGAAGAAGAATGAAAAGAAGAATGAAAAGAAGAAGAAGAAGAATGAAAAGAAGAATGAGAAGAAGAATGAAAAGAAGAATGAAAAGAAGAATGAGAAGAATAAAAAGAAGAATGAAAAGAAGAAGAAGAAGAATGAAAAGAAGAATGAGAAGAATGAAAAGAAGAATGAAAAGAAGAAGAAGAATGAAAAGAAGAAGAAGAAGAATGAAAAGAAGAATGAAAAAAAGAAGAAGAAGAATGAAAAGAAGAAGAAGAAGAATGAAAAGAAGAATGAAAAGAAGAAGAAGAAGAATGAAAGGAAGAAGAAGCAGAAGAAGAAGAAGAATGAAAAGAAGAAGAAGAAGAATGAAAAGAAGAAGAAGAAGAATGAAAAGAAGAAGTAGAAGAATGAAAAGAAGAATGAAAAGAAGAAGAAGAATGAAAAGAAGAAGAAGAAGAATGAAAAGAAGAATGAAAAGAAGAAGAAGAAGAATGAAAAGAAGAAGAAGAAGATTGAAAAGAAGAAGAAGAAGAATGAAAAGAAGAATGAAAAGAAGAATGAGAAGAATGAAAAGAAGAATGAAAAGAAGAAAAAGAAGAATGAAAAGAAGAAGAAGAAGAATGAAAAGAAGAATGAAAAGAAGAATGAAAAGAAGAAGAAGAAGAATAAAAAGAAGAATGAAAAGAAGAAGAATGAAAAGAAGAATGAGAAGAAGAAGAATGAAAAGAAGAATGAAAAGAAGAAGAAGAAGAATGAAAAGAAGAAGAAGAAGAATGAAAAGAAGAATGAAAAGAAGAAGAAGAAGAATGAAAAGAAGAATGAAAAGAAGAAGAAGAAGAATGAAAAGAAGAAGAAGAAGAAGAAGAAGAAGAATGAAAAGAAGAATGAAAAGAAGAAGAAGAAGAATGAAAAGAAGAAGAAGAAGAATGAAAAGAAGAATGAAAAGAAGAAGAAGAAGAATGAAAAGAAGAAGAAGAATGAAAAGAAGAAGAAGAAGAATGAAAAGAATGAGAAGAAGAATGAAAAGAAGAATGAGAAGAAGAATGAAAAGAAGAATGAAAAGAAGAATGAGAAGAATGAAAAGAAGAATGAAAAGAAGAAGAAGAAGAATGAGAAGAAGAATGAAAAGAAGAATGAAAAGAAGAATGAAAAGAAGAATGAAAAGAAGAAGAATGAAAAGAAGAAGAAGAAGAATGAAAAGAAGAAGAAGAAGAATGAAAAGAAGAATGAAAAGAAGAAGAAGAAGAATGAAAAGAAGAAGAAGAATGAAAAGAAGAATGAAAAGAAGAAGAAGAAGAATGAAAAGAAGAAGAAGAAGAATGAAAAGAAGAATGAAAAGAAGAAGAAGAAGAATGAAAAGAAGAAGAAGAAGAATGAAAAGAAGAATGAAAAGAAGAAGAAGAAGAATGAAAAGAAGAAGAAGAAGAATGAAAAGAAGAATGAAAAGAAGAAGAATGAAAAGAAGAAGAAGAATGAAAAGAAGAAGAAGAAGAATGAAAAGAAGAAGAAGAAGAATGAAAAGAAGAAGAATGAAAAGAAGAAGAAGAAGAATGAAAAGAAGAAGAATGAAAAGAAGAAGAAGAAGAATGAAAAGAAGAATGAAAAGAAGAAGAAGAAGAATGAAAAGAAGAAGAAGAAGAATGAAAAGAAGAATGAAAAGAAGAAGAAGAAGAATGAAAAGAAGAAGAATTAAAGTACAGCAAAAAGTGTATCTGCAGAGAGCTCCGCTATTTCTGACAGTTCTCTGACAGTTCCTTCACATTTACAGCGGTTGAAACATTGTATCTATTTATTTCCAAATAAAAACATCTGTATCCTAAATGGAAACAAATAGATACAATGTTTCAACCGGTGTAAATGAACTGTCAGAACTGTCAGAAATAGCGGAGCTCTCTGCAGTGACACTTTTGCCGGCTGATCGGGAAAAATTCGATTCGTGCACCCGAAGTTTGCTAAAATTCGGATTCGATGCGAATCGAATTTTTCCTGATATTCGAAACGAATTCCACTTCGCCAAGTTCGATTCGCTCATCTCTAATGGTGACCTATATCCCTGTATAGGGAATCACTGTGTGCCACTTGTATGTTTTAAATCATCACTTGAATATTCCAATTTGATATATATTGAACTAATCACTTACAAATGCCACCTGAATAGATCTGGGTATAATATTGCATCACTATCTTGTATAAAAGGTAATAGTTCACTTATAGCGCTACATCACTATTATACAAATTGACCTCTGATATTACCCGGCTTGTTCCTGATCTTCACTTGTCTGCTACCTGCCCTGACCTCGGATTGTCTTGACTACTCTTCTGCCTCCTGATCTTGTCCGATTGTACCTCTGTTGCTGACTTGGCCTGTGACCTGACTTCTCTGCCATCTGCCGTCTATGCTTGATCTGCCCGACTGTTACCGACCTGGCTAATCCAACTGTGCATCTGTCTTCCTGCTGGCTACAGTTCATCAGTCCGGCAAGTCTGCATCTGGATTCTGCTTTCTGCTATTACCTATAACCTGCCGTCAAGCAAGATCCATGCCTAGATGTCCACCTTCAACTTGTCCTGCTTCTTCTGGACAAAAACAAAACAGAGGGTGCACTGGCCTAGTGTGTTACCTTTAAAAGTATGTTTATTAGATATAAAAAGGTGTTCTACTCACAATAGTAAATACACAAGGCTGGTGCGCCCTCTGTTTTGTTTTTCTCCATTAGTACTTTTGGACTCCCCAGTTCTTTGAGGGCGGCAAGGCGTGCATATTCCAAGACAGTCGTTGTGTGGTCCCTATGACATAGAGTCCACCCCTAAGCACAGGAGTATCTGGGTTTTTCCACTTCCACATGTCCTGCTTCTTCACCTGTCTGTGGACTTCCACTCACGCACCTACTACTGGACTGATCACAGGCACTCATACCTCATCGTGCTCCTGTGGCTACCGTCGCACTACCAGTGGCCCTCGAGCCGAAGCTGTACAGGAGGCCTGCCTCTTCATGTCAGGCTCACTATCTAAGTTACGTGACAGTCATTAAGGAGTTTGCTTCAGGCAGCAATTAAAGTCAGAAATGCCTCCATGTGTATGTGTGTATGTTAGCAGCTTTTTTTCAGGCTTCGTTTTTGCTGCATGTTACTCATAATTTATTCTAATAGAATTTTAATGTTTTACTGCAGGTTTTAGATGTTCATTAAAAAGACACATTAATCACTAATATTTGCTGCCTTTGAAGCAGATGTACCCAGCTAAAATCCCAGTGTGGGCTTTGTTACCCTTGTGATTTTGGCCAAATGTCTGTCTTCTATTGCTTCAAGCACCAGAAAGCCCATTGTGGAAAGAATCTCTGAACCTGGAAAGCATTACTTGTTTAATTAATTATTAATTACTTAATTTCTCCCTAAATTGACACATGAGTTTGTTAACTCTCTGGTGTCTCGCAGACAGTGTAAGTTACTATACAGTACAAGGAGTTTTGCGGCTTACGTATGCTTAGATATAAACTGCACTAGGAATCTGTTTTTAAATTAGTACTTCATTTAATTGTGGTCCAAAATAACAGATAACAGGATAGAGCGAAAAAATATTTTCAAGGTTAAGCAGCACTGTAGATGGTACTATATGAAGACCTAATGGTATTCTACATAATACATGCATGCTTTTAGAAAACCAATACACATTATTTGGTAAACTAGGCTTATTAACCTCCCTGGCGGTATGATTATGTCAGGAATTTTGTACCAAAAGCGGTACCATTTTTTTGCATGGAAATATGTATTTTTTTTATTGTAGGCCCGGTAATTTAGGAATAACTCACTGAAATCTGTCTGAACAAGAGTCTAGTAAACATTCCGGATATGATAAAACTTGAAACACGAAATCATAAATTATAATTTAATAAATACTCATAAAAAATAATAATATAATAATAAATTTAATTCAATAGTATAATCAAACCAAAAACACTGAAATTTGAAATATAACGCCAAGTTCGCACATCACTGAGCAAAGTCGCAAAATTGTTTTCAGTGTCTGATGATGAACTTCCCCACGAATCATTATCACTCAATTCTGCAAGTAGTTCTGATTTACTATTGCTGTTCTCTAGCCGGTCTAAAACCGAGTTTGACCTAAAGGGATGCTTTTTGGATGCCGTGGACTTTTCTAAGTTTCCAGGCAGAAAGAACAGTCAAAATGCAGGCAGGGCGCAGGACAAAGCAGTAGGGACAAAATGTATGTGAAATGCTTTGATACAGTAATGTTTTGCTATGAAATAATCGTTTTAAAAAAAAAGTTATTTTTTTTAAATTTTCAAATTTGCCGCCGGCGGCCGTACGTCCCGACAACACAGGGACCGGAACACGGAAGCCAGATGCCGGCATCGGCCGGAGGAGATGGCCGGGGACGCTGCAGGGGCCGCATCGCGGGAGCGAAGGACAAGGTAAGCGCTGTAGGGAATCCCTGTGCAACGCCGCATGGTAAGCCCGAGTGTAGCTCGGGGTTATCGCTTTTGGTACTGAAAGTTTACCCCGAGCTACACTCGGGAATACCGCCAGGGAGGTTAAACTTATTAACCCTTTTGTGCCTACCTGCTTGTGCCAAATTTACCATAATGTCTTTTTTTATCTATGACAGGCACAATTTCAATTCAGCAGTGCCAGCGTCTTAGTAAACAATGCCATGTTTAGAAACCATGTTGGTTCCAGAGTTCCTGTATCTGAAACAAGTCACTGTCAGATGTCACACTGAAACAGAACTAGCAATGTTAAAGGATAATTCACCTTTGGGAACATGTTACATGTTCCACCCATTTTTAGGGTGGAACATGTAACATGTTCCCATAGCAGCTGCTGCCCCCTCCCTCTGACAGATAGTACGGGGAGATGTTTCCCTGTACTATCTGTCAGATTTGAAAACAGCGCGGCCGTACGGGGCTTTGTCCACACAGCCGCGTCATTCATTCAATGAACTGCAAGTCCCGACAACCTTAGCAGCTCTCAGCTTGTAGTTTTCAATAAACTGTGTGCTGTGGAGTGCGTAGTAGTTCATTGAATCTTCCTGTACATCCTCTATGGCAAGCAGGTATTCTAACAGGTCTGCAGGAGGCCTGCATGGCATCAACAATCTAATAATCGCTGCTGCAATGCTTTCCAGGCTCCTGTAGATAAAAATAATAAATTCACATTTTTTTACCTGCAAAAAAATGTGCATTTATTTTTTTTGTCTAAAAGGTGAACTTATCCCTTAAAGTGACCTTGTCAGCACTCTCAGAAAAAGAAAACTCCTCCTTGGAGTGATGTTGAATTTAAGTGAAATCTCTTTAGTACAAAGGATAAAGGCAAAAACTGTAAAAAGCAGAGGTGTACTCAAAGAACATTTACTCAAAGGTGGTGAGCTAGTCTGAAGAAGCAAGTTCCTTGGGAGTTGGAAGAAACCTGAAAGACACTATTGTGATTCTGTCTGCAGGGTGCATATACTGTAGCAAAGTTCTGCGGCTTAGGATGTTAAAAAGGCACTATTATTATTATTTTACAGTGTTTATATAGCGCCAACAGTTTGCTCAGCGCTGTACATTGCAATGGGAGACAATACACAAGACAGTACAATAACAATACAATGCGATACACGAGAGGTTCGAGGTCCCTGCTCCTTGGAGCTTACAATCTAGGAGAGAGGGGATAGTGGTACGGGAGGAATAGCTGTGGGGGATGGAGTGGTAGGAAGAGTGGAGGAGGCACTAATCAGTAGGCCGCAATAAGCTGGACAGTCTGGACCTCAGTGTGATCAACTTATATATGCTCCCTCCCCTTTGCCAGCTCTTCTGGGAAATGTAGTACGTTTACTCCTTGTCTGAGCACAAAGGTCATGCTATCAGCATACAAGTTCAACAAGGCTTTTTTTCAACAGCATCTGCATAGTTGAACACTGCCATCTTGTGTTCACTTAACATCCTGCAACCAGTATTAAGGCAGGGTGTTACATTACAGTAGTGAGTAAACTACATACAATATGAGCTTGACCTTTCTAAGTTTTCTTTAGCTATCCCTGACAATACCCATGGGACGCAATTAAATACCTTTAGAAATTACTGAAGCCAATTAGAATATGCATTTTTTGCTTAGTGACTGATTTCACCCCAAGGCTATGAACTGTATTAGTACATAGCAAAATATTAAAACAGTATAGAGTCCCTCAGACACCCAGAAAGCAATACATTCCCTGTATACAGTATATTGCATAAAACTGGTTCCAGCATTATAACAGAAATAAAATGGTGTGTTTACTTAAAGGTAAACCCTTGTTTCTTTTATCCCATGCATCAGATAAAATGACAATATATTCATACTGATGTAATAAAAGGTTATTTATAAAGAAAAACAGTAGCACGGTCAGTGCTAACAGAACAAACACATGGAGAACCTGCCTCTAATCTATGCATGTTCTGATTCTGTACACGCTTCATTTTTATACATAGCTGAAAAATATACAGTGCCTCCAGTATTCCTGTCTAGAGACTCGAGGTTACCTCTATACCTGTTATCATCCATACACTGGGTCTGATTCAAAAACACTAAATGGGCATAAAAATAAAGCTAGTACCCTAAGTAATTAAATGGGAACAAAAATTAAGCTGATGTCCAGTGACCAATTAGAATTCATATTTAATTTATTTTCAATAAAATGAAAGGTGACATCTGATTGCTTGCTTTGGGCAACAACTAAATCTGTGTGTCACCAATTTCTATCAATCATGCCTACAGTGGTGCACTGGGGATGTGTGTTACTAGGGGTAGTGCAAGCTTAAAGTTCTATTATTTGCCTAGCCACTTTTTTCAAGATTTCTATGAGTTTTAAAACTAACCTTTACTTGTTTTTTAATGTGTAATCTCAGTAACAACAGTAATGGGGCAGCACAATGTCAGGGCAGGAGCTGGGAAACGGACAGGCAGGCCTAATAACAATGTAACGCACAGGCTGACGACAACCACCACCCACAGACCGAAGTCCCTCAGGGCGCGGAGTCTAAGTCCCAGGCTGCCCTTCACCAGGGCCCCTGATGGTGGGGATGGACTTGACGCAGCCAGGAACCAGGTCGCAGCCCCCAAGGCACCCCAGCTGCGGTAATGGTCGCCGCCAATGGCGTGTAGCTAGTGGTAAAGACAATAGAGTAGTCGGGCTGGCCGGGTCAACAACAACGAGACAAAACGGTACAGGACAGCAGACAAGAATCACAGGTCACGAGCCGGGTTCAGCAACGGAGGGTCAGATCAAAGGAGAACACAAAGAATGGTCAGGTCACAAGCCGAGTCAGATTCCAGGAGAGTCACGAGAGTCAGAACAGAGTAAGAGTAACAGCAATACAAAGACAGAAGACACAAGTGCAAAGAGCATGTGCAGAACACAGGCTTATATGTCATCAGCCACACCCCTCTGGGGGATGGACCTCAGAGACCTGAAGGCATAAAAGATTCCCACCATGCTCTGCAGAAATCCAAGATGGATGCCAGTACATGGAGGAACATAACCTCTGGTAAAAAGGTAGGACCTTGACACACAGAAGACATATCATATGGCTCTAGACGGCCCAGCTGTCTTTATAATTTAAAGTAGAACTCTTTGGCCTCCCATCAAAAAAATAGGTGCTACAACACTTGATTATAAATGCATCCGCATTAAGACTTACATATAGTGCCCCCCCCCTCTGCAAAGTCCAGCAAATACCTGTTGATCCTGCACATACTGTAGCTTTTTCAGTGGTGTGGTAACTATGCTGCACTGCTCCTGAATTCAGGGCAGAGATGTCACTGTATTACATTGTCACTTCTAATTTACAAACCTGTAGCCTGTCAATCTGCACCTGGCCACACCTTGCCCTGCCCACTGCTTTCTGGATTAACTCTGATTCTGTTCCAGAAAACCCTCCCACTATGAGGTGCAGCACGGGAGTGTATGGGACATAATTGAAAAACAAATTGGCTCAGTCAGGGTAGGTAAAATTATTTTTCTGCTTTTTACTTTATGAGGCCTGTGCATTAGATAGTGACATGATAAGGAACTTGTATATATAGTCGTACAAGTGCATTTAAGTAAAACATTTTTATTTATTAAAGGGGCACGATACTATGCACAATTTATGTGTGTATATCTAAATACTGAGTCCCTAATATCTTTCATCATACATATAGTGCTCAGCATAAATGAGTACACCCCTTTTGAAAAGTAAGATTTTAATCAATATCTCAATGAACAATTTCCGAAATTTTGACAAAACTGAGTTTTATAGAACATTTGTTTAGCTCATTACATGAAAGTAAGATTAATATTATAATTACATTACAAAATCTTTAGGTTTACTCAAATTAGTTGATGCAAAAATGAATACACACCAGAACAAAAACTACTACATCTAGTATTTTGTATGACCTCCATGATTTGTAAGGACAGCACCAAGTCTTCTAGGCATGGAATGAACAAGTTGGCGACATATTGCATCATCGATCTTTTTCCATTCTTCAAGAACGACCTCTTTTAGAGCCTGGATGCTGGATGAGAGTGATGCTCAACTCGTCTCTTCAGAATTCCCCATAGGTGTTCGATTGGGTTCAGGTCAGGAGACATACTTGGCCATTGAATCACTTTCACCCTGTTCTTCTTCAGAAATGCAACAGTGGCCTTAGATGTGTGTTTTGGATCATTGTCATTTTGATGTATTTTCAATGTGTTCCTTTAATTTTTTGAGCAGTGTACTTTTGTAAAAATAAAAAAAACTCAGTAGCAAGAGGCCCATTTTGCAAATATATCAAAAACTTCTACATGACAAATCAGAATTGTGTTTTTATTTTAAATGATGGTACAGTAACAAGTACTGTAAAATAAAATGTTATTTTTCTGATAAAAACAAATTATGCCAAATGACTGTTTTAACATTTATTTCACATCCCAGTATCAAAATAAAGACCGATTGGACAATTCCTGCTATTTGGGTCAATGCATCCTTAAATGTTGACATCACTGGTAAATCCTTAACAGATGTCTGAAAAATCAAGTAATCTAGTTAATAAATACATTATGTTACAATGTCTTGGAAAAAAGAAAGCGACAGTATAAAAGCATGAATCCTAGGATAATAACCTAAACAGAACCAACCTTTACATAGAGAGTCACCTCCACACAAAGATAGACAGACAGACAGACAGACAGACAGACAAAGAGACAGGCAGACAGATAGACAGGCAGACAGGCAGATAGATAGATAGATAGATAGATAGATAGATAGATAGATAGATAGATAGATAGGTCAAGCATGGAGACCACAGGAACTCAATAACAGCTGTTATAGTCTACAGCAGTTTAAAGGATTTAATCCCACCCAAAATTCAGTAGCCTAATGTGCTACAGCACAGCATATCGGCACTTAAGTTGACAGGCAGGGAGAAGGATTTATGACAAAAGAGACCAAAAGGGTCTCTTCTGTCATAAAAATCCTACCTGTAAAAATTTTTTTAAACTTAAATCCACTTTAAATCCTATTAATAAAAAAATATTATTATTTGTTCCTTTATCTTTTTCTGAGTCCATTTATTGGCTAGAGTGCCAGCCTTCTGGTGTAAATAAACACCCAAACTTAAAGTATTTGGTATAATCTTTGAGGATCTTTGAGGATACATTACTTCACAGTAAATTTAGCCAGGCTTGAGGATGTCTTGATTTAATGCTTTTCTACTGCTTTTTAAGATCTATATAGTTTAATACACATAGTTAGAGATGAGCGAATTTTTCAAAAATTCGATTCGGCTGATTCGGCGAATTCCAGGAAGAAATTTGATTCGATGCGAATTAATTCGCTACGAAGTTAACTTATAAAAAGGGTTTCTAGGCTTCAGAGAGCCTTTAAATTAGTGCAGAACACTGTACCTTTAATTTAAATGCCCTTGGAGATGAGGAAGGAGAAGGAGAAGGAGAAGGATGAGAAGAAGGAGAAGGATGAGAAGAAGGAGAAGGAGAAGGAGAAGGAGGAGAAGGAGAAGGATGAGAAGAAGGAGAAGGAGAAGGATGAGAAGAAGGAGAAGGAGAAGGATGAGAAGAAGGAGAAGGAGAAGGATGAGAAGAAGGAGAAGGATGAGAAGAAGGAGAAGGATGAGAAGAAGGATGAGAAGAAGGATGAGAAGAAGGAGAAGGAGAAGGAGAAGGAGGAGAAGGAGAAGGATGAGAAGAAGGATGAGAAGAAGGAGAAGGATGAGAAGAAGGATGAGAAGAAGGAGAAGGATGAGAAGAAGGAGAAGGAGAAGGATGAGAAGAAGGATGAGAAGAAGGAGAAGGATGAGAAGAAGGATGAGAAGAAGGAGAAGGATGAGAAGAAGGACAGTTCTGTGACAGTTTCTGTCTATTTCTGACAGTTCTGTGACATTCACTCCATACAGCGGTTTCAACCGCTGTATGGAGGGAATGTCCCAGAACTGTCAGAAATAGTCTATTTCTGACAGTTCTGGGACATGTATGGAGTGAATGTCCCAGAACTGTCAGAAATAGTCTATTTCTGACAGTTGTGGGACATTCCCTCCATACAGCGGTTTCAACCGCTGTATGGAGGGAATGTCCCAGAACTGTCATAAATAGTCTATTTCTGACAGTTGTGGGACATTCACTCCATACAGCGGTTTCAACCGCTGTATGGAGGGAATGTCCCAGAACTGTCAGAAATAGTCTATTTCTGACAGTTGTGGGACATTCACTCCATACAGCGGTTGAAACATTGTATCTATTTGTTTCCATAAATGGATCCATTTATGGAAACAAATAGATACAATGTTTCAACCGCTGTATGGAGGGAATGTCCCAGAACTGTCAGAAATAGTCTATTTCTGACAGTTCTGGGACATTCACTCCATACAGCGGTTTCAACCGCTGTATGGAGGGAATGTCCCAGAACTGTCAGAAATAGTCTATTTCTGACAGTTCTGGGACATTCACTCCATACAGCGGTTGAAACATTGTATCTATTTGTTTCCATAAATGGATCCATTTATGGAAACAAATAGATACAATGTTTCAACCGCTGTATGGAGGGAATGTCCCAGAACTGTCATAAATAGTCTATTTCTGACAGTTGTGGGACATTCACTCCATACAGCGGTTTCAACCGCTGTATGGAGGGAATGTCCCAGAACTGTCATAAATAGTCTATTTCTGACAGTTGTGGGACATTCACTCCATACAGCGGTTTCAACCGCTGTATGGAGGGAATGTCCCAGAACTGTCAGAAATAGTCTATTTCTGACAGTTGTGGGACATTCACTCCATACAGCGGTTTCAACCGCTGTATGGAGGGAATGTCCCAGAACTGTCAGAAATAGTCTATTTCTGACAGTTCTGGGACATTCACTCCATACAGCGGTTGAAACATTGTATCTATTTGTTTCCATAAATGGATCCATTTATGGAAACAAATAGATACAATGTTTCAACCGCTGTATGGAGGGAATGTCCCAGAACTGTCAGAAATAGTCTATTTCTGACAGTTGTGGGACATTCACTCCATACAGCGGTTTCAACCGCTGTATGGTGGGAATGTCCCAGAACTGTCAGAAATAGTCTATTTCTGACAGTTGTGGGACATTCACTCCATACAGCGGTTTCAACCGCTGTATGGAGGGAATGTCCCAGAACTGTCATAAATAGTCTATTTCTGACAGTTCTGGGACATTCACTCCATACAGCGGTTGAAACATTGTATCTATTTGTTTCCATAAATGGATCCATTTATGGAAACAAATAGATACAATGTTTCAACCGCTGTATGGAGGGAATGTCCCAGAACTGTCAGAAATAGTCTATTTCTGACAGTTCTGGGACATTCACTCCATACAGCGGTTGAAACATTGTATCTATTTGTTTCCATAAATGGATCCATTTATGGAAACAAATAGATACAATGTTTCAACCGCTGTATGGAGGGAATGTCCCAGAACTGTCATAAATAGTCTATTTCTGACAGTTCTGGGACATTCACTCCATACAGCGGTTGAAACATTGTATCTATTTGTTTCCATAAATGACATTCTGCAGATACACTTAGAGGAGCTCTGCAGATACACTTTTTGCCGGCTTGGAATTATTCTTATTTTCATCCTACTTCTTCTTCTTCTTCTTCTTCATCCTCATCCTCTTCTTCTTCTTCTGAGGATGAGGATGAGGATGAAGAAGAAGAAGAAGAAGTAGGATGAAAATAAGATTAATTCCAAGCCGGCAAAAAGTGTATGTGCAGAGCTCCTCTAAGTGTATCTGCAGAGCTCCTCTAAGTGTATCTGCAGAATAGAGGAACTCTGCACATACACTTTTTGCCGGCTTGGAATTATTCTTATTTTCATCCTACTTCTTCTTCTTCTTCTTCTTCATCCTCATCCTCATCCTCTTCTTCTTCTTCTGAGGATGAGGATGAGGATGAAGAAGAAGAGGAAGAAGAAGAAGTAGGATGAAAATAAGATTAATTCCAAGCCGGCAAAAAGTGTATGTGCAGAGCTTCTCTAAGTGTATCTGCAGAGCTCCTCTAAGTGTATCTGCAGAATAGAGGAACTCTGCACATACACTTTTTGCCGGCTTTGAATTATTCTTATTTTCATCCTACTTCTTCTTCTTCATCCTCATCCTCTTCTTCTTCTGAGGATGAGGATGAGGATGAAGAAGAAGAAGAAGTAGGATGAAAATAAGATTAATTCCAAGCCGGCAAAAAGTGTATGTGCAGAGCTCCTCTAAGTGTATCTGCAGAGCTCCTCTAAGTGTATCTGCAGAATAGAGGAACTCTGCACATACACTTTTTGCCGGCTTGGAATTATTCTTATTTTCATCCTACTTCTTCTTCTTCTTCATCATCCTCATCCTCATCCTCTTCTTCTTCTTCTGAGGATGAGGATGAAGAAGAAGAAGAAGAAGAAGAAGAAGTAGGATGAAAATAAGATTAATTCCAAGCCGGCAAAAAGTGTATCTGCAGAGCTCCTCTAAGTGTATCTGCAGAATAGAGGAACTCTGCACATACACTTTTTGCCGGCTTGGAATTATTCTTATTTTCATCCTACTTCTTCTTCTTCTTCTTCTTCTTCATCCTCATCCTCATCCTCTTCTTCTTCTTCTGAGGATGAGGATGAGGATGAAGAAGAAGAAGAAGAAGTAGGATGAAAATAAGATTAATTCCAAGCCGGCAAAAAGTGTATGTGCAGAGCTCCTCTAAGTGTATCTGCAGAATAGAGGAACTCTGCACATACACTTTTTGCCGGCTTGGAATTATTCTTATTTTCATCCTACTTCTTCTTCTTCTTCATCCTCATCCTCATCCTCTTCTTCTTCTGAGGAGGATGAGGATGAAGAAGTAGAAGAAGAAGAAGAAGTAGGATGAAAATAAGAATTCCAAACCGGCAAAAAGTGTATGTGCAGAGTTCCTCTATTTCTGACAGTTCTCTGACAGCTTCTTCACATGTACAGCGGTTGAAACATCTGTATCCTAAATGGAAACTAATAGATACAATGTTTCAACCGCTGTACATGGGTTCCTTCTGTCAGAGAACTGTCAGAAATAGCGGAGCTCTCTGCAGGGACACTTTTGCCGGCTGATCGGGAAAAATCCGATTCGCGCACCCAAAGTAGGCAAATATTCGGATTCGACGCGAATCGAATTTTTCCTGAAATTCGTATCGAATTCCGGTTCGCCTGGTTCGATTCGCTCATCTCTACACATAGTCTAAGGACACTTTAGGAGCAAGTACACAATGAGCACCACAAAAGGACTTATGAAGAATAGTGTCAAAAAGTATTCATTTGTTTCATGATGTCAAAAAAAGGAGCCAAGGCATTTTGGGGGTTTAAAATACACTCCTTCTTCAGAGCTAAAATGGGTGTTTGCATAAGTTGGTGGACGTGGCCTTGAGTAGTACAGATGGAGCTGATGGTGCCACTGATACGCTCATTCTGATTTCTTTGAATGTTAGAGTAAAATTGATATGTGTTTAGTGCAGTGCACATTTTATCTGCAAGCTTTGTCTGCTGTAGTTTTAACCCGACCATCCAACCATCCTCTGAAGTCTACCGCTAGTCTAAGGTTTAATAGAATCACTCCAACATAGTGTAATTGAGGCAAAGTAGGTTTACTTTGGGCTATCTATGGCTACCCTAAAAAAACAAGAAGAAATTTATTTAGCAAAACCATCTGTCTATTAAAAACAATGCTTTATATATATATATATATATATATATATATACAGTTGTGTTCAAAATAATAGCAGTCAGACATCACTAACCTGATCAATCACTGTTTTCGGTAGAAATGATATTTCTACATGGCAAATAATTTACTAGCAGGTGTAGTAGAGTAATAGAAATCCAATAGACCCAACAGTCATGACATGCATGCTGCTGATTCTGTGTAATTGAATCACTAATTGAAAGGGGCATGTTCAAAATAATAGCAGTGTGGAGTTCTATTAGTGAGGTTATTCATTCTTTGAAAAACAGGTGGCAATTATTGCCCCTATTTAAGGAAGGAAGGCAGCTAATGTTGTACATGCTGGTTACAGTGCATTTCTCTCTGAAATTCTGAGGAAAATGGGTCGTTCCAGACATTGTTCAGAAGAACAGCGTACCTTGATTAAAAAGTTGATTGGAGAGGGGAAAACATATAAAGAAGTGCAGAAAATGATAGGCTGCTCAGCTAAAATGATCGCAAATGCTTTAAAATGGCAACCAAAACCTGAAAGATGTGGAAGAAAGCGAAACACTACCATTCGAATGGATAGAAGAATAGCCAAAATGGCCAACAATCAGCTCCAGGAAGATCAAAGAAGGTGTAAAGTTACCTGTGAGTACTGTTACAATTAGAAGACGCCTATGTGAAGTCAAGCTATCTGCAAGAAGCCCCCGCAAAGTCCCACTGTTGAAAAAAAGACGTGCTGAAGAGGTTACAATTTGTCAAAGAGCACATTGACTGGCCTAAAGAGAAATGGCACAACATTTTGTGGACTGATGAAAGTAAGATTGTTCTTTTTGGGTCTAGTGGCCGGAGACAGTTTGTCAGACGACCCCCAAACACTGAATTCAAGCCACAGTACACTGTGAAGACAGTGAAGCATGGTTGCGCAAGCATCATGATATGGGGATGTTTCTCATACTACGGTGCTAGGCCTATTTATCACATACCAGGGATCATGGATCAGTTTGAATACATCAGAATACTTGAAGAGGTCATGCTGCCTTATGCTGAAGAGGAAATGCCCTTGAAATGGGTGTTCCAACAAGACAACAACCCCAAACACACCAGTAAATGTACAACATCTTGGTTCCAGACCAACAAGATTGACGTTTTGGAGGGGCCAGCCCAATCCCCGAATCTTAATCCAATAGAAAACTTGTGAAGTGACTTCAAAAATGCAGTTTCTGAGGCAAAACCAAGAAATAGAGAAGACCTGTGGAATGTAGTCCAATCATCCTGGGCTGGAATACCTGTTCACAGGTGCCAGAAGTTGGTTGACTCCATGCAACACAGATGTACAGCAGTTCTCAGAAACAGTGCTTATACAACTAAATATTCATTAAGTGATTCAAAGGAAAGCAAAATCTTCAAACATTTTTCAGTTTATATAGTGAATGTTTGAGTTTGTAAAGAAGAATACAAACACTGCTATTTTTTTAGAGGAACAACACAAATTTGATCTATTTTTCTTCATGTTTTGATTTGGAATAGAATGTGTAGTGTTCCCAATGCATTTGTGTGTATGGAAATAAAAGGTATTAGAAGGATTTTGAGCTTTATTCACTTTTTTCAATACACTGCTATTATTTTGAACACAACTGTATATATATATATATATATATATATATATATATATATATATATATATATCCCTGCACAAAACATCACAGTTCAGAGGTGGGAGCTAAATATTCATCTAGTGAAATATAAATAGGTGCACCATATCATGATATATATTATAACTGAATTAAACTACATTTAAATGTAACTTCTCAATACATTATTAAAGATTAAAAAATGAACATGCCTTATGCATTATACTCCTATTAATGATTTAATAAATCAATGTAACTTAGAAAACAGGGCATCGTTCCAGAGTGTAGAGGTCCATTAACCTTACATTTAAAGAAATGCAAGCTGATCTGTACAGTCAGTATATGACCCAGATTATGTTGATTTAGTGTTCAAACGTTGATAATTTTACCATTTTCTATCTAGAAAAGATGACTAGAGTATGAAACTGCCACATAATTGTAGAATCACTGCTTATACCTAGAGATGAGCGAAGAAATGAAAAATTCGATTCGACTGATTCGGCGAATTCGTGGACAATATTCGATTCGAGTCGAATAAATTCGCTGTGAATTTAACTTAAAAAAGGGTGTTTCTAGGCTTCAGAGAGACTTAATATTAGTGCAGAACACTGTACCTTTAATTTAAATGCCCTTGGAGTCTGCTGGGGAAGAGAAATAATACTGTCTGTCAGTATGACATGCAGATGAGTGCCGTCGATCTTAGAATCACTGCACACTTCACTCCTTTGGCCAGTCACGGGGCCAAAACCAGTGTTTGGAGCCACAGTGTGGCGGTGGAGGCAGCAGCAATGGGAGGCCATACAGCAACCTATGACAAAATGGAAACCAGCAGGAGCGTGAGGAGACCTGAAAGTGGCACATGGCAGAGTGGGAGCAATGGGAGGCGGTACAGGGACCCAGGTCACACTGTGGGCCCAGCAGCAGCGTGACCAGGCGGTACGGGGGCCCATGGCCGATATGGGGCTTGGTGGCACCTATGGAAGGCCTGTAATCTGCCAGCAACCTATGACAAAATGGACAACCGCAGGAGTGTGAGGAGATTTCAAAGTGGCACATGGCAGAGTGGAAGCAATGGGAGGCCGTACAGGGACCCAGGTCACACTGTGGGCTCAGCAGCAGCGTGACCAGGAGGTACGGGGGCCCATGGTCGATATGGGGCCTGGCGGCACCTATGGAAGGCCGCTAATCTGCCAGCAACCTATGACAAAATGGAAAACCGCAGGAGTGTAAGGAGACCTCAAAGTGGCACATGGCAGAGTGGAAGCAATGGGAGGCCGTACAGGGACCCAGGTCACACTGTGGGACCAGCAGCAGCGTGACCAGGAGGTACGGGGGCCCATGGCCGATATGGGGCCTGGCGGCACCTATGGAAGGCCGCTAATCTGCCAGCAACCTATGACAAAATGGAAAACCGCAGGAGTGTAAGGAGACCTCAAAGTGGCACATGGCAGAGTGGAAGCAATGGGAGGCCGTACAGGGACCCAGGTCACACTGTGGGACCAGCAGCAGCGTGACCAGGAGGTACGGGGGCCCATGGCCGATATGGGGCCTGGCGTAACCTATGGAAGGCCGCTAATCTGCCAGCACCCTATGACAAAATGGAACCCTGGGCTGGGGCAGGCAGAACCGCCGTATCTTTATCACGTTTTTCACAGGCCACCGAATGGCGACGCTGCATATGCTGACGCAACGCTGTAGTCCCAACATGGGCCCCCTGGCCACGCTTGACTTTCTGGCCACATAGTCGACATACGGCTACGTTTACTTCCTCGGGCGGCTTGACGAAAACTTGCCACACCGCCGAGTAGGAAACTTTGCACCCGCTACTCCTCACTGGCTGACTGCTACTTCCTCCGTGCACACCGGCACCACTACTGGCTGTGGTGGTAGGCTGCAGTGGAGCTGCTGCTCTACTCCGTGGCCGTTTGCCTCCACTGACACAGCTGCGACCCTGCTGCCTCCTGGCAGCAGCAATGGGAGGCCGTACAGGGACCCAGGTCACACTGTGGGCCCAGCAGCAGCGTGACCAGGCGGTACGGGGGCCCATGGCCGATATGGGGCCTGGCGGCACCTATGGGAGGCCGCTAATCTGCCAGCAACCTATGACAAAATGGACAACCGCAGGAGTGTGAGGAGATTTCAAAGAGGTACATGGCAGAGTGGAAGCAATGGGAGGCCGTACAGGGACCCAGGTCACACTGTGGGACCAGCATCAGCGTGAACAGGCGGTACGGGGGCCCATGGCCGATTTGACCTCATTCATCCCATAGTCCTGCCGACTCACGAATAGCGTGGCCTCCTCAAAGGGCCTGAGCAAGCGCAGGTGTCACACATGAGCTGACAATGGCTGACATCTAAGTTACACAGGGAGTACCTTTATCCGCTTTTAACATCAGGAAATCTGTGATGGCCTTTAGCTGTTCGTAAAGGCGGTCTAACATATGTAGGGTTGAATTACACCTTGTTGCAACGTCACAGCATGAGGAGTCGGTACGGGGGCCCATGGCAGATTACATGTCTGGCAGCAGCAATGGGAGGCCCGTAATCTGCCAGCACCCTATGTCAAAAAATTCAACACACCAGCAGTGTGAGGAGACCTGAAAGTGGCACATGGCAGAGTGTGGCGATGGAGACAGCAGCAATGGGAGGCCGTACAGGGACCCATGAGAGACTCTGGACCTAGCAGCAGCATGAGGAGGCGGTATATAGGGGCCTATGGCAGATTAGGGGCCTGGCAGCAGCTATGGGAGGCCCGTAATCTGCCAGCACCCTATGTCAAAAAATTAAACACACCAGCAGTGTGAGGAGACCTGAAAGTGGCACATGGCAGAGTGTGGCGATGGAGACAGCAGCAATGGGAGGCCGTACAGGGACCCATGAGAGACTCTGGACCTAGCAGCAGCATGAGGAGGCGGTATATAGGGGCCTATGGCAGATTAGGGGCCTGGCAGCAGCTATGGGAGGCCCGTAATCTGCCTGCACCCTATGTCAAAAAATTTAACACACCAGCAGTGTGAAGAGACCTGAAAGTGGCACATGGCAGCAGAGTGTGGCGATGGAGACAGCAGCAATGGGAGGCCGTACAGGGACCCATGAGAGACTCTGGACTTGGCAGCAGCATGAGGAGGCGGTATATAGGGGCCTATGGCAGATTAGGGGCCTGGCAGCAGCTATGGGAGGCCCGTAATCTGCCTGCACCCTATGTCAAAAAATTTAACACACCAGCAGTGTGAAGAGACCTGAAAGTGGCACATGGCAGCAGAGTGTGGCGATGGAGACAGCAGCAATGGGAGGCCGTACAGGGACCCATGAGAGACTCTGGACTTGGCAGCAGCATGAGGAGGCGGTATATAGGGGCCCATGGCAGATTAGGGGCCTGGCAGCAGCTATGTGAGGCCCGTTATCTTGCAGCACCCTATGTCAAAAAATTAAACACACCAGCAGTGTGAAGAGACCTGAAAGTGGCACATGGCAGCAGAGTGTGGCGATGGAGACAGCAGCAATGGGAGGCCGTACAGGGACCCATGAGAGACTCTAGACTTGGCAGCAGCATGAGGAGGCGGTATATAGGGGCCCATGGCAGATTAGGGGCCTGGCAGCAGCTATGTGAGGCCCGTAATCTGCCTGCACCCTATGTCAAAAAATTTAACACACCAGCAGTGTGAAGAGACCTGAAAGTGGCACATGGCAGCAGAGTGTGGCGATGGAGACAGCAGCAATGGGAGGCCGTACAGGGACCCATGAGAGACTCTAGACTTGGCAGCAGCATGAGGAGGCGGTATATAGGGGCCCATGGCAGATTAGGGGCCTGGCAGCAGCTATGTGAGGCCCGTAATCTGCCTGCACCCTATGTCAAAAAATTTAACACACCAGCAGTGTGAAGAGACCTGAAAGTGGCACATGGCAGCAGAGTGTGGCGATGGAGACAGCAGCAATGGGAGGCCGTACAGGGACCCATGAGAGACTCTGGACTTGGCAGCAGCATGAGGAGGCGGTATATAGGGGCCCATGGCAGATTAGGGGCCTGGCAGCAGCTATGTGAGGCCCGTTATCTTGCAGCACCCTATGTCAAAAAATTAAACACACCAGCAGTGTGAAGAGACCTGAAAGTGGCACATGGCAGCAGAGTGTGGCGATGGAGACAGCAGCAATGGGAGGCCGTACAGGGACCCATGAGAGACTCTAGACTTGGCAGCAGCATGAGGAGGCGGTATATAGGGGCCCATGGCAGATTAGGGGCCTGGCAGCAGCTATGTGAGGCCCGTAATCTGCCTGCACCCTATGTCAAAAAATTTAACACACCAGCAGTGTGAAGAGACCTGAAAGTGGCACATGGCAGCAGAGTGTGGCGATGGAGACAGCAGCAATGGGAGGCCGTACAGGGACCCATGAGAGACTCTGGACTTGGCAGCAGCATGAGGAGGCGGTATATAGGGGCCCATGGCAGATTAGGGGCCTGGCAGCAGCTATGTGAGGCCCGTAATCTGCCTGCACCCTATGTCAAAAAATTAAACACACCAGCAGTGTGAAGAGACCTGAAAGTGGCACATGGCAGCAGAGTGTGGCGATGGAGACAGCAGCAATGGGAGGCCGTACAGGGACCCATGAGAGACTCTAGACTTGGCAGCAGCATGAGGAGGCGGTATATAGGGGCCCATGGCAGATTAGGGGCCTGGCAGCAGCTATGTGAGGCCCGTAATCTGCCTGCACCCTATGTCAAAAAATTAAACACACCAGCAGTGTGAAGAGACCTGAAAGTGGCACATGGCAGCAGAGTGTGGCGATGGAGACAGCAGCAATGGGAGGCCGTACAGGGACCCATGAGAGACTCTGGACTTGGCAGCAGCATGAGGAGGCGGTATATAGGGGCCCATGGCAGATTAGGGGCCTGGCAGCAGCTATGTGAGGCCCGTTATCTTGCAGCACCCTATGTCAAAAAATTAAACACACCAGCAGTGTGAAGAGACCTGAAAGTGGCACATGGCAGCAGAGTGTGGCGATGGAGACAGCAGCAATGGGAGGCCGTACAGGGACCCATGAGAGACTCTAGACTTGGCAGCAGCATGAGGAGGCGGTATATAGGGGCCCATGGCAGATTAGGGGCCTGGCAGCAGCTATGTGAGGCCCGTAATCTGCCTGCGCCCTATGTCAAAAAATTTAACACACCAGCAGTGTGAAGAGACCTGAAAGTGGCACATGGCAGCAGAGTGTGGCGATGGAGACAGCAGCAATGGGAGGCCGTACAGGGACCCATGAGAGACTCTGGACTTGGCAGCAGCATGAGGAGGCGGTATATAGGGGCCCATGGCAGATTAGGGGCCTGGCAGCAGCTATGTGAGGCCCGTAATCTGCCTGCACCCTATGTCAAAAAATTAAACACACCAGCAGTGTGAAGAGACCTGAAAGTGGCACATGGCAGCAGAGTGTGGCGATGGAGACAGCAGCAATGGGAGGCCGTACAGGGACCCATGAGAGACTCTGGACTTGGCAGCAGCATGAGGAGGCGGTATATAGGGGCCTATGGCAGATTAGGGGCCTGGCAGCAGCTATGTGAGGCCCGTAATCTGCCTGCACCCTATGTCAAAAAATTTAACACACCAGCAGTGTGAAGAGACCTGAAAGTGGCACATGGCAGCAGAGTGTGGCGATGGAGACAGCAGCAATGGGAGGCCGTACAGGGACCCATGAGAGACTCTAGACTTGGCAGCAGCATGAGGAGGCGGTATATAGGGGCCCATGGCAGATTAGGGGCCTGGCAGCAGCTATGTGAGGCCCGTAATCTGCCTGCACCCTATGTCAAAAAATTAAACACACCAGCAGTGTGAAGAGACCTGAAAGTGGCACATGGCAGCAGAGTGTGGCGATGGAGACAGCAGCAATGGGAGGCCGTACAGGGACCCATGAGAGACTCTGGACTTGGCAGCAGCATGAGGAGGCGGTATATAGGGGCCCATGGCAGATTAGGGGCCTGGCAGCAGCTATGTGAGGCCCGTAATCTGCCTGCACCCTATGTCAAAAAATTAAACACACCAGCAGTGTGAAGAGACCTGAAAGTGGCACATGGCAGCAGAGTGTGGAGATGGAGACAGCAGCAATGGGAGGCCGTACAGGGACCCATGAGAGACTCTAGACTTGGCAGCAGCATGAGGAGGCGGTATATAGGGGCCCATGGCAGATTAGGGGCCTGGCAGCAGCTATGTGAGGCCCGTAATCTGCCTGCACCCTATGTCAAAAAATTAAACACACCAGCAGTGTGAAGAGACCTGAAAGTGGCACATGGCAGCAGAGTGTGGCGATGGAGACAGCAGCAATGGGAGGCCGTACAGGGACCCATGAGAGACTCTGGACCTAGCAGCAGCATGAGGAGGCGGTATATAGGGGCCTATGGCAGATTAGGGGCCTGGCAGCAGCTATAGGAGGCCCGTAATCTGCCAGCACCCTATGTCAAAAAATTAAACACACCAGCAGTGTGAGGAGACCTGAAAGTGGCACATGTTTGAGGCATGATTCATGGCGGATTTAGTCAGTTGTGTCAGGAACTGGTGGTTTGAAATCCAGACTAATCCACGCCTGATTCATTTTCACAAACGTGAGTCTCTCCACACTTTGGGTGGACAGTCGTGTCCTCCGCGGAGTTACAATACCTCCTGCCGCACTAAACACGCGCTCCGATGCCACGCTACTGGCCGGGCATGACAGCCTTTCAAGGGCAAATTCAGCTAGTTGGGGCCAAAGGTCAAGTTTCGTTGCCCAGTAGTCAAGGGGATTGTCTACCTCGGTTGGCAGGGTGCTGTCCAAGTAGGCCCAAGCCTGTTGTTTGAGCTCCTGCTCCAGGTCCACCTGATGCTGCTGCTGCTGCTGCGGCTGGTTAGTAGTTTCCTCACTGCGCTGGTGAAGAAAGCTACTCATCATCGACTGCAGACTGAGGCAGCCGCTGCTGGTGGAGCTGCCACTGCTCCTACCACCCCACCCCTCCCCTGCTGCCATGCCAGCGGAACGCGAGCGCACAGGGCCCACAGTGTCTGAGGATGGACGTTGGCGCACAAAGGCAGAGACCAACTGACTACATAGGTGGTTTTTATAGTACGTAATTTTGGCCTCCCTCTCAGCAGGTGTGAAAAAGGTCACCATTTTGGACCGGTAGCGAGGGTCCAACAAGGTGGACAGCCAAAAGTCATCCCTCTGTCTGATGGTTATTATTCGGCTGTCGCTACGCAAGCAACCGAGCATGCTATGGGCCATTTGTGCCAAGGAATGCGAGGGACTCCCTGCCTCCATCTCCACAGCATACTGCCACGGTGCGTCTGGGTCCTCTGTCTCCTCCTCCTCCTCCTCTACCAGATGCTCCTGCTCCTCCACTCCTGTCCGCTGAGTGGAAAAACCACCCATTTCACTCAATAATTCCTGAGCACAAATGTCCTCCTCTACCTCCTCCTCTTCTTCCTGTCCTGCCCCCACAGGGGTCATGTGGCGTTGAGATCTGTGCGCCACGTCTACCGCACCCTGACCAGCCATTGTTAACAGCATTTGTTCCAGGACGTGCAACAGAGGAATGACGTCGTTCATCCCATAGTCCTGCCGACTCACGAATAGCGTGGCCTCCTCAAAGGGCCTGAGCAAGCGGCAGGTGTCACGCATGAGCTGCCAATGGCTGACATCTAAGTTACACAGGGGAGTACCTTTATCCGCTTGTAACATCAGGAAATCGGTGATGGCCTTTCGCTGCTCGTAAAGGCGGTCTAACATGTGTAGGGTTGAATTCCACCTTGTTGCAACGTCGCAGATCAGGCGATGCTGTGGAATTCCGTTCTGCCGCTGCAGCTCAATGAGGGTGTTCTTTGCGGTGTAGGAATGGCTGAAATGCATGCACAGTTTACGTGACATTTTAAGGATGTCTTGCAGTGGGATGGTGGATTTTAGGAACCGCTTGACAACCAGATTGAACACGTGAGCCATGCATGGCGCATGGCACAACCTTCCTTGACGCAGAGCAGACACCATGTTCTTTCCGTTGTCAGTCAACATGGTTCCGATTTTTAGTTTGCGCGGAGACAGCCATCTGTCGATTTCTCTGTTCATTACACTCAGCAGTTCCTCCCCTGTGTGACTACGTTCGCCAAGGCATACCAGGTGCAGCACAGCGTGACACCGTTGCGCCCTGCACATGTGATATGCCGGTCGGGTAATGGGACTTGGCACGGGGGTGGCGGCTGAGGACACGGCGGAAAAAGAGGTGGTAGAGGCGGACATGCTTGCTGGACCAAGGACGTGCAAACGTGGAGGCAAAAGCGTCGTGACCTGTCCAAGTTGCTGGTGCGGCTGTGCCGGCACCACGTTCACCCAGTGGGCCGTAAATGACATGTACTGTCCCTGACCGTAGTTACAGCTCCACACGTCGGCGCTGCCGTGCACTTTGGCAGAGACCGACATGCTCAAAGACTGGCCCACCATCTCTTCTACATGTGAATGCAGGGCTGGCACTGCCTTTTGGGCAAAGAAATGACGGCTTGGCACTCTCCACCGCGGCGCGGCACAAGCCATCATTTCTCGGAAAGGTGCTGAGTCCACCAGTTGGAAAGGGAGGGACTGCAGCACCAGCAACTTGGACAGGAGGACGTTCAGCTTTTGCACCGTCGGGTGCGTGCTCGCAAACTGTTGTCTCTTGGATACGGATTCCAAGAAAGACTGTTGACGGAATCCGAGAAGAGGAGTAGCAGGAGAAGGAGCATCTGAACGAGCGGAAGATGCCAACGAGCGACAACTCCCCTCAGCAGAGGTGTTGGAGCCTTGACTGGCTGATAGAGGGCGATTGACGACGTCGGGTGACGGAGCAAGTAACGGAGCGGGTGATGGAGCGGGGGCTGGGGCAGGCAGAACCGCCGTATGTTTATCACGGTTTTCCCAGGCCACCGAATGGTGACGCTGCATATGCTGACGCAACGCTGTAGTCCCAACATGGGCCCCCTGGCCACGCTTGCATTTCTGGCCACATAGTCGACATACGGCTACGTTTACTTCCTCGGGCGGCTTGAGGAAAAATTGCCACACCACCGAGTAGGAAACTTTGCCCCCGCTACTCTTCACTGGCTGACTGCTACTTCCTCCGTGCGCACCGGCACCACTACTGGCCGTGGTGGTAGGCTGCAGTGGAGCTGGTGCTCTACTCCGTGGACGTTTGGCTCCACTGACACTGATGCGACCCTGCTGCTGTCTCCTGGGCAACCCACCGACTGTTTTGCTCGCTGCCAAGCTGCCACCCTCTTCTCCTGATGATGCGGAAGAAATTGCCTGATGACGACGAGGCTGCCAAGTGCGATCAACCTCCTCATCATCAAGTAGGGTCTCCGCCTCACTACTAGCCCCCTCGGCTGCGTCTGGGTCAGGAGACAGACCTGTCTCTAGACCGGCTACCGAGCCACTCTCCTCGCCAGTACTTGTTCGCTTGGCTGCTGAAAAGGCCGATGTCTCCCCCCGTTCCTGACCGCCCTCTGTTAGCTCTTCCTCACTGTACAGTGGGGCTGAGCCCACAGCATGCGATACTTCGCTTGGTGAGGGAACAGCAAAGGACAGGGGCAGGTAGAGGACACGTGATTTCAGTGGGCTTGCTCCCGGGCCATGCCAACTAACGGTTGTGTCTGACGTACCCACCGACCGTTGGCTGTAGGTGTCAGAGGTGACCTGGGAAGAGGAAGACGACCGAGCCAACCAATCAATGACGGCAGGGTTGTCGGTGGAGACACGACCGCTGGATGACACCGGGAGCACTGGCCTCTGGCTGCGAATACTGCTGCCTCGACCCCTTCCTCTGCTGCCACGTCTGCTCGCTCCTAAAACATTGCCTCCTCTGCCACTCCTCTGCATGTTGTCTGACATACTATTTAATTCAACGATTAGGTGTCCCTGAGTAACAATTCTCTGGCACTCAGTAACAATTCTGTCTGTCCCTGAGTATGAATTCTGTGGCCCTGAGTAACAATTCTGTGTCTGTGCGAGTAACAATTCTGTGTCTGTGCGAGTAACAATTCTGTGTCTGTGCAAGTAACAATTTTGTGTCTGTGCGAGTAACAATTCTCTGGCACTCAGTAACAATTCTGTCTGTCCCTGAGTAACAATTCTCTGGCACTCAGTAACAATTCTGTCTGTCCCTGAGTAACAATTCTCTGGCACTCAGTAACAATTCTGTCTGTCCCTGAGTATGAATTCTGTGGCCCTGAGTAACAATTCTGTGTCTGTGCGAGTAACAATTCTGTGTCTGTGCAAGTAACAATTTTGTGTCTGTGCGAGTAACAATTCTCTGGCACTCCGTAACAATTCTGTCTGTCCCTGAGTAACAATTCTCTGGCACTCAGTAACAATTCTGTCTGTCCCTGAGTATGAATTCTGTGGCCCTGAGTAACAATTCTGTGTCTGTGCGAGTAACAATTCTGTGTCTGTGCAAGTAACAATTTTGTGTCTGTGCGAGTAACAATTCTCTGGCACTCAGTAACAATTCTGTCTGTCCCTGAGTAACAATTCTCTGGCACTCAGTAACAATTCTGTCTGTCCCTGAGTAACAATTCTCTGGCACTCAGTAACAATTCTGTCTGTCCCTGAGTAACAATTCTCTGGCACTCAGTAACAATTCTGTGTCTGTGCGAGTAACAATTCTGTGTCTGTGCAAGTAACAATTTTGTGTCTGTGCGAGTAACAATTCTCTGGCACTCAGTAACAATTCTGTCTGTCCCTGAGTAACAATTCTCTGGCACTCAGTAACAATTCTGTCTGTCCCTGAGTAACAATTCTCTGGCACTCAGTAACAATTCTGTCTGTCCCTGAGTATGAATTCTGTGGCCCTGAGTAACAATTCTGTGTCTGTGCGAGTAACAATTCTGTGTCTGTGCAAGTAACAATTTTGTGTCTGTGCGAGTAACAATTCTCTGGCACTCAGTAACAATTCTGTCTGTCCCTGAGTAACAATTCTCTGGCACTCAGTAACAATTCTGTCTGTCCCTGAGTAACAATTCTCTGGCACTCAGTAACAATTCTGTCTGTCCCTGAGTAACAATTCTCTGGCACTCAGTAACAATTCTGTGTCTGTGCGAGTAACAATTCTGTGTCTGTGCAAGTAACAATTTTGTGTCTGTGCGAGTAACAATTCTCTGGCACTCAGTAACAATTCTGTCTGTCCCTGAGTAACAATTCTCTGGCACTCAGTAACAATTCTGTCTGTCCCTGAGTAACAATTCTCTGGCACTCAGTAACAATTCTGTCTGTCCCTGAGTATGAATTCTGTGGCCCTGAGTAACAATTCTGTGTCTGTGCGAGTAACAATTCTGTGTCTGTGCAAGTAACAATTTTGTGTCTGTGCGAGTAACAATTCTCTGGCACTCAGTAACAATTCTGTCTGTCCCTGAGTAACAATTCTCTGGCACTCAGTAACAATTCTGTCTGTCCCTGAGTAACAATTCTCTGGCACTCAGTAACAATTCTGTCTGTCCCTGAGTATGAATTCTGTGGCCCTGAGTAACAATTCTGTGTCTGTGCGAGTAACAATTCTGTGTCTGTGCAAGTAACAATTTTGTGTCTGTGCGAGTAACAATTCTCTGGCACTCAGTAACAATTCTGTCTGTCCCTGAGTAACAATTCTCTGGCACTCAGTAACAATTCTGTCTGTCCCTGAGTAACAATTCTCTGGCACTCAGTAACAATTCTGTCTGTCCCTGAGTATGAATTCTGTGGCCCTGAGTAACAATTCTGTGTCTGTGCGAGTAACAATTCTGTGTCTGTGCAAGTAACAATTTTGTGTCTGTGCGAGTAACAATTCTCTGGCACTCAGTAACAATTCTGTCTGTCCCTGAGTAACAATTCTCTGGCACTCAGTAACAATTCTGTCTGTCCCTGAGTAACAATTCTCTGGCACTCAGTAACAATTCTGTCTGTCCCTGAGTAACAATTCTCTGGCACTCAGTAACAATTCTGTCTGTCCCTGAGTATGAATTCTGTGGCCCTGAGTAACAATTCTGTCTGTGCGAGTAACAATTCTGTGTCTGTGCAAGTAACAATTTTGTGTCTGTGCGAGTAACAATTCTCTGGCACTCAGTAACAATTCTGTCTGTCCCTGAGTAACAATTCTCTGGCACTCAGTAACAATTCTGTCTGTCCCTGAGTATGAATTCTGTGGCCCTGAGTAACAATTCTGTCTGTGCGAGTAACAATTCTGTGTCTGTGCAAGTAACAATTTTGTGTCTGTGCGAGTAACAATTCTCTGGCACTCAGTAACAATTCTGTCTGTCCCTGAGTAACAATTCTCTGGCACTCAGTAACAATTCTGTCTGTCCCTGAGTAACAATTCTCTGGCACTCAGTAACAATTCTGTCTGTCCCTGAGTAACAATTCTCTGGCACTCAGTAACAATTCTGTCTGTCCCTGAGTAACAATTCTGTCTGTCCCTGAGTATGAATTCTGTGGCCCTGAGTAAGAATTCTCTGGCACTCAGTAACAATTCTGTCTGTCCCTGAGTAACAATTCTCTGGCACTCAGTAACAATTCTGTCTGTCCCTGAGTAAAAATTCTGTGGCCCTAATAACGTTTCTGTGGCCCTAAGTAACAATTCTCTGGCACTGAGTGAAAATTCTGTCTGTCCCTGAGTATGAATTCTGTGGCCCTAACTAGCGTTTCTTTGTCCCTAAATAACGATTCTGTGGCCCTCATTAACAAGTCTGTGTCCCTGAGTAATGGTTCTCTGTCCCTAAGTAACTTCTCTCTGTCCCCAATTCTCGTTTCTGTGGCCCTAACTCTGTCCCTGTCCCTAGTACAGAGCGGTCTGCCTCTGTTCAATGACTGCAGGCAAATGAAGATTTCCAAAATGGCCGCTATATATACCTCGACCATTACACAGTGCTGGCTGGCTGGCTGCTGATTGGCTGATGCGATCACATGTCGTTGAGGAATGCATTATGGGGCAGCGCGCCTTGTCTGCGCGCCTTCCCCGACATCCCCGCTCCGTCGCCGCACATGTCAGCCGCCATTTTCGGAAAAATTTCGATTCGCGCGTCCGAATTAGGCTGTTTTTCGGATTCGGCACGAATCGAAATTTTTCCGATATTCGACTCGAATTCCACTTCGGATACTTCGATTCGCTCATCTCTACTTATACCCCATAAATTATTAGGTGTGCAAACTGACCAGTAGCCTAACCTGGCCTAATGCAGGCCATAGATGGGGAGAAAAACGGCAGATTTTTCTTTTAAAAAACGAAAAATCAGTCGTTCAAGCGGCCGACGTTACCATCAATGGTAAAAAAAATCGGCCGATTTTCATCCCGTCTACAGCCGGCAAAAAGTGTCCCTGCAGAGAGCTCTGCTATTTCTTTGACAGTTCCTTGACATTTACAGAGGTTGCAACATTGTATCTATTTCTTTCCATTTAGGATACAGATGTTTTTATTCGGAAACAAATAGATACAATGTTGCAACCGCTGTAAATGTCAAAGAACTGTCAAAGAAATAGCGGAGCTCTCTGCAGGGACACTTTTTGCTGGACTGGAATTCTTCTTATTTTTCATCCTACTTCTTCTTCTTCATCCTCATCCTCATCCTCTTCTTCTTCTTCCTCATCCTCATCTTCTTCTTCTTCATCCTCATCCTCATCTTCTTCTTCTTCATCCTCACCCTCTTCTTCTTCTTCTTCTTCTTCATCCTCTTCTTCATCCTCATCCTCTTCTTCTTCATCATCATCCTCATCCTCTTCTTCATCATCATCCTCATCCTCTTCTTCTTCTTCTTCTTCATCATCATCCTCATCCTCTTCTTCATCCTCATCCTCTTCTTCTTCTTCTTCATCCTCATCCTCTTCTTCTTCTTCATCCTCTTCTTCTTCATCCTCTTCTTCTTCCTCTTCTTCTTTTTCTTCTTTTTGTCTTCCTCTTGCAGGTCACTGCTCATGCGCAGATTTTTTATCGGTAAAAAATCGGCCGATTTGCCCATCATTGCCGCGAAAATCGGCTGATCGGCAAAATCGGCCGATTTTTTTTCCAACTTTACCGAAAAAAAAAATCTGCCAAAATACCGAAAAACGGCCGACCAAATCGCCCACTAACGATCCGAAAATCGGCCGATTTTATTTTCGGTCGAAAAATCGGCCGATTTTTAACCCATCTATGGCCTGCATAACTTGATATCCACTGTAGCTGCTCACGTGACCATGCTTAAAGTGTAAGGTGTCAGCTGTACCTAATTGTCTTTTGCTAAGCTACTCAAACCCTCCACTAGCCTATTTTCTACAACATAGAGACTGATTCTGTGGTCCAAGATAAGAACAGGAGGACTAATTGCACTTACTGGACAGATGTAACCATACTCCTTTAATGGTGCCATTAACAGTCCAAGGCAGTAAATAATAATTAGCACGGTTTATGTACATTTTTAATTAGCAAGTCCAGATGCCTTTTGGCAATACTGGTGCTGCTTTTCTTATAGTGATTGCAAAGGGTTTTTCTTTTTTAAATAACAAACATGATATAATTACCTGTATGGTGCTCTGGGCTCCTCCTCTTCTCCGTGTGCCCCCACAAGAAGCTACTTCCTATGGTGGCACAGGGGTGGGCTGGATCCTAAGCTGGGCCGTGCGCATCTAATGAAACACACAATGTGGCTTGGCCCTGCCCAACCCCGCCCCCCGCTCCCTATTTACTGGATTTGGTTGATGGAAGCAGGAGCTAATGGCTCCCACTGCTCTCATTCAGACCAGTGAGAAGGGGGAAAAAGAGTAGCTCTGCTGCTCTCGGCAGAGCGCTGGATCAGGATCAGTTTTGGGGGGGGGGGCTTGGGGGAGGAGCTGTATATAAAACGTTTTTAGCCTTAATGCAGAGAATGCATTAAAGTGTTGCCAAACCCACAACAGTAAAATCAGTCTGTATATGCAGTAAGGCAGGCTTGTTATACTTGCTGTGGAACCTAAGGGGTTAATCCTCTGAAGACGTGTTATTACACGAAACGCGTTGGTTGGAGCCCTATTGCTGACGTCACGCCGCCACTACCGGAAGCGGCGGCCATCTTGGCATTCACTTTACAGTTGTTTTGCATTTCTCCACGTGGATGATTTAATTGTTACTTGTGAATGTAACAAATAAATACTACACTATAAAGCACCTTTCTGGCTCCTGTGGCTGAGCTAATTCCTCCCCAGGACCACTTAGCACCTACCCTGAATGATGGATGGAGCTGGATGACTAGACCTGTAGCTGCCAGCACACCGCTGCACCCCCAGATGTGTGATGTTAATAACCCATGCACATTAATACTGTTGGTCTGGTGAGTGTACATCCGTCCCAAGGGTGGATTCCTTTTCACAAATTCCTGCACATCTGTTTGCCACGAATAACCACACGTGCCAATACAGGCACTCTTTGAATCGATATCCTTCTACAAAGGACATTATTAATATTCACAATTTATTGTATGAACTTTTTATAGCTGGGTAATACTGATGGAGTGAAATACTCAGTTTACACCAATATTGCACTTTTATGCACTTTATTCACTAATATGTTGATATCATATGCGTTTATAATATGTTATGTGCGTTTTTAGCACTGCACTAATACTTTTAACATAGTATTTTAAGTACTTTACCAGCACTCGCTTTTTTACTCATTTTATACATTGTGATATAAGGCAGTTTGACCCTTTTTTCTCTGTTCCTCCCCTTTTTCAAGCGATCGCCTCTTATTTCCTGTTAAGACAGACTGAACCATAGGCATTTTGCACATACTCATTTTGGTATGTATTGCTAGAAAGGTTTTTTTTTCTTTGGAGGGTGCATGTGATCAGCACAGGGCCAATCAGCACTGGTCAGACAGAGGTCAGGGGTTTTGCATCCTCCTAGAGCAGAATGAAAACTCCTTCTACAAGCTTTAGCTAGTGCTTGGCTGAACACTGCTAGAAGTCACAAGGCTGCTCTAACTTCTGAAGAGAAAAGGTATTTAGCAGTTTATATTTACAAAAATAATTGCATTTCCATGTTGTGTGTACTGTGGGAGACCAGACATAGTGAAAGCAGGGTCCTGGGTTTAGTAACACTTTAACCGCATGCCGCCCAGCCACTGTACATATACGGTGGCAGGGCGGCACTCACAGACAAAACCACGTTTTAAGACATGTGTTTTGTAAACAAATAGGGGGCGCACGTGAGGCGCGCCACCGCCATATTTGTCCCGCGGATCACCGCCGCAGATGTCAGTCACTGGGTCACAGCCGCTTCTTAGCGGTTTTGTCCCGGCGATCGGCGGCAAACAGTGACAGAGAACACAGCTGCAGTAGCTGTGCTGTCTGTCACTTCCCTGTCAGCTCGAGGATGAGCTGATCGAGAAAGAACAGTTTCTCTTTCTCGATCAGCCTTGTCCCGCCCAGTACACACCCCCGCCCCCTAGTAAAACACTCCCCTCACTCCTATAACCCTTCCCTGCTAAATAAAGTTAACCCCTTCCTCCCCATTGCCATTAGTACAGTGTCAGGTTTTTTTTGCACTGATCATTGTATTAGTGTTTTTGGGGATGTCAGTGACCCCAAGTCAGTACCCCCCAATGTCAAAATGTCCACCGCAGTCCCGCCATAAGTCGCTGGTCGCTGCCATAAGTACCTGATCGCTGCGATAATTCGCTGATCGCCGCCATTATTAGTATAAAAAAAAAACCTAAAAATCCCAGTATCTTTCCCGCCATTTGTAAATGCTATAACTTTCACGTAAACAATTAATTTACACGTATTGGGTTTTTTTTTTAGCAAAGACATGTCGCAGAATGCATTTTGGCAGAAATTTATGACTAAATTTGATTTTTGCATTTTTTTTTTACTGGACATGTTTTATAGCAAAAAGTCCAAAATATTGTTTTTTTTTTCCTCAAAGTTGTCAGCCTTTTTTTTTATAGCGCACAGGCAATCAAATACCACCAAAAAAAAGCTCAATTTGTGGGGAAAAAAGGATGTAAATTTCATTTATGTACCATATTGCATGACCGCGCAATTGTCCGTTAAACTAGCGCAGCGCTATATAGCAAAAAAAATGGCATAAATTGCAGTATTTATACCATAGTTTGTAGACGCTATAACTTCCACAAAAAGCAATCAATATACACTTATTGGGATTTTTTTTACCAAAAACATGTAGCAGAATACATTTTGGCCTAAATTTATAACCAACTTTGAGTTTACTATATATTTTTTATAGCTGAAAATAAAAAATATTGTTTTTCTTCAAAATTTTTGGCCTTTTTTTGTTTATAGCGTGAAAAATAAAAAGCACACAGGTAATCAAATTACACCGAAAGAAAGCTCTATTTGTGTGAAAAAAAGGACGTAAATTTCGTTTGGGTGCAGCATTGCATGACCGCGCAATTATCAGTTGAATTAGTGAAGCGCCAAGTAGCAAAAAGAGGCCTGGTCATTAAGGGGGGTAAATCCTCTGGAGCTCAAGTGGTTAAGGAGAAAAACCATTAGCCTTTACAATCACTTTAATCAATGCTTATAAAACCACATTTTTTAACATTACCTTTAGAGATGAGCGAATCGAACCAGGCAAAGTGGAATTCGATACGAATTTCAGGAAAAATTCGATTTGCGTCGAATCCGAATATTTGCCTACTTCGGGTGCGCGAATCAGATTTTTCCCGATCAGCCGGCAAAAGTGTCCCTGCAGAGAGCTCCGCTATTTCTGACAGTTCTCTGACAGTTCCTTCACATGTACAGCGGTTGAAACATTGTATCTATTTGTTTCCATTTAGGATACAGATGTTTTTATTCGGAAACAGATGTTTCAACCGCTGTACATGTGAAGGAGCTGTCAGAGAACTGTCAGAAATAGAGGAACTCTGCAGATACACTTTTTGCCGGTTTGGAATTATTCTTATTTTCATCCTACTTCTTCTTCTTCTTCCTCTTCATCCTCATCCTCATCCTCTTCTTCTTCTTCTGAGGATGAGGATGAAGAAGAAGAAGAAGAAGAAGAAGTAGGATGAAAATAAGAATAATTCCAAGCCGGCAAAAAGTGTATCTGCAGAGCTCCTCTATTCTGCAGATACACTTAGAGGAGCTCTGCAGATACACTTTTTGCCGGCTTGGAATTATTCTTATTTTCATCCTACTTCTTCTTCTTCTTCTTCTTCTTCTTCTTCATCCTCATCCTCATCCTCAGAAGAAGAAGAAGAGGATGAGGATGAGGATGAAGAAGAAGAAGAAGAAGAAGTAGGATGAAAATAAGAATAATTCCAAGCCGGCAAAAAGTGTATCTGCAGAGCTCCGCTAAGTGTATCTGCAGAGCTCCGCTATTTCTGACAGTTCTGTGACATTCACTCCATACAGCGGTTGAAACATTGTATCTATTTGTTTCCATTTATGGAAACAAATAGATACAATGTTTCAACCGCTGTATGGAGTGAATGTTGTTGAAACCGCTGTATGGAGTGAATGTCACAGAACTGTCAGAAATAGCCTATTTCTGACAGTTCTGTGACATTCACTCCATACAGCGGTTGAAACATTGTATCTATTTGTTTCCATAAATGGAACCATTTATGGAAACAAATAGATACAATGTTTCAACCGCTGTATGGAGGGAATGTCACAGAACTGTCAGAAATAGGCTATTTCTGACAGTTCTGTGACATTCCCTCCATACAGCGATTGAAACCGCTGTATGGAGTGAATGTCACAGAACTGTCTCCTTCTTCTCATCCTTCTCCTTCTCCTTCTTCTCATCCTTCTCCTTCTTCTCATCCTTCTCCTTCTCCTTCTCATCCTTCTCCTTCTTCTCATCCTTCTCCTTCTTCTCATCCTTCTCCTTCTTCTCATCCTTCTCCTTCTCCTTCTTCTCATCCTTCTCCTTCTCCTTCTCCTTCCTCATCTCCAAGGGCATTTAAATTAAAGGTACAGTGTTCTGCACTAATTTAAAGGCTCTCTGAAGCCTAGAAACCCTTTTTATAAGTTAACTTCGTAGCGAATAAATTCGCATCGAATCAAATTTCTTCCTGAAATTCGGCGAATCGGCCGAATCGAATTTTTGAATAATTCGCTCATCTCTAATTACCTTCCATGCTTACTGACTGTTACCAATATAGTGTCTGTGCTGCAGGCTCTTCAAAAAGTGTTACAGTATACATGTACAAAGTCAGTATAGCACAGTATGTATAATTTATGGAACCCCTACCAAAATGTATTATACTGTAAATATATTGCATCAAGACCTTTTTTAAAGCCCCCACTAACACCCCACCTCTGTTGTGATGACATACAAAAAAAGAAATGTCAACAGAAAGAGTCATGGTATCACCATAAAAAATGCTACCACAGGATCCATGTTACCAGAAGATCCAGGTTTTCCAAGTTGCTAGGCCACCAAAGAAGCTGTATATAATGCTACCTGGAGATATGCTGCCAGACCTGCTACAAGAAAGAACACTAACAGACGTACTATGCTAAAGGAGGTTTTACCTAATGTGCTATACTAAAACACATTTACCACATTCACAAAGAAACAAGAGGATATATTCCTGGACATTGTTTCTAGACATGCATTGCTATTTGGAAAGACATTACCAGATCCATACTAGAAGATGTCATCAGATGTGCCATTCTGAAGAAGACAATACATTATTAGTCATGCTACGTGATAGGACATTTAAAGCCGTTAAAGAGAAGTTTTCATGATGTGGGCCAATAGAGGGTTTAATTCTCCCCTCCTCCAAAAAGGGACCTCA
Source organism: Staurois parvus (assembly GCF_062004578.1). Classification (NCBI taxonomy): domain Eukaryota; kingdom Metazoa; phylum Chordata; class Amphibia; order Anura; family Ranidae; genus Staurois; species Staurois parvus. Next base: position 29,369,440 of record NW_028317821.1, read on the forward strand.
TACAACAGATCCTACCCCTGTCTTATCATTGCTGCTAATAATAAGAGCAGAGGGCAAGGACTACCGCACAAACAACCACCTAAAACCAGTATTCTGCAAAGAGAATAACTTTTTATTATTACTTTCTTCAAAGATAGGAGGACTGGGAGTCCCTGGCAATGCTGCCTCTACTGGTCTATTCAGTGTTTATCTTGAAACCAAGTGGACAGCCTGCTTTTCCCATAGGCTCTCAGCTGACAGTCCCACTCCCAGTGACTTCAGGGCTCTTCTGAATTAAAAAGTGTTTGGAAACTAACCTGTAGCACCAACACCGCATAGACAAAATCTCTGAAGGTGGGTCCCTTCTTCCAAGGCAAGCCACACAATCCATACATTGCTTTCTTCCGAATCCCCCATACATCACAGGGACCCCAAGTCCCAAGTTACCCAAGCAAAGTCTATGAAGTTGATTTACTAAAGGAGAATAGGCAGTTTACGTTGCAAGAGAAGTTGCTGACTTCCAACATCAAATTATATGTAGTCAAAAATGCTATTTTTGTATTTTCCTTGCACATGATTGGGTATTCTTTCCAAAGTGAAATTTCAGCACATTCACTAAGCTCTGGTGTAAATTCCCTTGTAAGTGAACAGTCTATTTGCATTTACAAAATAAACCCCTATGAGTGTAAAACATGGCACTTATTTTTACCTTTTCCAAGGACATTGCAGGCACCATCCCTTGCTGTACAAATAGACACCACTTCAGTGTTAAGCACCATTCTCTCTTCATTTTTCATCCCAAACACAGAAGAACGTCCAATCAGATACGGTTTGTACAAACTTTAAACTTTACAAAAGACAAGGTATATTGTTACAATCTTTAAAGTGGTTGTAAACTCTGTTTTTTAATTTTACCTACAGATATGGGTATAATAAACCTTTCCTGTGGGCAAAATTAATATCTCCTAAACGTGCACCATTTAGGATCTGACCCAAAGTTCCAGGAAATCAGTGGAGATGGATTAATATTTCCCTAGTAAAAACGGCCACTATGAGATAAATAAGGTGTAAAAGAAAAATGAGGTATGCAAAGAATAAAAAGCCTGCAAATACCTATATGTATCAGTTTGTAGATTGTCATTACTGAACATTTTAAAGGTGTTAAATTGTTGTAATTTTTAGGATAAGGGTAAAGTTCCTCTGTAGCCATCTGACCCCCAGGCCAATTCTGCCATGTCCCACATACATGTAAAATCAGCATTTGTTTGATAGAAAATTATTTGGAACCCTTAAACATTATATATTTTTAGGGGAAAATGTACTTTAATGAATTTTAGTGCACACAAACACAATATAATACCCAATTTAGTTAATAAAATATTAAAGATGATATTACGCTGAATAAATAGATACCAAACATGTCACGCTTTAAAATTGTGTATGCCTGTGGAATGGCGACAAACTATGGTAAATCTCCATAGGCAATGCTTTAAAAGCCTTTACAGATTACCAATTTAGACTTAAACAGGAGTTCTGGCACTAGAATGATTGCTTTCAGTCTGATGTTTGCAGCAAAGCCTCATATGTGTGGTGCGTTTACCAATTACATATGCACGCAGAACCTACATATGCATTCTATTAGACACCAGATCTGTCCTTTGCCCTCAAAAGCATCTGATCAAACAGAGATAAGTTTGGATAAGATGGTTTCACAAGCTGGTAATGGCCTGTAAATATCAAACCAAAACCGTAAGTAATTAAATCCTTGTCTCTTCCAGTTTCTTACATCACAGAGGGGAGGCAGGTACAGATGTGCCTTCCTCCCCTTTCAGTGCACCAGGGATCCTAATGGCAGCTGTACTGGACTCCCCAATTGCACAGGAGAGCCTAGTAAAAGCAGCAGGTGGCTGTAAAAGGGGGCCTTCCACGTACTGTAGAAGTGATCAAGCTGCTGTAGAGCTGCTCAAATCATTTCTATAAGAAAGTCCATTGCTGGCTGAAAATTTTGGTAGCAAGATGATGACTGCAGCTGATATTTTACAAATAAACAAGATTTACCCATGAATCTAGTTTTGCAGCGCATTCTGGGTATAGCAGTAGCTTCTTTGTAAGTGAAACTCTATACACAGCTTTACAGCACAGGCTAAAAAGAGAAATTACTCACTTCTCTAACTCATTCAGCTGAGTGATAAATTCAAGATATTTAGTTTTCAGCAAAAGCAATTAGGACTAGCCTTTTAAAAAAAAGTGCCTGTAAATAGTAAATATGACATTTTCATATGGAGTATTTCACATTTACTTAGAAGTTATTTTTAGCACTGCCCAAACTACATACATAAAAAATATATATTCAAGAACCTTATATATTACCTTTAAAAAAGCAAATGTAATCAGTATCTTGCTCTTTTCCTAAAAGCAAAGCAATAGGACTCATGCTTCTGATTACATTTCTGCCACCTATTCTTGGATAAAAAGAAGATAATTAAAGGCAACAGGGAGACAAATTAATTTTTTATTCATGGCAAACACAAGCAATTATCATATTGTTTCTATGAAAGATGGAAAGTATTTTGTGCTCTTGTGTATCACAAAAAGATTAATATTCATGACAACATGGATAAACAGAAGGACAATGTTTCCTCCTACTTCTATTTTTTATGCTCTTTTTTATTATGTAATTAGGTATTATACAGCAATTTCGTACATTTGACCTTACTGTTGTTTTACAGCCAATCCGTCTTGAAGTGTGAGTTTTTCCTTATTTATTTTTTAAGCCAGGAAGCATGCTTTAATAATATCCATCCTCAGTCCCCTAGCTGTCTTATCAAGCTTGGGTTGTGTGCTAGAAAAATGATAAGAAATGAGAAATGTCACCCTAGGGATGGTCAGGGATTAGATTGAAGCATTGGTTTTCCGAGGCAGCCAATCAAGTAGAGTCGGGAAGTGGCTCTATTGTTCATACACTGGGCACTTGCTATTCTTCCCTCAATACATGAGCAAAAAGGATGTCTTTGCCATTGTGCGGAGATTGAAATTTTATTATTCACCGTTGAAAGTTCAAATAGTATTGATTTCCAAAGGAGTGCAATTTCATGGAGCCCTTTTCAGGCAAATGGCATAAGAAGAAAATGCGAAAGAAAGGATTAAACAAGCTGAAAGCCCCAAGGAGAAGCTGTATCAATCTGCCATTTAATGATGATGGTTTGCCATGGTAGTTTGTTTAAAGAGCTTTACCTGTAAGGAAATACATCTAAAATTAAGCATGGATTGGTCTTTTATTTTTGCTATTTAGGTAACATTACTTTAACGCCAACCTAAGCCTAACAAAAATATACTGTAAATATATAAAATATATCAAAATGCAGATATATACTAATGTATACTTCCCATTAATACATCCAATCATACATATTTTAAGGTAAAAACTCAAAATGGCCATAATTTTAATCCATCCAAAGGAAAGTGTCCATTTAGCAGATAGATGCCTTACCTAATACTATGTTGTGTTTATGTTCGAAAGGGCCACCGTCCAGATTATAGCTAAGAAGGGCAAGGAAATAAACAAGCAAGAGCACACATATGGTAATCCAATTGTAACTATTTCACAACCCTTTCAAACTCAAGGATAGAGCTGGATAGGCAAGGGCAAACCAAAAACATTTTCATTAACTTATGTTAACAAGGGGGTTTTGAGGCTTGACCACAAAAGGCCTGTCAGTCATGTCCGTGATCAATGCACTTAAACTTTTTTCTGCTATATTGCTTGCATTATTACTTGGGAATGCCTAAAGTGGTTGAAACCTCATCTATCATGTCTCCTTTAGGTCACTATCCCAAACTGTCTTGTCCTGAGTTAGTGATGAGGTATATGGTGCATTACCCATCCCTTTCTCGTGCAGATAATGATTAAACACAGAAGCTGCAGACAATGACACAGTTGAAAATGTTCAGTTCAAACATAACATCAATTTGTATAAACACAGCAGATGTGCTACATAAGCTCAAATTGAACTGGACCACTTCCAGAAATAGTACTTACTCTCGAGCAGAGTCAGAATTAAATCTTCAGGATTATGCAGCACTAGTGTGTTACAGAAGAAGATGGTTTTACGACCAGTTTTCAATCTGAAATGACTTTAAAATGTAGATCTCACTATTCGCTACTTTTTTGTAGCGCTATTTACCTGTTGTGAAGTAAGTGGCACTATTTATCATGTATATAAGCATCATAAAGTTTGTTTTCACTCTTGGGCCGCTTTCTTTGAAAAGCTGGAGGTTCAGCAAACACTTTTTAAGGCCGAGGGATATATCTAGTCTGAACAACCAGAAGGTTATATTAGCAGTTACCATTATAACTTCTGTTTTGCCGTCTGGTTTACACAAGGAATAATACACAAGTAACAGAACAGTTATTTTTAAACAGATTACTGGAAAAACTCAATAGTTTATTTGATACAAAGTACACTTTAATCCCTTCTGATGAATCAATGGTGGGTATTGATTGATTAAAAAAAAATTGCCAGCTGTGCTTTGGATTTTGTTGAACAGCCAATCCTGTTATGAAACATTTGGCTGAATATTGAATCTACACTGCCCAATCTGCTGTACATGGTCCATTAAAAGGGAGTAATGCCACTGCTTTGAACAATGATTTCAACCACTGAGTCATGAAGAGGTGTTGAGTCAAGTTCTTCTGATCATCAGAAGCAAATGTTATTTCACTGAGAATCTCTTTTTACCAATAACATTATATATGGGGAAAAAAAGAAAGTAAACTTTCACAATATAAAAGGTGCACAAGGGTAGGAATTTACAAAACACTGTAATCTAGATATATATTATATCAATCATCATTCAAAAAAAAAACTCAATTAATTTTAATATACTGCTGCATAACTGCGTCAAATATACAGTAAGTTTATAAAGACAGGCTGGTAGGTTAATTGGCTCCGGCCTAAATTGGCCCTAGTATGTGTAAGTATGAATGTAAGATAGGGACCTTAGATTGTACGCCACTTGATGTTTAGGGACTGATGTGAATCTGCAATATATACAGTCAGTTCCAGAAATATTGGGACATCAACACAATTCTAACAGTTTGCATATGTGCCTCCCACTTGTTAAGGGACCAAAAGTAATGGGACAGAATAATAATCATAAATCAAACTTTCACTTTTTAATACTTGGTTGCAAATCCTTTGCAGTCAATTACAGCCTGAAGTCTGGAATGCATAGACATCACCAGACGCTGGGTTTCATCCCTGGTGATGCTCTGCCAGGCCTCTACTGCAACTGTCTTCAGTTCCTGCTTGTTCTTGGGGCATTTTCCCTTCAGTTTTGTCTTCAGCAAGTGAAATGCATGCTCAATCGGATTCAGGTCAGGTGATTGACTTGGCCATTGCATAACATTCCACTTCTTTCCCTTAAAAAACTCTTTGGTTGCTTTTGCAGTATGCTTTGGGTCATTGTCCATCTGCACTGTGAAGCGGCGTCCAATGAGTTCTGAAGCATTTGACTGAATATGAGCAGATAATATTGCCCGAAACACTTCAGAATTCATCCTGCTGCTTTTGTCAGCAGTCACATTATCAATAAATACAAGAGAACCAGTTCCATTGGCAGCCATACATGCCCACGCCATGACACTACCACCACCATGCTTCACTGATGAGGTGGTATGCTTAGGATCATGAGCAGTTCCGTTCCTTCTCCATACTCTTCTCTTCCCATCACTCTGGTACAAGTTGATCTTGGTCTCATCTGTCCATAGGATGTTGTTCCAGAACTGTGAAGGCTTTTTTAGATGTCGTTTGGCAAACTCTAATCTGGCCTTCCTGTTTTTGAGGCTCACCAATGGTTTACATCTTGTGGTGAACCCTCTGTATTCACTCTGGTGAAGTCTTCTCTTGATTGTTGACTTTGACACACATACACCTACCTCCTGGAGAGTGTTCTTGATCTGGCCAACTGTTGTGAAGGGTGTTTTCTTCACCAGGGAAAGAATTCTTTGGTCATCCACCACAGTTGTTTTCTGTGGTCTTCCGGGTCTTTTGGTGTTGCTGAGCTCACCGGTGCGTTCCTTCTTTTTAAGAATGTTCCAAACAGTTGTTTTGGCCACGCCTAATGTTTTTGCTATCTCTCTGATGGGTTTGTTTTGTTTTTTTGCAGCCTAATGATGGCTTGCTTCACTGATAGTGACAGCTCTTTGGATCTCATCTTGAGAGTTGACAGCAACAGATTCCAAATGCAAATAGCACACTTGAAATGAACTCTGGACCTTTTATCTGCTCATTGTAATTGGGATAATGAGGGAATAACACACACCTGGCCATGGAACAGCTGAGAAGTCAATTGTCCCATTACTTTTGGTCCCTTAACAAGTGGGAGGCACATATGCAAACTGTTGTAATTCCTACACCGTTCACCTGATTTGGATGTAAATACCCTCAAATTAAAGCTGACAGTCTGCAGTTAAAGCACATCTTGTTCATTTCATTTCAAATCCATTGTGGTGGTGTATAGAGCCAAAAATGTTAGAATTGTGTCGATGTCCCAATATTTATGGACCTGACTGTATGTAAAGCGCTGCGTAAATTGACGCCACTATATAAGTACCTGAAATAAATAAATAAAATATTATCTTCCTTTATACCCCTGGACAGCAGCAATTAAGTAAACCATGGGTAATTTTGTGCTGTAAGCCAATAGGGGTCTATTTCACTGCAGCAGGGTGCCAACAGCATTGATTTTACCATTAGGCATAGTAGACTTGAGCCTATAGGGAACAGAGGCAAAGAGGAAGTATTTATATGTTTATTTGCCGCACACTTTTTCCCATCACACAAGATTACTACACACCTTCCCATATTCTAAGCCAGATTATAAATGATTTGCATAAAGGAAATGTATGTAACAGAAGGCTGTTACTTAACGTGCCAAAAGGTTCTGCTCCCACATTCTCCAGCGCTAAGATTTGGGCCATGTATATGAGCCTTACATGTTTTCAGGCACCAGGAGCTGAATAATTATTAATGTCTGTTAACATTCCATGTACATTTTTGGGATCTTGCACACATGCTGCCTTGGCCTGTTCAGCGTCATTCCAGGCGTTTCCTTCACCAGAGCATCCAAGGAGCAAAGTACAGCCAATCATTAACATAAATGGCTGTGCACTGCGGTACTTGAGTATGCTTTGTTACTATTGAAAATACATACAACGTATGGGCATATGCAAAACATAGAACGTTTTCAGTGTTTTTTGCTGTCTCTGGTTACGATATCACCACTATATACACGACTGCAGTGACTCACAGCCAGTGATATCAGTGAAAGCCTGTATGTTGCATCTGGGCTGCCTGGGCAGGGAAAATATTAGGCCCTTTTCAAACAAGGCGGACTCTGTCTTGATCAGCAGGGGATCCACTCACATATCCCTTGTTGATCACAGCAGAGCAAGATGGGTGACACATCCATGTCCACTCAGTTTCTGTAGAGCGGAGCCTGCTCAATGGGTGGTTGGGTGTAAACAGACTCCAATGTCCATTTACCCCGACTACCCTCCAATCCAATCCACCTAAACAGAAGAGGACGGATCCCCTTCTAAGTCTGTTTACACCCGCCTGTCCATAGGGTTAATGGACCATCCGATCATGTCCACCTGAAAAACTGACAGGCGGACCTGATCAGATCCTTCATGTGAATGGGACCTTAAAGTGTTACTAAACCCACAACAGTAAAATCAGTCTGTATATGCAGAAAAGCTTGCTTGTTATACTGTGGAACCTAAGAGGTTAATCATCTGCATTGTGTAAAAAGGTTTGATCCTGACTTCTCTGATCCTTCCCTTCGTCCAGTGTCCCCCTCTTATCTCCTGATAAGACATATCATGTGGAGTCACTCTGCACATGCTCAGTTTGGTGTGTGTTGCTAGAGAGGTTTTGTTTTCTTCTTGGGAGAGTGCATGTGATCAGCACAGGGCCAATCAGCACTGTCCAGACAGAGGTCAGGGGTTCTGCATCTTCCTAGAGCAGAAAGAAAACTCCTCCTACAAGCTTTAACCAGTGCTCTGCTGAACACTGATAGAAGTCCCAAGACCTCTCTACCAGCTGATGAGAAAAGGTATTTAGCATTTTATATTTACTAAAATAATTGCACTTCCATGTTCTGTGTGCTGTGGAAGTCCAGATATAGTGAATGAAGAGTCCTGGGTTTAGCAACACTTTAAGTGGAAAAGGCTCAGCCAGTCCTTGTGCAAGAGTCCAAAAATGTACATAAGATGTTAACAATATCTCAACAAGATTTCAAAGCAATGCTTAAGACATTATTACTTCTCAAAACTTTAAAGTAGAAACCTATTTGGGTCATAGATTGTACGTGTACATCACTATGAAGTATACAGTGTCTCCATTGAAGTTGTTAAAAAAGATCTGCACATTTTCCTAAAGGCCAGGGAAACAAAGCAACTTAAATTCCTAAGAGCCTAGTTAGTAATGCTGAACTTCAGAAATAATGACTACACCACGCACAAATAAGTACATTTTCATCTATTCCCACTCATCTATTTAAGCTGAACTCTCTTTAGACATTTCATTTTCATCATGGGATAGGAAAAAAACTTACAGAAATGTGAAATTACCGTATCCCTTTGTTAGATGAAAATGGCTCTTGTACTTGAGAATGTTTTAGAGAGTACTAGATGCGAAGAAACAATTCTTTCTATTCACCATGCAATTGGGCATGTTAGTGAGAGCTGAAAGAAAGAACGGCATTACAACTACACAATGCCTTTTCTTTGGATATAATATCCTTTCTGCAACTATTAATGGATTCTGGTGACTGTCCAGGTTTAATCTAAAAGCAAGTACTACAGCTAAAACCTTACGTAACTTCCATATACTGACTTAGGTTTTATCTATAATAACATACATTCCTATAAGTGCCTCTCACCAAACAGTTCAGTTGTTAACATAATTAATGCAGCAGTCACTGGAGTATATTTACAATTATATAAAAGTAATACTGAAAGCAGCATAGCAGGAAAGACATTATGGTTCCATTTGTCCAAGTGCTGCTTGACCCAATAAAAATCTCTCGAAAAAGCTTGTTGTGCTTTGTCCAGACGAATAAACAGTCACTGAATGCTTTCTGCTCTGAATGCTATGACATGCTTATGGTAGGAGATCAGTATTATGTGGCTTTGGATAACAACTCATTGGGATCAGCCAGCTGCGGCACATAACCTCATCGACCCTGATGCACAAAAAGTTTATTGGCTAGGTTGGAAGTTTTCAACTGAAGGTGCATTATTCTATGCTTGCACACCCATACAATAGAAGCATGAGCATGCTCACATGAGGTTGTCTCTGATATTCTTTAATCACCTGCCTATGGAATATCTTCACCCCCTTCCTGCCCAGGCCAATTTTCAGCTTTCAGTGATTAAAAACTTTACCCATATGAATTTTTTTATCATTTTTTGACATATAGAGCTTTCTTTTGGTGGTATTTACTCACCAGTGGGTTTTTTAATTTTTTTCTAAACAAATGCAAAACGACCAAAAATTTAGAATTTGTTTTTCTTAGTTTCTGTTATAAAATTTTGCAACCAGGTAATTTTTCTCCTTCACTGATGTGCAGTGATGAGGTTGCACTGATGGGCACTGATATGTAGCACTGATGGGCACTGATTGGTACTGATGAGGCTGCACCAGGGGCGGACTGACAACTCATGGGGCCCCCAGGCGATAGGGGATCATGGGGCCCCTGTGTCCTTGCCCAAACTCAAAAAAGCCTATGAAAAGGTACCAGGGGCATCTCATGGGGCACCCTACTGACCCCGGGCCCTCGAGCAGTGCCCAAGTTTCCAAATGGTCAGTCCGCCCCTGGGCTGCACTGATAGGCAGCACTGATGGGCACTGATAGGCTGCACTGATGGACACTGACAAGGAGGCATTGATGAGGCTGCACTGGTGGGCACTGAGAGGCAGCACTGATGGGCACTAATAGACGGCACTGAAGGTCACTGATAGACAGCACTGACTGTTGGCACTAATAAACACTGATTGGCGGCACTGATGGACACTGACTGGCAGCACTAATGGGCACTGTTGGGACTGCACTGATGGACACTTCTGGGACTGCACTGATGGACGCTGTTGGGGCTGCACTGATGTCCCCTTGGGGCTGCACTGATGTCCTCTGATGTGGGAATACAGTTTCTGATTACCGGCTCTCCTCTCTCCTCATGCTATCACAAAGTGCAGCCAATAACTAGCAACTGTATTTACATTGTGGTCTTCTGTGTCATTGAACACAGCTGATCACATGGTAAAAGAGCGCTGTGATTGGCCTTTTACCATGTCATGTGATCAGTTGTGTCCAAAGGACACAGCTATCACAGAGCTTGGTGGTTGCATGCCCCAGGGGGTGCGCAGGAGGCGTAGTTCTAGAGGACGTCATATGATGCCTACCCAGAACTAGATAACCACACTGTAGCCGGTATTTGGCTGTAGACCGGTAGTCAAGTGGTTAACCTCCCTGGCGGTATGATTATTTCAGATTTTTGGTGCTGAAAGCGGTACCATTATTTTGCATGGAAATATGTAGTTTTTTTATTGTAGGCTGTAATTTTTAGGAATAACTCACTGAAATCTGTCCGAACAAGAGTCTATTAAACATCCCGGGTATGATAAAATTTGAAACACAAAATCATAAATTATAATTTAATAAATAATCATAAAAAATAATAATATAATAATAATACATTTAATTCAATAATATAATCAAACCAAACACACTGAAATTTGAAATAGAGCGCCAAGTTCGCACATTGCTGAGCAAAGTCGCAAAATCATTTTCAGTGTCTGATGAATTTCCCCACGAATCATCACTCAATTCTGCAAGTGGTTTTGATTTACTATCGCTGTTCTCTAGCTGGTCTAAAACCGCTTTTGACCTAAAGGGACACTTTTTGGACGCCATGGACGTTTCTCAGTTTCCAGGCAGAAAGAACAGACAAAATGCAGGCAGGGCACAGGACAAAGCACTAGGGACAAAATGTATGTGAAATGGGTTGAAACAGCAATGTTTTGCTGTGTAAAATTTGTTTGGAAAAAAATGACATTTTTGTAAAATTTTCAAATTTCGACGTCACAGGGACCGGAACACAGAAGCCGGATGTTGGCATCGGCTGGAGGAGATGGCTGGGGACGCTGCAGGGGACACATCGCGGGAGCGAAGGACATGGTAAGCTCTGCAGGGACTCGCTATGCATGGTAAGCCCGAGTGTAGCTCGGGGTTACCACTTTTGGTACAGACATTTTACCCCGAGCTACACTCGGGAATACCGCTAGGGAGGTTAACGTGTCCTTGTCACCACAGTGTCACTTTGACAAAATAAGTTATCTTTGAAAAAACATTTTAAAAAAGCACTACCTCTTTGGTGGCCCCTGTATTGAAAATTGCTGCAACTCTGGTCCCCAGCCACTGCAAGTATTCTGCACATTAAGGTGTAGCCCTCTTTTAGAGGGTGTGACAAATGGCCTTACCAAAACAGGAGATTGCGTTAAACCTGTAGGTAAATGAGATGACCAGAACCTTCACTAAGTGGAAGAATGGGTTTGGCAAAAAAGTTGGGAATACCTCCACTCAGTACAGGGTCTCTGTGAACAGAGGGGGTTTCACAATGCAGTGTTTGTCTTGGTGCCAGAGACCTGAAGACAAGATCGGCAAGAAACCCTCCAGCCATTGTCCAACCAGACTGGAACGCAGCTTCTCACACACAGAAACAGTAGTGTGGCAATGGAGTCAGTCTATCTACTCTGTGCTTTATCCCAAGTAGATTCTAATCTGTCATGCAACCTGACCTCTAAATACCAGAAGTGGCCTAAGTCGGCCCCTGCCTATGCTAAGCTAAAACTATCTATAGAATCCCAGACCAAAAGGGACAGGGTTAATTAGAATAACATGAGCTGCATTTAAACTATATTGCAATAAACAGGTTCACCTACTAATATACTGGACAGTGACCACTACACACATACAGTAGCACAAAACTAGCTATCTGGCACTGTACATGTGAGATGATAACAACAGGGCAGAGATACTCTGTCATAAGCAGGGCTTTTTTCTCAGAGAATAGGTACAGGAACTTCCTCCTTTTGATTCACTCTTTGTCTCTGCCCCCTACCCACCTTGAAGCACCATCCCTTGGTTCCACCACCTACCCACCTCTGAGCACTGTCCCTTGGTTCCACCCCCTACCGCCCGTTTTAGAGAATACAGAACCAAGTATCATTCTGTGGTACTAAGTAATTTGCATGGAATTTGTTCATGATAACAATACAGTAAAATAGATCCTCTGCAATGAGCAACCATAGACCCCACCTCAGCAATAGTAGACCCCCCAGCAAAAATAGACCCCCCCCCCACACACAACAATAGACTCCCTTCCCAGCAGCAATGGTTTCCCCCCGCCCGACAAAGTATCGCCCCAGCAACAAAAGACCCTAAGCAGCAACAACAGATCTCCCAGCAGCCAGAAACAATAGACCTCTCCCTCAACAGTAGATCCCTTGCCATTACATACATTCAGTGCTGAAGGCAGCGACCCCTCCTGCCCACCCCTTGTCCTGGTCCTGATTAATAGCTGGACAATAGCAAGTCAGAGGGCTTTTGTGATCCTGTTGGTAATGTAGGATCAAAACCCAGGAAAAAAACTATATCTTTTGCAGCCTACCAATCTTTAGAGTCAGTGGCTGTATGTTGACCTTACCAAAATTCCAGTGTCCTTGTAACATCCTGCGAACTAAACTGAAATCTCAAACAATTAGCTTTCCCAGCTATCTTCTGTAAACTACAAAACACCTCTTCCCTATGTATTAGCATGTAATTGCAGCACTTGGTTCTTTGATTAAAAACCCAGGCAGGACGCTATCTGTATGGAGTTTGTAGGTTATCCCTGTGCTTGCATGGGTTTCCTTTGGGTACTCTGGTTTCCTGGAGCTCTCCTTGACCATATTTGTATTTGTATTATATTGAGAATATTTACTATTGGAGCTATGGTCCAATTATGATATATATAGAGGGCTGCATTATCTTGAATCCATTCCTTGTCAAAGGAGAGAGCCTGTCATTCCATTTATAGTGCGCATGCTCAGAAACGTATTGCAGGGCTCCCGGTGACGTCACCTCCAGCCAGCTTTCTGCAACTAGACAAGTGCTAATGGCAATACAAGCATTGCTTGCAGTGACCCCCCCCCCCCCAGTGACGGATTATGATGTGCTTTGTTTTGCCAGTTAAAATGTAAGTTGCCAGTTGTTAAGGTTTTTATCAATAAACTCTTTATTACGTCTACACTTAGAGCCACACGTATACAAGGAGGGTGCATACATGCGGGTGCAGGGTAGGGAATGCCTCAGCTGCTTGGGATTGGCCCGGTACAGGTAACAGTTTCCTGCCGGGCCCTTTCAGATTGATTTGGACTAGGATTTCAACATGCTCGAGCTCATCCCTAGTCCTAAACAAGGATGCTGAGTGCCTGTAGTGAAATCCAGAACTCCCTCTAGTGGCTCACCTACAAATCTATATAGTTAGTACAACAGCAACATTATGGAAATATTTTTTTTACATATTTATGGAATAAATGAAAAAAATTGGTTTCCTTTAAAGTGGTACTAAACACAAAACCAAAAATGTAATATATTGCAGCTTACCAATCATTAGATGTGGTGGCTGCATCGGTTTTCTTTTCTTAAGGCTTTTCTCCTCTGTTTTTACCTGCTGATCTGGCCAGTAACACACCTCCTGTTTTACAGTACCTCCCACTTTGGATGAAGGAGCACAGCGGGCATCTTTGGATAGCATCTTTAAATAGCAGCATTGTCAGTCTGGGGGGAAGGAAGTGTTGGATGTACTAGCAGATTTAAATACACTAACACATTTGAAACTTACAAACAGCACGAGAGACAGATCACAGCTGTTTAAAGGGATTTATGCACCATCCTGAGGAAGTGGCCAGTGTAGTGCAGAAAAAACACATTGACAGTGTTTTATATTATTCTGTTATTCCGTGAGCAATAACCCACATGGAAGAAAAATATATTTGAAATATATTTTAAAAATATTCTTCCCAAATATATTGACATATATTTGAAATGCTACAATTTGGCAATGGCAATATTAAATAAAGTTCAAAATATATTTCAATATATATATATATATATATATATATATATATATACACATACATACAGCATGTGTTTTTTATATATTACAAAATGTCTGAAAAATTTTTTTTTACATTTGTTTTTAAATATATATTTCAGGTTTTAAAAAAAGTCATTTTAACATATATTTTTACATATATTTGTAAATGCATTCCAAAAATTTAGATTTGTATTTTTAATGACATACAGTATATTTGAAATGTATTTTTTTAAATATTTTTTATATATTTTGTAATAAACACACATTTCAACATGCAGTATATATATATATTGATATATATTTTGAAATATATTGAATACGGCCAAAATTGTAGCATTTCAAATATATGTCAATACATTTGGGAAGAATATTTTTCAAATATATTTCAAATATATTTTCAATCCGTATGGGAAATAATGAATCAATGAAGAATCCATTCCTCAGCTTCTCCTTCATATTTGGGCTCCTCTGCTGACACCAGTTTCTCACCTTTTGGGGCTCATAAATCTGTTATCATGAACACACCGGAATCCTGAGACCGCAGAGCCTAGGATTGTCCAGATCACCCCACTGAGCATCAAGAGCTTTCCTTATTCCCTGCAGGCTTTCACTCCAGGTTTTCTGATACCCCATTAGGGAGCTCAGCAACCTCACAGATGTGAATACGCCATTACAATTTACTTTTTCATCAATTATTTCATCCAATTATCTGTCAAACTACTACACCATAAGGAACTCTCCCATGGCCTCTGTCTCTTCTTTCCTTTTTTTCTCCTTATCTTTGGAGGTAACCCAGAAACACACTAACAAACTGAAGTCGAACTCTAGCTAATACCGTATATGCAGTTACTGCAACATGTTTTTTTTTCAGTAAATAAAAGCTGACCATTGTATGCACCCGTCAGTAGTAAATGATTTAATAAATAAAATAAACAATGTGCACTATCAAACTAGTGAATGACCTAATAAAATAGAGCCGCTGCAATAACACTTACAAGGTGATCCCACACCTAAAACGTAAAACATACATAAATAATGTTGCACCACATACATAAATAGTGTCGGGTGGAACCACATTGCTGACGTCACGCCGCTGCTGCCAAAGGACGGAGCGGCGGACATTTTGGTACCTGATTTTACCTTTGTATCTCTCCACGTGGATATGTTATTCTGCTTTACAATACTTAATAAATACTACACTATATACAATCATCTGGCTCTTGTGGTGAGCTATCTACCCTAGGACAAGGGTCCCTCTTCCACCTATACCTCTGACGGAGCAGTTCATTTAACCCTCTGACTACCTCTATGCCTCCAGATGTGACATACCTATATGCCTGTTATCATTAACCTTCTGGTGAGTGTACATCTAACCGAGGTGGTGGATTCCCCTGTGTGATTCATTTCACGTTCACGTCCTGCACTTTAGGTTCCTGCACTTTATGATTCTATTGGACACTGACTGAATCGAGTTTCTTTTATGGACATATATTTTTATGTTGCAATAATTACTAATGTGCAACCATGAATCAATATTTATTGATTATTTTAGTCGCACTTGCAGTGCACCTATTGTCACCTTTGCTCACAGATATTATTGTTTTATCCCTTGCTGATTTGCTGTTCATTTTATTTGAAAGTTTTATACACTTATGTGATGCACTTTACTGTTCCACTTGATACATTTAGCCTTTTATTGTGATTTTAGCGCTGCATGTTTTCTATATTTATATTTGTGCGGATCGTTACCCATACCTTGTGTGCTAGCTGCTCTATAGTCATCACCAGCACTCGCCTACATACAATATATATATTTTTGAAATTCTCTTTATTGAGTTATAAAGTAGAGAATACAAAACAAAGCCTATTGGGCATACCCAGGCTTGATCAACTCACAAATAATAATAGCAAAAGAAAACAAACAAGAGGATACATACAATATATTTACTTAAATAGTGTTGCGCTAACTCATATAAACATAAAAGTCTATAAACAGATTCAATTGTATATGATTTGTCTCAACCCTCTAATTTCTACATCAGAGCTTGTTCTGCTGATAAATAACAGACTTGCTGGCTGGATCACCAGGAGAAAATAAAGGAAAGAAAGCCTTAAAAAGAAAATGAATGCAGCCATCACATCAAAGAACTGGTAAGCTGCAATATAATAAATGCATGCTTTTGGGTTTATTACCGCTTTAAAGCAGAGTTCCAGTCTCCTCTGCACTTTTCTACAAAAAGCCCCTCCGTGACTCTCTTCAGTTGCAGTGTTTAATTAGGACAGTATTCTAAGTGTATGTCGTTTGCTTACTTGTGAATGTGACATTTCTCAGCAGGATCCCAGCAGGCAGGCAACGGCCATTACTAGTGTGGGCATCTGAAGCCATTTCCTACTTTCTTCTGGATTCGGTGCAGCTGGATACCCAGCATGCAACTCCTGATCTCACGCTTGCGCTGTAAGGACACGGCCCGGCACACTGTGTTGTTTGTAGATTGCCATAACAATGGCCGCGGCGGCGGAAGATCCCACCCCGTTGTTATGGCAACCTGTCAATCATTCCTCCCGATAATGTCACTTCCAGTCAAGAAATACAGCGAGACTTCACCTTTAGGCTTCCCAAAGACACCTTGGAAAACCAAAACCGATATCCCAAGAGTCCTAGGGAATCGCCTAATGACGAAATCGCCTAGGTGGCCGCACCGGAAGTGCAGGATACTGACAGCAAAAAAGGTATTTAGACATCAATAAATAAAAATAAATCCCATAACAGACTGTTCTGCGGGTGGGCATTGTGTGGCAAGGATCATGTAATAAAGGGTGGAACTCTGCTTTAAGATCACATTCAAATTAGACATAAGGAAATTCACATTCCTGTTGTTGAAACAATTGAACTTACTTTTTCGTTTCAAAAACGTTTAGGCTAAGAGCTGGCGTTCAAGCAGAAAAGGCACTTACTTCCCTGCATCTTGTGGTTTTCTTTCTATATGCCTTCTATTCAGCTCTGACAATTATTTCCTGAGTATATGACTGAAGTCAAGCTGTTTCCAGCAAAGTTGTAAGTACGCGGATATACTATACAGCAATCAGCACTGCTTTGTTTTTGCCTGGCATGTTTAAGTACAACAACGCGACTAGGAGGCCACAAAGCCACCCTGGTATCTGTTTGTACAAAGCGTTAAAGACACCTGAAGTGACCGTGAAAACAGGATGTGACTAATGTTGATAGTGATGTGGGCAAGTGTAACAGCTGTTCCAAGACTTTTTCAACTTTCACACAGCAGCAGCTGAATGCCGAGGTGAAGATCGGGTGATGTAGAGATAGACATATGCACTGACAGCTGCTTTCCCCACCAGCCAGCCTACAGACCCCATAACAAAAAGAATAAGAAGTAACTGAAAACACTTTGGTGGTCCACAGCTATATGATCTTTCTACAACACACTGGGGTAGAGGATTAATCACGTTTCAAATGCAGACCAAAATCCACCCATAAATGCTTATTCTAAGCAAATTATGCCTTTTAATGCTGTAGGATTTCCCTTCTGGATGAACCCGCTGACCTCAGTCTAATAAGCAGATTACAGTGTATAATATTTGGATGTCTGGTATTTTTCCATGTTGTTTTTCCATTTCACCCTTTTACAACCCTATTGGATTTTTTGGCTCTTCTATTCGGAGAGGCAGCAAGCATCCGCCTTTTCTCTCCCCAACGCTCAAAAGGAAGTAATGTTTCCACTTACTGACAATTAAAAGTTATTATTATAATACAGGATTTATATAGCGCCAACAGTGTGCTCAGCGCTTTACAATATAAAGGGAGACAATACAGCAACAATACAGTTCAATACAAGAGGGTTAGGAGGGCCCTGCTCCTTGGAGCTTACAATCTAAGAGGTATATATCTATATATTATTATTATACAGGATTTATATAGTGCCAACAGTTTGCTCAGCGCTTTACAATATAAAGGGAGACAATACAGCAACAATACAGTTCAATACAAGAGGGATAGGAGGGCCCTGCTCCTTGGAGCTTACAATATAAGAGGTATATATCTATATATTATTATTATACAGGATTTATATAGCGCCAACAGTTTGCTCAGCGCTTTACAATATAAAGGGAGACAATACAGCAACAATACAGTTCAATACAAGAGGGATAGGAGGGCCCTGCTCCTTGGAGCTTACAATCTAAGAGGTATATATCTATATATTATTATTATACAGGATTTATATAGCGCCAACAGTTTGCTCAGCGCTTTACAATATAAAGGGGGACAATACAGCAACAATACAGTTCAATACAAGAGGGATAGGAGGGCCCTGCTCCTTGGAGCTTACAATCTAAGAGGTATATATCTATATATTATTATTATACAGGATTTATATAGCACCAACAGTTTGCTCAGCGCTTTACAATATAACAGGAGACAATACAGCAACAATACAGTTCAATACAAGAGGGATAGGAGGGCCCTGCTCCCTGGAGCTTACAATCTAAGAGGTATATATCTATATATTATTATTATACAGGATTTATATAGCACCAACAATTTGCTCAGCGCTTTACAATATAAAGGGAGACAATACAGCAACAATACAGTTCAATACAAGAGGGTTAGGAGGGCCCTGCTCCTTGGAGCTTACAATATAAGAGGTATATATCTATATATTATTATTATACAGGATTTATATAGCGCCAACAGTTTGCTCAGCGCTTTACAATATAAAGGGAGACAATACAGCAACAATACAGTTCAATACAAGAGGGATAGGAGGGCCCTGCTCCCTGGAGCTTACAATATAAGAGGTATATATCTATATATTATTATTATACAGGATTTATATAGCGCCAACAGTTTGCTCAGCACTTTACAATATAAAGGGAGACAATACAGCAACAATACAGTTCAATACAAGAGGGATAGGAGGGCCCTGCTCCTTGGAGCTTACAATCTAAGAGGTATATATCTATATATTATTATTATACAGGATTTATATAGCGCCAACAGTTTGCTCAGCACTTTACAATATAACGGGAGACAATACAGCAACAATACAGTTCAATACAAGAGGGTTAGGAGGGCCCTGCTCCTTGGAGCTCACAATCTAAGATATAAATGTTGTAAACAGGGGCGGACTGACAACTCATGGGGCCCCCGGGCAATAGGGAATCATGGAGCCCCTGTGTCCTTGCCCAAACTCAAAAAAGCCTATGAAAATGGTACCAGGGACATCTCATGGGACCCCTACTGACCCCGGCCCCTCGGGCAGTGCCTGAGTTTCCAAATGGTCAGTCCGCCCCGGTTGTAAATGCTTATATAAGCTAATATTTAGGGAGCGGTTACTGAGAAGCAGGTTATATATGCAATAATAGTTCATATTTCAATGGTTTTTATTAATTTTCAAAAATAAAACTTTTTTGTGGAACAGAAAAGAAAAACATTAGCATAAATCATGCACACGCTGGGGCTAGTAATGGTACATACAGTATATCAAGTGTAACTAGAACGAAGGTCAGGAGAACTGACCCCATAGATCAAAAAATAAGGGAAAAAATAAGCAAAGGGAAAACATGGACTTTAGAGGCACAGAAACCATAAACACATATCAAGAAAATCACTTGTATGTTATTATATGACGATAAGTCATGACACAAAAAACATTTTTTTGCTAAAAATTCCATTGTACAATGTCCCCACGGACAATGTCACACATCCCAACATACTCGAAGGAACAAGACTAGTGATAAGACATACTATAACCACCAGGAAAGTCCAATGGGGGTGTGAGGGACATTAAACTACTAGAAGAATGGCCCAACATGTTTCAAGACAACAATTGCTTCTTCAGGGGCTAAGTAGTGAAATCTAAATTTGCTTATTTTTTCCCCATTTTTTAGTCTGATGAACTAGGACGTGGTACTAGTGTATCAAAAGATTGGAAGTGACCTGACACCCGAGTACACTCCAATACTTCCTTTTTTGTTTAGCCTGACCCCATAGATGTCAGATACCATCCGAAAAGAAAAGGAAAGGAAAAAGAGAAGAGAAAGAAAAAGAAGAGAAAAAAAAAATACGGAGGGGGGGGTGGGAGTGCCCAGTTGCTAGCAGGAGTAGGAGAGGCCAAAGCCAGAGCAGGTATTTGGGAGCACCCGGACCAGCCTTCAAAATAAGCCCAAACTAGCCGGGGGGATTGTGGGGAAGGCGTACGTCAGCCAAGGTTCCCGACTTCGAGAAATGTACGCTGGGAATCATTGCGAATACTCAACATCTGTTCATTAAGCATCAAGGCGGTCATGCACACACCTTGAAAGGGACTGATGCCTTCCTCCAGTCGTGGGCCATCGGTCTAGGCAATAACAGTTTGAATGACCGGAGCCGAAATTAGGCCACTTTGTGCAAAAAGTCTTCATGGCACACCTTCCAATTTGAAAAATTAATTGATTTACATGAAAGTTATAGTGTCTACAAATGGCGGTATATATACTGGAAAAAAAATTTTTGTATACTAGTAATGGTGGCAATCAGTGACTTATAGCGCGACTGCGGGACTGCGGAGGGCATTCTGATACTGGGGGGGCTGACTAACTGCCACTGACATCCCAATGACACAATACAGTGATCAGTGCTAATAAAAAGCACTGACACCAGGGGCGGACTGACCATTTGGAAACTCGGGCACTTCCCGAGGGCCCAGGGTCAGTAGGGGGCCCCATGAGATGCCCCTGGTACCTTTTTCATAGGCTTTTTTGAGTTTGGGCAAGGACACAGGGGCCCCATGATTCCCTATTGCCCGGGGGCCCCATGAGTTGTCAGTCCGCCCCTGACTGACACTGTACTAATAACACTGGGCAGGAATGGGTTGACATCTGGCATGATCAAAGGGTTAACGGTGTGCTGTTTTACTAACTGTGTTGTGTGTGTTTTACGAGTTAAACATGCTGCTGCTTTGTATTGTCGGTGCTGACAGGGGAGAGAACTGTGTGGTTTACACACAGACCTCTCCCCTTTCACTGTTCCTCAAAAGATCGCCGGGTGCAAGAGGGGAATTTCCGGCCGCTAAAGGTGGCACGGGCAGGGTGGCGCGCGTGCCCCTTACCTGGAAATACAAATTCACGTATAGTTACGTGATTTTGCGCAGCCCTGCCGCCCTGTAGCAGTAGTTCTGCAAATGCTTAAAAAAGAAGTAAAGGCTACATATAAATATGCTTAAGACCACTTCTTCCCCTTTCCTATGCTGCATAACATTGGAAAAAACATATGTGTTATTTCAGTCACCTCCGATCTGCTCACATGATGCAGAAGCTCCGGCTCCCCAGTGTCATGGATCAGCTGCTGCAGTGAGAGGAGAGAGAGCTCTGATGGGCAATGGAAGCCAATGGGTGACATCACAGCTCCCAGAATTCATCCCTGCTGTTGAGTGCTCCATGACACAGGGGAGCCAGTGCTTCTGCATTACATGACCAGATCCGAGTGGATTGAAATTAGGTATATACACAGATCTTTCTTACCAGCAGTATACAGCACAAGTAGGAAGTGTGTGTGGGGGGGGGGGGGGTAGTGGTTTTAGGCATACTTATAGGTAGCCTTTACTACTGCTTTAAGGAAGTACATGCCCAGTTACCGCGTGAAATGTTTCTGGATTTAAGATAATTTGAGCAAACTTTTTGATGTTAGCAAGACCACAGTGTTTCAGTATTTGCTCCCGAAATCCAGAAATTTCTGTCGTTTACCCCACCATTGTCAGTGTGTCTTTCTAATTTCAGACACATTTGAACAGGCTAGACACAATTCAAGAAATCCTTCAGAACCCTGCTGTTCTAATATTGCATCAGTAAGTATGCAACAGCATGGGAAATGTATAGAAACTGCATGGACAGCAGCATTTTCAGTTTTTTTCTGACACTTGATTCCTGCCAGTGTCAGTAAAGAAAGCCTGAGCCATGATTACTATGGGCCTTGATAAGAGTTAGCTTTTCTCTACGTCTTAATACCAGGGGCGTATTTACCACAAGGCAAAGAAGGCATTTGCCTAGGGCGGAATTTTTTAGGGGAGCAGCACTGCAACCTGGAAGAAGGGACATATGCAGCATGGGGACCAGGTGGGATCCAAGAGAGGCTGTGGGCTGTTTGATGGTTTATGCAGAGCCCAACTGTCGTTACTAGGGATTTCGGGGGCTGTGAAGGTGAGTGTCTTTCTCTCCGACACCGTGGGCGAAGGGGGGTTGTTAGTGGAAGGCTCTCGTGGGTGGATGGGATGGAGTATTGGAGCAGGGGTGTTGTTGATCACTGTCAGGTTCTCTCCACGGTGGAGAAGGGGGCTGTTGGTTGTTGTCAGGCTCTCTCTGCTGGGAAAGTGGAGGGGGTCTGATTTTTTTGTTGCCTAGCGTAGCACAAAACCTAAATACACCACTGCCTAATACATCAACACATGACAATATATGAGTATGTAGTACAAGGAGCAATATTTCTAAGTCTGCTTATAAATTATTTTTGCATTTCTGTTCTATATTTTAACATGTGCCCACACTGGCTCAGAGCTTAACTAAAGGCCAATATTATTTATGCATGATGAAGCATGCAAGCAAACTCTCAGAATCCTGTCAAGTGTAGTGAAATAGTCTTGTAAATGTAAACTAGTAGTCAGAAATATTCCTTCAAAAGGCTTCAACCTGCATTAATTATAATATTAAAACTTTAATATTAAGCCACAGTAAAATGTTAACAGTATGTGTACTTCAAGGCAATTTTAAATGTACTATAAGTGACCTAAAACGAATAAAATGCTGAAAACAATTCACTGCACACATGTTATGCCGGGCTGGATTTTATTCATCTGTTCACAATGGTTTTTTTTATTCTGTGCCAACCTCTATGACCACAGATCTCTGCATGCTTATAAAGAAAGGTGAACTATAGGGTAAGGGAACAAAGAGCAACTTTAGGAGGCTTGTCATTTAAACATAGATGCATTATCTAAACAAATATGAACATTCTATTATACATTATACATGCAGTATGTGCAGTGAGGTGTTTGGTAATGTAATGAGGAATGGGACAAGCTTTGCAAGTAAATTAAAGCCCAACTCCAACCAAAACTTTTTTTTTTTAAGTTTTCAACTGCATAGGTAAGAGGTGGAACCTCCTACAAGTTTTTATTGTTGCCCTTGTCCTTACTTACCAGTGATACCAGGACAAGAAATGACACCTAGCCTCCCTGGCAGTATGATTATTTCAGATTTTTGGTGCTGAAAGCAGTACCATTATTTTGCATGGAAATTTGGCATTTTATATTGTAGGCCTGTAATTTTTAGGAATAACTCACTGAAATCTGTCCGAACAAGAGTCTAGTAAACATCCCGGGTATGATAAAACTTGAAACATGAAATCATAAATTATAATTTAATAAATAATCATAAAAAATAATAATATAATATTAATAAATTTAATTCAATAATATAATCAAACCAAAAACACCAAAATTTGAAATATAGCGCCAAGTTCGCACATCACTGAGCACAGTCGCAAAATCGTTTTCAGTGTCTGATGACGAATTTCCCCACGAATCATTATCACTCAATTCTGCAAGTGGTTCTAATTTACTATCGCTGTTCTCTAGCCGGTCTAAAACCACTTTTGACCTAAAGGGACACTTTTTGGACGCCATGGACGTTTCTCAGTTTCCAGGCAGAAAGAACAGTAAAAATGCAGGCAGGGCACAGGACAAAGCATTCGGGACAAAATGTATGTGAAATGGTTTCATACAGTAATGTTTTACTATGTGATTTTAGTGATTTTAGTGAATATCACTTTTTGTTATTTTCAAATTTCCTGCCGTTCCGTCCCCCATACATCCCGACGCTCGCAGGGGACGGAACCCAGAAGACAGATGCTGGCATCCGCCGGATTACATTGCCGGGGACACCGCAGGAGGGACATCACGGGAGCGCAGGACAAGGTAAGTGATCGAGGGATCGCGGAGCAATGACGCATGGTAAGCCCGAGTGTAGCTCGGGGTTACCACTTGTGGTACTGAAACTTTACCCCGAGCTACACTCGGGAATACCGCCAGGGAGACTAGGGGCTGATTTACTAAAGGTAAATATACTGTGCACTGCAAGTGCAGTTGCTTTATATCCGAGGGGAAACTCTGAAATGAGGCAAAGCTCTGCTGATTTCTTTTATCCAACCATGTGCAAGCAAAAATGCAATTTTTATTTCCTTGCATGTGCCCTTTAGATCTAGAGCAACTACACTTTCAGTGCACTTGCAATGCATAACCTGTTAGATTGTAAGCTCCAAGGAGCAGGGCCCTCCTATCCCTCTTGTATTGAACTGTATTGTTGCTGTATTGTCTCCCTTTATATTGTAAAGTGCTGAGCAAACTGTTGGCACTATATAAATCCTGTATAATAATAATATATAGATATATACCTCTTAGATTGTAAGCTCCAAGGAGCAGGGCCCTCCTATCCCTCTTGTATTGAACTGTATTGTTGCTGTATTGTCTCCTGTTATATTGTAAAGCGCTGAGCAAACTGTTGGCGCTATATAAATCCTGTATAATAATAATATATAGATATATACCTCTTAGATTGTAAGCTCCAAGGAGCAGGGCCCTCCTATCCCTCTTGTATTGAACTGTATTGTTCTGTATTGTCTCCCTTTATATTGTAAAGCGCTGAGCAAACTGTTGGTGCTATATAAATCCTGTATAATAATATATAGATATATACCTCTTAGATTGTAAGCTCCAAGGAGCAGGGCCCTCCTATCCCTCTTGTATTGAACTGTATTATTGCTGTATTGTCTCCCGTTATATTGTAAAGTGCTGAGCAAACTGTTGGCGCTATATAAATTCTGTATAATAATAATATATAGATATATACCTCTTAGATTGTAAGCTCCAAGGAGCAGGGCCCTCCTATCCCTCTTGTATTGAACTGTATTATTGCTGTATTGTCTCCCGTTATATTGTAAAGTGCTGAGCAAACTGTTGGCGCTATATAAATCCTGTATAATAATAATATATAGATATATACCTCTTATATTGTAAGCTCCAAGGAGCAGGGCCCTCCTATCCCTCTTGTATTGAACTGTATTGTTGCTGTATTGTCTCCCGTTATATTGTAAAGCGCTGAGCAAACTGTTGGCGCTAAATCCTGTATAATAATAAAAACAACCTATTTGCCTTTAGTAAATCAACCCCTGAGTGTCAGGAACGCTGTACCAGTCATCGACTTGCTATTTGGCTAATGCGTGTATGCATGAGCATAACCATAGAAGACAGATTGCTCATTTGCCCACATGTATGAGCCAGAGCATACACACGTGCGCACGCACACACGCACTGCTGACAGGCCCCCTGTTTAAACCAGAATCCTGCACTTGTCCTGTGCTGTATAGTCTTTAGACATTTCCCTGTGATCCAGTCTTAATGCACATCTGTGATCCTGTTACTGACCTGGCTTTTGTTCTGACCTTGCTCTTGGATTATCTTTGCCTGCTCATGTCTGCTATCTGCTGCCTACCCAGGATTGGACTACTGACCGCGCTTACACCTGGTGTCTCTTTACCTCGCTGCCCAATTGTTGCTAGGCTTTACTCAGAATGCATGGGCTTCTGGATCTTGCAATTGAACCACAGGTTTATGCTGCACTTACAGTACCTTTAAAGCGGAGTTCTACCAAAAGGGGAAGTTCCGCTCTAAAGACTGGTCCCCAGCTCCCCATTAAGGATTGGCACCTTTGGAGAGCGGGGGGGAAAACGGGTACCCAAAATTGACAGGTACCCGCATCTTGGCGATCGGAAGTGGAAGTTGTCCTCCCCTCCTCCCTCCCTGTAGTCTTCTGGGCCGTGACAGGTACCAGAAGACTACAGGGCCAATCAGGAAGCGCAGCGCTACTCGCGAATGTGCAGTGGGCACCCAGCTGTAAAACCGCAAGCTGTCACAGCCGGGTGCCCACACTGAAGATGCCGGCACCTGGAACACAGGATGGCCGGTGAAACGGGCTGCAGAGAGGACATCGTGGGATTGTGGGACAGGTGAGTTGCTACAGTTTTTGTAGCTGCTGACTTTTATTTTTTTAGTGTGAGTGGAACTCCACTTTAAGAGTCTGCACATGGAAATAACTAACTTTCATGGCTCCTCAAAAATCTGGGCAACCAGTGACTAGATCTTGTGTAGTCTTCATGTGGTCTGTTCCTTCCCTCCTCGGGCCAATCGGGACTAGAGGAAGGCAGAAAGGTGTTGGGCACAGCACAACAAAGAAGGGCTTGGTTTCTACCTACTTCATGGAGCGTTCTGAGTTTTAATGGTCCCAGGTTGCTTTGGAAATAAAGTAACCATATATGTATGAACCTTGAGGAACCTGCACTGTAATGCTGCAAAGCACTCTAAAGTATGTCTGGCTCCCTTATTTATGATTAGCTCTAAACTGATGAGCTGCAAAGGCAAGCAAAGCATCACATATTGATCATTTTATAAACCATCATTTTTCATTTTGTGGTTCCACCCAGTTTTTAGGTTTTACATATTTAGCATCTATTTAATTAACAGTACTTCATCTATTACTTTGTACAAAAAAATTGGAATTATATTGTGCTTGTGTGCACTAAGTTAATTTTAATTTATTTTTCCTGAAAATATAGATTTGATAAACAGTTGAACAAATATTGTGTGACATAAAGATAAATGCAGCCATCATTTTTTTTAAATTATAAGACC
Source organism: Staurois parvus (assembly GCF_062004578.1). Lineage (NCBI taxonomy): Eukaryota > Metazoa > Chordata > Amphibia > Anura > Ranidae > Staurois > Staurois parvus. The sequence continues at coordinate 29,396,356 of NW_028317821.1, forward strand.
TCTGTGTTCAGAAAATATATATTCTTCTGGGGGTTTTAACTAATTTTGTAGCCAAAATGCTGATTTTAATATGTGCTTGAACAATTTAAAAAAATGCTCCAGAGCAGAGCAATTAGGAGAATCTGGAGTCATTATTAGTGTTAGTGCTGATAACCTAACTCTAAAAAAACGTAGAACTAAATCTGGAAGAGGGGTGGAGGAGGTCCATATCTGTATGTTTGAGGGATTCTGGCTAATCCCCTGGCAGGAGGCTTGGCATGGTGACCAGGGCAACCCTGAAATATGCCAGAGCCTGGGGGAGATGTGCCATGTCGGGTGGAAGATGGATTGAAAAAGGTTGGAGTTTGGAGCCTGGGAGGGGACCCCAGAGAGGGGATCCCACCTATAGGCAGGTCACTGGAAAAGAGGATCTCTACTGCCTTCACGTCTCCCAGGGAGGGCAGCCTGTGTAGCAAGGAAGGATCCAGCTCAGCATAAGGCCTAAAGGCAGCCACCAACCCACCAAGCCAACAGTAGAGTAAAGCGTGAGTACTCTTACACCCCCTGGGCCGGATAAGGGGAGAGGACAGTCAGGTGCAAGACCCAGCTAGCTTCTCATCCGGTACTAAATGAATAGCTATTGGGTCCCCTTGCCCAGGGAATACCCTCAGTGCAGCTGGGTGAAGAGGAGGAATCATCCAGGTACACTAGAAAGAGTCTTTGGTGCTCATCAAGGAAAGTGACTGTTGCTATCCACATTTTTGTACATAGTTGCTAAGTACTTTGTCCTGACATTCTGCAGCTCCTCAGGCATCCATATACCCCTAGACTCCATCCAATTTCTTAACCCCTTAATAAAGTCACAAATCCAAGCTCACAGACTGTTCATTGACTCCAATGTACAAAGCTTGAAAATGCATGTTGCCTGGCAGAGCATAGGGGGACCCAATTCAAATCCAGCGGCCCCTAAGGGGGTAGTGCTACACATGTTATGTGATAATATACTCCCAGGGGAGCATAATATTGAGAGCTTGGTATCACAGGAAGTAAAATGGATGGTGTTGAGGATCATTCTTTGTGAAAGATAAGTGGTGTCCGAGATCAGGAGACATACATTTGGGCGGGAAGTGCTGGAGCAGAATTGAGTATTGCTGCGAAAGCTGTTTTTTAATTTTTGCAAATATTAAAAAACAAACTTCTAGATTGAGTTTTGTTTTAAACTAACCCCACCAAAATCTTGATGCCAAGAAAAAAAAAGCTAATCTAATCATTAAACTATTTCCAAGTACTAAACTAGTAGGTAGCGTTTCAGTGGATTGCTTTTCTGGGGGAAAGTGTACCTTTCTCTCTTCCAAACCCTTCCTTTTCTGTTACTTTTAAAAGTATTATTTACTTTTTTTTACTTTTCACTTCCTAATACACCTAAGTAAAAGAAGGGGCCAAGAGCTCCCAAATTAATTAAAGGGAATATGTGCCGCGTAAAATACAACCGATCATCAGAAAATACTAGTTTCTTGGCACACATAATAATCTCTGATTTCAATGCTTTCTGATTCATTGGCCAGTAACAAGCATGCAGCAAGTGAAATCAAGTGAAGAGTTTTTGATCTGCACTCTTGCTCCCCATTAGTGCCTTAAAAGGTATTGAAACCATTAGAGCACCATAACGGTGAAGCAAGTGACATTTAGAAAAAAGAGAAGGTAGTCGTGGCAGTTTCTGTATTTCCCAGGTTTCATTATTCCACTTGGCATTTATTTTGCAGGACTTATTCCAAGCTTGCTTGTTCTGTAGCTTTCTAAATTAAGTGGTTTACAATAGGTGGCTTTAAAAACCCACTGTGGAAACTACAGGTCTTAAAAATAGAAACGTTTCGGGCCATTTTGACCGTTAATGTATTAACATTATACTTTGAAGTCTTTCAAACCATATTTTGTTTGTTTTGTAAAAATGTATTTTTCCAATATGCCTGCTTGGCTGATATTGGGAGTGAAAATCCAGGGGTAGCAGGATATGGTCTTTAGCATCCAGGAGAGTCGCTGCGGCAGTAAAGAGAGAATCTGAATGCAGCAAAGACCAGACAGCAACACGTAGAAGAGAATAAATAGATTGTGGGTAAGACAACAAATGCCAAAACTTTTGTAATTTTCAATTTGTTTGGGTGTAGATGGTACAAAGCGGTTTTTGGTGTAGTGTGGGTAGACCAAAACTGTGGTATACATTAGCACCAATAGCAAGGTTTTGGATGAAATGTCCTCAAAATAATTATTAACTAAATATAAATGTAGAACCTACAGAGTAGCATTTTCTTATGGACTTCAAGTACCATGCACTATACTGGAGTGACAATAGGAGCTTAGGGTGCTAAATAAATGGGATCTTAGGTGCTAAATAAGTAGAAAGGAAAGGTTCAGGTATGTGAAGTAGACTGACGTTTTACTTGTGTAGCACCCTCCTAATTACATTCATGGGAGCTAGATCCCTAATCGTTAGACAGGAGCTGAATAGCAGCTCAGGTGCACTAGCCAGAGGGGTCAAATTTGGGTCAGGGCTGAGAGACTCTGCAGGCCAGCCCCTTTGGAATTTCCCTTCTCTGGGGCTTTCGGAGGAGGGCCTTGGAGGCAGTGGGTGGATCTAAGGAGTGGTTGGCTGTACCTTTGAAGGACCTCAGCCAATCCCCAACAGGAGGCTTGGCAAGGGGCTGGACTCCCTTAAGAGGTGTTAGAGTCTGCTCAGTGGCAGGAGTAGGAGTGTGGTGGTGGGAAAGGAGTATGAGTCAGGAAGATGTGAGCCTGGAAGAAGAAGGCTGCCAGAAGGCTTTAGTTAGAATGTTGGAGAACAAAGGAATTAGGATTAAGAGGAGTAAAGGCTCAGAAAAAGTGGGAAAACTGAAGGCTGAGGATTTGGAAAAAGTAGAGATAAATGGAGGTATAGTGGAAACTGCATGTGCTAGTAAAACAAATAAAATCTGTCTAGAAAAGTATATGTGTGTGCTAACAAATGTAAAAAGTCTTCCTAAAATTTCTTATGGTGGACAATGCTTATGATCTAGTGGGTATAACAGAAACTGGACTGAATAAAATCGTGGTTGCATATACGTAACAAAGAATAAAGCCATATTGCTTATGGAATGAAATGAAATCCCAAAACCATGAGGCAAAGAAATCTTATAATATATGATATTTAAAAAATACTCTCAGAAATTATTGGGGGGGACAAAGCAAAATTCGAAATCTCGAATATATATTTTTCATTTCTTTACAAAGGAGTTTCCATTATCAGATGATATGGTGAAAAGAGATAACCAAAGCTCTCATTCAACATTACTTAACACGGAACGAGGTACAGCTATTCCTTAACAAACTTAGGATAGATAAAGCACTTGACCTAGATGGCATCCATCCCTGCGTGCCAAAGAAATTAATCTCTGTAATTGATAAGCCACTGTATCTTATTTTCGTAAATTATCCTCTATCTAGGACAGTTCCACATGACTGGCACACGGGCTCATGTTGAACCATTATTTAAGAAGGGCAAAACCGTAGCAACAGGGAATTATTGATTTGTAAGCCTGACTTTTCGTGTGTAAATTATTTGAAAGTATTCTAGGTATGCTATACAAAGATATATAGAAGAGAATACTTTAAAAGCTGAGAATGAGCATGGGTTTATGTAAGATGTGTTTTTTTCTAACATAAGCATTTTTTTAGGGTAAATTTAAATCTGAATGGTACAGATGACAGGAATATGACATAGCTGGATTTTGCAAATGCTTTTTGTACTGTTCCTCATAATGTCCTGTCAGAGTATCTGAGAATGCAAGGGCTATTATACGTGGATAAGGAACTTGTTAAATCGGTGGCATCACTAGGGTTGGTGTCACCTGGGTGCAGTAAAACATGGTGTCACCCCACCTCAACCCCCCACCAAGTATAGTTCCTCCTCAGTACAGATTCCCCTCCCTCAGTACAGACCCCCCTCTCCATTAAGTATAGACCCCCCTCCCTCAGTATAGATCCCTCTCTCCACTAAGTCTATACCCCCCCTTCCTCAATACAGACCCCCCCTCCACTAAGTACAGACCCACCTTCCTCAGTACAGACCTCCCGCCCTCCACCAAGTATAGTTCCTCTTCAGTACAGATACCCCTTCCTCAGAACAGACCCCCCCCCCTCTCCACTAAGTATAGACTCCCTCCCTCAGTACAGACCCCCCTCTACTAAGTACAGACCTTGGGATGCCCAAGTTGACTAGAAAGAACAGAATGTTACTCCAGTCAGAGTGGTATCAGCCCCTTTAATGATCAGCAGCAATGTTACTTTGGGGAGCATTAGGTCCCCCTGTGTGAGATCTCACAAAGTCCCAATACTTGGGGAGAAAATGCCAGCCCACCTGGCTGCTTTGGATAAGTGTCCCAGAGCAAAGGATTAGGTTTAGTTGTGACACTGTCTCTGTGAAAGCATGCCGGATATTGCATTTGGCAGCCTTCTCCCTTATAGGTACTCATTCTGTCCCTTGTATCCTGCAGCTTTGCTTAAGACTGCTTGTTGAGGCCTTTTAGCTGTGCTAGTCTTCCATGCTGAACAGGGTTTCTTCTGGATAGGACTTGTGGTGCAGTTCCCTCTATCTAACTTTTTCTTCTCTTCCTTTCTTTCTTTCTTTCTTTCTTTCTTTCTTTCTTTCTTTCTTTCTTTCTTTCTTTCTTTCTTTCTTTCTTTCTTTCTTTCTTTCTTTCTCTCTCTCTCTCTCTTTCTTTCTTTCTTTCTTTCTTTCTTTCTTCCTTCCTTCCATCCCTCCTTCCTCCTCAGGAAGCAGAGCCCCCTTCCCTAGGGTCCCCTCTCAGGCCTCAAGGTCCTCAACATTGCATCTTCAACCCGATCACCATATTTATGGACCCATCTGCTACACTGTCGAGCTTCCTGCCTGGGATTGGTCAGACTCCCATGAATATGCAGATCTTGGTTTCCACACCTCTGCCCACTAGCTTCTAAATCTTCTGGAAGACTCCAGAACCAGGGGGAGGTGCCAGAGATCTGACCTGTAGAGCCCTGCAGCCTGACCTGAAGTAAACCCAAACAGACATGCTCAGTTCACTACTGTGAGCCACTAAATCTTCTGCACTCTAGCACCACTAAAGGGTGCTACACATTGTAACAATGTATTTGTATGAATGAAAACTGATTGTTTTTTAGTTACTTATGTGCAAGTCAAATTTGGACTTTAATCTGCACAAAATGTCAGTTCAAGTAAACCTACAATTGTGAAACTTGTGAAAAAAAAATCTATGTTATCCCTTATTAACTCTTGTGAACCCTAATTAGTACTTATTATTTTCTTCCTCCCCCTTATCTCTCCTTTTTAGTTTATTATATTTCCCAATTGATCCATTTTTTTCACTGTTCTTGGAAAAGACAGAGAAAAAGCTCTACAGTCACTTTTGCAGCAGTTGTTTTCTTATTCCGGGTCACATTCCTGCGCAATGTCCTTTTGTCTCATTCGGTCAGTTGACCATGTTGGCCATGCTCATGCTTATCAGACAACAATTTCCTAAAAACTGTATATGCCGTCATAACCTTTGATATTGTACCTCACGACACGGTAAATAAATTGGCAACTCCAGTCAAAGAAGCACCTGCTAAGCGGGCACAAACAGTTTGCCCACAGTAAGCTCTGATATGACTATGACTCTGTAATACTAGGAGCGCCCGCAGTAAATGATGAAAGTGAGGCTTCCCACGTATTAGCTAGGTGTCTCATCACACAGCACTTTCAACGCAAAACTTGTCGTCACTTTCACACCTGTAAATCATGCAGTGTTTCCATTTTGTTGTCTAACCCCTGTAATTCCATCACTGGCATCTGCCCCTCTCTGTCTGGCTGTGTGTTTCTCTATCTATCTATCTATCTATCTATCTGTACCTATACACAGAAGTGTAAGCTGCTAATAGCATTATTAATCTAATGTGTGAATATTATGAAATAATATTGCAGCATTGCCACCACAGTGTGTATGCTCTCCATTTAGCTAAGTAGGTGTAGAACCCTCCTAGTAAAGGTTTAGCTTTAGGATGCAAGGTAATTTTGGGTTGGCTACCCTGTAGACAGTGGAGCAGTTGTTGATTGCTTTAGCCAGCTAAGTGTTTCACAGGCTGTTTTCTCCCTGCATTCTAGAGAATTCTTTAATCACAATGGGAGGAAGAGCAGAAAAGGCCCCAGCTAATCCCTGGGGAGGTGTGCCCAGTAGGTGGCTGGAGAGCCCATAAATCAGAAGTGCTCAACCTTTTGAACAGAAAGGGCCATTTAAGTGATTTGGTAACTGGTCGAGGGCCACATTGAAATAAAATTGTTCAGAATTGCATATTTTTGATTTTGAATAGCTGAAAGAACATTTTCCTCCTGCAGCCGCTGAATGCTGGCAGGAGGGAGAGGAGGAGAAGCTGGCTGTCAGCGGTTGCAGGTGAAAAATGGAGACGATCGGTTACTGTGAATGCTGCCCCCACCGCCCATCCTGTCCAAGTGTAAAACAGAATGTGACAGGGAGGCTACACTGGCTTTCCTGAGGGTTACCTGTACTTTGTCATAGACTTCTATTATATCTTGCAGGTGTGGTGTACCAAAACATCTGCATTCAGGATCCAATCTGTAGGACATAATAAATGTCTATGGCTCAGTAGAGCAAACCTGCAGATGCACTGTGCTGTTCCCACAGAAAGCAGCCTAATAGTTTTTAAATATTTTATAGGGGCTAATATGCCCATTGCAAAAGCGTAATGTATGTGTTGTTTAATTCACTGACCTTTTTTCCTCTTCCAGCTTCTGCTGGCTTTGCTCTCCAGGCTGCTAGAAAGGTTCCAGGAGAAGTGCACTTGGTATCACTCTGTCAGGGACAGGCGCTCATGCTACAGAGATAACATCAGCTTATGTGGCTCCTGCTCTCTCCCTGGTTGCCTGCTTCCTCTGCTGCCAGTTTAATGCACTCTTATGCTCTGGAATGGCAAGTTGGCAAGCTCAGATCACGATCAATGGGTTGCTAACCCCATGGATGCACTTCCCTGGCTTGAGGGTCACATAAGAGGGCTCTGAGGGCCACATGTTGAGCACCCCTGCCATAAACTGTCTGAAGCCTGCAGCAGGAGTTGAGTTGGTTCTGGGTCCGGTCCTGCAGGAGGAGCCCCCTGCCCAGGGGCCTCTGTTCCCAGGGCAGTCTGCTAGAACGCTCTTTGAGGGTCAGCGAAGTCCCACCTGTAGTATAGCTGGAGGGCCTATTTTAAGTCTGGTCTGGGATTTTGATCTGGGGAGCGTGCTGAAGAGTACTCAGTGGAAGTTGGTGGAAGGTGTCCAACTGTCCTGTGGTATTGTGAGTTTTGTTTCTCCCTCACTAAAGAGTGCCTGATGGATATCAGAGGCAACCAATGATCCTGTGGCATTGTGAGTACTGACCTGAATCCTAGTGACTGTGTGCAAGTCTCTGTTCTCTAAATAAGGGCAGTAACCTTTTGATTGTAAGCTCCATGAGCAGGACCCTCCAATTCCTTCTGTATCTAACTATATTGTAATAGTACTGCCCCCCTTATACTGTAAAGCGCTGTGTAAACTGTTGGCGCTATATAAACCATGTATAATAATAATATCAATAATAATGACTTAGCCAGTGGTGATTTTCTTAGGAGCTTTAACTTATATACGTTGTCTGTTTTGTTGCACAGTGACTGACTGGTAGAAAGAGAAGTGTCCTCTAATTATTCAGTATTTTGGGGGTATCCCATATTCCCCTCACCCAACCCACGTTAATCTGCAATAAAAGCATAAAAGACACCCCCTAGACTGTTACTGAGAGAGAGAGAGAGAGAGAGAGAGAGAGAGAGAGAAGAAATGCTTTGTGCCTGGCTGTACTTGCACTAACTTTGGGGAACGAAGCAGTTCATCATCTGAGGCTCACACCCAGGGCAGGAGCACAGTCCAGCCACTGGGTGTCACATGTCCTGTCACATTGCTTTAGCTATTACACGCACTCCCTTCCATTTAGAGCAGAGTGCACTGTCAGTCAAACATGTCCTTTGCCCAAACACCACCAGGTAAGACAGCCAAATTTCTGACCTCAGTTTTCTCTGGTACAGGTAAAGTAGAACTAAAGGCACACTTTTTTTTATTTTTGGATAGAGTAAGGAAGGGTTATAACCCCTGGCATTTTTTTGTCCCATTGGAGATTTCATGTCACCTCCTGTCCCATAGCCAAAATGAGAAGTGAGAGGAAATCCAGCCGAAGTGACAAAATCCCTGGTTGTCAACAGTCACCACTACTAGTGTACCCATTGGAAGATTTCCCCTCTATTACTGTACTGAGAACAACTCAAAAATTGTGATTGTTCTTTACTTTCACCTTCGATGATAATAGTAGACCAATAGAGAAGGGGCACAGACAGCATAAAAAATCTGACATATGTTCTAATTCCCCTTCACTCTATCCAAACTAAGTTATACTTTAAACAATACACCTTGTCACCAACCTGCCCCCAGTCCATGACTGGATAATAACGGGGAGGAAGAATACTTATGAAGTTGTGATTCTGCTCTTTTCTTGTGTGCTTTTTTGGGTCATGCGACAGAGCTGCACTGTCAGTGCTGCATTTAGATAACGAACCTTCAACAAGTGCTTGGTTCATTTTAAGCCAGTTATTAGCTCCTAAAATACAATGGGACTAATTTAAAAAAAAAAAAACTGCAGGAATGGAAAATATCTGTGTTACCTAAGACATATAATCAGATCCAAGCTGTCTTTTTTCTTATAACAATAATTATAAGTATTTGTTTGATTGCAAGAAAAATACTAAGCTTTCCTCTAGTTTGATAAACTTGGGAAATTATACATTAGCTAGCAGTGCATAATTAACTCACTGTGCTAAAACCTAGGCTATAAATATAATGTCACAATTTACGCACTATGTGAACTGTGAAAAGAAACTCAGACAAGCATATCTGGGGAGATCATTAACTGGGAAAAGGATAATACTAAAGAACACACAGGTGGTTTTATTTGTAAAAGATTGTTGCTATAACAGCCATTGACAGTAAGATGTGTCCAATTCATCTCTCAAGTGGGTTTACCAATGATAGCATCAAATTATAAAACATGTTCTGTTCTGGCTCTGTTGCTCACTGAAACAGTCAAATTAAAGCAGTACTTCATCCCCAAAGGGAAGATCTGGTTTTCTGCCTCCTCCCCCCTTCTCTTCAACTTTTAGACACTGGGTGAGTGGGTTCCTTGTTTTGACAAGTACCCACTCACACTTCCGCCTGGATCTGATGCGGAAGCCCCCCCCCCATTCTACCTGCTACCTCTGAGGACGGGTCATAGGTCCCAGGAGGATGTGGGACCATTCACAGGGCACAGCGTGGTTCATGCATACACAGTGGGGAACCGGCTGTGAAGTTGCAAGAAGTCACAGCTGGTTTCCCACAGTTAGCATGGTAGCGCCAGGGAACCAAAGTCCTGCAGAGAACCGGCCCAGGTGAGAATAGCGCTGGATCCTTGGACAGGTAAGTGTTATTAAAAGTCAGTGGCTACAGTATTTGTAGCTGCTGACTTTTTTTTGTGGTGGGGGAAGGGACAGAAAAACCTCTTTAAGTACAACTCTACTGAATTGTGTCACCTAAGATTTTATTTTTTAATACGGCACATATATAATACGCAATTAACCCAACAATCTGGTAGCTATATTATATGATTATGAAGCTCCTTGACATGGAATCTATAAAATATTTATCATGTATTTTTATGAGACATCTACATTATTACATGCTGTGTGCCATATCATTATTGTAATACAGACAGATTTGTAGGCTCTAAGATTTAATAAAGGAGGCATACTGTTGGCTCAGAACTTGTATTTGTTACTTATGTCTTATATACAACTTTTCTTGAGCAAAGCTGAAGGATGAAGGGCTGTGTAAAAAATCTGAATAACAAAAGCATTTTTACATTGCACTAATGTGCATCTTTTATGGAATTCATGGAGACAAGAAACTTGTGGAAGTGGGGTGTCCACAAAAGGTTGACACTGGTGCTTAAGGAACTTAATAAGAGAAACATTACATGATATAAAAGCTATTAACTGCACTTGCTGTTGTGGACTGGAGGGTTCTACTTCCAGGGTTCTGTGTAGAAATAAAATAATTGCCCTTACCAGGGATGGACTGACAACTCATGGGGCCCCCGGGCAATAAGGGATCATGGGACCCCTGTGTCCTTGCCCACACTCGAAAAAAGCCTATAAAAGGTACCAGGGGCATTTCATGGGGCCCCCTACTGACCCCGGGCCCTCGGGCACTGCCCGAGTGCTCAAATGGTCAGTCCGCCCCTGGCCCTTACTATGCAATTGTTGAGATAAAATGTCTACCACATTTAACAAAACATTTACCACACACTTACTGCATTTGTCAGAGAGGCATTTTTCCTATTTACTTACATATAAAGCACATTGGCTGCACATTTCCCACAGTGACTTTACAGCATACCTGTGCTTTGCCCATGTAGGGAAACTAACAGGTTTGATTTAGTGGAATATTTACAGGCATTTTAAACACACCTTCCCTTCACTACCCCAACCCTCCATTTAGCCACCAGGAACAAAAAAAAACAACTCTATACTTCCAGGTATGGGGAACACATGACACATTCCTAGGTGACGGTATTGACTCATAGGGATGAGTGAATTGGTCAGGGAGCAGTTCAAGAGTTACTCCTTGAACCCATTGTAATGTCTGAAAATTGTGACTTTTAACCCAAACCCTCCTGTAGTCTGTGAGGACAAATTTTTCTCATCTCTAAGCCTGAAGATTTTGACAGTTTAGTGGCTTTGTGAGCAGTAAGTTGATGCACTTTTCCATGTAATGCCAAAACGTTTAATTCTATTTTATTAGCTGCTGTCATTGATATAGTAACTGATGATTCTAACAGCAATTTGTATCTAAAGGCACCTTTCCTTGGGGAATCAAAGCTAGGGCTTCAGTGCTGGATTACAAGCAACTGTGGCAGTGGATGGATGGGATGGATGAATGGGATCAGTTTATGGGGCTTTTGCTGAAACCCAAATATAGTTAGAAAACCGTGGATTTAAGCTGAACCCTATTAAAGATTATCTAATTACAATGCAATCTGTGGGATATATTAGGCAGCAAGTAAAAACATTGTCCATGACGTTTATGTTATGATGTACAAAAAATTGGTCATTAGAGTTTGCAGTGCATGGGGCTGTGAGGCAGCAGACTGGTCAGTGTGCACATTCTGAACCATGTCCACAGCCAAAAGCACCTACAATGGACACGCATGGATAAGCATCAGAACTAGACACAGAGTAATGAAATAAGGTGGCCTGGTCTGATGAATAATGGTTTTTTTTACATCATGGATGGCTGGGTACATTGCTTACCTGGGGAAGAGATGGCATCAGGATGCAGTATGAGAAGAAGACAAGCTGGTTGGAGGCAGTGTGATGCTTTGGGCAATGTTCTGCTGGGAAATCTTGGGTCCTGACATTCATATGACTGTTACTTGGCACATGCCACCTACCTAAACATTGTTGTTGACCAAGTACAACCCGTCATGGAAGTGGTATTCCCTGATGGCAGTAGCCTCTTTAAGCAGGATAATGAGCCCTGCCAAACTGCAAAAATAGTTCAAGAATGGTTTGAGCAGCACAACTCTATTGACCATCTGTGGGATGTGCTGGAAAAACAAATCTCCATGGAGGAGGCCCCACCTCGCAACTTATAGGACTTAAAGGATTTGATATTGACAGCTTAACATAGAAACATAGAGTGATGGCAGGAAAAAAGACCAAGCGGTCCACTGATGCCAGATACCACAGCATACCTTCAGAGGTCAAGTGATTGTTTTGGTGGAAAAAGAGGCTGTTTTGGTGGCAAAATGGGGACCTAGTCAATATTAGGTGGGTGGTCATAAAGTTATGGCTAATCGGTGGACCATACCTATGGGATCCCTCTATAAGCTGGGAACCACTGTAGTACTACTCCAGTGATCTCCACGAGACTCTGGGTCCTGTGCTGAGCGACTGTCCTGCTGTATTCTGAAGCTTGGTTGTGGGTTGTGCAGCATGGGCGCCTTGCAGAGAATGCTTTGCATTTTCTCAATGAATTCAAAATGTTCTCTGACTGAACTGGGTGCAGAGGCAGGGCAATGATCCAGCCACAACTGGATGTCTCACACTGGTGGCAAGTGAAGGTTCCCCTGCACTGGATGAGGAGGAATGTGGTGCTAAGTGAGACTTCCAACTTCTTTGAAAGTCAATGTTCACCTTTTCTTTTATACTATCAATGCCTTCACATTGTAAGAAGCCCAGAGATGCAGTTGAGGTCAATGGAAAAGCAGTTTTACCTCAGAGAACCATGTGCAGATAATGCCAGGGGAACTCCTTGTTTCCAAAATCACCTTTGTGAGGCTAGTGTCAAACTAGTGCCCTTATCATACAAAGAATCCATTATTTAAAATGTTGCATTGGTCAAGGTAGTGCTGAGGTCTAGGACTTTTTTCTTGAAGGTAGTGCTGGAGAAAAAAAATGCCAGAAATATTGTACATATTAGATTCATGCTATATAAGCAGCTTTACCCCAATAGTCCATAGGGTCCTCACTTAAAAAAACTGAATCATATGGTTTAGGTACATTTTTGATCATTTGCAGAACCTACTTGCCCCTACTCACTGTGCATGTGGAAAATCTGCCTCTCCCCTTAAGCCTGCCTGACATTATGAATACAGGAGATTGTCTAACTTTATTTGTCAGAAACAAGTTCACACTGCTGACTCCAAAGTAAAAAAAGACCTTAGCAAAAATGTATAAACTAAAATTTACTTCACTCAAAAAAAAACAAAAATACTGAATCCTCACCCCTAAAACACTAAACCTAAAAAAAACCAACCTTAAGACACTATATCTCTAACCCGTTTAACCTAACTGAAATTAAGAAAGAACCATGAAAATGTGAAATAAAAAAATAGTATAACAAGTAACTAATATATGTATATAAACTACAAGAGCAGCAGCTAAACAGAAAATAAAGTTGTTGCTGTCACACACAAAAAGGTAGTCCAAGAAAGGGAGGACCAGAGTAAAATAAGAAAAAAATAGACTGAGGGCCAGCATGACAGGGGTTAAAGAAGCTTGAGTCTAAGATTGGGGGTATGGCTGAAGTTTAAAAGTAAATAGTTGGTAAGCTCTTGGGATTGGGTCAGGGTCAGGCAGGGGTGGAGCTGAAAGGGGTGGTCTGGTAGCTGGCCTGGGGAGGTCTTCAGTCAGAGGTCAGTCAAGTTGGAGAAAACTTCCTACCCTCCCGTCCTGTTTGTATTGGTCTCTCAAATTTGGGAATGGTGGTGGTTGTGGTTTATTTTGTAATGTGGCCAGTGGGGTGCAAGGTCCTTTCTAGGTTAGTATGGGCACAAAGGTACAGTGTAGGGACCTGTCTGAGGTACGGTTCCCAGTTGTTGGGATGTGCATCTGCGAGTTGTCTCCAAGTCAGTGTTTTTTGCAGCTGGAGGCCTGATTAAGTGATACGCAGGTACTTTCCTTTCCTTACTTTCCTTCGCGACTAATAGGGCCTTGGGGCTCCATTGCATATTGATATTAAATTACTGTATTGTTCTGTTTTTATCTGTTATTTATATATTTGGTTAATAAAAGGCTGTGATGGTCATTTAACCCCAACTTGTTGCAGTGAGATTATTCTATAAGTGATGGGTGGGGTTTTGGTCAGAGCAGTTCAGAAGCAAACCATATTTAATACCCTAGTCAAGGACTGTTTGGTTTGTTCAGCACTGTATAGTATGGCAGCAACTACCTCTCCCTGCAAACACTCTGTCTGCTTTCCTTATCTACTCCAGGTCTCTCCAACACACACTGACAAAAGGTTGTTGGGAGCCCTGACTTTTACAGGGTATGGGCTGGAACATATGTTAACCCCCGTTTTTGGACATTCTCAGCCACAAGTCAGAGGCCATAAAGTGCATTATTGGTTGTTGGTTCAGACTGAACTCTTGTTTGCCCCTAACCTGAAGCTGATCCCTATTTTGCAACTGTCTGCCTAGGTGTCCAACACTGTCACATGGAGGCAGGATGGGAGACTTCAGAGCTGTGCAAGCTTCATAACATTTCTTGCACAAGGCTTTTTCTTTTGTCTCCCACTAGATAAAAACAGAGTGGAGGGGGAATAGAAAAGGTATGCATTTGCAGCTGGTGGGGTCAACATTTAAATTAATCTGTTGTTTTGGGCTACATTGGCAAAGCACAGGTTTGCTTTAAAGCTGAACTTTAGCTATAATGAAGTAAGTCCCAAGGAGCAGGTGTCCTATTTGTGCATGCAGCTGGATCCTGGAGAAATCTTCACTGTAGGGATGCCTGTCCTCTTCCTGACTCTGACCTTCTGACACTGCAATGGTTAATAGCTGTGGGACTTCAGGTAGAAGAGCAGTAGAGATGGTGCGATGGGGATACACCCCTCCTTCCTCCTTTTTTCATTGATTTTGCTGCTTGTAACACAATCTGTGAATGCTGGAAAGTCTGAACAGTCACAGGATTCTCTTCCAATATCATGAATGGGGGAGAAATGGAGACAAAGGAGGGGACAGTTGTGCTTATATGCAGTACCATCATGCCAGATAGGAAGGCTTTCATTATATGGATATCATCACTAATTTGTAAATTTATTATAGTCAAATAATTGAGTGTGATCCCTGAGACTTATTGAAGCTTCATAAAGTACACTTGCTGTGTTTCTAACTTATGTAAAACCAATAATGTTTAGAAGATGGCGGTAGAAGTATATCCTAAATTAGTATCAGGGGTCACAACTGGAACCATATAAGGTTGAGTATCCATAAAGATCCTAGGTAAAATTAGGAGTTCTGCAAGCACCATAAGGAGATTTGGATATAGCCAGCCACTGGTGAGGTTCCAAACTAGCCACAGACATTCAGACAATTTTGAATCAAAGATATTTTCATCTAAGAAAGTAAAAATAGTTTTTTTAGGTTTTCAATCAGATAAGCTTAGCATGGGGAGGGAGGCACAGATAAGGATAGTGCATGTATCCTTTGAGAACCAATTCTTGACTGGTTGCTCGACTGGTGTTCCTTACCAATGATTACTTCTGTTTGCATTGGCTTTGTTTCAGTCTGCCATAGATGGATCTTGGCCAGTTCAGCAGGGTTCATAACCCAATAAGGCTTTATAGTGATGCTTGGTTGCAAGCCATAGCATCAGTCTTATTATAAACAAGGGTATTGTAAAAAGTCAACCCTATGACATCTATACAGTATCAGTTTGGATGTTTGTATAGATATTGTAATTGGTTTACTACATAGTATCTACTTGAGCTATTTAACTACCAATGAATTCAATGTTTGATTTCTTGGTTTCTTTTTTTATAACAAGAAAAACGTTAGAGCTGCAATTATGTCTTCCTGGAAATCACTAGCCACTGGAAAGAAAAATAAAAACCATAAAATATATAGCTACCCTGCCAAACCAAAAAGGTTGCACATCTGCCAAAAACACTGAAATGTGAAAAAGAAAAGTACTGTGGGCTAGTCATACCATACAGAGTAACGGACCCTTTGTGCCATCAAAAGTTCAGTTCAGAAAACGGATGTCATGACGTGAGATGGAAAGCACCAGGGTATTCATGTTCAGTTTCATTAATCCTGGAAACAGAAATCACCTGGAAATATTCAGCTGTACACTGATGACTTGGTCCTAGGAACTGATAATACAAAATGACTTTAATACAGCTCACAAAGGTACCAGCAGGTTATAATGGAAAATTAAAGTAAATATGAACCCAACCACTGAAATTTCATATAAGCTTTAACAAGAAGTAATTTTACATTTTTTAATAAAACAATACCTTATGATCTTGCCATGAAGGTCATTACTGTGGGTAAAGCCTTACAACTGTCTTTTTGTTTCAGAATTTAATTGGAATTTCAAGAGATCATAACAAGCCATGGTTTCCCCACGCAGGTTGACATTGAGCAGGCATGTAAAGAAACAGCATATGTACGCAAAATGATAAGCATAACAATAAACTGTTAACAGGGTCAGAGAGGACCAGGTTTAAAAATTAGGTATTACAACTGTCTTTCAATTGAGCTCCTGCATTGTCACCCTTTCACATACACCCCCTGGTGTATGTATACATGCAGCTGTACCAACATTTTGCCCAGGTATGGTCCACTCTTGTCATTATCAGGAAGCTGGCCCAGAGAAATGATGTGCATCCCCCAGGACAGTGAATGCATGTAAATAATGGCTGAAAGAGGCTCTAGAAGGTCAGCAAACCACTGCTATGGCTAGCCAGGCTGCATGTGCAGATAAGGATCTGGTATAGAAAATTAGGGAAAGAACCCAAAGCTTTTTTTTTGTTTTGCTGGAGTGCCTTCCATACCAAACCTGAAGGGGGGTTTGTTATGAATTATGAAATACTCATACTCCATTTTCCCTACTTTGCTAGGGAGGCACCCAGAGCAGGAAGAAGTGAACAGCACCGGCAGGGAGACTTCCAGTAGAGGAGGTAAAGGACAGCTTTGTGCAATGTCATTATACAGAGCAGGTAATTATAACCTTTTTTATTTTAATTTTTAAAAAATAGCCTTTATTACTTTAAGTCCTTAATTAAAGAAGTCATGGTTTCCATACACTGCAATAATTATGGCCAAAAAGCCTTAAACAACTGTAAGCAGTTTGGAATAAATAGCTCCAGATTATTAGGCTATATTTGCACTTAACCACTTCAAGTCCGGACACTTTTACCCCCTTCCTGTCCAGGCCACTTTTCAGCTCTCAGTGCTGTCAGACTTTGAATGACAATTGCGTGGTCATACAACACTATACCCATATGATTTTTTTTTGCATTTTTTTGAGACAGATAAAACTTTATTTTGGTGGTATTTATTCACCACTGGGATTTTTTGTTTTTTCTATATAAATGAAAAAGTCCAAAAAATTTTTTAAAAAGTGTTTTTCGTTAAAATTTTACAAATAAATAATCTTTCTTCATAAATCTTGACCAAAACTTATTCAGTTATCTTTTTAGTAAAAAAAAAATAACCCAAATTAGTTTATAACCAAAAATTATAATTTTTCAAAAATGTATTTTACAGTTTTATTTTTTTTTTTATATTATTATTTTTTTTTAACATACTGTCACCCTAGCAGTACAGTGTCTCCATAGTGACACTGTACTACTTGTGGGGGTTGATGAAGATTTTTTTTTCTTTTTTTTACACTGATTGCTTTTATAAAGGCTGTAAAAGCAATAATTTCTCTTTCTCTCTGGCTGCATTCTTGCTGCCATTGAGAAATACTGTGAGAGCAGTGATTGGTCATAGCTTGTCACATGGTACAAGGCTGTTGTGAATAGCCGTGTATCATGTGATCTCTGTGATCATTCACAGATTTCACACGTAGGAAGCAATGATGTCAGAAGTGACATCTTGCTTACTGCTCTTCATGTGATCACTGATTGGCCAATCAGTGATCACATGATAGGGACCTCACACAGAGGTCCCATACAGCAATTGCTGTTCTGCTGTGTTCGGAGGACACAACGGGCACTGGATTGCGGTGCCGCGCTCCCAGGAAGCGCGCACAGGCTAAAATGGCAGGTGTTGTTTATGAACAGCATCTGCTCCTGCACTGCTCCCGTCCGGCCATTTATATACATGGGCTGGATGGGAAGTGGTTAAAGACAATGGTTCTAGATGTGCATCTAGCTGGTGGGAAGTAAAGGAATGATTTCATGATTCCATCCATCCCTGAATCAAGAAATATTCGATTTATTTGTGGGATATGTGATGAAATAAGAAATGCGAATACCTTCTACTCTAAGAAGACTTTACTATGCTATGAGTGTTCTCACCATAACCTATATGAATATACTATCTCATTAACACAAAGAGAAATACAAGCAGGTGTAGTTTTACTAAATAGACTTTACCAGCTCAGAATCTGGTGCAGCTTTTCATGGCATCGCTTCTCGGCCTTTTGGCTAAGATCACGTGTAGTATCTGTTCTTATCAGTGTCCAGTAGGGGTGCTCCACGGTCATTCTAGCTTTGCGGGGATGACTGGTTGTATAGTACCCCTGCTGGTATGATGGGGGTCCTGATGGCTAGTACAGGCTGGAATAGAAACCGAGGCGCCAACAGGCTGCTGGGGCCCGGGAGTAATTCCCCCTGGAAAACCGGAGGGGCCCAGTTCCTCCTGATTTGAGCGGATCTACCTTGTCTGGCCAGGGGTCGGGAAGGCAGAAAGTCCACAAACCAGTGCCCCCTGAGTAGTCGCCTCAGGGGTGCCACTAGTAACACCTGGGCGTGGGACCCCACAGTGTGAAGATGGCACATGGTCACTGTGTTTACACTTTTCTTGCACAGCGCCCTTAGGACCAGGCCTTTTGGCTAGGACCAGGGCAATTTTTGCTACAGGCCTCAGGGCCTGGTCTGTGCACAATTTGGCACAACCACTTTTTTATTTTCTATTCATTTAATTTATTTCACCTCCCACGTTTTGTCACTTTTTCTTTACTTATACTTATACTTTACTTATATGTGTGTTTTCCTCACAGGATGGAGGGTGTGGGTCCCTTCGGGGGAAGGACAAAGCATACCCCTAAGTGCACTTTTTCGTTTGGTGTTTTGCACTTGCACATTTGTTTGTGAACACTTACGGGTTTTTCGTTTAGCTGCACGTTTGCGGACTTAAAAAAAAAAAAAAAAAGCTGTTCATGGCAGCCAATCCATTTTCTAACCTCAGCTTATTCAATTAAGCTTTGACAATAAAATTTGTAGGCTGATTGGTTTCTATGCAGAGCTGGACCAGATTTTGCATTATGCAGTTTTACTAAATAATTTGTAGTATTCATAATTTACCAGCATCCCTGCCAGGCAGGTATAGTGGTGAAAGGGAGAAGCATGAGAGTAGTGAATCCATTAATACATAACAACATTTATACTCTAATCTTTTCCTTTTCTGTTACATTCCCACACATTCTTTCTCTTCCCTCTTGTACCTGCTCCCCCCCCCTCATCATAAGACTTGACTCATTTGACACACCTTTTCACTGATGACATACAGAAACTCAAACTGTCTAGCAAAAGTAACAGCTTGCACCGCATTATACTGCATATAAGGCAGCATTGGCATGGTTGTTAAGCCATTGTGCGAATTTACTGATTCCTGTGACTCAGATTGGAAGCTCTGTGCAAATAGCTATGGCCTCTGAGGCCGTACAGTGCAATCACAGGCTCTCGTTGGCTGCAGCTATTGATGACTATTTGCACAGCCAGTAACAGCCACATGAATCAGTAGATTATTGCCACTGGGATTCACGGAGTGGATAATGTCCGTGCGAACGCAGCCTAAGGCTCCATGTGCACGGAACGATTGAAACTGACTGCTGGAAAATGTAGGTTAAAAAATGTCTGTTTATCCGCATTTGCATACCTTGTTTATGAGCGTTTGCGTTTAGAAGCATTTATTAACCACTAGCCTACAGGGCACTTATACCCCCTTCCTGCCCAGGCCTATTTTCAGCTTTCAGCGCTGTCACACTTTCAATGACAATTACGCGGTCATGCAACACTGTACCCATATGAAATTTTTATAATTTTTTTGGAGACAGATAGGGCTTTATTTTGGTGGTATTTAATCACCTCTGGGTTTTTTCTTTTTTCTTAAACAAACCAAAAACCACTGAAAATTTTTGGAAAAAAAAAAGTTTTTACTTAGTTTTTGTTATACAATTTTGTAAATAAGTGATTTTTCTCCTTCACTGATGTGCGCTAATGAGGCTGCAGTGATGGGCACTGATAGGCTGCACTGATGGACACTGATAGGTGGCACTGATGGGCACTGATGAGGAGGCACTGGTAGGTAACACTGATGGGCATTGACAGGCATCATTGATGGGCACTGAAAGGCAGCACTTATATATGGCACTGATAGGTGGCACTGATAGGTGGCACTGACTGGCACTGATAGACGGCACTGACTAGCACTGTTAGGTGACACTGACTGGCACTGTTAGGCGGCACTGACGGGCACTGATAGGCAGCATTGACTGGCACTGATAGGTGGCACTGATTGACAGCACTGATAGGTGGCACTAACTGGCATTGATAGGTGGCACTGACTGGCACTGATGGGTGACACTGAAAGGAAGCTCAGATGGGCACTGATATGTGGCATTGATGTGCACTGGTAGGCACTGATATGTGGCATTGATGTGGCACTGATGGGCACTGGCAGGTGGCACTGCTGGGGCTACACAGATCATCAGGACACACTGATCATCAGTGCCCTGATGATCAGTGTACATGTCCCCTCCGAGGAATGCCAATTACCGGTTCTCCTCTCCTCTCCTCTCAAGCTGTCAGTGTGACAGCTCGAGAGGAGAGAAATGCCGATAACTAGCATTTCCCTATTTACATGAGATCAGCTGTGATTGGACACAGCTGATCACATGACCGAGCTGACGTCTTCGGCTCTTTCCATCAATCAGTGATCCGCTGTGTCTGAGGGACACAGCGCACCACCGATAGCCTCGCTGCGCGCTCCCGGAGCTGCACATGCGCAATTAGAATGGGACGACGTCATATGACATCTTCCCAGAACAAGAGAACCGCCTTGCGCCCGTCACTGTACTATATGGCGGGCGGGAGGATAAAGATAACCTCAGGAGACTTTCCAAAATGCCCAGAACAGTAAAAAATTAACTCTTTCAGACATTTTGAGAGAAATAGAGAGAGCAGAGGCAGAGAGAGAGCAGTATTTGTTGAGATTAGCTGTCTTTTTTTGTGGTGTTTGGATGTGTTCCAGGTCATTTCTGTGCAGAAATTATTGCAGCAGTGTATAACATATTTTCTTTCATGCAAAACCTCAAAGTATGGTGTACCAGGTCCATTTGAGTACCGGGAAAACACTTTGCATGCATTTTTCATGATGAAAAAAGGCTCTGGACAGTATCTGGAAATGAAAGAGTTAAAAAAAATTTCCAAACGCAAAGACTTATAAATGCGGTTAGCCGCCTTTACATGCATTTACAAGCGTTTGAAACGCTTACAAAATCTAATTCTGAACACAAGTTTGGTGCGTTCAAAAAAAGACTGTAAACTCAACTGCCTGTAAACGACTGTAAACAACATAGTGTACATGGACACATAGGAAAACATTAGGGTGAGTTCAGGGGCTGCTGAAAAAAACGCAGAAAAGCTCCTAAATGTGAGTTTATCAGCTGCAGTGTACATGGAACCTAAGGGAGTTGATTTAGTAAAACCGGAGAGTGCAAAATCTGATTCAGCTCTGTAGAGAAACCAATCAGCTTAAAGAGGCATTTTTTTTGTCAGCGCTTAATTGTTTAAGCTGAAGATAGAAACTGATTGCCTACCATGCACAGCTGCACCATATTTTGGGTGCACCCATTTTAGTAAATCTCCCCCTAATGCAGGCCATAGACAGTTTATTTATCGTTTATGGTTTTTTTTTCTTCTTTGTTCTAGCTATTATATGAGTTGGGAGACATATTGCTGCCTAGCTGATCAAATTCCCATACAGAGGCTAATAGTTATCGTGGATGAAAATATTGGTAATGGGGTTGCAGGATCTGCTTACCAGAATGTTAAAAAAGCAATTTAAAAAACAAAGTGTCACCTAACCTAGAAAATGTCCCTAATTCGCTCAGTTGTCTGCATCATTCTCTCTGACTATGACTCAGTCTGACAATACAACAAATCAGTCTGCCTGCCAACACATGCAAGCAGCAATCAGTAGTTAAGGTGCAATGAACAACAAAGAACTTGGATTAAATCAAATCTTTGGTAATATTGCCTGTCAGTTACGATAAAACATATACTTTAATACTTTCTGGTGAAACATATGTGCAAATCTTACTTTTTAATCTGCATGCTTGCTGTGAGTAATTGACTCAGAAAGTACTAAAGCTACAGAGAGCCAGGCATCTAGTTTTCCTAAAATGGGGAGAGCGGTGGCAGTATCTCATATTTTAACTTTTTTTGTGTTTCCTTCAAAGAATACCTGAGATAAGAAAGATAAAGGGCTTATTTATTTATGGTACTTATATAGTGCTGTCAATTTATGCAGTGCTTTACATATGTATTGTACATTCACATCAGTCCCTAACCCTTCAAGGGGTGTACAGTCTAAGGGCCCTAACTCATATTCATACATACACATACTAGGGACAATTTAGACAGGAGCCAATTCACCTACCAGCATGTCTTTGGAGTTTGGGAGGAAATTGGAGGAAACCCACACAGGCACAGGGAGAGCATGCAAATTACAGGCAGGTGGTGCCATGGTTGGGATTCAAACCAACGACCCTAGTACTGCCAGAAGAAGTGCTAACCATTTAGCCACTAAGCTGCCCGTATATATTGCTGACCACTCAGAAAATACTAGATACCAGGCTGTTAAACTGACCCCACTCAGTTTAATATTTTCTGAGCCAGTGATTAGGATTGGGCATGCATACAGAAAAAGTCTGAGAAAAGTTTGAAGTTCTTATCTGTACATTTGTCCAGTTCAATGACTCAGCAAACAGAAATCATTTTTGCCTGGAGTTGGCTTTAAACATATATTTTTTAACATGCATACACTCACTGCTTTTGTTTTTTTGTTTTTTTTTCAAATACGCACACGCATTTGTTTCTTTTTTTCTATATTTATAGCATTTAATAAATGATCACACGCTGATAAATGCATGCGTATGCAACATTTCTCTGTGCTACTTATTGTGATGCTGCCTGTACAGTCGCTTGCCTTAGCCTCAACTACTTTACTGCCTCGGTCAGCTGTTTTAATAAGAGAGCAAATTACACCTCAACCTGTACATATTTTTCTCTTTGTTTGCAGTACTATAGTGCATTGACAGTTGTATCATAAATAAAAAAAAAAAATACTCTGCATGTGTTTTATGGACCAACTTGTAATTTAGTTGCTGTCTGGGGCCGTTTACACTTGTTTCTCTAAGAGTTATATGTTCAATATGCAGCAAATGTTTGATGGCAAACTCTGACACATGCAATGTACTGCAGATGATGAAATGCTATAGAGAATAAAGTAAGACCCTATCTCTGTTTATGCAAATGTGGCCTGACTGCCAAAGAGTATTGGTAATGTAAAAAGCAAAATAGTCTATGCAGTTAGAAACTAATATAACACTTCAGCATCTAGTGACCAAGCCTCGGTGGGCGGGGCGAAACGCGACAGAGGGTGCAGATGGAACGGCACTGGCTGAGGTCACATTCATCTAACTTTCAAGCACCGGGTCGGTAAGCGGTGTTTCTTCCTTTCCTTCAGCATCTAGGCTGTGATTATACATTAAGTATAATACAGAGTAGGTAAGTATAAAACTGTTTGCTATTTAAAAAAAGACTTTACTATCACTTTAACTACCTTTACCTTTAACACTAAAAAGGGAAATCCCACATTCCCCAAGTGTCCTAGTCTGAGTCAGGGGATTTCAATGATTGATATGAAGGTAGGACTGATGAGTCAGCAGCTCTGCCTTAACAATGACCTGATATCAGTCCCCCAAGGGACATTGGAACAAGTTGCACTAAAACCATCAGTAGATTAATCAGATTACAATAAGGCACAGTGGCTCCATTAAGGCTGCTCTCAACAAAAATGGAGTGTTCCAAGACCAGGGAGCTCAGATTTAATAGCTGTTGTGTATTGTCTCCTTGTGAGCAAATATCAATTTTAAAAGCGGACCCATTATTTTGCACAATCATTGGATTTTGTACACCCCAAGGGAGTAAGACATTACCATCTTACATTAGCATATAATTATTACTTGAAGGTTACATTTTTATAGTAATGTTCAGTGCATGGAACAAGGTCATCCAGTGCTCAGGGTACATTTGTCATATTTCAAGCCCCCCATGCCCCCCCCCCTTTATTACACATACGGCTAGGTTCCCACCTATGCAGTTTGTGTTTGATACGTTTCTGAATTGCGTTTTGCATTGTTGCACCTGTGTTTTTGACGCATTTTTGATGCGTTTTGTGGGTTTCTTTTCTTGTTGCTAGGCAGATTTAAAATGCATCAAAAACGCACTACATGCTTTTCTGCAGTGTTTTCATTAAAGTCTATAGAACCAAAAACGCAACGTTTGGCGTTACAAAAAGTCCCTGACCCTTTCCAAAAAATGCACTGGGTGAAAACGCAGAGATGTGAACGTGTTCCATAGGAAATCATGTCAAATGGACTGTAGTGCATTTCTGCAAATTGCTGCGGAAAACATTTAGGTATGAAGTTAGGGTAAGTCAGTGTCTTTTCAAGACAAGAAATATTTACAATATTTTAAAATCAACCCAGTTTAATTAAGTTAAAATTCACTTACAGCTGCCCCAACTGCCCCCACTCCCTCCGCCCACATCCGGGCCCTGTTTGACGGTCAGGAAAAACACTTTGGCAGTGGTTAGTAGGAGGAAAATATGCCCTGATGTTGGTGACATTGGGAGGAGAAATTTAAGGGGCTTTGAAAGAGGTACTGGGGGTGTCTTCTCCAGGGGGATGGGAACATTCCTGGGAAATAATGAGAGCCTAGGGAGCACTTCAGGGGCTGGGTGGCACTGTGGGAGGCTGGCGGGCTCTGTAGGGTACTTTTGGAGGTTAAGGGCAATAAAGTAGGCTGAAGGCTCTGCAACAGACTGGGGTTCATTGTGGATAGTTGGGTAGTACTGCAGATGGCTGGTGGAGACTGAGAAACAGGTTGTTGGACTAAGGTAACAAGAGTACTGAATTCTGAGCTGTACGCATCATGTGGTGCCAGCAAAACACCTCTTAGATCCTAGGACAAGGCTATACACAGAACCGTCCCTGCCAGGAGAACACAGTGATTACTGCTAGCAGCTATAATAGCTGCTAGCAATAATTATATGTAAAAACCAGTATGCTGGTTGTACCCAATTTGATCAATCAACTTGGGTACATTCAGCCTGCCCATACATGGTTCAAATCTCACCCTGTGCCTGCTGAACAGGCTGAGATTCAAACCACCTATGGCTTGCTAAAGTTTTCATATGCTGGCAGTTGACTTTTACCCAATCCCTCTACAGCAGACCTCAGATCATGGTGACCCCGCTTTTTTTCCTGCAGCTACTTCTATGGTTTCCTCTGAGCATGAAACTGTTTAGGCTGTTCCTATTGGAACAAAGCAGATAACATTGTTGAGTCACTTCAATTTTTTTTCATAAGAGCCCTAGCAGAGGTTTCATGTACAAGAGGAGCTGCTGTGTTTATACGGGAAAGTAGCTTTTAGACAAGACAAGGCCAGTCCCAAATCTTCCAGTATTTGAGCCATTCTTAGGTGGAATTGCTAGTGTGTTGTGGATCATTATCATGTGAAGGATCCATTTCTGGTTGAACTTCAACTTCACACTTTGATATTATGCAGACTTCATAGCTGATGCAATCACTTCAACCCGCCCAGGCCCTGAAGCAGAAAAGCCACCCCAAACCATAATATTTTCATGACCATATTTCACAGTTGATATGAGGTTCTTCTACAATAAACTTTTCTGTTTGTGCCCAACATGTCTATTGTTACTGTGGCCAAACAATTCAATCCTTAATTCATCAGGCCCCGGCATGTCTTGAGTGCCTCCTATAGAATGTCTGTAGTTTCTTACTGTCTCCTTTAGACAAACTGCAGTCCCTAACTGCCTGCCATAGAACATCTGCAGTCCCTTACCATCTCCTGTACAACATCACCTGTCTCTTACAGTTTCCTGAAGAATTTCTATATTCTCTGTCTCTTGTTTGCCATCCCTGACCATCTCCTGTAGAATGTCCACAGTACTTGACCATCTTTTGCAGTCCCTGATCCACTATTGTATAATGAATGCAGTCCTTGACCTCCTCATATAGAATCTCTGCATTTTGTCACTGCTTCTTGTAGAATGCCTGCAGTCCCTGTTTGCTGCTGTTTACAGAACTTGCCTTTCTCCAATATTAAAGCACTCTTATTTTTTTCTGGGTATGGTGGGAAAACACTAGCTAAGCCTTCTCTCTTTTATTCAATTGTAAAGTGTGAACAACTGTGACTTCATTCTGATGCTCTGGCATTTAACAGTTAAAAAAAAGGGTAAACCTACACCTTAGGCACTTTTTGGCTGTTCTAGGCTCACATTAAATAAATCCATTGTACACAATATGATTATCAAGGAACTATGGAATGAAATTTGTGTTACCATAACATAACACAAACGAGGAAAAGCCAGTGTCTTTGTACAATTAATACAGAATGGATAACGTATTTAAAGGATAAGTACACATTTTAACAAAAAAATAATAAATGCATAATACATTTTTGCAAGTAAAAAATGTGTAACTATTTTTTGTTTTGGGAACCTAAAAAGCACTGCACCAGTGATCAGTAAATCGCTGTTCCCATGCAGTAGTCCTACAGACCTGTCAGTGTATCTGTGTGCTTGTACATCATACGGGCAGGCAGATACACCCTGATAGGAAGAATCAAAGAACTACCAGAGCACGGTGGGAGTTAATTGAGAACTACAAGCCAACAACCACAAAGATAGAAATGCAGAGTTGTTAACTCAAATAACAACTTGTTACAACCAAGGTATGCAGAATACCATCTCTGAACGCACACCATGTCGAACCTTGAAGCAGATGGGCTACAGCAGCAGAAGACCACACCAGGTGCCACTCCTGTCAACAAGGAACAGGAAACCGAGGTTGCAATTCACACAGGCTCACCCAAATTGGACAATAGAAGATTGAAAAAAGAGTTGCTTGGTCTAATGAGTCTTGACCATCTACAAAAGTGAACAGGGATGGCCACACACAGGCTGAAATTCAGTTTGTCCCTGATGAGCCTGCCATATTTTGATCTGTAAAGGCCAGCTTAAGTGTTAAAATCTAGCAGCATCACTGCTGTGCTAAATGACAGATTCCAACTGGATTTCATTTGTCAACAAACCAGGGGATCTGTCATTTACAGGTGGTACCACTACTGCCTGTAAATGACAGATCCCCACCAGCTTGTTTGTAAACAAATGGTCAGGAATCATGGGTGACGTAATTGACTATATTTCTAACTCTCCCTGCACAGCAGAGGAAATCTCTGCTGTTCCAAAATCCTTTCAAAACACCACAGGCCTAGGTCCATACCACTGTTTGACACTCTATTTTTAAAAAATGGTCCTGTCCTAATTACCAAACTTGTCAGACTCTATAACCATGTCCGCCACGGCCACTAGTTCCCAAAAGAGATGATATTTGTGTACATTTCCCTAATACTAAAGCCACATAAGGATCATACCCTACCACAGAAGTACTGCCTTATCTCAACCATGAATTATGGTCTAAAATTGTTCAGCAAAATTCTTATAACAAACTGTCCCCTATTATCTCCTCATTGCTCTTGTCTGATCACAGGTTTCATCTAAAGTAAGCAAATCTGAGGCAACATCCGACTAGCCATAAATACAATCCAGGATGCCAATCACCACTTCAAAAGATTTATTATGTTTAGTTTGTATGTTCACAAAGCTTTCAAAACAGTTCCAAGAGAATTTAAACCAGATACATATGTATATAAGATACAGCTGTTTATTCCTCAGCCAGTTACGGTAACATTCTTTTTAATCTGCTATCCTTTGGTAAGGCCTCAGGCCTAAGAGCCAACATAAATCTGCTACTATGCCTTAAATATCCCATGCCCAACCTGTAAATTACTGGAAGCCAACTTTGATATTTTGTTGCCTTTTAACAAATTACTCTACCTTCATTCTCATCTAATTATGACAATAATTTACCTACAGGAAACTGACATGTTTGTTCAAAGAATGGTCCCTTTACACCAGAGGTGTCAAACTGGTGGCACTCCAGCTGTTGCCAAACTACAAGTCTCATGAGGCATTGCAGGATTGACAGTTACAAGTATGACTCCCAAAGGTAGAGGCATGATGGGACTTGTAGTTTCACAACAGCTGGAAGGCCGCCAGTTTGACACCCCTGCTTTACACCTTCATACTTTTGGGTTAAATAATTGACATCAATATGATGATTCTTTCCACAATTTTGTATCTATATAGAACCCCTCTTGAAGCCATAAGTACATTTTACTCCCAAAATAACAGGTTTGTATGTTTAAACAAAAAACATAGGACTCGGCATATTCACCTTTACAGACCTCAACAACAATTGTGTTTGGGACTTTCCAACTTTTGACCTTACTATTTAGCCTCCCAACTGTAACAATTGCTACTATGAAGAATTAATTTGGCCTTTGTTCCATTTGTGGAGTTTAAAAAAGAAGCAGTCAGGCCCCTCTATCCACCAGGGGTTCAGTTACAGCCAGACATGACACCATAAAGCTCTACAATAACAAATGCTCTGCACATCTGGTCCATGTATCACTCGAGATTTAATCTGATTTCCCCCCCATGGCTCTCATACGCTCCTGCACACATTATTGGGGAAGGCCGATTTTCCATCCATTTTCTGCACACAATTTTCAGTGGGGGATAGAAAACTCCCTTTGCAAGAGCAAATAGAAGTTACAGTTATCATTCACAGCACACTTCAAATATAAGTGTTTTAGAAATCAATGGGTTTAGTTAAGCTTTAAATATAACATTGACACCTGAGTGAAGTGTACCTCCACCCTTGCTGCTCATTGTGATGTCCTCTCTATGGTTGCTTGCCTTAGCCTCAAAGTCTTAATCAAATGAAGCTCTACACAGGTGAACCATGTTAGACAGGCTTTTCTGATGGGTGGAAAGCCGGGTGAAGCCATTTTTAATGTTTGTTGGGAGCATCGGAAAGAGCCATTACTATATGCCTTGTAGATTGTGAGTCATCATTGGAGGAATCCACTCTGTGTCCTGAAAGGGGTCTACTCCATGGAGAATTTTTTTAACCAAAAGCTCAGTATGCCAACCATGAGAATGGAAGGCAATTATGTTCGGTGAATTCATACCTGAGAGGGGAGCACAGCACAACTTAATTTTGTTTCACTATTATTCACGTGGTGATTATTGGAAAATCGAATATGAATATTATTATGAACCAATTTCACGTGGTGATCACAAAAATGGACTGAATCATTTGGACTTTTTATGTGTTTATTTATTTTGAATGTTATTTGTTTGAGTATAAGCACCGCATTAATATTTTATTTTTAATAGAATATTATTATTTCAACTGCTTGACTGCCTTGGTCAGTTGCTCTAATAAGATAACAAATATCTCCTCAATCTGTACATATTTTTCTCTTTGTTTCCAGTGCTATAGTGCGTTCACAGTTCTACCATAAAATAAACATTATCACTCTGCTCGTGTTTTATGGACCAGCTTGTAATTTAGTTGCTGTCTGGGATTGTTTACACTTGTTTCTCTCTGAGTTATATGTTCAATATGCTTCAAATGTTCAGTGGCAAAGTCTGACACATGCAATGTACTTCAGATGAGGAAGGGCAATGGAGAATAAATTCAGACCCCTTCTCTATTCATGTGCATGTGCCAAACCTGACTGCCAAAGAGCATTGGTAAAGTAAAAAGTGAAATAATCTTTGCCTAGATCAGTTAAAGTAGATCGAAAGTAATGTTATGTTTCAGCATCTATACTGTGATTGTACATTAACTACCTGAAACCTTTACCTTTATCGCTAAAAGGGAAACCCCACATTCCTCAAGTATCCTGGTTTCTGTCAGGGGATCTCAGGGTAGAACTGGTGAGTCAGAAGCTCTGCCTGAACAATTACCTGGTGTTGGTCCATCAAGTGACGTTTGTAGAGGCCATGTATAATTTTAAAATTTTAAATTAGCATATAATTGTGACATGGAGGCTGCATTTTTATAGTAATGTACTATACATTCAGAGCTGGGACAAGGTCATCCAGTGGCCAGGGTGAAGATGTCAAACTGAGAACTTCATTCCCCCACTCCCCGGTTTATTACACATGAGTCAGTGTCATTTAAAAATTAAACAGGTTTAAATAAGTTAAAAATAATTCATTCATAGCTGCCCCTGCCGTGTTTGATGTTCATTAGGAGGAAGAACACTTTGGCATAAGTGGATAGTAGGAAGAAATGATGCCCTGATGTTGGTGTCAGTGGGAAGAAAAATATAGGTCACTTTCAAGTGCTTTAGGTGCTCTGCATGGGGCTGGGGGGCTGGAAGGTCCAGATAGGGCTGGGTGTCACTCTGGAGGAAGGAAGGTTCTGGAAGGAGTTATGGCAAGCTGCAGCAGACTTGGTGGCCATGTGGAGGATTAGTGTGCTGGAGGGTGCTGGAGCAAATGTGAGAGGCTGGGTCTCTGGAGAAAGATGGTCTCTCTAGGGGATGGGGACTTTGCAGGAGCACTGTGGGAGACTGAAGGTTATTGCAGGTCCTAAGGGCACTGTGGCAGGTTGGGGGTCACTGTGGGATGCTGTGGGAGCTTGAAGGCACTATGGGGGGCTGGAGGCTCTACAGCAGGCTGGTGGCACTGTGGGAGATTGGGGCAGGTACTGCAGGGTATTGGGGGAAACTGAGCAGTAATGTAGCAGGTTGTGTGTCACTGTGGGAGGTTGGGGGGCACTGTGGTGTCTCTCTGGGGCCCAGGGAAAATGTAGAAGGTTATGGGATCGGAAGCTGGCTGGAGACTCTCAGGGAGCTTGGTGGGGTACAGGGAGGGCTGAATGGAGGTCATATTCCATCCCCTTGCCTCCACTTACTCCAGACCTGCTATAACTATGGGCACTGCTGGGAAGGCAAAACTTTTCCTCTCCCCAGATGTGATTGATCATATTACAAGGGAGAGGAATTATGGCACTTCACTGATGGCAGGTCTGCTGCTGCTTTGTATCAATGGAGGCATTGATCTACAACGCCTGCTCTTGATGCCTAGTGGAATAGTCCTAACAGCAAGTGCTACATCTGTCCTCTTAGCCACCTCCATATGATAACACAACACTGGTTTCTTCAGTTTCAGAAATCAGGAAGGGGGCGGGGGCTTGGACAGAATACAAAAAATTGTCAGAAGTTCTATCCTTTCTACTATAAATGTCACTTCCAGTCAGTTAATTAACTAAAAATGCTAAGCATGAAACACTGCAACTATCCTAAAATACAAAACATTAAATTCACTTTTGCTTAAAGTGAAGTTCCACTCACTCTGTAAAAGAATAAAAGTTAACATCTACAAAAACTGTAGCTGTTGACTTTTAAAAAAAAGCCACTCACCTGTCCCACGATCCCATGGTGACCCCGCCGCAGCCCGTTTCACCGGCCGTCCTGTATTCCAGGCGCCAGCATCTTCAGTGTGGGCACCCGGCTGTGACAGCTTGCGGCTTTACTATGCATGCGCTAATAGAGCTGTGGTTCCTGATTGGCATCATTGTCTTCTGGGACCTGTCACGTGTCCCACAAGATAATGGGGAGGGAGGGTAGGAGGACAATTTCCACTTGCGATCACCTAGGCGATCGCAGCGGAAGTGGGTTCAGGTACCAGCTCCCCCCCACTCCCCAAAGGTGCCAAAAAGGGGGAGCGGGGGACCAATCATTAAAGCAGGAACTTCCCCTTTTGGGTGGAACTCTGCTTTTAGTTTATATATATTTTCATTTAATCTATTGGTATGCTGTAGTCTCTTGTCACATAATTTTGTGGTCTGCAGCCTCTATCTCATACACAGGCATAACTATAGCCATAGCAGTCATATGAAACAAAAACAATTTGTGTACTTGTGAATATAATACAGATCCAATTTTGTAGCATAATGTTGTATGAAGTTCATATGGACCATGTCCCCCTGGCAGCCTGTAGTTAGGAAAAGTTGATCTCAGGCATACAGGAGGAGTCCTCAGCATCATCACTAGTCACAACTCTTCTATGATTTCTCTGTGTAGCAAGCAGCATTTGTTTAACTGCTGTAAATTTGACCTGGTATCAAAGTTTTAGGTACTGAAAGCAATAATGCTGCTAAATGACAGATCCCTGACAGCTGTTATTTATCAACAAACCAAGGAATCCGTCATTTACAGGTGGTAGCACTATCACCAGTAAATGGCAGATCCCCTGAGGTTTGCTTGTAAACATAAGGGTCAGAGATCGTGGGTGATGTCATTGACCAAATTCCTAACTCTCCCTGCACAGAGGAGAAAATCTCCAATACTCTAAAATCCTTTAAAAGCACCACAACTCCAGGCTCACGTGGCTTTTTGGCACTTCATTTTAAAATATTTCATCCTCTCCTAATTCCCAAACTAGCCAGAATCTTCAACCATATTTTCCAAGATCACCAATCCACAGAAGAGATGTTATATGCTAACATGTCCCTAATACCAAAACCGGATATGGATCATATCTTACCACAGAACTACTGCCCTCTTTTGATAATGATCTCAAACTGTTCAGGAAAATTCTTTCCAACAGGCTGGCCCCTACTATCAATTTACCATGGATTTCATGCCCACTAGGAAAATCTTAGAAAACATTAGACTAACTGTAAATACAATCCAGTATGCCAATCACTCCTCCAGAAGATTTTTTATGCATAGTTTGAATGTTCTAAAAACTTTTGATAGAGTTCCAAGACAATGTAAACTAGGTAAGTATGCAGATGATATCCTGCTGTTATTTTTTTAGCCAGTTACCTCCCTCCTCAATCTGCTATCACTTCTAGATGACGTCAGTGTGGCCTCAGGCCTAAGAGTTAACATTTCTAAATCCCTTGCCATGGCCATGCCCAACCTGTACATTACTGGATGCAATCTTCTAAGAAGTTACCCTATCTTTGGGTAGTTTTCACCAATCATTCTTATCTCTTAATGACCATAGTTGTCTACAAAGAATTGACTTGTTTGCTCAAAAAAATGGTCCTTTTACATGCTTACACTTTTGAGTCAGATTATGGCCATCAAGTTGATGATTCTTCCTCAAATTTTATATCTTTTAAAAAAACAGAAAACCCAGGGCTCAACAAATTCGCCTTTAAAGATTTCAACAACAAGGGAGTTTGGGTCTTTACCAACTAGCCTCCCAACTGTCACAAATGCTCTTTTGAAAAACTAATTGGGCCTATGTCCCATGGGTGGAGTTTAAAAAAGAACTGGTTAGGCCCTTCCAGCTACTGGGGGTTCTTTGGGGGGGCTCAGTAACAGCTAGAGATTTGACATCATATAATTCCTTGGTAATATATGCTCTGTACATCTGCTTCATGTATAACTCCAAATTTAGTATGATCCCTCTCCCCATGGCTCCTCTACACGCATTCTTGGGGAATGCTGATTTTCCCCCTGCTTTCTGAACTGCACACAATTTTAAATGGTGGATAGAGAACTCACTACGTTTTGACAACTTTTTCTGGATGGCAGATACATTTATTTCATTGAATCTTGTCAAATTTTATTGGTTCATACAGATAATTCTGAAATCATTTTAACTCTGATAACACTGTTCAACAGGTAAAAAGTTTTGGGCATAAAATTAGCTAATCTTACATAATTTTGGGGTGCTGAAAACGAAAATGACCCTAAAAAATGTTGATTGGCTCTAGTTTCCATGATATATTCACCCATCTAATGACGTAAGCCATTCAAAATTATGATGCAACTTCAGCTGCATATTGCGCAATTGATACTGGTGACCAATAGAAAATTACATGTATACTGAGATGATGCAATATTAGCCTTTAATTGCATCACTTCACTGCATAAAAGCTGCAGTATCTGTAGCTGATTGTAGTTCGACAGCGTCTTTACATTTCGTTTTATGCTTATATAGGCTACTCAGTAATGCCTCGAACTTGTGTAAATAAAGCAGATAATTTCTGCTATATCTGCGGTGAAATAACTTTTATCTCACAAAAAAGGAGGATAACAGGAATGATTAAGAAAGCCTACAACTTGTATTTTGGCTGCAAGATAGGAGACCAGGACAAGAGCTGGGCACCACATATATGCTGCAATTCTTGTGGGACGGCAATGGAGCAATGGTTGAATGGAAAAAAGGCATCTATGCCTTTCGCTGTGCCAATGATTTGGAGAGAGCCAACAGATCATGTTAGTAATTGTTACTTTTGTATGGTGCCTCCAATTGTAAAAGGGCTAAATAAGAAGAAAAAGTTATCTGTGCACTATCCAAATATTCCATCGGTAATAATGATTTGTACAGGGGTAATATGATATATCTCTCTCTGGAGTCTATACCTCTTTTAATACAAGAGAGGATTTTGCTCACTTTAGAAACTGCAGCTTGGCATTGCATGTCATTATTAAGCTTGTGATCTACCAAAACTCCCAGATCCTTCTCCACCATTGATTCCCCCAGTTGTACCCCCCTAGTATGTATGATGCATGCATATTCTTAGCCCCGAAGTGCAGAACCTTACATTTATCAACATTAAACCTCATTTGCCACTTGGTGCCCAATTAAACAGTGCATTGAGGTCGGCTTGTAAATTGGAGACATCCTGTAAGAACGTTATTCCACTGCACAGCTTGGTGTCATCTGCAAAGACTGAAATGGGATTTTTAATCCCAGACCCTATATTGTTTATAAGTATATTAAAAAGTAAGGGTTCCAACAGTGAACCTTGGGGTACACCACTGACAACCCTAGACCATTCAAAGTATGAATCATTAACCACTACTCTCTGAATACAATCTATTAACCAGTTTTCTATCCATTTACATACAGATTTTTTCAAGCCTGTAGACTTTACTTTACACATTAGCCATGTGTGGGGAACTGTGTCAAGGGCTTTTGCAAAATCCAAGTATACCACGTCCACTGCCACCCCTCTGTCCAAGGTTTTGCTCACCTCCTCATAAAAAGTACCCCACTTTACACAGACTTAAAGGGGTTTATTTACTAAAACTGGAGAGGACAAAATATGGTGCCGTTCTGCATGGAAAACGTCCAGGTTTTTTGCAAAAGCTTACCTGAACAAACTGAAGTTAGCAGCTGATTGGCTACCATGCACAGCTGCACCAGATTTTGCACTCTCCAGTTTTAGTAAATCAACCCCAATGTGTCAGTAAACACAATGCAACCGATTTAGATGTATCATCAAGAAAATAAACACTAAAAACAACAGTATATAAATCTCATATAATTATTATTTCTAAAAACCTTGTTTTATGCGCACATTGCTGTTGTCATGTGACATTTGGTTCCTTCTCCATAGCATCTTCCTTGCAGGAGCCACTCTGCATTGTCAAGTGGGGCAGAGCCTGAGACATAATGTAAAGGGCTGTTAGCAGGGAGTAGGCTCTGTCAGTCATCCTTGCTGGAGCTGCTCTACATTGTCAAGTGGGGTCAAGAAGAAGGAAGAGGGAGAAGATATCAGAGAAACTGCTGGACCAACCCTGAATGATGATGTATATAGTCTTGAGGCCTGCTTCAAGATCTGAAACAAGCAAGTGCAAGGCTTTTGAGGAGGAACTTGCCAGAGCATGCGCATTAAGAGTGGCAATGAAGGATACATTGTCAAGTGGGGTGTAGAAGAAGTGGGGTGAAGAAGAAGTAAGAGGAAGAAGATGTCAGAGAAACTGCTGGACCAAAACTAAAAGATGATGTATATAGTCACGTGGCCTGCTCCAAGATCTGAAACAAGCAAGTGCAAGGCTTTTGAGGAGGAACTTGCAAGAGCATGCACATTGAGAGTGGCAATGAAGGATACACAAAATTGTCTGCTATTTCATTGCCAATCTGAATAGGGAAGCTGGCAGCAGCAGGATCAACCAGGTATTTACTAACAATCAAAACATGCATAATGGATAGGTCATACAGATAGGTAGATATCATACTTTTACATATAATGACCAAAATTTAAATTTAGGTTTAGTGACACTTTAACGTTATACTCCCAGAAGTTTATAAGCTGCCATCTTAAAACATATTTTCTGCAGCTACCTCATCCATCAGTTGACTAACATCACGTTGGACCCCTCTTTGGCTCACCAGTTATTATTTCTTCTACAACCCACTGGGGTTCCTTAAAATAATTTATACCATCTTGGAGGCTGTACAATGGACCAAAACTTGCAAACAGAACTCACCTAACCTATCCTTTGCTTAAGATATAACTAAAGGTGATTCCATTTGTCTACCAATTTGTACATGATTCTGATCCAAAAAAACAGGTCAAATGGGAACCTTGGCTAGCTCATAGGCATCACCTATAGGGCTGCTATTATAAACAGTTAAATCATTGCTCTTGACTGGAACACATGGGTAATATCATTCTCATTTTGTCCTTGCTCTTTCTGTTCCCATCCAGTAACTTTGTACTGTGCTTTGTTTACACTCTATGGTTATGTACCATTTATTGAATAAGTAATACTATTTTACCACTTTGTATTGCAAGATCATTTATTACAAACTGCTTTTGGAAATTAAAGAGTAAACCTGCTGGCCCACATTTTGCAGGTGCGGATTGAGGGCATTTTAGAAAATGTAGATATCAGCAACTGTGGGGATGCATGATGAATGCAAGATGAAAACCAGAGCCACTCAGCATTCAGATAGGTCATATCCCCTAACTAAATTAAAATGACACATTCACATCTGACTGAAGTGTACCTCTAGCACTGCGGTAGACAATAATAATCTAGAAACAGTTTTGGTTATGGAAAGTCTAATCTTCATTCAGTATATAGTTTGAAACACACAACAATCAAACCAAACAATACCTCACTTCAAATATTTTTAGAGGAAAAAATAATCTATATAGTCAGTTGGTTGAAATTATGACTAATTATGTTGTTGTTATTCTTTTCTAACCTTTCAGTAATGTTACATAAAAAGATTACCTAATGCATTTCAGTGGGAAGCAAAGCATGGAAAAAGAAAAGAAAGAAAGTAGATATTTGTCACAACAGTTTGGCTTCCAGCAGGCTTCATAATGATTAGAAATTCATTACTGTTGATATATTGCACACAGCTGTGAGAATATAAAGCTTTTTAGATTATCCACGCTGTAAACATGATACTAACAAAGGCCTCTTGTGTGGACACCTGGTGTACATCACAGATCAACATGTCAGGTACACAACAGCTGTAAGGTGACTTTGCAAACCTGAAAAAAAAGCTTACAGTTGCCCCATAACTGCTAGCCAGGAGAGCAGTGTAGCCTTCACTTAATTTACAACTTTCCAACATCTCAAGGTATCGCTGTGACATTCACACATGTTCTTTTGTGTCGTGATTATTGCTCTGCCATCAAGTCTTATTTTAGAAAACAAAACGTGTTTTTAACAACACTTGGATCAGCCATGCTATAGCTCTGCAATTGTGTTCTGCCCACACTACAAAGATAATCCCCTTGATGTAGAATGTGATCAATTCAAGTATGAATATTGTAGTATAGATTTTAGTATTGGGTTTAAAGTTTGTCCAAAGCCAAACCATTTTTGAATTCTTGAATTTTTAATAGGTTATGGAAATTTCAACAAGTTTTTTTTTTCCCAATGGGGACACAGACAGCAATAAAATTCCCACCCAACCCTTTCAACCTCATCCAGAATGGAAAAAAAACACATTTGAGATTTAAATACACTATAGTACCACTAGTTCAGAGGTTTTGATCAACATTTGGCATGACCTTGCATTTATTTTCCAGCTCACAAGAACCTGGGGTTCTTTCTGGGGTAAGTTACAATTTTTTGGGGAGGGTTCTATCTATCCAGTTTCTATGCAAAAGACTAATTTATACCTATGATTCAGTATATTTTAAGTAATATAAAATCAATACTGTATATTTATGTGGCCACATGTAGTTCACAAACTCACTCTGTCTTACAACTCAATAATTGTTTGTATCGGTGATGTTAATTTTGTGTTTTTATCCCTTATCAACAGAACATAACCCCCTTTGTCCCCTGAAGAAGCCCTAAAAGGTGAATTGCATTGGGATTCTTTCTGTTTATCTCCAATTGACTTACCTTCTTATTCACCAGCATTTTCTGGATTTAACCAATTGGGAATGGCGTACTATATCTGGTATGCTCTACGAAAGCGTTGGGCTGCTTGAATGCATTTTAAAACCCTATATAGTGTCTTTTGGGGATTACATTCAGGGGTTAGTTTACATGATATATGTGATATGCAATTGTTTTTTAGAGATTGGAATATTATGTCCTTGGCATTTTAATGCAGTTGTAAATAAAGTACTATCATTTTAATTTTTTTGTGGGATTTTCTTTAAGAGATCACCCACCTTTAAAGTCCAATTTTACTCAATTCCCTAGTTTATCTGGGGCCCAGTGTGTATTGTATTTAATTTGAATATGGTGGTTCCCTCCAGACACCACTCCTGGCACTATATAATTGATCAAATTGACCAAATCTGCAAACAATCAAACAGCCATAGTTTTCCATCCGATCAATTTAGACCAGATTCAATTAAACCGAGTTGATCAAGCAGGGAGGAAAATTATCAATCGTGTTGCATCAATCGGCAGCACTGAGATGATTTGTTTATTAATAAGATTGTATTTCGATCAATCAGACTATGAGCTTACATGGTGGAAACAAAAATGCAATTGATAGATTACAATTGTAGGTTATGATCATATCTGAGATATCGATTGAAATCCACCCCCCACCATGTGTGGTATAGTAATCAAATGGGTTGTAAACTATATATTCATTATTTCAATTGAAAGAGATCCAAAAGTAAATCATTTATCAAAGTGTGTAGGGCCACTATTAGCCAGTGGATTGTTGTACAGGATTACCTCTTCCAGTGAAGAAGAGGACAACCAACTACTTCTAGCAAAAAGTGTTCAAGCAGTTTAAGAAAATATCACACTGTCTCCCTGGTTTCTGCTTCCTTTGGTTCTGCCCCATGCATTGTAAGAGCGATTGAACTAAAACTCCTTAAAAATCTGGAATGGACATTCTGCCTGTGCAGCCTCTACCAATACACAGGGGCCCCGACAAAGGGTCAGCAACCAAAGCAGAAGAAAATGGCATGGAGGTTTGTTAATTTGGAACTGTCAGTTCAATGGAATGTTCTATAGGGGTTTCTGATTCCAATAATGCTTAACTATATTAGGGCTATGATATTGTAATTGGCTCACTATTGTTAGCAAAAGGAAGTGATAAAAGTGATGTTGGA
Organism: Staurois parvus; assembly: GCF_062004578.1. Lineage (NCBI taxonomy): Eukaryota > Metazoa > Chordata > Amphibia > Anura > Ranidae > Staurois > Staurois parvus. The sequence goes on from NW_028317821.1 coordinate 29,435,500, forward strand.
TAATGGGGTAGTGAATTTTTAAATATTTCGGACAGCTGTACATGCCAACACAACATGGTCATAGCGATCTGTGAGTTCCAGGTGGCAAGCGAACCGGATATCGTATGTACTCTCCAGCACCTCAGGATATGCACAGCCAAAAGGGAAGCCAAGGGTACCAGGACAGCGACAACCAAAGGAAATGCTTCAGGGGTGCAGCCCTCCTCAGACGGGGAAATCAGCCACTGGATAGAGAGAAAACAGGTGGCGCACATACCTAGTGCATTATCCAAGGTTTATTGTAAAAACCTTGCTGTTGAGGCATCAACAGCAAGGCTCTTACTTTCCATTCATCATACATCAGCATCAGAGGTTGGTCATCAGCTCTGAGGAAAGGGATTTGTCCCTGAAACGCGTCAGCCATTTGACCGCACTGACAGTGAGAACACCTTGCCTGCCATTGTGGCCATTGTCATTTTTCTATGCTTTTTAGATACATGCTTCATCTGTGAGTATGTTTTTATTATTCTTTCACTCCTACAATAAACCTTGGATAATGCACTAGGTGTGTGCGCCACCTGTTTTCTCTCTTTCCAGGTGGCAAGGTGGCACCATGACAAGAGGTATGGAAATACATAGACCAAAAATAATAAACCATTAAGGAGGCCTACACTGTATCCTATCAGATGGAGCATCTGTATTTTTAACTAGGTCCATTACTGACAAAAAGATCATGTAACATCTATTGCCCTGTGTGACCATGCGCTCACATTCCAGCTTATGACCTTTCTTAATTCTTAAATGCCACTTTTATCCATTGTGTAAAAGAACAGCGAGGCGAAAAAAAATAAAAGCTTCGGATACATATTAAATAAAAGCAGCAGCAGATGTGAACAGTAGCATGGGGATTAAATGAACAAATCACTTTCAGTTATGTGTGTTCAGGTAATGATTTAATGTATTACAAGATTGGCCTTGGAAACTTTTGAAGACAAATATTATGTAAATGACTTCTTTTTTTCTAGGTCATGCAGTTCTTGCTGAAATGGCATTCAGCTGCTAAAAGACATTATAATAAATAGCACATACAACTTTTAAACTGCAAACAAGTGCTTTTTGAAGTCCATCAAGTTAATTTTCAATACTCTGTAATGACTAGAACATTGTCTTCACTCTCAATTTTTCTCCTAATTCAGTGTCAAATAGATTCCCTGTAGCTAAGGCAATGGTAAAGCTGAATTTAGGAATAAAAAGATTTACCCCTGCAGTTGGCCCCTTTACCACTGCAATGGTAATTGCTCATTTTGCCTAGGGGATGATAAATAAGGAGATATACTTACCTTATTCTTCACTCCTGCAGGCTTTCTTCTCTTCATTGGACAATTCCATCCAAAGCTTCCTTCTTTGGCTGCCCAACCAGTTGCAGTTTTCTGGCATCATCCCATACAGTGCAGGACTGCTGATCACAGCAACCAGAAGATTGCGGCCAGGTGATTGGTAGATCATAGCCTGGGCTTGCTGACCCGCCATCCCAGAGCATCAAACAGAGTGCAATGCAGAGGGACTACTTGTAAAGTTGGAGCTGTAGAAGGAAGCAAGAGCCGCATAAGCCGATGCCTCCTCTGTAGCGCTGGCTCCTGTCAAATGCGGAGTGACACCAACGGCACTCCACCTCTTATCCAGGTTAACAGTCTCCAAAGTGTTGTCAGCAGCAGGAAAGAAGTGATCTTCAGGTCAGTATGAAGCAGTTACACTGGGCATAATAGTAAAGGGCTGCTTTCACACTGAGGCACTACGGTTACCCCACACCATGGGTGCAGTACAGTGTACCTGCAGATTTCCTGAGGGTTTGCTGCACTTAGCCATCAATTTCTATTATATCCTGCTTGTTTGGTGCACTTTGTGAAAGTGCACCAAAAGTCCTTAATGCGGGAATTTTGATACGCTTTCAGCACCATACCTGCAAGTGCATTATACACTGCTGCACCTCTGAAAAAAGATCCAAGTGTATTTGACAGGTGGTGAGGAGGCGATATGTTGCCTCCTCACCACCTGATTTAAAGCCATGATTGCCATGCAATGCACGCAATGCATGCACGGTAGTACGGCAATTAGAGGTTTAAATCAGGTGTGAGGAGGCGACACTGCGCGAGACCAGTGATCTTTAACTCCTCCCATGTTGTTCGGGTAGATCGCCACTGTCACAATATAGGTGCTCTGCCAGTCCCAGTTATTAATTCCTTTATTAATCCCTTGTGCCCAGAGGCAGTACATCCTCAATTAGTGTTCTACTCCTGTGTGCCAAAAGCTCCTAGCTGTAATTAATGCACCCCCTCCACCCGCATCCTGCCAAAAGGTCCACAAATTCAATTAATGTATTCTCCCCACTGTCATTCTGTTGTACAGCTACAAATTCAATTACTGTATTTCCTTTCCTGTCCATTCTGTCTTGTGCCCAAATGTAGTACATCCCTAATTAATGCCTTACTTTTTGTGCCAGAGGAAGTGCTTCCCATCTCCAATGCAATTAGTGCCTTTCCTGCCAAATGTTCCCTAATTCAATCAAGGCATCCCCTCAATTGTCATCCAAATGTCCCCAAACTCAATCAAGGCATCCCCTCCATTGTCATCCAAATGTCCCCAAACTCAATCAAGGCATTCCCTCCATTGTCATCCAAATGTCCCCAAACTCAATCAAGACATCCCCTCCAATGTCATCTAAATGTCCCCAAACTCAATCAAGGCATTCCCTCCATTGTCATCCTGCTAATGACCCCCCTCCACCTCTCGTCCTGCCCCGGTTTAAGAGGTCAGTGCTGGGCTCTTCCCGGGCATCCTCTCTGCTGTGGAGTCACGGAGGGAGCCCCAGCTGCGGCGGGACCCTTGTGACCAGACTCTGCCACAAGACCCCCCCAATTGGATACGGGGGGACATCAGCTCTGCCTGAGACTACCACATCAGCTCTGCCTGAGACTACCACATCAGCTCTGCCTGAGACTACCACATCAGCTCTGCCTGAGACCACCACATCAGCTCTGTGTGAGTGTATGCTCCGCTCCCCCCTGTTTTATCTGAACTGTTTGTGAACTGCCCCTACCTCCCTGTTGGATTACAAACTGCTATAGAGACTTTAACTTTGCCCACTGGGGCTGGATTACAAGTATTTTGAGCTCTCTCTCTGTACTACTCTCCTACTAATGTGGCTGCCCGCCCTGCAATTTCCCCATTAAGTGACTGTTGTCTGTTTCAGTAAAGCTTTAAGTGTTTGCCATCTGCCCTGCGTGTTCTGTCCTGCCTTCCCTCTGTCACATCCACCTCTTTAACCACTTGCCCTCCTGAGGATTTACCCCCCTTCCTGACCAGGCCTCTTTTTGCTACTCGGCACTGCACTAATTCAACTGATAATTGCGCAATCATGCAATGCTGCACCCAAACGAAATTTACGTCCTTTTTTTCACACAAATAGAGCTTTCTTTCGGTGGTATTTGATCACCTGTGCACTTTTTATTTTTCACGCTATAAACAAAAAAAGATCAAATGTTTTGAAGAAAAACGATATTTTTTACTTTCAGCTATAAAAAATATATAGTAAACTCAAAGTTAGTTATAAATTTAGGCCAAAATGTATTCTGCTACATGTTTTTGGTAAAATAAAATCCCAATAAGTATATATTGATTGCTTTGTGTGAAAGTTATAGCGTCTACAAACTATGGTATAGATACTGCAATTTACGCCATTTTTTTGCTATACAGCGCTGCGCTAGTTTAACGAACAATTGCGTTCAAGGAAGATGTATTTTTTTTCCACAAGTTTCTGGAAAATGACAAAACATTTTTTTTTTACACAAAGTTGTCATTTAAATAATTTATTTCTCGCACAAGCCATGGGTATATGCAGAATTACACCCCAAAATACATTCTGCTACTTCTACCGAGTATGGGGATACCACGTGTGTGAGACTTTTTGGGAGCCTAGCCACATACAGGAGCCTGAAATCCAATGACCACTTTGAAAGCCTGAAGGTGCGTAACTTCCTCATTACACTTCCTCACTACCTATCACAGTTTTGAAGGCCCTGACATGCCAGGATAGTACCAAACCCCCCCAAATGACCCTTTTCTGGAAAGTAGACACCCCAAAGAATTTAAAAAGAGGCATGGTGAGTATTTTGCAGATCTCATTTTTTCTCACAAGGTTTTGAAATATAAAAAAAGAATGGAAAAAATAGGTTTTTGTTTTTTCTTCATTTTCCAAAAACTTGTGGCAACAAATGAGATCTGTAAAATACTTACCGTGCTTTTTATCAAATTCCTTGGGGTGTCTACTTTCCAAAAAGGGGTCATTTGGGGGGGTTAGGTGCTATCCTGGCATTTCAGTGCCTCCGAAACTGTGATAGGTAGTCTGGAAGTGTAATGAGGAAATAAAGCCCTTTAAAAATATGAAGGTGCTTTTTGGATTTTGGGGTCCTGTACTTGGCTAGACTGCCAAAACGTCTCTCACATGTGGTACCCCCAAACTCGGGAGAAGTAGCAGAATGTATTTTGGGGAGTAATTCCACATATACCCATGGCATGTGTGAGCAGTAAATCATTTAAGTGACAATTTTGTGTAAAAAAAAAATATTTTTGTTGTCATTTTCCAAAAACTTGTTATAAAAAAATAAATTCTTCTATTGATTCAACATGCCTCTCAGCAAATAATTTGGGGTGTCTACTTTCCAAAAAGGGGTCATTTTGGGGGGGTGGGGGTATTTTATGCCCAGCATTAGAAGTTTATGCCACACATCACTCACTCTTCTAACCACCTGAAGACCAAGCCTTTTCTGACACTCTTTGTTCACATGAAAAAATTCAGTATTTTTTGCTAGGAAATTAATTTAAACCCCCAAACATTAAATTTTTTTTAAAGCAGACACCCTAGTGAATAAAATGGTGGGTACTACAATTTTTTATGGCACATAGTACTTGTGCAGCGATTTTTCAAAAGCAAATTTAAAAAAAAATACACTTTGTTTTACTTTTAATGCACAAAAACACAATATAATGGCCAATTATTTCATAAAATATAAAAGATAATGGTATGCCGAGTAAATAGATACCAAACATGACATGCTTTAAAGCTGCGCATGAAAGCCGATCGCCGGCTGAAAAAAACGATACCAGGATGATGCCTGCAGCTGTAGACATCATCCTGGTATAACCATTCAAAGTCCAGTGATGTACCAGTACGTCGCTGGTCCTTGTTGGGTATATATACTATGTTCTTTTTTTTTGGATGCAGCCTGTGGACTGACTGAGAAAAATGAGAAGAAATCTCTGTCAGAAAAAGTGTGTGGTATGCCCACCATTAGAATATACCGCCCTGCATCCACCCACTTCTAATGGTGGGCACACATTAGGTCACACTTTGCCACAAGCGCCAGTTCCATTGAACAAATGTCTAAATAGTGGCACGTTTGAATAAAAATTGTCCACGTATAAGTGGTACCCCATATGGAAAAAGGATGACACCAAGTCCCAAACTATCTTGCCACTGCTCCCCATGTAGTCTGGGCATCCGGGCGGGCTCCACGTGACTATCTTTTCCCTCGTAAATCCGAAACTTATAAGTATAGCCTGTTGCCCTCTCACAGGTCTTCTACATCTTGACCCCATATCTGGCACGCTTGCAGGGGAGAAATTGTTTGAATGCAAAGCGGCCAGAAAAATTAATGAGGGACTCATCAACGCAGATGTTTTGCTAGGGAGTATAGACATCTGCAAATTTTTGGTTAAGGTGATTTGCGAGGGGCTGTGTACTGCATGGGAACACGCTGATCTGGAGAGATAAACTCTTCTCTCCGAATCAGCATGTCAGGTGCTGACAGGGAACTGACAGAAAGCAGAGGTGCAGCGTAAACACTGCAGTTGTGCTCTCTGTCAATGATTGCCGCAAATTGCCGGGACACGGCAGGTAATGAGCAGCCGTGACCCGGCGACGGACACCCGTGGCCGCAACCGGTGGCGCAGGTAGGGCGGAGGCACGCCTCGCGCACGCCCCCTACCTGTTTTGCAAAAGCACGTTTTAAAACGTGATTTTGCACAGCCGTGCCACCCTGCCACCGTATTTCTACAGTGGCTGGTCGGCAAGAAGTTAAGGTTGCCCTCCGCTGGCCTAGGGCCTCTCCACGTTGCAAAGCACTGAAGAGAGAAAAGAGAGCCAGTTACCAAGAAAGTGAGAAATTAGATATGCACTGCAAGGGTAAGTCCTTTTGTTCCCTGTAGACCAGCTTTAAGTTAAGATAACTGGAACATCACATATAATGAATTATAATAGTGGAAAAAACATTAAAGACACATATGTTTACACACATAAACTTTACAGTGTATCTGGCTTGTATTGGTGGTAAACTTTTAAAATGAGAAGACATGGATGGTATTTCAATGGGAGGTCATTATATATACAACCTTTTATAAATTGTCTAAATTGTGTGCTTTGCATGGAAAAACATCTGTGTCTAAACATCACATTTTCAATATCTTGTAAAACTGGAACAGTTAAGACATTTTACTAAAACTGGGTCCTTCATTCCTTTGTGTCAGGAAAAATATTGTCATTTATCCCTCCTTTTGTGTTTCTTTATTATCTGTAACAAGACTCCACAAAAATCTGGACAATTGCATGGTTTCTCGTCATATACATTTAAAGTATATAGAACCAAAAGGTTTTTCTTTATTCATTTTGGTTACAGTAAGGAAAGGTTAAAACCCCTGCCATGTTATTTGTCATTTTTGTTACACTGAAAAGACTTCCATTCAGAAGACACTGAGAGGAAATTTCACCAAAGTAAAAAAAAATACCCCTTGGACAGTTGTCACCAGGACAGGGGTCCTTATTGGGACTTGTGTTTATATGTAACAAGTACATAGTAGGAGGTAGCTGTCTCCCTAACAGCCATTTCGGAGGAGAGATCTGCCTGTCTATGGATACTCTTGTCATACTGTCTTTCTTTGTAGCACTACAGCCCTTGAAGGATCCTCACCTCCTGCATAATTTTAACATATATCCCCCTTTAGACTGCCTTTATATGTTCTGAAATGAAATGAAGATCACATTACTGCAATACAATCCTTTTATTATTCTCATTTTAAAATACAAATAAATCAAAATGATACTGTATGTACATGTGTAGCATTTACTTCCAAAGGAGCTGCTGACATGTTTGGGTTCTCCAGTCTTTCCCATTGGTGATTTGCCCTAACTGGACCCAAGACTCACCAATATAGCAGTAATATTGTATCTAACAAATAATTTATCTAAGAAAGAATATTTGAGAAAGCATAAAAGCACTGAGTTTGAAAGAATTCAAACAGCAATGACAATAACAAGTCCAACTCACTAAAATTTCATAAACAAACACAATTATAACTTTATATATGGGACAGCAATATCGCCTGTCTATAATTCCGAGACCAAATCACTGGCCAATGAGGGTCTAACACGCGGTCTGCCAGTGTTGGGGCTTATGAATTCCTGTATAGAAATTCCTCTATAGAAACTACTTGTAATCCAAAGGAAGATTGTAAGATTGTTCTGGGCCAACTTTCTACATGGTAGAAAAGTCCCCAAACAGCCAACAACAAGGACAATATCAAATAGGTGTCCAAGAGACCTCTCGCCACCAATGCAGTTCATTGTCCATGGGTCAGTGGTCCATTCCCTGAATGTCAAAGGTAAAGTCATGCCAGACATGGGGCTTCCCTCTCCATGTCTGTGTCAGCTGAATCCTCTGGCTTCTTCCTCTCTGGAGCTACCACTCCACAACCCAGAGAGGTCTTTTGGGGGCTGTCTCTTCTCTGCAACACAGCACAATTCTGCAGCACAGCACAACTGTACTCATCCCTACAGCTCCTCATGGTTTCCTGTAGCTCAACAATCTGCAGCAACTTCCTTGCACAGTTGCCATTTAGCTGGTTAGCAGGCTTTCTGGTAGCCCACTTTCCCAGCAGACAGTAGCTCAGTGGCTACCTGATCATTCAACAGCCCAGGCTTTCCTCTTCCTCCTGGGTCTGGTGGGTGGGGTTAAAATAGAGAGACCGAATGTGACCAAGACGAGTCCACATCTCTAGATCCCCTGCTCCCTCCTGCCATACTGTCCAATCACACCACGTGAGGAAAAACAAATTGTCCTATGGTCTCCGGGGTGCCTGGGCCATGCAGCAATACAGGTTGTTCTGTATATCATCATTGTGCTGAGTAGGGAGCCACTTATTGGGTGTTCACTTCAACTGCACCTGTTTTTATCATTCATTTCAACAAGAATAGGGAGTGTCTTGTTAATAAAGATTCCCATCTGCCACTGCAAAGCCATTTTAGCTTTTTGAAGAACACCAGTGAAGGTCTCCTCCATTCTCCCATTGATACACATATGCCTGTAAGTTAATTCTTTGTGTTTGTTAAACATATCACATTTATGCATTTAATGTGATTTGTTGTTAGCTTTTTGCAAGAAATGTGTTCATTGTGTACATTTGTGAGAGACAGGTTTACAAGCATATTATAACTTCAGTATATGTAATTATGTTGCAGTTTTACAGAACTATTCACAGAAGTAAAATCAGTTTGGAATAAAACACAACTCTGATTCTCTCAGTTTTGGTAGCTAGCTGTCGGCTAACTGTTAGTAGGACAGCAAGTATGTGTGTTTGTCGCATTTAAAAAAATACATAATTGTGTATGTAAAACAAACATTTTTATATCTCTGGATAAAAAAAAACAAAAAAAGTGTTAGAACCTTCTGATTTTTACTACTGTCTGTTTTCCTGTTGGGAGAAACGGTCCTTTCTATTTGTTCTAGTGACCATTGTCTCTGGTACAGAAAGTGAATTTTGAGGACAATCACAGAAACAGGAGGTGGGAGAATTCTTCCAATGGCTAACCTGTTCTGATGTTAGCTGCCTAACAAGAGACATCCCCTTGCTCTGCAGACATCTTCTCTTACTTCCTGCTATGTCTCTGGGACAGGAAGTGTCCCGGGGAAATCTCCTAGATGGAACAACGACAGAAACAAAATCCTTAACTGTTACTACTTAAACCAAAACTGAAAGTATGAGCTTTACATACACTTTAAACTACAGTATGTTAGCCTGCCCACCGGTAGCCCCAACTTTTGTAGCTAAATGGGCAACTGATTTAAGTCATACCTTAGAAGCAGAAAACTGGACCAAGATTTGGCAGGCCACACACAAGTCATCTCTCAACATTTTGGCTGTGAAAACGAATTTTAGGGTATTGTCCAGGTGGTATCTTGTACCTACGAAAAGAGCTAAATATGTCCCAAGTTATCTGTCCACTTGTATTAGTGGATGCAGTGACCCTGGAACACATTTCTGGTCTGGTGGTCCTGTCCGCTAGTAGGAACCTATTGGTCAAACATATTTCATATCCTCAGCCACTTATTCAATACCACATTCTCCCTGGATCCTCAAGTAGCCCTTTGATATCACAATGCATTGGGGCTGACTAAAAACAAATTCACCTTGCTATTACACACAACCACTGCTGCGAAGCAAACAATAGCTAAGTCATGGAAAACTTTGTCTCTTTGCATCTTGGGGGTTAAACACAAGATAACTCAGGCAATGGTCCTAGCCAAGATTGAGGCAAAGCTGCATGACAGAATCCACAAGTATTGAAAAATTTGGCAGCCGTGGATTGATAACTTCTTACCCTCTGACTTCGATACCACACTACTGCAGCCTTGAGCTTCAGCACCCTTGTACTTAGCTCTTTACTATGCAGTGACAGTTTGCACACTCCAGTGAACCTACCTTGTCCTATACTCTTTCTCATTCCCCTACCTTTCCCGTATTGCATTCCTGGTATTTAGGGGATCTATCTCTTCCTACGTAACCTTCAGCTATGACTGAGGAGGGACAACTGCCATTCCATTTTTTTCCAAAGATACATTTTTTTTGTTATAAGGGTACAATACCAAAACTAAGAGTCATATTACCTTTTTTTAAATGAAAGGCACTCTGTAACTTAAGTACTCATCGCATTTCTTACCTATCTACTGTATGATACTGCCTCTGGTTTCTGTAGATTTGCGATATAATGTCTGTGTGTTGTATTTCATAACTTTCAAAATACAAATAAAATATTTGAACAAGAAAGTACATGTTAAAGTTATGTTTAAAGTTCACAAACTACTTTGCAGAACACCATTACATCAAGGCTCAAAAGTGTTTTTAGGCCTTGCATGTATTGGTCTACAATGTTATTCATCTCTAAATTAATTTTGGACTTCTAATTGCTGTAAATTACACTGTATAACTCTGCTGGCAAGACCTGGATCTTCAGATTGAATCTGTTCATGTAAGCCTTTCAGAGATATTTATAATTAATGTGCCTCTGTGGTTTTTCCCTTCCTAAACAATTCATGGTTTAAAATATTTACCAGTTGCTTCATAAATTGTTGTATTTCACCAGGACAAACATAAAGAAATGTGAGTCACCTTTTCCTTCGCATGTTTCTGAGCAAGTTCTGATATATATAGGGGCAAAAGGTCAGCAGGCATTGAGGACTGATAAATGGAGATGTAACAGCATCAGTAATCATTCATGTCTTAGTACTGAATCAGTCTTCAAATAATACACCTTATCAGTAAGTCAGGAACCAATACTGTTTGAAGGTCAAGACACATGCTTATTGCTTTTAAATAACATACCTTTACTGGGATAATTGGTAGGGTAGCATTGCAGACCTCTGCAAACTTTCTTCTGTTTCTTCTTGCTGGAGGCTGCCATTTTGCTGAAGCCCAGAGCACCTGAGCAGCAGTAAATCTTTAGGCAGCAGATTGGCCTCTACATGTTTGTGCTGACAAATTTAGAGCAACTGAGCATGTGCATAGCAGGGTGAGACAATGTATTACTGCATTTTAAACAGTATAGGCACTTACTGTACTTTTAATGGTTTACATAACTATACCTACCTAAGGGGCCAGCATGAAGTGATCTAGCAGGACAACATTCTGACTAAAGTTTTACTTTAATGCATTCTCTACATTAACGTAAAAAACCTCCCATGAGTAGCTCCCTCCCCCCCCCCCCCCCAAATACATACCTGGATTCTCTTTTGATTGAGCACTGTGCCCACATGCAGCAGCGCTGCTCTTTTTCCCTCTGTACATACAGTAACACACAGAGGCAGCCCTTGGCTCCTGCTGCTGTTAATCAAATGCTGTGAGGAGTGAGCAGGGGAGCATCTATGGACCCACACATCCTGGCTCAGGAGTGCGCCAGCACAAGTGCCCCCACAGCACACAGCTTATTATGGGGGCACTCAGAGAAGAGCAGGAGCAGACAGAACTAGTGAGGAAGTGAAGAGCCGTTCTGAGCAGGTAAATATAACACTTTTATAAATGTTTTAAAAAATGCCTTTATAACCACTTTAACTATTATTTTTTATCAGATAGTTTTTACTGAAAGTTTTCTAGTTTTTACAAAAGGTACATTCAAAAAACCAAAAACTTTAGTTATTTTTAATTTTTATGCTGCTCTCCTTAACCAATAATTAAGAAAGTATATTATATTTACTAGTTTTAAACTTTTTTTTTCATTTCTTCAGTTACTTCTTGATTTTTGGTGTAGTGCTTACCCCCGAAGGAGCAACCATTTCTAGGGTCCCCTGTTTCCTGTGCCCATGATTCTGTAATTAGCACCACATACACTGATACACCTAGGATGAAAGGAAATGTTTATTACAAAAAGATATAAAATACTGAAACAGTTTAACCACTTGACCTTTACCAGGGTATTTTTTTATTTGCTATTCAGCACTGTGCTACTTTAAAGTAGAGTTCCAGGCTCCCCCCCCCCCCAACAAATTTAAGAATCAGCAGCTAAAAATCCTGCAGATGCTGACTTATAATATGAGGGGCATTCAAGCAAACTGTGACTTTTGAGTTTATATAATAAAATAAGAAATTTCAAGGAGTGGAAACTGCATTTATTTTTCAACATACTCCCCTGCTACATTTATACACTTATCCCAGCGTTTAATGCCTGGAAAGCTTTGGCATAGAAAGATTTGTCAGTGCGCTTGAACCATCCTAGGACAGCTTCCTTCACTTAGTCAGCAGTGCTGAAATGTTGACCAAAGAAAGATTTGTCTCTTGTGCAATTTCACAACAGCTTATGCATCGATTACCCAGGATCAAGTGTTCCATGTACTGAATGTTCACAGGAATGACTGCTGTGGGCTGGGAACCACTACAGTCAGGATCGTCACTGATGGACGTACAGCCATCTTTGAAACATGTACACTATTCAAATGTCCTACTGCGGCTGGGTGTCTCATCACTGTACTGTGCTTGAAGTCTTCTGTAGATATCTGTAGGTTTTATGCCTTTGTTCACAAGAAACTTCATCACCACATGCTGTTCCATGCACACACTAACACTGTTGTCTGCCATCTTGATTAACTGTCTCTGGACTGGCCGACAACATGTGCGCCACCTATCAGTAATAGGACACACTTGACACTTACTATTGCGAGTAGTACCACCACGCTAGCATCCCTCTTTATACCTGTACAATTAAAAGTCCTGGTTTGACTTGAATGCCTCTCGTATAAGAACACTTACCTGTCCAGGGATCCAGTGATGTCCTCACCTTAACCAAGTCTTCAATCAGCTTTGGGTGCAGGTGTCGGTATCTTAAATAAGGGAAACCAGCTGTTAAGGCTTATGACTTCACAGCCGGTCTCCCATTGAGCATGCTCAAAGTGTTCTTCTCTGTGTGAAAGGTCCCACAGTTTTCTGGGACCTGTGAAGTGTCCCAGAAGGCTGCAGGGAAATAAGGGGGGGGGGGCAAACTACCGTCTCAGATCACCATGGCCTGTCAAAAGCAGGTACCCGCTCCCCCCAAATTGTGCCAAATGTGGCAGTGAAGGGGGGGGGGGGTACAGACAAGTGGAACTTCCACTTTTGGGTGAAGTTCCATTTTAACTGGCAGTTGCTTGGTTATGCAACATCGTACCCAAATGAAATTTATATCATTATTTAGAGCTTTCTTTTGGTGATATTTGATCACCACTAGGTTTTTTATTTTTTATTATATACACAAAAAAAAGATTGAAAATTTGGGGAAAAAAATCTACATTTTCTACTTTCTGTTTTAAAACATGTCTAATAAAATTTTTTTAAAAAATCAGTTTTCTTCATAAATTTAGGCCAAAATGTATTCTGCTACATGTCTTTGGTAAAAAAAAAAAAAAAAGCCCAATTAGTGTATATTAATTGGCTTGTGCAAAATGATTGCATGAACCAAACATATACAAAAAAAATCTAATTTCTTCATAAATTTAGGCCAAAATGTATTCTGCTACATGTCTTTGGTAAAAACCAAAATGTGTTTTTGGGGACACTGTACCATTGGGGACACTATTAAAGTTCTGATCCTGATCTATGCAGACACTAAACTGGTAATGGGGGTGATCAGGGGCTTATAGGGTGACTGTAATAGTGTGGAAGGGAATCTGGCACTAACTGACACTGGTTGGGGTGGAAAATAAATGGCTAACTGACATTGATGTTGCTAGTGACACTAATAAAGTGATCAATGATAATGCTGTACACTGTACTAATGGCACTGGCTGGGAAAGGGTTAACATGAGTGGGCAATGAAGGGGTTAACTGTGTGCCTAATAAGTGTAATATGTGCTGCTTTTAATCACAGATCTGGCTGCTTTTTCTACCTGCTTTTCAGGGAGAAGAAACAGCCTGATTACTGTTCTGTGTACACAGAGTTCGATGTGTTTGTAAACACAGAAGTCTGTGCTGTTATTGGCCACAGCTGATCAGCATGTTTCAGCCAAAAACATTGATTGAAACCTGCTGAAAAACTCGCGTTGTGTCCAATCACAGCACAGGTGTGCAAGGGGCGTGCACATCCATGCCCGAAAACCAGGAAGTTCACCTGGCGGTGCCGCCCAAGGACAGTAAGCCCCCGGTCGCATCAAAGCCAATTGTGAAACTGTGTGACTTACAGTGAAGTCGCGCAATTTCAAAATTGGGTGACCTGCCGATTCCAGTTGCGATTTGCAAGACATCTGACACAGATGTCTACACAAATCGCAACAAAAATAGCGCGTGCACTACTTCAGAAATTGGTGCGGTTCCGACCAAGTCGGAACTGCAGTGATATGACCGCTCTAATAGCGGACAATAGGGTGCGACTTGGCATACGATTTGCAAGTCACATGGCATGCAAATCACATGCCAAGTCGCACCCGAAGTGACCGAGGTGTAAATCTCCTTTCCAGTGCCTCTGTCTGTCCCAGGTGCCCCAGATACGATAAGCATTTCACCGGGGACACTCTCTTGATGTCTTCTTTGCATCTGCCAGCTGTAGTTCCTTTTGCTCAGTCCTTAACCTCCCTAACGGTATTCCCAAGTGTAGCTCGGGGTAAAATGTCCGTACCAAAAGCGGTAACCCCGAGCTACACTCGGGCTTACCATGCAGCACTGCATAGGGAGTCCCTGCAGCATTTACCTTGTCCTTGGCTCCCGCGATGTGTCCCCTGCAGCGTCCCCGGCCATCTCCTCCGGCAGATGCCGGCATCCGCCTCCTGTGTTCCGGTCCCTGTGACGTCGGGACGTACGGGCGCCGCCGGCGGCGGGAAACTTGAAAATTTAAAAAAAATGTCATTTTTTCAAAACGATTTTACATAGTAAAACATTGCTGTTTCAACCCATTTCACATACATTTTGTCCCTAATGCTTTGTCCTGTCCCCTGTCTGCATTTTGACTGTTCTTTCTGCCTGGAAACTTAGAAAAGTCCATGGCGTCCAAAAAGTGTCCCTTTAGGTCAAAAGCGGGTTTAGAACAGCGATAGCAAATCAGAACCACTAGCAGAATTGAGTGATAATGATTCGTGGAGAAATTCGTCATCAGACACTGAAAACAATTTTGCGACTTTGCTCAGCGATGTGCGAACTTGGCACTCTATTTCAAATTTCAGTGTTTTTGGTTTGATTATATTATTGAATTAAATGTATGATTTAGAATCTTGTTCAGACAGATTTCAGTGAGTTATTCCTAAAAATTACAGCCTACAATAAAAAAACTACATATTTCCATGCAAAATAATGGTACCGCTTTCAGCACCAAAAATATGAAATAATCATACCGCCAGGGAGGTTAAAGCAGCGTAGTCTATATGAACTATCTCTCCCACAATCCTCTGCTCCTCCAAGCATTCACAGTGGTTTCAGCAGTCCATATCCCCTTCCTCTGTGTGGTGGGTAGACCTAGCAGGCTACACAAGTTCTGTGTATTTACAGTATGAGCTAAGGGCAGATGGATTCCAGGAAGTAAATGCTACATGAATCATCTGCCATTAGTCAAGATGGCTATGCCTAGAAATGCTAGGGGGTGTTAAAGTGATTTTTTAACAAAACAAAGCATGGAGACATGGATGAATGCGTGAGTTTGCTTTGAATATTATCCCCTTCCCACCAACACCTTCCACCCCTTAAAAGAGGATCTAAATTTGGAAGGCAGCTGCGGGCACTCCAATCATGTGACAGAGGTTGCATGATCAGAAAGCTCCTGATCGCAAATATGCATCGGGAGCGTTCTGGTACATTTTTGTTACTGTGCTGGGAGCGCAACACAGATAAGTGTTTGCATAGAGCCACATATATGTGGCCACTCAGCCTTAAAGCCCACCCACCGAGAGGCTGCATACGGCCAGCAAGAAGAGGTTACAAATAAATGAAAACAGCATTTTCGGTTTATGGTGCTCACATACAGTTAAGTTCCACCTTAAGGAACATGCCGAAGGAAATGTATTTATAGCTATGAAGCTGTCACTTGAATGACTAGTAGTTTCATCAAAACAGCATTGACCTGATGTAGAAATGTGTATTAAAAATGATATGCATTGCTCGGGACAGCCAGGCAGTATATGTTTTTAATATTCAAACCTGCCCATGAAATATAAATGGTAGGTGTTGAAAACATGATGGAAACAGCAGGGGACTCCATAGAAAGGCAAACACATTTTCCTATGCAGCTTCACAGAGGTGGGAAAAATCCTTTTTTACCCCTGCAATGGCAGTTAAATCGGCAGCCTAAAGCAAAATATTCCTATATTATACTTTGGTAATTATAAGTGTCGGTATCATATTTACCTACTTTTAATGCAATGGTAGAAAAGTACATTTTTTAGTCCATTGACTGACACTCTAATTTACACTCTTCCACTCTTCTAGTAGCTGAGATTTTTTCCCCAAGTTCAGATCTATTACCTAGGTCATGCCAAAAGAGGAGACTTAACCACGACATACAGTATATTTAAAACTTTTCACATTTAACTAGCAGTGCTAGGTACCTGCACACCATAAAAATGTTTTTTTATACAGAAATAGTTGTGAAATGTATAAAATATGCTTACATTAAAGAAAAAACATAGGCAGAACTAGCCGCATTTAACCCAGGTATGCATCTATTGGAATCTTCTCTACATGTATTTTTAAATGGTCTCCTCAGTCTTTCTTTATAGAAGCCTCTTGTAGTTTTCTGCATGGCAGCATTCCAGTTGGGAGAAGGAAGGGCAGTACTGCAAGCCAATCAGGCTTTTTGACATTGATCAGTACATAGGGAGCTGGTTGATTGGATGGCAGCGCACAGGTTTGCCTCCTCAGTATGTTGCTGTTCCTTCACTATCCAATCACAAGCTGAGATGGTCCTTGACCAAGGAATATTGCTTTAACTACTGTAGGAAAAATGAAGTCATGTAACTTCTGTGGTTTTTGACAGGAAAGTGTGAATTAGAAAACTGAATGAACAAAATGTATACAATTATGTGGAATAAGACATCCATTTTGTATTTCAGCTGTAGCACTACTCCCTTAGGAGTCGCTGAGTTTTGGGTCCCCTATAGTCCTGCACAGCCAGGCAACACGCATTTTCTTC
Source organism: Staurois parvus (assembly GCF_062004578.1). Taxonomy (NCBI): domain Eukaryota; kingdom Metazoa; phylum Chordata; class Amphibia; order Anura; family Ranidae; genus Staurois; species Staurois parvus. The sequence continues at coordinate 29,452,442 of NW_028317821.1, forward strand.
AGATCTTGCACACTGGAGACAGTAAACAGTCCTTGTGCTTTTTTTTTTTTGGTCTTATTAAGATGTATTAAACTTGGATAGGGTTGAGGGATGTATGGAATGCCCAAGGAAACTGCAACTTGAGGACAACTCCTTAGCAACTATGTACAAGTCCACAGATAAAGATTATCTTCTTGGAGAGCTCTCCAGCCCTTCTGATGTGCCACCTCAAACCCCAGATGAAATCTTCTCTTCATCCAGTTGCCTGAAGGAATCCCTGAGCAAGAGGATGTAGAAACTGCCACTTTAGCAGAGCAGCTCAAGACGAGGAGCTAGTTGGTTTGGCCACCTGCAAGCATGTGGGTTGGTGGCTGCCTTCAGGCCTTACACTGGGAAGGCTCCTTCCCTGCTTCCCAGGCTGTCCTCTCTCAGGGGATGGTTGAAGCTGAGAGATCCTCCCTTCCAGTTCCTGTCTGCAGGTAGGCCCCTTTCCTGGGCCCCCTCCCAGGCTCCACACTCCAGCCTTCATTTCATCTTCCACCTGACACTACTCCATTGCTGATCAGGCTCTCTCATATATAAGGGCTGACCTGGCTCCATGCCAAACCTCCTGCTTAGGGATTGGCCAAGATCCCTTAAGTATGCAGATCAGCCCTTCCTAACCCCCACCCACTGCCTTCTAGAAACTTCTTACGTTTTTAGAGCAGGGGGAGGTATCAGGGAACCAATCTGAAGAGCCTTAAGCCCTGACCTGAAAATTACCTCGCTGATTCATCTCCGGCTAACTCATACCAGGCTGCTACTCAGCCCCTAGCTAAAAACCTATCTAGCTCCCCCTAGCTAACTAGAGGGGTGCTACACAGCTTTGCATGTAGATAATGGCTAGCACATGATAACACTCTACTACATCTTGGAATTTAGCTGTTTGCCTTCTCTTCTACTTTAAATTGTCTTTTTAAGAGCAAATTTTGCCTAGTAGATTTTTTTTCATTAATTGAGCGCCTAAGACCAAAGACTATGTCTGAAAAAATGTTGATCTATTTGATAATGTATTTCCTGGATTTTTCTTAAAATACATACAGCACCATATCTGGACAAGCCATTAAGTATAAGAGCATTTTTGTTTAACTCTCAAAACTTTCCATGTTTTATGCAAAAATAGATGTTCCCAACAGATAAGGTTATGCTTTCAAAACAGTTTCCATTCATTAACCACAAGCACTTTACCTGATATGACTGCTGTGGAGAATTGGAGACGCTCCTTGGGTTCTGGAAATTGTGTACTGCAGGGGGAATTGGGAGGAACTGTGGTTTGTAGCAATAGCACCGCAACTAGGCCCTCTTTTCTCTGGGGACATCACCTGGTGGCCTTTGTAAATGCTGCAATCCCTCATATTATAACACCGCATTGAAATAATTGACCTCTTTTTCACTTGCAGGAGTTTAGGACAAGTATGTTTATTTTCATTTGTTGTAAAAAGAATATTAATGTTTTTAATAACTTTTGCCTACTAGTCTCCAGAAATCCATAAACAAGCACCTACCTATATTATAGATGGCCTGTTAGATTGGCAGCCATGTAGGCTAGCTATACATGATATGAACTTTGCAAGGGATGTGACAGAATCAAGCATGATATGTGATCATACTACTGTGTTTTTAACTAAACATTAATAATCAGTACTTCTAATCAGGGCTGTCTTAAAGCGGAGCTCCACCCAAAAAGGGGAAGTTCCGCTTTAAGGACTGCTCCCCCGCTCCCCATTAAGGATTGGCACCTTTAGGGAGTGGGGGGGGAGCGGGTACCCGAATTTGACAGGTACCCACTCCCACTTCCAGTCCGATCGCCCAGGCGATCGGAAACGGAAGGTGTCCTCCCACCCTCCCTCCATGTAGTCTTTTGGGACATGTGACAGGTCCCAGAAGACTACAGAACCATTCATGAAGCGCAGCACTACACGAGCATGCACAGTGGGTACCCGGCTGTGAAGCTGCAAGCTGTCATAGCCCGGTGCCCACACTGAAGATGTGGAATACAGGACGGCCGTTGGAACGGGCTGCGGGGGACACACCGCAGGACCGAGATACAGGTAAGTGACTGTTTTTTAAAAATCAGCAGCTACAGTTTTTGTAGCTGCTAACTTTTATTTTTTGACAGCGTGAGTGGAACTCCGCTTTAATGAATGAGTCCCCCTTGATAATCTTGCATTACATCATACTTGCCAACTGTCCCAGATTTGCTGAGATAGTCACACTTTTTACTAAGCTGGCCCCAGATGGCCTGGGCAGCATCCCAGAACCTGTACTGTGCTCTCCTGACTCCCCTCTGTACTGTGCCCTTTTGCCTCCCCTCAGTCCTGTGCCCTTTGTGTAAATTAATCTTGAGTTATGGCATTTTTTATTGATTAATCTTTTTTTATTGAAAGTGCTAATAAATGTATGTTTAATTTTGTCAGCTGTTTACACTTTAATTCTTCAGAGTAGGTGCCTAAATTGGGGCAGGCTGGAGGGGGCCCCAGTGCGTTACTTTGGCCAGGGGCCCATGATGCTATTAAGACGGTCCTGCTGCTAATAAGCATCAAAAGCACTGGATATGCCACATAGCAAGTTATGCTGGAAGATCTCTGAATGACAAACAATGACCATTCCCTTGTATGTTGGGGAAAGAAAAGAAACATTTCCCTGTTCAATTGAAGTGTCCATATGTTGACCAAATCAGGAAAAAGATTACAGTGTTGCAAGGAAAGATGAGCATAGCTCTCATCACTCCATGCTTTCTCTTAACCTGCCTGTCCTTAGAAAGCCTTAGCTTGAAAATCAGTGATTACAGTGAAATCTTTATGTTACTTTCCTGAAATCCCCTTGTTATAAAGGGGGTCATTTACTAAAGGCACTTTGCAAGAGAAGTTGCATTTTGCAAAGGAATTTGCCCCAGAGTTTAGCGAATGTGGTGAAGCTCTGCTGACGCACAATATAAAGGGAACATTTTCAAGTGAGCTTATATTGGATTGTCAAAAATAATTATTGTTTGTATTGTCGTTACAATGCTGATGTTAGAAACTGAAAGTATATGCTGTGACCGTAGATCTCCTCCTTTAAGGCAGAGAGATGCAAAGTAGCATTTGTATATTCTAAATTTCAGTCATCAGTCATCTCAGTTAAAGCAACCTAACAACTAAAAAAAAAAATTAGTTCATATATATATATATATATATATATATATATATATATAAAATAGAGAGAGAGAAAGAGAGAGAAAGAGAGATTTATCCCTTGCAACCCTTAGTTTACCCCAGTTACCCCCTAAGGAACTCCATCTTGCCATTTTGTTCTTCACTACATACTTATTATTTTCCTATTGATTTTCTTTTGTTTATTTCTATTTTTTTCTGGTTAATAATTTTTTGTTCATTAACCACTTACTCCCATTCTTGACCAGGCCATTTTTTGCAATACGGCTCTACGCTATTTAACTGACAATCGCGTGGTTATGCGATGCTTTTTGGTGGTATTTGATCACCTGTGCATTTTTTATTTTTTGGTCTATAAACAATAAAAGACTGACAATTTTGAGAAAAAAAGAATATTTTTGACTTTTTGCTATTAACCTTCCTGGCGGTATGATTATGTCAGGAATTTTGTACCAAAAGCGGTACCATTTTTTTGCATGGAAATTTGGTGTTATATATTGTAGGCCTGCAATTCTTAGTAATTACTTACTTAATAAATACTCAGAAAAATAATAATATAATAATAATAAATTTAATTCAATAATATAATCAAACCAAAAACACTGAAATTTGAAATATAGCGCCAAGTTCGCACATCACTGAGCAAAATCGCAAAATCGTTTTCAGTGTCTGATGACGAATTTCCCCCATGAATCATCACTCAATTCTGCAAGTAGTTCTGATTTACTATCGCTGTTCTCTAGCCGGTCTAAAACCGATTTTGACCTAAAGGGACGCTTTTTGGACGCCATGGACTTTTCTAAGTTTCCAGGCAGAAAGAACAGTCAAAATGTAGGCAGGGCACAGGACAAAGCAGTAGGGACAAAATATATGTGAAATGCATTGAAACAGCAATGTTTTACTATATAATAATCATTTTTTTAAAAAAAGACATTTTTTAAAAATCTCACATTTGCCGCCGGTTCCGGCGCCCGTACGTCCCGACATCACAGGGACCGGAACACGGAAGCTGGATGCCGGCATCGGCCAGAGGAGATGGCCGGGGACGCTGCAGGGGACACATTGCGGGAGCGAAGAACAAGGTAAGCGCTGCAGGGACTCCCTGAGCAACGCCGCATGGTAAGCCCGAGTGTAGCTCGGGGTTACCGCTCTTGGTACTGAAATTTTACCCCGAGCTACACTCGGGAATACCGCCAAGGAGGTTAAACATGTCCAGTAAAAAATTGAAAAAATCTAATTTCATTACAAATTTAGGCCAAAATGTATTTTGCTACATGTCTTTGCTAAAAAAAAATCCCAATACGTGTAAATTAATAAGGTTATAGCTTCTACAAATGCCAGTATATATATACTGGAATTTTTTTATATATTTGTTAGTAATGGTGGTGATCAATGACTTATAGCAGGACTGCGGTACTGCGACGGGCATTCTGACACTGGGAGGAGAACTGACTAACTGTCACTGACATCCCCAGTGACACTAATACAGTGATCAGTGCTAATAAAAAGCACGGATACTGTACTAATGGCACTGGGCAGGAAGGGGTTAACATCTGGGGCGATCAAAGGGTTAACTGTGTGCTGTTTTACTGTGTGCTCTGTGTGTGTGTTTTACAGTGTAAGCACATTGCTTTGTATTGCTCTGCTATTCAGAGCAATACAATGAAAAATAAAGTGCAGCGCTTGTAATAAAACTATGGTGGTGGAATCGGTCTATATCAATATGAATACTCCAGAAATCCGCCAATATATAATAGCTGTAGAAAATGGTAGGATTGTGCACTTACCAGATGCGCATCGAATGTGCGCATATAAAGAAATTCCTCCTCAGGGACTTATGGTAATGATGTATGATGGATAACTGTAGGGCATCCGTCTAAGAATGGGCAGCTCTGCAGTCAGTGGAAGATGTCTGCTTGGCTCAGGGGCAGACTGACAACTCATGGGGCCCCCGGGCAATAGGGGATCATGGGGCCCCATGAGTTGGAATCCCTGTAAACAGGTGGCTGACCCTAAAGGAGACCTCTGGAGCCTAGCAGACATCTTCCACTGACCGCAGAGCTGCCCATTCCTAGACAGATGCCCTACAGTTATCCATCATACATCATTACCATAAGTCCCTGAGGAGGAGTTTCTTTATATGCGCATATTCGATGCACATCTGGTAAGTGCACAATCCTACCATTTTCTATAGCTATTATATATTGGCGGATTTCTGGAGTATTCATATTGATATAGACAGATTCCATCACCATAGTTTTATTACAAGCGCTGCACTTTATTTTTCATTGTATTTCTGAGGTTTCTTTTGGTTGCCTGAGTGTACTAGCTGCTGCACAGGGAAGCGCTCACTACCGTATATATATATAAACTATGCAGAGCAATACAAAGCAGCATGCAGGAGCTGACAGAGGAGAGATCTGTATTGTTTACGTACAGACCTCTCCCCCGTCAGTGTTCCTCAGCGATCACCGGGTGCCAGAAATGCAAAATCTCGTATATATACATAATTGTGCGCATCCCTGTTGCCCTGTAGCAGTAGTTCTGCTATAGGGCGGTCTGGAAGCGGTTAAAGTGGTTGTAAGGGTAATTTTTAAAAAAATAACAAACAGGTTGATACAATGGAATGCAATTTCACAGAGTGGCCATGAACCTTCCTCGCCGGTGCTCCCAGCTCCTCCTCTCTGTCCGTGCACCCATAGAAAACTGCTTCCCATGGGGGAACTTGTGCATGCTCGCTCCCAAGACTTGCTGCTGCATCCAATGACTCAGACAGCTGGACTCAGCTTTGATTGACAGCAGCGGGAGACGATGGCTGGTGGAGCCCCAGCAAAGCCATTGAGACCTGGAAGTGAGGGGAGAGAAGAGCTGAAGACGTGCACAGCGCTGGATCGAATGAGGGCTCAGGTAAGTAAAAGGCAGGAGGAGGGACGATTCAGATGCCTAAACATTCTTTACCTCAATGCAAAAAATAAGGTAAAAAATGGTTAGGCTTCATAAGCACTTTAATTAATTTTGTTCAAATATCATTTGAAATAATGTATCATTATTTTTATGTGATTTGAAATAGGACAAATTATTTGATAAAATATATACTTTTTATCTACAGCAGGGATCTTCAAACATCGGCTCATGGGCCACATCTGACCTGCTACAAGATTTTAGAGATGTATTCTCAATGGAAATTAAAGTCAGCAGGTTGCTGCCTGTCCTCTCTGCTGCAAACACCCCTATTAAACCCCCCCTTCCCACACCCAGACTCTGTAAGGGGGGAACTGTGATGGGGACACTGATCAGGACCTGATGTAAGGTCTGCCACTAAATGCCCCTCAATGTTAGCCTATGTGTCCATGGGGCAGCTCTGCACAGAAACCAATCGCCTTTCAGTTTTTTCTCAAAGCTTGATTGAATAAGCTGGAGTTAGAATCTAATAGGATACCACCACAGCTGCACCAGATTTTGCACTCTCCAGTTTTTCTGGGGCAGAAAAAACACCCAGCACGTCTAAACATGAGCAAATACATCTAAACGCACCTAAGTACTAGGCGTGAGAGTTTTTTTTTTCATTTGAATGGCCAGAATAAATTATTATTGTGGCCAAAGAAATAAAGAAAAGCCCAAGTGCTTGGTTTACCTAAATGCATTTGCAAAAACATGGCTGAGGCACACTTTCTCCTGCTAGGAGAAAAATGTTTACAAGAGCCCCAGTGTGTATGAAGCCTAAGATTTAGTTCCCATCTGTGTGGGTGGTGTTGCTGCGGGACCCGCATAAATACCTACAGCCGCACCACCCACACAGAGCAATGCGGGACCCGCACAAATACCTGCAGCCGCGCCACCCACACAGAGGAATGAGGGAACCCGCACAAAGACATGCAGCCGCGCCGCCCACACAGAGGAATGCGGGACCTGCATAAATACCTACAGCCGCGCCACCCACACAGAGGAATGCGGGACCCCACAAATACCTGCAGCCGCGCCACCCACACAGAGCAATGCGGGACCCGCACAAAGACATGCAGCCGCGCCGCCCACACAGAGGAATGCGGGACCTGCATAAATACCTACAGCCGCGCCACCCACACAGAGGAATGCGGGACCCCACAAATACCTGCAGCCGCACCACCCACACAGAGGAATGCAGGATCTGCAGGCGGGTGCCATTAATTCTAATGACAAGCTGCCCTCACTGTACATCACAACCGTACTGGGAACCTCGATTCCCGGACGGGCTGCAATTTCCCAAGTAGCGCAGAGACTTCTTCCCTGCGTGTCCCAAATGAATGGGCTCTCATGCCTGCGCAAATCGAGGCCTGCATGGCTGCACATATGTGAACCAGGAGTAAGAGCGGCTCCTTTGGCAACACTGATGACACACAACTCTGGCGGGGACCCTAACATAAGGAGGGACTGTGATGGAGACTCATATATAGTGGGGAACTATGATGGGTTTCTGATGTAAAGGGGACTCTGATTTGGTCCACAGGGGGTGTACAGGCGTGAGAGTTAAACTAGTTAAGTACTGTACAGTGAAAACACATAAATTAGCTATTCTGGTCTACTGCTAAACACATAGCTTCTGCTAACAGCTAATAGAAAAAAAACAGATTGTGGAAAAATAATTTTTTTTTAATATAAAAGCTATTCCCCTTAACATGAAAAGTATCAATAATCTATATTTGCCTCTGTCTTCGATACCTCCTAAAAAAAGGTCATTTTAAGGGGCTAAACCTCACCTTCATCTGTTCCCTACATCTTCCAGCTCCAGGTCAGGATAAAGCCCAGCTGAGGTCATTAAATACCCACAGTACCAGTCACAGCTAGGCACCAGACCCTAGATACTGGCCTAGGTCATCATGGGCAAACTAGAACAAAGAAGACATCTGTGTGCAGTTTTGGGTGTTATTTCATTGTATGATAACAGAACTGGTGAGATTTCCTTGTATGGAAACAAAGTTGTATCTGCTCTGCTACGCATTGTCTGCCTTCCATGAAGCAGCTACACCTGCAGTTATGACTACAGCTTAATATATATTCTACACATAAAAAACCTTGCAAAGTAGGCAGGGTCTTTCAAACTGGGCTATGCTAATTGCTAGTTAATTCACTTAGAAAATCAACTAGGCTTATTGTTGTGTAATTTATGCCTAGATCTACCAGTTTTACATTTTTATTACAGACAGAATGATGGCTTGAGACAGACAGACAGACAGACAGAGACAGACAGACAGACAGACGGATGGACGGACAGACGGACGGACAGACGGACAGACGGAGAGAGGGAGAGAGAGAGAGAGGGGGGGGATAGATAGAGAGAGGGATAGATAGATAGATAGATAGATAGATAGATAGATAGATAGATAGATAGATAGATAGATAGATAGATAGATATGGGGAGAGAGGGAGAGATAGATAGATAGGTAGATAGATAGATAGATAGATAGATAGATAGATAGATAGATAGATAGATAGATAGATAGATAGATAGATAGATAGATAGATAGACAGACAGACAGACAGACAGACAGACAGACAGACAGATAGATAGATAGATAGAGAGGGGGGGAGAGAGGGAGAGAGAGAGGGGGACAGAGGGAGAGATAGATAGATAGATAGATAGATAGATAGATAGATAGATAGATAGATAGATAGATAGGGGGAGAGAGGGAGAGATAGATAGATAGATAGATAGATAGATAGATAGATAGATAGATAGATAGACAGACAGACAGACAGACAGACAGACAGACAGACAGACAGACAGACAGACAGACAGACAGACAGACAGACAGATAGATAGATAGATAGATAGATAGATAGATAGATAGATAGATAGATAGATAGATAGATAGATAGATAGATAGATAGTGTGATAACCACTTTGATTTATGAAATGTGAGTGCTACTCTTTTCATTTTGCAGCTGAAATTAGATATTGAAATGACTGTGAATAATTTCTTATTAAAATGCCATTTGCCACCCCAGCTGTTCATTTTATGTGTGAAGAATTTATTCATAGAAATTCTGTAAAAAATGAAAGTACATTATCCTTTTGCTTAAAAATAAAGGCTGCAATACCACTGGAATCTGCTGCATTTCTTAAAGATGAAAAGAACAATTATGTTATTCTTAATCTTCCCCAAATATTCAGTTTTACAACACTTTTAGTAGTATTGGCCAAATGAATGCAGTGCAAATGGATATGTCCATGTTCTATTTGGGAAACCGAGTCAACAAAATTAGCACAAAATAAAATATATACAGCATTTTGCCTATTAGTTTGTAGGACACAGTGAAATAAATCTGGACTTTGATTAGTCGTGCATTGTTAACCACTTCATGTCCGGACACTTTCACCCCCTTCCTGTCCAGGCCAATTTTCAGCTTTCAGCGCTATCACACTTTGAATGACAATTGCGCGGTAATGCAACACTGTACCCATATGAATTATTTAGCATTTTTTTGAGACAGATAAAACTTTATTTTGGTGGTATTTGTTCACCACTGGGATTTTTATCTTGTTTGCTATATAAATGAAAAAGTCCAAACATTTCGAAAAAAGTGTTTTTCTTATAAGATTTTGCAAATAAAACATATTTCTTCATAAATCTTGGCCAAAATGTATTCAGTTATCTTTTTAGTAAAAAAAATAATCCAGATTAATTTATAACCAAAAATTATAATTAAAAAAAAAAATTTTTTACATTTTAATTTTATTTTTTATATTATTATTTATGGTTTTTTTTTAACATACTGTCACCCTAGCAGTACAGTGTCACCATAGTGACACTGTACTACTTGTGGGGGGTGATAAAGATTTTTCTTTTTTTTTACACATTGCTTTTACACCCATAAAGGCTGTAAAAGCAATCATTCTTGCAGTCATTGAAAAATACTGTGTGAGCTTGTCACATGGTACAAGGCTGTTGTGAATAGCCTTGTACCACGTGATCTCTGTGATCATTCACACATTTCACACGTAGTAAGCAATGATGTCAAAAGTGACATCTTGCTTACACCTATTCATGTGATCACTGATTGGCCAATCAGTGATCACATGATTGGGACCTCACACAGAGGTCTAGTACAGTGATCAGTATTCCGGATCGCGGTTCCGCGCTCCCAGGGAGCACGCACAATCCAAAATGGCGAGTGCTGTTTATGAACGGCAACCCGTCCCTGCACTGCCACCGTCAGCTGTTTATTTACAGCGGCCAGATGGGAAGTGGTTGAAGTGGAACTTTAGTAACAAAAAAAAAATGTGAACAGGCATGAGTTTTAAAAAGACATGCTTTGTCTCTTTTGCATTAAAGTGGCTGTAAATCATATTTTTTATTAAAATAATAAACATGGTCTTCTTACCTGCTCTGTGCAATGATATATTACACAGAGCAGCCTACACTTTCTCTGCTGGAGCCCCCACTGGAGCTCTTGGTTCCTCCTCTTCTCTGTGTGTTATCATAGGACACCTGTGGGCTCACTACCCAAGCCGTGCTGTGTCCGTCCATTGACACACACAGTGCGGCTTGGCTCTGCCTCTCGATCCCTCCTCAGGGGATTTAATTGACAGCTTACAACTAATGGGACATTTTTTGAATGCCGAGAATGCATTATGGTAAAAAAAAATCTAGAAAAACTTTAAAATTTCTTACCTGCCTCTCTGCACTGGACAATGAGTTGCACACACGCAACGTAGTGTACAGTTTAGGCAATACTGAGATAAATGAACTTGTCATCTCGGCCCAGCCAATGAAACAGGCCAGATCAATACCTAAAAGCAGACTGGCCAAAGAGGTCAGTGCCAGGCAGGGAGCTGTGAGGCACTGCAGTGCTGGCTAGAAAGTGGGTATAGTTCTGCTTTAAGGAACCTGCAGATGTTGGGGTTGATTTACTAAAGGCAAATAGGCTCTTCAATTTGCAGGGAATTTTCCCTTAGCTTAGTGAATGGGGTGAAACTCTGTTGACTTTCATCATTCAATAATGTGCAAGCAAGAATACTGTATGTTTTTTTTTCCTTGCACATGATTGGGTGTACTTTGCAAAGTTAATTTTCACTACCTGCACTAAGCTAAGGGAAATTTCTCTTGAAAAGTGAACATCCTATTTTCCTTTAGTAAATCAACCCACTCTATGACACTTAGGGGTTTATTTACTAAAGCTGGTTTCTATGCAGAAGGGAGTCTGATTTTGGACTCTCCAGCTTTAGTAAATAAACCCCTTAGATTCCACTGCCATTATAAAGAGGCAGGTATGCTTGCAGTATTTCTGTGTGGACTTGCCATCCATTGGGTGTTCCATAAGAACATGGATATGAAAAAAATCTTTCATATGTTCCAGGAGGTTTAGTTTTCATCAGCATCAATGCAATAATGAACCCTGGCACACCTTAAAAAAGAAAGCTTTTGGATGAGCTTCTATTATCTGCTGTCAGCAGTAGTTTTGCCTTGAGCTATAGACTTGAGATTTAACCCTATATACCCAAAACCGGTTATGAAGGTAAATGGCAATCATCCTGTAACAACAAGTCATAGAGTTTCCAAATATGGTGTCATATTTTTTATTGAACATTTAGAAATTTGGTATGATTAACATTTTGCCTTTTATAGATAAGTGCTTAATGTTTGCTATGTACTAACATACTCTTTAACCTGAGCAAATCCTTTATGGAGGGTACATTTACTGTAAATCCAGCTACTTAAATGGAAGAAAACCTTTGCAAATATTTATGGATGTGATGAATGAGTCTGTGGTAGATTATAAACTTCCTTTTTCATATTTTTAAAATGCTATTTTTAAAATGCACCACCATTACGTCCATCTCAAGTTTGTTGAATAGAAAACTCCAATGGGACAGCTGATTTACTGTATTGCACATTTGTTCTGCTACACAGTACAATCAGGTTTTACCAGGTTGTGCACTATAGAGTATTTTATTTTCTATATATCCAAATGTTGACCCTGGCTGTTGTGAGCTTTACCAAGCACTGAGGATTCCTCATCCAGTAGCTGGAGCAGGGAGTATTAATCTCTAAGGCTTTGTGTGCAGGTTGCCTTTGAGATACTTTTGAGCGCATATGGACTTTTTTTTGTGAGATCTCTGGCTCTGGTAAGCAGTGCACTCACTCGGTGGACGAAGGTATACTGTAGCAGTTGTAAAGAGTCAGCAGTGGATTCACTGGATGACACATGCATGGACTTTTTTTCTTTGAAACGTATTATATGAAAGTTTCAGTTTGTTGCAGTCACTTTATAACATTGCACCAAGCACTTTTTAGGTGTTGTCAGAATTTGTAATGCACCTAATGTATTTATGAATTATTGCTCATTTTTAAATATTTATGCACATTGGTTTGCAGCTTTTTAATTGGTATCATCAGGGGCGGACTGACAACTCATGGGTCCCCCGGGCAAGGGGATCATGGGGCCCCTGTGTCTTTGCCCAAACTCAAAAAAGCCTATGAAAAAGGTACCAGGGGCATCTCATGGGGCCCCCTACTGACCCCGGGCCCTTGGGCAGTGCCCGAGTTTCCAAATGGTCAGTCCGCCCCTGATTATCAGTGTTGTTTGTATTTGAGAGAGTTTGCACGCCTAATTAGTTTTATATGTTGTTTTGGGTGTTGCAGTATTCAGACACTGTTTAGAGTCCTGTTTTCCCACAAAAGAAAATGTATTCTCATATATTCTGAATGAATGTATTGTACACTAAGCGCAGAGGTTTTACATTTATGATTGCACATTTCTTATCAAGAGGCTGACCAGTGGGAATGAACATACCATAAAGCAATATCAGTACAATACAGTAAAGCCGGGTATATAAATGGAGATAAATACACACAAAATCATTTCACAGTCATATCCCAGACTTGTGATCATTTACCTAAATGGAAACATTTTAATTGGCTTGGACAAGGAGGTTAGATGTTGGTTGGTATATTCTTCCACAAATGAGGAGAAGCGCAGATCATGGTGCCATCATTACTGTAACCTTCAAAACACTTTAAAGCCTATGTTTAACCTAAATCTCAAACATAAATATCAGCACAAAGGACATAACTTACCTTAAGTATGATGTATCCCTTGTGCTGATTCTTCTTGGTTTAGGAGTTATTTTTGTTTTTTCTAACTCCATCCCCCCTCCACCCTCGCAGCTGTGATCTTCTGGTGCGATGGGGGCTAATACAACTGAGGGGCTGTCAGGGGTTTGCATCCTGTGTCAATCATAGAAACTGTAGTAAAGCTACTAAGAAGGGCACAGCTGGGCAGAAAGGGCGGGCATAGTCAAGCTCTCTTGATGGGAGCTGCTGATAGACCCTCACACACTGGAAGATTGCTAGGGCACAGGAGAGATGGTGCAAAGGTAGAAAAGACATAAATATCTCATAAACCAGCACAACAGCACTAACTGCAAGTTGTGTCCCTTGTGCTGATTTTTATGTTTGCAATTTAGGCCAAACATAGGTTTTAATGCTTTAAATCCGTGGTCTCCAAACTGTAGTATTTATCCGCCCTTTGACCATTATTCAGCCCACTGCCAGCAACAGTGTAGCATGGTTCCTGCCCCTGACACCTACAACGGGACACTATTCCTCACACTGACAATGATAGGGCACTATACCTCCCACTGATACCAACGATGGGGCACTATACCTCCTACTGATACCAACGATGGGGCACTATTCCTCCCACTGATACCAACGATGGGGCACTATACCTCCCACTGATACCAACGATGGGGCACTATACCTCCCACTGATACCAACGATGGGGCACTATTCCTCCCACTGATACCAACGATGGGGCACTATACCTCCCACTGATACCAACGATGGGGCACTATACCTCCCACTGATACCAACGATGGGGCACTATTCCTCCCACTGATACCAATGATGGGGCACTATATCTCCCACTGATACCAATGATGGGGCACTATACCTCCCACTGATACCAATGATGGGGCACTATACCTCCCACTGATACCAACGATGGGGCACTATACCTCCCACTGATACCAATGATGGGGCACTATTCCTCCCACTAATACCAACGATGGGACACTATTCCTCCCACTGATACCAACGATGGGGCACTATTCCTCCCACTGATACCAACGATGGGGCACTATACCTCCCACTGATACCAACGATGGGGCACTATACCTCCCACTGATACCAACGATGGGGCACTATTCCTCCCACTGACACCAATGATGGGGCACTATTCCTCCCACTGACACCAATGATGGGGCACTATTCCTCCCACTGACACCAATGATGGGGCACTATTCCTCCCACTGACACCAATGATGGGGCACTATACCTCCCACTGACACCAATGATGGGGCACTATTCCTCCCACTGACACCAATGATGGGGCACTATTCCTCCCACTGATACCAACGATGGGGCACTATTCCTCCCACTGACACCAATGATGGGGCACTATTCCTCCCACTGATACCAATGATGGGGCGCTATTCCTCCTACTGACACCAAAAATTAGGTACTAGTCCTCCCCCTAATACCAAAAAGGGGACACTGTATGCTCTCACTGACATCAAGAAATGTTCTACTCCCACTGGGCACAGTCCGGCACTCCTAAAGTCTGAAGGACAGTAAACTGGCCCTTTGTTTAGAAAGTTTGGAGATCCCTGCTTTAAATCAATAGAATATGACTGAGCCTGATCATTTCTGGAGTTTTTTGGTGAATTTTGGGTTAAGGAACTATTGGAGCCAATGGAATTTAAACTAGAAAAGTGTCATCCCAGAATAAGTTAAATTTCAATTTCAAAAGCTTATTATGAATTAGACAAGTTAACCGGAAAGTGAACTTTGCTGAGAGCAAATAGAGGAAGCTTTGTGTAAGCTCTGAGGTATTATTCTTTCCTCACCCCCATGTACTCCAAGTATCATCAAACACACGGAAGGTAGAAGAGCGAGTCCCATGTCTCCCAAGCCTGGAAATACTAGGTATTTTTCTTTGTACCCAAAGTCCAAACTGAGCTGTTGAGGAATAAAGAGAAGGTTGGTGTGTGCAGCCTGGATTCCTAAGCGACCAGTCACCAAGCACCAGTGCTATCACATGGAAGGAAGAAGGTTAGGTTCAATCCCTCTCATGTCTGAAAGTACTAGGTATTTCTCTTTGTTTCCAAAGTCCAAACAGAAAGGTAAGAGGAAGGGAAGGTTTGTGTGCAGCTTAGATGCCTAAGCGACCAGGAGAGACTAAGAAGAGCAAGTCCAAACACAGTGAATGGAAACAAAGGGAAGGTGTGGCATGCAGCTGGGAAAGGTGGTAGTTAATCCTTTTTTTTTCTTTGCTTTTTTTGAGAAAACATTAATATTATACTATGTTACAAGATTTTGGAGTGCCAGCAGTTTGCACAGGGCTTTACAAAATGTATGTGTTAGGGATAGAATATCAACCGAAAAATCCAGAATAAAACATGATACAAATGCTATAAACTGAGTAGCAGTTCAGTGAGTAAAATAACTATTTGCTCCCCAAGCAAAACATGACTTATAGCTTGGTGGAGAAACCCTTGCTGGCAAGCACAGAGATGAGACGTTTCTTGTAGTTGGTTACCAGGTTTGCACACAACTCAGGAAGGATTTTGGTTCATCCTTCTTTACAGATCTTCTCTAATTCCTTAAAGTGTTACTAAACCCACAACAGTAAAATCAGTCTGTATATTCAGTAAAGCATGCTTGTTATATTCGCTGTGGAACCTAAGGGGTTAATTCTCTGCATTGTGTAAAAAGGCTGTTTGATCCTTTCTTCTCTGCCCCTCTTCTTGTTGAAATGACCACCTGATACAGACTGAATCCGTAGTCACATGCACATGCTCAGTTTGGTGTGTATTGCTAGAGAGGTTTTTTTTTTTTCTTGGGAGAGGGCATGTGATCAGTAAAGGGCCAATCAGCACTGTCCAGACAGAGGGTCAAGGGTTTCACATCCTCCTACAGCAGAAAGAAAACTCCTCCTACAAGCTTTAACCAGTGCTCTGCTGAAGTCACAAGACTGCTACTGATGAGAAAAGGTATTTAGCAGTTTTCATTTACTAATATAATTGCATTTCCATGTTCTATGTACTGTGGGAGATCAGAGAGAGTGAATGCAGGGTCCTGGGTTTAGTAACACTTTAAGGGAGACATTACAGTTACAATAAAATTTAATACAGGAGGATTCAGAGGAGAAAGAGACGCAGAAGAGAAGGATGATGCAGACTATTTTGCTCTGAAGAAGAGGGCATGTCCCTCGAATGTGTCAGTGGTAGTTTGATTCATGTGAGGATCCTGTGAGTTCCATATTCTGGATCACTGCCCTGATTCCTGGGTTTTGTACTACACTTTTATACTTTAGCTCTTGTGAGTATGTACTCACTAGTTTTTACATTTAATAAAATGATCACAGTTAGACACTAGTGCTTTTCACCCTTTTGTTTATGTCTTTCAAGATTCCTCGCTCTCAAGAGGGCAGCCATAGTGAAAGATTCCCATTTTGGCAGAAATCTGATGGTCATCATCTTGCTATATTTGTTCGGCTTTTCAAGTACCCATGAGCTCTACAATGTCAAAGTGTTGGTTCTGTTGTGAGGATTCAGAGGGCCCTGCTCATGAGAGCTAAAGGATTGAAAACATTGGGCAATATACTTGTAATGTACCAAACAATCACTTGTGGAGAATCAATCACCGTCATTTAAAACACATGCATTAAGAAGATTCACCTGCAATGAATGTTTGGTGAGTGCCATATTGACTGCTTTACAAATAAACCCCCTTAGTTTTAACTAATAATGGGAGGCATTTACTGTGAATTGTGTTTAACTATATTTGGGGTACAGGGTCTGATGAGTCAGTTTCACAGATGTTCAAATGAACTGATTTACTAAAGAGGTGGAGAATCTTCACACAACAACTTGTGTGAATATTCACTTTAATTATGCAAACATGTGCAGATGAAATAGGTAAACAGTTATTTGTATTTCCTGTAATTTGATAATTGAAGTGAATATTCACATAATTTAATATGCCAACTCCCATCTTCATGGCTTATGCTTTTCCTTGATAGCATCGCTTGGGGCGAAATTCTCCTCTTTCCTGAGGTCAATACAGGCCTGAGTGTGTACTATCAAATTCACTACTGATCATTTTATTTCTTTGTGCCAGAAACTAATGAAAACAAGCAGGCTTATTTAGTTTAGCAGCCCATAAACGAAAGGTAATGTGCAAAATGAGCTAGCCCATAGCAGTCAATAAGGCTTGAATATATTTCCTATCAGGGGCAGACTGACAACTCATGGGGCCCCTGGGCAATAGGGGATCATGGGGCCCCTGTGTCCTTGCCCAAACTCAAACAAGCCTATGAAAAAGGTACCAGGGGCATCTCATGGGGCCCCCTACTGACCCCAGGCCCTCGGGTAGTGCCCAAGTTTCCAAATGGTCAGTCCGCCCCTGTTTCCAATGGATTTGTCAGGGTTTATTTCTGGTTGGTAAAGTAGGGGTTAATACCCACTGCACATTGCTCTTTTACTTAAGTACAAATGTGTTATTTACCTTACATCCTTACAATTTTATGTCTTATAGTTTATTTCTGTGGCTCCTAGGCAAATATCCAGCCAGGAAGTCACACCCGTTAAACTCACTAGCATTCATGGTTTCCATGTGCAGTGTGTGATTTTTTGGCCATGGTTATTTCCTGACTATCTCAGTTTTTTTAAATCTTTAAGTGTTTATATGTATTTTTTGGATGCATCTTTAAAAATATTTCACATCTTAAAGAATTTGCCACTTAATGTAATGTATTTAGAAAACTAGGAAAAGGGATGCCTTAATATTCTGTTAGTTGGCACACCCATATATTCTTTACCTTAGAGCAGCATAGTACATTGATTAATAGTTTTAAGAGAGGGACATTCAAGTGGAACCTGATATTTGTCCACAGAAGCTCACAGCTGCAGATGGTAAGCTCAGCCAAGCTGAGATTTTAGAGAACAAAGACGGTAACTGCACTACATGGACTGCTGATTACAAAGTATTTTTGTGAGGTTACAAGAATAACAATGTGTAGCTAAAAGCAACAAGGCCTCGAATGTGTTTCATGCTGAATACGCTTCATTATACAATAAGCCCTGCAGGAAAATATACTAAATATTAGAATTAAAAACACGCATTCACTCATGTCAACAAATGAGCCCACCCAAACATAATTGTGTAAGCACACAGTATATATTATTTATTTATTTCAGGTACTTATATAGCGCCATCAATTTACACAGCGCTTTACATATATATTGTATATTGACATCAGTCCCTAACCCTCAAGGGGTGTACAATCTAAGGTCCTAACTCACATTCATACATACAAGGGACAATTTTGACAGGAGCCAATTAACCTACCAGCATGTCTTTGGAGTGTGGGAGGAAACTGGAGTACCAGGAGGAAACTGGAGTATTATGAGGAAACCCACGCAGGCGCAGGGAGAACATGCAGACTCCAGGCAGGTAGTGCAATGGTTGGGATTCGAACCAACAACCCTAGTACTGCCAGGCGAAAGTGCTAACCACTTAGTCACTGTGCTGACTATATATATAAATATATATATATATATATATATATATATATATATATATACACTTTTTTAATATTAACATTTATAATTTTTATCTTCAACATAGAAATACAGTATATATCAGAAAACCTTGACCGTTACATGGAAAGCAGTTAGTTAAACTGAATGAGTAGAAGCATGAGTTAAAGTACAACTAAAGGCAAAGTTGTTGTTTTTTGTTATAGTTTTGGATAGAGTGAAGAAGGATTTGAACACTTGAGCACTTGTCCTTGATCTTTCCCCTCTCTATTTGTCATGTTTACCACTATCACTGAAAGTCCTCATTGGAAGAGTTCCCCTTTATTTTTGTTCTGGGGGCAACCCAAAATTTGGCATTGTCTTTCACTTTCACTGATAGTTTGGAGGATCTTGGAGACAACCAGGTATTTTTTCACTTTGAAGGGATTTCTTCTCACTTTCTGTTTGGCTATAGGACAGGATGTGAAGGGAAATCTTCCCAATGGGGACACGGATGGCAACAAAAAAAAATCAGACTGAGTTATAACCCTCCCTTGCTATATCCAAAATGAAAAAAAAAAGTTTTGCCTTTAGTTCTATTTTAAACAGCCCAGGACCTAAGCTACACTTAAAGTGGAGTTCCAGTTGAATAAAAAAAACTGTAGCTGCTGGCTTTTAAAAAACAGAAACTTACCTGTTCCTCAGTCCATCGGTGTCCTTACCACGGCTGGTTTCACTGGCCGTCTTCTCTCCCTGGCATCAGCATCTTCAGTGTGGGCACCCCGGCTGTGACAGCTTGTGGCTTCACAGCCGGGTGCCCACTGTGCATGCATGAGTAGGGCTGCGCTTTGTGAATGGTCTCGTAGTCTTCGTAGTCTCGTAGTCTTCTGGGACCTGTCACATGCCCTAGAAGACTACGGGGAGGGAGGAGGACAACTTAGGCGATCTCACCAGAAGTGGAAGTGGGTACCTGTCAAATTCGGGTACCCACATGGGCCTTAACCCAGAAAGCAGCTTTCACTCCCGCCAATTGCCTCCCAATCAACATTAACCTAATATGGCCATGTGGCTATATTAGGTCAATGATGTCACAAGCATTCCTTTCCCTTGTGTATATGCAGGGCGGAAAATGTACTGGCCTCAATTTATGTGTGTTCATCCTTATATTCTGCTTCAGGGTCTGTGCACACTGGAGGCAGCAGGGTGGTTTTGATGCCCCATTTAATTGAATGGGCTGCAAAATGGACTTGGACCACAGAAAAAGTAGTGTAAGCGCTACTTTTTCAGAACTCGCTGCACCAAACCACATGATTCTACGGTAACATGTGACTTGGTGGCTGCAAATGTGCACCATTTGCAACATGCATTTGGGATGCCATTAACATTTAATTGGCAGCCACACGCCTCTTGCAAGAGCAGTGCATTAACCTGTGTTTTGGTATGAACATGCCCTCAAACATCAGCAACCACAGACATTGCAAGTTATGTGGCATACTGGATTTTTTGCAGCAAGCTAGACACCTGTTTGATTGAATTTTAAATGAAATGGGGCATATTTATAAAGCAGTGAATGTGGCATTCACCAACTGTTCACTGCAAGTGAATCAATCACTGTATTTTAAAACACATGCAAAAGGAAGACACACCTGCGGTGAATGTTTGTTGCATTTCACATTTACTACTTAATAATAAAAATAAATATAACTGTTAGAAATTACAGGAAAATACCATGTTGTCAAACTATCTGGCCTTTTTGTTTAAATATTTTTTGTTAGAGAATTCACCTATGTTTATCTATGTCACTTCCACACTGTCACATTTAGATAGGATTCACACATGTTTAATTTTTACCCTTTATGTTGACATTTTATAACATAAAGATGCTATCCTTCTTTATTTCTAAAGGAACAATATTATTTTGTATATCAAAATATAATTTTATTAAACAATTTTATTAAATTATTTGTAAAATGTTATATTTAAATACTGTCATTTGTATGACCATTGCAACAGTCTCAGCTGGGGAGATTTACTAAAACTGGAACACTCAGAATCTGGTGCATGCTAGCCAACCAGCTTCTAACTTCAGCTTGTTCATTTAGGCTTTGAAAATAAAACCTGGAGAATGATTGGTTCTATTGGTTTCTGCAGGGCTGCACCAGATTTTGCACTCTCCATTTTTAGTAAATAACCCACCATGTTATATTTACATACTTTACAGCTGTGTTACTTATGTTACGGTATTGCTATGCATTTTTTGTC
The DNA here is from genome assembly GCF_062004578.1 of Staurois parvus. NCBI lineage: Eukaryota > Metazoa > Chordata > Amphibia > Anura > Ranidae > Staurois > Staurois parvus. The sequence continues at coordinate 29,473,439 of NW_028317821.1, forward strand.
ATCTCCATAACACATTCTAGTTTTCTTGTATAGTCTTAGGTAGACAAGTCTACTGATGAGCTGATATCAGTAACTACAACTTTCGAATTGGATGTTTGATGTTTATAGCAAGTTCGTGTCCCTACAGGACTAAACACGTTAAGGGCCTTGTGGGTTCTAGCTGTCACTGTTATCCTTGTAATCATTGTAATTATCACAATAAAAACTTTGCAGTATTCATGTAATGGAGTGTGATTTGAGTGTACTGATTAAGCAATAGCAGTAATGCTAATTACCTCTGCTACTGTTGTTGAGTTATTTTGTTATGTCTTTTTTGCAGTAAAAGCTGATATATGGCAAAATCATTTCATTCATTCGCAGGGTAAATATAATGAAATGTACACCATCTCATAAATCTGCTTCTGCAGGCTAAGTTCACCTTTTTAAACATGTTACATGTTCAGCATGCTCCCCCCATGACGGCGGGTGGGGGATCTTCTCCCCACACCCACTGTCACAATTTGAAACAGCGCTGCCATGCTGTGTCATTCATTCCTGTGAATGAACAGACCTTCAGCCATCAGCCGCTTGCAGTTCTCAGTGAACTACGGGGGTGATGGTGAACACTCTCGTAGTCCATTGTGTTTCCTGCAATCAAGCACTTGCCTGTCTGTACAAGGTATGTTACATTTGTTTACCTGGAAAAAAATGTGCATGTATTATTTTTTTCAAAAGGTGAACGTATACTTTAACACAGTGATGCGGTGCGGCACATCGCATGCGATTCGCACAGGATTTCTGTGTGGTGCAATTTGAGCCATACATTTTGTATGGCCCAAATCGCACTGCATCCACACCAAAAGAGTAAAGGACCCTTTTTTAGTCCGCACTAGAGTCGGATCATCGGATCACATGGGTGTTCACACCCATGCAATCCGATTCTGCACAGCGCACCGCATTTTGCGAACTGATTTTGGGGTGTCGTTAACTTAAAATACACACCCTCAGTGGTTCGTATGGACAGGGTGCAATTATAATGCGGTGCGGAAATTGCACAGAAACTGGTGCGAATTCTGCACCACATCAGTGTGATCCCAATCTTAATCTCTTTTATTTATCTTGTTTATTTAGCCTGCACTCTCCTGTTAGCACCAAATACCTGGCACTGAAACTTGATCACAGTGTGTTATTCACTCAACACCTCCTGGATGGAGAAGGTGTGGATGAACATTACAATCTACTCAGCTCCAATTGAAAAAAGCACTGCATTAATTGAAAAGAATGCAAGGTCTTTTCTGAATGGAAGAGGTGCCGAATGAGCAACCCACTGTCATCAGTGTACAGCCCCGGAGCTACAAGTCTCATTTGGCATTGAGGCTGGGTTTACACTGATATGGTGCAGAATATGCAGCGTTTTCTGTGCAAATCCTACACCACATCACAATCGCACTCCGTTCATGCTAACTGCTACGGGTGTGTATGTTAACTGAACAACACCCCGAAATCGGTCTGCAAAACGCGGTGCGATGTGCAGAATCGGATCACATAGGTGTGAATACCCATGCGATCCGATTCTAGTGCGGACCCGAAAAGGTCCTGCACCTTTTTGGTGCAGGTGCGGTGCGATTTGAGCCATATATAATGTATGGCTCCAATCGCACCACACACAAATCACATGTGATTTGCACAGGAATGTGGTGCGGTTCCTATGGGAATCACATGCGATATACCGCACTGCATATATGTGAACCCAGCCTTACAAGGTACTGCAGACTGAGTAAATGTAAGAGGTTTTAACAAATGCTGTAGCAACTAGAGATGCTGTACACTTCATTAGAGATCATTTATTTTTATTGGGCAAATGTACAAACTTTTTTAAGTCAAATGCGCATGAGTAGTAGGGGTAGTAGTAGGTAACTGGAAAAAATATGATCCTTAATGTTGAAAATGATTGGAAAAAATTTTGATATTCACAGGAAAATTTCTGATACAATGATTGGGCCATCGAATGTTAAATTGAAAGAACGTTTCGGGTTTTGTATGAATTCTCATTCATTTTTCTATCAATGTATTGCCAGCTGTAGACTGCTGCTGGGTCCTGCCATTTTAGATGTGATGTCATCAGCCCCAGGAGACTTAGGCTAGCAATACACTGATAGTGGACTAAAAAAGAGAAAATCATTAAATTTCTTCATCCACGCTGAACAGCTGTTTTGCGTGGATGGAGGAATTTGCACTGCTGACTATTGTATTCAGAGAACTGCAGCTGTCTAAATACTTTAAAGGTGACTGCATCTGATAGGCCAAAAATTTTCCACATGGCTCAGTCGATTTTTAAATGTACTTTTGTCAAACCTGGTTGAGCTGTGTATGACTAACTTTACAAGTAGCACTCATATGACTCCCTATTGTATTAACTGTCTCTCCTCCACCAACAGTTACGTAAAACGTTGTAGGGAGGAGAGGGGTGGAGGACCTTGGCAGCACATAGATTGTTATGTAATAAGTGTTGTATACTTGGCTACATGCCTTCCTCTGAGCTCTGTGTCTGAGAGGTGGAGAAGCACCTCTGCTCCTTAACCCTTCATTGTCTGACCTGTACATCCAGACATCCAGGGTACCTAAGCATGAGGCCAGGCAGTTTCCCAGCATATGTTAGGAAGACACCCGTAACAGCCCCAGCCTGGTGTAACCAATGTATTCTTGGTTATGTAAATCCATAACTCACTGGTCCGGGCACCAGACCTCAATGCAGCTCACTCTAGAAGACACTCCCATATAGCTGATCAGGAGTAACAGAACATCCACACCATAAATGCCATTAGGCATTTGCTAAATAAAATATAACTTATTTACAGCCAGTTCATTCAGCCTTCCAGCTGAAGGTAGCAATTATTTGAAATTCCAACAGTACAAGCCTATAAGGAGAGGTAGAGTGGTGCGAGACCTCCTCACTTCAAGATGGCCATCCCCAGGTCCTTTCATGCCCCAAAGGGATGAGGGTAGTCCCAATCTTAAAGAGGATCTTCACCCTAGAAAGAAAAATGTAAAAGTCAGCAACTACAAATATTGGAGCTGCTGACTGTCAGCACCTGTGGTAGTGAGCCCCTGTAGATACTCAACTTGGGGCTCCCCAGGGCGCGGAGTCTAAGCCCCAATATAGACAGGCAAAAAAGGAGGCGGGCCAGGAAGTGATGGAAGGGAAGGAAATAAAACCTAGAGAACAGCAGACGACGCCCATAGGTGAGAACAGACAAACACACGTGAAAGGGATCAGGAACAGCACTGCAGCAAGGAGGTAATAATACAAACAAGAAACTGCAGGCTAACTTGTGACACTGACTTTTAATAAAAGGACATTCCCTAGTTCTTCACCAGTCTTTGGGTTCCCAGTGCCAGCATGTTTAACGTGGGAAGCCTGCTTTGACTCCCTTCAGCTTCACAGCAAGTTTCCCACTGCTCGTGCTCAAGCCACGCTGTGCTTTGTGAATGGTCTCACAGCCTTCTGCGAATGGTCTCCCAGAAAGCTGGGGGCAAATGGGGGGGGGCAAACTTTCACTCAGATCACCTAGGTGATCCGAGCAGAAGAAGCAGTGGGAAAAAGTCCTCAACAGCATGGTAGCCTAACTGGCTGTTCCCTGCCCCCAGGGGAGAAGCATGCTCATTAGGCCTCCTGCCTACATGGTAGGCATGGGGCTGGTCACCTGTATGAAAAATACAAGCCCTTCTCCTGTAACTATATACTCTACTTTATAAAGGGGTGCCCCTCATGAGGCAGGGCATGCACTCTCCTACCCCCTAAGGAGCCTAGTCTCCCATCTAACTGCCTCCTACAGTGGTACCTCATAAGGGAACTACAACAGGGCACATCTATGGCACTCCACTACAAAAGTAAATAACCCCTCTCCCCCCAGAAATAGAAAGGGCTGTCATGTGCAAGGAGGAAAGGGTCTCGACTAGTCAGTTTTTCTAGCAAGTTCAAAGGCATATTGCAAGTAAATAAAACAATATTTAAGGAAAAGAAAATGTTGCATTTAAAGCACTTGACTTTTGTGTTCTTATATCCAATTTTTTTGGAGTGAAGGAAAAATAGATATCCCATAAAACACTGTCTTATGTGAACATCTGAACTGTGTTTTTTACAGCTTTAAATACACCAAGAAATATAGCTGTTACCCAGATCAGTTGGATGCACAAAACAAATAACAAGAACTGTGAATAAAGCAATAAACTGGGATCGCTATCAGTCTCCAGAGCACATCAGTAAAAGATGAAATTAGAAAGTGAGAGTGAGTAAGTGAAAAAAGTCACAGCTTCTATAAGGTGTTTGCAATTGACAATTGAACATTTTTTCTGGAATGAGGTCTGAGTCAGATGGAAAAAAATGCGTGCTGCCTAGATCTAATTCAGAATGTACTCATTAATTTATGGCACAGTCAGGGTTCTACGATATTGCATATTTATATATAAAGTGTATATATATGTACAGTGGGGATCGAAAGTTTGGGCACCCCAGCTAAACATTTGTATTAATGTGCATAAAGAAGCCAAGGAAAGATGGAAAAATCTCCAATAGGCATCAAATTACAGATTAGACATTCTTATAATATGTCAACAAAAGTTAGATTTTATTTCCATCATTTACACTTTCAAAATAACAGAAAACAAAAAAATGGCGTCTGCAAAAGTTTGGGCACCCTGCAGAGTTAATATCTTGTACTGCCCCCTTTGGCAAGTATCACAGCTTGTAAACGCTTTTTGTAGCCAGCCAAGAGTCTTTCAATTCTTGTTTGAGGTATCTTTGCCCATTCTTCCTTACAAAAGTCTTCCAGTTCTTTGAGATTTCTGTGCTGTCTGTCACGCACTGCTCTTTTAAGGTCTATCCATAGATTTTCAATTATGTTGAGGTCAGGAGATTGTGAAGGCCATGGCAAAACCTTCAGTTTACGCCTCTTGATGTAATCCCCCGTGGATTTCGAGGTGTGTTTAGGATCATTATCCATTTGTAGAAGCCATCCTCTCTTTAACTTCAGCTTTTTCACAGGTGGCATCAAGTTACCATCCAAAATTTGCTGAAATTTTATTGAATCCATTTTTCCTTCTACTCGTGAGATGTTCCCTGTGCCACTGGCTGCAACACAACCCCAAAGCATGATTGATCCAACCCCATGCTTAACAGTTGGACAGAGGTTCTTTTCATTAAATTCTGTGCCCCTTCTTCTCCAAACGTACCTTAGCTCATTCTGGCCAAAAAGTTCAATTTTAACCTCATCGGTCCACAGAACTTGTTTCCAAAATGCATCAGGCTTGTCTATATGTTCATTTGCAAAGTTCAAACGATGATTTTTGTGGTGAGGACGTAGAAGAGTTTTTCTTCTGATGACTCTTCCATGAAGACCATATTTGTACAAGTATCTCTTTATAGTGGAATAGTGTACCACAACTCCAGTGTCTGCCAGATCTTTCTGGAGGGATCGTGCAGTCAAACGTGGGTTTTGAATTGTTTTTCTCACAATCCTGCGAGCTGTTCTGTCTGATATTTTTCTTGGTCTTCCAGATCTTGCTTTAACTTCCACTGTTCCTGATGACTGCCATTTCTTAATTACATTCCGAACAGAGGATATTGACATCTGAAAACGCTTTGCTATCTTCTTATAGCCTTCTCCAGCTTTGTGAGCGTCAACTATTTTCAGTTTCAGTTTTCTAGACAACTGCTTAGAAGAACCCATGGTGCTGATTGTTGGGGCAAGGTCAGATGAGTCTAGGCATTTAAAACCTTTGAGATTGACATCATCTGGTCTTCCCAGACGATGATTGAGAACAATCCATGACACTGGCAGGTTTCAGCTTTGCAAAGGGGGCAGTGCATGCTATAAATTCTGCAGGGTGCCCAAACTTTTGCAGACGCCATTTTTTTGTTTTCTGTTATCTTAAAAGTGTAAATGATGGAAATAAAATCTAACTTTTGTTGACATATTATAAGAATGTCTAATCTGTAATTTGATGCCTTTTGGAGATTTTTTCATCTTTCCTTGGCTTCTTTATGCACATTAATACAAATTTTTAGCTGGGGTGCTCAAACTTTCGATCCCCACTGTATATATATATATATTACATTTGATATTACATTTGATTGATATGCATTCAGGTGTGAAAAAGCTATCCCCAATAACTTCTTACAAAGGTTAATGGAGAAATACAGCCAAAGCTCTTTTGGCTGTACTTGTCCTGTGGATCAGAGAAGTGCAGTTTGTTTTGCACTCGTGTGACCCGTTTTCAGCTGACAGCGTGCTGAAGCCTGCTGTTGGCTGCCGCCAATCAAACTGTTCAGGCTGGGGAAAGATCCCGACTTCAAAGTTGGGATCCACCCCAGAGAGTGTAGCGGCACCTGGCTCAGCCTCTTAGCGAGCTGCTGAGAGCCTGAGACAGCCGCTTCCTCCCCCTCTCTGCTCAGAGCGGCTGTGAGAACTCATGTCATGTGATCGCTGAGTTCTCACACTTAGAGCTGTCGGGGGACAGATGCAGCATCGGACCGATGCTGCATCCATGTAGGTACGTATATTTGGGGGAAAAAAGTCCCTACTTCTCTATTAAAGTAGTTTTAGAAATTTCCAATGCTCTCCATGTTACAACAACTCGGCAAAAGAGGTTATGCCTATTATGTCTTAATTTTCAGTTCCTCCATTTCAGGCCTGTAAACTCTTTATGTTATTCATATGCTCCAATTCAAACTGTTTATATCAAATATACACTATATTGCCAAAAGTATTGGGACACCACTCCAAATTATTGGATTCAGGTGCTCCAATCACCTCCATGGCCACAGGTGTATAAAATCAAGCACCTAGGCATGCAGACTGCTTCTACAAACATTTGTGAAAGAATGGGTCACTCTCAGGAGCTCAGTGAGTTCAAGCGTGGTACTGTGATAGGTTGCCACCTGTGCAATAAGTCCATCTGTAAAATTTCCTTGCTACTAAATATTCCACGGTCAACTATTAGTGATATTATTACAAAGTGGAAGCAAAATGACAGAGCAGGGTCAGCACATGCTAAAGCACACAGTGTGCAGAAGTCGCCAACTGTCTGTAGAGTCAATAGCTAAAGACCTCCAAACTTCATGTGGCCTTCAGATTAGCACAACAACAGTGTATAGAGAGCATCATGGAATGGGTATCCATGGCTGAGCAGCTACATCCAAGCCTTATATCACCAAGTGCAATGTAAAGCTTTGGATGCAGTGGTGCAAAGCACACTGCCACTGGACTCTAAACCAGTAGAGACGTGTTCTCTGGAGTGACAAATCATGCTTCTCTGTCTGGCAATCCGATGGACGATGTCTGGGTTTGGCGAATGCCAGGAGAATGGTTCTTGCCTGACTGCATTGTGCCAAGTGTAAAGTTTTGTGGAGGGGGAATTATGGTGTGGGGCTGTTTTCCAGGGGTTGGGCTTGGCCCCTTAGTTCCAGTGAAGGGAAGGCAGCAGCATACCAAGACATTTTGGACAATTTCATGCTCCCATCTTTGTGGAAACAGTTTAGAGATGGCCCCTTCCTGTTCCAACATGACCAGTGCACAAAGAAAGGTCCATATAGACATGGATGAGCGTGTTTGTGGTGGAGAAACTTGACTGGCCTGCACAGAGTCCTGACCTCAACCCAATAGAACACCTTTGGGATGAATTATAGTGGAGACTGCGAGCCAGGCCTTCTTGTCTGACAACAGTGCCTGACCTCACAAATGTGCTTCTGGAAGAATGGTCAAACATTCCCATAGACACACTCCTAAACCTTGCAGACAGCCTTCCCAGAAGAGTTGAAACTGTTATAGCTGCAAAGGGTGGGCCAACTCAATATTGAACCCTACGGGAAAAAAAAAGTCTGGGATGCCATTAAAATTCATATGCATGTAAAGGCAGACATCCCAGTACTTTTGGCAATATAGTATATATAGCAAAAGTGACAACATAAAGACAGTGAATGTAAATGTGACTAAGTTAGGCAGTGTCAATCCTCCAAAAAGAGACAGTTTAGCTATGTATGGAGACTGGTGAAATCCTGGGGTCCACCAAGGAATTTTTAGATGTTCCCAACCACAGTTGGGGATGAAATACATTGGGTGCCAGTCACTTTGACAAATAAACTGGATATATATTTGGCAGGTGCAAAAAAGCAGAGGGCTTAGGGCATCAAATACCCCAAGCACAGTTCTGCACAGACTCTAGTCTTCACTCCAAGCTTTACAGAATAACAGCCTTTAAGCTGAGTCTGGAATTTCTGTAATATAGCAGTACCTTGCCTGGTGAGTTAAGGGTAGTAGAGAGTAGCATTACAAGTCCTCTGTGAGCCAGCAGCTGCACACAGCTATCCAGGACACCTCATTTGGGCAGAAATCATTTTCCTTCAGGCCACAGCTTGAGTGTAGCTTCCTTCATTCCAGGCAGGACAGCTCCAGACCTTGACCAAGGACTGACCTTCAAACACATGTGTAGGCCATCCCTAGACAACAGGCCTAGACAGTTAGCAGCACTGACAGCACCCCCATTCCCAGGCCTTAGGATTGGGGAAGACTCTTGCTCAAGGTTAATCCAAATATTTATACCCTTCCCCAGTATGCTCCACTGACAACAAAACTCCTAGTGGTTAGCCATCAAAGCAAAGAAATGTCACCAGCACAACAAGGATTCCTCAAATGGGTCCAAAGCTTTATTTTGTGGTTACCTGGTAAACACAAAGGTAACGTTTCAGAGCCACGCAGGCCCCTTCGTCATGTGTCACTTGCCCGGTGAAGGGGCCCTGTGTGGCTCTGAAACGTTGCCTTTGTGTTTACAATGTGGCCACGAAATAAAGCTTTGAAACAGTTTGAGGAATCCTTGGTGTGCTGGTGTCATTTCTTTGCTTTAATTGTCTACGGTTCCCAGTCTGTGGTCACTGCAGCACCCAACAATGTTGAACAGCTGTCTTCAAGCACATGTGCTATGGGAATATTGTGATTGGACTGGTGGTTGGCCAGACACAAATATTCATACGCCAACCATATTACATTTCCCCACACTACTACCAGAAACACTCCCTGATAGCAGGCAGTAGTAGGCAATGAGACTGGAATTAAGGACACCAACTGAAACAGTGCCATCTGTCTGTATCCAGTGCATTAACTGGATACAGGCAGACAGCACAAAATGTAATAAACATTCCTGCTTACACACACACACACACACACACACACACACATATATATATATATATATACAGGTGAATACATTTATGCTTACCTTTAGTTACCCTTGTTAATGCACCAATAAATCCGAATATTGTCTTCATACAGAGTGACTGGTTATTATTCCATGCTATCCATATATCAGAGTATCTGGGTGTGATGATCCAACTTCTGGGAGATATCTTCTTTTACCTTCTGATGAAGATTGTGTAGATCATTTGAAACGTATTGGGGCTTTTTCGGCAGGGCACACTGTTTGAAGAAATTCTATTAAATATATGACTATATGCATTACCCTGTCATATAGGGGTATCATAGTGTACTGTACATCTATCACCATGTAGGTATACCAGAGCAGGGGGGTTAACTGATCTTGTAACCCATAGTGATCCGCGGGATCAGCTTCAGCAGTTTGCAGCCTGTAAGGGGTTAAGTGTGGCAGCTCTGTGCTAAAGTCAGAGATCGGTTTCTTCGGCCTGAAACCGACACATGCGCAGTTGCTTCAGGGGATACATATCTTTACGGGATACTCCTTTTACCAGTACACCAGCACCGCTCCTTCCTCTCTTGAGGGGTGACACCACGTGTAACTGCACCGGGTGACACCAACCCTAGGGAAGCCTCTGTACCAGAGCATCTGTATTTTAGAATGTTCTCTACTTTTTAATCTTTTGTAAAAATAAAATCTATATATTTTTTATGTAAAAATTTCTATTTTTCTTTTGCTGCGTTAAAGTCCCAGGGGAATAATGATATTGTTATTGTGATATTGGGGGTGTGGCATCGCCACACCTTGAGTGGACCTATTCCTTTTGTACTTCTTCGAGATCTGTCAGATCTTTCCATGAACTGGATCCCCAGAGTGTACATGTTTATGACTGTGGAGGGGAATGAGCATCTCTAGCATCAGCCCTATCTTAGGAAAAACAATAGCGATCAGGTGAAAAAAATGAAGAACAACCAATCACTACATTCCCCCAAAACTGCTTTTCAACTGATAAAGGATTGCCAAAATACTGGATGATAATACAGGCCAGTACACATTTTGGTGCCTCGAATGTTAGACCTGTTTCTGGGTGTATTTGACCCACTGATTCCAAAAATTGCACAAATTAATCCCTATAAGCTCTAGTTTTTGAGATACAGCATAAATGCCATACTCACCAAAAATCGGAATATTTTAATGTTTTATTTAATCTCTTTATAGCATGAAAGAAATACATAAAAAAGTAGCCATACCCTCTATGGCAATCAATCTGCAATAATGAAACAGTATGAGTAGCAATCTACACACACCTCCTATACGATCAGAACTATAATGCAGTTAATAACTTACACATTAGAATCCAATGTTTCTGTTGTAAAATTACATTTGGAATTACGTGAAGCACTACCCCTTTGAGAGTCACTGAGTTTGGGTTCCCCTATTTCCTGCACAGCCAAGCAAAATGCATTTTCCAATGTCTAGTCAGAGTCAGTAACCAGTCCATGGGCTTGTTTTTGGGGGCTTTATTTGGGAAAAACAACTTGGATAGGATCTAGGGGTATATGGAATGCCCAACTTGACTTGAAACGATAACTCTGAGGACAAACATCCTAAATTCTGGTAAAAAATTGTGGATACTGGACTTTCTACTCCCTGCGAAGTGACATCAGTTTCTCTACGGATCAGTAACACAGTTTCTGTAAGGAGCACTTGGTCCCCTCTTTATCTGAACCTCTTCAGACCCCATTCGAAACTGCCCATCAACCTGACTGTCTTTGTAGAGTATCCCAGAGCAAGAGATTCTAGAACAGACTTGTAGCACTGTCCCAGGGAGATCTAGTAGGGTACACCTAGCAGTCCTCTCTCTTGTAGGCCCCAGGTGTGTAGAGGTACTTGTGTCCTGTAACTTTGGTTAAACGTTCAAGGCTTTCACTGAGCTAGTTTCTTTCCAAGCTTGCAGGCTGTCCTTCCTCAGTAGACTATAGGGCAGTGGAGCTCTCTCTGTCAATTTACTTCTACATCCTTCCAACCTCCGGCCTGGAGGCAGAACCCCCTTTCTCCGGGGTCTCCTCCTAGGCTACGCAGCAGCACACCTCAGCACTCCATCTTGCACCAGACTACCTTGCTGGCCAGGCTCTCTCGTATTTATGGGCTGATTATGCCACCTTGCCAGGCCTTCTGCCTAGGGATTGGCCAGATTCCTATATATATGCAGATCAGCACCTTCTGGCCTCCACCCACTATCTTCTAGAAACCAGGTACCAGAGGCCTGACCTGTAGAGCCCTCCAGCCTGACCTAACATCAACTCACTGACTCACACCCAGGCTTTTAACAAACCTCTAACTACACTATAAATTATGTACACCAAAGGGCACTACATCCGTAAACACTATCACTATATCTGCTAATCTGTATGGAAAAACACAAACAAGGAAACAGAAGAACAAGTTGATCAGCAAGATTTTCAAAAACTGACAAAACAATTTATATAAGTTTGACCAAATGCAAGTTAACTAGAGCTGATGCAGTTTAGCCAATGCAATTTTCTGAATCAGCACCCCAAATAATGCCAAGAACAGGTTTAAAAAGCAAGGCACCAAGAAAAAAGATTTTTGTTTGTTGAGTTTATATGTGTGGGTACAATTAAAAAAGTAGCTATTAGGAGACAAAACATCTAAACTAGCTATAGTTCCATTATATTATTTGAAAAGAATAATGTTATGCTGCAAATTTATAGCAACTGAAATAAAATTTCCTCAATTAGCCCCATGAGATACTTCAATAAACTCTGGAATAATTCATGTGTTTTGCCCAGGGGTAGGAGTTAAGGTTTCTTGACCATTTAATACATCTAAGCATGCAGTGTTTCTCCACGCTGTGATACAAATCAGCCCAGATACTCAAATGGCTTGCACAATGCAATTCTATGTTCTCATTTCTTTTCTCAGAGCCTGTGGCTAGCCGCTTCTTGAATTGCGAGCCTCATACATGACAGTAAATGAAACAATTATGTGTACTGGGGCAATCTGCTAATGTGCTGTCACATTTCCAGGTCAGTAAATATATTGATGTGGTGACTTTTCTTATTTACGCTATTTAAAGTTCATATTGAAGCATTAGTTTTTTTTTTGCCTACAGCCTTCTAAATTGCCAATACACTCTGATTCCCATAGCATATACTGAGTGCACCATCCATGAAGCTTTAATAATCTTTTAAATAATTAACTGGGCCATCCAAGAGAAGTAAACATGATGAGCTGTTTTATTTGCAAATATGAAAGCTGTGTTGTTAATATAAAGTGGATCTATCAGTACACTTACAAGTCTGCATGAGTAAATTCACGACATGTCACAATATACAGCAGCAGTATAATGTTTCACAAAAGCTCCACCTTTTTTGTCATTTACACCATGAAAAAAACTACTAAGGCTGAGCAGTGCAGTCTGGGGAAATGGTCTCAACAATCTGCTGTAGGCTGAAGGAAATGTGTTCCCAATCTATGCCCCCTCCCAATGTGTTCACATAGGACTAATATTGCAAGTTTGCAGCAAGTAACATGGGGGACAGCTGCAGGGGTTGATTTTCGTGAGACGTGTTAATGTATGGTGCAGGTTATAAAGGCAGCAGAGCAAAGCCACCAGGATTTACATGATTGTGAATTCTTAAGGAATGCATTTAGTGCAGGTATTGATTTGTAACCACTAGTGATGCCTGAACAATGATGGTGCTGGCCTTCTGAGGAGAAATGGAGATCAAGATGTTTATAGCAGTAGTACTATGATCTCTTTAAGAGGTAATAAATAACAATGTTATCAATTCATATTTCTTTCTTAATCCAAACAACTTCACCATCACTTTCCTTTTTGGAGAAAATACAGGAGATTCTTAATCATTGCATTTTTTTCCTGCATTTCTGAAATATCATGATCTCCCAACCCAGTCCATCCTCTTGGTTTAGATGAACCTGTTTGATATAACTCGAACGACACTCCAGCAGCGGCCACTGGCTAAGAAAGGTGGTGATTTGCAGTGGTTGGGGTTTTTTTTCCTTTGTTTAGAAATCATCTGAGATGCACTAACAAGCTTTTAACGGTTTCTCCCATACACAGCTGTAGATAGCAAAAAAATATAACTGGGCAAAGAGCCTCATACATAGTGGGGTTTATTTACTAAAACGGGAGAGTTCAAAATCTGATGCAGTTGTGCATGGGAGCCAATTAGTTTCTAACTTCAGCTTGTTCAATTAAGCTTTGACAATAAAAACTGGAATCTGATTGGTTTCTATGTAGAACTACACCAGATTTTGCACTCTCCAGTTTTAGTAAACAACCCCCATGTATAATACACATTTTGCAAAAATCTTGCTTCAAAGATAACATTTCACAACCGACTACATTCCCCAGGGCCTGTCTGGGGAAACATCCACATTGTAGGCCAGTGATGGCGAACCTTTTTGAGCCCGAGTGCCCAAACTGCAACCCAAAACCAACTTATTTCTTTCAAAGTGCCAACACTGCAATGAAACCTGAATATCGAGCTTTTGGTTTAGAAAAAACAACTCGTACAGTAGTGCAAACTAATTAACAGTACAGGGATGACCAGAGACTGCGGACACAGTACAGGGATGACCAGAGACTGCGGACACAGTACAGGGATGACCAGAGACTGCGGACACAGTACAGGGATGACCAGAGACTGCGGACACAGTACAGGAGATGACCAGAGACTGCGGACAGTACAGGGATGACCACAGACTGCGGACACAGTACAGGGATGACCAGAGACTGCGGACACAGTACAGGGATGACCAGAGACTGCGGACACAGTACAGGGATGACCAGAGACTGCGGACAGTACAGGGATGACCAGAGACTGCGGACAGTACAGGGATGACCAGAGACTGCGGACACAGTACAGGAGATGACCAGAGACTGCGGACAGTACAGGGATGACCAGAGACTGCGGACACAGTACAGGAGATGACCAGAGACTGCGGACACAGTACAGGGATGACCAGAGACTGCGGACACAGTACAGGGATGACCAGAGACTGCGGACACAGTACAGGAGATGACCAGAGACTGCGGACACAGTACAGGAGATGACCAGAGACTGCGGACACAGTACAGGAGATGACCAGAGACTGCGGACACAGTACAGGAGATGACCAGAGACTGCGGACACAGTACAGGGATGACCAGAGACTGCGGACACAGTACAGGGATGACCAGAGACTGCGGACACAGTACAGGAGATGACCAGAGACTGCGGACAGTACAGGGATGACCACAGACTGCGGACACAGTACAGGGATGACCAGAGACTGCGGACACAGTACAGGGATGACCAGAGACTGCGGACACAGTACAGGGATGACCAGAGACTGCGGACAGTACAGGGATGACCAGAGACTGCGGACAGTACAGGGATGACCAGAGACTGCGGACACAGTACAGGAGATGACCAGAGACTGCGGACAGTACAGGGATGACCAGAGACTGCGGACACAGTACAGGAGATGACCAGAGACTGCGGACACAGTACAGGGATGACCAGAGACTGCGGACACAGTACAGGGATGACCAGAGACTGCGGACACAGTACAGGAGATGACCAGAGACTGCGGACACAGTACAGGAGATGACCAGAGACTGCGGACACAGTACAGGAGATGACCAGAGACTGCGGACACAGTACAGGAGATGACCAGAGACTGCGGACACAGTACAGGAGATGACCAGAGACTGCGGACACAGTACAGGAGATGACCAGAGACTGCGGACACAGTACAGGAGATGACCAGAGACTGCGGACAGCACAGGGATGACCAGAGACTGCGGACATAGTACAGGGATGACCAGAGACTGTGGACAGCACAGGGATGACCAGAGACTGCGGACAGTACAGGAGATGACCAGAGACTGCGGACAGTACAGGGGATGACCAGAGACTGCGGACAGCACAGGGATGACCAGAGACTGCGGACAGCACAGGGATGACCAGAGACTGCGGACAGCACAGGGATGACCAGAGACTGCGGACAGCACAGGGATGACCAGAGACTGCGGACAGCACAGGGATGACCAGAGACTGCGGACAGCACAGGGATGACCAGAGACTGCGGACAGCATAGGGATGACCAGAGACTGCGGACAGCATAGGGATGACCAGAGACTGCGGACAGTACAGAGATGACTGCTGACCTTTGGGGAGGGAGGGGGAGCGGGTACCTGAATTTGACAGAGTTTTTTTTTTATCTTACCTGTTCCTTTATCCAGCTGCGCGCTGTCTTCCCGGCTTCTGTAGTGTGGGCGCTCGTCGGACAGCCGGATGCCCAGTGCGCATGCGCGAGAAGCGCTGCGCTTTGTGATTGGTCCGGCGGCTTCTGGGATCTGTCATGTGTCCCAGGTACCGCCTTACCATTCACAAAGAGCACTGCTTCTTGTGCATGCGCACTTGGGACCCGGCTGTCACGCACACTACAGCCGGGAAGACAGCGCGCTGCTGGATTCTCCTGGCGTGCCCACAGATAAGGCTCGGCGTGCCGGCTGTGGCACGCGTGCCACGGGTTCGCCATCACTGTTGTAGGCTGAAGAAAAAATGGTCCACACTTGTGTCATATCCAAGACGTATTTATTACAGATACTTCTATAGCGCCGTCAATTTACCCAGCACTATATATATATATATATATATATATATATATATATATATAGTACATTCACACCAGTCCCTGCCCTCAAGGAGCATACAATCTAGGGTACCTAACTCCCATTCATACATATGCAGCACCCTCCTACTTGGCTAGGGAGCTCTATCTCAATTGTTAGTCAGGAGGGCTGAGTAGCAGTCTTGGTGCAATATCTAGCAGGGTCAAACTGTGGTCAGAGCTGAGGGGCTCTGCACACCAGCCTTCTGGAATTTCCCCCTGTTCTAGAACTTTGAAGGAAGTTCTAGAAGCAATGGGCAGAGTGGCTGGTCTGTACTCTTAGAGGATCCTGGCCAAACCCCAACAGGAGGCTTGGCAAAGGGCCAGGACAGCCTTTAAGAGTGGCTGAGCCTGCTCAGCTGTAGGAGAGTTAAGGTGGAAGAGAGAGAAGGATGTGAGGCTGGAGGCAGGAGCCTGTGAGGGGGATCAGATGGAGAGGGGCTCAACTGCAGGCAGAGCATCTTGGAAGGAGCAAAGCTCAGGACTTCAATGGCCCCCTGAGAGAGGATCACCTGTGAGGCAGGGAAGGTGCGGCCCAGATAGAAGGCCGGATAGCAACCCACCAGCAGCACAGGAGAAGGACTGAGTAAGTAGACCTGCACCCCCTGAGCCAGATAGGGGAAGGAGTACTCTGGTGGGAAACCAGATTAGCTACCACCTGGGACTGTCTTATTGTCTTGGAGTGACAAGTACTTGATGCCCTGCTCAGGGATTCTTCCAGGCAGCCAGATAGAGGAGAGTCTGGGGACTGGGGTGGTACATCAGGAGAGGCTGGCTAGCTCGCCAAAAGAGGATCTTTTGCTGTACAGACTTGTAAATAGTTTCAGGAAGTTTGTCCTCAGTTCCAGTTCCATTAGGCATCCCGTACACCCCTTACCCCATCCAAGTTTTATCATCCCCTAATAAAACCTCAAAACAAGCTCATGGACTGGTCACTGTCTCTGGGATGCAAGTCTGAATGGAAAATGCATGTTGCCTGGCTCTGCAGGACTATAGGGGGACCCAAATCTATTGTTACTCCTAAGGGGGTAGTGCTACACATACTAGGGCCAATTTAGAGAGGAGCCAATTAACCTACCAGCATGTACCGGAGTACCCAGGGGAAACCCGCACAGGCACAGGGAGAACATGCAAACTCTAGGCAGGTAGTGTCATGGTTGGGATTCGAACCGATGACCCCAACGTTCCTAGCACTGAACTATGAGGGGAAGAGGGAGAGGGATGGGAGGAGTACCAGCATCGAAAGTGGATGGAATTGGCCTAAAGTGGCTATAGGGACAGGTATTTAGGAAATTGAATAGCAGACTATCTAGGGTTGCAAAATGGAGGAAAGAATGAATGAAAAAAGAAGAAAGGAGGTGGAAGGGAAAGGTGGCAGAAAGGGGTTAGCTTGAGAAGCGTGAGCATGAGGGAAAAGGTTTCTGAGAAAGAGGCACCATAAGTGGGAACCCACACCAGAAGAAAACAGGGCTGCAGAAAGAAAGTCCCTAAGGTCACCACACTTATTTGAAAAAATATCAGAGTTGGGTGCAGTGGCTGGTGTTTGGCCAACATAGTCCTCTCCTCACAGCCTACTCCAGTACACAGTGCTCTGAATTATCTGTGATTTACTACTATAATGTATATTTGATATTCAAAGCACACACACAGTGTGCAATACCCTTGTCTATTACAGTATACTACACACTCCACTAACTTCCTCATATACTTTACTGTACTGTATTCTACAGTGCGGTACAATGCTGCATGTATTAATTGCACCACATCTATTGAGCAAAGATAAAAAAAAGAGCATTGCCTAACACACTTGTACAGTACCAGATCTCTCAAGGTGGCAATTAAAGATGCATTATCTGCCTCCCAAATTGGCAATTAAAAAGGCATCTTAGTGTATACCTTTAATTTGAACCATTGCTTAAACTGGATCTAATGTGTCACAAAAGGTCTTGTTCTGGGATGAATGATATCAAGGATTGCTGAGAAAGATGCTGTAGTGTAAAAACTTAAAATATGCAGATGTAGGTATATTTTATATATATCTATATAGAGAGAGAGAGAATAAAAAAAGTCTACACACCCCTGCTAAAATGTCAGGTTTCTGTGATATAAAAAAAAATGAGACGAAGATAAATCATTACAAAACTTTTTCCACCATTAATGTGACCTATAAACTGTACAACTTAATTGAAAGACAAACTGAAATCTTTTTTTTTTTTTGGGGGGGGGGGGAGTAAACACAAACTAAAATAATGTGGTTTCATAAGTGTGCACACCCTCTTATAACTGGGGATGTAGCTGTGTTCAGAGTTAAGCAATCCCATTCAAAATCATGTTAAATAGGAGTCAGTACACACCCAGCATCATTTAAAGTGCCTCTCACTAACCTCAAATCAAGTTCAGCTGTTCTAGTAAGTATTTTCTGACATTTTCTTAGTCACATCCTACAGCAACAAATGTGTTTCCACCACCATGTTTGACAGTTGGGATGGTGTTCTTGGGGTCATAGGCAGTATTCCTCCTCCTCCAAACATGGCGAGTTGAGCTGATGCCAAAGAGCTTGATTTTGGTCTCATCTGACCACAACACTTTCAACCATTATGAAAAAATGATGTAGCGCTAACACTAAACCAAACTCATAAGGTATAAATATACATGAAACTTATATATAGGTGACAGCAAACAAAGTGACTGTTGAAAATAGTGACTGATCATAAAAGGTGCAGCCTATGGGCTGTGAATCCTACACATATACTGTGATCACACAGGGATCAGGAATAAGTGAAAAAATGTGGGCAAGATGAAAGTGAATAAAACTCCAGTGATCACACTACCGAATAAGTGAAATGATCTCAATTATGATCCAAAAAATTATATAAATGTGCAAAAATAGTCCAAATCCGACTATTACATAATAGTGCCCAGAAATGACCCTAATATGGTCCAAGTGATGATATAAATAGAAAAAGTCCAATTGGGACCAGTATTTATCACACAAAAAAAAAAACAGAATAAACGCATGTGTACACATGCAAATGAAACACAAATGAGTAAAAATGCAAACCAGTGTGCAACAATGACAAACACAAAAACAAAAACGCATGCGTGATGGTGCTAAAATGTCACAGCGTGAATATAATATTCAGGAACAACGCATGTTCCTTAAATGCAAATAAAAGCAGTCCAAATTTGTGTTTAAAAAACACCTAATCTTCCAAAAACACCCGCGAAAGTGGGTAATGACACGTGTCCACAGATGGCTGTATTACGTGCTCACTTCCATGTCTCGACCCGCTAGGGGTCAAAAATGCTTTTGGATCACTACACAGGATCCTCCATGCAAGAGACTTCTCTGGAATTACGTCCCTCTCTCCACAGTGGTCTCCCCCTCACGGACAGGTTAAGTGGCAATACAACCCTCTCCAGGCAAGATATGGCCAATTATCTCATTAAGACACAATAAAAAGCTTCTATAGCATAATACTGTTTATTTAATGAAGAAGTGTAAGCCAAAATCTTCAATATATACACTCACTGTCTCAAAATTTTGTTCAGAGCATTGAAAAAAATCAAACCTCATGTTTTTGGGTGTAGTACATGTAGTGTAGCAAGATGGCATCCAAACCGGAAGTACGTCACTGCGTTAGTCACGTGACATCATCAGCCTCCATTATATAGGGAGCCAGATGTCAATCTCTTTCCAAAGGTGGATCCCTAACACACTGCTATCCCTAATAGTGACTCTGGTTGCCATGATAATGTAGTCTAAGGGAAAAACAAGTGCAATACTCTGACAATAAAACGAGGATTAAAAACTCTTATTAAATAAAACCCCCCTTATATATTATACCATGAGTAATCATACGCAAATGGATAAAAGTTTAATATGGGAAAAGGATGCACTAATAGCAAGTATTTAATACCCTCTATAAGCCCAAAAACTGCCATTTTATTGCGGTCTAACATATAAAAAATATTGAATACAAAAAATGGGAACACACTACTACCATAAGGAGAAAATATTACAATATTAAAATATACATATTTTATTTATATTAATAATTAAAAACAGGGGAAAAAAACCCTAAATAATATTTACTCCTGAAAAAAATGCTAATCTCTGTCATTGTTGCACACTGGTTTGCATTTTTACTCATTTGTGTTTCATTTGTATGTGTACACATGCGTTATTCAGTTTTTTTGGTGTAATAAATACTGGTCCCAATTGGACTTTTTTAATTTATATCATCACTAGGACCATATTAGGGTCTCTTCTGGGCACTATTATGTAATAGTCGGATTTGGACTATTTTTGCACATATATATAATGTTTTGGATCATAATTGAGATCATTTCACTTATTCAGTAGTGTGATCACTGGAGTTTTATTCACTTTCATCTTGCCCACATTTTTTCACTTATTCCTGATCCCTGTGTGATCACAGTATATGTGTAGGATTCAAAGCCCATAGGCTGCACCTTTTATGATCAGTCACTATTTTCAACAGTCACTTTGTGTGGTGTCACCTATATCTAAGTTTATAAGTTTCATGTTTATTTATACCTTATGAGTTTGGTTTAGTGTTAGCGCTACATCATTTTTTTTCATAATATTTGCTATATAGATCTATGGGTATATGATTGGATGCTGGTAGCTGCACTCACTTTAGGGATTTAGTGTTTAGGTAGGAGTGCGGGAGGTTTTTACATTTAACACTTTCAACCAGTCCTCCTCTGCACCATTCAGATGTTCAGTGGTAAACTTCAGACGGGCCTGGACGTGCTTTCTTGAGCAGAGAGACCTTGCGGGCACTGCAGGATTTCAATCCTTGTCGGCGTAGTGTGTTACCAATTGTTTTCTTGGTGACTGTGGTCCCAGCTGCCTGGAGATCATTGACAAGATCCTCACGTGTAGTTCTGGGATGATTCCTCACTGTTCTCATGATCATTGACACTCCACAAGGTGAGATCTTGCATGGTGCACCAGACCTAGGGAGACTGACAGTTGCTTTGTGTTTCTTCCATTTGCGAATGATTGCACCAACTGTTGTCATCTTCTCACCAAGCTGCTTGGCAATAGTTTGGTAGCCCAGTCCAGCCTTGTGTAGGTCTACAATCTTGTCCCTGACATCCTTGGACAGCTTTTTGGTCTTTGCCATGGTGGAGAGTTTGGAATCTGATTGTTTGATTGCTGCTGTGGACGGGTGTCTTTTATACAGGTAACAAAATGAGATCAGCAGCACTCCCTTTAAGAGACTGCTTCTAATCGCAAATTATTACCTGTATGAAAAACACCTGGTAGCCAGAAATCCTGCTGAATGATAGGTGATCAAATACTTGTTTCCCTCATGAACATGCAAATCAGTGCATAATTTGTTAGACATGCATTTCTTTAGAATTTTTTGTTGCTATTCTGTGTTACAATACACCTACCATTTGAGTTTTAGACTGATCATTTCTTTATGAGTGGGCAAATATTCAAAATCAACAGGGGATCAAATACTTATTTCCTTCACTGTAAAGACTAGTTGAAAGTTCACTTTTCTCCACCCATACAATATACCTGGACAAGATGATTAACCATGGCAAAGGATACAGCATCATTACAGAACGACCTTGCAAACAGTTGGGCACCTACATGGCAGATGAGGTTCAACACTGAGAAACACACCTGGGTGCCTGTTCTGCCTCTCCAATTTAAAGCACTGCAAGTGTAATCCCTTATAACTGATCCAGTTGTGACAAGACAGTGGTAACTTGCAGTCTCAGTAGAATTAGCAGTCAGTGACTCAATCCAAAAGACATCACACAGATCATAGAAAGCTTTAATCCAAACCTTGTGCAGATCTTCACAGATGACCATCAGATAGGTAAACAAAAAATCACAGTATGTCTAGCTCCAGCAAATACATGTGCTCAGAATAGTAACTAAAGACAAGCTGAAAAGAGGGTGGGGTTAGCTATACAGAGCATCTCCTAGCTATGGAGTGAGGAACATACAAATTATTTAAAGGCACATTATATTGTCAAAAATACACATGCAAAATACATATTAGGAGGGGTTCCCCTGGGAGAAACAGTGATGGAAAATATCATATGTATATCATAGAATTAGCAATAACATGCAATGCTAAGTTGCAGCTAACAAAGCTAGCAAAATACACTCATGCATTAAAAAGGGCATATATTCCAGAGATAAATCAATAATTCTACTCTTTTATAAAACACCAATTTGGCCTAATCTTGAATAGGAATTCAGTTTTGGTCACCAATCCTTACGAAAAGCATTGCTGAATTAAAAAAAGGTCAGCAAAGGATAACAAATGTAATACAGATGATGGAGGACCTCAGCTATGAGAATTGATTATATAGATAGGTTATTCATTCTGGAGAAGAGGGGCTATGGTTACAATGTACAAATATATCAAAGGTGACTTCAGTGACTGTAATAAACTGTTTACTCTAAAGTTACTGGACAAGCAGCCAAAGAGTCAAGGAGGACACGCAGCCAAACCACTGGTTGAACAAAAAAAAAATCAGAACGTATATACACTGCTTTAGATGGTGGAAAGGGTTATTTAATGTTAGAGCATTTTAAATATGGAACTCCCTCCCCCAGGAAGAGTAACTAGCTGAGAATGTTAAAGCCAGACCCTCACCCCTAAAGGGAAGTTCCTCTTTTCTGCCTTCTCCTCCCTTCTACTTCAACTTTTGGATACCTTTATTGAGAGGTGAATCAGGTACCTGGTTTTGACAGGTACCTGCTCCCACCTTCAGAGGATGTTCACCTCGCTCTGACCGCAGCCTCTTGGGACAAGTCCCAAAAGGCTGTAGTACCATTAGCAGAGCGCAGCACGGCCTGCACATGCGCAGTAGGGAGCCTGCTGTGAAGCCTCAAGGAGTCACAGCCAGCTTCCCACAGTTAGCATGGCAGCACCAGGAACCCGAAGACCCATGAAGAACTAGCTCGGGTAAGGACAGCGCTGGATCCCTTGATGGGTAAGTGCCCTTTTATTAAAAGTCAGAAGCTACATTATTTGTAATTGCTAACTTTTATTGTTTTGTGGGGGCAGGAGAGAGACTGAAGATCCTCTTTAACAGCTTCAAAAAACTTTTAGATGTTTTATTCAGGTCTATGGTATTTGCTGAAGTGTTACTAAACACACAACAGTAAAATCAGTAAAGCTTGATTGTTTTACTCACTGTGGAACCTAAGGGGTAAATCCTTTGCATTGCGGAAAAAAGCTGTTTGATCCTGTCTTCTCTGATCAACCCCTTCTTCTACTGTCCCCAATCCATCTGCTGATAGTACAGAGCTCTAGGAGTCACTCTACATATGCTCAGTTTAGTGTGTATGGCTAGAGAGGTATTTTTTTCTTTGAAAGGGTGCACGTGATCAGCACAGGGCCAATCAGCACTGTCCAGACTGAGGATCAGGGGTTATGCAACCTCATAGGACAGTCAGAGCAAAATGAAAACTCCTCCTACAAGCTTTAACCAGTGCTCAGCTGGACATTGATAGAAGTCACAAGACTGCTGTATACTGCTGAAGAGAAAAGGTATTTAGCAGTTTATATTTACTACAGTATTTGCATTTCCATGTTCTGTGTACTGTGGGAGGCCGAATATAGTGAATGTAGGGTCCTGGGTTTAGTAACGCTTTTAAGCTAGGTTCACACTACAACGGTGCAGTAAATCCCATGTGATTCGCACAGGAACCGCACCGCATTCCTGTACAAAACACATGTGACTTGTATGTGGTACGATTAGAGCCATACATTTTGTATGGCTCTATTCACACCGCACCCGCACCAAAAACGTGCAGAACCCTTTTTTGGTCCGCATTAGAATCGGATCGCATAGGTATTCACACCTATGGGATCCAATTCTGCACATCACACCGCGTTTTGCAGACCGATGTCGGGGTGTTGTTAACTTAACATACACACCCGCATCAGTTAGTATGAATGGGGTGCGATTGTGATCTGGTGCCGAATTTGCACTGAAAACGCTGTGAATTCCGCACCGCATTAGTGTGAACCAGGGCTAAAGAGTAAAAACTATACATACACATAGATTTAATTAGATGCACTTGTATCTTTTTTTCTACTTTATAAACTATGCAACTATGTAACCAGATCATGACAAATAGTGAACTGACCTCTAGAGGCCAATCATATATAAAAATGTAGCTATCTCTAACCGGAAGTGTTGAAGGTATGGCATTATGTAGGAAAAGGAGAATGTTGTAATACTGTCATAAAACTGTCATGAAAAAACACAAAACGTTAAGTGTACTTATACAGTCTACCAAAAGTAACTCATCATTCCCTGCTCCAGATCTATACCATCATAACAATACCAAGGACCTCAATGTTGTCTATGTGCAGCCAAATCATCTTTGGGATGACCGTGCCTGCTCTATCAACCGCCATAATCTTCTATGGGGTTATTTCCCAGCATAAATGATAAAACAGATGTGTGAGGGTGCACTTATCCTTTAAATCAGTAAGGCTAAGAAATCCCTTTAAACCCAAAATATTCTGTATGTAGGACTTTTATAAATGTGTGCTAAGGAAATAAAATAAGCACTTTAAGCCCTATATTCTTTAAACAAAAATGTTTTTTAGTGAATAGACTTGGTGGTTTTACCTCTTGACAAATTGCCTGCTATGAATACATGCAGGATATTTCTCTGTTTTGCAGCTGCACATCTGATGAGATTTTGCTGCAGAAATATGACAGCTCCTTATTTTACATGAACCAAATCATACTGGGATCTTCTTCTATTGTGGGAATAAGAGGCTGTTTGGTTAGCAGGATAGTTATGTAAGAATATTTTTTTCTAGTTGGTTCACCCTTGGCTGTTATGGAAAGTAGGTCACTTCTGACGTCATGTAAGCATTCATCCGTCAGGAAGTTTGTGATATTTACAATATTTTACTTTGGCTATTATAAGCCTTTCATGTGAACACTGGATAGACAAACAAAAGGGGACAAAGATACAATGATTTTTATGAATTGCAGTCTTTTAAATTAAAGTAGAATTAAACTGATGCAAAGAATAATTGGTTTTGTAGAACACTGTAAATAAGGAAAAAAAATCCAGTTTTGCCCCGATTGTATTCCAGAAGGAAAGCATGGAAAGGGTGACAATGCAACATCTGAAACTAATAAGAGCTGTTACCCTAAAAAAAAAAGTGTACGTGAGCTTGAGACTTCTGGTACTTCCTTGATGGTTGACTAGCATTACCACTGTGACTTTGTCCGACTGGATCTTTATTGGAGGACCTTCCAATAGGATGTTCCATTACTGTAGAGACAGTCATTTCACCCAATATTTCAGAAAATGGCCAGGAAATGAGCCTCCTACAACAATCAAGTCCTCTGTACAGATGGTGCTCAGGGCTCAGGTCTTCTGCACAGACAGGCTGGGATCTAACATGAGGAGAATCCTCCAGAGAATTAAAAGGAGGGACTTCCCCAATGCCACAAACTGAACTCCTAAACCACCAGGTCAGAAACAACCTGGTCCTCTATGCCAAATAAATTGGTCTGTCCAGGTACTTGATTTTTGCATTGGAGGTCTGGAGAGAAAGTGGTCAAATGGACTACCTCAAAAGAGGCTGTCATTAGGTCCAAGACACTCATGAAGAGTGGAGAGTTGGATGATTCCAGGACTTGAGAACTGTAATCTGTTTTGAAAAGTCTAAAGAAAGATTAGACCGAGATACTCCAAATGATGAGTTCCAGGACTCATTTCTGAAGTTCAGAATCCATCCAAGCTGTTATCCAATAGAGCCTGTACAGACTATTCCCTCAACAGAAGACCTGAGATGCAAAGAGAGGCTTAATTGTAGGGCTACAACTGGTAATGTAGGTGGCCCTCAGTAAAGCACAGGAAATGCTGATGCACTGGAAAAAATGGGGACAAATAGGCATGCAATGTTGATGTACAAGGTGAAAACAGATCTGGCTGATTCACTCTATAATTTCTGAACTAGAAAAAAGGCAGTCATGGTTTTGCGATCCAAGATGGGGCTCACTTTGGGTATGGGAATAGTGAACAAGTAGAAAAATATCCTAGAAACCATGTTGTCACAAGAACTGAGACAATGGCACCTAGCAACAGAAGACCCAAGAGAACTTAATTAGGATCTTCTAAATTGTGCAAAACTCCAGTTTGTAGCCCTCAGAAACTATTTCATGAACCCATGTATTGCAGATGCGAGATTTGTAAGGACCATAAAGGGTTAAAACACATTTCCCCACCACAAATGAAAATTGTGCACCTAAATTCAGAGGAATACTGGTCTAAGAATTTTTCAGACAGAGTGCCAAGCTTTGTGGGTGGACAGGGAATCAAGCTAGAAATAGAGTTATGGCCTCACTAGACAAAAGGGCCTTGAGGAGGCAATGCAGGTACCAAATATCTTTGTAAATGTTGGGCAACTAACAGCAGAGGCAGAACGGTACAGAACAGCGGACAGAGAGTAGTCGGGTCACAAGCCAGGTTTCAGCAACAGAAGGTCAGGTAATCAGGAGTAAGCAAAAGAATAGTCAGACGAGCCAGGGATCAGAGCAGGAGACGGTCAGCAGAGGTCAGGATCAAGCAGGGTCGGCAACAAGGTATCTCACGCAGGAACAGACGAGCAGGGAACATGGAATGAAGACCATACGGCAATGTGAGCATTGCACGAGCTGGTTTAAATAGCCCGTCCGGTGCCGACAGGCACGCCTGGGTCCTAGTGCCTGCCCGGCCGTCATTGGTGACAGGCGCGCCTGGGTCCTAGTATGGGTCCCACCTGCCTGTATGTCTTGTTGGGATCCTACGCCTTTGCAGATTTGTGCGCCGTGGTGATCTCTGGGATTCCTGACAGCTAGTTAAATGTATAGTATATTGGGAGGGTCATCATTTTTGTTTGGCTTATTGGACTTGGTGCAGGGACTCATTAGATGCCTTCAGCTGCCATTGTACTCTGTTGGGCTTCTGGTGT
The DNA here is from genome assembly GCF_062004578.1 of Staurois parvus. Lineage (NCBI taxonomy): Eukaryota > Metazoa > Chordata > Amphibia > Anura > Ranidae > Staurois > Staurois parvus. The sequence continues at coordinate 29,500,327 of NW_028317821.1, forward strand.
ATTTCTGCACTTTTAACTGCTTGCCGTCCAGCCACTGTAGAAAAATGGCCACAAGGTGGCACCGCTGGACAAAATCACGTTTTAAAACGTCATTTTGCAAAACAGGTAGGGGGCGCGCACGAGGCACGCACCCGCCCTACCCGTCCCGCCGATCGCGGCAGCGGATGTCAATCACTGGGTCCCGGACGGTCATTACCCGCCGGGTCCCGGCGATTGCCGGCAAACAGTGACACAGAGCACAGCAGCATTGTTTACACTGCAGCTCTGCTCCCTGTCAGCTCCTAATTCGCTGATCCTGAGAGCAGGGTTTATCTCTCGGGATCAGCGTGTTCCCGTGAAGTACACACCCCCGCCCCCTAGTAAAACACTGATCTCTGTTAGCACTTACCGGTAAATTTTGATGACTCTCATATGCAGCAGAGTGCCAGTACTAGTGCCACGCTACCTTTTAGTGAACTGGTGAGTACCAGCGGTCTAGTACATCTTGGTCTTTCACATACCTCCTTGATTTTTCAAGCTGCTTTTCACGGAATATCTGTATGCGTTGATTGTGGATTAAAGCAATTTATATGCACAACAATATATCGCCGCCAACCCAAATTCAAACCTTGCCAATTCGCATGGAAACTCATTACGGTTTCCAAATTTACATTTTTCTTGGGTCTAACCCTCAACATGGGCATTACTAAAAGAAATCAATTGCGGTTGTATTGGTCCGCAGACCCGATTCATTATATGCTGTGTTCTCTGCTGCCATGGCCAGGCATAGATATGAGAGTATAATGTGTTTTATGCATTTCAATGACAATACACTCTGTCGTCCTCAGGGTGACCCTGAATTTTACCGGCTCCACAAAATTCAGCCCCTCGCAAATCACCTTAACCAAAAATGTGCAGATGTCTATACTCCCCAGCAAAATATCTGCGTTGATGAGTCCCTGATTAATTTTTCTGGCCGCCTTGCATTCAAACAATTTTTCCCCAGCAAGCGTGCCAGATATGGGGTCAAGATGTAGAAGACCTGTGAGAGGACAACAGACTATACTTATAAGTTTCGGATTTACGAGGAAATAGATAGTCACGTGGAGCCCCCCGGATGCCCAGACTACATGGGGAGCAGTGGCAAGATAGTTTGGGACTTGGTGTCATCCTTTTTCCATATGGGGTACCACTTATACGTGGACAATTTTTATTCAAGCGTGCCAATATTTAGACATTTGTACAATCTTGGAACTGGCGCATGTGGCAAAGTGTGACCTAATGTGTGCCCACCATTAGAGGTTGGTGGATGCAGGGTAGTATATTCCAATGGTGGGCATACCACACACTTTTTCTGGCAGATATTTCTTCTCTTTTTTTCATTCAGATTCAGATAAAACCATTTTGATACAATGGTTTTATATGGCTTGTTACAATATATTAGTAGGCGTATCCTCAGGTTTCAGGAGTGCTGATTAGGACAGGTGTTCTTTATTAACTAATACATATATAAGACAGCACTTTTGTTGTTTTCTTTGTTATGATTAAGCACGAGATCATGTGAAACGCGTTAACAAGTCCTATAATTATGTCCTGGTGTTTTGTGTGTCCTATGGATCAATAAATACACACTATATTCATCTATCCTCCGGTGTGCGGCTGACCCTTCTTCCTATTGCATCGTATGTGATGGCGAGCCAGAGCCTGCACCTGTTGTGGATTGATCTGGATTGTTTGCCTGAGCGGTATACCTTTTGTTCTTTGGACACTAGCAATACTCTAGCAGAGAACTGTCACTTTGACAAAGGATGCACATCTCTGTTGAAATGGCTATTTTCTACTGTTGGGAACATAATGTCCAAACTGTTTGAGAATTACATGTTTTGAGAAGCAAGGGCTGGGATTGAGACTGGACTGGTCAGGCTTTGGCACTTCTCAGCGTTGGATGTGCACAGTTTGTGTTTGAGTGTTGTGTGTGATCTTGGATAATCAGTTCCTGTGGCATATGCCTGTGCCTATATCATATTTACTAGTTCTAAAAAACTTTTTTTTTTTTTTACATTTCTTAAGTTACTTCCTGGTCTCTAGGCCTAGACATCCTGGGATTCTGCAGGAGGGGATGAGGGATATTCTCAGCTAAGCACTCCCTCCTACCAACATGCCTAAGCTAAAGGCAGATGGATTCCAGGAAGCTACATGAATCTTCTGCACTTATTCAAGTTGGCCACTACCACAAATGCTAGGGGGTGTTTTTCAAAGTGATTTCTCAGCATGGAGACATGGATGAATGGGTTTGCTTTGAATATTAAAAGTGAAGTAAATAACATTTTGGTTTGTGGTGATCAGATGCAGTGTAGTTCCGCTTTAAACAGGTTAAATATAATGCTCTAAAATATAGTGAGAATTTTTTTTTAAAAAAATGCAAATTTGAGTTTTTAAGTTTTCATTGATGGTATTCTAGAGAAGGTGATTATTCTGCCATACATTCACAGCAAATCAAGGATAGATTACACCTTTTCTCTTATCAGGTATAAACCAGACCCTCAATCTCTTAAAGAAGCAATTTAAAAATTTTATAAATCCTTTTTTGTTCCTGCCGACTTATGTTCTTAACTCAGTAGGAATATGAAGAGTAAAAAAAAGGAAGACACTAAAAACACTAAAACTACACTGTAAGAGAATAAAAAGAGGATTATAATTGTAATGTAATGCAAACAGAGACTATTTAAAAGCTTAGCATCCTAAATTAACAATTCGTCTTGGCTCCCTATGATGTCACAGATTCCAAAATACGGGTCCAGTAAATCTTAATTACATACACTATACTCTGTGTATCATATACTGTATATAATACTGTTTATTTTTGTGTATTTATTTTCTGCTTGTCATAAGCCTACGTATACCTGTTTCTCATTTTGAGTAGTGTGTGTTCCCAGCTATGTAGGCAGTTCTTTGTTCATTTACAATGTTTAGCATTCATTGTGAGAGTCAGAATTTGGGTCATATGAGGCCCCCAAGTGGTTACTTTAAAAAGTTCATCTTGAACAATCTCAAAGCAATACAGTCTACTGAATTTATTAGCTTGTTGTCAACCTGAATTTTGTATGAAATACTTTTCATTTGTATTTTTTTTTGTATACATGATGATGTTTGTAGGATACATAAACTGAACTAATTTACTTGAATGACCCTGTAAAATCAAAGCAATTGTTAAGCTATATTGAGGAGTTGTTATTCTAACTACTTTGAGGTTCACACGACATGCGTTTCAGTTGCTTTTTTTTTGCATCCAAAACGCACAGAAAGTAGGTTATATGGATGTCAATGTCATAGTTCACATCAGTGCTTGCAGTTCCAGTGTGTTCCGGTTGTAGAAATAAAAGTAGAACAGGATGCATTTTTTCTGCACATAACTGTACTGAAACACAGTAAAACACATCAAAAACGCACCTGAACGCACCAAAATGAACTAGAGCACATGTGTCCCTATTTAAATTGAAGAAAAAGAGAGGGGGAAAAATTAACTGAAATGCATAAAAAACGCACTGGAACACATCAAAATCACATCAAAACCGCACTGGAACACACCGAAAACATGCAAAACACATCCGGAACGCATCTGGACAGCCTATCTATAGTGTGAACCAGCCCTAAGGGTCAGTTCATACTACATGCATTTCAATGTGTTTTTTTCTGCATCCAAAATGCACAGAAAGTAGGTTATATGGTTATCAATATCATAGTTCACATTAGTGCTTGCACTTCCAGTGCATTCCAGTTGCAGAAAAAAAAGTAGAACAGGTTGCATTTTCCCTGCACAGAACTGCACTGAAACGCTGTAAAATGCATCAAGAACGCACTGGAATGCACCAAAAACATATTGGAACGCACATGTCCCTATTTAAATTGAAGAAAAAGAGAGGGGGAAAAATTTACTGGAACGCATGCAAAACGCACTGGAACGCTTCAAAAACGCTGGAATGCGGCAAAAATGCGCATGCGGAAACGCATCCAGAACACATCTAGACTGTGTTTTTATAGTGTGAACCGGCTCTAGGTGATGATTTTAGACAATGACAGTTTCACTACTTATTACACAGGCCAGGAAACCACCCATTAGCATTGGTGCAGGGTGTCTCTACTCTGGATGGAGGACCAATGGAGACACATTTGGACTGCAGCATTGACAGTCTGTGGAGAGGGTAGCATTAGATGCACTAGCAGATTTAAATGGCCTTGACTAAAAAACTCCAGCTAACACTTTTAAAGAAGGTACAGCAACGTTTAGTTCCTTTTGGGATAAAATTTTTACATAAATGAATAAAAGCTGACCATTATAAGCCCCCTCTCAGTGTTAAATGGTTTGTCTCAACCCTCTAATCTAACTGCTACTTTTACTGGAAACTTTGGTCTGTTAAAGGAAGTTGAAAAATAAGAGTTAGGCTAGGTTCACACTGTTCCAGGTGGTTGCAGATGCAGGAATCGCAGCTGTTCCTGCACCCGTAACCAAAATGTGCTGCTATGCGGGGCTGCCATTCATTCTTAATGGGACCCTCATGCATCTAAACCCACAGCACATTTGCAGGTGCTGGAACCACAGAAAAATTGAATGGTGCAAAAGCACCATGTGATTTCCCTGCGGCTGCGTTTTGAAAATGGTGCAACAACTATTTTTTTTTGCAGGCAATGCAGGCACAGCAGCCTATTTAAATGAATGACCTGCTGTGCCCACACAAATGTAGGCCGCTACCATGTGAGCCTAGCCTTATTGTATCACCAGGTAAAAACAAAGGTAAAAAGAAAACAAATGCAACCATCACTTTTCAGAATTGGTAAGCTGCAATATATAAAATTTTAGTTTTTGGGTTTAATACAACTTTAATTCTCTGTGCCCCGCTTAAGTCAGCTCATTTAGAATGATTTATTTATTTATTTTTTACAAATAGATCAAAGGATTAATGTACCTATACACATGCTTTATTTCAGTTTTGGATGGATTCAGGTAAGTTACATCACTCATGGGGTCATTTACACTTGTGCTACACAGGCAGTTAAAGCCCAGTGCAGGTGCCATAACATTTGATCTCTTTGTGGCAGAGGTCTCCAAACTTTCTAAACAAAGGGCCAGTTACTGTCCTTCAGACTTTAGAGGGTCTGGACTGTGGTCAGTGGAAGCAGAAAATTGCCTTGCATCAATAGGAGGGAACAATGACCTATTTTGGGAGTTAGAGAAATAGTGTTCCATTGTTGGTGTCAGTGAGAGGAATAGTGCCTCATCATTGGAGTCAGTAGGAGGAATTTTGTCCCATTGTTAATGTCAGTAGGAAAAAAGTGTCCCATGGGCCAAGTAAAGGCAAGCAGAGGGCTGCATCTGGCCCCCGGGCCGCAGCTTGGAGACCACTGCTTTTTGTACCCTCCACATGTGATGAATTGGGGCTGATATTTGCATATGTAGCGCCCTCCTAGTTCACAAGGGGAAGTTAGTGTCCTGATTAATAGAGAGGAGGGCTGAGAAGCAGCCTGGGTGTGATAGTCAAGAGGTCAAATTGTGGTCAGGTTTGAGAGGCTCTGCAGGCCAACCCCTCTGGAATTTCCCCCTGCTCTAGAGGTCTAGAGGCAGTCGGTGGATCTGAGGAGTGGCTGGCTTTTACTTTTGAGGAATCCTGGCCAATCCCCAACAGGAGGCTTGGCAAGGGGCCAGGACAACCCTTAAAATGAAGAGAGCCTGCTCAGCAGCAGGAGAGATGGAGGGGAGAGGTGGAAGAAAGAAAAGGATGTGAGATTGGAGACAGGAGCCTGTGAGGGGGCCCAGATGGAGAGGTGCTCACCTGCAGACAAAGGATCTTGGAAGGCTGAAAACTTGGAACTTTACCAGCCTCCTGAGAGAGGATCACCTGTGTGACAGGGAAGGAGCAGTCCAGTTAGAAGGCCTGGTAGCAGCCACCTGCAGCACAGCAGAGGGACCAAGTGAGTAAACCTGCACTCCCTGGGCCAGTAGGGGGAAAGGAGCACTCTAGTGGGGAACTGGATTTGCTGTCTTACCCAGGACTGTTTCACACCAGAGTGACAGGTACTAGATCCCCTGCACAGGCATTCACCCAGTATAGCTGTATGAGGAGAGGAGTCATCTGGGGTCTGGGGTGGTACTACAGGAGATACTGGCTAGCTCTCCAGAAGAGAAACTTTGCTGTAAAGACTTGCATAGGTGCTAAGGAGGTTTGTTGCCATTTCCCTTGGGCATCCCATATAACCCTTACCCCATCCAATTTCTAAAGCCCTATACAAACGTCAAAACAAAGATAAAGGAATGGTTCCTGTCTCCTGGTGCAAGTCTGAGTATAGAAAATGCATGTCGCCTGGACTATAGGGGGACCCAAATCTCTTGCAACTCCTAAGGGGGTAGTGCTGCGCATAGAAATACATTAGAATACCCCTTTCTCTCAGTGAAAATGCTGCTTCCTGCTCTCATACTCATGTGCTCTTTGTATGGGGTTGTACCCAGAAATCCCACTGAGTGAATGAGGTCTTAGACACAGAAGTGATGGATGCTGAAGACCCTGCAGGAGGCTGCAGCACACTACAATGAAGCAAAAATTAGACATGCACTATTTTTTTCTTATGCAGCACACCCCAGCGCACTGCTTAGGGATTTATTGACGCAGAGGTAGTGTTCTCAGCCCATAACAGGAGGTTTGAACCTCATAGAAATTTTGCCAGCTCATCCAATATTTTTTCTGTACTTGCTGTATTTTAAAACATGGAGAAATGGTATTGGAATGTTGTAAATGTTATTGTAATATTGTAAATATTATTGTAACATACTGTCTATGTTATATGTAATATTGCTGACATGTACTGAATAGACAGACTTAAACTTTAAGTACACTAGTCCTTTCAAACATTCAAAATAAAAGTGCATCCTGCTTTAACCACTTGCCAACTGCGTCTTGTAGCTTTAATGCTACAGTGCGGGGCGGCGGTGCAGAATCACATATATATTTATATATATATACTGCTCAAAAAAATTAAAGGAACACTTTGAAAACACACGAGATCTCAATGGGGAAATATATAATGCTGGATATCTATACTGATATGGACTGGGTAATGTGTTAGGAATGTAAGGACGCCCCATCATTTGATGGAAATGAGAATTATCAACCTACAGAGGACTGAATTAAAAGACACCCCAAAAATCAAAGTGAAAAAATAATGCAGTAGGCTTGTCCATTTTGCTGAAATTCAATTCAAAATGGTACTCAGTAGTTTGTATGGCGCCCACATGCTTGTATGCATGCAATTCCCTCTGCTAAAACCTACTTTTAAAAATAAATACAACAAGTTCCACCTTCTCCTTTTCCAAACACAAGCTATCCATTTCTGATAATTAATAGATAGCACAATCATTTATTACTGAATCACAACTGCATTAATTACATTAAAGAAACAAATAAACACCTCCGAAGCTAAAGGAATTTAACCAGATTATATTCTGGAAAAGGCTTGTACTCGTGTCATCTACAAAAACATCATCTTTCTTGCATAGTGCTCAAAGCTTAATTCTAACAATATGCAGTCAGGCTATGAGGGTAAATATCATAGTGAAATTGACATCCCACAAAAGGCACTAAAAATGGGTAAATGCAGATGATGTGAAAGGAAGGGAGCATGGTGACTAAGTGCTGGTATCTTTAGCGTGTCAGGGAAAAATAAAAATTTGCCAGTCTCTGCAAGTCATGCACATTTCTCTATATTTTTCTCTCTGGACATACAGAACAATACCTGTTAATCTAACAGATAACCAGTGTGCCCCTAACTTCCTGTTTAAGCTGACAACACAATGCTTTTGCTGCACTAAAATCCCAACCTGTGTTGTCAGCCTTGCCTGCTAGACTACAGAATGCCACCTATCTCATCCTTCACTGTTCCACTCAACATGCATTCATTGATTTCCCAACAAAATAATACTGCTTCCTTGACTACCAGGAATCTGCCCACACACTGTGTGTAGAAAAAAGGGCTATTGGAAGGTGTAGTTCTGGGGGTGTGCCTACATTGGTACGAACTGAGGTCCCAGTAGCTGCCTTTGCAAAAATTTTACAAGCCTGATGATTATGTCATAGGCGTTAATAATAGCTGTCTCTCACTAAGGGTGCAAGGTAAAAGAAAAAACTATTGCTGGGGCATGATCCAGAGTGGTAGAGGGAGGTATGGCAGCATATTCTTACGAAAAACATACAATTAGCCAAATGGTCCCCAGAAGATGGCACTTGATAACACACAACAGACAATGAGTGGCAAATAAACCTTAGACATTGCTATTACCTGGTGTGAATATAATACGTTTTCTGTATAGTGTTTATCACTTTGTAAACCTTCTGGGCTTGAAAACAACCTAAGGTTTATGTGTTTACGCTAAAAACTACTGATAAATATTAATAAGAACAAAATATTGTAAGGTAAAATATTTTAGAATAAGACATTTGTGCAAGCCAAGTAAATCATTGAGCATTAAAAACTAAATACATTAGTTTATGGAACATTTTGGATGTTTAAAATGAATATAAATTTGAAGGCCTGGCATAAAGATTGCTCTATTAGTAATTCTCTCTCTTAGATTGTAACTCCAGATTGTTGATATTCTTAAGATTTCTAAATGAGAGTGTCTGCCTTTATTATAAAAGCCTGATGTTATGGAGCTAGTAACTGTTAGGCTTCATATACAGTCAAACCCGGACTGGAACAAAAAGTAGGCCCGAAGAATTTTGGACAGAGCAGACCCAAGCCCAGGGACCCTTTCCTCGGAGTCCAGTAGTGGAACGTCAAGGCAACCTTTGACATTTAGTGGTGAGGTGAGAAATGCACAGTCCGGTTCCTCTATGTGCCGCCCGGTCAGCCCTCCTATCCAGGCGGCCCCAGCCCAGTGAGCCCTATGGCTAGTCTGGGCCTGTATACAGTAGATGGACAGTGAAGGAACATTAGGCGTAAGGGCGACTGCCCAGCTGAAAATTACCATGGTCACTGTGGAGTGGCCCAGCAAAAATGATTGCATCTGCCAGGCAATACTGCTGCCAAACGCAACCCATTCAAATTAATGAAGTTGCGCCACAACTGCCCTGCCACAGCATGTAATGCAAGTGGCTTTCAAAATTTACAAACTGCATCCAGGAAGATCACTTTTCACAGGGGCAGCAATGGCACCCACAAGTGTAAATGAGCCCTTATGGAGGTAGTGGATCTTCTGTGTCAGCCTGGGAGCACATAGAACCAAAGAGTGAACAAATGGTGCACCATACAAAATAAGGTAGTATAGAAAAGGGAATGTACAGCTCAGTCTACAGAATGAGGAGGTGTGGAATTCCAGCTTTAGAGGAATTTTACCTTGCCATGAAAATGTTATCCTGATTCCCTCAATGGGCTTTGGTTTTTGGATTTCAGTCCTATACTGATGGTCAGGAGAGGCCTCGAAACCATGTTATGTTGGATGCTCACAGTTCATCTGTGGCTGGCACCAGGGGCGGACTGACCACTTGGGAACTCGGGCACTGCCCAAGGGCCTGGGGTCAGAAGGGTGCCCCGTGAGATGCCCCTGGTACCTTTTCATAGGCTTTTTTGGGTGTGGTTTGAGTGTGGGCAAGGACACCGGGGCCCCATGATCCCCTATTGCCCAGGGGCCCCATGAGTTGTCAGTCCACCCCTGGCTGGCACTAGCTTTGGGTTCTCAACTGAAAGTTACCAGTCTGTTTGGTATTGGTGTTGGAATATGTTTATGTGAATCAAATAAAGCTGTGGCCCTTGCACTTCCAAGGAAGTACATTCTTAATGTCATAACTTGTGTAATAACAAGTGAGCAATATATGTTCACATAGTGCAGTGTTCTCCAAACTGCAGCGCGGGGACCAGATGCAGCCCTTTGCTTGCTTTAAACCTGCCCTTGGGAAAATATTTCATCCTCTGGCAATAACAATGGGACATAATTCCCCCCCCAGTGAAGGGGCACAGTTCCTCCTAACGACCCCAATTATGGGGCACAATTCTTCCCAGTGATACCAATGATGGGGCATGATCTTATCACCCAATGACACTAACGATGGGGAGAATTCCTCTAACACCAAAATTGGGGCATTGTTTACTTCCATTGATGCCGGGACATTTTGTAATTACCTCAGTTCGGCCTCCATAAAGTCTGAAGGACAGTAAACTGGACCTTTGTTTAAAAAGTGTGGAGACCCCTGACATAGTATATTAAAATAAACTGATATACCTACACTCCTCAACCATCATGAAGACATGTGAAATATCGGAAGTACAGCCCAGCATACAAAATGAGGTGGTATCTAGTAGGAAATATGCAGCGCAAGATACAGTATGAGGTGGTGTAGAATAGGGAATGTACAGCGCAGCATACAGAATGAGATGGAGTGAAATAGGGAATGTACAATGCAGTATGCAGAATGAGGAGGTGTAAAATGGGAAATGTACGCAACAATGTACAGAATGAGGCAGTGTGTAATAAGGAAAGTACAGCACAGTGTACAGAAAGGGAAAGTATGGATGAAGGACTGTACAGCACAGCATGCAGAATGACGCAGTATGGAATAGGAATTGTACAACTCAGTGTTCCTGCAACTCACCCCCTCCCTCCCTATCCACCTATATGTTGTCATTGTCCCAGCTTTATTGGCAGGGTTTAATCCTGCCAGCGAAAATGGTATCCTGTTGCTGTGGCTATAGACATGTTACTGCAGCTGCTTTTTGACCACTGCAGGTAACCTGATATACTCGGGAGGCTTAGTGTCCTTGATCACGCAGGACAGCCCGCACAACATGAGCAAACTTTCCTGGAATTTTGTCCTGCAAAACTATGGTTATGAAAAAAGTTGCAGTGTCTGTATCCCTTTAGAAATAGGTTAGAAATTAGTGAGACTCAGAGAACTCACCAGGCATTCATATAGCAGGGAATGCCTGAAATTTGACTTCTGGTGAGTGTATTACGACGTGTCGGGGAGATTGACTTCATATTACACTGCAGAAGTCTGGGGAAACAGTGATCCAATCACACAAGCAAGAAATTGGATTATGGGACTGTCATGTTTCACATGACTGTCATATGCCCTTAAGTGTTCTTTGTATTTTGTCTCTGCTCCTACCTTTCCTCTGGTTTAGCTCTTGCTGTATAGATATCCCACCCCTTTTCCCAGTAATGCATTTCAGCTTCTAACCTCATGTCATGAACCAGATCACATTATGATCTTTTGACCTATCCAATGTTCATTGTTGTAAGATTCTCTCAGTTTATGGAATAAAGTTCACAAGATCTACAAGGTGTCATCTGATCGAGTCACTGCCTGTGTTATTCAACCAAGATTGGAGTTATTGCTATCTCATCACAACTGTAAGTTACAGAGATCACACTTTCAATGCTTAGATTGGAGAGACATAACAGGGACCATTTTGTACACCAGTATCAATTTAGCAGTACATCAGTATTGGATTCTGAATACGTGACCTGGGGCCAAGTGTGAGAAGACACATTATATTCCCCCCCACTGTGTCCTGTAGTAGTGATGTGGGTGCTTACAGAATAAATCACAGCATGCAACAGGGTGTGCACTAATCAGAAACATATAGAAGAGTGTCTGATATGATGATGCTGTCAGTGGCTTTGTTCTGCTAAAGAGCAACGATTCCATAAATCAGCATGTTTGCAAGGCCTTTAAGATTTTTCCTGAACAAAGTTTAAAAATACATATTTAGAATATCTCTGCAATATGTATATTGTATATTTCCTTTTGTTCTATTAAAACATTGAAAGTTGTGAGAGATGGATGCTCTATCACTGTGTAAAGATACAGCTGCCTGTTTCAGCAGGGAAAGGGTCCCTGAACTGGTGAAAAACTGGATTCAGGGTGTTCTCAAGCCAGTTATTGCTCCTATGTGTGTGAGAGCAACCTAAGCCAGATATGCAGGAAGCGTCTGGGTTTTGTCTGACCAACACAGTCAGGTCTCCAGGCCAGGCTCACATCCGAGAGTTCAACATTATGAAAGGACAGAGGTAGTCCATGTCAGAATAGGCCAGTGTGTTTGAGCGGAGCAAGAAACAGTCTGTATGTGAGCCAATAATAGGTCCAGTCTGTGACTGAACAGAGGGCGAGACTGGGACATCTCTCTCCAAAGGAGGACTAGATAGAGCCGTGTGACAAACCAGGAGGCTGAAACTTGTTTAGATTTGTTAATATGCTGAACAACCCCTGTGTGGGCAGAATAGTGTGTTATTTTGATGTCTAGATGAATAACAGTATGAAATAGCCCTAAAACACATTCTGCTGAGTGAACTGAATCCTTGGAAAACTTTCCATTTGCAGCCAAATATCACAAAGAACAAAAAAAATACTTGTTGATCTGCCAGAAAGCCAGTGTATTCCTAGCTTCCTTGTTTATGCAGTTGTAGCGTTACTCCCATAGGAACTGCAGGAATATGGTCCAGGTCCTCCCCAGTTACTTTGCCCCGCAGCCAGGCACATAGGCTCATTCACATGTTTCCCCAATAACCAGTCACTGGTCTTGTTTTTGTTGTTTTTATTTTTGAAGAATTTGGATGGGGACAAGTCAGATGAGTGGGATACTCCAAAAATAGGAACTATGTACATTGAACCTTCAGGATAAACTATGTTAGAGTCCTTGCTTGAATCAAATAGTGGACTTCAGATTTAAAGCCGAAGTAAAAAGTAGTAGTAGTAGTAGTAGTAACAGTGGTGATAGTAATAACTTCTTTAGAGCCCCAGAACAGTGTCCCTTTAAGGTGGACAAAGCTCTTTGGAATACTGGTCAATGTTCCCTTTGCTAGACCCACAGCTGACTTCCTAGCACCAGATAACACCCACACACTGCAGAGAAAGCGCTTTTGGGAGGGCTTTAGAGCCTACATCATCAGCTACAAGTCTGTAAGATCAGGTCACCCATTTGAGGCCACACAGCAGTAGTTTCCTGGGAGGGCAACGTGCTCTTTTCCGGGCTTGGACTATCCTATGCAGGAAAGACCCAGCGACCCAGCATGCCATTAGAGCCAGTCTCTCTGCTGCCATCTGAATAAATCCACACCTATCATCCAGAAACTTCTAAAGTAGTTTACAAAGGAAGTTAGGCAGACTGGCAGCACCCGAACACACAGAGCAGACCTAACAAAATGATCACAGCTCACCAAATACAGTGAGCTAGCTTTTACCTAACAAATAATTACAGCCACTCTGACTATAGAGCGACAACTAACTTTACATGTCAAAAACATAACTAATTCTATCTATCTATCTATCTATCTATCTCTTACACCTACCTAGGAGGGTGCTACACAGTGAAATCCCAACGAACATTGCCAGTTCCACCTGCTGGACTGCAGAACTCAGCCCAACCCTGTCCTTGCTATCGTACTCTACATGCACACTTGATTTTTTTTACAGGAAGACAATTCTATTGCTTTGACTCCCAAGATAACACCCACACACTGCAGACAAAGGGCTTTTGGGAGATGTAGATCTGGAGGTGAGCCCACATCATCAGCTTCAAGAATTTTGCAAGTCTGGTGATGATGTCACAGGGAAATGCTGTTTCTCATTACAGGGGATGGTAAAAGAGAGAATAATATTGGAACATGATCTATAGAGGCATTGGGAGGGTTGGCCTAAACGTGAGCAATACCGGGACCTTTTTGTTCAAATGGTCACTGTCTGGCCCCACTAAAGTCTGAAGGACATGTAGCGCTACGCCCACAGGAGCCACAAGTATTAATTGGTTCTTTCCCAAACAGTACAGAGGCCACCAGTCATTCACTCTCGCTCCAGCTTGTAACAGGAGAAGGACTGGGGCATGAGGCAATTGGGACAATCTTCTCCTGAAGCAAATGTGAACAATAAAGAGTCTGTCCCCTCACAGCTGAAGATCATAGGGCAAATATCTTGAGCATCTGGTTTTCTTGTGCTGATGCACAACTGCTGGTACCCAGTCATTCTCCATAACACTGTACAATCACAGGGATCAATGCACGTTCCAGCTTACTCTGTACACAGTCCAGTGAGTAAGACAATCTTTTTCTAGACCAGATCCCTTTGGAGAAATCCTGAAGTCAGTTCTAGATCACTTCCAGGTCCTAGCTCTGCACCACTAAGACCTCACAAAACAAAAACACAGTCCATAGGCTGCCTCAGGGACAACCTTCCCATCTCCCCCCCTCCCGAAGCTGGCAGCTCTCCTTACTGGGGTAAGACAATCTCTTCAGAGCTCCAGACTATTTAACAGCTTCCCAGCCTCCATTTAGATTCACCTCCCCAAGGATTGGCTGATCAATATTCAGACTGGCTATTTTGATTCTCCATCCCTAGAAGCTTTTTCTTGAATCAGGGGGAAGCAATGCAACTCCCAGCCTGAGAAACCCTGAACAGACCAGGCCAAAAAATATCTGCTCCCCTGATTACAGGGTGGGCACTACAGACAATACACTGGCACTTTATTTAGAGTTTGGAGACCCCTGATCCAGAGGGGCAGAGGGAAGGTTGGGGGTAAATGGGCTATTGCCTGGATATTTTTCAAATCGACTTCATTTTCAAGTCTTTCAAAACTGAGCATTCAGCACTCCAAGACAGTATGATGTTTCAGGGTTGATTAATTTATCCCAGAACAGCCAACAAGAAACCTTTATTTTTTCACATTAACATTGATAATTGTATTTATTCAGTAAAACATTTTGAATCTCATGATTGGGGTATTGATTTCAGGTATGGTTTTGATGACTTGAGCTACTTATTGTTTGGGAACAGGGGAACTATCGTTACAGTTTTGGTATTCCCCCTTTTGAATCCAGTCCTTGCCCCTGCAGGGGGCCCCTTTTGGAATTATAATGGATATTGCAGCTAGCAAATCAGCTGGAGTTTCTAACAGTGTTTAGTGTTTATCAGCATCCATGCCACTTCTTGAGAATGTGACAGCTGGGTTGTAAGCTATGTCTGACCTCTTTTCTAAGATCCTCCCAGTATAAAGTTTTATGTGCAGTTGTACATCTGTTTGACATGTCTGCATTGCTTTCATGCTCTGCAGTCTGGTTTAAAGCAGAGCTGTACTCCAGCATAATCAAGCCTAACAAACAGCATCCTTTTGTGTGCTGAAAAACAATGGTGAAAGCAGGTGGCACCAACACCAGTGTCAGCTTGATTTCATGATGTCTTAGGCAACAGAATAAATGTTTTCTGCTGAATGGAGTGTTCTTCTCCTAGGCAAAAAAAAAAAGAATGAAAACAGCAACTGGACAAAAGATAAAGATTAAAAAAAAGTTTCTATAGAGTAAGCCCAAGTTGTAAAACGTGCCAAGAAAGCCCAGTAACTTTACACTTTAACTCTTCGACCTGCACATCCCATCACAAATCTGAAGAGTTTTACTTTATGGCCTCATTCCAGAATCATTGCAACTGTGAAGTTTACTGAAAATGTTAAATGCTAAGGGGAAAGCTATTTTCCTACACATGGCTGACTTCTTATCATAGTTACATGGGTTGGGGAAAAACACCAATCCATCAAGTTCAATTATTAAATGTCACAGTCACTAACTTAAAGCAAGACTTTGGAAATATAGTTCATAGTGTCATCATGAATATTGTGTTATGAAATGGTTCCGTTTGGATGAACATTTAGTACTTTTTTCCTGTGCTCAAAATGATATGCTTAGTGCCATTCCATTCTTTACATGTGCTGTACACATTTATACCCCATTCACTACATACAATGTGCTGTTCGTTATACTTCACAGTGATCCACTCTGAAGACTACGTTGTACATTGTACTATTCACTGCTCCACTCTGTATACTGTACTTTACGTTATGCTACATACTGGATGCCTATTTCATAGTACTGTAAATTACATATCTCACACTGCTCCATTCTGTACACTGTGCTGTATAGTACATATTTCACACTGCTCCATTCTGCATAATGCGTTGTATATTACCTATTTCACACTGCTCCCCTCTGTATACTGTACTTTAAGTTATGGTACACACTGCCTACATATTTCATTCTGCTCCAGTCTGAACACTGTGCTGTGTATTATTTATTTCACTCAGCTCCACTCTGTACATTGTGCTGTATATTACAAATCTCACACTGCTCCACTCTGTACACTGTGCTGTACATTACATATTTCACACTGCTCCATTCTGCATAATATGTTGTACATTACATTATTCACACTGCTCCACACTGTATACTGTACTTTACATTATGCTACACATTGCCTACATATTTCATTCTGCTCCATTCTTTGGTATATTATTTATTATGCACAGTTCCACTCTGTACATTGTGCTGTATATTATATATCTCACACTGCTCCACTCTATACACTGTGCTGTATATTACATATTTCACACATCTCCATTCTGCATAATGTGTTGTATATTACATATTTCACACTGCTCCACTCTGAACACTGTGCTGTATGGTACATAGTTCTCACTGGACAATTCTGCACACTGTGTTGTATATTACATATTCAACACTGCTCCAGACTGTATACTATACTTAACATTATACTACACCATGCTTACATATTTCACACTGTTCCATTCTGTACACTGTGCTATATATTACTTATTTCACACGGCTCCATTCTGTACATTGTGCTTTTCCTTGCATATTTCACACTCCTTCATGCTGTGCTATACATGATACTCTCCTGCATCAACTTTTACACCATGCTGTGCACTATACAGCACATCACTGCTTATTCTGCTGTGTACATTCTTTACTGCACAGTGCTCTGATCTGTACATTCTGCTGTACATTCTGTACACCATATTACTGCATACTATACACTATGCTGTAATATATATATATATATATATCCTCCATTTTTTATAATTTACTGTATAGATAGAGCTACCTAACATCTTTCAACTGGACTTGCACTAAAAGCTATACGATGATCTGGATAAATGAGAACCTTCACAGACTATCTACTGTATAATATATACCTAGTCCCTGTCTGTTTCCATAGACAGCAGATTGCATCCATTGTCATGAACACTTCTGTGTAGAAATGTGCACACTTATGCTATTAGTTCTCATGCACACTGGGCATTTTAAAAATGCCAGTAGCATTAGCTGTATAAAGTCACGGTAAAAACACAAGTTTTTCCGCATGTTTTAGCATTTTTGCATTAGTGTTTAGCCGTGGTTTTCCTCATTTGCGTTTTTTCACACAAAAAAATAAATAAAATTTTGTCTAAAAAAAAGCTCCAAAATGCCAGTTTGCTGCGATTTGCCGTGTTTACCACAAATAGAGCATTTTTACAGCTAAAAAACTCTAGAAACCCACTAGTTCTGGGGGGGGGGGGGGTTCTTCCAAAAAATGCCCCTGCCAAAAAACGCTGATTAAAGCCTATGCTGGGCAGTTTACTAGCTGTGGAAAAAACACCAAAAGCCAAAAACAACAGCTGTAAAAATGTCCAGTGTGCATGAAGACTTATACTGTATTTTGTGTAATTATATAACATAACATTGTAGCTACTACAGTATCAATTAATCATCTTCGATAACATCTGCTTGCAGTCTATCAGTGCGAATGTCTCGGAGGTCAGCCCTCTGACATCACTGGTAGTGATTTCTCAGATGCGTAACTGTTTTACCATTAAAATCTAGTATCACTGTGATGGGAATTCAATATGTATTCAAATTACTGGGTAAAATGCAGCATGGGCTATTTTACTGAAGGTCAGGATCTACAAAACAATGTCACTTTTAACAACTTAGTAATATAATGGAGCTGGCTTTCAAGAGATTGCACTTGAGCAAGTTCTTTTGATTGACTTTAATGTTGCTGCAGAGTACCATTAGTGTGTGTTAGTGCCTTCTTTCAATCTACACAAAGCTAATCATAGGTTTGATAATCCTTGGCTTGCAGCTCCCAAGAGCATGATGTATTCTCTATAACTGTAAATGACCACATTCTGTCTGCACTATTACTATAAGGTTTCTTAGGAAACAAGTACATGGATTGGTCCATGGCTAATCAAAGCTGACACTTACGCAGACATTAAATCACATTTCCCTTTTAAGATAATATAGTTAAGATCTTATTAGTTAAAATGGTACTTCAAAACAAATCCAAGAATGTGGAGAAGTTTTCAGGCCAGAGAGGGATATTATTCCTAGTGAGAGTTTTACTGTTCAAATAAATGAGGATTCTAAATGCCTGCAACACAGTTGTATATTATGTTAAAAGGGGAAATAAAGGCAACTCTTGTCTCTCTGAAAGAAATACTGGCATATAGCAGCAGAATTGCAGGAGAAAATAAAAAAAATATATATATATATATATATATATATATATATATACAGTATATGAAATGTATACCTTGTTTCTCAACATTATTACAAACACAGGCCAAAGTATTTGCAGTGCTGCACGGTAGTTGTGCTTTAGAGTTCAGCCTCACATTTGCACTGCATTGTAGTGTATTAAAGAACACATGTTAACGAGCATTGTCATTTATTTGATTGGCTGTCAAGGCACCACAAGGCAGCTAAAAGCCAACGTGCACCATTTTTCAAATCCAATGCACTATAACTATGCCATGCATTAAGGTGCACTGCAGTGTGAATGTCTTGCCCACTAATATATAAATCCATTGGTGCACCATTTAAAATGAATGACACTACAGCACATGGCCCACTTTTTTAGTCTTTTAAAAAGCAGCACTCAGACATGCTACCACATTTTCACTGCACTGCGTGAAAATGTGGTATCATAGAACAAGCTAATGCCAGGAGAGAGCAGAGAGGTGACCATATTATTGTGCTGTTTTTCCATTCATGGTCTTGTCTGCAGGCTCAGGTTGGGTAAATGACACATGTACAGTAATAGAGAATTTAAAGTGGAAGGCAACTCAAAACGTAACTAAGTCTAAATCTACTCCCACCCCCATTCTAAGCTTATTCTTTTTTTTTCATGAAAGCGTTATTGTTCAGAGGAAAAAAACACAAGAAGTTAAACAGTATCAGACCGTATCATGGTTAAGAAAGCACACATAAAACAAGATATACATTGAGTGTAGCATAGGCTATCAAAGTACAATTTATATAAGAAATGTAAAAGTCAGTTATGGTTCAATAATAAGTGGGAAGAGCCCAACAGAACAGCCGTTGTAAGGGAATTAAAGCATGTATGAAATATTAGATAGATTGGGTTGCCAACTCCAGGGGGTTCAGCTGATACTCCACCTAGGTTGTACAATTGTTCCCACCTTATGTTCTGAATCGGGACGGGGGCTAATGTCAGTGTTAACATTTGGAAGCTAATGTGTCCATGAGTTGTTAAGCCTATTCTATCTACCCTGTAAAAGGAAAGATGTCTACACTTATCTATTCTGAAGTTGCTCCAGTCTGGTCACATGGTCAGGTCCCAGTACCGGCTTCAGTGTAGAGAAGGGACAGCTGACAATGGATTCCCCATAGTAAGCCTATCAATGACATCATCGCACAAGCTCTGCAGCCATTAACGACGATCTGTCCTCTACACTGAAGCCTGTGCTGGAGAGGTCATATGGCTGGACATGAGTGACTTCAGAATAGGTAAGTATAGTCATTTTTCCTTTTACAGGGTAGATAGAGAAGCCTTAGATTGAGTGTGGGAGTAGATTTAGGCTTTAAGTTGTGGCTTCCACTTAACTGTAATAGAGAAAGTGGTTGTGTGCTTTGTGAGAGAACCATATAAATCGTAGAACTGGATGAACATTTAATAGGTAAATAGTTACTATATGTACTTTATTTTATCTGTCTTTTTAGCTGGTTTTCTGGAGTTTAGATTGATTAAGTTTCTTTATTTCTTTCAACAGAGGGCAAGGATTTCAAATCTGCAAAGGACCCTCAACCCAATTGACCAGCTGCTGTCTATTGAAACTCTGAGAAGTTCAAATAAGAAAACCTGCTCTAGTTACTATTTTTTCCTCACAGAAAATGGTGGAGTCTACCAGTGGGAATATACCAGTACCACTCATGTCTCTCTCCACACTCCATTGACAGGAAAAGTAATGTTTGGAGATAAATGTGTCTAGATCTCACAGGTACTGGAAGGTGGTCAGAGTAGGTCTTCATAGTTGACCAACTTCCTATGTCTATGGGTCCTTTATACTGTAGGTTCCACAATTAAGCCTGGCATGTGTCTATTGTTCTTCTGAAGGATATAGAATACTTTGTATTGTTTGTATAGACTCATCAGTGGTACATGTCTTGTAGATATGTCTCTGGTGTCTTATATTTTCAATAGCTGTCACCAGCTGCATGTTCCTATTAAGCAAGAAAGGTTCTTCTACCAAACTGCACATTCCTTTCTGGAAAGAACTGGCATTGGTCCAGTATAAACATAGTTAGCAGTTCTAGTCCATTCAGTCTATATTCTAGGAAATGTTTCATAAAAAGAAATAAACAAAAGTACTCCTCCCTTGTTTCCAGCAAATAGATTGGTTACACCCTGTACTGTGATTAGCTGCAGGCTAAATGCTATAAGTTATATAAGTGTACTTGTAAAAGAAATATTTTTATGCCAGAAAACTTTGAACAAACCGTTTAGGAACAGTAATCAATATACATATCAGTATTAACACTGCAAAAATCACTAAATCTGTTAACAACATAGATAAAAATAGTAACACACTCAACTTATGTTTAGTGCAATTTTAAGTGTAACTATTCATTTTAGGTGTAACTCTAGTAAATCACTACTGAGATGCAAAAGCAGACATCTCCTGCAGACTGCTCAGCTTTGGTTTAAAGGGGGCCAGGGAGCCCCAAAACCCAGAGCACACCGTATTACAAATGCCAAGCAGTGCTCAGAAGGTCTAAATGTGGCCTTCTCCTTCCATGCTTCACCATTGGATTCATTGGTCCATCACTGTGTTGGCTGACTACAATGTAATAACAAGGCACAGGATTGGATCAACCAGAGCTTAGCTTTGCATTCCTAGTCTTTAGTAGTAGTTCGTCCCAAGTTTTTGGTCACCTAGAGTGATACAAAAGAAAGCTTACCTAAAACTGCAGATATGAGTCAGTTTCTCAAAGCAGAACTAAAGTTACCTTTAAAAAATTGTAGCAGGTAGGATTGTAGGCAGGTGCAGTCTGCATTCTCCACTGTAGGTAGCACTCAAACCGGAGTGGTTGAAGAGGAAGTCAGGAGAAACATGGTTTCTCTGGAGTTTCCAGGTACCCAGAAGCAGAGTTTCAATTGGCTACACTACATTCAGGTGACCTCTGGCAGCCATCATGGGTCAGCAGGGTCTTTGTAAATCCCTGTCCCCAGGTTTTGGCTTGCATTTTGTGAAGTGGATAGGAGAAGGAAAGAGCACCTTTTTGTCAGGGATAGTGGTAGTAAGTAGTTCCTGAAGAGGAGGGACAGGCTAGTAACATGACATCCAACTTTGGAAGCCTACCCATTGGGATAGGACAGGACGTTTCGTATCTTAGACAGACACTCTTGGTGCATCCGGACCTTCTGTCTACACAAGTCACTTGGAACTGTAAGTGTTTCCCAGGTGTGGCACTTTCCCACTGGGTTGTTTGTTAAGTAGAGCCTTTCCTGTAATACAAGTGATTATTCCTGCAACTGACCTCTGTGTAATTGCTTCGCCTACCCACAAGTTCTCATGGCAAGAGAGATTGTCTCTCTTTTCTGCCAAAAACCTCTATCCACACTTACAATCAGTTTTTCTAATCATACATAGATGCCAAGAGTTAGAGTTGAGAGCCAAGACAAAATAACTCCTCAAATACGCATGGGAGATATGTCTTCTGTACACAGCCAATGGAGAAGACCAGCTGTAGACTGAAGACTCTTGACCCACAAGAAGACCATGAGAAGATTGGAGCAGTGTTATGAGGATAGTGTGTACCTGATTTTACTTGAGGGAAGCTCACTGAAAGGCAAGTCTGCCATAATGTGCAGGAAAGCACAGTATGACTAGTCAGAGTATAAACACACTAAAGTTTTTTTTATTAATAGCCAACGTCACTTTATCCTTTATGGTTTCGGAACCTTCTGTCATGTAATAAAGGTTTAGTTATTAAACACAGTATTCATATAGTATATTAAAAACCAAATATGCCATAATTTAGAAACATATAAATTAAAAAACACCCAACTTCAGTTAAAATGTTTTATTGAGATAAAGAATGGAAGGGTTATAGTCTCTGTCAGGTTTTAATTTAAGCATTTTTCTTTCATGTTGTATGAGTTGCATTCCAGAAAAGGCTCTCAGAGAAAGATGTTATCCCTGTTATCCTCTTTATCCCTGCATTGAGGATTCACTCTGCACAAAATTTCTGAAAGTTATAATAATAAAAGTTCTAATAGTGTACTAGGAAGTCAACAAAAAGCTTTGTATAATCTTTTGCTTAGTTGAAGTTGATAAAGTATCAATAAACGGCTCCTATACTTCAAAGAATGTTTGAGTCTGTGTCTCCTTCCACAGTGGTGTTTCAGTCTAGTCCATCTGAAAAACAAACATCTGTTAATCCAGGAAGAGGTGATTCAAGATAAATCCATTTATAAAGATTTGCTTTGTTTGCCGCTATAGCAGGCCATAGATTGTGCATCTATCTATGGTTGGAGGAAAGAAAATCCTCGATTCCCACACCAACACAGTTCATGTTGTTGGAAGAATCCCTCCGCAGAGCCATTATGTTGTCCCAGCGTGGGTGGGGGGAGGGAGGACACGGGGAGCTGTCTCTGCTGGGAGAACAGTGATTACTGCTAGTGTTTATAGCTGCTGGCAATAATCGCATGTGAAAATTCAATATGCTGGTTGTACGACAGTCAAATTGGGTACAATCAGCCTGCCCATAGGTGGTTCAAATTTCGACTGGTCCTTGCTGAACTGGCTGAGATTTTAATTATCTATGGCCAGCTTAGGAATATGTAGCACTACCCTTTTGTGGGCCGCTGGATTTTGCTACGTCCCCCTAAGCACTGCACAGCCAGGCAACATGCATTTTTCCACACTCTCTCCCAGAGTCAGTAAAACAGTCCTTGAGCTTAGTTTTGTTGTTTTTATTAGGGGTTAACAATTTGGATGGGGTCTGGGGGTATATGGGATGCCCAAGGAACTGAAAAACTTGAGCGCAAACCCTGTACAAAATGTTGATAAAAAATCTGCAACAGTCTCTTTAAGGAGTACCGAGTCCCCTTTGGTATACCTCCTCAGACCCCACTCATCCACCTTGCTGTCCTGAGGGTATCCCTAGGCAAGGGATTCCAGAATCCACTGTGAAGCAGTCCCAGATGAGGACTAATTGGGTATTGCACCTGGACTGCCCTCTCCCTTCTGTGGCCCAAGGGGTGTAGAAGTACTCACACTTTCCTGTTCTGTAGTTTAGTGGCTTGCAGCTGCTTTCAGGCCTTATACTGGGCTGGCTCCTTCCCTGTTGACAGGCTGTCCTCCCTAGGAGACTTGTTGGGCAGTGGATATCCTTCTGTCTGCTCCAGCCTGTAGGTAGCCCCCTCCCAGGCTCTACACTCCAGCACCTTCCTTAATCCATCTTCCACCTGAACACCAGCACTACTGCTGCTGTACAGGCTCGCTCACATTTAAGGGTTGTTTTTAGCCACCATGCCCAGGCTTCTACCAGGAGACTGGCCAAGTTCCCTTAAACATGTAAATCTAGGCCTCCACCCCTCTTCTAGAAAGTTCCTCCAGTTTCTAGAAGAGTAGGAGGGCTCCAGAAGCCCTGACCTGTAGAGCCTCTCAGCCTAACCCGAAGTAACCACACTGCCTCACTCTCAGCCTAACAAAAAAAAAATCTTATCTACCTATAGGACGTTACAGATTTAATGGATACTAATTTTCTGCTGCCCCTTGTGATTTTAGCTCCATGTAATTCCAAGCTACTGAAGAGCGCCCATGTCTGGGTTAAAGACAAGTCACCAGGTAGCATATCAGCTGATAATTTTCTCTCCATTGGGTTTTATTGCCTTCTGTACTCATGTTGGGGAGATTTCTTCTCACTTCCTGTTAGGATAGGAAGTGATGGATCTCTCCAAAATGGAAACACATGCAAAAACATACACATTTTGGGGGTTAAAACTCTTTTAGGACTATCCATCTATCAAAGGAAGAACGGGTGGGCCGCATCCTGTTCCCTCCCAGAGGCCCTTTAACTAGGTCTTAAATGATGCGAACTTCCTGATCACGCGATCAGTATGATTGGCTGTCACAGTGGTTACATGATCAGGAGCCCATCTTGCAGACTCCTGTTTACAAACAGACACTGAGAGCTGTCTGTGACAGCTTGATCACTGTGCTGGGAGTGTACTCTCAGCATAGAAACCTTGGCCACCACCACAGACACAGCCAACCCTCTCTGCCACAACACATCGTGGCAATTAACACCAAATTATTTTGTCTCATCATCTCTGAGACCAGCACAAGTACATTTTCTCAGGCGTTCAACAGACATACTTGACAAATTGTAAAATCCTATAATCCTATATCAAAGAGATTTCTTCTAAACAATGGACATCCCAGTCTTCATTTACCCCTTCAAACATATTTTGACAGGTGATCAGATAAAACCCGGTGCTTGTTAAAGCCTCCTCATATCATATGTGACTCTAAACCTGAATCGTTGTCAGTAAACGACCTGCAATGATACTTTTCTTTATGAATTAGACGAGAGTAGTGGTCCGTCCTTAGTAACAATGCTCCCTTTACACAACTCTGGAGCACATTAACACCCATTAAAGCCAGAATCGCCCACTCAGCTTACAGCCTCTTTGTTCTCTGCTCAGAAGTAATAGATATCTGTAACACTTTAAATCTCAGCCTGAATCATTTCTACAGCCTTGGGGTATTTTGACGCAGGATAAAATTTCACACACAGTGTATTAGTTCTGCTTTCATTGTCTGGGATTGGCCAAGAGCTCCCTTTCTCCAGCCAATGGCAGGCCGGTTGTTGGGCTGCCTTCTATTTTTAGCTGCTCTGTATACATACACCAAGCACAAACGTCTGCGAGAGTTGTAGAAGGAGAAAATGAATGGCGACTTTAAAAAGAGAGGAATTCAGAAAATCCTTTTAAAGGCTCCTTGCGTTTATAGTGTTACAAACGAGTACATTAAATATTTACACAGATCATCGGAAATACCTCCGGGCTGAAAATCAAAGACTCAAAGCACCACATTCTCCTCTGGTCGAGAAATGAACTGACAAGTCCTGAAAGAGCTTCTTTGAAACAACAATGGATGTTTCATAGTTACCTATATACTGGCACTTAAAGGAGAATTCCACCTTTTGCAAAAAAATAATAATAAATACAATTCTATTGCATTTATCATCTTTTGCATTGCAGCTGCGATCAGTGGATCTAGAGTGCAATGTTTTGGCCCCTACAAACTATTCCTCCAGCTCAGATCCGTACTGAGGTATGGACCCCCCCCCAGCAAACATCCTCTTATTTTACCTCCCCATTCACCCTGCCAAGTGACAAATACCCCCACTACTACCACCCCTTTGCCAATACAAATGCCTTTGCCTCCAGATTTCCCTCCAGCATAAATTCTCTTAATCCGCCCGAGCATAAATCCCCCCCCCCACAGCACAAGTCCAAATCACGTTATTCCCCCTTCCCTAAGCTTAAATCCCCCCCCCAGCCCACCCACTTAGTGCAAATGTTCTTCCTCTAAATATCCCCCCCAGCACAAATTCTCTTAATCCCTCTAGCATAAATCCCCCCACCCAGCACAAGTCCAAATCACGTTATTCCCCCTTCCCTAAGCTTAAATCCCCCCCCCCGCCCGCCCACCCACTTAGTGCAAATGTTCTTCCTCTAAATATCCCCCCCAGCACACATTCCCTTAATCCCTATAGCATAAATCCCCCTCCCCCCAGCACAAGTCCAGATCATGTTATTCCCCCTTCCATGAGCTTGAATTCCCCCCCCACCCACCCACTTAGTGCAAATGCTCTTCCTCTAAATATCCCCCCCAGCACAAATTCTCTTAATCCCTATAGTATAAATCCCCCCCCACAGCACAAGTCCAGATCATGTTATTCTACCTTCCTTGAGCTTGAATTCCCCTGCCCATTTAGTGCAAATGCTCTTCCTCTAAATATCCCCCCCAGCACAAATTCTCTTAATCCCTCCCAGCATAAATCCCCCCCCCAACAGCACAAGTCCAAATCACGGTATTCCCCCTTCCTTAAGATTAAATACCCCTCCTGCCCACCCACTTAGTGAAAATGCTCTTCCTCTAAAGATCCAAGTCCAAATCATGTTATTCCCCCTTCCTTGAGCTTAAATTCCCCCCGTATGCCCACTTAGTGAAAATGCTCTTCCTCTAAATATCCCCCCCAGCACAAATTCTCTTAATCCCTCCCAGTATAAATACCACCCCCCCAGCACAAGTCCAAATCACGTTATTCCCTCTTTCTTAAGCTTAAATCCCCCGCCCACTTAGTGAAAATGCTCTTCCTCTAAATATCCCCCCCCAGCACAAATTCTGCTTATCCCCCCCCCCCAATACAGGCCTCAGATACCAGGACCCCAGTGCCAGGAGATCTCCTTCCTATGAGGAGGAGACCAGGTGAATATTTCTTAGGCACTCTGACATTAATTGTTGCTATAACATGCAGCTAAGCAGGGAGAGGTGCTAGCTGCAGTGGTGTTGGCAACCGCAGTGCCAAGGACCCAAGGGCACCCTACAGAAGATGTGGGCAAGTGCCTTGGATGCCCAGTGCTAGTGATCACTGACACTGCAGTAGCCAACCAGTGCCTCTCCTGCCCCATGCTAGTACACTGTGCCTATGGCATGTGTCCCTTTTGCCCCCCCCCCCCCCCCCCACCTTGTCCCAGCCCTGATTGAGAGCTACAGTCCTTGCAGAGTGGTTTTTCATTTTTCATTCACAGATTTCACACATCATAAAAATGGGTATTACATAAAATATGGTCAGAAAGATAAGCTTAACTTAAAGAGGATCTTCATTCTACCTCGGTAAACCTAAATTTCAACTCTCTAATAATAGTCCCTGTATGATCAATAAAATAAAAAAAACATACAAGCTAGTCCTTTCCAGTCCAAACTTATCTTCTTTGTAGCCAAAATCCACCAGAATCCCCTTTATACCATCACTTTTATGGAGGCCATACATGCTTCAATAAATGAAGCACAGTGGCTAAATGGTTAACACTTCCACCTGGCAGTACTAGGGTCGTTGGTTCGAATCCCAGCCACGGCACCTCCTGCCTGGAGTTTGCATGTTCTCCCTGCGTGGGTTTCCTCCGGGTACTCCGGTTTCCTCCTACACTCCAAAGACATGCTGGTAGGTTAATTGGATCCTGTATAAATTGGCCTTTGTATATGAATGTGAGTTAGGGACCTTAGATTGTACACCCCTTGAGGGTTAGGGATTGATGTGAATGTATAATATATATGTAAAAAGTGCTATGTAAATTGACGGCGCTACATAAGTACCTGAAATAAAATAATTAATTTCTTATCAAATAAAAAGGATTCATCTATTGTAGACAACCTATGATCGTCAGCTCCATCTAATGGTCATATTGGGGTATTTCAGGCCTGCCTAATTTATCCAATCGATTTGTATGCAATCAAGCAGTCCCTTGCACTGCATTGTTGTGCCTAGATCTAAAGGAGACTGTACAATCAGATTGTAACATATATGGTGAACTTAAGGAAGTAGATGTCCAATGGTAAGGGAACTCTATGTTCCATTATGGGGAGGAACTATGTGGGGGTTGACACCCCCCCCCCTCCCCCATGTACCCCCTTCTTCACCTTTTAGCATCTCCCTGGGACTATACATTGCTCATACTGCAATTTATTATTTATTGTGCTATACTCCTAATTTTCTTGCTTATGTTTCTGAAACTTGATATGTGCCTAATCACTATGATAGTGCCTAACTTTTACCTCCTGGTTGCCTTCCTTGTTCATATGGATGCTGCTACCCTCATTGATGGAGGGGTACCAAAGTTGTGACTGCAGTTGGGATTGTTCTTTTATGTTATGTTTTCTTGTTTGCAGAGCATTGCAACTCTGATCAGTGCATCATGGTTAAAGCACAGACTCCTTTAGTTTCTTCCCTAGCCCCAGATTCGCACAGAAGCAAGGACCTTTTGTTTTGGAGCTGGAGGAAGTAATCAATGGACTACAAGTGCAATTACATCATCATACTTACACTCCAATGAGATCTTGAGTCCCTCTGTTGTGGTGGCAGATGGGATTAGTCTTCCATTCACCAATCCCTGTAAACAGATCTGTGAATGGTTGATGTAGCTCAGGGCTTGAAAAAGCCGCTCGTCCGCTCGTCCGCTCGTCCGCTCGTTAAATGCGAGGAGAAATTTCTCTGTGGCGATCGGCGAGCAGTGAGCACAGATGAAGCATGGAGCGACTGAACCTGCGCTCCAAGCCTCATTGTGAAGTCGAGTTCCGGTCCACAACTTCCGGTTTCCTGCTTCTTCGACTCCGCTGAGAGGAGACACCCTCTCCACCGCAGCGGGGGACTCGGAGGGACTAGGAGTAAGTACTTTATATAACATGTCATATCACTTTAATGGAGTACAGGGGAGCTGGGATACACATTACTGTACACATGTCATATCACTATAATGGAGTACAGGGGAGCTGGGATATACATTACTGTGTACATGTCATATCACTATAATGGAGTACAGGGGAGCTGGGATATACATTACTGTATACATGTCATATCGCTATAATGGAGTACAGGGGAGCTGGGATATACATACTGTATACATGTCATATCACTATAATGGAGTACAGGGGAGGGGGGATATACATTACTGTATACATGTCATATCACTATAATGGAGTACAGGGGAGCTGGGATACACATTACTGTACACATGTCATATCACTATAATGGAGTACAGGGGAGCTGGGATATACATTACTGTATACATGTCATATCAATATAATGGAGTACAGGGGAGCTGGGAAACACATTACTGCATACATGTCATATCACTATAATGGAGTACAGGGGAGCTGGGATATACATACTGTACACATGTCATATCACTATAATGGAGTACAGGGAGCTGGGATATACATTACTGTATACATGTCATATCACTATAATGGAGTACAGGGGAGCTAGGATACACATTACTGTGTACATGTCATATCGCTATAATGGAGTACAGGGGAGCTGGGATATACATACTGTGTACATGTCATATCACTATAATGGAGTACAGGGGAGCTGGGATATACATTATTGTATACATGTCATATCGCTATAATGGAGTACAGGGGAGCTGGCATACACATTAGTGTATACATGTCATATCGCTATAATGGAGTACAGGGGAGCTGGGATATACATTACTGTATACATGTCATATCGCTATAATGGAGTACAGGGGAGCTGGGATACACATTAATGTATACATGTCATATCGCTATAATGGAGTACAGGGGAGATGGGATATACATACTGTGTACATGTCATATCGCTATAATGGAGTACAGGGGAGCTGGGATATACATTACTGTATACATGTCATATCACTATAATGGAGTACAGGGGAGCTGGGATATACATTACTATATACATGTCATATCACTATAATGGAGTACAGGGGAGCTGGGATATACATCACTGTATACATGTCATATCACTATAATGGAGTACAGGGGAGCTGGGATATACATCACTGTATACATGTCATATCACTATAATGGAGTACAGGGGAGCTGGGGTATACATCACTGTATACATGTCATATCACTATAATGGAGTACATGGGAGCTGGGGTACACATCACTGTACACATGTCATATCGCTATAATGGAGTACAGGGGAGCTGGGGTACACATCACTGTACACATGTCATATCGCTATAATGGAGTACAGGGGAGCTGGGATATACATTACTGTATACATGTCATATCACTATAATGGAGTACAGGGGAGCTGGGATATACATTACTGTATACATGTCATATCACTATAATGGAGTACAGGGGAGCTGGGATATACATTACTGTATACATGTCATATCACTATAATGGAGTACAGGGGAGCTGGGATATACATTACTGTATACATGTCATATCACTATAATGGAGTACAGGGGAGCTGGGATATACATTACTGTGTACCGTTTTATATTTTGGATTCTTTATTCTAAAGAAAAATGTAATTTCATATGATTTAAGGGGGTGTGGTTGGGGGCAGGCCAGGGATGGGGTTTGGGTTGGGGGTGGACCTGGGCAAAGTTGGGTGGGGCAACTGGTGGAGAGTAAGTTTTGTGGCCAGCTAGTAGGTCTGGACTCAAAATTTTAACCCCTGATGTAGCTGATGGGTGCAGCCATGGTAAACAAAAGTCACAAAGGTGGACTAAGCAGTTACAAATAGCTGTGACCTTCTGCAATGTTAACAGGAAACCTTCCTGCCCCCCAGCTGCATGCCCATAAACCTCTGTGTGGCCATCACCTAAGCGGTCTATTTAGAAAACATTTGTTATGCGAATGCCCCAGCATTCGCACAATAGTTGTGTATGATCCCTGTAAGGTTTGTAATATATATGGAATGCCATCTTCTATTATTTCCTATGCTATCAGCCCCATCCAGTGGTTGTAATGTGGTATTTTCCTGATTTTGGTATTTTAGGAAAATACCACATTATGGCCACTAGTTGGAGCTGATGATCATGGGAAATACATAAATGACATTTTACCTTTATTACAAACATAATGGGGATTATTCTTGACATATTTTTTAAACTAAAAAGTCTCCATCCAGATTCCCTAAAAGTATATGACTGTAGTAAAAAAAAAACATCTGCTGAAATCCTTCTTCACTAGTCATTTCTCCCCCAACAACTCATAAAAATGTGCATTTTACAGAAGTCTGACAATGAAGACATTCTCATACCCCATGGATAAAGTGTGCTTTACCAAAGCGGGCAGCAATAAGCCAGTTAAATCTTTAGGGGTGTAAGCAAAATGGAAAATTCTTCTGCTGAGATAATTAATGCCAGGTATGTTATCATACTTTACCAACATATGGTGATTGAAAAGTTCTATTTAAGTTATGTTTTATGTCTTGCATATATTTTTTCTTTTTTGCTGCTGTTTGGTATAAAAATACACAGTAGGTCACAGCAGATAAAAATAGCCTTGAAAGAAATCTTTTCAAAAGCTTTTTCCTTTTTGCATAGATAATTATTATAGACTTTGAGTGCCTCTTGTAAACAGTTCCATATGCATTTTCATGTTGGTTCTTTTATATTTACTGTGCTTTACATGCAGTATGTACAGGCAATCACTATGTGCATTCACCTAAATACCCACAGGCTCTTGCCTTTATGATCTAATTAGAAATCCCTCACAATCTGCTATTTATGAAACTCTATAAAAATCTGAAGAGCTGGAGGGGTCCGCTAAACATTGCAGAGTTTAAGAGCAGAGTAATCAGGGGTTTGTAACTGACTGCACTAAAGTTAATGATTTCTATGGTGGCTTGGTGTGATGTTATGCTCTTAAGAAAAAGACTAAAATAAAATAGAAATATTTTTAAAAGCACTGCCTTATAGAGTTCTTCCTACTTTCTTCCATTCTATATTTTTGCATTGAACACACTTTACACTAATGTGTTGTGGAAATTCAGGTTTCGAACGCTGGAATGCCATTTGTTTGGAACAGGGGTGGCTTTGGATTGAACATCAGTATGCAGCAAAGGCTGCTTATTTATATCTTAACTTACGTTACCCTCTGAGGAGCAAGAGCATTGGATTACTCTTAAGATGGTATTTGACAGACAGTGAAGAGGTGTTATGCAGCCTCCTTGCCACCTGTTTAAGGGCTTGTGTACACCATAATGCAGTGCGGGAAACTCTCATTCTACGCGGGTTTCCCACACCTTGCTCAAAATACACTGGCTGCTCAAATCGCAGGTTGCAAACTCAATGCATTTGCCTGCACTGGATCGTATGGTACCACAATACCATGCAATCTTTGCAGTGTGTTTTTGAAAAAGTAGTGCAGTACTTTCAGTGCAATCCATCAAAATGAATGGGCTGAAACTCGCATCATACTAAATGGCACAGGAAATACACAGGAGCACAGATCATGTTTTTGTGCGATTCATGTGTAAACAGGGCCTTAAAATGTTAAAAACTTGCACCACCAAGCTGCACTGCCTCCCCATTGCAGTGGGGAGTGGTGGTGGTGGGGGGGGCATTAAAAACCCATCTCAGCAGTGTGTTTCCACCCCCACAACCCCTCCCCCCCATCAACAATGCAAGTGTAAGAAAGGTCTTACCCCTGGTTCACAAATATGCGGCCGTGAGGGTCGCGTTTTGCTCGGGCACGAGAGCACATTCATTTGAATAGACTTCTGTGCCCCGGCACAAGCAGGGAAGTAGTCCCTGCACTTCTTCTGAAAACGCAGCCCGCACATGAACCTTGGTTCCCAGTACGGTTGCGGTTTCCAGTGCGGTAAACGAAGTAATGGCACCCGCCCGCAGGTCCACATTGTGCTGCATGGATTTGCGTGCGGATCCGCAGCCGCACCACCCGCACATACAGTTCTGTTCAAAATAATAGCAGTGTGTTGAAAAAAGTGAATAAAGCTCAAAATCCTTCTAATAGCTTTTATTTCCATACACACAAATGCATTGGGAACACTACACATTCTATTCCAAATCAAAACATGAAGAAAAATATATATATAAATTTGTGTTGTTCCTCTAAAAAAATTGAAGAAAAGTGAATATTAGACTGTTCAAAAAAATAGCAGTGTTTGTATTCTTCTTTACAAACTCAAACATTCACTATATAAACTGAAAAATGTTTGAAGATTTTGCTTTCCTTTGAATCACTTAATGAATATTTAGTTGTATAAGCACTGTTTCTGAGAACTGCTGTACATCTGTGTTGCATGGAGTCAACCAACGTCTGGCACCTGTGAACAGGTATTCCAGCCCAGGATGATTGGACTACATTCCACAGTTCTCTATTTCTTGGGTTTGCCTCAGAAACTGCATTTTTGATGTCACCCCACAAGTTTTATATTGGATTAAGATCCAGGGATTGGGCTGGCCACTCCATAACGTCAATCTTGTTGGTCTGGAACCAAGATGTTGCACGTTTACTGGTGTGTTTGGGGTCGTTGTCTTGTTGGAACACCCATTTCAAGGGCATTTCCTCTTCAGCACAAGGCAGCATGACCTCTTCAAGTATTCTGATGTGTCCAAACTGATCCATGATCCCTGGTATGCGATAAATAGGCCCAAAATCGTAGTATGAGAAATATCCCCATATCATGATGCTTGCGCAACCGTACTTCACTGTCTTCACAGTGTACTGTGGCTTGAATTCAGTGTTTGGGGGTCGTCTGACAAACTGTCTCCGGCCACTAGACCCAAAAAGAACAACCTTACTTTCATCAGTCCACAAAATGTTGCGCCATTTCTCTTTAGGCCAGTCAATGTGCTCTTTGGCAAATTGTAACCTCTTCAGCACGTCTTTTTTTCAACAGTGGGACTTTGCGGGGGCTTCTTGCAGATAGCTTGGCTTCACATAGGTGTCTTCTAATTGTAACAGTACTCACAGGTAACTTTAGACCTTCTTTGATCTTCCTGGAGCTGGTTGTTGGCCTTGCCATTTTGGCTATTCTTCTATCCATTCGAATGGTAGTTTTTCACTTTTTTCCACGTCTTTCAGGTTTTGGTT
Source organism: Staurois parvus (assembly GCF_062004578.1). NCBI lineage: Eukaryota > Metazoa > Chordata > Amphibia > Anura > Ranidae > Staurois > Staurois parvus. The sequence continues at coordinate 29,534,059 of NW_028317821.1, forward strand.
GCCATTTTAAAGCATTTGCGATCATTTTAGCTGAGCAGCCTATCATTTTCTGAACTTCTTTATATGTTTTCCCCTCTCCAATCAACTTTTTAATCAAGGTACGCTGTTCTTCTGAACAATGTCTGGAACAACCCATTTTCCTCAGAATTTCAGAGAGAAATGCACTGTAACCAGCATGTAGAACATTTGCTGCCTTCCTTCCTTAAATAAGGGCAATAATTGCCACCTGTTTTTCAAAGAATGAATGACCTCACTAATAGAACTCCACACTGCTATTATTTTGAACATGCCCCTTTCAATTAGTGATTCAATTACACAGAATCAGTAGCATGCATGTCATGACTGTTGGGTCTGTTGGATTTCTACTACTCTACTACACCTGCTAGTAAATTATTTGCCATGTAGAAATATAATTTCTACCAAAAACAGTGATTGATCAGGTTAGTGATGTCTGACTGCTATTATTTTGAACACAACTGTATGTGAACCTATTATTATTATTATTATACAGTATTTATATAGCGCCAACAGTTTGCTCAGTGCTTTACTTTATAATGGGAGACAGTACACAAGACAGTACAGTAACAATACGATTCAATACACGAGGGGTTCAAGGGCCCTGCTCCTTGGAGTTTACAATCTAGGAGCTAGCCTAAATGAGTTATCAGTCTTTTCTAGGCTGCAGTTCTGCTTTAGGATTCTTAGACACATGTTCAAGCTTACATGCAGAACTCAGGAGGAATGTGGGTGCCTAGCTGTATACAGTATATAGCTACTACATGACAATTTCTTCAAGTACTTTTTGACAGTATTGCTGATAGGGACTGGTCAGATAGCAATCATTTTGATGCAACCAAGAATCATTTAATGCAAAGGTTGCTGGAAGTGTGTGAGTGTATGTAGCAGACTACAGAGGGTTAACTGAGAAAACTGAAGGCATGCAAAAGAAAAACTCTTGATAAAGAAAAGTAATTATTATATACTGCTCAAAAAATTAAAGGAATACTTTGAAAACACATCAGATCTCAATGGGGAAAAAGATCATGCTGGATATCTATACTGATATGGACTGGGTAGTGTGTTAGGAATGTAAGGATGCCCCATTGTTTGATGGAAATGAAAATTATCAACCTACAGAGGACTGTATCCAAAGACACGTCCATTTTGCTGAAATTTCATTGCAGCAACTCAAAATAGTGCTCAGTAGTTTGTATGGCCCACACGTGCTTTTATGCATATCTGACCACGTCAGGGCATGCTCCTAATGAGACAACGGATGATGTCCTGGGATATTTCCTCCTAGATCTGGACCAGGGCATCAATGAGCTCCTGGACAGTCTGAGGTGCAACCTGGCGGCATCGGATGGATCGAAGCATAAGGGGCATCCCTAGGGTTGGTGTCACCCAGTGGGGTAACACTTGGTGACACCCCCTTCGATGATCCTCGCAGAATGGATTGGATCTGCAGATTGAGCATAATGGATTGGAGGCCGATCCATTATGCTCCCCAATCCGCAGATCCAATCCATCCTGCGGGGATCGTCGGCATGCAACCTATATGGGGTGACACCAGACCCGTTCCACGAAAAGGTAAGTTGTAAAGAAAGCTGACGATCCCCGCAGGATGGATCGGATCTGCGGATTGAGCATAATGGTTCGGAGTCCGATGCATTATGCTCCCCAATCCGCAGATCCAATCCATCCTGCGGGGATCGTCAGCATGCAACCTATACGAGGAGACACCGGACCTGCTCCACGAGAAGGTAAGTTGTAAAGAAAGCTGCCAATACCCGCAGGATGGATCAGATCCATCCTGCGGGGATCGACGGCTTGCTTTACAACTTACCTTTTCGTGGAGTGGGTCCAGTGTCACCCCGTGTGGTCGGTGTCACCCGATGTGGGACGCACCCCCCGCACCTGCCTCGGGACGCCACTGCGAAGCATGATATCCCAGAAGTGTTCTATTGGATGTATGTCAGGTGAGCGTGGGGGCCATTCAATGGTATCAATTCCTTCATCCTCCAGGAACTGCCTGCATACACTTGCCACATGAGGCCGGGCATTGACATGCACCAGGAGGAACTCAGGACCCACTGCACCAGCGTAGGATCTGACAATGAGTCCAAGGATTTCAGCCAGATACCTAATGGCAGTCAGGGTGCCATTATCTAGCCTGTAGAGGTCTGTGTGCATCCCTCCATGGATATGCCTTCCCAGACCATCACTGGTCCGCCAACAAAATGGTCATGCTGAACAATGTTACAGGCAGTATAACGTTCTCCACGGCTTCTCCAGACCCTTTCATGTCTGTCACATGTGCTCAGGGTGAACCTGCTCTCATCTGTGAAAAGCACTGGGTCCAGTGGCAGACCTGCCAATTCTGGTGTTCAATGGCAAATGCCAGTCCAGCAATATGGTGCCGGGCTGTGAGCACAGGGCCCACTAAAGGAAGTCGGGCCCTCAGGCCACCCTCATGAAGTCTGTTTCTGATTGTTTGGTCAGAGACATTCACATCAGTGGCCTGCTGGAGGTCATTTTGTAGGTCTCTGGCAGTGCTCATCCTGTTCTTTCTTACACAAAGGAGCAGATACCGGTCCTGCTGATGGGTTAAGGACCTTCTATGGCACTGTTTAGCTCTCCTGGAATCTCCTCCAAGCTCTTGTGACTGTGCTGGGAGACACAGCAAACCTTCTGGCAATGGCATGTATTGATGTGCCATACTGAAGCAGTTGGACTGCCTGTGCAACCTCTGCAGGGTCCAAGTATCGCCTCATGCTAGTGAAAAACAGTCGGAAAAGATAGGTAGGGAAAAAAATGTCAGTGGCTTCCACCTGTAAAACCATTCTTGTTTTGGGGGTCGTCTCATTGTTGCCCATGTAGTGCACCTGTTGTTAAATTTCACTAACACCAAAGCAACTGAAACTGATGAACAACCCCCTCTGCTACTTAACTGACCAAATCAATATCCCAGGAGTTTATTTGACTTGATACTATACTCTGATTAAAAAGTGTTCCTTTAATTTTTTTGAGCAGTGTATGTTTTAATAATGGTTAAATCGCACTATAAAGTGATTATATGCTAAAGTTAGGTTCTTTATATAACAGGTTTACTTGCTAAAATGTCTTTAAAGCGGAACTTAACTCACCTAAACTACACTTTGTTACTTTGTTCCCCCCCTTCCTCTTACGCAAATGCTAGAAATGTTTATTCTATTTTTTATAGTCTCTTCTTTTGTGTTACAAGGCTGGGGCCTGCTGCCTCCTGGGATTACTATTCCAGGCAGCAATGCATTACTAGGCCACAAGTTTACACTGCATGCACACAAATGTAGTGAGGCCTATAGTACCCATTCTTCAGAAGCTGGCAGCATTTGTGAGTATCTGCTATGCATGAACAGATGAGCAGGCAGCCTCTGCTAGCTCCCAAATGTGTGGAAGAGACTGGTTTTGGTCCTTTTTTAAAAAAAAAAACAGGGAACAGAGGAGGTGGGAGGTAATTTAGGAGAGGCGAAGTTCTGCTTTACATTGAGATGGTAAAAGATTGGTCTCCTAATATTATACAGCTGGGCATTTCAGGCTATGGGTGGCAGTAAGCTAATAAGGTGTTTCAAAATAACAGAAATTAATGTCTCTTGGCATTGTTACGCGTATGGTTTGTGCAAATTCCTAATGAGTTAATATAAAAGATATATTAAAGAGGTCCTACGTGGCAACTTGTTTCTGGGGAGATGCTAGTTTTTGCCAAAATCAACTATGTCAGACCTCCACAGACATATTAGTATTTTCTCTAATTTTTACTTTATTTTATTTAAACTTTCAAAACTCAAAATAAACTTTCAAATCCACCAAAAAAAAGGACTCAAATTGACTCTCAATTATGTAATTGGATGGAGAGAGGCAAGTTCAGATTGACACATTTTTCCAATTAGGAAAATGACCAATACTGACCTCCAGGCTTCTTAAAAGCCCAACCCAGACTTCATGAGATACATGGAGCTGGGTTATTATCTCAGATTCCCAATTATTGCATCTCAAGGAATCCATGCTACCGTCCCTTTTTAATATTATCCCTGGACCAAACGCCTGTAAGACATTCCATGACCCTACTATATTCTGCAATTATTACCAGGGAACATCCCCAGGATCCTACGTTTCTATCGAAATACGAAACAAGCTGCTCACCATGTTCTCCCAAGCCCAAAAAGACCAGATAATCCCCTTTGCACACGAGGCCTAATTGGTAATGCATACCAGGAGAGCAAATATAAGTTATTGACACGTGGGTATAAAACCTCTCTGTTAGTAGCGCGAAGAGACAAAGGGCACAATTATACACATTTTGTGGGACTGTCTTAGACTAAAGGGTTTCCGGGCCACAGTCAAAACTACTAATAAAACCCTTATGAGTGTGTCTCTTGCAGAAAATACAGCTGCTTAATCACTCCATAATACACCGCTATTGATTGAACACTACAAGAATTCCATCCTCAAACAAATATTGAATATAGTGAAGGCTTGTTTACAAGCCATGTAGAACCAAACAGAATGGCCTAGTAAAGACCAATGGTTCACCAGAATAAATTATATACAAGGAATGGGACTTAAATTAGACCTAAAATAGCAATCTGAAAAGCACTTTCAAATCCCTTTACAAGGACCCTTTGGGGTTTACTTACTAAAAGTGGAGAGTGCAAAATCTGGTGCAGCTCTGCATAGAAACCAATCAGCTTGCAGATTTTATTGTCAAAGCTTAACTGAACAAGATGAAGTTAGAAGCTGATTGGCTACCATGCACAACTGTACCAGATTTTGCACTCTAGTTTTAGAAAATATACTCTTTTGTCTTTGTGTTATAAATCTTTATAGGAACCCCAGGGAGTAAGTATGTTTCCTCCATTTTTTGGCCACTTTTTCTCCCTTACTTACCCCTCCTCTTCTACAGTTGATACCCTCCCACCACATTCCTGTGTACCCCGCTTTTCCCCCCTCACCACAGGTATAACGGAGAATGACTAACCCTGTTGGATGTATCTGTAATAGATCCAGTTGTGCAATGGAAAAATTCTGCCATTTTTTATTCTAATGTGTAACAGTAAGTGCATGAGACCATCTAAACTCATTTATCTATATCCTCCATGTTCAGAGACCAAAGGAGTTGTAACAGTTGTTGTCCCCTTCTGAATATACACTTTATAAAAATATATATATAGTATATCTAATAAATATTGATCAGCTAGTATAAAATCCTTACTACTAGTATGGCACTTGAAGTGCACTAATCCTTCCTCAACAATGTGCTAATCAAAATAAGAATCATAAAGTGATCAATTTTTCACTTGCAAAGTGCAAACAATATACAAAAACAACATACTAGTCAAAGTTATAAATTATACAGTGACTAACTTTTCACTTACGAGAGTACAAGTGCTGAACAAATAATAATAAAACTTTGCTATCTGTAAACAGATATAATCTGCTTATGTGTAAATATGGGTAAACACTTAGGCTTCGTTCCCACTAGTGCGACTTGTCATGCAACTTTGGACACATAAAATTGCATGATAAATCGCAGCCTATTGATTTCAATGGCACCTCTTCCAATCTATACTTGAAAGTCGCAGCAACTTTTAAAAGGTTTCTGCACTACTTTGATATGACCTTTTTGCGACTTGAGTGGCAGAGAGTGTAAAGTCACATGAAAGTTGCATGAAATCGAAATCGCACTAGTGGGAACGCAGCCTTAGGGTGTCTATGTATAACAGAACGTGCTCTGCAGATGTCTTAAGCATTTGCAGAGATGCAACAAATGATCGCCATATTGTTTGTAATTTGAGTATCTCCTATGATTGTCAAAAAAAATCTAAAAATGGCACGCTCCAAAATTATCAATATTGATATTGTATCTTTAGTACTATGTGACAGTATATACTCTCATAAATAACTAATATCTCAATATAATGTGCTTATTACCAGTTGGTAAATATTCAAACTAATATTCAATCAATATAAAACACTTAACAAATAAATCATTTGTGCCATCTATTGCCACTATAACTGTGATTGTGCTTAAAAGATACTAATAAAGTATTATAAAACAATGCATAAATCTCTGCTGATAAATCAATGGTGACAGTCCAAAAAAACGATATTGTGATCCAAAATAATAGTTGTGACTTTCTGTGAATCCTTATTGTGATTATGCCAAGCGCTCACCTCCTTGTAAGCTTAATATATAGGCATACTTCACTTTTTGTTCACAATAGGAACCTGGTGTGATCACTTATTGCACCGTCTGATCAGGGGCGGACTGACAACTCATGGGGCCCCCAGGCAATAGAGGATCATGGGGCCCCTATGTTCTCGCCCACATCCAAAAAAGCCTATGAAAAAGCCAATGAAAGGTACCAGGGGCATCTCATGGGGCCCCCTACTGACCCCGGGCCCCCGGGCAGTGCTCGAGTGCTCGAATGGTCAGTCCGCCCCTGCGTCTGATGGATAGTGGATATCCCTTACGACCTTCTTAATTATCCTCTCCTCCTGTGCCTGTATCCATGCTGGGAACTCTCCCTCCTTCTGCTGCTGTTTCTCTCCTCCTTCTCCCCAATCCTCAGTTTTCCTCCATATCACGGTGTATAGAAAAAAAGGGGGATATAGTGCCTTATCCTTTTTTATAAATAAACTTTATTATGTGCCCAATAATGCACTCACATTTTGTTAAAATCATCAAGCGCTTTTTGAAATGCAATACTTTACTGTGTGCGCCGCACATAGTGTATACTCGCCGTCCACTCGCAACCCCCCGATGAAGCCACATGGACCTGTGGCGTAACGCTTAGGGGAGGGGCTACGATGTCACTACACACCAGTGGATGGCGAGTATACACTGTGTACTCGAATTTGACAGGTGCCCGCTCCCACTTCCGCTGCAATTGCCTATTTGATCAGAAGTAGAAGTTGTCCTCCACCCCTCCGTCCCTGTATTCCTCCACCCCTCCGTCCCTGTAGACATGTGACAGGTCCCAGAAGACTATGGGGCCATTCACAAAGCGCTGTGCTTCTCATGCATGCGCAGTGAGCGCCTAGCTGTGAAGCCGCAAGCTGTCACAGCCGAGTGCCCACACTAAAGATGCCAGCACCAGGGAGAGAAGACGGCCGGTGAAACCAGCGGTGGTGAGGACACCACTGGACTGAGGAACAGGTGAGTGACTGTATTTTAAAAGTCAGCAGCTACAGTTTTTGTAGCTGCTGACTTTTATTTTATTTTATTATTTTTTTAGGTGGAACTCGGCTTTGAAGTGTTACTAAACCCAGGACCCTGCATTCACTAGATTTTGTCTCCTACAGTACACAGAACACGGAAATCCTATTGTTTTAGTAAACTGCTAAATACCTTTTCTCATCAACAGTTAGAGCAGTCTTGTGACTTCAGCAGAGCACTGGTTAAAGCTTGTAGGAGGAGTTTTCTTTCTGCTCTAGGAGGCTGCATAACCCCTGACCCTCTGTCTGAACAGTGCTGATTAGCCATTTGCTGATCACATGCAGTCTCCCAAAGAAAAAAAAAACAACTCTCTAGCAATACACACCCACTGAGCATGTGCAGCTTGCCTCTAAGGCTCTGTTCTATCAGCAGATGGATGGGGACAGTAAAAGAAGGGGAGGGTCAGAGAAGACAGGATGAAACATACTGTTTACACAATGCAGAGGATTAACCCCTTAAGTTCCCCAGTGAGTATAACAAGCATGCTTTACTGCATATATAGACTGATTTACTGTTGTGGGTTTAGTAACACTTTAAGACATCAGCATAGCAATGTTGTTTTATACACAATCCCCAGATGTTCCCAATTGCAAATAATCATAAATATGAATCCACCACGTGTGATTTTTCTATCCATAAATGTGTTAATCCACCAGTCTTCACACATTTATCCCTGTGCGTTTATCACATATAACTCCCATTATAGAGTTGCTGCTCTTTCCAAGCAACCTCTTAGGCTAGGTTCACACCTCTGCAGGTTACGTTTGATCGGTTTCTGCAGTGCGTTTTGCGTTTTTGCACTAGCGGTTTTAATGTATTTTTGATGCGTTTTGTGGGGAGTTTTTTCCAATTTGGTTTGCCAATAAGAAAAAGATACTGGTTTGATGTCATTGGATGTCAGATAGCATTTTTATCGATCCCTCTGCACCAGAATGACAGCCTCAAGTGCATGCGCAGAAGTAACGTCATCCCTCGCTATTTAATGAACAGGAACAAAAACCAGTACACAGAAGATGCTGGCTCTGGTGAGGGAGGAAACTGGTGAAGGAAAGATGAGTATTTGCTGCCTTCAGTTCCGCTTTAACATCCCTGTGTTGTAAATCATAATGCTGAGGCTCTGCCCACAGACTAGCCTGTATGTGAAATCCCCAAGACATAACATGCAATCAACCCTTGTAGTGCGTAGAGGGGGGACCCCATTTCAAGGGTGGGTGTTTGTTTTCATGGAGTTAGGATTTTAAGTGTGGGTTACTGCATAGCTCTGTGGACTACACACATCTATTTACCCTGAAAGCGAACATTTATATATCTGTGTCATGTTTCACAAGACTGTCATATGCCTTTAAGTGTTCTTTGTATTTTGTCCTCCCTTTCCTTTGATTTAGTTCATGCTGTATATATAGCTCCACCCCTTTGTTCTTGCTCCCAATAATGCACCTCAGCTTCAAGCCTCATGTCATGAAGCAGATCACATTATGATCTTTTGACCTATCAGATGTTCATTGTTGTAAGATTCTTTCAGTTTATGGAATAAACTTCACAAGATCTACAAGGTGTCGTCTCAATCGAGTCACTGCCTGTTTATTCAAATAAGATTGGAGTTATCGCTATCTCATCACAAGTGTAAGTTACAGAGATCACACTTTCAATGCTTAGATTGGAGAGACAGAACAATCTGTCAGTCATTCACCTTCCTCCAGAAGCCACAATTTCTAAGCTTGGCTATATACTTTGCAATCTGATTGTACAATCGATGTAAAGTTTCCTTTAAGGGCTTGTTTTGACATGTGGCTGGAGGGCATAAAGTGGAACTTCACTCTCTCAGTCAATATTGACTGTTTTAAATCCTTATGCTGTAAGTATTAGTAAATAGAAAGTATGTCATATTTACTGGTTTTAAACTTTTTTTTTTTTTAGATTTCAATTACTTCTTGGTTACCATGCCTAGGTAAATGATGTCATGCATCCAAGGAGTCGTCAGATGGGGAGGAGGGTGGCAGGGGTTTTCCCAGCCAAGCACACCCTCATTTCTGCATGCCATGAGTTAAATGCAGAAGGATTCCAGGAAGTAAATGCTACACAAATCATCTGCCCTTATTCAAGATGGCCAGAGCCAGAAATGCTAGGGGGAGTTTTTTTAACCACTTGCCATCCTGAGGATTTACCCCCTTTAATGACCAGGCCTCTTTTTGCTATTTGGCGCTGCACTGTTTCCACTGATAATTGCGCGGTCATGCAATGCTGTACCCAAACAAAATTTACATACTTTTTTTTCACACAAATAGAGCTTTCTTTTGGTGGTATTTGATCACCTGTGCGCTTTTTAGTTTTTGCTCTATAAACAAAAAAAGACCGAACATTTTGAAGAAATATATTTTTTACTTTCAGCTATAAAAAAAATATAGTACATTCAGTTAGCCATAAATTTAGGCCAAAATGTATTCTGCTACATGTTTTTGGTAAATAAGTGTATATTGATTGCTTTGTGTGAAAGTCATACGCTATTTTCGGCTATACAGCATTGCACTAGCTGACAATTGCGCGGTCATGCAATATGGTACATAAATTAAATTTATGTCCTTTTTTTCACACAAATAGAGCTTTCTTTCAGTGGTATTTGATCACTTGTGTGCTTTTTATTTTTGGTGCTATAAACCAGAAAAATAAGAAAAAAAATTAAAAGAAAAAACAATATTTTCTCATTTCTGTCATAAAAAATATCCAAAAAAATTAAGTTTCATCATAAATTTAGGCCAAAATGTATTATGCTACATGTTTTTGGTTAAAAATCCCAATAAGTGTATATTGATTGCTTTGTGTGAAAGTTATAGTGTCGCTTTTACTTTCTGACTGCCTATCACATTTCTTGAGGTGCTAAAATACCAGGACAGTACAAACACCCCCAAATTAACACTTTTTGGAAAGTAGACACCCTAAGCTATCTGCTGAGAGGCATATTGAGTCCATGAAAGATTTATTTTGTCCACAAGTTTTTGGAAAATGACAAAAACGTTTTTTTTTTTACACAAAGTTGTCATTTAAATTATTATTATTATTACTACTACAGGTACTTTTATAGCACCGTCAATTTACACAGCGCTTTTACATATATATTGTACATTCACATCTGTCCCTAACCCGTGCTGTGGCTGGGATTCGAACCAATGACCCTAGTACTGCCAGGCGGAAGTGCTAACCATTTAGCCACTGTGCTGCCCTTATAATTATAAATTAAATTATATATTTCTTACACAAGCCAAGGAATTTAAAAAGAGGCTTGATGAGTATTTTGCAGATCTTATATTTTCTCACAAGGTTTTGAAATATAAAAAAAGAATAGAAAAAATATGTTTTTGTTTTTTTTCTTCATTTTCCAAAAACTTGTGGCAACAAATGAGATCTACAAAATACTTACCGTGCTTTTTATCAAATTCCTTGGGGTGTCTACTTTCCAAAAAGGGGTCATTTGGGGGGGTTAGGTGCTATCCTGGCATTTCAGTGCCTCCGAAACTGTGATAGGTAGTCAGGAAGTGTAATGAGGAAATAAAGCCCTTTAAAAGCCTGAAGGTGCTTATTGGATTTTGGGGTCCTGTGCTTGGCTAGACTGCCAAAACGTCTCTCACATGTGGTACTCCCATACTCCGGAGAAGTAGCAGAATGTATTTTGGGGAGTAATTCCACATATACCCATGGCATGTGTGAGCAATAAATCATTTAAGTGACAATTTTGTGTAAAAAAAAAAAAAAATTATTTTGTAATTTTCCAAAAACTTGTAATAAAAATATAAAATTCTATTGACTCAACATGCCTCTCAGCAAATAGTTTGGGGTGTCTACTTTCCAAAAAGGGGTTGTTTTGGGGGGTGGGGACATTTTATGCCCAGCATGAGAAATTTATTCCACACATCATTCACTCTTCTAACCACCTGAAGACCAAACCTTTTCTAACACTTTTTGTTCACATGAAAAAAAATCTGTATTTTTTGCTAGGAAATTACTTTGAACCCCCAAACATTATATATTTTTAAAGCAGACACCCTAATGAATAAAATGGTGGGTGCTGCAATTTTTTATGTCACATACTCGCACAGCGTTTTTGCAAAAGCAAATTTAGAAAAAAAATACTTTTTTTTTACTTTTAATGCACAAAAACACAATATATTGGCCAATTATTTGGCAAAATATAAAATATGATGGTATGCCGAGTAAATAGATACCAAACATGACATGTTTAAAACTGTGCATGCCCCGTGCAATGGCGACAAACTGCATACATTTTTTATATCCATAGGCAAAGCTTTAAAAGCCTTTACAAGCTACAATTTTAGATTTACAGAGGAGGTCTAGTGCTAAAATTACTGCCCTTGATATTACGTTCACGGTGATACCTCACATGCATGGTGCAAACTATTTGCTGAGAGGCATGTTGAGTCAATAGAAGAATTTAATTTTTTTACCACAAGTTTTTGGAAAAATTACAAAATAGTTGTTTTTTTTTTTACACAAAATTGTCACTTGATTGTCAAATGATTTATTGCTCACACATGCCATGGGTATATGTGGAATTACTCCCCAAAATACATTCTGCTACTTCTGAGTATGGTGGTACCACATGTGAGAGACTTTTTGGCAGTCTAGCCAAGTACAGGACTCCAAAATCCATTTAGCACCTTCAGGCTTTTAAAGGGCTTTATTTCCTCATTACACTTCCTGACTACCTATCACAGTTTCAGAGGCCGTGAAATGCTAGGATTGCACCAACACCCCTCCCAAATGACCCCTTTTTGGAAAGTAGACACCCCAAGGAATTTAATAAGAAGCATGGTTAGTATTTTGCAGATCTCGTTTGTTGCCACAAGTTTTTGGAAAATGAACAAAGAAAACAAAAACATATCTTCTCTTTTCTTTTTTTTATATTTCAAAACCTTGTGAGAAAAAAAGGAGATCTGCAAAATACTCACCAAGCCTCTTTTTAAATTCCTTGGGGTGTCTACTTTCCAAAAAGGGGTCATTTGGGGGGGGGGGGTTGGTGCTATCCTGGCAGTTCAGGGCCTCTGAAACTGTGATAGGTAGTGAGGAAGTTACGCACCTTCAGGCTTTCAAAGTGGTCATTGGATTTCAGGCTCCTGTATGTAGCTAGGCTCCCAAAAAGTCTCACACGTGGTATCCCCATACTCGGTAGAAGTATCAGAATGTATTTTGGGGTGTATTTCCACATATACCCATGGCGTATGTGAGAAATATAGAATTTAAATGACAACTTTGTGTAAAAAAAAAAAATATGTTTTTGTCATTTTACAAAAACTTGTGGAAAAAAATAAATCTTCCATGGACTCAATATGCCTCTCAGCAGATAGCTTACAGTGTCTACTTTCCGAAAAGTGTTAATTTGGGGGTGTTTGTACTGTCCTGGCATTTTAGCACCTCAAGAAATGTGATGAGCAGTCAGAAAGGAAAAGCTGTGTAAATTCCATTATCTATGCCATAGTTTGTAGATGCTATAACTTTCACACAAAGCAATCAATATACACTTATTGGGATTTGTTTAACCAAAAACATGTGGCAGAATATATTTTGGCCTAAATTTATGAGGAAAGTTTAGTCTTTTGGATATTTTTTATGACATCAATTAGAAAATATTGTTTGTCTTTCCACCCCTCCCTCAAGCCTTACATCAACCACACTTCTCTGTCTGGAAATCCGATGGACATGTCTAGGTTTGGTAGTCATGAAGAGAACGGTACTTGCCTGACTGCATTGAGCCAAGTGTAAAGTTTGGTAGAGGGGGGAGTATGGTCTGGGGTTGTTTTTCAGGCTTTGGACTTGGCCCCTTAGTTCCAGTGAAAGGAACTCTTAAGGCGTCAGCATGCCAAGACATTTTGGACAATTTCATGCTCCCAACTTTGTGGGAACAGTTTGGGGATGGCCCCTTCCTGATCCAACATGACTGCGCACCAGTACACAAAGCAAAGTCCATAAAGACATGGATGAGCGAGTTTGGGGTGGAAGAACTTGACTGGCCTTCACAGAGTCCTGACCTCAACCCGATAGAACACCTTTGGGATCAATTAGAGCAGAGGCTGCGAGCCAGCCTTCTCATCCAACATCAGTGCCTGACCTCACAAATGCGCTTGTCATGTACCTGGTTGGGGAGCCTGATGTGGAGAGAGGGAGTCCTCTTACAACCCCCGCTCGGAGCCTCTGGAAGCGAGTACAGGGGCGCAGAGCCAGGAGTGGCAGGAGTGCCGTGTGGATCCTGAAGACTGTCGGAAAGTAGCTGGGGACCCAGGCAATCCGGACACAAGCCAGGTGTGAGTGCAGGAATGTAGATGCAGCAGCCAGCAGGTGTGGCGGTGGTCTGAGTGCGGGTTTTGGGACCGCGCACCAGTGCGTGGATGCGGTGGCTGACAGGTATGGCGGTGATCCGGATGTAGGCCAGATGCAGAGCCGTGGGTACAGCAGCAGGTGGTTATGGTAGCCTACCAGATGCAGGTCAGGTGCAGGTGCAGGCAGGATAATATAGCAGAGTCAGGCAAGCCGGGTCAATATCAAGCGGGCAGCGAAGTACAGGAGGAGCAGATAAGAGAATGGTCAGGGATAGCCGGAGTCAGTGCAGGCAGAGTTCTTTCTTAGGCGGGTATGCAGAATACAGATATCAGGATCAGAAATGTATGCAGGGACGTTGTAGACCAGAAGGCAGTGATTTTACATTGAAGCAGGTTTAAATAGCCCGGCTGACGTGGGCACTTACTGCGCATGCGCAAGCTTTCCGTGCTACCACGCATGCGCGGCTGCACGCTTCTGCGCCTGCGCACTCACACCGCTGCGACTCCAGGGGACCCGTCGCACTGCTGCACAGCGACAGGATCCCTGACAGTGCTTCTGAAAGAATAGTCAAACATTGCCATAGACACACTCCTAAACCTTGTGGACAGCCTTCCCAGAAGAGTTGAAGCTGTTATAGCTGCAAAGGGTGGGCCAACTCAATATTGAACACTATGGACTAAGACTGGGATGCCCATTAAAGTTCATCTGAGTGTAAAGGCAGGCGTCCCAATACTTTTGCCAGTACAGTATATATAGTGTATCTCATATTAGTTCACCTCTAATGCACTGGTTTGCATACAAAGTCTTCTTATCTTTGAGATGCATGCCATCTAGTGGTGTTAAGCTAATTTTACAGCTACATTTTTGGTGATTGTAAGTGTACATACATTATAAATGAATGGTATCATTGAAAATATGTATTCTTTGTTTTGAGATTTATTTGCATCTGTTAGATTCTTGCTGGGGGCACAGTACTTGAGGCATACTTTGTGGATATAAAAACAATGACAAATGCAGTATGTGTGGTATATACAGTGACTAGGCTCATTAGCTATTTACCCAAGGCTTGACAAACCACACTCACTGTTTAGCATGATGGGAACATGCACACTGTGCTCTCCACCTTTTCTCTCTTCCATACGCTCAAGGTTGCTTTAGTCTCTTATTAGTACATTGTGGTTAAATTATAACATTAGATTTTTCATTTTCTAATTATTTTAACAATGGATTATGCTTACTTTTTATGATTTGGAATTCAGGGTTGGGGATTTAGCTCCCCCACTTATTCCAACACCTGCATAGCACTCTGCTCTAGAGATTAACTAAAGATCACCATACATCTTACAACTGATTGCACAATGACCTTGAGATCTACCACCAACTATGTTGTGCAAAAGCCTGCCTGATTGAATGTAGATTGATTGGATAGTTTAGGTGGTCCTCATATTAGTTTTGGTAAATCTAACTAAAGCACCCCCTGACCCCCAGGGGCAGGTGGAGAACCCCTAGAGACAGGGTGGGCTGACATTTCACCTCAGAGCTGGATCCTTGGCAAGTATTGGGGGAAGGGGGGGGTCTAGAAAAAAATTGGGTACCAGTCACTTTCTTGTTCAATCTAACTTTATTGAAGTACAAATGTAGGAACACAAAGAGCAAGTATAGATTTAAGAGAGCGATAACAGATTTCCATTATAGAATACAATCTCACAGCTTCAGATTACAATCCAGAGACATGGAAGAGAAAAAAAAAAGGATAAGGTTCTAGCACCAGTTTTAGCATTAAATTTAGATGCATTGAAAATATATGGTTTTGTTAAATAGACTAATATTCAAACACTCAAAAGAAAGGAGTATGCTGAAGGGATCACATGGGTGAGGAATACATCAGTCATGCTTTGTGTAGTGAAAAGAATGAATACAAATTTAGTATAATAAAGATCAGAGAGGAGACTGGAGAGGGTAAGATAGCATGGTAAAGATAGGTAGTGCTTGCACTCTATCACGGCTAGGTATGGGTGGATGCATAATCACTCCCAGCCCACAATAGAAATTCAGATGAGTAGCGGAATATGGACCATGAGGTCCAAGTGCGAGAGAACTGGTCTTCCATTCCTGCCTCCTGCACCAACAGATGTTCTAGGTCTCTTATACAGTCTACCTCATTGACCCATTCCCCCAGGAAAAGCATGATGATTGATTTCCAGTGGCGGGGATACCTGCACTAGCACGGTCCAGGAAGTGTCGTAGGACATTTTTTTGTGTGGATTTGAAGGGTCTAGAGCTATCATAGGGTCAGAGTATGAGATACCGACTGCAATAATTCGGTTCACCTTTAGTCTGGGAAGACCATTTCTTGTTGGAAGATTTGAATGAGACCTAAAATGCTTAGAGTACTGCTTTGTGTCTCCTAAAGAAAATGAAAAATGAATAGGAGATTGACTCTGAAAAGGAATCTGAGAATGCAAAGGGACCTTTGTTGAAATATGGTCCATAGTTTGGGGATTTAGACCTTGAGGGAAAACAAAACTAAAACACAATATTACTCTTAAATATAACAGGCACTTAAAAATTCATGAACTTGCAGAATAACAAAAGGATGTAAATGATATGTGTTGGGGAAAATGACAATGTAACAACCGAATCCTCGGTAGGAACAGTCAGTGCCAATAAAGTGTATGTAAACCCCAACAATGAACTTCTCTTTTTTGCTCCTGTTTGGTCTGGTAACTACAGTGCCGTGAAAAAGTATTTGCCCCGACCTGATTTTTTTGCATATTTGTCACATTTAAATTACTCAGATCAACAAACAAATTTTAATATTACACAAGGGTAACCTGAGTAAAGACAAAAAGCAGTTTTTAAAATGATGGCTTCATTTATTAAGGGAAAAAGGCTTGAGCTTGAGGTGACGAACTGATGGCCAGACATTTTCCTTCAGGATATTCTGGTAGAGCGCAGAATTCATGGTTCCATCAATAATGGCAATCTGTCCAGGTCCTGAAGCTGCAAAGCAGCCTCAGACCATCACACTACCATATTTGACTGTTGGTATGATGTTCTTTTTATGAAATGCTGTGTTAGTTTTACATAAGATGTAATGGGACTAACACCTTCCAAAAAGTTCAACTTTTGTCTTATCACTCCACAATATTTTCACCTAAAAGTCTTTGTGATAATCAAGATTCCTTTTTTGCAAATCTGAGACACGCTTTTGTGTTCTTTTTGGTCAGCTGTGGCTTTCGCTTTGGAACTCTCCAATGAATGCCATTTTTGTCCAGTCTGTTTCTTATTGTTGAACCATGAACACTGACCTTAACTGAGGCAAGTGAAGCCTGCAGTTCTTTAGATGTTGTTCTGGGTTCTTTTATGACCTCCTGGGTGAGTCATCGCTGTGCTGTTGGAGTAATTTTAGTAGGCCAGCCCTTCTATGGAAGGTTTACCACTGTTCCAAGTTTTCTCCATTTGTGAATAATGGTTCTCACTGTGGTTTGTTTGAGTCCCATCGCATAGAAATGGCTTTGTAACCCTTTCCAGACTGATACATATCAGTTACTCTGTTTTTCATCTGTTCTTGAATTTCTTTAGATGCATTACTTTTTGAGATCTTTTAGGGTGCTTCATTTTGTCAGACTGCTTCTGTTAAAGTGATTTCTTTATTCAACAGGTCTGTCAATAATCAGACCTGGGTGTTGCAAGTGAAATTTAACTCAGCTTTCCAAAAAATTGGGTTAATCACAGTTCATTCAGGATTTAGCAAGGGGAAGGGGTTACTTTTTCACATAGGGTCAGGCAGGTTTGAACAGCTTTTTTCCCTTAAAAAATTAAATCATCATTTAAAAACTGAATTTTGCATTTACTATGTGCAATGGTTTTGGAGAGAGCAGCCTGGATCCTCCTCTTCTTGGGCTCTCCTGGCTTCTTCTTTCTGTCAGGTGCCCCCTCAGCAAGCAGCAATGCTATGGGGGCACCCACTGCTCCATATGTCCATTGACACAAGGAGTCATGGCTTGGCCTCCTTATTTACCTTCATGTATAGAATCCATAACGGTAAATAACCTTGAGTCTTTACAGCCACTTTAAGTGTGACGAATATTTAAAAAAATCAGGAAGGGGCAAATACTTTTTCACAGCACTGTATTTATTTGAAAGAAAAAATATACCTGTGGATCCTGCCAGAAATCTAATGATGTCCTGAGTCCTGTGCACAATTCCAATGCATTATCAGTCCTGCTAAGTTCACCTCTACATATCCCCCCACACCTTGTTGCTATGGTGCTGAAAAGCAAACTCTTCAATAACTCACCTGCCTATCATGGCCTGAAGAGCACTTCAGCCTCAGCAAAGACAAAAGGTTCTAAGAAGATGGATCTCTGAAAGATGCAACAAAAAATAAAAAGCAAAGAAGCAATTTTTCAGATAGATGATATTAGGCAATATTCAAGTCAAATTGAACCTAAAAACATTGGAAACAGCTGACCAATATATAATACAAGTGTGCTTTTTTATTGCTACTAAACAAATCACCAGAAATCTGAAAGGAAATGCACTCCTTCTTGCCATACACTCAAATGAGAACAGGTTAGGTCATACTGAATAATTGTGTCTGACTGCTGGGTAGCCTGAGGTTAGAACCAGGACTGGGTAAACTGGCCCTTATTTCCCATCCCCTGATCTGTCCAAAGCTCAGCAAAGGGGCTTTATTCTAATGGCAAGTTGATAACCACCGCCCTGGCTCCAGGCAGGCCAGCCAGTGAATAGAAGAATTTTTTAACAATAGAAAAATTTTGTTCACAATTCTATATGGATGAAGGGCAGGGTGAATTTCAACTAATTTTATTTAAAAATGCCCATACCCCTTATTGTGCTAGTCTATGTTATAAAATATATACAGTTAATGCAGTCATCAGTTTGTAACCTAATGTTATCCATGAGACATTCAGTATTAGTTTTATTGAAAATGCCTTAATGCTTTGTTTCAGTCTATGGCCAGTTTTGATTTCACATACAGTTTTGTTCAAAATAATAGCAGTCAGACATCACTAACCTGATCAATCACTGTTTTAGGTAGAAATGATATTTTTATATGGCAAATAATTTACTAGCAGGTGTAGTAGAGTAATAGAAATCCAACAGACCCAACAGTCATGACATGCATGTGTAATTGAATCACTAATTGAAAGGGACATGTTCAAAATAATAGCAGTGTGGAGTTCTATTAGTGAGGTCATTCATTCTTTGAAAAACAGGTGGCAATTATTGCCCTTATTTAAGGAAGGAAGGCAGCAAATGTTCTACATGATGGTTACAGTGCATTTCTCTCTGAAATTCTGAGGAAAATGGGTTGTTCCAGACATTGTTCAAAAGAACAGCGTACCTTGAATAAAAAGATGATTGGAGAGGGGAAAACATATAAAGAAGTGCAGAAAATGATAGGCTGCTCAGCTAAAATGATCGCAAATGCTTTAAATGGCAACCAAAACCTGAAAGACGTGGAAGAAAGCAAAAAACTACCATTTGAATGGATAGAAGAATAGCCAAAATGGCAAGGGCTCAGCCAACAATCAGCTCCAGGAACATCAAAGAAGATCTAAAGTTACCTGTGAGTACTGTTACAATTAGAAGACGCCTATTTGAAGCCAAGCTATCTGCAAGGAGCCCCCGCAAAGTCCCACTGTTGAAAAAAAGACGTGCTGAAGAGGTTACAATTTGCTAAAGAGCACATTGACTGGCCTAAAGAGAAATGGTGCAACATTTTGTGGACTGATGAAAGTAAGATTGTTCTTTTTGGGTCTAGTGGCTGGAGACAGTTTGTCAGACGACCCCCAAACACTGAATTCAAGCCACAGTACACTGTGAAGACAGTGAAGCATGGTTGCGCAAGCATCATGATATGGGGATGTTTCTCATACTACGGTGTTGGGCCTATTTATCACATACCAGGGATCATAGATCAGTTTGAATACATCAGAATACTTGAAGAGGTCATGCTGCCTTATGCTGAAGAGGAAATGCCCTTGAAATGGGTGTTCCAACAAGACAACGACCCCAAACACACCAGTAAACGTGCAACATCTTGGTTCCAGACCAACAAGATTGACGTTATGGAGTGGTCAGCCCAATCCCTGGATCTTAATCCAATAGAAAACTTGTGGGGTGACATAAAAAATGCAGTTTCTGAGGCAAACCCAAGAAATATTTTGATAGGTGGATTATCACTAGTGACAAAAGTAGATAAAGTGTAACTAAAAGGCTAAACTTTTGTTTTTAGAAAAT
Organism: Staurois parvus; assembly: GCF_062004578.1. NCBI lineage: Eukaryota > Metazoa > Chordata > Amphibia > Anura > Ranidae > Staurois > Staurois parvus. The sequence goes on from NW_028317821.1 coordinate 29,553,917, forward strand.
GGAGAGGTATTAGAACATCTGACAATTTGTACTGCCTTCTGTGTCCCCATTAATGAGATTCACCCTCTCTATTTGTCCTTGTGATGGAGAGCAGAAATATTATTTTAGTTCTGTGTTATTTTTATTGAACTCAACAGTGTGCTACAATTATACTTTGTGTAATGCTACATCTGGGGGACCTGGATCCTGCATCCGGCAAGTGTTTCACTTGCCGGATGCAGTAACCATCAGCAGATCCTTGATCATGAGGAGAGGACCAGTACCTACTACTGCTGGGCTCCTGCTTACGAGGAAGGCCCTCTTTGCAAACCTAAGTGGAAACACCTAGACTTCAAAGAGTGCCTACTGTACTGAAAGGCATGTGTGTCACTGTCTTTTCTTGTTTCTTGGTTCTCTGAAATAGTTCTGGCCCAGTGGGATTTCCTTAACTCTTTATTTAGGAACAATCCAGTGCTCCTTTGGATTACAAAGACTGTATTAGTGTCAGGGATCCGGGTATGACCAGAAATGTGTGGACTGACACGGAGGTAACAGGCTTCAGAAATTATGTAATAACAATATAATTTATTATTAGCTGCCCAAATATACAAAACGCACAGTAAACAAAACCAACCTTCCACTAATATCAGTATATGCGGGAACACAGGCGTAGTCAGGGCTGGAGAGGTGGAATGGTAGGCCTTATGGTTCCGTCAGCGGCTGACTGGCGGTAGCCTCTAGCGACCCACTGGCCGGAGTCCCTCAGGGCGCGGAGTCTAAGCCTCAGTCTGCTGGTTCACCAGAGCCCCTGATGGTGGGGATGGACTTGAAGCAGCCTGAGACCAGGTCGCGACCCCCGAGTAACACCAACTGTGGTAGAGGCAGGTGCCAATCGCGTAGAGCAGGTAAGAGCCAGGAGTGTAGAGGTATGCATGGTCAGACAGGCCGGGTCGGTAACAGTGGAGCAGACAGTACAGAGCGGCAGGCAAAGAATAACAGGTCACAGGCTCGGTAACAGGAGGTCAGGCAATGGGAGCAGGCAGAGAATGGTCAGGACGAGCCAGGGGTCAGAGCAGGAGAGGACAGCAGTATCAGGATCAGGCTGGGTCGGCAACAAGGCAGTCAGGAGTACAGGACAATCAGGAACACAGGAACAAGATACAGGGGCTCATGGGACAACACCAAGGCATTGATTGCAGGCCTGGTGCTGCTTAAATATACCTCCTGCAATCAGCCTCAGGTGATGGCTTGATTGCAGGAGTGAGAGCCTGGCTGCTGAAAGCACCTGCTGGCAAGCACCGGTACTGCAGCCCACACGTCAGGTGAGCCCATTCCTGACACACCCGCTGGCAAGCACCGGTACTGCAGCCCACACGACAGGTGAGTCGATTCCTGGCAATTAGAAAGCACTCCCACCACCTGTAAGGAAAGAAAAGAGGGATTGTCTCAGTAGGACTGAAAGAGCGGTATCACAGAAACTGCTATCCCTGTCTGACTTGAACTGGAATTCTTACTGAATCAGAACATGTGTCCTTCTTAGAGACCCAAAAGAGAACACGAAGAGGATGCTCTGGGTCTGGTGAGAGACTAACACCATACACGTTTGTCTTTTGTCTGCCTGCCAAATTTTTTTTTTTTTCTTTTTCATCATTCACTCGCTAGTGTGACAAGATAGGGACTGTTATAGCAAGTTAGCAAATATAGTTTAGTTCTGTTAATTTCTGTTATTCAGAATACCGCAGATGTTTAGCCATATCCTCTCTTCTCTATAGCCTGCCATAGGCTAATTGAAATTTTGATTGATCTATGGGCAGGCTGGTTGTACTAAAGTCGATCAATCTATCGATTGACTTCCATACAGCCAATCTGTTGGGCTTTTTTTTGCCTGATCACTGCCGGCCACTATAACCCCCAGAAATAATCATTGTATTCTGCCCATGGGAAGGCTCTCTGGGCTCTATGTTAGAAGAACACAATAGCACTGATTGATGGATTCCCCTTGACTGTGTTAATGGAGGAATCAAGCAATTTTCTCTCTTTCTTTCTCTCTCTTTCTTTCTTTTTTCTCTTTCTTTCTTTTTTCTCTCTTTCTTTCTTTCTGCCTGTGGTTGAAGGAAAGAAAATTGCATAACGTATGGCCTGCTTTAGGGTACGCTTGGCCAAATACATTCTTTGACTAAAGCCATTAGATCTAAATAACTGTCAAAAACAGTTATTTTATACTTACCAGAGCCCCATTTCGATCCAGCATTGTTTATGAAAGCAGTGGCTATCCCGAGTCTCTGTCTCGTCACTGGCTCCCACTGCTGTCAATCACAGCCAGTGAGCCAATGAGGAGAGAGTGGTAGATTGGGCTGAGTCGCGGTCTGTGTGTGAATGGACATTGTCCATTCACAGGAGTGTGGCTCAGGAGCAAGCCTGCAAGAGGCTTGCTATTGGGGGCACCTGGCAGGACACCAGAGGAGAATCATGGATGCTCTGTGGAAACCATTGCACAGAGCAGATAAGTATAATATGTTTGTTATTATACAAAAAACGAAAAAAAAAACACACAAGCCTTTGGTGCTACTTTAAAGCATCTTTAAACCTAAACTCCAAGCAAACAGGTAAGGCCTGTTGGTGCTGGGCAGGGTCTCAACATAGGTAGGGGGAATGGGTGTGCAGCAGATGTAGAGTCAGTATCTACAGTTTTTGGCTTAGTACAAGGTAGGGGGGAGTCATGTGTAAATTTAGAGAGGAGAGGAGGTCTGGTCTGAGTCCTTTTGAAAGAGTTAGGGCCTCAACTTAGGATATGTAAAGTTATGTTATAAAGTTACGTTATGCTGCTTTCCCTTCAAGGTAATGCCATTGGTTTTCCCTTGAATGTGCACCAACAATGGGAACAAACAGGGTAGCTGGAAGTTGTTTAAAAATAAAAAATTGGATTTGGCCAGCCATGCAAGATGGAATAATGTTTGTCTATGGACTGTATTATACAAGTTTCCTTACAGTAAAGAGGAATAAAATAAGGCTGTGGATGAGCTTATTTCTATGGGACAGAGAGTAAGCCTATACCTGGGGACCAAAGGCAGACATCAGCTGGGTCAGGAAACAGATAGTGGCCTGGTGAAGGCAGGTCAACAGACTTGGCTGTTTTTACATGGGTTCCCCGGTGGGACCATGTGCCTTAAAACCTGCCGCCATGAGGAGTTTTGGGTCCAAGAGTTTGGTACAACCTCCAATGGACTAGACCTATAACCAGTGGAATATGTGCTGCCCTTTGTAAGCAAATCAAAACATGATTCCTGGTGTGCCTGGCAGGGTGAGATTTGTAGAGTGATGTAACTGGGATTTTGTACCCTCTTTTGCTGGATTCTATGTACAATTGCCCCTACCGTGGGAACTGTCTTAACAAACATTCACTAGGGGGCAATACAGACAGTTCAACTTAAATTAAACTGAGAAAATTCATATACAAAATCTGTTTTAGCTGCCAAAGGAAGGCTCTGAGAAAGTGGGGACCTCCCCTCAAAACACATCAGCCATTTTGAGTGTCTTCCCCTTATTGGGATTGGTGCAGTGAACCAGGTGATGCGGGACACTGTTGATACTGATGAGCTCAATATCATATGCTGTTTGTGAGTACACGTTTTATTTCTTCAATAAAAAGATTTATAAAAAGGTAATGAGCAAGGCTGGTGCGCCCTCTGTTTCTGTTTTTCCAAGGTACTGATTATGTCTCTGTGTACTTTTCTGTTTGTACCAGTATGCTACTGATTGTGTTTCTGCAGGCATGCTTACATTTTAATGATCATTTCTTGATGAAGTACTTTGGTCAATAATGTTATGCCAGGGTTGCATTAACAATAAGGGAAAAAGGTGCAGCTGCTTTACGCCCACTAATCCAGAAGGCACATCAGAGGTCCTGTTAAAAGGGCAGACAATACACAGTGCCTACTATTACCTTTCAAAGACAAAAAAAGATTTATCTGCCCCCTCTCTGATTTTGTTTTTTCTATTATTAGATCCAAATGCCACCCCAAGTCTAGCGTGAGTACACATAGTGGCCACTGAGACCGTCTCATGGACAATGAAATGGAGTTGGCAGGGTTTAGCCCTGATGTCAGAGAAAACATGTTACTTGACATTTAAAACAGCATAAAATGAAATACAGAATGCCCTTTGGGGAGTCCCAAGTAAGGTACAGTCATCTGAACTAATTCACTAATAATTGTAAGGTTTCCCACAGATCTACTTTAAGAATCAATGTTTTTTTTGTCGATCAAGACGAAGGTAAAAAAGAGTCCAGAGGTCCCTTTCAGGAGAAGGGTAATGTTGCCTCTTGCTTACCTTCCTCCCAGCAGATTTACCACTCAGGGCCTGCTTGATCTTGTCCTGTCTTACCACTCATGCAGGTAGTACCTGCGTGCCTCTCAGTACATATCTGATCAAGTACAACTGGGCAACAGAAATCCAGAGTTATGGGTTCTTCATTCTTCAGCCCAGTTTGGTTCTGGAAGGACTTTTGGTTACTCCTCTCTACACTCTTGTCTCCTCCATTGCTGGGAAACACCTTTTAAGGTTTAATTATGTGATATTCTGTGGTACTTCTGATATCTGGCACTTACAGTGGAACTAAGCCCTCCTATCCATTAAATTCAAGGACTGTACCATCTTAGGTTCTGTTTAGATCTGCAGATGCCATGGTACTGCACATCTGCCATTTGAAGGTTTTAGCGTTAGATTGAAAGCTGACATGAGCACAAAGTTTTAATTCCACTTTAAAGCAGAACTAAAGACAAAAATACAGTGCCTTGAAAAAGTATTCACACCCCTTGAAGTTTTCCACATTTTGTAATGTTATTACCAAAAAAGTAAATTTACTTTATTGAGATTTGATGTGATAGACCAACACAAAGTGGCACATAATTGTGAAGTGGAAGGAAAATGAGAAATGGCTTTCAAAATTTTTTACAAATAAATATCCGACTCAATACTTTGTAGAACCACTTTTCTCTACAATTACAGCTGCAAGTCTTTCTGGGTATGTCTCTACCAGCTTTGCACATCTAGAGAGTGACATTTTTGCCCAGCTCAAGCTCTGTCAGACTGGATGGAGAGCATCTGTGAACAGCAATTTTCAAGTCTTGCCACAGATTCTCAAATTGAATTTGGGTCTGGACTTTGACTGGGCCATTCTAACACATGACTATGATTTGATCTAACCCATTCTATTGCAGCTCTGGCTGTATGTTTAGGGTTGTCCTGCTGGAAAGTGAACCTACACCCCAGTCTCAAGTCTTTTGCAGATTCTAACTGGTTTTCTTCTAAGACTCTGACCAGCTTCTCTGTCCCTGCTGAAGAAAAGTATCCCCACAACACGATGCTGCCACCACCATGTTTCACGGTGGGGATGGTGTGTTCAAGGTGATGTGCAGTTTTAGTATTCCGCCACAAATGTTTTTCTTTTAGGCCAAAAACTCGAAAAATTAGAATATCGTGCAAAAGTTCATTTATTTCAGTAATGCAACTTAAAAGGTGAAACTAATATATGAGATAGACTCATTACATGCAAAGCAAGATAGTTCAAGCCGTGACTTGTCATAATTGTGATGATTATGGCTTACAGCTCATGCAAACCCCAAATCCACAATCTCACAAAATTAGAATATTGTGAAAAGGTGCAATATTCTCGTCTCAAAGTGTCCCACTCTAATCAGCTAATTAAGCCATAACACCTGCAAAAGGTTCCTGAGCCTTTAAATGGTCTCTCAGTCTGGTTCAGTAGGAATCACAATCATGGGAAAGACTGCTGACCTGACAGTTGTGCAGAAAACCATCATTGATACCCTCCATAAGGAGGGAAAGCCTCAAAAGGTAATTGCAAAAGAAGTTGAATGTTCCCAAAGTGCTGTATCAAAGCACATTAATAGAAAGTTATGTGGAAGGGAAAAGTGTGGAAGAAAAAGGTGCACAAGCAGCAGGGATGACCGCAGCCTGGAGAGGATTGTCAGGAAAAGGCCATTCAAAAGTGTTGGGGACTTTCACAAGGAGTGGACTGAGGCTGGAGTCAGTGCATCAAGAGCCACCACACACAGACGGATCCTGGACATGGGCTTCAAATGTCGTATTCCTCTTGTCAAGCCGCTCCTGAACAACAAACAACATCAGAAGCGTCTTACCTGGGCTAAAGAAAAACAGACCTGGTCTGTTGCTCAGTGGTCCAAAGTCCTCTTTTCTGATGAGAGCAACTTTTGCATCTCATTTGGTAACCAAGGACCCAGAGTATGGAGGAAGAATGGAGAGGCACACACTGCAAGATGCTTGAAGTCCAGTGTGAAGTTTCCACAGTCTGTGTTGATTTGGGGAGCCATGTCATCTGCTGGTGTTGGTCCACTGTGCTTCATTAAGTCCAGGGTCAACGTAGCCATCTACCAGAAGATTTTGTAGTACTTCATGCTTCCTTCCGCAGACGAGCTTTATGGGGATGTTGACTTCATTTTCCAGCAGGACTTGGCACTTGCCCACAATGCCAAAATCACCAAAACCTGGTTCAATGACCGTGGGATTACTGTGCTTGATTGGTCAGCAAACTTGACTGACCTGAACCCCATAGAGAATCTATGGGGCATTACCAAGAGAAAGATGAGAGACTTGAGACCGAACAATGCAGAAGAGCTGAATGCCGCTATTGAAGCATCCTGGTCTTCCATAACACCTCAGCAGTGCCACAGGCTGATAGCTTCCATGCCATGCCGCATTGAGGCAGTAATTGCTGCAAAAGGGGCCCAAACCAAGTACTGAGTACATATGCATGCTTATACTTTTCAGAGTCCGATATTGTTCTATGTACAATCCTTGTTTTATTGATTGCATGTAATAATCTAATTTTCTGAGATTGTGGATTTGGGGTTTTCATGAGCTGTAAGCCATAATCATCACAATTATGACAAATCACGGCTTAACTATCTTGCTTTGCATGTAATGAGTCTATCTCATATACTAGTTTCACCTTTTAAGTTGCATTACTGAAATAAATGAACTTTTGCACGATATTCTAATTTTTCGAGTTTCACCTGTATATTCAACCTGGAGGTCCACTTTAAGGACAAGGATGCAGCTTCTTCAGTACAGTGGGATAGTCACGAGGGGGAGCTCTGTGGGATTAAATGCTCAGTGCAGAGCAAAAGACGGATATACCCATAGTGTAGTATTGTCAATAGACTGTTGATTTAGCCTGGACATGTACATACCTGTTCCGGGTCAGTGACTTGCCAAGAAGAAGAATAAGGATGAAAGAAAGTCACAACAGCAGCTCCCGTATTTCTGATCTGGTGGGTCCTATTAGGAATGTCAATGTTACACTTCAGGAAAACCAGTGCAAGTGATTTGTGTGCTCCTTTGTCTTGTTTAGGTGTAAAGTAAAAAACAAAAAGAAAAACCCACAACATAAATGTATGGTCAGATTCAATTCCTCCATATTATTATTGAGGTTCCCAGTGGCCACACAGAAATGATCTCCGTAGAATGTAGACTGGTATGTGTGAGATTTGGGGAGTTGCTGGAGGAATGAGGAGCAATGAGTATGGTTGTCCTTTAAAGCAAGTCTGAGCACAAAGGTTATAAGTTGTTTATGTGTAATGGCTTAACCCAGGACAGTGAAAAGCCTTCGAAAGCACCTGCTCTAACCAGCTTTCCTGAGGTGCAGGCCAATGATAGACCTGACCGGTGTCACCTGGACTGTTGACAGGAGAAATCAACAGCTCCAATTTCTTACAAGAGGATAAAGCCCACAGCAATGTTGCATTATGAAAGCTCACTTTTTGACTTCTCATTAAAAATAAACACTAGGGCTCAAACTAATTGGCTAAGAAAATGTATGAAATCCTAAAGAATCCTAAATAAAAGCAATAGCTTTGTAGAGGAATGTAGTTATTCATTGTACATATACAGTATATCATTTCTTGTTTTATAATGCAGTTTTTTATGCATTCCTAAAACAATATGATTTTCTAATTTATGACAAAATTGATAAACAGGGATTAATGCTCTGAACTGTGAAAATGCATGTGTTTTAATGTGTGGCAAACCGTGAATTTTTGAATGCATTTTTGTTCATTGACTATATGCGTTACACGTTTTTGCCTGTAAAACAATTAAAAATAAATCTGTCTGCTTTTGTCATAATGCATAAGGCTAAGGGTCTCTTTCACATGGGTAGCAGTGCCTACCACCCTCTGAAAAGCAGTCAATGGTGGATCCCTTTTCAGAGGTCAGTATAGCAGTGGCTGCCAGGCCATGCTGTTTTTTTTTTTGTTTTTGTTTTTTTAATCCCAGGGGGGATCTTGCATTGTGGTTATGGAGAGCTCCCATTGTCGTCATTGCGTTGCCACCTGTCAAACTCTGTCGGCTGTGTTAAAATTGCCTCAGCCATGACGTAAAGCAATGTGGATGCAGCATTTTTGTAGCCTTATTGGACTCTACTGTTAGAACTTAGGTGGGTGGGCGAGGAGTTTTAAAACTCCAGCTAAAATGTAATAAACACTACATGTGTAGTACATGTACATTTTCATTGTGCTGCATTTGTGGCATTGTATACTAAAAGGGCTGCTGGCCATATTAATTTATGGCTGGGCAGTCATAAGGCAGTAAAACCTCCTATCACCCTCCTTCATCCTGTGCAAATCAGACCGAAGGCTGTCAGTGTCCAAAAAATGTTGGCTTGTAATAATGACCTGGGGACAACCATGTTAACTCGCTACAGGGTCCAGGGCCAAGATAGTTATTGATAGGCTGATCTGCAAAACTGATTATTAGAGATTTAAAAGGAGAAGTACAGCCGAAGCTCTTTTGGCTGTTCTTCTCCTGTGGATCACAGAAGTGCAGTTCATTCTGCACTCCTGTGACCCATTTTCAGCTGGCAGTGGGCTGTCGGCTGACGTCACTCAGCTGATCCAGGCCAGGGAAAGATTCCGACTTTAAATTTGGGAACCACCCCAGAGTCTGGAATGGCACCTGGCTCAGCCTCTCAGCAAGCCACTGAGAGCCTGAGCCAACCGCTCCCTCCCAAAATGCCATAGCAGACATGGAACACATTTTCCAGTCGTACAAGAAACCCAGCTTAAAAGAAAAGTATGGCCAAAGCTTTTTGGCCATACTTCTCATGTGGGACAGCTGTTGGCCAATGTTGCAGCGTTGGTTCAGGTTCTGCAGGGGTCCTAACAATAATGTCAGGATCCACCCAGATGACTTGCTTTTGGTTTAGCCTCTCACCATGTCGCTGACAGCCTGAACCAGTCCTCTTTGCAGTCTGGTGCTCCAATAAGTGCTGCAGGGACAGAGCATAGAACTGGTGATTGACAGTGACTGCTCTCTGCCCAGGGAGAACCCGAGAACTGAGCGATCAGTGATGATGTGATCACTCAGTTCTTGGTCTTAGAGTTGGTGAGGTGCTGATGCTGCAGCCACATAGAAGACTATGTGTTTTTTTATGACCTGCATTTCTCCTTTAAATCTATAGAGAAACGTTGACCCACTTCAACACAAGTAGCTACTCACTGGTTCTCTTTCCCACCTCTATTTTTTTCCACCCTTTATTTGGCATTGTTGATGTTATAACTCTTTAATTTTGAATCTTGAATGTCTATCTCTTGTGGTGTGAGTTTGTTGTTGGGCTACAGATGGATAAGTGCCTTTTTGGGTGTTTGGTAAAAGTAGTTGTGGTCAGTAGGATGTCCCTGGATATTTTGAAAATCTGGTTTGCCTACAGTACAGTTGCAAAAAAAAAGTATGTGAACCCCTTGGGATTACATGGAGTTTTGCATGAATTGGGCATAAAATGTGCTCTGAACGTCATCTAAGTCAGAACAATAGAAGAACACAGTCTGGAGAACATAATACTACACAGACATTAGATGTTGCCATGGTTTAATTGCACATAACATGTAAACATTCACAGTGCAGGGAGGAAAAAGTATGTGAGGCCCTAGCTTAATGACTTCTCCCAGAGCTAATTGGAGCCAGGAGTGAGCCAACCTGGACTCCAATCAGTGTGATGATATTGGCTGTGTTGCTGACAGCTGTCCTGCCCTTAAAAAACACACACCTGTTTTGGGTTTACTGGTTTCAAGAAGCACTGTCTGATGTGAACCATGCCTCGCAGAAAAGAGCTCTCAGAAGACCTACGATCAAGAATTGTTGACTTGCATGAAGCTGGAAAGGGTTACAAAAGTATCTCCAAAAGCCTTGATGTTCAGGTGTCCACGGTAAGACAGACTGTCTACAAATGGAGAAAGTTTAGCACTGTTGCTACTCTCCCTAGGCATGGTCGTCCTGTAAAAATGACTGCAAGAACACAGTGCAGAATGCTGCATGAGGTAAAGAAGAATCCCAGAGTGTCAGCTAAAGACCTACAGAAATCTCTGGCACATGCTAACATTTTTGTTGACACATCTACAATAAGGAAAACATTAAACAAGAATGGAGTACATGGGAGGACACCACGGAGGAAGCCATTGCTGTCCAAAAAGAATATTGCAGCACGTTTGAAGTTTGCAAAAGTGCACCTGGATGTTCCACAGCACTACTGGCAAAATATACTGTGGACAGATGAAACCAAGATTGAGTTGTTTGGGAAGAACACACAACACTATGTGTGGAGAAAAAAAGGCACAGCACACCAACATAAAAACCTCATCCCCACTGTAAAACATGGCGGAGGGAGCATCATGGTTTGGGGCTGCTTTGCTCCCTCAAGGCCTGGACGGATTGTTGTCATTGATGGGAAAATGAATTTCAGAGTTTATCAAGACATTTTGCTGGAAAACGTACGACCATCTGTCCGCCAACTGAAGCTCCGCAGAGGATGGGTGATGCAACAGGACAATGACCCAAAGCATACAAGTAATTCAAAAAAACAATGGCTGCAACAGCACCGAATACGCCTTATGGAGTGGCCCAGTCAGAGTCCTGACCTCAACCCAATTGAAATGCTGTGGCATGACCTTAAGAGAGCGATTCACACCAGACATCCCAAGAATATTGCTACACTGAAACAGTTTTGTGAAGAGGAGTGGTCCAAAATTACTCCAGATCGTTGTGCAGGTCTGATCTGCAACTACAGGAAACGTTTGGTTGAGGTTATTGCTGCCAAAGGAGGGTCAACCAGTTATTAAGTCCAAAGGTTCACATACTTTTTCCTCCCTGCACTGTGAATGTTTACATGTTATGTGCAATTAAACCATGGCAACATCTAATGTTTGTGTAGTATTATGTTCAGCAGACTGTGTTCTTCTATTGTGACTTAGATGACGTTCAGAGCACATTTTATGCCCAATTCATGCAAAACTCCACGTAATCCCAAGGGGTTCACATACTTTTTCTTACAACTGTAGATTAATTGCACAATGGGCCACACTAGTTTATTTGGATCATGCATGAAGGTCAATGTACAGAAAGACTTCTGGTTGCTTATGACATGAAAATTTTAAGCATATGTGCAGGATTTGGAATGCAGTGTTTGAATTTTGAATTGGATTTAGAACTGATTCACAATACAAAAACACACCCCAGATATGTTCCAGATGCATTTCTGCATGCATGCTTTTTAACACATTTTTTATGTGTTCAGGTATGTTTTTGATGCGTTTCTGGATGCATTCCAGGTGCTTTTTTTCTTTTTTCTGTTTTTTGTTTCACTGTACTGAGGTACGGTGCATTTTTGATGCATTCTGGTTTCTTTTTGATGCATTTTACCATTTTCCAGTAAAGTCCAGTGCAGGAAAAATGCAGCATGTTCTACTTTTTTTTCTGGAACTAGGGCACCCTGGAACTGACCACACTGGCATGAACCATATAACCTACTTCCCATGTGTTTTTGATGCAGAAAATACGTCAGAAGTTCATTTACTTGCTGCATTAAAGATGGATGTTTATCCTTAACCACTTCCTGATTGGCCATTGCATATAAACAGCCGGACGGTGGAACTGCAGGGTCGGGTGGCCGTTTATAAACAGCCTCCCCACACCCTGCTTGTGCGCGCTCCCTGGGAGTGCGCAGCACCGCGATCCGGTGCCCGCTGTGTCCTCCGGACACAGTGAAACACCGATCATCGGACGGGACCTCTGTACGAGGTCCCGATCATGTGATCACTGATTTGCCAATCAGTGATCACATGCAAAGTAGTAAGCAAAATGTCACTTGTGACATCATTGCTTACTACGTGTGAAATCTGTGAATGATCACAGAGGTCACATGGTACAAGGCTATTCACAACAGCCTTGTACCATGTGACAAGCTGTGACCAATCACAGCTCACTCAGTACTTCTCAATGAGTGCAAGAATGCAGACAGAGAGAAAGAGAAATGATCGCTTTTACATCCTATATGGGTGTAAAAGCAATCAGTGTAAAAAAAAAAAAAATCTTCATCACCCCCCACAAGTAGTACAGTGTCACCATGTGACAAAAAAATAAAAAATAATAATATAAAAAAAAAAATGTTTAAAAATTATAATTTTTGGTTATAAACTAATTTGGATTTTTTTTTTACTAAAAAGATAACGGAATAAATTTTTTTCAAAATTTTTGGACATTTCATTTACATAGCAAAAAAATTACAAATCCCAGTGGTGAATAAATACCACCAAAATAAAGCTTTATCTGTCTCAAAAAAATGGTAAAAAATTCATTTGGGTACAGTGTTGCATGACTGCGCAATTGTCATTCAAAGTGTGATAGCGCTAAAAGCTGAAAGCCCTGGCTAAAGGCCCTGGTCAGGAAGGGGGTAAAAGTGTCCGGACTGGAAGTGGTTAAGGAGACAATATGTTTTAGTGAAACTGGCAATTATTCCTGTGCACTGGTATAGTGCACTGCCTTTGTGAGTAACATTCTGTTTATTAGTTAATAAATTTATCATCATCCCTGCTAGCCCAACTCACAAAGAGAAATGGAATTAGCTAATTAGATTATATTGACTGGAGTTGTGTGCATCCGAAAGTAATGAATGGAACAAAATGATATGAATTCTAATGGATCCACCTCCATCCAACTCAAAGCACAAAAAGTAGAAATCCTCTTATTTCACTTTGATACCCTACTGCATTTATTGCAATATGTTTCCATTTCATATGTAGTGCATTTTTTATAATAAATGAAAAATGTTCAAGGATAAATTCACCTTTATACAAAAAATACACATTTTTTTGCAGGTAAAGAAATGTGCATTGATTATTTTTGTTGCAGGAGCCTGTAAACCATTGCACCAGCGATCAGCAGATCGCTGGTGCCATGCAGGTCTCTTGCAGATCTCTCAGTATATCTGCTTGCCCATACAGGATGTACTGACAGGAAGACTCAATGAACTACCATGGCGCTCCACAGCGCCATGCTAGTTCATTGAAAACTACAAGCAGACATTCGCTAAGGCTGACAGGACTTGTAGTTTCTCATTCACAGAACACAGTGAATGAGTGACACGGCCAGGCGGGCACGTTTTTAAAACGTTGACAGCTAGTGAGGGAAGAGAAGATCCCCCCTGCTAGCTGTCAAAGCGGGAGAGCAGGGTCTGGTCTGATCATACCACGTTACACCCTGAATATGGGTGTAACGTTATGAAAGATGAACCCATCCTTTAATGCAAAAAGAATCGCTTGTCTTACACCTACCCTTAGCTTAGTGGTCAGGCACTATACTGTAGCTGGCTTCTGTGCTCTTCACCTGTAGCAGCCCCCTTTCCCATAAGGTAAGCAGGCCTACGGGTACTCAATCACCCCCAGGTCTTACACACAATGCTACCTGGCTACCACTCCAGAGCAGTCGCAAACTGAGCACAGCAAACAGGTACTTGCAGTTGGCAGACAAGCAGAGTGGTCAGGTTTAGGGCAGGTTGAGTTCTGAGTGTAGTCAATATCCGATCCGAGGTCGTCAACAAGGGAATCCAAACTAGCATGCACAGGAGCAGGACAGACAAACAGGGAGCTTGAATCACATTACAAACACTATCACAAGCAAGACTGAGGGTTTGGCTGGTTTAAAACAGGTATGGTTTCCAACAATCACCTTGAAGGTGGACAGGCAGACAGGGAGAATGCAGCTCAGCAAAAACCAGGATACTGGCATATGTCCAGCAGCTATCTTGGAGAATGTCAGTTACACGCTCCTGACAGTCTGATTATCTTAGGGTCACAGACTACCATGCTGCTCTCATCTGAATAAAACAAAAAGATCCAAATCAATAAGTTATGTTGTTGCGTTATTTCGAATGCTTTAAACATTTACAAAAGGCCCAAACTATGACATCATGTCATCCAAATGAAACGCATGAATAAACATGAATTCATTGTTTTTGTTATCATTCATTTAGAATACTTTGAAATTCGTTACTATTGTGATTTGGAGATTGTGATACATCTAAATCCATGAATAACGTAAATTTCATCCAAATTTTGATTTGTAAAGAAACAAATCACACATGTCTAGTAGATATAATGGGTGCATAGATAGTTATTGAAATACAAGCAAATAGTATAGTGACGATAGCGGCGTCAGACCCCCAGCCCTTCTCACCAATCTCGTGACCGAAGGACTAGCCAATCTAAAACCGCGCTGTCATGTGCGTAACAATGCCATGCTCAGCTGCACCCTGCACAAAGATTTTCCAGCTAATGGACCACAATCTATGGGCCTGCAGCCTGAGAGCGATTGTTACTGGGTCAGGTTAATGACGCAATTAACCCTTCACACTGCCACCACCTCCTTTTTGTGGAGAAAAGGAGGAAACTCGCCAATATTAGCAATAACACTAAGATGTTTGAATAATCATCTGTATACCACTGTCACCGCAGGCAGAGGTGTATAGAGGTTTTAAAAACACACAGTAGCGCTCTTCAGAGACAGGGATACTTAGTTTGCATTAAAGAGCTTTAGAAACAGTTCAACGCTTTTCAGAAAATAGGATTTATTACTAAAAAGGTCAAAATGGTGCATTAAACGTATTTACAGAAAAAGATGTAGCCAATATATATATATATATATATATATATATATATATATATAAATACAGAGAGCAATACCACAACAGGGAGATAACAGAAAGAAATTTAGAGAGGTAGAGTATTTGCGAAAAGTCCTGGGTTAAGCAGATCAAGTTTCCTGAGCAAAAGGGTACTGTCTCCTAAAGTTGGTTCCTGGTGTTAAAAGGAAGATTTCTTCAACTTACTTCTCCAAACCTGCCTTTTTCTAGGAACTCAGCAGGGTGTCTCCTTACAGGAGAGAACCAATCGCCTCATTTGGGGAGGGGTGTTTTAGGCGGGGGACTCAGGCTAGAACCAAAATCCCTCACAAGTTACACCAGGGTCATCCAGGGTAGGATAATCTGCAGAATGATATTCTGAATGTCCAGATACCAGTTGTGACATATCTGCTTGGGACGGTTAAGGAGATATCGCTTTTTGTTCTCAGGTATACATAATCCAGGGGTGTAAAATATCAGACGACTCGCATTAAGCTGAGCTATCCGAATATGTGCTTTATTTTTATGTAATTATTTCCTACCTTAAGATATGAAATTATAGGGAAAAGTGGGTTTTAAATGTGATGCCTGTTTTATGGCTACCTAGGAATGCGTTTGAAGTCCAGTGGACTGGTTTATGGCGTTACGATTATCTCATATTGAGAAGCTAACAGACACCTGGGCACCAGCTAATTTGGGATTTATAACCATGAAGCTGTCCCGCTGTGCCTGATTGCCTATGCACTTCTGAACCCAGCACACAGGGACCACGTGTCACTCAACAGGGAGGGAGGGGGGAAGCTGATTTGGAGTAGAAATGATACAAGATGATGGGCCTTTGGCAAAATGGAGGTTCGCATCCATCTTTGTACATACAATTGCTACAAGTATGACTCTGGTATGTCCTGCTTTTGTACACTAATTGACAAAAATGTCCTTGGCCATTATGTTAAATTGGTAATTTTGTTCTGAGTGCTTTAAATCATGTTGCATCATATTCCCAATTTCTGCTAACACAACTCAACATATTTGTCTTTAAATATGAAACAGTTTAAAATACTTTTTATTATCCAGCAGCCCAGTTTTATATGTTTGTCTTTACTGCCAAGAAATGCTTATTTCTGTCGTTGTATTTCATGAGAGTAGGTTTGCATAGCCATGTGCATAGATTAGGCTCTTTTCAAAATGTTGTATTATTGACATAAAATCACAAGTTGACATTAAATAAAGGTGGAAAAGAAAGGGCAAAAGAGTACACGTAATATTTGATAAAGGAGGTGCATAGTAAAAACAGCAGACAATAGTAAGGTATGTTTTTTGTGTATTTTTTTTGTGTGTGTTTGTGATTATATCAGCTACAGCTGATCAAACATATTAATCAATGTAGACGTTACAGTTACTACTGAGGAAAGATATACCGGTAGGTTTGTAACAAAAGCAATGTTATACTAGTGATTATTGTTTTTTGTTTTATAAAAGTGATTGTAAAACAACCCATTCAGTTTAAAATAGAAATGAAAGGCAAACCATTTGTGTATACATATATAAAAACATTATACACACCTTTTTCCGCTTTTTTGTAAGTGATTACATACCATCTATTCTCAGCTGCATAAAAACTTGTGGAGGAGAAACAGCAGAAACTGATCTTCCCATTGAAAGGCTGTGCGGAGACACCGCAGCCTCTTCTGGAACAACTTTGTAATATTGTTTGAAGCAGAGAGTTGAACTCCAGCAGGCCTATCAAAAAGGGATCATGCAACATCTACAGGAAATTTTCTCCCATTTGGATCAGCTGCAGGTTGTGTCAACTTCCATATCCTTTGTTCCAGCTCCTGCTCCGTTGCTGCAGCTCTGGCTCCCGCTGTTCCTCAGGTGGCAAACAGTCCATTGAAACTCCAGCTGCTTCTGCCTCCTCACTTTTCTGGTGATCCAAAAGCTTGTTAGGGCCTTTTCAAGCAGTACTCGATTAATTTTGAGCTAGCGACCACCATTTCCCTACTGATCGTTCCAAGGTGGCATACATGATATCACTCCTTTCCGGAGAAGCTTTGGCTTGGACCTCGCCACTGTGGGAGCGTCAAGACCCTACTATTTCCAGTCTTTCTGCCTTCCAGCAAGCTTTTTGTTAGACCTTTAAAGTGCCATGTAGGGCCTCATGCACTGCTGGAGCTCTTCTTCACCTTCATGAAGGAAGCATGACTGTTGGTCAATATACAGTTTAGTTTCACACCTTGGCCTCAGGACTGGCATTGAATAATGAGGACCTTACAGAGACATTTTGGCAGGTTTTAGCAGATTGCAAAAGGACGATCTAGCTGGCAGAATCATACCCTCCACCCTGAATGACTTGATCGCCCTTAGCATCCAAATCGATGTCCGCTTCCAGGAATGGGATTTGGAAAGGGCTGGTCCACGTTGCCCCACGGTGGGTTGTTTAGCTCCTGTTTTCCAGAAAGCTTGTGAACAACTCACCTCTCTATGCCAGCATATGAAGAATCTGTTAGGGCAGACAAGCCTCACGCCACAAGAGTGATCACATCGCCTGAGACTTGACCTATGCCTTTACTGTAGGGCTGACGGTCATATAATAAAGTCCTATCCATCTGGGAAACTCTTGGGTCTAGGTTGCTCACAAGGAGGTGATCTAGACCAGAACCTGAATTCCGACACCCTCCCTGTCTCCCTTCATTGGGCCCTGAACTTGTATGACGTTTCTGCATATGTGGACTCCTTGGCCACTGAGTTGGGTATTGCTCTCGTTCCCTTGGCAATGCCCCTCATGGTTCCAGACTACCTCAATAACTATACATGTCAGTGAGGAAATCTCCTTCCTGATCCTCCCAAGTCTTCTAGTCCCATCATTCTTGGACTTCCGTGGTTGCAAATACATGCGCCCTATCTAGATTGGAACTCTGGTCAAGTGTTTTCATGGGGGTCACAATACCATCAGACTTGTCTCCCTAAGGTGCTCCCACCTCTTTCTGCACCCATGGCAAGATTTCACCACCTCTCCAATGCTTTCTAGGCATTATCAAGCCTTCCAAGATGTCTTTTGGAAAAAAGCTGCTGAGTGTTTGCTTCTTCACCGTTCCTACGATTGCGCTATTGACCTCCAACCTGGGACTATTCCGCCTTGAGGTCAAGTCTACCCTGTCTCCATTCCTGAGACTTAAGCCATGTCTGTGTACATTTGGGAAAATCTGCAGAAAGGATTTATCTGTAAGTCCAATGTTCCTGCTGGGGCCAGCTTCTTCTTTGTGCATAAAAAATGGTACACTCTGGCCCTGCATTGATTATAGAGGTCTCAATGCCATCACCATCAATAATCAGTTCCCACTTCCCTTGATTTCTAAATAGGTTTTAGGATGCTCAAATTTTCACAAGGTTATACCTCCGTGGAGCATGCAATCTGATTAGGATCTGATGAGTGGAAAACAGCTTTCAACACCAGAGACGAGCATTTAGAAAATCATGTAATGCCCTTTGGCTAGTGTAACGCCCCAGACATCTTCCAGACCTTTGTTAATGACATTTTTTCTGATCTCTTATAAGTTTGTACCATTGCATATTTGGATGACATTCTCATACTTTCTCCAGACTTGAACACTCATGGTCAGCATGATATGCTCCCGCACACTGTACCTCTGATAGAGGGTTAAATTTTTGGCTCTTTTCAAACTAAAAGGTCAACGAGAACGTTGAATGGTTTCTGCTAGTCCTGTGATTCCTTCACATTTGTTGTTTGGCTTTGTGTTCATCTATGGGCATCACCTGCTATTCTTTTAAGAAATCCCAGGATTGACCACTAGAGTCCATAAACAATAGTTATCTCTCCTGAAATAGAATCTCCCAGAATCCTGTTCTGTCTTTGGATACCTTTAATTTTATTTAGTCTGGATAGTACTGGTGTAGCTGTACTTCAGCCATTTCATTTAGGAAAGCTGCAGCTTTCATTTTTAAATTACTTAAAAAAGTGTGTTGTATTTGACTTTTTAATTAATATCATGAATTTAAATGAATACGAATTTTAAAAATACAAAGCGGCAATGTAAAATAACTTTTATTGAATGCAACACACAAAAATTGGACAGAAAATAAGATTAAATATATATCAAATTAATTTTTGTACTGAAATCAACGGAACATGATTTTGCATTAGAGTCAATGGGACACGATTTTGCATTCAAGTCAATAGGACATAACTTTGCTTTCAAGTCAACAGAGGTCACATATGCACTGAAGTCAATGAGATGCGATTTTGCATTCCTACTAACAATTAGCCAACAGCTAGTGAACAAAATTAAATACACACTAAATATATTGAAATGCGATCTAGATATACTGTATACACTATATTTCCAAAAGTATTGGGACACCCTTCCAAATCATTGTATTCAGGTGTTCCAATCACCTCCATAGATACAGGTGTATAATATCAAGCACCTAGGCATGCAGACTGCTTCTGCAAAAATTTGTGAAAGAATGGGTCGCTCTCAGGAATTCAAGTGTGGTACCGTGATAGGTTGCCACCTGTGTAATAAGTCCATTTGTGAAATTTCCTTGCTACTAAATATTCCACGATCAACTGTTAGGGGTATTATAACAACATGGAAGCAACTGGGAGCAACAGCAACTCAGCCACGAAGTGGTAGGCCACATAAAATGACAGAGCAGGGTCAACTCATGGTGAAGCACACAGAAGTCGCCAACTGTCTGCAGAGTCAATAGCTAAAGACCTCCAAACTTTGTGTGGCCTTCAGATTAGCACAACAACAGTGGGTAGAGAACTCCATAGAATGGGTTTCCATGGCCAAGCAGCTGCATCCAAGCCTTACATCACCAAGTGCAATGAAAAGCGTAGAATGCAGTGGTGTTAAACACGTTGCCACTGGACTCTAGAGCAGTGGAGACGTGTTCTCTGAAGTGATGAATCACGATTCTCTGTCTGGCAATCTGATGGATGTGTTTGGGTTTGGTGGTTGCCAGGTGAACGGTACTTGCCTGACTGCATTGTGCCAAGTGTAAAGTCTGGTGCAGGGAAGGTTATTGTGTGGGGGTGTTTTTCAAGGGTTAGGCTTGGCCTCTTAGCTCCAGTGAAGGGAACTCTTAAGGCGTCAGCATACCAAGACATTTTGGACAATTTCATGTTCCCAACTTTGTGGGAACAGTTTGGGGATGGCCCCTTCCTGTTCCAACATGACTGCACACCAGTGCACAAAGCAAGGTCCATAAAGCCATGGATGAACGAGTTTGGGGTGGAGGAATTTGACTGGCCTGCACAGAGTCCTGACCTCAACCCAATAGAACACCTTAGGGATGAATTAGAGCAGAGACTGCGAGCCAGGCCTTCTCATCCAACATCAGTGCTTAACATCACAAATGCGTTTCTGGAAGAATAGTCAAACATTCCCATACACACACTCCTAACCCTTAAAGAAAAGAAGAAGAGAGGCGCCCTCTGAGTGCAGTATGCAGGGAATATTTAATAGACCACAATAGTAAAACCCACAATGTATAGAAGTTTAAAAAGCCCATCAGTAAACCGTTACTATGTCCTGCAGGGGTCCAGCTCGTGGGGTGCTGGCCGCTTAGGATGGTAACAGGGACCAGGGCTGCTGGAGACAGTAGAGGATTGCACGGTCCCGTGGTGAGTGGTAACAGGGTCAACTTTTTAATTAAAGTGTTACTAAACCCACAACAGTAAAATCAGTCAGTATATGCAGTAAAGCATGCTTGTTATACTCACTGTGGAACCTAAGGGGTTAATCCTTTGAATTGTGTAAAAACGGTGTCTGATCCTGACTTCTCTGATCCTCCTTTTCTTACAGTGTCCCCCTTTTATCCCCTGATAAGACATATCGTATATTGCTAGAGAGTTTTTTTTCTCTTGGGAGAGTACATATGATCAGCACAGGGCCAATCAGCACTGTCCAGAGGTCAGGGGTTCTGCATCCTCCTAGAGCAGAAAGAAAACTCCTCCTACAAACTTTAACCAGTGTTCAGCTGGACACTGATAGAAGTCAAAAGGTTGTTTAGCAGTTTATATTTACTAAAATAATTGAATTTCCATGTTCCGTGTACTGTGAATGCAGGGTCCTGGGTTTGGTAACACTTTAATATCATGAATTTAAATGAATATAAATGTAAAAAAAATACAATCCAGTAACGTAAAATAACTTTTATTGAAAGTAACACACAACAATTAGACAGAAAATAAAATGAAATATATATCAAATTAAAACACTTAAATAGAAGCATTTTGCATTGAAGTCAACAGGGGTCACTTTTGTATTGAAGTCAATGGGATGTAATTTTGCATTGGAGTCAATGGGGTGCTATTTTGCATTCAAGTCAACGGGGGTCAATTTTGCACTGAAGTCAACAAGGGTCACTTTTGCATTGAAGTCAATAGGATGCGATTTTGTATTTGGGTCAATGGGACACAATTTTTGCATTGAAGTCAATAGGGGGCATTTTTGCATTGATATCAATGGGACGCAATTTTGCATTGAATAAAACTATCATTATTGGCACCTTTTTTTCTACGGGCAAAACGCTGTTAACCCTATTTTCTGCCGATAATCGGTGCATCACTACATCTCAATGTACAAAAAATGGAAGTGGTTGAATTTGTTATAGCACACCTCACAAAGCACTGTGCATTGCACTGAATGCCGTATACAATAAATGGCACCACAACACAACACACAAAATGTGCATAACCATGATGTCAAAGGGCTTTCAGAGTTCAGGTGTCCTCTGTCTCCTCACTGTCGAGCTGGAGTCAGACTCAGACAAATTAAGTACAGATAAATAAGATATAAAATAGAATGATTGCACATGTCTGCACAGCTACATTATTTCAAGGCTGAACATTTAAAATCTTGCAAATACTCATTTGTAATTTGTCCTTGCTAAGGGAAATGTCATAATCTACACTTTGCTGCAATGCTTGTGTATGTTATTGAACGAACCCCTGGCTTGAGTTTGTAGGTATGAATTACAGCATAATCAAAATGATGTCTTTAATAAACAGGTGTGTACAAAATATATCCTGTAGGATTAACTTCATGGTATTTCATTTGTGATTGTTAAGCCACCTGCATGCAACCCTGTGCTTAGTCTGACTAATGAACCTTTAATAATGAATGATTTGACCAACAATGACCATCTTAAAACACCCAGCAAAAGTCTGCACAGTAAAGTAAGGTCTGTTCAACGGAGTAAGCAGGAGGAAATGTAATTATAAGTGTATATAACCATAATTGTCCAACTGCCTTCTGTGAATTCCCTAGGCCTCGCACAGAATCACATGACAACGGAAATCACATTGTTTTCAATAATGTCTATTCTCATTATTGCAATTCAGCGCAAAGTGATTTTCCTGAACTATGTTGGTGTGATTACTGTGTGATTTTGACCCCATAGAATATATAAACTTTATTAAAGTTGCATCAGCAGAGGGCCAATCAGCACTGTCCAGACAGAAGGTCAGGGGTTTCACATCCTCCTAGAGCAGAAAGAAAACTCCTCCTACAAGCTTTAACCAGTGCTCTGCTAAAATCACAAGACAGCTCTAAATGCTGATGGGAAAATGTATTTAGCAGTTTATATTTACTAAATTAATTGCACTTCCATGTTCTGTGTACTGTGGGAGACCAGATATAGTGAACGCAGGGTCCAGGGTTTAGTAACACTTTAATTGCACGAAAACTGCCGAAATACCAGTGCTGCAGCCAAACTACAGCAGATCAGTGTGGAACTGGAAGCCACCAAGTAGAACTAAAGGCAATTTTTTTTTTATTTTACTTTGGATAAATTAAGGGAGGGTTATTACCCCTATCAGTATTCTCTTTCCTTCCTACTCAGTCCAAAAAAAATATTCCTTCAGTTATACAAAACAAAACAACGTTTGCCTTCAGTTGTATGTTAACTTATCTGCAACCATGCAATTGGCTTTTTGAGATCTAATTTGCTTATCTTCAGCAAAAATATGAGCTGCCATTGACTCTACCAATTTCCCTATAGTGTATGTAAGCAGGTTCAACCCTGCTTAGGGGAGTTAGATACTGACCCAGGCTGGGTTGGGTAAGGGTTAACTCTTAGTCACTAGTTTGCAGGCTTTTTGGGTTTCAGCCAGCCCAACTGTGATATAAATTGGGGGAGAGCTGAGGTCCAGGAGTTGCTTATGGACCCACTGTGAACTGGTTAGTTGGAGGCTAAGATCTGTGCTGCTGCTGATTGCAACTACCAGAGAAGATTAAATATACGAGACTCTCGGGATGCCACCAGTCATGGACCATGTCTTGATAATTGACTTGCCACCATACATGGACTCCAACTAAATTGCAAGGTATGAGCCTGGGCCGATGCATAGTTAGTCAAGGATGTAGGAAACTGTTAGTGGTTTACCTTGTATCATGTTTGCATGAAAGAAGAAGGGTAAAGACTGTTAATCTTTTCCTGAGCCTGGTTTGAAGTTATTCCTAAAGGGTGCATATGGGGATGGGATATACAAAGAACCTGGCCTTGTAATAGCAGTAAGGGGTATGAAATTTACAGTACTACAGTACAAGTAAGCTGCACTATGCTGAAGAACAAGGCTGTTGCTAATGACAACCAAATCAAGTCAGAGTCACAGGCAACCAGTCAATGTGTGGTACCTGGGGAAGGTGGGGTATTCTCTGGTAGTGAGGGGGCAGAGGTTAGGCTCCCTCTCTAGTGGTCCCCTTAACACCCAGGAGCAGACTAGTGTTACGGAGATCCCTATCCTGACTAACAGGTACAGAACAAAAGTTAAAACAGGGCATGCATGAGATCCACACTTTGTGTCCAACAGGTTTGATTCCATTACTGGGAGTGAGGTAGTGGTGGTACGCTGGCTGGTGGAATGGGTTGGTTCGGCCTGCCACCCTGAATGCAACACATGTAATACTGTCAGGGCTCCGGGTATTACCAGAGGTGTGTGGACTGACACAGGGAAACACAGAATTCAGGTATATCGTGTAAAACAATATAATTTATTAAGGGCAACACAAACATAAACGCAGTGCAACAAACCAAACCCAAAACTAACACAAATACGTACAACAAGGTGCAACAAACCCAAACCTTAACTGATATATATATATAAATATGGAGCACAACGTAGTCAGGCGGGCCGGGTCAGTAGCTAACGGGCAGACAAGGTACAAGGAGTAGGCAGAAGATTGGTCAGGAGTAGCCGAGGTCGGTGCAGGCAGAGTTCAAGCATAGTCAGGATCAAGCAGAGTCAGGATCAGGCACGAAGCAGACAGGATGCAGGTACAGGGGCTCATGGGAACAATACACCAAGGCCCTGACTGCAGGCCTGGCCATTCCTTAAATACACCTCCTGCAATCAGCCTCAGGTGATGGCTTGATTACAGGAGTGAGCTTCTGGCTGCTGAGAGCACCCGCTGGCCAGCACTGGTACTGCATCCCACAAGGCAGGTGAGTCCCACCACCATTGGCGAGTCCATTCCTGACAAATACACTGGGAGTAAAGCAATGGGACAGCTCTTGGTAGAAATAAATATGGCTTTATACTACTTGAAGTGTCTGCTTATCTCGAAGTCAGGAGATTGCCTCAATGTTAGACTGTACATATGACCGCAGTTCCCACCTAGTCCCAGGCTTTGATGAGCATGCCCTCGGGCAGAGGTACCCCTAGTGCATGGGCACGGTAGGCCTTTCTCACAAAATGGCATAGTCGGTAATACATACACAAACAACCTTCCAAAATGGCATAGCTAGCAATACACACTATGCTGTCCTACTAATGGTTAGTTGACAGCTAGCGAACAAAACTGATAGAAGCAGTGTTGTATTTCATTCCAAAACTGAATTTATTTCTGTGAATAGTTCTGTAAAACTGCAATACAATCACATAAACTGAAGTTACAATATGCTTGTAAACATGTCTCTCACAAATGAACACATTTCTTTTAAACAGATACCTACAAAGAACATATATTGAAATGCGATATAGATAGATAGATAGATAGATAGATAGATAGATAGATAGATAGATAGATAGATAGATAGATAGATATGACTTTGACAAACACAATGAAAAAACTTACTTACAGGCATACAGCATTGTATCAAAGGAAGGAAGGAAGCCTTCACTGTGTGTTCTTCAAAAAGAAGTGAAACTTCCTGTTTCATAAAAGAATAGACTGCAATTGCAGTGAATGCCCAATAGATGGCTCCTTACTCAGCACAATGATGAGGATACAGAACACACACACAAACAACCCCACAAAATGGCGTAGTCAGTAATACACACACAAATAACCCTACACATACAGTATCTCACAGGAATGAGTAGACCCGTCACATTTTTGTAAATATTTTATTATATCTTTTCATGTGACAACACTGAAGAAATGACACTTTGCTACAATGTCTTGGCAATCTTCTTATAGCCTAGGCCAGTGATGGCGAACCTATGGCACGCGTGCCAGAGCTGGCACACAGAGCCATCTCAGTGGGTACGCCAGGAAGAAGAGCATGATGAGCGCGCATGGACCGGCCATCCAGATCTCGTCCACACTGGATCCCCATCAAACTACATTTCCCACATGTCTCTGGGGCCAGGGTGGGCGTGGATGAGAGGAAACGGCTCCAATGCGGCTCTGGCACCAGGGGTGATGTACCCGGGGATTGGCGCGGAAGAGAGGAAGAGGCTCCCACACTGCTCCGGGGCCAGGGGCAACGTGTTCAGAGTGGATGAGAATGAGCTGCTGGGTTGGAAGCCACACCAACGCTGCCAGAGGTGAGATTAACTGCTTGCAGTGTCGCCTGTCAGTGCCCAGCAGTGTCGCCTGTCAGTGCCCAGCAGTGTCGCCCATCAGTGCTGCCCATCAGTGCCATCCATCAATGATGCCCAGCAGTGCCATCCATCAGTGCCCAGCAGTGTCGCCTGTCAGTGCTGCCCAGCAGTGCCACCTGTCAGTGCTGCCCAGCAGTGCCACATGTCAGTGCCCAGCAGTGTCGCCCATCAGTGCTGCCCATCAGTGCCACCCATCAATGATGCCCAGCAGTGCCATCCATCAGTGCCCAGCAGTGTCACCCATCAGTGCCCAGCAGTGTCGTCTGTCAGTGCTGCCCAGCAGTGCCACCTGTCAGTGCTGCCCAGCAGTGCCACCTGTCAGTGCCCAGCAGTGTCGCCCATCAGTGCTGCCCATCAGTGCCACCCATCAATGATGCCCAGCAGTGTCCAGCAGTGTCATCCATCAGTGCCCAGCAGTGTCACCCATCAGTGCCCAGCAGTGTCGCCTGTCAGCGCTGCCCAGCAGTGCCACCTGTCAGTGCTGCCCAGCAGTGCCACCTGTCAGTGCCCAGCAGTGTCGCCCATCAGTGCTGCCCATCAGTGCGACCCATCAATGATGCCCAGCAGTGCCATCGATCAGTGCCGTCTGTCAGTGCGTCCAGGTAGGCAAGTGGTTAATTGCAGTGTTGGCACTGTGAAATAAAAAAGTTGGTTTGTGTTGCAGTTTTGGGCACTCGGGCTCAAAAAGGTTCGCCATCACTGGCCTAGGCCATCTTTATGTAGAGCAACAATTCTTTTTTTCAGATCCTCAGAGAGTTCTTTGCCATGAGGTGCCATGTTGAACTTCCAGTGACCAGTATGAGAGAGAGAGAGTGATAACACCAAATTTAACACACCTGCTCCCCATTCACACCTGAGCCCTTGTAACACTAACGAGTCACATGACACCAGGGAGGGAAAATGGCAAACTGGGCCCAATTTGGACATTGTCACTTAAGGGTGTACTCACTTTTGTTGCCAGCGGTTTAGACATTAATGGCTGTGTGTCGAGTTATTTTGAGGGGACAGCAAATTGACACTGTTATACAAGCTGTACACTCACTACTTTACATTGTAGCAAAGTGCTATTTCTTCAGTGTTATCACATGAAAAGAAAGAATCAAATATTTACAAAAATGTGAGGGGTGTACTCACTTCTGAGAGATACTGTATATGGTCATCTTGCAAATTCACAGCGAATTGGGCTCATGTGTCCGTTTACACCTGCCTACATCCGGTCTGCTAAAAACAGACAGATGGGGACCTGTTCCCCTTCCATCCAGTGGATCAGACCAGATGGCAGTCAGGTGTAAATGGCAGTCAAGCTGTCTGTTTACATATGACCACCCATAGAGGAGAGCATTCTGTGTCAGTGTCTGCTCTGCAAAAGGAGGAGCGGACATCGACCTGTCATCTGCCTGCTTAACAGGGATCAGCAGACAGATCCCCTACTGAGCAAGCGGATCGCAGGCAGAGTCTGCCCTGAGTGGAAGAGGACTAAGAGAGCATAGCTCTGCCTGTGTAACCAGCAGCACTGTGCTCTGCTCTCAGTGTGACAGTCGCCCGCTCAAATCACAGCACCCGCTTGTCTCAGAGCGCCGATAATTACACAGGAAGAGCTGTATTCTCCCTGTGTAATCCATAGGACTGACCTATCAGTTTCAAAGCTCTGGTACTTCTCTAGATTAATTTATGAATTTACATTTTATTATTGTAGCTTTCATTTATAAATCACTTTAAAAACTTTCATTCCATTCCCTTAGCGGTTTGTTTTGCATGTTTTTCTTCCCCCACATTTTTCCCGAGTGAACCAGTGAACGAGTCCAAAGGATCACTTACTACTTCATTCCCAGTCTGCAGTTGCCCCGAGCAGAAAGCAGCATTGTATGTGCATGAACCAGAACGATTAAAGATTACGCCACGTGAGATTAGCATGTATGAGCAACTCTAGTACTTGTTTGCCAGCCTTAGGATGAAAAAGGCTCCTGAGGTCACAAAAGCTCCTACAAAATACCCTGGACTTGTTCTTAAAGCATATCTATGGTCAAAATTTAAACCCATATATTCAAATGTTTATATGAATCATATAATCATTTTAAATTGAATTTAAATTATTTATAGCCCTCTTATATTACTCTGAATGATCTTGAAGTCTGTAAACCTACTTTTTGAAGACTCCCACACAATTACTTCCTTGAACTCTGTGACATGTATTCATTATGCCCTGTAAATAGGCACTGGTGTGTCACACATTTCACAGAGCCTGCCTTCTGAACTACAGAGGTGCTGGGAGGAGGAGTTTCAGGAGGTGGAGTCAGGACAATAATCACTGCTTTCAGGTACCAAGGTACCTTGTGAATGGTGGCAGAGAAGCTACAAAGCATGCAGGGATTCCAGGAAGTTTTGGAAAAAGTTGGCCGGCATACAGGAACGAAATCATGAAATGTGAAATGTGAAAGAAAATATTTTAACCTATAGTAAACTGTCAAAAGTAACTATTGTTTGTATTGCTATTGTAATCCTGTTGTTTTAAAATGAATGTGTATGCTGTGACCATAGGCCAAAAAGGTCCTTAGTAGTCTCCTTATCAAGCTTTTTCACAAAAAGAAAAGCTAGCAAAAAAAAAGTAAAATAAAAAAAAAAAAATCTAGAGAGCCAATGCATATTGTAAATACCAAACAGCACACAAAACAGAAAAAAACCCACAAATACAAAGAACACTAAATTAAACAATAAACTACACCATATAGAGAAAAGATCACCATTTAAATAAAAGAAAGAGTAGATCTTTTGTTCCAAGCGAATTTCACCCAAGCAGTGGCACAATCAATGCTTCTACATTACCTTCATCCCTATTCATAAAGCACTTAAAGTCAATGGCAAACAAAAGCATCATACAGATAGGGTTCCTGTTAGCAAATACAACAGAGGACCCCATCAGTGTGAGACAATGAAGCTAAGATCTTACCACTTTGCCTCTGAACTGTCACTGGATTTGGGATGACTTGACATTTTGCATTAATAAAGGGTTATATGGGCATGGGGCGACAGGTGGTCCCCAGGTTTCGGGATCATGACTATTTGGGCTGTTGTTGACGACGGATGTAGATCAACATGGGAGCATAAGTGGTTGAATAAGTTGGTCAGCTGGGGAGCAAGGATGCCGGAAAATATTTTGTAGTATAATGCCAAAAAGTCGTCAGGTCCAGGGTTTTTTTGCGTCTTTATTATTATTATTATTATTATACAGTATTTATAAAGCACCAATAGTTCGCTCAGCGCTGTACATTACAGAGGGGGACAGAACATGTGACAGAACAATACCAATACAATGCAAAACATGAGGGGATTGAGGGCCCTGCTCTTTCGAGCTTACAATCTAGGAGGGAGGGGATGGTGGCACAGGAGGAGATAGCTGTGGGGGATGGAGTGGTAGGAAGAGTGGAGGAGGTCGGCAAGTTAGCAGGAGGTGGGGTAGGCTTCCCTGAAGAGATGGGTTTTCAGGGTGCGTCTAAAGGAGAGGAGAATAGGTGATAATCTGATGGGTTGGGGCAGGGAGTTCCAGAGGATGGGTGACACCCTGGAGAAGTCCTGGAGGCGGGCATGGGAGGAGGAGACCAGGGAACTAGAGAGAAGGAGGTCTTGTGAGGAGCGGAGTGTGCGTGCTGGGCGGTACTTGGATATTAGGTCAGTGATGTAGTTCGGGGCAGTGTGGTGGACGGCTTTGTACGTCAGCGTTAGGATTTTGAATTTGATCCATTGCGCAATCAGAAGCCAGTGGAGGGATTGGCAGAGGGGGGTGGCGGAGACAGAGCGGTTGGAAAGGTGAATGAGTCTGGCAGCCGTATTCAGGATCGACTGAAGCGGGGATAGCCAGCGGCGAGGCAGGCCAGTGAGGAGGGAGTTGCAGTAGTCGAGTCGTGATATGATGAGGGAGTGGATGAGCTGTTTAGTGGTTTCTGGAGTTAGGAACGTGCGGATTTTGGCGATGTTGCGGAGGTGGAGTCTGCACAAGTTTGTTAAAGATTGGACTTGGGGCTGGAAGGATAGGTTGGAGTCCAGAATGACACCGAGTACTCTGGCTTGCGTCTTTAGTGTTTTAATTGCCGTAAGGACTTCAGTGACAGTAATATCAGCCTTCACTTTATCTGACATAGATTGGGAAATGCCAGAGAGATGGATATCCCAAAACAGGGCATCTGCCAGGTCATTTTGAAAAGGTTATGAGGGTTGATACAATGTGGGCAAAACTGAGGTAAAAGCATCCATGATTTTGTAAGGATTAGCTGTGATGACTTTGTTAGGTAAGCATAACATGATCGGTTTAGTGTCCCGGGTATGTGCTTTGAGAAGGTTAGCCAGCATCGGGCCTGGCTTAATGGCACATGCATAATATTTATGCCTAGACCATCTAATCTGTTTTTCTGCCTTGTTGTCAAGAAGGAGATTCAATCCCACTCTGATAGCTTCCAGCCGTTTGCGTAAAGAGGCAGAGCGGGGCACTTTAAATTGAGCTTCCAGTTGTGCATGGGTGGGAGAAAAGGATGCTATGCGAGAATCCCTCTCCTTCTTACAGGATGCAAGTTGTATAAGTTTCTCACTAAGTGTAGCTTTGTGAGCTTCCCACAAAATCATGGGAGAGGAAGCCGATTCAGTATTGTCGGCGAAATAGGTGGAGATGGACTCTCAGATATTTCCAGGCGTTTCATCAAAAGATAAGAGAGAGTTGTTAAGGTGCCAAGAGTAGTGCTGAGGGGCTAAAGCTACCTATTTACAGGTAAGTAGAAGAGGCGAATGGTCAGACCATGACGTGGACAAAATCTTAAAGTTGACATCTGGGATGAATATTTGAGGAATGAAAAAATGGTCTATTCACGTGTGGCAATTCTGAGGAGCTGAATAGTAGGTATAAGCCCACACTCGAGGGTGATCCAAAACTTGCTGCATTTGTGAGTGAGCCTCAGTAGGAACCTGGGAGGGGTTGATTGATCTGTCTAGCTGCCTGTTCAATACCATGTTGCTATCATCATGATCAAAGTGCCCTTCATGTGCGAGGAAACTATGTGTAACAGGTGAGAGAAAAATTGGGATTGATGGGCATTGGGGGCATAATAATTGACTATGGTCACTTCAATATCCAAAAATTCAAAATCATCCCCTGAAGTAACAGATACCGTTCCCATAGGATCTGCGATCTCAAGGGAGCATATGAGAGGAGTGCTTTTATGAAATGCCACTAGAATGTCTCTCTGTTTTTCTTCAAAGGCCACCTGGAACACCTGGGGGTAGTTTTTATGGAAATATTTGGGAAAGGAAGAGGTAGAATATCTGGTCTATTGCAGTCCAATGATCTTGGCTCGGAGTGAGGAGTAATAAGTAAAGGCACACTTACGTTTCTGGGGAGAGTTGAAACCCTCTACATTATGTGACACTATAGTAAATATAGAGGTAGCCATCATGGTGGGTACAAGATGAAATAGCTACCAATCGCAGCAGAGGTCCAACCTGACTCAAGTTTGCCGGACTTGGGAGTTCTGACATCCATGAAAAAAAAAAAAGATAGGACCAGGTGGGGAGATAGAGTAAAAAGAAAGGCCATAGTAGGCTCAACTGGAGGAATGTCAAAAGGAAAATTGCCTAGGCAAGCAATGGCAGTGATCAATCGCACTGCCATAGGTGGGGGTCGCCTGAACTGCCAAGGTGTACGATGTAAATTATAACAGTGAAAATACAAGGGTAGCATAACTATTGCCTGATGTTAAAAATGGAAAGGAAAAAGAGATGGGAAAACAAAAAAAGGGGGGGGGGGGCTGAATGCATGTACATAAGTTTCAACACAATCATGTGCGTGGACACAAATAGAAAAAAAGGGAAAATAGGAGGTCACTGTCCACCCAAGTGGGGCCAAAGATAAAGGTGGTAGTGGGGTTTAACACTTAAGGTCTAAAGCGATGCGGTAGGTAAAATTATGGGTGGGCCTAACAGTAAGGTCCTACAACTTAGCCTGTTGAGGTTAGGGCAGTTAAAGATTTTGAAGACTCAATAAGGTCCCCGTGAGCTCCAAAAAAATAAAAAAACATAACATGTAAAGCAAAGAGCAAGAACACAGAATAATGTTTATAAACATGCATAATGACCAGGGGCAGACTAACCATTTGGAAACTCGGGCACTGCCCGAAGGTTTGGGGTTAGTAGGTGGCCCCATGAGATGCCCCTGGTACCTTTTTCATAGGCTTTTTTGAGTTTGTGCAAGGACACAGGGGCCCCACGATCCCCTATTGCCCGGGGGCCCCATAAGTTATCAGTCCGCCCCTGATAATGACTAGTATGTAACTGTTCTTGAACACCCTAATGGCGGGTATACGGGGTCCAAAAATGGTGGACCAGCCCAAAAAAAAAGGGTCAGAAGCAAAAGTATGAAAGCGATTCAATCTTCGTCCAGGACATCAGGTCTGGAAGTTGATATGGTTTGTTTTGACACAGGGCGTTGTCTTTGAGGCAAAGGTTCCCAGAGAGGGGTGAAACAAGGAGATTTGCGAGAAGAGGATTGGGAAGCCTGTGAGCCAGGGGAGGTTGGAAGCATGAGTTGTAGCTTGGTAAGGCCTTCTAGCATGGTAAAGGTGTAGGGATGGCCTTGTAAGGAGAAATATCATTTGAATGGGAAGTACCAGCGACATTTGATGCAATGGTTTTGAAGTGTTTGGACAAATGGCTTCAGTTCCTTACATCTCAAGAGTGTTTGCGGGGCTAGGTCAGAGAAAATTTGGTATTTTTGAGATTGAAAAGGCAAATCCCTCTTGGACCAGGCCACTTGCATAATGGCCTCTTTGGTCTTGTAAAAGGTAGGTTTGACTATGATGTCACTAGGAGGACCTTCAGGTCTCTTCGGGCCTAGGGCCCTGTGGATTCTGTTGAATTCTAGTCTCTCAGTTGGAGTTCCTGGGATATATCCATCCTACGCTCTCTCACCCACATCTTCAATCTCTCCCTCTCCTCCGGCATTTTCCCCTCCCCTCTGAAACATGCACACATCACCCCCATACTTAAAAAGCCCTCCCTGGACCCCAATGACCCGAACAACCTCAGACCCATCTCCCTGCTCCCATTTACATCTAAACTCCTCGAGCACCTAGTCTACACCCGCCTATGCTCTCACCTCAACGACAACAACCTCCTCGATCCCCTACAGTCCGGCTTCCGTCCCCTACACTCCACCGAAACCACCTTAATCAAACTCTCCAACGACCTGCTAACCGCCAAAGCTAATGGCCACTATTCAGTGCTCCTACCCCTTGACCTCTCTGCGGCCTTCGACACAGTCGACCACCCCCTCCTCCTCAAAAAACTACACTCCCTCGGCCTCAAAGATTCTGCTCTCTCCTGGCTCTCATCCTACCTGTCACAACGCTCCTTCAGCGTTACCTATAATGCTACCACCTCCCCCTCACTCCCCCTCTCTGTTGGGGTCCCTCAAGGCTCTGTCCTCGGGCCCCTTCTCTTCTCCATCTATACCTCCTCCCTTGGCCAACTCATACACTCTCACGGCTTCAACTACCACCTCTATGCCGACGACACACAAATCTATCTCTCAACCCCCCACCTCACCCCCTTGGTCTCAGCCCGAATCACACACCTACTGAATGACATATCAGACTGGATGTCGCTCCACTTCCTTAAACTGAACCTCTCCAAAACCGAGTTTCTTGTCTTCCCCCCAGCCCGGACCCCACCCCCCATTGACTTCTCCATCACATCCAACAACGCTACCATCAAACCCGCCCTGCAGGCCAGAGTACTTGGCGTTATTCTGGACTCCAACCTATCCTTTCAGCCCCAAGTCCAATCTTTAACAAACTCGTGCAGACTCCACCTCCGCAACATCGCCAAAATACGCACGTTCCTAACCCCAGAAACCACTAAACAGCTCATCCACTCCCTCATCATATCATGACTCGACTACTGCAACTCCCTCCTCACTGGCCTGCCTCGCCGCTGGCTGTCCCCGCTTCAGTCGATCCTGAATACGGCTGCCAGACTCATTCACCTTTCCAACCGCTCTGTCTCCGCCACCCCCCTCTGCCAATCCCTCCACTGGCTTCCGATTGCGCAACGGATCAAATTCAAAATCCTAACGCTGACGTACAAAGCTGTCCACCACACTGCCCCGAACTACATCACTGACCTAATATCCAAGTACCGCCCAGCACGCACACTCTGCTCCTCACAAGACCTCCTTCTCTCTAGTTCCCTGGTCTCCTCCTCCCATGCCCGCCTCCAGGACTTCTCCAGGGTGTCACCCATCCTCTGGAACTCCCTGCCCCAACCCATCAGATTATCACCTACCCTCCTCTCCTTTAGGCGCACCCTGAAAACCCATCTCTTCAGGGAAGCCTACCCCACCCCCTGCTAACTTGCCGACCTCCTCCACTCTTCCTACCATTCCATCCCCCACAGCTATCTCCTCCTGTGCCACCATCCCCTCCCTCCTAGATTGTAAGCTCGAAAGAGCAGGGCCCTCGATCCCCTCATGTTTTGCATTGTATTGGTATTGTTCTGTCACATGTTCTGTCCCCCTTTGCAATGTACAGTGCTGAGCGAACTATTGGCGCTTTATAAATACTGTATAATAATAATAATAAGCTCTTGTAGTAGGGCAGTAACTGTAGAGTTTAAGTCCTCTATGGATTCGGGAAGACCTCTGATCTGGAAATTACCTCTCCTACTACTATTCTCCAAGTCTTCAAGTTTCTGGAGAGGTCCAGTTTGATAGTGTCAATCTTGTTCATGGTTGTCGATCACCAGGATAGCATCGTCCATTTAGTGTTCAAGATCATTGAAGCAAGGTCCACTTTGATAGTGTCAATCTTGTTCATGGTTGTCGATCACCAGGATAGCATCGTCCATTTAGTGTTCAAGATCATTGATGCGGGATCCTATGCCCCTTATTTTGCAAGTGAGTTGTTCCGTTGTAGTGTTTAATTCCTGTTGGAGAAGAAATTTAAACTTCTGAAGAAGAGCTGAATCTCGAACAGTCACTGTGGTGGGATTGCCATTTGTGCGGCTGAAAGGCTGTCATTAGAAGAGTCGTCCAATAGGGATATAAGCTCCTGCGATGAGAGTGGATGATAAGGTGAAGGTTGGAGAGAAGCCATTTTGGATGAAAGCTTAATGGCAGCAGTGGCTGAGGTCTTCGAGGAGCCCGCAGACGATTTGGTTGGTTTGGCCGGAGTAGCAGTAGAGTATTTCTCCATGGTCCCGGAAAAGACTATGAGCACTTGGAAGAAGGGCCATCCAAAAGCAGAGGTGGTAGTGAGCAAGGATAGGTCCAATAAGTGCCAAAACCTGAAGAGCAAAGAGCCCCAGAGACAAAACCCCCAGTGCCAAAGTCCAGCAGGGCAGAAGCCAAAAAATGTTACAAGCCTTAAGAACAGGTCCCCCAAAATAAGGGGGAGGGCAGTTTCTGACAGCAAGGTTGCCATTGGGTCAAACAGTGGGACCTGGCAGGGAAGATGGGGGTTAAATCCTCAATGCAGTCCCACAGTGAATAAGGTGACACAGGCTCTCCTTAATTTGCTGGGGTACTTCCTGCCAAGGCTCACAGAGGGCAGATGACAGGCAGGAGTAGAGATCTACGTTGAGGCACTAGCAAGCCCAGGTTGTAGCAGGAGGGCAGAGGATCATAGGTAAGGGGTGCAAGCAGGCTTGTGAATGGACACTCCCTTATGGTGGCAAAAATGTCCACCCCCAGTTCCCACCGGTGCAGGGATATTGAGATCAGGAGGGCAGTAGGCAAAAAAAGCTCTCTGGTGGTTCACAGAGGAGATAGGGTACAGTTCTGGAGAGCACAGCCTATGTGTTGGCTGTATGTAATGGCCGCTGATCCAGCATGGTCGCAAGCAACCCAGGAACCCAATGGCCAGCGTGGAGGCGGAAGGCATATGTGATGTAGGGCCTGTGCTGCAATGGCAGTTCAGGCCACGCTGACTAGGTAGAGATCAGGAGTCCGGCCGTGAGATAGCCTGAAAGCCAAGGTGGGCTGGGTGGATGCCCAGGCTGTCAGAGAGGCTGTGAGCGGAGGTGATCAGGGTGAATTCCTGCTTATGGCCGCAATTTCTCCAGCTCAAGGGAAAGTAACACTGGTGGCAGGAGAGTTCCAGAAACCGAAGATCCATGGCACAGCAGTCAGAGGTGGCTGAACGCCCCAAACAGGTCTGCCAGCTGGGTTGAAGGTGGGATGTAAGGCGTCAGGCTCTATTCTGGAGGGTGATAGAAGGTGTAGTACACCCGGGCAGCAAGGAGCCGGTTCAATGTGCAACCATCTTCATCAGCTGCTCAACAGCCCCTCTCCCCCCCAGTTTATTTTTGTTTAATAACGTAAGTGTATCTCTGAAGTTACACTTTTAAATGGATGATACTGTCACATTGCATTCCACTGTACCCTGACAATGGCAGTGTTCTTCTGCAGGCTGATAGTGATCACATATTCAGGAACCACTCTGACTGGTTCCTGGTCATCTATGGGGTCCCAGAGCTGTTAGTGGCAGGCAGGATTGAGAGCCACCTGCTGCTGTTCACACTGAAAGAGGAAACATTTATTACTGCATCCCCAACATACAGCATCATGAACGGGATGTTAATAACCAGATTGCAGGCAAAAAGAGCATAAACAAGTAAATATTATACAGTATATACAGTACATTTTTCAGAATAATTCCTGTTAATTTTATTTATAGAAATATTTTACAAACCATGGCTAGAGATATCTTTCTGAGCTAAAGTTCACTCATTAGACTGCCTGCCAGTCTATGGATAAATTGCCATAATTGTAGTTGATGTTAACTTGTAGAAAGCAGAAGTATCTAGCATCAAAGATGAACGGCCCATTTAATGTGTGTTGACTTGTGCACAGGTTTGCCATTGTTTGTAGTTATGCTAGTTCACATCTGTGCAGTGCGTTGAAATGCACAGACTGGAAATGTTCATGTCGATTTTCAGGGATCAATGTGCATTGTTCAGCATATTGATAGGGATGACAACGCATGTCAACACCGGCAAAAAACAATTTAAAAAGGCAGGATAACAGAGATGCATAGAAGTGAAGCCTGCATAACAGGCTTATTCAGAAATACACATAGAGCAGGAGCAACCAAACACAAAAGACGAATTGTTATGTGCATAGAACAGTAACCAATAATTAGCAATTAATTAAACAAATCATGTTCACCTGGAATTCCTTGAACAGTTTGATTAGGCAGACATCCATTGACAACTACATTTTGTATTTGACAAAATGCTGACACTGTTTGCAGTTCTTGTTGATGTTTGGTGGGCTTCTCCAACTACAATATGTAACATTCCTTTTGTGGTGATGTAGAATGACCCTCTAGATAGCATACAGTTCGATACTATGGCCTTGGTGTATGGAGGGAAGAAAAATAAGTTGGGCATCAGTGTCTTTGGTCTTTCAATTGGTGTTTTGAGATTTGTTTTTCGGATGAAATTTTCATGTACGGAGATTCGGATGTATCAGAATTTCTGAACAGACATAGTAATAAATCTACACAAATCTGAAAAAGGTATAAAGAAATTTTCAGATTCACTCAAATTTAAATGGTGTTGGGACCCCCCAAAATCCATACCAGACCCTTATCAGAGCATGCAGCCCTGAAAGCCAGGAAAGGTAGGGGAGGGACAAGTGAGCACCCCCCCCTGAACCATACCAGCCACATGCCTTCAACATGGGGGGGATGTTTTGGGGGGGTCCCCCCTCCAAAGCACCTTGCCCCTATGTTGATGGGGGACAAGGGCCTCTTCCCCACAACTCTGGACGGTAGTTGTGGGGGTCTGCAGGCAGGGGGCTTATCATAATCTGGAAGCCCCTTTAAGCCCCCCCCTTTGTGAATAAGTATGGGGTACATAGTACCCCTACTCATTCACAAAAAAAGGTCAAAAGTAAAACAAAAAATGCAAACAGTTTTTGACAAGTCATTTATTAAAAAGACCCCCACCAAAAAAGAAATGTCCCCCAAAGTAGGGAGTATTCCCAAACGTTTAGGGGATATTCACTATTTCTGCAGCGGTGACATCACCAGCTCATGCACACTGCTTTCTGAATGGACAGAATGTTGATTATGCCATCCATTCAAAGCGATTGTGGCTCCTGTGTTCTTGCGTGGGAGTGACATCATCACGGCTTAGCCATTCAAATGGAGATCACTAACCCAGGAAGACAGGTGAAGATGGAAGCCCTGGCAGTGGTGACAGCCCACCGCTGGAGGGCTTTGTTTTAAGATAAGTCTTCCATAATGTGCTAGTATGTGGGGCATACTAGCACATTATGTCATTGACTTGCAGGGTAAATTTTTATTTTCTTAACAGCCTTTACTACTGCTTTAGGAGTCTTCTTTTGCAGACTAATTTCAAGTGACTGCTGTATATTTAATAGGTTCTCACAGTCTCTTACTTCCAGTGGGGGACCAGGAGACAAAGTTCAGCGTAGACAATGATGGACTGAAACAGTCCAAGTCCTTACAGCTGGGGACCATAACGTTCATTTGTAACATACTGTAAGTAGAGAGAATGGAACATTCCACACATCCCTGGCTGAGGACCATGAATAGCCACTTCAAGACCGTAATACATATATATACGTTGCTATCCACCTGCAGCCATAACCCCGGTATTAAAACCCCGTTGGTGTTTCTGCTAAAAGTGATCCGAGCAGCTAATTAGTCACTGAATCACTTATAGAAGCAGTGGGACAGGACCACCGCTTTCCAGTGGTTCTCAGGCTTACCTGCCTGATCAGTGAGCCTGGGAACTGATCTGATGATCATGGAGGATAGGCATAGAGATTAGCTGAAGAAAGATGGCCTCAGCTAATCTCTATGACCTAGGAGGACAGTGGCGGCCTTTTTTTGTGGGGAAAGCATTCGATCATGTTTTTTTCTGATCTAATGCTTTCCATTGTAGAGGAGAGATGTGGGGTCTTATAGATCCCAGATCTATCCAAAAAGAGGACCTGTCATGATATATTGCTATCGCAATGGATGTCTACATTTGTTGCATAAGCAATAAAAGTGATCAAACAAATTTAAAAGGAAAGTGTAAAAATAATTTAAAAATTTTTTTTTAAGTGCCCCTAACCAACCATGCTCACATACAGTGGAAAACCTATACGTAGGTCATGCCCACATATGTAAACGCGGTTCGCAGCATACATTTAAGGTATCATCGAGAATGTGAGAGTGAAAGCAATAATTCTAGCACTAATCCTCTTCTGTAACTCTAAACTGGCAACCTGTAAATACTTTAAAGCATAGCATGTGGAGATTTTTAAGTAGTTTGGCGCCACTCCACGAGCGCGCACAATTTTACTAGCTGCCCTCCACCCTGAAGTAGAAGTACTGCTACACGGTGGCAGAGCTGTGCAAAATTTCCGGGTTGGGGGCCATGGCCTACCCACTCCGATATTGGCTGCTGGGGATGTCAATTACTGGGTCCCAGCCAGCGATTCCTGGCCAGGACTCAGTGATCACTGTATTAGTGTCACTGGGGATGTCAGTGGCCGTTAGTCAGTTCACACCCTGTGTCAGAATGCCCGCTGCAGTCCCGCTATATGTTGCTGATCACCGCCATTACTAGTAGAAAAAAAATTCCAGTATACAGTGGGGATCGAAAAATTTGGGCACCCCAGCTAAAAATTTGTATTAATGTGCATAAAGAAGCCAAGGAAAGATGGAAAAATCTCCAAAAGGCATCAAATTACAGATTAGACATTCTTATAATATGTCAACAAAAGTTAGATTTTATTTCTATCATTTACACTTTCAAAATAACAGAAAACAAAAAAATGGCGTCTGCAAAAGTTTGGGCACCCTGCAGAGTTAATATCTTGTACTGCCCCCTTTGGCAAGTATCACAGCTTGTAAACGCTTTTTGTAGCCAGCCAAGAGTCTTTCAATTCTTGTTTGAGGTATCTTTGCCCATTCTTCCTTACAAAAGTCTTCCAGTTCTTTGAGATTTCTGGGCTGTCTGTCACGCACTGCTCTTTTAAGGTCTCTCCATAGATTTTCAATTATGTTGAGGTCATGAGATTGTGAAGGCCATGGCAAAACCTTCAGTTTACGCCTCTTGATGTAATCCCCCGTGGATTTCGAGGTGTGTTTGGGATCATTATCCATTTGTAGAAGCCATCCTCTCTTTAACTTCAGCTTTTTCACAGATGGCATCAAGTTACCATCCAAAATTTGCTGAAATTTTATTGAATCCATTTTTCCTTCTACTCGTGAGATGTTCCCTGTGTCACTGGCTGCAACACAGCCCCAAAGCATGATTGATCCAACCCCATGATTAACAGTTGGACAGAGGTTCTTTTCATTAAATTCTGTGCCCCTTCTTCTCCAAACGTACCTTTGCTCATTCCGGCCAAAAAGTTCAATTTTAACCTCATCGGTCCACAGAACGTGTTTCCAAAATGCATCAGGCTTGTCTATGTGTTCATTTGCAAAGTTCAAACGATGATTTTTGTGGTGAGGACGTAGCAGAGGTTTTCTTCTGATGACTCTTCCATGAAGACCATATTTGTACAAGTAACAAGTATCTCTTTATAGTGGAATAGTGTACCACAACTCCAGTGTCTGCCAGATCTTTCTGGAGGGATCGTGCAGTCAAACGTGGGTTTTGAATTGTTTTCCTCACAATCCTGCGAGCTGTTCTGCCTGATATTTTTCTTGGTCTTCCAGATCTTGCTTTAACTTCCACTGTTCCTGATGACTGCCATTTCTTAATTACATTCCGAACAGAGGATATTGACATCTGAAAACGCTTTGCTATCTTCTTATAGCCTTCTCCAGCTTTGTGAGCGTCAACTATTTTCAGTTTCAGTTTTCTAGACAACTGCTTAGAAGAACCCATGGTGCTGATTGTTGGGGCAAGGTCAGATGAGTCTGGGCATTTAAAACCTTTGAGATTGACATAACCTGGTCTTCCCAGACGATGATTGAGAACAATCCATGACACTGGCAGGTCTCAGCTTGGCAAAGGGGGCAGTGCATGCTATAAACTCTGCAGGGTGCCCAAACTTTTGAGACGCCATTTTTTTGTTTTCTGTTATTTTGAAAGTGTAAATGATGGAAATAAAATCTAACTTTTGTTGACATATTATAAGAATGTCTAATCTGTAATTTGATGCCTTTTGGAGATTTTTCCATCTTTCCTTGGCTTCTTTATGCACATTAATACAAATTTTTAGCTGGGGTGCCCAAACTTTCGATCCCCACTGTATATACCACCATTTGTAGACGCTATAACTTTCATGTAAACCAACTGATATACACATATTGGGATTTTTTTTATAGCAAAGACATGTAGTAGAATACATTTTGGCCTAAATGTATGAAGAGATTTGATTTTTTAAATTATTTTCTTGGATATGTTTTATAGCAAAACGTCAAAAATATTGGGTTTTTTTCATAATTATTGGTCTTTTTTTGTTTATAGTGCACAAAATAAAAATGCAGAGGTGATCAAATACCACCGAAAGAAAGTTCTATTTGTGAGAAAAAAA
Source organism: Staurois parvus (assembly GCF_062004578.1). Lineage (NCBI taxonomy): Eukaryota > Metazoa > Chordata > Amphibia > Anura > Ranidae > Staurois > Staurois parvus. The sequence continues at coordinate 29,595,290 of NW_028317821.1, forward strand.
TTACATAAATTCCATTTATGGACAGCATTGCATGACCGTGCAATTGTTAGTTAAAATACCGCAGTGCCGTATCGCAAAAAATGGCGTGGTCAGGAAGGGGGGTAAATCCTCTGGAGGGCAAGTGGTTAAAGCATGACATGTTAGGTATCTATTTTCTTGGCATAATATTATCTTTCAAATTTTCCAAAAAAAGTGGGTTATATATTGTGTTTTGGATTTTTTAATTCATAGAAGTGTATTTTTTCCAGAACAATTGCGTATGGAAAACCGCCGGGCAAATACCATGTGACATAAAAAATTGCAACAATCGCAATTTTCTTCTCTAGGGATAAAAATATATATAATGCTTGTGGGTTCTAAGTAATTTCCTAGCAATAAATACTGATTTTTACTTGTAAACTTTTTTTTTTGATGATTGAACTGGATGGACTTTTGTCTTTTTTTCAGCCGAACTAACTATGTAACTTAAAGTGCTAGAAAATGCTTGGTCTTCAGGTGGATAGACTGCAGCACAGGGTTTTAGGCTGTACTCACTTTTCTGGGAATGGGATAAGTTCATAGGCTGTATCCGTAGGAGGGTAGTTCAGTAGCCTGTTCAGGGGTACTCCGGGAGCAAGCAGCCCCCTGAAGCTTGTAGATCGGTTCCCTCTCAGGGAAAAAGAGAGTATGACCAGGGCTTCAGCCAGTTTACCACCTATTCCCCCCAGGATTGTCCAGAGCATGGTAAGCAGGGGCAGACTGACCATTCGAGTACTCGGGCACTGCCCGAGGGCCCGGGGTTAGTAGGGGGCCACATGAAATGCCCCTGGTACCTTTATTATAGGCTTTTTTGAGTGTGGGCAAGGACACAGGGGCCCCATGATCCCCTATTGCCCGGGGGCCCCATGAGTTGTCAGTCTGCCCCTGATGGTAAGTATCCAAATTAATTATATTCTATGTACAAATAAAGCACATAGATGATTTACCCAGCACTCATTCACCCCACAGCAAATTCATTGTCCACATAAATAATGCCAAGTCCATAAAACAGCAGATGTAAATGTCAGAAACACAATCCAGCAGTTTCTCAATACAGATCAGTGGGTGATCTAGACAGCAACATGTAAAAGAAACAAAGTTGCAAGACGCAGGGATTAGAAAATAAATTTATTGACAAAGCATAGCATCACTTACATGGAGAAAAACTGTGTAAGGGCTGTTCACACTTATGTGAATAAAAACGCAGGTAAAAACTCATGGAAGCAAATGCGTTTATCTGCTTTTTTATGCTCATATTGCATTTAGCTGCTTTTCTTTTTGTGAGTTTTCTGACTCTTTCCCGTGTCATCTTACGTACAATAAAATCTTTATTAGTGGATACAAGCACAATATATCTTACAAATTTCCTGTTAGATCTATGGGATAAAACTGTATTGAGTTAATAAATACAGCTCTGTATGTGAATGAAGTGTTGTGGCTCATTCACATGGGTGCTGTGGCCTGTAAAGTGTAAAGCAGATTTGTTTTTTATGTGGCTAAAGCTGTGTGCAGGGAGCCTATGTTAAACTATGGGGACACAGCAACTATAGGAACACAGCTGCAGATCCTAATTTGACAGGCGTGTGGATGCAGGTGTTTGGCCCCAAACATAGACAGTGTGCATTCTGGGCCACTTACGCACACCTGTCAAATTAGGACCTGTGGCTGTGTTCATATAGCTGCTGCATCCCATAGAGCAGGGGTCTCCAAACTTTCCAAACAAAGGGCCAGTTTACTGTCCTTCAGACTTGGTGGGGGCTGGACTGTGGCCAGTGGGAGTAGAAAACATCCTGGCGTCAATGGCAGCAAACAAAGCCCGTCATTAGTATTAGTGGGAGGAATAGTGCCCCATTGTCAGTATCAGTGTAAGGAATAGCGCCCAATCTTTGGTGTTAGTGGGAGGAATAGTACCCCATCAATGGTGTCAGTGGGTGTAATAGTGCCCCTTCAATGGTGTCAGTGGGTGTAATAGTGCCCCATCATTGGTGTCAATGGGAGGAATATGCCCCATTATTGGTGTCAGTGGGAAGTATAGTACCCCATTGATGGGGTCAGTGGTAAGAATAGTGCCCAACTGTTGATATCAGTGACAAGAATTATGCCCAAATGTTGGTGTCAATGGGAGGAAGTGTGTCCCAAGGGCTGGATAAAGGCAAGCAAAGGGCCACATCTGGCCCCCAGGCCGCAGTTTTTAGACCACTGCCATATAGTAACAGGCAGCACAAATAAACCACTCATTTACACTGTATGTGTAAGAAAACCCATGTGAATGATCCCTTTTTTTAATTATTTTTATATGAATTATTCTTATTCTTATATTAGAGCAGGAGATGCTGTCTTTTATTTTTAGTATTTGTTTTTATTTTTTTTTATTACTTTTACAATTTTATGTTTTATTTTTTTTTAATTATGCTTTTGGAGGTGGGGGGGGGGGGGGGGGGGGGAGTGGATGGTGTCAGTAGAGCAGTGGATGGTGGCAGTAGTTTCTAATGTTTCTAATTTTTTTTTTTTTAATTTTATTTCTTAATTATTTTGTACAGATTTTTTTTAATTTATTATACATTACAATTTTTTTAAACAGCCCTTGTTGGGGAGATTTGGTACTATACCAGTGGTCTAAACAGGGGAAGCTGGCAGTGCTGCAAGGGGCGAGAAGGGGCCAGGGAAGTACATGGGGGGGCAGAGAGCATAAGGAATCTGACAGTCAGGGGCGATCGGTGAAGCGGGGGGCAATTATAGGCACCAATCTACCTATAAGACTCTCCATGAAAGCAGCTGAAAGCCGTGGGAGGGAGAGGAGTAGAGGTGGTATTCAGCTGCTTCAGTTTCCCCATGCTGCAGATGTTTTGTGTGTGTTTTGGTCCAGTTCAACTGCAGAGTGGTGTGGAAAACTGCAGCAGTGTTACTCATTTCAGCACCCCAGGTGACAGCTGCGGGGAAGTGTGAACAGGGCACATTGTAAAGCATTCTTTTCTATGTGCCATTACACAAAGCTGAATTTTTCTTATGCAGAAAACAGCTTTCTGCTATAGTGTGAATGGGCCCTAAGGCTCACAGTGCAGGGAGACAGGAGAGACAGGTTGTAAAAATAGCCATATGAATGTGCTATGATTGGTAAGCCAGGACAAAACACAGGACCCGTCAAGAATGTTAGCTGTCGGTGACGTCCATGGCTGCTCTCTCTTCACTCCACATGGGTATACCACAGCACAGCATTAAGAAAACATGGGTGGTGGCAACATGTTTCAGGGGCTCCATCCCCTTTGACAAGCTCTGGAAGGTTCTTCACAGAAGCAGGGGGAAACAATCAAATCCTCAGGCTGTGGAGCTATGTACAGACCCGTGCAATCAATCTCAGCTCCTCTGATTACAGAGCATGCCATCAACTAAATTTGCCTAGCAACCTGTCCTAGGAGGGTGCTATACTTACAGTGCCTTGAAAAAGTATTCATACCCCTTGACATTTTCCACATTTTGTCATGTTACAACCAAAAAACGTAAACGTATTTTATTGGGATTTTATGTGATACACCATTACAAAGTGGTATATAATTGTGAAGTGGAAGGAAAATAATAAATGGTTTTCAAATATTTTTACAAATAACTATCTGTAAAGTGTGGCATGCATTTGTATTCAGCCCCCCTGAGTCAATACTTTGTAGAACCACCTTTCGCTGCAATTCCAGCTGCAAGTCTATTTAGGGAGGACTCTACCAGCTTTGCACATCTACAGAGTGACATTTTTGTCCATTCTTCTTGCAAAATAGCTCAAGCTCTGTCAGATAGGTTGGAGAGAGTCTGTGAAAAGCAATTTTCAGGTCTTGCCACAGATTCTCAATTGGATTTAGGTCTGGACTTTGACTTGGCCATTCTAAGACATGAATATGCTTTGATCTAAACCTTTCCATTGTAGCTCTGGCTGTATGTTTAGGGTCGTTGTCCTGCTGGAAGGTGAACCTCCGCCCCAGACTCTAACAGGTTTTCTTCTAAGGCTCTGACCAGCTACCCTGTCCCTGCTGAAGAAAAGCATCCCCACAACATGATGCTGCCACCACCATGTTTCACAGTGGGGGTGGCGTGTTCAGGGTGGCGTGCAGTGTTAGTTTTCCGCCACACATAGTGTTTTGCTTTTAGGCCAAAAAGTTCATTTTTGGTCACATCTGACCAGAGCACCTTCTTCCACGTTTGCTGTGTCCCCCACATGGCTTGTCACAAACTACAAATGACAATTCTTATGGCTTTTTCTAAACAATGGCTTTCTTCTTGCCACTGTTCCATAAAGGCCAGATTTGTGAAGTGCACCACTAATAGTTATCCTGTGGACAGATTCTCCCACCTGAGCTGTGGATCTCTGTAGCTCCTCCAGACTAACCATGGGACTCTTGGCTGCTTCTCTGATTAATGCTTTCCTTGTCAGTTTAGGTGGACGGCCATGTCTTGGTAGGTTTACAGTTGTGCCATACTCTTTCCATTTTTGGATGATGTATTGAACAATGTTCCGTGAGATGTTCAAATCTTGGGATATTTTTTTATAACCTAACCTGTCTTTAAACTCCACAATTTTATCCCTGACCTGTCTGGTGTATTCCTTGGCCTTCATGATGCTTTTTGTTCTCTAATGTTCTCTAAAAAAAACCTGAGGGTTTCACAGAACAGCTGTATTTATACTGAGAATAACTTACACAGAGGTGGACTCTATTTAATAATTAGGTGAATTCTCAAGGCAATTGGTTACACTAGATTTTAGTTAGGGGTATCAGAGTAAAGGGGGCTGAATACAAATGCACACCACACTTTTCAGATATTTATTTGTAAAAAATCTTGAAAACCATTTTTCATTTTCCTTCCACTTAATTAGTCTATCACATAAAATCCCATTAAAATACATTGACATTTTTGGTTGTAACATGACAAAATGTGGAAAATTTTAAGGTGTATGAATACTTTTTCAAGGCACTGTATATGTCCAAGATACTGCTGTAACTGATAATATTTCAGCCATTTCTCTGTTCATGGAGTGTACTCAGTCACAATGGAGGATATTGAGCCACCATTACTTTGCCAGCAAGGCTATCCTGCAGCCTGGAATGCTTCCTAGACCTATTGCTGTGTAGCCAGGTGTACAGCACTACTGATACTAGCAACAGAAACTATGACCAATAGTAATGCTTGTTTTAAAGGGCCTATGAATTTGATAACAATGAAGGGCCAGGTCGAGCTCTAAGGTTGAACATAGATGCCTTGTTTTTTTTGGATCAGCTAGAGGACTAATTAAAAAAAATGGATTCCCCAATCCACACATGTGAGGTGGATGGAGGAATCCTCTCCACTGTTCCACTTTATTTTGACAGCAAGACTCCTCTGCTGTCATAATATACTGAATAATACAATTTTATAACCAGCAGGAATGGCTGTAGATCAAAATTCATTGATACTTGGTGCAATGGCCAAATTTGATCCATCTATGGGCAGCTTAACACTCGGTGGTTCTTCTTTTCTACTCTTTCCAGGAACCTGAGCACATAGGAAGCTGGGGGAAAGCTCCTATATGTGGACACAGATAACAAGTGAAACCTGATAGAGGTCCTTACCCTTCTATATAGCATTAAGAAAAAAAGATAAGTGAAAGTTGTTCACGGATGACCCATCAGTATCAAAATAAAACTGTATATTTTATATAAAATATAAAAAGTCATATAAATCACAGATCCAAAATTATATTATCATTTATAGATATTTTTAGGTACAGAAGTAGCAAATGGCAATTGTCATCTATCCAAAAAGTCAATGCATTTTGCGGTTGTTGCCACTTCTTCAGGGCTTCACATTTTCGAATGACAGATGCTTTTTTACATGTAATTTCAAGACCTAACAACAAAGTATAGTTGAGGAGATGGTCGCAGACCTGAAGGCTGTGGGGAGGCAAATAAGGACAGCAAACAGAGTGCACCCTCCAAGTTGTCCAACACTCACAGGAGTCCACAGAAGTAGCAGCATGCATTGTATCAAGCAAATGGGTAGAACTTAAATTCAGCATATGCAAAAACACAATCATAAGCAAAAAACACAATCATGAGAAATCACAGGGTGTGCTGCGTTTATCTCATCAAAATTATGCATCCTTTATCCATATGAAAGCGATAGTTTCGTAAACGTTTGAAAAAAAAAATTTCTCCCTGCAAGGTAAAACCATAATGTGCTAGTATGTTACACATTCCACCTGTATAGACATGCACATTTCATTTTATTACTATTCATTTTGTGGACAAAAATTTAATTTACGGAGATTTGTATATATACTGTATATGAATCTCTGAATGAACATAGTAACAAATGTCAATGAATCCATTGTTTCATCTGGATGAAGTCACACGATAAAATAGTAGTTTAAGCCCATGGGGAAATGAATTAAACTTTCAAATTTGTTTTATAAATCGGATTATGGATCTGAATTTTGTTCCATTCATTAAGTTGGATATACATGAGGCCAGTCGATATTGTCCAATCAGCTCATGCTATTTCTCTTGGTAGTTTGAACTAGCATACAAAAATATTCTTCCGATATCCACCCAATTAGATAATATAACGAATATATAGCAATCTTCCGGAAAAACTGCTACATGATTAAAATCCACCTGGACCAACGAATATACAACAAATGCTGAAGATATGAAATGAATTCTGAAAAGGATTCATTTCAACACAACGAATATGAGGAAATTAAAGTCTTCAACGAACGAATGCATCCAAAATAAAATGAAACGTAAATTTCCGACGTACTCATGTCTACACCTGTTGCCCCTTTTTCTGGTAAAATGTGATATTGTGGGGCAAACACAAGCTACAGTGGCTTTGTATGGTGGCCACTGAATTTCAATATAATTCCAATTAAGATCAGCAACAGTATGGCGTTTCACCTATTGTTAACTATAAAGATGTAGAAGGGAGGGGGTCTATAGCTGGTTTACACCTTTCTTGAAAAAGTTCCTTTAAAGAAAGAATTATAAAAAAAAAAATGTTATGCATTCCAGACGAAAAACTATTTATGGTAGGCAGCATAAAAAGCAGACTTTTCAGCTGTAGCTTCAGGCAGCGGAATAGGTAAACCTTTTGTTCCATATGATGTTTTACATAAAAGCTCTGTAATACTGATATCCTCCTATGTTATTGTCCTCATCGCGTTCTCTTAATTGTGTAATTATGAATACAACTTCCCAGAAGAAAATAGTTTAAAGTGGTCTATACAGTTTAACTGGTTTCAGACCTACAACTTCAGCAAATAAATCCTGTATGCCTTCAGGGAAATGACGTACAAAAGAGATTGAAAAAAACCAAGGTATCAGATGACATGCTGCAACGTTTCATAACTAATACAGTATATAATTATTGTCACATAAGGTTTCCATAACCTGTAATCTTGCAGGATATCCTTTGCATTGCAGGCTTTTTGCAGTTGTTTTATGCTGGCCATAGATGCGCCAATTTTATTATCAGATCAATCCACTATTCGATCAAAATGGTCGAATCGGCAACTGATCAAACTGCCATCATTTCCATTCTGATCGGTTGAAACTGGAATCTAATCTGGATCAGATTTGTTCTCGATCAGCCAGGGTGTACATTTATCATTTTGAAACGATTGCCAGCCCTGAGATGTTTTGGTAATGAATCCGATATTTTAATTGATCAGATTATGACACTACATGGTAGAAACAGAGATGTGATCAATAACCTATATTGTGTCTTCAAACTTATGGAACTAAAATCGACTTCCCTGTGATTGGCATATCATATGGGTTGCTGACTATAGATTGATTATTCCAATTGGGAGAGATTGATTGGAAAAGCATTTATCAAAGCGTGTATGGCCAACATTAAAGGGAACATGCCAGTGGAAAGAGAAACAACCTCTCCTGCACTCTATGACCCAGAGCAAGGGTAGATGGATGGAAACAGAACTTGAGAAAATTCGACCACCAATCCATAGAACGTTGTGCGGCTCTAAACAAGGCTGGGGAAGCCCGACCAGTACTGCAAAGTGAAACAAAAAGAGAGCGCACCAACCTTGTGCATTACCTCAGTAAACTGTGATTTTATTAAATTGAGAATAATACTCACAAACAACGAAGTAAATCAAGCCTATAGGTCCTCAAAGGGACTTTAGGAGTGTAGAACCAGTGCGTAGTGGTTTTACACTTCTAAACTCCCTTTGAGGACCTATATGCTTGATTTGTGATTATTATTCTCAATTTAATAAAATCACAGTTAAGTGAGGTAATGCGCAAGGTTGGTGCACTCTCTTTTTGTTTCACTTTGCAACATTAAAGGGACCCTGTCACCAACTTTCATTCGAATATATTCTGGAATAGCTGAAAAGAACATAAATCCACATAGTGTGCACCAAATCCCATTACAAACCCAGATATTACTTGACAAAGTAGCAGTGACATCATCGTTGTGCTGTACATACAGAAGAGTTGTGGGAGGGGCCCAGCAAGCCTCACATATTACAGGCTCCAGAAGAAAATGACAATACATCATAGTCCTCCCCTCTTTTAGAACTGTCCATATGCTCTCTGTGCTGGCCCTGCACCTCATTGCTCTCTGTGCTGCCCCAGGGGAGGAGCGAAATGGAACACAATTAAGTGACAGATCTAATGCCACATCCAAGATGGCAGTGCCCAGCAGCAGTATCAGGGCTTTTGGAGGTCTTCACAAGGAAGGCTATTACAAATACATAACACAGAAAATACATTAAATGCACATATAATGTTATGGCATATTTTTTGTTGAAATGAGTGGTCCAGCAACAGGGTCTCTTTTCAGTACTTGTCGGAGCTTGTACACCTAAGCTAGGTTGCAAGTGAATCTGCCACCTATTTGACAGTCAAAGCAGCTCTGTCACAGAAATAAATATCAGGATAAGAGATTTCCCTGCAAAGAAGAAACAAAAATACTTATCTTCTTGTCCACTCTGATTACCCAAAATTATTCCTCAGAATCTCTGCAGAAGGCAACACTTCTAGCTGTCTATTCCTTGTGCCCCCCACTATGCTCAATGGTTCTTCTCACTTTGCTTGTGTCCTCCAGTGATGTAGGGATCAGTCCATATTCCATACCTCCCAACTTTTTGATATGGGAATGAGAGACACCTATTAGCAAATATATGTAAAGGAGAATTATACAAAAAAAAAAAATAGTTAAACCTGCAAGTGCTATTTTTTACAACTACTATTCCTTTATTGAACACACGTCCGCTAAACCCAAAGAGAAAAACACCCCAAAACCCAGGAATGGCTACTAGCACCTAACTATATAACCAGTTAGTGAAAACAATAGAACACAAAAGTGCTGCGCTAATCCTATGTATATTAAGAACCACTAAATATTAGTCCGCACAAAAACAAAACAAAAGAATAAAAGTGAAAAACATAAAAACGAGAAAAAGATGTGCCAGCAAATATGTGATCTTAGATCCAAAAATATATATAATGGGACTCGTAGGTGGGATGAAAAAAAGGGGGGAACATCCAACTAAGCAATAGTGAAAAACTGAAAAAGCAGAGGTGCTGCACTACTCATATTCATATGGTGAAAAACAAAGAAGTGTGAAAAAAACAAAGGTGAACGAATAAATATAAAATTAAATAGAACCATAAACATGAAAACATAACAGCAGAAATGTGATCATAAATGTATCCAGAAACACATAGGACAAAAACCCAAATGTGATGGGTCATAAAGTGGGTAAATTACGACAAATGGGAAGAGTGGGGGAACACCCAACTAAACAATAGTGAAAAACTGAATAAATAGGGGTGCTGCACTACTCATATTCATATGGTAAAAAACAAAGAAGTGTGAAAGAGCCTGTGTACATGGAGTACGTGGTGTGTGCTGTGCTGACCGTTCCAGCAGGAGAAGGATCCTTACTGTTTTTATAATATATTGGAGTTCAGGAAGTTATAAGGACACGTCATTTCTTGCAGGATCAATTGGTATTTTCTCCACTTGCTGAAAATGCTGCCTGCCTGAAAGAAAGAAAACTAATGCAGCCAACTACATCTAAGGACTGTCCATTTCTCTTACCTCTTTATGGGGATCGTTTGAGAGTCTATCTGATTTACCATCGCTAAGAGGGGGATACCACCACTGTTGCTAATGGTTCCTGGATTACTGCGAAAAGCCTAAACAGGATTTAGACCACTCCGCTGAGCGCTTGTTTGATGTGTTATGGCCCTAGGGGCCGCAGCGTGGAGGTGAGCGGGCATGCTAGCCGGAGGTGGATACACTTGTTATGTTGATCACTGTATCTGTCACCCATCAAGTCATACACGGAATCATATCATTGGATCTTTCATGGAGTTATTTTGGACTCTACACTTTTATGTTAGTTTTCATTCTTGTGGCATTTTTGTCACTTTTTTATACGTTGGGTATATGTCATTTTTTCACTCTTCCCATTTGTTGTAATTTACCCACTTTATTGCCCATCACATTTGGGTTTTTGTCCTATGTGTTTCTGGATACATTTAAGATCAAGTTTTTGCTGTTACGTTTTCACGTTTATGGTTCTATTTGATTTTTATATTTATTCGTTCACCTATGTTTCTTTCACACTTCTTTGTTTTTTTACCATATGAATATGAGTAGTGCAGCACCTCTACTTATTCAGTTTTTCACTATTGCTTAGTTGAGTGTTCTCCCCTTTTTTTCATCCCACCTACGAGTCCTGTTATATATATTTTTGCATCTAAGATCACATATTTGTTAACACATCTTTTCCTCGCTTTCATGTTTTTCACTTTTATTCTTTTGTTTTTGTGTGGACCAATATTATTTAGTTGTTCTTATTATACAGGTGAAACTCAAAAAATTAGAATATTGTGCAAAAGTTCATTTATTTCAGTAAAGCAACTTAAAAGGTGAAACTAATATATGAGATAGACTCATTACATGCAAAGCAAGATAGTTCAAGCCGTGATTTGTCATAATTGTGATGATTATGGCTTACAGCTCATGAAAATCCTAAATCCACAATCTCAGAAACTTAGAATATTACATGCAATCAATAAAACAAGGATTGTACATAGAACAATATCGGACCTCTGAGAAGTATAAGCATGCATATGTACTCAGTACTTGGTTTGGGCCCCTTTTGCAGCAATCACTGCCTCAATGCGGCGTGGCATGGAAGCTATCAGCCTGTGGCGCTGCTGAGGTGTTATGGAAGACCAGGATGCTTCAATAGCGGCCTTCAGCTCTTCTGCATTGTTTCGTCTCATGTCTCTCATCTTTCTCTTGGCAGTGCCCCATAGATTCTCTATGGGGTTCAGGTCAGGCGAGTTTGCTGGCCAATCAAGCACAGTAATCCCACGGTCATTGAACCAGGTTTTGGTGCTTTTGGCAGTGTGGGCAGGTGCCAAGTCCTGCTGGAAAATGAAGTCAGCATCCCCATAAAGCTCGTCTGCGGAAGGAAGCATGAAGTGCTCCAAAACCTCCTGGTAGATGGCTGCATTGACCCTGGACTTAATGAAGCACAGTGGACCAACACCAGCAGATGACATAGCTCCCCAAATCAACACAGACTGTGGAAACTTCACACTGGACTTCAAGCATCTTGCAGTGTGTGCCTCTCCATTCTTCCTCCATACTCTGGGTCCTTGGTTTCCAAATGAGATGCAAAAATTGCTCTCATCAGAAAAGAGGACTTTGGACCACTGAGCAACAGACCAGGTCTGTTTTTCTTTAGCCCAGGTAAGCGGCTTGACAAGAGGAATACAACATTTGAGGCTCATGTCCAGGACCCGTCTGTGTGCGGTGGCTCTTGATGCACTGACTCCAGCCTCAGTCCACTCCTTGTGAAAGTCCCCAACACTTTTGAATGGCCTTTTCCTGACAATCCTCTCCAGGCTGCGGTCATCCCTGCTGCTTGTGCACCTTTTTCTTCCACACTTTTCCCTTCCACATAACTTTCTATTAATGTGCTTTGATACAGCACTTTGGGAACATCCAACTTCTTTTGCAATTACCTTTTGAGGCTTTCCCTCCTTATGGAGGGTGTCAATGATGGTTTTCTGCACAACTGTCAGGTCAGCAGTCTTTCCCATGATTGTGATTCCTACTGAACCAGACTGGGAGACCATTTAAAGGCACAGGAACCCTTTGCAGGTGTTATGGCTTAATTAGCTGATTAGAGTGGGACACTTTGAACCGAGAATATTGCACCTTTTCACAATATTCTAATTTTCTGAGATTGTGGATTCGAGGTTTTAATGAGCTGTAAGCCATAATCATCACAATTATGACAAATCACGGCTTGAACTATCTTGCTTTGCATGTAATGAGTCTATCTCATATATTAGTTTCACCTTTTAAGTTGCATTACTGAAATAAACAAACTTTTGCACGATATTCTACTTTTTTGAGTTTCACCTGTACATTCTTAGATTGTAAGCTCCAAGGAGCAGGGCCCTCCTAACCAGGGGCGGACTGACAACTCATGGGGCCCCCCATGTCCTAGGGGATCATGGGGCCCCTGTGTCCTTGCCCAAACTCAAAAAAGCCTATGGAAAAGGTACCAGGGGCATCTCATGGGGCCCCCTACTGACCCCGGCCCTCAGGCAGTGCCCGAGTTTCCAAATGGTCATTCTGCCCTGCTCCTAACCCTCTTGTATTGATCTATATTGTTGCTGTATTGTCTCCTGTTATATTGTAAAGCGCTGAGCAAACTGTTGGCGCTATATAAATCCTGTATAATAATAATATATAGATATATACCTCTTAGATTGTAAGCTCCAAGGAGCAGGGCCCTCCTATCCCTCTTGTATTGAACTGTATTGTTGCTGTATTGTCTCCTGTTATATTGTAAAGTGCTGAGCAAACTGTTGGCGCTATATAAATCCTGTATAATAATAATATATAGATATATATCTCTTATATTGTAAGCTCCAAGGAGCAGAGCCCTCCTATCCCTCTTGTATTGAACTGTATTGTTGCTGTATTGTCTCCCGTTATATTATAAAGTGCTGAGCAAACTGTTGGCGCTATATAAATCCTGTATAATAATAATATATAGATATATACCATAGATTGTAAGCTCCAAGGAGCAGGGCCCTCCTAACCCTCTTGTATTGAACTGTATTGTTGCTGTATTGTCTCCCTTTATATTGTAAAGTGCTGAGCAAACTGTTGGCACTAAATAAATCCTGTATAATAATAATATATAGATATATACCTCTTATATTGTAAGCTCCAAGGAGCAGGGCCCTCCTATCCCTCTTGTATTGAACTGTATTGTTGCTGTATTGTCTCCTGTTATATTGTAAAGCGCTGAGCAAACTGTTGGTGCTATATAAATCCTGTATAATAATAATATATAGATATATACCTCTTATATTGTAAGCTCCAAGGAGCAGGGCCCTCCTATCCCTCTTGTATTGAACTGTATTGTTGCTGTATTGTCTCCCATTATATTGTAAAGTGCTGAGCAAACTGTTGGCGCTATATAAATCCTGTATAATAATAATATATAGATATATACCTCTTAGATTGTAAGCTCCAAGGAGCAGGGCCCTCCTATCCCTCTTGTATTGTTGCTGTATTGTCTCCCGTTATATTGTAAAGCGCTGAGCAAACTGTTGACGCTATATAAATCCTGTATAATAATAAAACATAGGATTAGCGCAGCACTTTTTTGTTCTTTTATTTTTATTATTCCTTTATTCCTGGCTTTTGAAGTCTACAAATGTAATTTAGAAACTGGAGGAAAAGGTTTAGCACTGTGAAACACTTTTTTTGAAAGATTAATAGTGCAGTTTATATACAACTATATAGAGCAGACCAAAATGAAAGACAAATGAGGAGGAAAGAGGAGCAGAGGGACTTTGTTCCAAATCGGGGACAGTCCCTCGGAATCAGGGACAGTTGGGAAGTGTGCATATTCCCATTGCGCACATTCCTCAAATAAGCTCTCAGAAGTATCTGGTTTTGTAGTGATCACCAGCTGGATATTGGAGCATGCACGGCAACAGTGTAAATTTTCGCCAGCACACCAGGGATCTTCAACTATGTCCGAGTGGTTTTTATTGAAGAAAGATCACATCACAAACAAAGAAGTGCAACGTTTCCAAGCCACACATGGCCCCTTCATCACATGCCTGACGAGAGGCCCTGTATGGCTGAGAAACTTTGCACTTCTTTGTTTGTGATGTGATCTTTCTTCAATAAACAAAGATCAGACTTAGCTGAAGATCCGTGGTGTGCTGGAGAAGATTTACACTACCAGTGACATAGGGATCAGTAGGAGGAACCACTGACAACAGCAGGGGACGCAGAGGTTAGACCCGGGGTGGACTGACCACTGGAGCACTAGGGCACTGCCCAAGGGCCCGGGGTCAGTAAGGGGCCCCATGAGATGCCCCTGGTACCTTTCATTGGCTTTTTTAATAGGCTCTTTGGGTATGGGCAAGGACAGAGGGGCCCCATGATGCCCTATTGCCCGGGGCCCCATGAATTGTCAGTCCGCCCCTGGGTTAGACAATCCTGGAAGTATCAGTTTCAGCAGAGACTTAAAGGAATGAATTCTCTTCATTGGAGCAATGTTCAGTGGCAAGGTATATTGTTTCTTCTTTGACTTCTAGCGTTTCTTTTTGCAAAAGGAATGAATTCTCTTCATTGGAGCAATGTTCAGTGGCAAGGTATATTGTTTCTTCTTTGACTTCTAGCGTTTCTTTTTGCAACAGAGTTGCTTTAAGGTCACATGTCAACCTATTTCCAAATCCCTCTCTGTCACAGAGAATTCTATTGTCTCTCTGTGTCACCAACAAGTGACAGAGAGATCTTATCAAATATACGTATGTAGACAGTATGACTAACTGTAAGTTGTAAATGTCTGGCATTGTATGTGATGAAGTTGATGAGAGGGGAGGTTATGAGATTGGTCAAAGACCTCTAAGAAGAGTGGCTTTGTGGAGCAAACTAAAACTGGGGTGCCCAAGCCTGCAGAACCCTGGATTATGGTGAGCTTTACCTTAAAGTGACTTCCTCTCCCCTGACTCCACCCCAATTTATACAATAGGTGAAAAGACTTTCGCCCAAGCAAAAAAAGTTTTGTTGTATTTTTATGTAACTTCCTTCATAATTGCCTAGGTGAGAATGATTTATTGTATGAAGGGGCATCTCATGGATCTAAAGGAACTGGAAGAGCTGGGCATGGAATAGTGTTAACCCCCCCCCCGTGTGTGATCAGAATTTCTCTGCCAGTCTATGGGACCTGGCAGAGCAGTACAGGGGGTTTAACGTAGTTCTGTGCCAGACGGCTAAATGGAGGACAATGCTGGACTCAGTGGATTAGTATGTATTTTTGTATTCAATACAGGAACATAAGTTTCTTTTTAAGTGGAGTAGTACAACTATTTAACCTCTTGCCTACCGGACACTTTTATCTCCTTCCTGCCGAGACCAATTTTCAGCTTTCAGCACTCTCATACTTTGAATAGTAATTGCGCGGTCATGCAACACTAAATTTTTATAATTTTTTGAGACAAAAAGAGCTTTCGTTTTATGGTATTTAATCACCACTGGGGTTTTTATTTTTTGCTAAACAAACAAAAAAAGACCAAAAATTTTGAAAAAAATGGTTTGTTTTCTTAGTTTCTGTTATGACGTTTTGTAAATAAGTAATTTTTCTCCTTCACTGATGGGCACTGATAGGCTGCACTGATGAGAAGTCACTGATGTGCACTGGTATGTGGCACTGATGAGGCTGCACTGTTAGGTGGCACTGATGGGCACTGTTAGGCGGCACTGTTAGGCAGCACTGATGGGCACTGTTAGGCGGCACTGATAGGCTGCACTGTTAGGCGGCACTGATGGGCACTGTTAGGCGGCACTGATGGGCACTGTTAGGCGGTACTGATGGCGACTGTGAGGCAGCACTGATGGGCACTGATAGGGGGCACTGATTCAACTGATGGGCACTGATTCAGCTGATGGACACTGATGGTCACTGATTCAACTGATGGGCACTGATTGCCAGCACAAATGGGCTACATTGATTATCAAGGCACTGATGATCAGTGCCCTGATCATCAGTGTAGATGCCCCCCTGTGAAGTGCCGCTTACCGGCTCTCCTCTTCTCATGCGCTGTTAGTGTGAGGAGAGGACTGCAGATAACCGGCATTTCCTATTTACCATGTAATCAGTTGTGATTGGACACAGCTGGTCACATGGTAAAAGCGGCTGTGATTGGTCTGTTACTTAGTCATGTGATCAGCTGTGTCTGAAGGACACGCCCTAGGGGACGCGCGGGGGTGTGGAACTAGCCAACCTTGCTGTAGCCATCTTTTGGCTATAGCGCAGTCGGGAACTAGGAAAATTGGAATTCCTGGCCATTACAAACTATGCTTAAACCTGCTCCCACCCCCTTCCAAATCCTATACTAACCTGTAGAAGGAAGATGCTTATACTTACCTATTTTCATGGTGCTCTGGTCCGGTCGGCTCCCAGTGGCTGGCTTCATGAGAAAAGAGGGACAGCTGACAACAAACACACCATAGCAAAGCTATGGGTGTCATCACCACCCAGGCATTCCATCTGTTGTAGGTGCTTTCTCCTCTCCGTGATGCTTGGTGCTGGGGATTTCACTTGACCGGAATGCTTTGAGAATAGGTAAGTATATGCATCTCCCTTCTACAGCACAGGTGTCAAACTGGCGGCCCTCCAGCTGTTGCAAAACTACAAGTCCCATGAGGCATTGCAAGATTGACAGTTACAAGCATGACTCTCAAAGGCAGAGCATGATGGGACTTGTAGTTTTGCAACAGCTGGAGGGCTGCCAGTTTGACACCCCTGTTCTACAGGATTGTTAGTGTAAGGGTTATAAAGGGGTGGAAGGCATTTTAATCATAGCCAGTTCTAGCCTGGAATTCCATATTAACTATTATGTCACGGCGGTGTGGGTATTTATTATTATTATACAGTATTTATAAAGCGCCAACAGTTCGCTCAGCGCTGTACATTACAAATATATAAACAGACAGCCACATACTAGGCTTTCTTGTGGAGGAAGTCATTTGGGTGGGCAAATTTCCATGTACAGCAATGAGTTCCTGATCCTAGTATGAACCCAGAAGCGCTCAGCTGTGAGCACTTTGGTTCAGAGTTGTCAATCTTTGGCTTCTCTGGCTAGGGTGGGAGTTGGTCAAACAGTCAGTCCTCGATCAGCTTCAACAAATGGCAGAGGTAACATTGCTGGCCTAATAGACCTTTAAAGAGAATCTGTCACCTGCACCAGCTCCCTTGTGATAGCAATAAAGTGATTTTCACACATGCTATTTAATTTAAATTATCTCTTCTGGTTCTGTATGTGGATGATGGCACTGTACTTATTAAAAAAAAAATCTTAGCACCTTTCTCCTAATTGATATACACCTGTCACAAGGCCCAGCTCTTTCCCAGCCTGTCTTCAGGGAAACATAAGTAGGAGGAGCTTCTAGTCCTCTGCTGCTGGTCACATTAAAATAAATAGCTTTCGGAATACAGAGAAAAATAAATAGTTAATATCAATAAACTGTTTGAAATAATTATACAAATGTAAATTTGAAATCTAATTTTAATCTGTTTTAGAATAACAGGGAGGTGAAGCCTCTGCCAATCAAGATGTAATATGGATAGCACAGTGGCTAAATGGTTAGCACTTCTGCCTGGCAGTACTAAGGTCATTGGTTCTAATCCTAACCACAGCACCACCTGCCTGGAGTTTGCATGTTCTCCCTGTGCCTGCGTGGGTTTCCTCCGAGTACTCCAGGTTTCCTCCCACACTCCAAAGACATGCTGGTAGGTTAATAGGATCTTGACTAAATTGGCCCTAGTATGTGTGAATGTAAATTAGGGACCTTAGATTGTACACCCCTTGAGGGTTAGGGACTGATGTGAATGTACAATATATATATGTAAAGCACTGCGTAAATTGACGGCGCTATATAAGTACCTGAAATAAATAATATCCTGCCCCATTGTGTTTAGCTGGGCTGCTGAGATGTGATATGGTGGAAATGCTCAGCATAGAAACTCACTAAAAACTGAGCGTGTGCAGTAGCTGTCAACACTGCTCTGCAGAATCCCCAACTACAGTGGGGACATGGACAGGGGGGGAAGACAGAAGAGCAGGATCAACCAGGGTTTTTTTTTGCAGAATACAGAAAACAAATTCCATAGTGACTGAGTATGAACAACATGTCATAGAGCATTTATTGTTAGTTTTTTTATGGTGTGGGTTTAATGACACTTGAAGTAAAAAAACCCCTAAAGTTATCAATATAAAAAAACACCCAAACCCAACTTTAAAAGTCACTCCTTCTCTATGTAATGCACATACGATTGCAAATGTGCATTTTTCAGTACCAAAATGACAAGTGACCCACACATATTATGTATGAGCACATTTCTCAGAGTCAGAGCAATAACTCCAGGGCCATCATTCACTGTTACGTCTAAATTGATGAGCTGCAAAGCTTTTAAAGTGTTGCCTGAGGACAGTTTGGGGTACTGTAGTGTCTTGCAGGCATAAGCAATTTTCTGCTAGAGCAATTTGTTCCAACTGGGACTTTTTTTTTTTTTCCATGTTGCCACAGTATGGACAACCTGTAATCCATGATTCCTTGGCTAGAGTGCAGGGTGCCCATGCATGAGATTGGCAGCACATGCGTTCCCATTGTTCTCGGGAGACTCGGGGGATATACGAAGGTTATATCCCAGGAGTCAGCAGGCAGTGGACTTGCGTTACGTACCACACCATTGTCGCCTAGGCAGGACATGTGGAAGTAGAGGGAGGGGAAGCAGAAAATGTGTTTTTAAATTCAATGACAGATGACAAGTTGCAGGTGGTTGAAACTCAACTATTCTGGTCCCATGCCCTTTATTTTCTATAGAACATGCTAGAACTAAAAAAAATCCCTCTTGAGGCATGAGGCAGCCCCGGTCTCCAGGCTAAGGCTGGGTGTGGAATGATAACAAAAGGCTGAGCTTCATTAGAACAAGGACCAGTTCTGTCACCAGGAGCAGAGAAACCAGCTCAGCAGAGGGAAGGCTCCGCCAGCACTACTCCCTGGATGGACACTGCACCGTCACGTGACGGCCCGGGGACAGCGCTCTGTACACTGACGGAGGACATGTACCGCCTGTCTTCTCAGGACGACTGAGAGCTGCGAGTGTGGGAGCGCACACGGTGCCCTGCTGCGGGATGTAATGGTCGGGGGGCTGGACACGTGAGTGTGGGAATGAGGTGCTGGGGGGCTCCTCTATGTGTCATTTCTACTACTTATACCGGGACTTGCAGGTGGGTGTGTGACTGAATCACAGCACCGGACTTCTCTTTCACCATCAACTAATAATCTCATTACAGCACTCTGCTTGTCGGCTGATTGGATTGTACACATTCAGAACTCGTTTTCACCTTGTTCATAAGACTGTGCACCTGTCTATACTGTGGTCATGGTGCCGGGGTTTTGGGCACAGGGGTCAGAGTTCCCAAATCATGGGACTGGGGTCAGGGTGCCCAGAGCATGGTACTGGGGTCAGGGTGCCCAGAGCATGGTACTGGGGTGAGGGTGCCCAGAGCATGGTACTGGGGTGAGGGTGCCCAGATCATGGTATTGGTGTCAGGGTGCTGTGATCATGGTACTGGGGTCAGGGTGCCGTGATCAGGGTGCTGTGGGTATGGTACTGGTTTCAGGGTGCTGGGGTCCTGGTACTGGGGTCAGGGTACTGTGATCAGGGTGCAGGGGTCATGGTACTGGAGTCAGGGTTCCGAGATCATGGTACTGGGGTCAGAGTGCTGTGATCATGGTACTGGGGTCGGGGTGCCAAGGTATTGGGGTCAGGGTGCCGAGAGTTTCGTAATGGGGTCAGGGTGCCAAGATTATGGTATTGGGGTCAGGGTGCCAAGATCATGGTACTGGGGTCGGGGTGCTGTGATTACGGTACTGGGGTCGGGGTGCTGTGATCATGGTACTGCGGTCACGGTGCTGTGGTTAGGGTGCTGTGAGCATGGTACTGGGGTTAGGGTGCTGTGAGCATGGTACTGGGGTTAGGGTGCTGTGAGTATGGTACTGGGGTTAGGGTGCTGTGAGCATGGTACTGGGGTCAGGATGCTGTGAGCATGGTACTGGGGTCAGGATGCTGTGAGCATGGTACTGGGGTCAGGATTCTGTGATCATGGTACTGGGGTCAGGGTGCCCAGATCATGGTACTGGGGTTAGGGTGCTGTGAGCATGGTACTGGGGTCAGGATGCTGTGATCATGGTACTTGGGTCAGGGTGCCCAGATCATGGTGCTGGGGTCATGGTACTGGGTTTAGGGTGCTGTGAGCATGGTACTGGGGTCAGGGTGCCCAGATCATGGTACTGGGGTCAGGGTGCCCAGATCATGGTACTGGGGTCAGGGTGCCCAGATCATGGCACTGGGGCCAGAGTGCCGAGATCATGGCACTGGGGCCAGGGTGCCGAGATCATGGCACTGGGGCCAGGGTGCCATGCGTATGGCACTGGGGTCAGGGTGCCTAGATCCCGGCACTGGGGTCAGGGTGCCTAGATCCCGGTACTGGGGTCTCTTTTTTTTTTTTGTCTGAGTATAGATCTATGTTTGTCCCAAGCAAGTTTGAATCCACTTACTGTTGACTGACTCACTACCTCTGGAGGAAGTTTATTTCAAGCATCAACGTTTTGAACTTTCCTCCTTCTAGGTTGAGATCATGTCTCCGTGCTTTTGATCTTAGATTCATATTAAAAATACTGCCCTCCTGAACTTTCTTCACTCTTAGGCCTCTTTCACACAGGTGTTCAGTCTAGATCCATCTGTCAGTTTTTCAGATGGATCCAGACTGAACCACAATGTACGTCTATGGGTGGGCAGTGGTAGATGGATGATCATCCATTTACCTCCTCCTACATCCATGTACATTCAGATAATTTTAAAAAAATGCAACAGCCAATGTCCAGACCCGTTGAAACGGAATGGAACGGATGTGAGCAGATGCCATTCATTTACATCCATTCTGTTTTTAGGTCTTTTAGGCAAGAAACATTTTTTGTTTATACTTTTTGTTACTTTTTGATTTGTCTGCAACAACTAAGGCCCCTTAGCCTCGTCAGCGGATCCACTTGCTCAGCGGGGGATCTCCCTGCTGAGCAAGTGGATAACAGGTCCGTGTCTGCTCTGCTTCTTCAGAATGGACACAGACACAGCCCGCTGTCCTCTATGGGTGGTTGGATGGAAATGGAACACCTGTCCATTTCCATCTGACTGCCACCTGATCCGATGGATGGAAAGGGGAACCATCCGTCTTTTTTTGGCGAATCAGATCTGATTGGATGTCGGTGGGTGTAAACGGACACATATCCTTTTACACCCATCGCTCCATAGAGGAGAATAAAGGTTCTGATCGAGTCTGTCTGAAAAACTGGCAGACAGACCCGATTGGAATGTCTGTGTGAAAGGGGCCTAAGAATGCATGGATGCAAAAACGAATGTAGACTGATTTCGAGAGGTAAACTGAACTGAAGACGAATGTGCAAACTGATATGAACTCATGTAAACCGAATTAGTTTTTTCTTTAAAAAATGTGACTGAATGGATGACGTCTGTGTGACATGGGCCTATTTAAAGGTTTCAGTCATGTCTCCCCTTTCCCTTGTTTACTCCAGATTGTACATATTAAAGTAGAACTCCAGGCTGCAAAATGTGTTTTTTTTTTTTTGCCCATGTAGTGAGGCTGTGCCCGCACTGCACGGGTTAACTGCTTGTTTTGTTCTAGGGGAGATGACTGCAGAGATATAACAAGTGTTTATTCATTGTTGAGCATATATAAGAGAGGGACAGACATCTAGGTAGTTAAGCTCTGAGAAAGAGGCTAGTCCTCGAAACGTGTCAGCCATTTTGGCTGTCCATCATTCTCATCACCATTCAGAAACGCAGTGCGAATTGGACAGAGCGGTCTCAGATGTGTTTATGTTCATGTACGTTTGTGAGTAGAATACCTTCTTTCAAATTTAATAAACATATTTTTAAAGGTGCCAAGGGAAGATGCAGTGCATAGATCAATCAATGCATTAAAACCTCATAAACTTTAAATCTTTAATGCGCATTAAGATTGCACTTCTGGTGAGTTTGCAATCCCACTAATCTATCGCACACCACCGGATGATAAGCACTTCCCACTCTTTGGTTGATTCCAGTATACTGTATATGTGCACAACCTGTTGGAATAGCAACTTCACGTTACAGAGTTTGCCTATTGGGACTCATTTATCTATTTATATATCATTGTTTTGATTGTCTTTTTTGATTTTTATCAGTTTAAAGATTATGAGGTTTTAATGCATTGATTGATTTATGCGCTGCACCTTCCCTTGGCACATTTGATCTTTTTGAGAGGACTTGTAGTTCCTTTTTTTTTTGGTGCATTTAGCTGCTATTTTTGGAAGCGCTCGCTGATTTTCTTTGTGATATTTTTAAAGGTAATGCACAAGGCCGGTGCGCCCTCTGTTTTGTTTTTCTCTATTAGCGGAGATATACCTACCTGACCTGCCAATCCTCCCCATGCAAGACCGGTCCTTTCGGCTGCTTCCCCCCTGCAGTCCAGCGGTCCTATATATAGTCTGTTTCTGACATCAGCACACTCAAAGCATGCTCCATAGACAGGAACAGTACACCACTGGACCATAGGGGAGCGCAGTTCTCTGAAGAATCAGTGGGTCAGGTGAGTGTGAGCTTTGTGCTCACCCCTAGAAAAAAACTAGCAGTTGACCCATGCAGTGGGGGTGCAGCCCCACTGCATGGTGAAATAGAATTTTTGCGTGGGGTTCTGCTTCAAGTTTCTGAAGTCTCTCCTGATATGTTTTATCCCCCATAGATTTTACAGTTTTTGTTAGCCATCTCTGGACTTATCTTTTTCTTAGGCTTGGTTCACATCTATGCGGGTAGGTGTGGGAATTGCGGCAATTCCTACACCCACAATGCAACGCGCTACCGTGAGAAAATGTGCAGGGCTGCCATTCATTCTGACTGGCACCCCCAGACGTGTAAAAATGTAGCGCAGGTGCTGGAGCCGCAGGGAAATTGTATGGTTAAAATGACTATGCAATTTCCATGTGGGACACATTTTGAAAAAGGTGCATGTACCTTTTTCTGTAGGAAATGCAGGCACGTGCTTGAGTAAACGCAGCCCGCAAAAGCGCATTAATGTGAACCAAGCCTTAGAAAGATCTCCAGAACAGGACACAGTATTCTAAATAAGGTCTAACTAAAGATAGTGGTTCTGTGAGCGTGGTACAGTTTGGAAGGACTAGGGTCCAATTCTAACCCACCAGGCAACTTCAGAAAACTAGCGTACAAAAGAATTGGCATTGAAATACCAACTTTAAAAATTGTAACCTTAGTCTGGGTTCACACTGAAACATTTTCATGTAATTTTGAAGTGTTTTTAGACATTTCCAGACTTGAGCAAATTTGTGTTTGCCAATATAAAGCTAGTTACTTGGAAGAGACTGTTGCTAGGTACAAAATTGTATGAAAAATGCACATTTCATAGGTGTTTTTATTAAAGTCTATTGGGGCCAAAAACACGTGATCAGTGCTCCAAAGAAACTGTATTCTTTTCTGAGCATTAAAAGACAGCACATCACTGAGATATGAACAGCACAATAGAATAACATGAACATCTCGTGTGAAATGTTGAAGCACTTCTGCAAATCGCTCGGGTGTGAAGGAGGGATATATTTTATAAATATTTTTACCCAAGATTTACTCAACTTTCACTCATTTTCCACATAATAGTCAAACAGTTCTTCCCAAACCATTCTGTCCAGTTATGTCCTAAGCCTCTCTGTAATACACCCTCTTCAATGGATTTCTATTGACTTAGTGGAAATTCTAGCTCAGAAATTCTGAATTATTGATATTTGCAAATGTTTTTAACACAGTATGATAAAAATGCAGCACTACAAACAAAAAGAAACGATAATATTGAATAATGTTTTTAACTGTTCATCCAAGCCAAAACTGACTTTTCAGAAGTTCAGCCATCTCTGCGACCTCTCGCCTTGACGCACAGTTTATTTCTGGCAACTCAACCATGTAACTCATTTTTGTTCAAGTACCGTTGTATTATGCACTTTGAAACAACCACGCTGTCTTTTTCCAGAGCAGCCTGTATTTCTTTTGAGGTTCTCTTGGGTTTTTCTTTGTATCCCGAACAATTCTTCACGCAGTTATGGCTGCAATCTTTCTTGGTCTAACTGACCTTGGCTTGATATCAAGGGATCCCCAGATTTTCCACTTTTTAATAAGTGATTGAACAGTAATGACTGGCATAATCAAGGCTTTGGATATCTATTTATATCCTTTTCCATGTTTACAACATTCCACTACCTTTCTCCACAGGTCTTTTGGCAGTTCTTTTCTACTCCCCATGGCTCAGTATCTAGCCTGATCAGTGCATCCACATGAGAGCTGACAAACTCATTTACTACTTAAACACAGACACTAATTACAATTTAAAAAGCCACAGCTGTGGGAAATTAACCTTTAATTCCCATTTTAATTTGTGTGTGTCATTTTTTTTGTATCTGTACCAAGACCAAACATTTCAGGGTATGTAAACTTTTGATCAGAGCCATTTCAGTGATTTCTGTCATCATTAGGATTTAAAAAGGAGCCCAACAACTACGTGATAATAAATGTATTTATATGATTACTATCCTTAAATAAAAGATGGCATGATCAGTCATATTTTTAATACCAATGCCAAAATTTAATAATTTCTGCCAGGGTATGCAAACTTTTAAGCACAGCTGTGTAGATTTGGTTGGCAGTCATATTTAATGGGACTTTGCCAAGAGGGAAGGTACCTGTCTTCAAAGCAGATAATACATTTTACCTAAGCGGAATCCTGTCCACCCACACCATCTAAAATGCTGATTATTATTTCTTTTTGCCGTGAGGGAAGGTACCTGTCTTTAAAGCACTTAATATACTTTATTTAAGCCAGCCATTCAAATCTTGGCCGGTTCAGCAGAAACCAGCCGAGATTCGAATCATCTGTGGGCAGGCTGATTATACCCAAGTTGTTGACTTGGGCACAACCAGCATATTGAGTTTTTAGGCAGGCCTTAGACGATGGAATTTTCTTTCATGCAACCACAGCCAGTGTTGATGGGGGAATCCCTTACTCAGAGCTATTGTGTTCTCTCGTGGGGACCGTCCCTGCTGGGAGAACACAGTGATTGTTGCTAGTGGCCATAGTCGCAGGCAATAATCCCATGTGAAAATCCGGCATGCTGGTTATACCAAAGTCATACAACAATGGAATTGAGTACAATCAGCTTGCCCATAGATGGTTCGTATCGTGGCCAGTCCTGCTGAACCGGCCAAGATTCGAACCATCTATGGCCGGCTTTATACGCGATTATTGCCAGCGTCTATAGCCACTAGCAATAACTACTGTGTTTTCCCAGCAGAGACAGCTCCCCATGTTCCCCCGCAGGGAAAGCACAATAACTCCACTGGAGGCATTCCCCAATTAACACTTACTGTGTTGATGGGAGAATCGAGCGATTTTCTTTCCTGAAACCCATGATTGCAGGAAAGAAGTTAGCATCATCTATGACCTGCCTTAAGCACAATCCTGTCCACCTTTCTTCTTTTTTTTTTTTTTTCCTTACCTTTTTTGCATGCCCCCCTGCACCCTTTGCCTAGGCAGGAGTGATCTCTCCTCTGCTGTGCTCCTGAGGTTTCCTGGGTTATCTACATCACATATCCCAGTAGTCATCAGTTTCAATTAAGCAGACCTGGCAGAACATCATCATGGGGCTGACTGCCCGACCCAGGAAGAGACAGCCGACACTTGATGACGTCAGAAACAAAGATGGCGGTGTGTGAACCAGTGTGCAGCATGGACCTGCAGATCACAGCAAAGCTGGATTTATCAGGTGTATGCATATATTATTAAAGATAAACCAGCTTAAAAGGGTACAAAATGGGGGGGGGGTGTTGAGGAGTGAAATTCCTTCATCCGAGAGTTGTTCTCATATTCTCAGGCAGCATACTGCTTCTGGATATCACAGTAAAGATAACTTTTGTTTTCAGTGCCTAGAGCTAGTATTTGGTGATAAAACATTTTACATTATAGATTTTTTTTCCATTTGATAGCAGATGCCGGCTACGTGCAGTTACACGTGAGATTTAATCAGATTTTAGCTTTGAGGATTCTTAGGGCATTCATTCTGATGAAAATGGATTTATAAATCTGTCCTAAGTATTAATACACTAATGATGACTGAATTTATGAAAATCTGCTCTGTTGTCATTTCATATGAGTCACTATCTTCATCTACATTGCACTTAAAAGATCCAGGACTAATCACACATTTTGTAATCGTGGGTTTTTATAAAAATACTCCGGTATTGACTTAAGATCAGTAAGTGTTGACTTAACACACTGTAATAAATATGGAAATACATCGAAATTATAGGGAAAACATGTACCGGGCTAGGGGGATTTCTTTTATGGCATTAGTGAGCAACAACTTCCTCCTCAACAACATCTGTGCAGCCTGGCCAACGATGGTTAAAAAAAGAAGAAAACAATTGTTTGTATTCATGTGGTGGGTACATAATAAAGCATCATGGCTTTTAGATGAGACCTTGGATGAGAGATACCACAATAAAATAGATATTTGTTTCTAATGGGTTTAATGGTACCACAGCAAAGTATCATGGCCATGATTATCAGTTTGGGCCAGCCAAAGATGCTAGTTTATAAGAAAACTTAAGGGGGTTCAATGGTACCTCAGCAAGTTATCATGGGCATGACTACCTACTTGGACCAGCCAAACAGGCCAACTTACAGGAAAGCTTGAAAGGTTTGATGGTACCACAGCAAAGTATCCCGGCCATGATTACCTGCTGGGGCCAGCTAAACAAGCTAATTTATGAGAAAGCTTGAGGGGTTCAGTGGTACCTCAGCAAGTTATCATGGGCATGACTACCTGCTTGGACCAGCCAAAGAGGCCAGCTTACAGGAAAGCTTGAAAGGTTTGATGGTACCACAGCAAAGTATCCTGGCCATGATTACCTGCTTGGGCCAGCTAAACAGGCTAATTTATGAGAAAGCTTGAGGGGTTCAATGGTAACACAGCAAGTTATCATGGGCAGGACTACCTGCTTGGACCAGCCAAAGAGACCAACGTACAGGAAAGCTTAAGGGGTTTGTAGGTACCACAGCAAGGTATCCTGGCCATGATTACCTGCTTGGGCCAGCTAAATAGGCTAATTTATGAGAGAGCTTGAGGGGTTCAATGGTAACACAGCAAGTTATCATGGGCAGGACTACCTGCTTGGACCAGCCAAAGAGGCCAACTTACAGGAAAGCTTGAGGGGTTTGATGGTACCACAGCAAGATATCCTGGCCATGATTACCTGCTTGGGCCAGCTAAATAGGCTAATTTATGAGAAAGCTTGAGGGGTTCAATGGTAACACAGCAAGTTATCATGGGCAGGACTACCTGCTTGGACCAGCCAAAGAGGCCAACTTACAGAATAGCTTGAAGGATTCGATGGTACCAAAGCAAGGTATTGTGGCCTTGATTGCCAGCTTGGGCCAGCAAAATATGCTAATTCATGAGAAGCATGAGGGGTTCAGTGGTACATCAGCAAGTTATAATGGCCCTGACTACCAGCTTGGACCAGTTGAGGAGCCCAGCTGATTAGCAAGCTCAAGAAACCAGTGTTCAATCATGGATACTGGGCATAGAGTCCCACTCATTTTGGAAATAAAAGAATTCTATATTCATAAAGTATGTAGCAACAATTGTGTTGGTTAACATGACAACTCTAAACAATTTGCCGTAATTTCCCTTCACTTCCTGTCCTAGCGATGCAACAGAAAATAATAGGAAATCTCCCAAAAGCTAATTTCACAGTGATCCGCGTCAGAAATGCATTTGCATTTTTTACCGCATTTGTGATGCATTATTTGCAGAACGTGACAAAAAAACACACCAAAAATGCAACATGGGTGCGTGTTTGCTGCATTTTCCATTGATTGCAATTTAGAGGTGTTTTTGCTGCATTTTTTTTACCGCAGCAAACCTGCACCAAAAATGGAGCAAGCAGGGTTTTAAGAAACGCAGTGGACCTGCAACAGATCAGTGTGAAGAGCTCTATAGGAACACGTGGTCACACATTTCTTTCCGCATTTTTTAATGCAAAAGTGAAAGAAAAACGGATTAGCGTGAAAGCAGTTAAAGTGAAAGAAATTTCCTTCTCAAACAGTTGTCCTCAGAACATGTGACCCCAGTGGAAGATTTTCCTCCCCTCACCTCTTGTTCAGGGACAATGCTATCATTTTGGATTTTCCCTCAGTTTCTTTCTCAGTAATATTGGTCACAAGTAAAAATAAAGGGGTGAATCTCCTCACTCTATCCAAAATTACAAAAGATGGTTTGCCTGGAGATAAACTGTTATACAGGCCCCTCAGTTGATGACACCGCCTGCATGAATTTTACTATGGTAACATGCATTTTGGGGCCCAAAGAAATGAAAGAATATGTAAACCCATCATTTCATATTCTTTGTATGTGCCTGCTGTATGATTTACTAATATGAAAAAGTATCCTGTTCTTTGTATTATTTCCTTTGTGTGAAATCCCTGGTGTTCCTGCCAGTCCCTCCTGCTTTTCGATTAAAAACTGACCACACTGGGCAGGAGAACACAGTGTGGTCAGTTCTCTAGCTGTTCCTAGAGCTCAGTCTGCTTTCCAACGATCAGACTTGTGCTGACACGCTTCCCCTCCCCCCGCACAGCCATTCACTGGGAAGATCAGTGTTCTGCTGTTTCTTTCCCCCTAGGTCTCTGATCTTCTTTATTATAGATATGTATAATGTTTTTTTTATATCTATGCACAAATATTTTACCTTTCATTTCTATTTTAAATTGAATGGTTTGTTTTACAAGGTGAGGATTTACATATTCTTTAAGGATTCATTCACAGTGATGTATTATAGTGTGTACAATATATAGTTTTTGTACACAGCTGTATGCTAGTCTGTGGGCCTATTTACCCACTTGCCGCCCAGCCACTGTAGATATACGGCGGCAGGGCGGCACTCGCAGGCAAAACCACATTTTAAAACGTGTGTTTTGTAAACAAATAGGGGGGGGGGGGGGCGCGTGAGGCGCGCCACCGCCCTATCTGTCTCGCCGATCACCGCCGCAGATGTGAGTCGACGGGTCACAGCCGGTTCTTAGCGGCTGTTTCCCGGCGATCGGCGGCAAACAGTGACAGACAGCACAGCTGCAGTAGCTGTGCTGTCTGTCACTTCCCTGTCAGCTCGTGGATGAGCTGATCGAGGAAGAACAGTTTCTCTTTCTCGATCAGCCTTGTCCCGTCCAGTACACCCCCCCGCCCCCTAGTAAAACACTCCCCTCACTCCTATAACCCTTCCCTGCAAAATAAAGTTAACCCCTTCCTCCCCATTGCCATTAGTACAGTGTCAGTGTTTTTTTTTGCACTGATCACTGTATTAGTGTTTTTGGGGATGTCAGTGACCCCAAGTCAGTACCCCCCAATGTCAGAATGTCTGCCGCAGTCCCGCCATTAAGTCGCTGGTCGCTGCCGCAAGTCCCTGATCGCCGCCATAATTTGCTGATCGCCGCCATTATTAGTATAAAAAAAACCCTAAAAATCCCAGTATCTTTCCCGCCATTTGTAAACGCTATAACTTTCATGTAAACCAATTAATTTACACGTATTGGGTTTTTTTTTTAGCAAAGACATGTCGCAGAATGCATTTTGGCAGAAATTTATGACTAAATTTGATTTTTGCATTTTTTTTTACTGGACATGTTTTATAGCAAAAAGTCCAAAATATTGTTTTTTTTCCTCAAAATTGTCAGCCTTTTTTTTTATAGCGCAAAAAATAAAAACCGCACAGGCGATCAAATACCACCAAAAGAAAGCTCAATTTGTGGGGAAAAAAAGGATGTAAATTTCATTTATGTACCGTATTGCATGACTGCGCAATTGTCCGTTAAACTAGTGCAGCGCTGTATAGCAGAAAAATGGAGTAAATTGCAGTATTTATACCATAGTTTGTAGACGCTATAACTTCCACACAAAGCAATCAATATACACTTATTGGGATTTTTTTTTACCAAAAACATGTAGCAGAATGCATTTTGGCCTAAATTTATAACCAACTTTGAGTTTACTATATATTTTTTATAGCTGAAAGTAAAAAATATTGTTTTTCTTCAAAATTTTTGGCCTTTTTTTGTTTATAGCGTGAAAAATAAAAAGCGCACAGGTGATCAAATTACACCGAAAGAAAGCCCTATTTGTGTGAAAAAAAGGACGTAAATTTCGTTTGGGTGCAGCATTGCATGACCGCGCAATTATCAGTTGAATTAGTGCAGCGCCGAGTAGCAAAAAGAGGCCTGGTCATTAAGGAGGGTAAATCCTCTGGAGCTCAAGTGGTTACACAGCCATGTACGGCAAGGGAAATATTCTACTCTGTATGGCAGCTTAAAAGAAAAAGACGCAGCTGTGCCCGGGGTAGTTTCTGCCATGTGTTACACTCTACACATGTAAATAATTGTGTTAACGTTTACATGTGCATAGCATGCAGGGATCCTATTGGCCAATGCCATTGCTCCTAGCTGACATGTCATTATCAGCAATGCACCTGCGACACTGATTACACACTGTCGGTCTCAGTGAGTCCTTTTTGAATGGCTGCTTGAGGTCATTTTGCACATGCAGAATGACCCTATATATGTTCTCCATGCTGGGAGACTTTTATTGACTGTAATTCCAGTTTGTAGCAGAACTGTGCTGAAAGCTTCATGTTTTGTACTGTGTACTGGGCTCCGCTCACAGGGATCACTGAAAGTTTGCTTCCTGTACAAACCTTTACTGTTGGCTGCAACTCTTTCTCTGCTATTCTATAGCCCTTTCACCGCCAGGAGAGAGAGAAAAATTCATTCATTGTATTACAGACTGCATTTGTTAAAAAATGAAAAATATTGTTACAAAAACACTCCACTCAGGCAGGAAGGGTTTAGATAGGGTTTAGATAGGGTTTAGATAGCTTGATCTGATTACCAAATGTTAAATACAATTCATACATTAATTTACTCTTAGGGCTTGTTCACACTGGACGTCCTCCCAAGCGCTCCTGTAGCGTTAGACAGGCATTTTACAAGCAGTAAAATTGCTCCCCAAATGCTGTATGTGCGGTTTTGAGGCGTTTTATAGGCATTTTACAAGCGTTAAAACTGCAACACAAACGCCTATAATGAACTTGATGGTATTAACGCCTTGCAAATGCAGCGCAAATACCTACCAGGTGTTTGAGGAGCTTCACCATAGACTTGATTGGGAGGTGTTGGAAGGCTTCAGCTCCTCCTGACTCAACATGAGGCGTCAATTTTGACGCAACGCTAACTCTTCAGTGTGAACAGAACTTTGTGCTGCCATGTGTATCATTTTCATAGGCGTTTGAGGAGCGTTAAAAACGCCATTCAAACGCCTGCTTTCAATTCTAGTGTGTACTGAGCCTTAGTGTCAGGATATTTGAAGCTAGATAGGCAGAAAAATATATTCATAAGAGACGATTAATATGCCTAGGGTCTGTACTTCTGTTCATCCTTTCCTGAGATTTACACAGTTCTGTCACAGATCCCTCCTCTGTCACTGTTTTTATCTCTTGGTGCCAGGAAAACCTGTCAGAAGTGATTCATGCAGATGGCAGAAGGAGGAGGCAGCAGACAGGATTGACACTTATTGCTCTGGATTGAGACGTACACACTATAGAGGTGTATACTTTCTTCATATTTCATGTCTGAGGTTTACAACACTTTAATGGATCAATACAGAACTGCATTATTTGTGTATTTTTATTTACCTGGAGTTCAGCTTTAGACTTGTAGGGTGAAGAAAAAACATAGCACTGTGAAAACTGGAATTATTTCCCATAAAATATGAACATTTAGACCACTTACTAGAGATAAAACTCCACATTTGGGATCCCCGGTGTGAGGAGAAATATAACAAGAACTTTTAGTGTAAACGTGCAGTTTTTAATTTTTGTAAATGTGTCCTTATATATGAGGTATGGCAATTTAATTCCCAGAATGCACTGCAAAAAATATCAAACATCTCTTCATTCTTCAAAAGATCAGATGAAATTTGAAGACGATGTTCCTTCTGATCTTCTGTTAAGATTTGAGGCACCGTCTTTGCAGAAATCTTTCTCATTCCCAAATCCTTCATTAATTTCTGCCTATTTTCCTGTTCACGTTTAAGGCCCCTTTCATATAGACGTTCCGATTGGGACAACCTGCCTATTTTTCACCCTTATACACTCTTCAATCTGAGTATACAAAGGTTAGCATTCTGTCCAGTCTTGGATCTGAGTGTACAAGGGTTAGCATTCTGTCCAGTCTTGGATCTGAGTGTACAAGGGTTAGCATTCTGTCCAGTCTTGGATCTGAGTGTACAAGGGTTAGCATTCTGTCCAATCTTGGATCTGAGTGTACAAGGGTTAGCATTCTGTCCAATCTTGGATCTGAGTGTACAAGGGTTAGCATTCTGTCCAGTCTTGGATCTGAGTGTACAAGGGTTAGCATTCTGTCCAGTCTTGGATCTGAGTGTACAAGGGTTAGCATTCTGTCCAATCTTGGATCTGAGTGTACAAGGGTTAACATTCTGTCCAATCTTCGATCTGAGTGTACAAGGGTTAGCATTCTGTCCAGTCTTGGATCTGAGTGTACAAGGGTCTACATTCTGTCCAGTCTTGGATCTGAGTGTACAAGGGTTAGCATTCTGTCCAATCTTCGATCTGAGTGTACAAGGGTTAGCATTCTGTCCAGTCTTGGATCTGAGTGTACAAGGGTTAGCATTCTGTCCAATCTTGGATCTGAGTGTACAAGGGTCTACATTCTGTCCAATCTTGGATCTGAGTGTACAAGGGTTAGCATTCTGTCCAGTCTTGGATCTGAGTGTACAAGGGTCTACATTCTGTCCAGTCTTGGATCTGAGTGTACAAGGGTTAGCATTCTGTCCAATCTTCGATCTGAGTGTACAAGGGTTAGCATTCTGTCCAGTCTTGGATCTGAGTGTACAAGGGTTGGCATTCTGTCCAGTCTTGGATCTGAGTGTACAAGGGTTAGCATTCTGTCCAGTCTTGGATCTGAGTGTACAAGGGTCTACATTCTGTCCAATCTTGGATCTGAGTGTACAAGGGTTAGCATTCTGTCCAGTCTTGGATCTGAGTGTACAAGGGTTAGCATTCTGTCCAGTCTTGGATCTGAGTGTACAAGGGTTAGCATTCTGTCCAGTCTTGGATCTGAGTGTACAAGGGTTAGCATTCTGTCCAATCTTCTATCTAAGTGTACAAGGGTTAACATTCTGTCCAGTCTTGGATCTGAGTGTACAAGGGTTAGCATTCTGTCCAATCTTGGATCTGAGTGTACAAGGGTTAACATTCTGTCCAATCTTCGATCTGAGTGTACAAGGGTTAGCATTCTGTCCAGTCTTGGATCTGAGTGTACAAGGGTCTACATTCTGTCCAATCTTGGATCTGAGTGTACAAGGGTTAGCATTCTGTCCAATCTTGGATCTGAGTGTACAAGGGTCTACATTCTGTCCAGTCTTGGATCTGAGTGTACAAGGGATAGCATTCTGTCCAATCTTCGATCTGAGTGTACAAGGGTTAGCATTCTCTCCAGTCTTGGATCTGAGTGTACAAGGGTTAGCATTCTGTCCAGTCTTGGATCTGAGTGTACAAGGGTTAGCATTCTGTCCAATCTTCTATCTGAGTGTACAAGGGTTAGCATTCTGTCCAGTCTTGGATCTGAGTGTACAAGGGTTAGCATTCTGTCCAATCTTGGATCTGAGTGTACAAGGGTTAGCATTCTGTCCAATCTTGGATCTGAGTGTACAAGGGTTAGCATTCTGTCCAATCTTGGATCTGAGTGTACAAGGGTTAGCATTCTGTCCAATCTTCTATCTGAGTGTACAAGGGTTAGCATTCTGTCCAGTCTTGGATCTGAGTGTACAAGGGTTAGCATTCTGTCCAGTCTTGGATCTGAGTGTACAAGGGTTAGCATTCTGTCCAATCTTCTATCTGAGTGTACAAGGGTTAACATTCTGTCCAGTCTTGGATCTGAGTGTACAAGGGTTAGCATTCTGTCCAATCTTGGATCTGAGTGTACAAGGGTTAGCATTCTGTCCAATCTTGGATCTGAGTGTACAAGGGTTAGCATTCTCTCCAATCTTGGATCTGAGTGTACAAGGGTTAGCATTCTGTCCAATCTTCTATCTGAGTGTACAAGGGTTAGCATTCTGTCCAATCTTCTATCTGAGTGTACAAGGGTTAACATTCTGTCCAGTCTTGGATCTGAGTGTACAAGGGTTAGCATTCTGTCCAGTCTTGGATCTGAGTGTACAAGGGTCTACATTCTGTCCAATCTTGGATCTGAGTGTACAAGGGTTAACATTCTGTCCAGTCTTGGATCTGAGTGTACAAGGGTTAGCATTCTGTCCAATCTTGGATCTGAGTGTACAAGGGTTAGCATTCTGTCCAATCTTGGATCTGAGTGTACAAGGGTTAGCATTCTCTCCAATCTTGGATCTGAGTGTACAAGGGTTAGCATTCTGTCCAATCTTGGATCTGAGTGTACAAGGGTTAGCATTCTGTCCAGTCTTGGATCTGAGTGTACAAGGGTTAGCATTCTGTCCAGTCTTGGATCTGAGTGTACAAGGGTTAGCATTCTGTCCAATCTTGGATCTGAGTGTACAAGGGTTAGCATTCTGTCCAATCTTCTATCTGAGTGTACAAGGGTTAGCATTCTGTCCAATCTTCTATCTGAGTGTACAAGGGTTAACATTCTGTCCAGTCTTGCATCTGAGTGTACAAGGGTTAGCATTCTGTCCAATCTTGGATCTGAGTGTACAAGGGTTAGCATTCTGTCCAATCTTGGATCTGAGTGTACAAAGGTTTGCACTTTGTCCACATTTGCATCTGTCCTTTACATTTTCTGGCTACCCACTTCTTGCGTCATAATGGATATCTTCCCGCCCCTCCTTAAACTACCTATGCCATTCAAAAACAATTGATTCTTCATGGAATGTTCACCATACGCCTGTGGTAACAGAACTAAAGTTTCACTTGCAACTCAACTCAAAATTTGATGTTAATCCACTGCTTCAGATTCCTGTCACACATTTTCTGCCAACAGCAAAACGCACAGACGTTTTACCCAGGTTAGTGCAAGTTAGAAGATGTCAGAGCATGCTTGAGGGCAAATGGCTATGTGACTCACCACCATAGCGCTACGCCGTGGGCATTCCAGGAATTAAATTGTCACACCTTGTTTATTCATCAGGACAACCCATCCATATCACATTATTATGGGTGGTTCATCCTTCGTTGTCATTTATGTGTTCAGGGCATAAGCTGAGAACATTTGTACTTTGTTACCCATTGTGAATCAGGTAGAAAATAAAGTTTCCAGCCTGTGCAGTCCACAGCTATAACACGTGCTCATGAGGTGAGTCACTGAATGGTGCTCTTCATCACCTCATTGAACTCTTGTTGTCAGACTATGTAATAAAGGAAACAAGGGGGAAGAGTATACTGAGGGAAGTCACAAGAGTAAAATGGAACATTATTCAATCTGTCAATATATTCTTTTTTGCTGTGTAGCACTGTCTAATGTAAGGCTCCATGCACACTAGCATTTTTAAGCCCCTAGAAGCTACTGTGAGCATTTTTTTTCTGCTTTTAGAAGCTAATAGTTTCCTGGCAGAAAAACAGCGCTGAACACTCCTAAATACTACTAAAACTAGAACTAACAGCTTTTTTTTTTTTTTTTTTATGTACCGTAAAAACGCTAAAAAAAGCTAACGTTTCTAAACACTACTAAAATGGTACTACAAGCCAGCATAAACACTATTATCAGCGTTTTTCATCCAGCATGTTTTTTGAGCTTTATAAAAATGCTATTGTGCATGGATCCTAGAGATGACAGCTGCCGTGCACACTAGCTTTTTTTAAGCTAGCTATTATGACTATTTTTTTTGTGCTCCTAGAAGTTAATAGTGTTATTCTATGTGTCAATGCACACTGTTTTATGCTAGAAGCATTTTTCAAGTTTCAACATTTTAGGAGCAGAAAACATTTTTTGGGGAGCATTTTCCCAGCAGAAAAAAAACGCTGAATGCTTCTAAACTCTACTAAAATGCTCTGGACTGCTTTATTCAAGCATTTTTTTTTTCTTCATGTACTGTAAAAATGCTAATAAAACACTAACGCTCCTAAATGCTACTGCAAGCTGGAACAAAAATATTACTATCAGCATTTTTCATCTTGCTTTTTTTGAGCTTATGAAAAATGCTAGTGTGCATGGAGCCAATCCAAATATCTAAAGGGAATTCCTTTTGGTGTTAGGGGCATTCACACCAGCTGCACAAATTACTGCATGGCCTTTGGTTTGTGCTGTGAAGGATTGACCCCCGGTTCACATATATGCGGCCGTGCATATGGACTCCCGTGCCCGTGACACGCAGGGAATAAGTCCTTGCACTTCTTTGGAAAATGCAGCCCACACAGGAACCTCGGTTCTCAGTACGGTTGTGTTTTCCAGGGTGGGCGGTGTGCCATTAGAGCTAATGGCACCCGCGGGTCCTCATTTCTCTGTGCGGGTGGTGCCACTGTGGATCCAAACAAAAAATCTGTGCAGTGGCACCACCCGCACAGAGAAATGCAGACCCGCGGGCGGGTGCCATTAGCTCTAATGGCACACCGCCCACCCTGGAAAACACAACCGTACTGAGAACTGAGGTTCCCATGAGGGCTGCGTTTTCGGAAGAAGTGCAGGGACTTCTTCCCTGCATGTCACTGGGCACGGGAGTCCATTCACATGAATGGTCTCTCGTGTCCACGCAAAACGCGGCCCGCACAGCCGCATGTATGTGCAGAGACTACATGGAGACATGTGGCAACTAATGCTGGCCATACACTAGTAGAATTTTGTTCAAAAGATTTCATTTTAAGAATGTTTGTTAAACTTTCTAATGGTTAGTGGGGTCAAACCAATATTTGTTTTTATACATAAAATTAGGTGCTACTACCTCCCAGTTATCACTGGTCTTCTGGCAGAGGCAGCTGAATCCTCATCTACAGGATCTGTATAAGCAAAAGAAAACCAGCACTCGGCGTATACTCTGCAATCTTAGATTTATTGGCGGGTAACAGATAACAGCCACAAATGTTTGTTTTTTACTGCAATGCTGAGAAAATTTGGAGTAGTAAAATTTTCCTCAAGCAAATTTCTAACAGCAAATGTGGTTTTTATTTGGAGAAGTCAATTCACTCCAAAATCAAATGTTAAATAGCAAATGAACTTTTAAAGTACTCTTGAATGACATTTGTCAGGTCATCGAATGTACTGAGAGTTTTAGTGCGAACGCTCGGAAGAAAATTTACTAGTACATGGCCAGCTTCAGCCTTCTTGCCAACCAGCCAAATACAGTAAGTCTTATAAAATTACAGTATCTTGGATCTAAACAAACTGTATCTGGTTTAATATTCTATTATTCTGCATTAGACTTCAGTTAGACATAATAACAAAAGTAAACTATGAACGGTATGTGATTAGTCATGTGGATAATGGTTTCATTGGCCTTCTAAAACTAGTAAATAAGTGTTTTAATGGTCTGTAATAAGCCTCTCCTAGTTGTAAAGAAAAAAAAAGATTAGGCTGGGTGTGGTTTGGATGGTTACCTTGTAAGTCATTCTTGTTATGTCTGCGTAGAGGTTTTTGCTCTGTACACCTGCCTAAAAAACATTTTTTTTTTATTTATACAGCTATCCAAACATTTTTTGTTTTTTTTAATGGGTAAACTTTTATTTTTATAGATGATCAAGTAAATACCCTAAATCTGGCCATTGTTACTCTGTTGTTGGAAACACTGCTTTCTATTGAGATAAACAGTTTGACATTCACTCTATATTGCTTTGTAGCTAGAAATAATAAAATCAACTGCATCAGCAAATTCCATGTTCTTGTCTGCATCCTGAAAATACGCCACTACCTGTACATTTTCTGCAATTTAATCTTTTATATGGTTACATTTTTTTATATCTTGTAGAATAACAAAAAATTGCTGTCTGTTTGGATACTGGTTGTGTACACTATCTTTCCAAAAGTATTGGTACACCCCTCCAAATCATTGGATTCAGATATTCCAATCACCTCCATGACCACAGGTGTATAAAATCAAGCACCTAGGCATGCAGACTGATTCTACAAACATTTGTGAAAGAATGGGTCGCTCTCAGGAGCTCAGTGAATTCAAGCATTGTACCGTGATAGGTTGCCACCTGTGTAAGTCCATCTGTGAAATTTCCTTGCTACTAAATATTCCACGGTCAACTGTTAGTGGTATTATAACAAAGTGGAAGCAACTGGGAACAACAGCAACTCAGCCACAAAGTGGTAGGCCACGTAAAATGACAGAGTGGGGTCAGCGTATGCTGAAGCGCAGAGTGCGCAGAAGTCGCCAACTGTCTGCAGAGTCAGTAGACCTCCAAACTTTGTGTGGCCTTCAGATTAGCACAACAACAGTGTGTAGAGAACTTCATGGAATGGGTTTCCATGGCCGAGCAGCTGCATCCAAGCTGTACAGCACCAAGTGCAATGCAAAGCGTTGGATGCAGTGATGTAAAGCACACTGCCACTGGACTCTACAGCAGTGGAGACACGTTCTCTGGAGTGATGAATCATGCTTCTCTGTCCTGCATTCCAATGGACCTGTCTGGGATTGGCATTTGCCAGGAGAACAGTGCTTGCCTGACTGCATTGTGCCAAGTGTAAAGTTTGGCGAAGTGGGGATTATGGTGTGGGGTTGTTTTTCAGAGGTTTAGCTTGGCCCCTTAGTTCCAGTGAAGGAACTCTTAAGGCATCAGCATACCAAGACATTTTGGACAATTTCATGCTCCCAACTTTGTGGGAACAGTTTGGGGATGGCCCCTTCCTGTTCCAACATGACTGCGCACCAGTGCACAAAGCAAGGTCCATAAAGACATGGATGAACGAGTTTGGGGTGGAGGAACTTGACTGGCCTGCACAGAGTCCTTACCTCAACCCGATAGAACATCGTTGGGATGAATTAGAACAGAAACTGCGAGCCAGGCCTTCTCGTCAGACATCAGTGCCTGACCTCACAAATGCATTCTGGAAAAATTGTCAAACATTCCCATAGACACACTCCTAAACCTTGTGGACAGTTTTCCCAGAAGAGTTGAAGCTGTTATAGCTGCAAAGGATGGGCCAACTCAATATTGAACCCTATGGACTAGGACGCCATTAAAGTTCATGTGTGTGTAAAGGCAGGCGTCCCAATACTTTTGACAATATAGTGTATCTGGTAGATGTAGTTGAAATCAGTCCCATCCTGGATACAATCCTAATAAACAAAAAATAGAAAAAATCCCCTGCGCTTAAATGAATAATCCCTACCCTAAGCTGCTAACACTTTCCTTCAACCACAAAGTGAAAATATAAATACTACAAAAAATGGTGTAGCGCTAAATAAATATTACCATGTGCATAAAAAAAAATATATATAAATACATATAAATAACCTGTCAACATATATATGTGAATTAATATGAATAATACAGTGCAACCCCAGCAGTATATAATATATATATATCCCCAATCTGGGGGATCAAATCAATGTGATCCCTAATCGGGAATACAATAAATGTACAAGTGCAAGTGTACAAACATCAAAACCACACTCGGTGATGAATCATAAATGTCCACTTTAAATGAAAGTCCACACACTGCACAAATTATACTGATTAGTGCTCCACACAAATAACTCGTGTGTAAATAAATTCAGCACAACGTGAGGTGAATCCAGTATCAAACAACTCGTGAATCCTAAAATGGCCAGAGTGCCCCCTCACCGCCTTAAAGTGACCACAAGGGCCAGCTCGCTTTATGGATAAGCCATGCTTTCTCAGGAATAACCACATCACCAAAAAAGGACCCTCCTGGATACTCCCGCAGACTTATACAACTCCTGAGTTCTCCAATCCCCTGGTACTCTCATACAGTCGTTCACCCATAAGGATCATAGCAAAGACAAACAAAGATCCTCCATAGTGTGAATCAGTTTTATTCAATCAAATAAACCTAAAAAATTGCCCACTCACATGATAAACAGAAATGTCCAGCATCATTTCCCCATACTATGGGTGTATTAGCATGGTCCCGGGTGATTCAATATGGCGCCCACGCCAGAACTGACGTCACCGCGCACCGGAAGTCCTGTCACTGCGTACCGACGCGTTGCGTCACGATCACCACGTGACTTCTTCAGGGTATGGTATGATATGGTACTGGATTCACCTCACGTTGTGCTGAATTTATTTACACGTAATTTATTTGTGTGGAGCACTAATTAGTATAATTTGTGCAGTGTGTGGACTTTCATTTAAAGTGGACATTTATGATTCATCACTGAGTGTGGTTTTGATGTTTGTACACTTGCACTTGTACATTTATTGTATTCCCGAATAGGGATCACATTGTTCACATTTATTTGATCCCCAGATTGGGGATATACTGTATATTATATACTGCTGGGGTTGCACTGTATTATTCGTATTAATTCACATATACTGTATATATGTTGACATGTTATATATATATATATATATATATATATATAATTATTATTTTTTTTTTTTTTTTTTATGCACATGGTAGTATTTATTTAGTGCTACACCATTTTTTGTAGTATTTAATCCTTCTAATAAGCAGACAAACTTTCTTCTTGGATATAGGGAGGATTAGAACCTCTGTCAGGTTTTTTATGTTATTTATAACCCCATTGAAGAGATTCATCTTACTT
This sequence comes from Staurois parvus, assembly GCF_062004578.1. Taxonomy (NCBI): domain Eukaryota; kingdom Metazoa; phylum Chordata; class Amphibia; order Anura; family Ranidae; genus Staurois; species Staurois parvus. The sequence continues at coordinate 29,636,300 of NW_028317821.1, forward strand.
TCCCTTCCACTCCAAAACAAAAAAAAAGGGCCTAGACACTGATAAAAACCTGACAGAGGTTCTGACTACCAGGTGCCTAACTAGTGATCAGAAAGCCACATTTGGTTCTTTGCTTACTTGTTATGCAGCCTCCAGCATTTAGAAGTGGGAGTAGGAGCATTGATTATTATTTTTTTTTTTTTATATACCAAGGGAACATTGATTTTTTTTAAAGGGGATCCAACAGAAGTTTCATGTAATATACCCCGCAGAGTCATTATCTTCATCAGCATGACTCCATTCTCCAGCTACACTTGTAGCTTGTCTACAGACCTGGCTAATCTCCTATGTTATCTGCAGTTTCTGACTCTTCAGCATTACACATACTAAGGGCTTATTCACATTACATGTGGTGATTGATATTTTTTCCGAGTGCATATGTTTTTTTTATGTGCCATATTCACAGAACTGTGGAGTGTTTTGGTTTGCAGAGAAAGGAAGACATGCTTGGCATCACGTCACTGCACTGCTGCACAACAAACCAACTCACTATTTTACTGATCTGTATACTTGTTCTGGTCATTGACTGCGAAAGTGCTGAAGGCAGTTTTTAAAGGGTCACTCCACTTTCGTGAGAAAAATAGCAAATAAAATAATAAAGCATATATAATTGTGACACAAGTCATATTGTAAGTGAATGTTATTGAAAATGACCTTTCCTTTTCAATCTGCAGCGCTGTCATTTTCTATAAAATGCAATGCAATATGGCAGCTTGGAGGCGTGCTGTACATAGATGGTGTACAGAACACCCCTCAGAAATGTCATTTTCTGTTTGTGTGATTTTCTCTGAGGTCCGCACTAAGATATGTTAGATTTTAGGCATCCCCTACAACACAAATGTCACTGCCAAAGGGAAATCATGTCTAAAGAGATGCAAACCCTGCCGCTCTTCCTTATTAAATCCCTGCGGGTGCAGCAGCTGATTAATAATTATAAAGTCACTCTCATTTGCATTCACTTTACACATTGACACAGAAAGCTATTTTTTCAGAACAACAAAAGGTAGGATTGTGCTACAAAGTATGTTAAAATCCACCCATCCATCCATCGACCACCCAGAGAAAAATGTTTTTTATTTTTTTTTTCTCTACAAAAGTGGAGTTACTTATTAAGTACAACAACCAGAAAGCAGCATTGTTAGAGAATGTTCAGTAATGGCATCCCCAGTATTCCTCTCATGATAGCTTCAATGATCACTGTTAGATGGTCTTGATTACAAGATTTACACACTGTGAGTTCATGTTGTTGATTTTTCTGTTACATAATTTTAATTTACTTTTGTGAGAAAATATAACCATTGCAGGGACAGATTGATTAAATGACTGCTTAAAAATGCATGACAAATGATGTACAATGAAAAGATTTTTTATAAAGTTACATTTATCAATACATGCTAATTTTATTTTTCCAAGTAAAGGTATGTTGGGAGAAGTTTGACACCTTTGCATTTTCCCCTAGTGCATTTTCTATTGAAATGAATGGAAAAGCATTGAAAACGCATGTTAATATGTGTTCTGCATATTTAATGAGCATTGCAATGCAGTTTATCTTGAATGTCAATGTGTATGTGTCATGACATACATTGACATGAATTTTACACTTCAAGCGAAAATTCTAAGGCGTGAGTCCAAGTTTATAGTGGTATTAAACCCCAAAACAAAAATGTAATATATTGCATCTTACCATTCCCTAAATGTGGTGGCTGCATTAACCACTTGCCCTTTGGAAGATTTACCCCCTTCCTGACCAATCCCTTTTTTGCGGTGCGGCGCTGCATTATTTTAATTTACTATTGTGCAGACGTGCAACACTGTACCAAAATGAAATTTATGTCTTTTTTTTTTCCACAAGTAGAGCTTTCTATTGGTGGTATTCGATCACCTCTGCGTTTTTTACTTTTTGCATTATAAACAAAAAAAGACACAATTTAAAAAAAAAAAAACAATATTTTTTTATTTTCTACTATAAAACATATCCAATAAAAAAAATGTAAAAATCAGATGTTTTCATAAATTTAGGCTAAAATGTATTCTGTTAGATATTTTTGTTAAAAAATCCCAATAAGCATATATTGATTAGTTTGCGCAAAAGTTATAGCGTCTACAAATTATGGGACATATACTGGAATTTTTTGATTTTTTTTTTTTTTTTTTTTAATACTAGTAATAGCGATGATCAGCGACTTATAGCAGGACTGTGATATTGCGATGGATATTTTTACACTAGCCGACACTTTGTGGGAACCAGTGACACTAATACAGTGATCAGTGCTAAAAATATACACTGATCACTGTAATAATGAAACTGGTCGGGAAGGGGTTAACATCTAGGGTGATCAAAGGGTTAACTGTGTGCCTAGCTTCGTGTTTGGTGTACACTAGATGGCGCTAGTACAAGAGGAAGTAATAGATCCTGTTCCCAGCTCTTCAGGGACACAAGATGGATCACTTTCTCCTGTCACAACACAACTGTGCCTATGTAAACATAAGCACAGCTGTGTACTTCCTCCCTGCTCGACGATCTGCGGGTGCCGATTAATATCCGTCCGCCTGAACTCACAGATCGGCTTCTGCTATGACAGATAACAGCAGAAGCAATCTGTTGGTGGCATGCGCTCGTCCCCCCGTGAGGCGGGAGTGCAAAATCACATATATACACGTCATAAGAGAACCTCCCTGTAGCAGTAAAACTGCTATAGAGCAGAGGGAAACTGGTTAATTTTCCCTGCCTGGGCTATTTTTCCTTTATTTTCACCTGGTAATCTGGCCAGTAACACGCTTCCTTTCATAGGGTGTCTCCGCTCTTGATGGAGGAGCAACGGAAATGCCTTTGGACAGCAGAATTGTTAGTCTGGTGGGAGGGCAATGTTCAATGTGCTAGCACAGTGAACTCAAAACTGTGGCCCCAGAAGCTGTTTGTGGCCCTTTGCCTGCTTTTACTGGGCCTTGGGGCACTATTTCATCCACTGACACCAATTATGGGGCACAATTCCTCTCAATGACAGCAATTATGGGGCACAATTCCTCACAATGACACCAACAATGGGGCACAATTCCTCACGATGAACCAAGGGGTGCCATTCCTCCCACTAACACCAAAGAATGGGCAAGGTTTATTCCTGCTGATGTTGGGACCTTTTCTACTCCCAATGGCAACAGTCCAGCCCCTTTAAAGTCAGAAGACCAATAAACTGGCCTTTATTTAGAAAGTTTGGAGACCCCTGTGCTAGCAGATTTAGATGGCAAGTAGAGGGCAAAGGTCTAGTCACTAGTATTTCCTGTGGTCTTTCTGCAGCTGATGTTTTCCTAATTGCTAACTTACTATACTTTCTTCTGCACTTTGTGTCTATTTATGGGTGACCATCGTGGTAGAGGTGGGGCAAAAACAACAGTGAGCAACATCGCTTTATCACAAAATCACACTACAAATGTTCTGAGACTAGTAGTTGGAGACAACAGTGTCTTAGGCTAGGCTCACATGCGTGTTCGATTGATGCATTCTTCTGGCGCATGCATTTATGATGCGTTCTTTAATGTGGTTTGCTTCTTTTGGAAGTTTGTTGGTAGTAGGAAGGTGTTTGTTGTAATGCAGGTGAAAAAGGTAAAATTCAGCGGAAACAGATAAAAAAAAAAAAAAAAAAGTACTTGCATTTTTGGTGCTTTTCCATTGAAGTCTGTGGAACCAAAAACGGAAACTGCTGCGTGTAAAAAAAAAAAAAAAAAAAAAAATCCCTAACCCTTTCCAAAAAACACACAGATGTGAATGTGACCGATAGGAAACCATGTTAATGGACTATAGTTTGTCTCTGCAAAATGCACCGCAAAATACCTAGACTTGCAGTAAAGCTTACTATGCAGTTCTACAGTTATGAGGCTGTAGGCACTCTCGCATAGCTGGAAGTACACTAATATTTTTAAAGAGGAACTCCAGAAAAAAGGTAGATTTTCAGGTTACTGCTTAAACCGGACATGCATGGATTGAAATTAGGCTGGTGCAACAGGGATTGACCGAAACATGTTTGGGCAGGGTGGTTGTACACAAGTTGATTTATTGATTGACTTGTGCACAATCAGCCTGTCAGGTTTTTCCTGAACGTTCAATCCTGCTGGCTATAGCTGGCAATACTGATCATTGTATTCTGCCGGCAGGGTAGGTTCCCTGCTGCCAGAATACAATTAATCAGCAGTAAGGATTCCCCTATTCACATCAAATGTGTGGATGGGTAATCAGCTCTTTTTTTTTTCTTTCAACCTGCTGGTTGAATAAAAAAAAAATCAATCTTGTATGGTCTGCCAAAGGCATAATAAACATTTAAAAAATTTCCCTAGAAGATATACAATATATTGTTTCAGTAACTTTGCATGTTATATCTGTGTAATTTTGTTCATTCTGCGGACTCAATGAAAATAATCTGAGAGATTCCCTCATTCATGCTATACAGTGTGTATGGAGAACTCTCCTGCTGCAGCTATTTTGTTTCTGATAGCCACAGCCAGTGTCTGGCGGAACACCCAAACGGTGTCTGCATCTGATTGGATGCAGCTGCTTTGTGGCCAACCATGTTCTGTCTGACTCCTACAATTGTCAGACGGGAAGTAGCTGACAGGGCCACCCACATAGCTAAACTCATATGGGCAGTACCCAGCATAATAGAATGTTAACTGTAAGTCTAGGTTCACACCTATGCAGGTTGCGTTTGATGTGTTTCCGCATTGCGTTTTGTGTTGCATTTTGCACTTGCGTTTTTTTGTATGCATTTGCTTTTTTTAAAATTTTTCTTGTACCCCAAGGAAGTCACGAGCAGACAGTGACGTAACGCGTAGGTTCGCGAGTCCGCAGTTTCCAGTGCGTGGTGACGCACTTCCGGCGTGCGACGCCATCTTGCTGCACCTAGGAAGTCCCATTCACATGCAGTGTACCCACACATCGGTGAGGAGGGTGGACTGCCAGGAAATGTGAGTGTTGCTACTCTATACTTTTAAATAAAGGAGTCATTAATACTGCACTTAGAGGGCATTCTCTTTCTTGGCTCACTGGACTGGTGAGCCATTGTTCTTCAGAGACATCTTGGCTGAGTAAGAGAAACAGGAGTCTCACAAAGGGATCTAATGAAGGAGAAAAGCTGCTGGCCTATTTGAATTAGGGATCCAGGGTGATCCTGCAAGCCTGCTGGCCCCTAGGGGTCACCGGGAGGAGGTGAGGAGGCAATCTAGCCACCTGTAGGAGAGGAGTTTGGCACAAATCACCAATTTTTTATCACCACACATTGCATGGTTATACCTATCACCTGATGGACTGTGTTTTCCATTGATTATCTAAAAGTTTGAATATATGTTTTTTGCACCTGTTTTGGCACTTTAGCACTTTTTTCACTTTGTATAGGGTGTAATAATACTTGGTCACTTAATATAATATTTTTTATGTATAAGCATGATTTTGATCTTAGACACTAGATTAATTGTTTATGTGATCACTTGAGGTATATATGATACGCAGTTATTCATTATGTATTGATATTTATTTTATGTTATTTTTTTGGTAGTATCTCATGGATTACACTATATGAATTGGTCACATATTTATATTTTCATGTTTATTTATTCATTTATTTGGTCACATATTTATTTTCATATTTATTTATTTATCTATTTATTTTGAGCGCCACACTATTTATTTATGAAGTAGCTGACAGGGCCACCCACATAGCTAAACTCATATGGGCAGTACCCAGCATAATAGAATGTTAACTGTAAGTCTAGGTTCACACCTATGCAGGTTGCGTTTGATGTGTTTCCGCATTGCGTTTTGTGTTGCATTTTGCACTTGCGTTTTTTTGTATGCATTTGCTTTTTTTTTAATTTTTCTTGTTGCTTGGCAGATTTTAAACGCAAAACGCAGCAAAAACGCAACGCATGGTTTTCTGCAGCATTCCCATTGAAGTCTATAGAACCAAAAATGCAATGTTTTACATTCAAAAAAGTCCCTGACCCTTTTCAAAAACGCACTGGGTGAAAACGCAGAGATGCAAACCTGTCTCGTAGGAAATCGTGTTAAATGGACTGCTGTGTGTTTCTGCAAAATGCTGCAGAAAAGGCTTTGGTGTGAACCTAGGGTTATACAAGTTCATGTAAAGAACCTTTAGATTTATGTTTCCTGACCTCTTAGGAAGATAGCACCTGAGTTTCACATTGATATATGGATTGGTTTATGTTCATTGTCCAGAAGATATATGTGCTGTGAGTCATGTTATGTCATACAAAGTACAGCTTGTGATGTTATCTCACCAGACATACAGAAATACATGGCTTAAGGGGAATATACAATGGAAGGCAATCAGACACTGGAGAGACAAGGCGGGATTGGAGACATATGGTCATAGGTTATAATACACACTTTATGGTTAACAGACACTAAATGATTCATTAGGTCATTATCCAAAAGTCAGACTTGAAAACATGTTTGAGTATTCTAGGAATAATACAAGAGATGAGTATGTCATTGTGATTCCAACTTACCGGTAGATAATCAGTTACATTTTATTTTGTACAAGGGTCTTGAGGGTTTTCTGCTTTCCCAGATCAGTATGGTGAAAGTCAGCATCACAGGGGAACAGAAAACTGTACCAAATCCCAATAATTCTCATCCATGCAAAGATTTGTTGATGTCCATTTTTGCACAAATCGCATCATAAAAAGCATCAACTGATATATTTAGTTGTACAAGAGAATAAACAATATAATATACAAAATAATAACTGTTATCAGTTGATGCTGTTTATTGTGACCTTGATTGATATAGATTTTATTTATTTACCCATTTTTATATTTTTTATATCTGTTCTTTTAGCCCCAAAGGAGGGAGAGTTTTTTTTTTACCTTTGAAATGTGTTGACTGTTCTTTGTTCTCCTACTGTGAACTAATGTTATCATTATTGTGAACTCTTGGATGTTTGGCACTCTCATTATACATGGATTTTCAACTCTCTGTTGTACCTCCTTTTCTAAGGAGTGTTTCCATTTTGTGGGGTGGTTCCGACCTGGAGCAAGTACACCTAGTGATAACCTGATTGTCCTACTGCAAATCTGTATCCAATGCATCTTTTTCCTTTTGATTTTAGTTGGGTAAGGAAGCCAGACCAGGATAAATACCCTGAAACTTGTATTTTTTCTATACAAATAGTTTTTCTTGAGTTTTTTTAACTTTACAAAAAAAAAAAAAATAAGAAGGTCATAATCATACATTTCGATGTGATAACTTCAGAGAGCAGCATCATCAGTTTGAACGTAGACGTGCTTATAAGATAATAACCCCAGAGAGATATCAGGAACGCAGGCTGTCAGAAATATGCACACTCTCCCTATGCAGCTCAAATGGAAAAGAAAAAAAATTGGGGAATGTAAAGTCTCAATTAGAAACATCAGTACAGTATTTAGAAAGATAATACTAATGCTTAACGAAAAAGTAAAGGTTCATCCCAGGGGTGGACTGACCATTTGGAAACTGGGGCACTGCCCGAGGGCCTGGGGTCAGTAGGGGGCACCATGAGATGCCCCTGGTACCTTTTTCATAGGCTTTGTTGAGTTTGGGCAAGGACACAGGGGCCCCATGATCCCCTATTGCCTGGGGGCTCCATGAGTTGTCAGTCCGCCCCTGGTTCATCCAATCTAGAGCATACCCTGCCACAGTATACAGCCACAACATAAACTACTAGATATCAGGGTTGATTTACTAAAACGGGAGAGTGCAAAATCTGTGCAGCTCTGCATAGAAACCAACCAGCTTCTAACTACAACTTGTTCAACTAAGCTTTGAGAATAAAACCTGGAAGCTGGTTGGTTTCTGTGCAGAACTGCACCAGATTTTTCACTCTCCAGTTTTAGTAAATCAACCCCACTGCTAACAGTTTAGTCAATATACAGTAAGCATACGTCATCAGGGATGTGATACTATTACATATTGTAGGTACTTACACTGAAATATCTAAAGCGTAAGGGAGCCTGGCCAGGGACCATTAGCCATGGGTCCCAAAAGCTATTGAATTTATGTGGGTGAAAGATTTGTCGCACTTAAATTGTGCAGTATTAACTTGTTACGCCAGTCCTGAAACGTGGGGGGGAATAGAAGAGGGCTGTTTCAATGTTGTACATTTACGTACTAGAAATAATAGTCTAGTAATGGGTATCCTGACTTCGAAAAATACATCTTTAGAGCAGTATTAAACGCAAAAACAAAATGTATTGTATTGCAGTCATTGGATGTGTTGGCTGTATTAGTTTTCTTTTTCTAGGTTTTTTTTCCTTTCTTTATTTCACCTGGTGATCTGGCCAGTAACAGTCATGTCTTAGGGTGTCTGCTTTCTGGATGAAGTAGTAAAGCTGGCATGTTTTGTACAGTAGCATTGTCAGTCTGGGGAGAGGGTACTGTTGGACTAGAAGATTTAGATGGATTTAAAGCAGAGTTCCAGTCATTTTTTTTTTTTTTTTAAAGTTCCTCCATGACAGTCGCAGCTAATGCCATGCAAAATGGCAAACGCTGCAGATGGAATTTTTTGTCTTCCTTGTTTTTTTAAAGATACTCACTGGCCCCTCATGATCCTGTGTTCTTCCATCTTCACTGTGGGCATTTGAAGCCCAGCCACACTTTCTTCCGGCTACCCAGCATGCACCTCCTGATCTGTTGCTTACGCAATGAGAAGAAATCACGGCGCACTCATTGCAGAGTGGGGGATGCCCATTGACTTCTGGGATTGATGACACATACATCCCAGGAACCAATAGCCAGGAGGATGTGACGTATTCGCCATGGCGAGTTACATCGGAAGTGCAGTGCTTCAAGTAGCCTTAAGGTATGAAAACTTTAGGAGAAAAAAAAAAATGTGCCAAACATTGATGGGACAGCAGGAAGCAATACATGAAGCCAAACTTTAAAAATCAGGTGGAACTCCACTTTAACTAACAAATTGAAGCTGAACTCCAGCTAACACTTTCTCAGCAGTTATAGCAGTTTGTTTCCTTTTGGTATAAAGGTTTTACATAAATGGATAACAAACAACCATTGTAAGCATCTCAACAGTTGTAAATGGTTTATCTCAATCCTCTAACTACTTCTTTGTCTGGACAGCTTGGTCTGTTAAAGGAAATTGTAAAATAACAGACTTGCTTCACAGGTGAAAAAAGTGGCAATTTAATAAATACTTGTTTTTGTGTTTATCACCACTGTAAAGAAAAAAAGTTAGCAAGCATTGATAGCTGTGGCTATTAGGAACACTTGCCAAATGCCCATTTTTGATGCCTGTGAGCAGGGGCCTTTAAACAAATCATACCACCTATATAGAACGCATCTATTCATTTATGGAACTGGCTGCATACAGTGAATTTTTTTCCCCAAAATGGCAGGTTGAATGGCCACCTGAAGATTATACTATACAAGACGAGAAGGTTTCTGGTCACTCAGCCCCTCAAATGATTTGTTAGAATTGTACATGTATCCACTGGACACTGGGGGGTGAGTTATTTACTAAAGCTGGTTCACCCAGAATCTTGTCACCTTCTGCATAGAAACCAATCAGCTTACGGGTTTGTATTTGCTAAAGCTTATTTGAATGATCTGAGGTTAGAAACTGACTGGCTACCATGTACAGGTGCACCAGATACTTAGTGAACCCCTGTAGGTGATGCACAGAACATTACTGGAAGGCCAACCTAAGCCATAGAAACTGTCTGCAGTAGCCAGTCTGTGTTCTGACAGCTGGTTATTATTGGTGAATGGGATAGTTATCTCTCTCTATGCTGATCATCACATGTGGGTTCAGTTGTCTGGCAGTTTAACTACCATGGTATCTTTAACAACATGCTTAAGTTAATCCATCATGTTACTGAATGTCTCATTGGATCTACTGTAATATTTGAAATATTCTGCGAGATGGCCAGATCAGCTTTAGGACTTAATTATAATTACTAGTTCTCTTTTACAGTGATCGCACAGGGTTTATGTTAAGGGATGTACTTTGACCTGGGTGTTTTTTAAAGTATGTATCTTTCCTTATGGCTGTGAATGAGTTACCTAGCACATAAGTTGGCTATCCTGACTGATAGTACTGTGTCACAAATGAACACTAATTCTTCTACATTTCTGTGCAGGGCATGGCTGAGAAATCTGGGTGCCGTGCATGAGAAATGTCAAAACAAATACATGAAAACAGAAAAGAGGAGATGTTTAATCCACTGGAAATAATACCATAAATTTGTTCACTGCATCCTATGAAAGGCACTTTTATGCAGCTAACTTTTCACATGTATAAATCTGAAGGCCTCAAAAAGATGAGGTTTCACTTACATCATTTCTGACAACTCTAGCTCATTTTCTTAATTGATTTGACTTCACATTGGTTGCATATTTAAAGCTGAACGTCCGCTAAACTGCTAAATACAGATGAAAAAGATAAAAAGGGAGCTAATTTGCCTGTCAAAGGATTTTGATTTGTTTATCCAGTCCTGAAAATAATACAGCTCCACTACACAGTGAAACTCTGTTTGACAGGGCAGGAGACCTCTTCTACAGTTAGAAATCCTGTCACTAACTTTTTTCTTTCTTATTAATATTTTATTAAATTTTACATTTCATCAGTAAAAGTCAGAGAATAAAAACTCTTATTAAACTGTTCTCATCAAAAAATAGAAAAATATAAAACTTCCCATTCCCCCCACCCTATCCCAATCACTACATCCCCTTCCCTCCCCTCAACTACCAGCACCCACCCCCCTCCCTCTCCACTCAGCTTCTCTCCCCTCTCATTGAGAGTCCTAGGGCTTTCTTCCTCTTCTATTTCCTAAGTGTTTTCCATTAACGTAAGCTTCTTAAACTCCTCGATTTTTTTCCATTTCTCGCAAAGACATTCTATTGTATCCTCATCTATATGGTACAGTTCCTCCATTCTATATATTTGATCCACCTTTCTTATCCAATCCGATACTTTTGTTACTTCTTGTTCCCTCCAAAATTTGGGGAATCAAACTTTTTGCTGCGTTAATATAATGCAATAACCCAGAATTTTTGTATTTTTTAACCGTTAGCTCTGTTCCATGTAAGAGACATATCCCTGGGTCTTTTGGTATTTTTATCCCTGTTGCTTCCTGTATTTGGTGTATTATTTCCTCCCAGTATTCCTGAATTTTATGACACTCCCACTAGATATGTACCACCGTGCCCTGTTCCCCACATCCCTGCCAACATAAAGGTGAATTGTCCCTATTTTGTTTGTGAACTATATTTGGTGTCATGTACCACCTTGCTAAACATTTGTAATTCATCTCTACATCCTTCATATTTACATTTCCGTGTGTTAACTTATAAATCTTTATTTGCTTATCTCCCTCTATCCTAAAACCTAATTCTTTTTTCCATTTCTCCATATAAGCAGGGATCGTGTTTGTTGTCAACCTCGTAATAATATTATATATTTTTGAAGTTCCATGTTTCCCATCACCTCGTGTACTAAGTAAATGTTCAAATGGGTTCCACTTTTCTTTTTTCCTTAAGGGCCTAGGGAGTTTTCCTATGAAATGCTTCAGTTAACAATACCGCCACACATCCACTTTAGTAAACAGCTCAGTCCTCCTTTTCATTTCCTCTAAGGGACAAATTTCCGCACTTTCATTATATCTCTCAATTGTGCATCTCCCTTCTTTATCCATTTTCCTGCAATATTTTCATTCCCCGGCGGGAAAAAAATCTGTATTTACAATGGGCATCAATATTGAGTTGAATTCCCATCCCATTTGCTTGTGCATTGTATCCCAAATTTTCAAAACATTTAGTGTAAATGTGCTTGTGCTATCTATCAATCCACGACAGTGAGGTGGTAACCATGTTATCCTACTCAAATGTGTTTTGCTTAATATATTTTCTATATTTACCCAACTTTTCCCTTGTGCATTATGTGTCCAATCGAAAATTGGTGATAACAATACTGAATTATAATATCTTTTAAAATACGGAACACCCAATCCCCTATTCTCTTTGTCTTTAGTTAAAACTTCATAACTTATTCTAGGTTTTATATACTTTATCATTTTTTTCATTATTCTAAAATCCAATCCCGGGAGCTTTATTGGGATCATTTGAAATTTATATAAAATCTTTGGAGCTATTACCATTTTTATCAGGTTTATTCGTCCTATCCAAGATGTACCACCTGTCCCTAATTTTCTCATTTCATCCTTGATTTCATTTAATAATGGGATATAATTTGCCCTATATAAACTCTTTGAGGATACAGTTAGATTTATTCCCAAATATTTTAGTTCTTTTTCCTTCCATGAGAAAGAGAAAACTCTTTTTGCAAAGCCTTTTTCTCTCTTAATGGAAGATTTATATTCAAGATCTCCGATTTTGGTTGGAATAATTTTTAAAATAGACAACTCCCCATATTCCTTCAGTGTTTTCATTAAATTGGGTAATGTTATCCTAGGGTTACCTACATAAAACAACAAATCATCAGCATAAGCCGCTACTTTATGCTCTGTCTCTCCTATCCAGATTCCCTTTATATCTATGTTTTTCCTTATTGTTGCTAAAAGGGACTCTAAGGACAGGACAAATAGCAAAGGTGACAATGGGCATCCCTGTCTGGTCCCGTTATACATTTCAAAACTGATATTTTTCCATTAACCTTTATTGCGGCAGATGGTTGACTATACAATTTTGTTATCCTTACTCTCATTCTGGGGACTATCCCTAGAACCTTCAATGTATTCCGCATATACCCCCAATCTAATCTATCAAACGCCTTCTCAGCGTCCACTGACAGTAGCAAAGCAGGAAACTTTTCTCTTTTACTTTTTTGTATAAGAAATAGTGATCTTAATCCATTATCCCTACCCTTTCTCCCAGGGACAAACCCCACTTGATCCATATGGATCCACTCCGGCATTAAATCCTTTAACCTATTTGCTAATACTTTTGCATACAGTTTAGTATCTATATTTAATAAGGATATCGGTCTATAACTGGAACACTGAGAACTATCTTTCCCTTCTTTCGGTATTATTGTAATAAGAGCTTGTAGGGATTCCTTTCTCATTTCCGTCTCCCCTCCCAATGCATTCATACATAAACTCAATTTAGGTATTAATTGATCTTTACATTTTATATAATATCTCACAGTGTACCCATCAGGTCCCGGACTTTTCCCTGCTTTTAGTGATCTTCAATGCAATTTTAATTTCTTCTATTGTTATTGATTTCTCAAGGGATATGAACTGATCTTCTCTCAGTTTCGGTAGACCTGCCTCTTTTAAATATACCTGTCTTTTTTTCATTCTTTCTTCCTCTTCTCTTTTGGACCGCTGAGGTATGATGTTATATAGCTTACTATAATAATCTTTGAATACTTTTACAATACTCTTAGTAGAATATCTTAGTTCTCCTTTATTATCTCTTATTTTTTCTATATAGTTCCTACCTTTTTTTTTCTTTGAGCTCTCATTAAATATTTTCCTGGTCTATCTCCCCATCTTTCACTTATCATCTTATTAAACACTCTCCTCATTGCTTCCTCCATTAAATTATTTAATTCCTCCCATTTTTCTATTACACTCTGCTTGATCTCTTTTGTTATTTTCTTTTTATGTATCTGTTCTAATTCAAATAATTCTCTAAGGAGTGTGTTTTTCTCTTTCCTTTCTTTTTTTTTTTTTTTCACCCCAATTGCTATCAAGATTCCTCTAATGTAGGCCTTATGGGCTTCCCACACCGTCGCCACAGACACCTCTTCAGTCTCATTTCTTTCAAAATATTGCTCTATTTCTTTTTTAATCCTTTGTTCCATCTCCTGATCCTGAAAAAGTGTTTCATTTAATCTCCATGTGTTTATCTTTTTTTGTTCTCTTCCCCATATCAATCTCATTGTGACAGGTGCATGATCTGATAATGTTATAACTTCTATCTTTGCTTTCACTAAAGACTCTATGGGGTTTATTTACTAAAGCTGGAGAGTCCAAAATCAGGCTCCCTTCTGCATAGAAACCAATCAGCTTCTAACCTTAGCTTGTTCAATGAAGCTTTGGCAATGAAACCTGGAAGCTGATTGGTTTCTATGCAGAAGGGAGTCTGATTTTGGACTCTCCAGCTTTAGTAAATAAACCCCTATAAGTCTGTGATCTAACATTATATAATCCAATCTTGAATACGTCTTGTGTGCATGAGAGTAAAATGTATAGTCTCTATCTTTCAGATTTTTAATTCTCCAATTGTCCACCAACTGACATTGTTGTATCATTTTCCATAATACTTTCAGGTGTTTATTACCTTCTCTCAGCACAGGTGGCGTCGTATCCATCAGAGGATCCATGCAACAATTAAAATCCCCTGCCACAATTAATTTGCCTTTTTAAAAATCTAATAGCTTCCTCAATATTTTTTTAAAATAGACCTCAGTTTTTTTATTAGGACAGCATATATTTGCCAGTATACATTCCACTTCCTGTAATTTCCCCTTTAAGAATAAGAAACTCCTTTCCGGGTCTTCCATTTTTTTCTCCAATTTAAACCCTATATGTTTCGCAAACCCTATTGCTACGCCTTTAGCGTGTTTGGTTGGGAAGTCTGCATAAAACCATATTGGGTAGTGCTTAGAATATAGTTTCACGTTTGTTTCCTGCATTAACCGTTTCAATACCGTGCAATTTTACACCTTCCTGCCCAGGCCATTTTTCAGGTTTCAGCGCTCTCACACTTTGAATGACAATTGCGCGGTCATACAACATTGTACCCAAACTAAAATTTTATCATTTTCTTCACACAACTAGAGCTTTCTTTTGGTGGTATTTAATCACCGCTGGGCTTTTTATTTTTTGCTAAATTAACAAAAAAATACCAAAAATTTTGAAAAAAAAAACACATTTTTCTTTGTTTCTGTTATAAAAGTATACAAATAAATAATTGTTCTTCATAAATTTAGGCCGAGATGTATTCTGCTACATGTCTTTGGTGAAAATAACCCAAATTAGGATGTATTTTTTAGTTTGTAGGAAAGTTATAGAGTTCACAAACTATGGTATAGATCTGAATATTGATCAATCCTGAAGTACTGACGGCCAATCTAATATCTTGAGGTCCAAGAATGTCAGAACAGTACAGATATCCCCCAAATGACCCCTTTTTGCAGAGTAGACAGTCCGACGTACTTCATAAGAGGCATGGCGAGTTTTTTGAAGTTGTATTTTTTTGTCATAATTTTTCGGAAAATGAAAAAATTAAAAAAATTATTTTCACTATTTTTTTTTTACATACTGTCACCAGTGCAGTACAGCGTCATCATATAACTGGCATGGCGGTGAACAGCGACACTGACTGGTGACAGTATGAAAAAAAAATATATATATATTTTTTTAATTTTTTTTAATTTTTTTATTATATTTAATTTTTTATTACTTTTTTTTTATTTTTTTTAAGATTGTTTTTCATATTTTACTATGACCAAAATAGTACAATGTTGCCATAGTAACACTGTACTACTTTGGGGAAGTGATCAGTATTTTTTTTTTTTTTTACACAATTTGCTTATAGCAAAGAATGACTTTGCTATAAGCAAGCATTTACCTGAATGAAATCGATTCATTCAGCTTTTTTTTTTTTTTTTTTTTTTTTGTGCTTAGCTGTGATTTGGTCACAGCTAATCACATGACATGTGCATGTGATTAGCTGTGACCATTCACAGCTAGGCACTAGTATACAATGGATGGCATCATGAATGAAGCCATCCATTGTATACAACTGTCATGTGACCTGCTGTGATTGGTCATAGCAGGTCACATGGTACCGGCAACGGGAGCCGGTACTCGGATCTGTCATCGGCCGTGTCCGAGGTGCACGGGCAGTGACAGATCGCACTGCTGCGTCGCTCTGCAACCGCGCAAACCGCGCATGTGCGGGAGCACGCCAAATGGCGTGCACCCGGAATACAGGAGCACATTTCAAGCCGCCAAACGGCCATTGGCCGGGCGGCTAATGGTTAAATAGGTTTCCTGTATAAACACTACCTCAATGCATCTTTTTTGTATTTCCCTAAGTATCTTGAATCTTTTCTCTGGGCTATTTATCTCCTTGACCTTATAGGTCATAAAATTAACCTCCATTGCTATTATATTCTTCCATTCTTCTCCTAGGTTTCTCCCAGATTTTCTTATCTCCTACCTTTATGCTGAGTGTTACTCCCACCCCTCCTCCCCCTCCCCCTTTAGGCTTGTAGTTTGCCTACGAATCATTTGTGGTCCTAACCCCACCATTGATTCAACCTTAAGGTGGAGTTCTGACCATAAACACCTCTCCATTTCCGTAACACCTCCTCCATGTCCCGCCACATTCCGATACCTGAGACAGGAAAAATTAAAAAAAAAATAAAACACTAGACTGGAGTGGTGGGGACAAGGGGAAAAAGGGCGAGCCAGCTGAGACAAAGCAAGGAGGGAAAAAAATTCTCCTATTCCTCTCTCTCTCATTTTAAAAATTCCTTTCTTTCTCCCCTCTCCTCCTCCCCTCCCCCCCACCACATCTCTCACCCCATATTTTCATTCTCTATTCCTCCTTAAAGCTATCTGCCCCCTCCTTTTATCCATAACTCTCATCTCCCCTTCTTCTTCTTCTTCCCACCCAGGAATAGCTATTTTCTGCAAATCAAGTCTCTCACAAAAGTCTCTCAAGTCTTCAGGGAACCTCAGTCTTGCCGATCGACCGGTTTTCCACCCAATTAAACATGCTGGAAATCGCCAGCTATATTGAACATTCTGCTTTTTCATCTGTTCCAATAGTGGTTTCAACAGTCTCCTTCTCATTAATGTTTCCGCCACCAAATCAGCAAAAATCTGTACATTTATTTCTCCATATTTAATTATTGCTCTTCCTTTTATCTTTTTCCAAAACTCATCTTTATCTTGATAATAATGGAACTGAACAATTACATCTCTTGATCTACCTTCTTGTTGAGTTCTTCCAATTCAATATACTCCATCCATTTTAATTGACTCTGTTGTAGATCTATCCATTATACTATTTAATACTTTCACTATTGTTCCCCTCAGATCTTCTCCTTGAGCAAGCTCCGGCAAGCCTCTTATCCTTATGTTGCATCTTTTTTCCTTATTCTCCTGATCTTCCAATTTAAATAGCAGAGTCCTTTGTTCTTTTCTCATTTCTCTTAATTGTTTTTCAAAATTCTGTATAATTTGACCATGTCTTTCTAGTTTTCCTTCCGTCTCTTCCACCCTTGACAACATTTGCCCCAAATCTTTATGTAGCTTTGTCATTTCCTGTTTTATTGATCTTTCAAGTCCTTTGAACATTTCTGCTATTTCCATTTTAGTTGGCAATTGTGAGCTCTGCTCTTGTTCTTCTCAGTTTTCCATATTTAGGTCCTCTTCTATATTTTGACTATTATTAGCTATTCCTATGGATAGTCTGGAATGCTCGCCAATACTATTTTCCATCTCACTTCTTCCACTTGTTGCTGATGTCTTTCTGGGGTTTGTTTTTCCTGTGAGGGTAAAAATTTTTTAATTGAACTTGTTTGGGAGGTTTTGGCCCCCCCCTGCCCTTTGACGCTTTATTTTTCATTTAATCAATTTCAATTTTTATTTTCCTTTCCGGGAATTGGGGAAGTTGTTCTCCCTTTCTTCTAGGGTTTAAGATCTTCCTATGATGTTCTCCTTTAAAGACTTTTTCTTTCTTTCCCCTTTTTCTTTTCCTTTCTTTCCCCTTCCCTCTCTTTTCTTCTTCTCTTAAAGGCATCTACCAGGCTCTCAAATCTTCATGGGTTTTTATCTGTCCTCCTCTCAAGGCCCCTTGGGTAAGCCCCCCCCCCCACAGCTTTTATATCACAGTTTAATTCAAAGTACAGTTTATCAGTCACAGTAGTCACTATAGACAGCAATTGCAGCTTCCACTCACCCTTTTTTCCTCTTTCTTCCTGTACTTTTAATGATGCTGCTTCATATTTTTTTCTTGTGAAGACTCCTGCTTCATTAATACTTCTATGTAATTGAGGACTCCCAGGTTGGGGGGGGGCTCCCCCAGCTGCTCTTGGTCCGATCCTGTAAAGTTATCCTTTATTTTTACTAGGGATGCGCTTGTCCATCAGGGCTAGAGCCAGCGAGCTGCATGTCACCCTCCCTGTCTCGACCTCTCCAATCTCAGGCAGAAGGGGAGAAAACCTTATCAGTCGTGGGAGACAGCCGTGTCCACACTCACAGACGCCGGCCGGCTTCTCCGCTTCCCATTGCTCCCTTGCGGTGTGATGTGACCACCCGGTGTCCTCCACACTCCAACGCCTCTCCTCTCACAGCCGTCTCTGACTCTCGGTTTCCCACTCCGTCTCAGCCTGGCCCCAGACCTCTCACAAACGGGCTTTTGGGACTTGCTTTCAGCCAGGTAAGACTCTGCATTCAGCTCGGTCTCCACCACCTCTGCATAGTCTTTTTCCCGGCAGGACAATGGGAAAGTCCGTTACCCGGGAGCTCTCACATCGAGCTC
The DNA here is from genome assembly GCF_062004578.1 of Staurois parvus. Lineage (NCBI taxonomy): Eukaryota > Metazoa > Chordata > Amphibia > Anura > Ranidae > Staurois > Staurois parvus. The sequence continues at coordinate 29,654,865 of NW_028317821.1, forward strand.
CCGCTCCGTGTCTTAGTCAGACTCCTCACGTGCGTGTCACCAACTTTAAAAGAGATGTCTGGGATATGAAAAAAACAAACATTTATACTCCGCTAGGTGGATACAGCCTCGATCCGATGCTGCATTTGTCCCTCGCTGCCTCTACTTTGAGAACTGAGCGATCAAAGACTGTGGACTGCTCAGTTCTCAGTCTTCAATGAGAAGAAAAAATTAAATAATTTCAATGCTTACTTGCCAAGTTTTCTTTTCTATAATTTCTTGTTTATTAATTTGCAATGTTCCTTTGAACTTGCTGGAAAATTTGACAATTCAGGAGTCAGTGGCCCAGCACCCTTCCTTCATATTATAACTCTCTCCTCTTCTGGGACTCACCTCTTCTGGGAGTGTTTAAATACTCTGTGCTGATCAAACTCCTCTGCCCATCCATATACCTCCTTGATATGGCTTTTGACTTTGTGGAACTTGAGTTGGGAGGTTTCCAGGATTTGGCAAGAGCTTGTTTCTTCATGGTGAAAATTAAAGTTAAGAGTTTGAACCAGTTCAGGATGATGGCATCTGGCTGTTTGTTTCTAGTAGGGGTTTTCAGGTAACTTGCGGCCCAGAATTATGGAAATCAACATCAGCTTTAACACACTGATAGAATACCATGTGCTCAGTACATTTGCAGGGATAGTGTGCAAGGTTTAATTTTATTTCCTTTATTTCAGGAAATCATAATAGGCTAAGCACAGATATTAGAAAAAAACAGAAACGTTACTGTTATGCTAGTCATATGCATCCAATTTGCATCTTCATTTAATTTAATTTTGAGATTGAATTAGAATTTCAGTCGTATTTTAGATTATTTTCCTTAAATGTTGACACACTTTTGCAGTTTTGTCTGATCCTGTCCTAATTACAATCACTTAAAGCTAAACTTGTTTTAGTGGCCAAACTGGTCCAAACAAACTGTTTTCTTCACTACGAGGTGCAGAGGCTATAAGCTGTGTATGAGCTGTATCTAGCCTTGACTGCATACAGTATATAGCGCTGTGTCCCAGCAGATGGATGGGAACTTCCTGTCCCTTTCCAAGAACAGAGTTAAGTCAGGCTGAGCACCACTCTCACTTTGTTTGACATCTTCCTCAGTGAATCAGAGGAAACTTGTATTATTTCATAGAATACAAAGCCTCCTGTGAATGGCTGAGCACTGCTCAGCCTGACTTGATTTTGCTCCGAGAGTGGAACGGGAAGTTCCCGTACTGCTGCCAGAACACATTGCTGTATAATGTATGTGGCAGAGACTACGTACAGTCTATACTGTGCTGACAGCTGCTGCATGTGTTAGTGAAGTAAATAGTTTGTTTGGACTTCAAATTAAAGCTGATCTCTATGTTTTAGTGAACAGTGATCATTTATTTTTTTCATACTTTAAAATGATTCAATGAAACTGGTTTGATTTTACATCACATATTACATCTACAATTAAAACAAATGAATATTTTCCTACCTGTCTGAGTATTGGCCTGGAATGGCTTTGGCTTACAGTTTCTGACAGTGTTGTTTTTAGCTGACTTGGGTAACCCGATAGGGGTCTGTAGCCAGGATAACAATGTAATTGGACTGACTTTAAAAATCTAATTTTTCCATATACAGTTAGGTTCATATATATTTGGACACAGGCACAACTTTAGATGTTTTCAGGTATTTACCAAAACATATTCAAGTTATAGTCATATAATGGATATGCACACTGTCAGGTTTAATTTGAGGGTATGCACATCCACATTGGAAGAAGGGTTTAGGAATTACAGCTCTTAAGAATAGCCATCCCCCCTTTTTCAATGGACCAAAAGTAATTGGACAATTGAACCAAATGCTGTTTCATGGCCAGGTGTGGGCTACTCCCTCGTTATTTCTTCATCATTTAAGCAGGTAAAAGGTCTGGAGTTAATTGTAAGTGTAGTGTTTGCATTTGGAATTTATTGCTGTGAACCTACATCATGTGTTCAAAGGATCTGTCCATGCAAGTGAAACCGGTCATTGTAAGGCTTCAAAAACAAAACAAATCCATCAGAGAGATAGCAGCATCATTAGGAGTGGCCAAGTCAACATTCTTAGAAAAGAAGAATGCACTTGGTGAGTTCAGCAACATAAAAAGGCATGGACATCCACAGAAGACAACAGTGGTGGATAATGCAGGATCCTCTCTATGGTAAAGAAAAACCCATTCACAACATGCAAATGAGTGAAGGACACTCTCCAGGAGGTGGGCATATCATTGTCAAAGTCTACAATGAAGAGAAGACTTCAAGAGAGCAAATACAGAGGGTTCACCACAAGGTGCAAACCATTCATAAGCCTGAAGAATCTTTTGGATTGTATGCCCCTGGAGGGTTAGGGATTAATGTGAATGTACAATATATATATATGTAAAGTGCTGTGTAAATTAACAGAGATATATTAGTACCTGTAATAAATAAGAATAGAAAAGCCAGTTTAGACTTTGCCAAAAAACATCTTTAAAAGCTAGACCAGTTCTGGAAAGGCATTCTTTGGATGGATGAAACTAAGATTAATCTGTACCAGAATGACGGGAAGCAAAAAGTGTGGAGAAGACTTGGAACAGCTCATGATCCAAAGCACACAACGTCATCTGTAATACATGGTGGAGGCAGTGTGATGGAATGGGCATACATGGCTTCCAGTGGCATTGGGTCATTGGTGTTTATTGATGATGTGACAGAAGACAGAAGTAGCCGGATGAATTCTGCAGTGTTTAGAGAGATACTGTCAGCCCAGACTCAGCCAAATGCAGCAAAGTTGATTGAACTGCGCTTCACAGTACAGATGATGATCCAAAACACATTGCAAAAGTAACCCAGGAGTTTTTGAAGGAAAAGAAGTGGAATATTCTGCAATGTCCGAGTCAATCGCCTTATCTCAACCCAATTGAGCATTCATTTCACTTGCTGAAGGCAAAACTAAAGGCAGAAAGACCCACAAACAAAGAACAACTGAAGACAGCTACAGTTAGAGCCTGGCAAAGCATCAGAAAGGAGGAAACCCAGCCTTTGGTAATGTCCATGGGTTCCAGACTTCAGGCAGTCATTGCCAGAAAAGGATTCTCTACAAGATATAAAAAAAAAAACATTTTATTTATGATTATATTCATTTGTCCAATTACATTTGAGCCCTGAAAATGGAGGGACTGTGTATAAAATGGTTGCAGTTCCTAAAATTTGTACTTGATATTTATGTTCAACCCCTTGATTTAAAGCTGAAAGTCTGAACTTCAAATTCATTTGGATTGTTTTGTTTTAATTTATTCTGGTGGCACACAGAGCCAAAAATATAAAAATTGTGCCTGTGTCCAAATATATATGGACCTTACTGTAATTCACATATTCAAGATTAAAGGATAACTGCAGGGATTTTAAAAAAAAAACATACATACACACCTATATGGTTGCAGCATCGCTCTGATACTGCAGCTGTCCCCTGCCGAGTCTAGGACCCAAGAACTGAGTGATGACATGATCGCTGATCAATCAGTTTTTGGTCTTCACTAGGCAGAGAGTCGTGACTGTCAGTCACCGCTTTGTGCTCTGATGGAGCACTGTACTGGGGAGGGGAATGGGAGCAGCTGGCTTGTACAGCTCCCGGTCTGGCATCTGGGTAGATCCTGAGCTAAAAGTTTGGATCCTTCCAGAGTCTGGACCAGCTCTGTGATGTCAGCTGACAGTGGGCTTTAGCATGCTGTTGCCTGAATCTGGGTCACAGGAGTACAGAAGTAATACACTCCTGTGACCCTGCATAGAAGCATGAAAAATTCAGTGGCCATACTTCTCTTCTAAACATTCTTTTTCATGTCTTCTGCTTGTTTGTTCCTCTTTTTTGCCTGTCTAAAGCTGACCATAGATGGTTTGTTTTTCTTTTTTCAGCCAACAGGCCAAACGAACATCACATTCCTCCATCCACACAAACAAGGTGGATGGAGGAATCCCTTCTTGCTCGGACATTGCATACTGACATTGGGACTCTCCTTTATATTCTCATCAAAGTTTGTTGAGCTAGGTGGTGTCATGGCAGGGCCACCCATGGTTTGAATTTCAGCTGATTCACAGGAATTGGTTGAAGTCTGAGCAATTTATGGCTAGCTTAGCCAGCAGCAGGGAAGCTACTCTTGGAATGCGCCCTTCCGCAAGACACACTGTATTATGTATTAGCACATCTGTTTGTTGTTAACAGTGTGGCGTGCTGAAGAGACTAACCTTCTTTTGGCACAGCCTACAACCCCCTGTGTTGGACTGTGGTTCTTGAAGTGCAATGGTCTCACAATGTTATTAGATTCTTTTGCAGTAAGTACCTTTTTACTACAAGACTTTTCCAACCCAAAACATTTACCCAAGTAAACAAAATGGCTATTGGTTGGAAATATGATTTTTGTCACAGATGTAGGACTTTGCACCAATAGACGTGCTGGATTTTCAAGGTTAAAGTTTTTATTATATAATTCCTTTCAGATACATGTTTTTGTGATGAGCGGTTGCTTATATTGTTCCCTTTACGTCCTGCTGAGCTGGCAACTGTAAAATTTTCGAATTCCCATTTCTTTCTGTCTTGGTGACAATATTCTACGTAATATATACATAGACAGCAATCAAAATTTGGTGACAGTCTCAAATCCTTCCCCACTCTATCCAAAACTACAAAAAAATGTTTTGCTATATTGGAAGCACAGTGGCTAAGTAGTTAGCACTTCCACCTAGCAGCACGAGGGTCTTTGGTTTGAATCCCAACCACAGCACTACCTGCATGGTGTTTGCATGTTCACCCTGTGCCTGCGTGGGTTTTCTCCAGGTACTCCAGTTTCCTCCCACACTCCAAAGACATGCTGGAAGGGTAATTGGCTCCTGTGAAAATTGGCCCTAGTATGTGTATGTATGAATGCAAGTTAGGGACCTTAGATTGTAAGCTCCTTGAGGACAGGGACTGATGTGAATGTACAATATATATGTAAAGCGCTGCGTAAATTGATGGCGATATATAAGTACCTGTAATAAATAAATATACATTTTAAGTTTTAGCATAAAAGTGAACCTGCAGTGACCATTTCATAGATCTTGAGATTTATGCATTTGTTGAATGTTATTAGGAACGAAAGCAAGTGCTCAGATATTCTAAGCAACACATCAGCTATGTGGATATTTTCTTTTGCACTCCATAGGCAGTAAAGGTATCATTTCCATTAGTGAGTAATGAGGCATATGCCAGGGAAGGTGCCAGTGATTAATACATCTAGTAGAGAAGAAGGAAGGTCTTGTGCTGGCATGCTTGCTGTCATAAATCTTCTAACTGGCCTTCATGGAAAAAGGAAAAGCAGTGTCACCTCTAGATTAAAAGCAACCATTACTTTGTTATAAAAATAGAGTTCTGCAATGTTTTCAAGTCATAAATCACAGTCATAAGAAAAATACATTTGTCCCTGTAGAAACAGCTGTTTTTATGTAATGAGATTCCTCTTGAAGAGTATAGCTTAATCATTGTTTTAAGTGTTCATAGTCACGTTACTAAAACATTAAACCATGTTTTCAGGAATATACATTGTGTTACTGTGTATCATCATGAGTAATATAACAATGGCATAATGATTCAATGTCCTCATAAGGACTGCCAGTGGTGTGAGCAGCTAGTAGTCCGTTTCCTCTTTGCAGTACTGTATGTGGTATATTCATGTTGTTGTGCTCCTTCCTTCTTTAGGAACAGGATGTGTGCCTGAAAAATGCTGGAACCAGCTTAGGTGTTTTTCCCAGCCATGGATGACGAGGAGTATATTTCAATTATGGAATATTCAATAGAAGATCACAATGACGTATTTAACTTCAATCTCTGCTCACCTATCAATTCAGATATTACAATGGATGAAATGAATATAAAACATGAAGGCAGTGAGTCCAATTTAATCGATTCCAAGTTCATTCTACAAGACATCAAAGTCTCCACAGAAAACAAGTGCAAGAACACAAATCTTACTCCTCCACTTATTACAGTACCTTCTAAAGAGACTGATGTAAGCTACAGTACACCATTCCAATTTGACAGACAAGCACCTGCGAGGATATCCACCTCACCCACTCTGAGGAGACTGAGGAAGAGCACAGTTAGGAACTTCATGTCTTTGCAGGAGTATTTTGATGCATCCAAGTTTCCAGCTCACAAAGAGGAATCTGTCTCGGTAAGTTCATCAGGGCACTTAGAGAAAAATGCAGCCACTATAGCAGCATCTGGCTGTAAAAGTACGCCGGTGTTCTCTTCTCAGGACAATGGCTCTTGTGTATCTCAAAGTTTAAACCACACTAGTGAATTGGGCAAACCTGGTCTCCACACTAATTATACCGATGATGAAAAGTCACCAAATCAAAACTACAATGGAACATCTGCATCTGAAACAAAAAAGGATACCGAAGTGCAACACAGCTGTTCAGAGGTAAGCCATATTTACCATATTGAAGACTTATTCAGAAATACAGCATTAAATATATTTCTCATAGAAGTAGTTTCCTTTGACTAGTTCTCAAATATTCTAAAAACAAAATAATTTTTGACAAAGAACATATATGCACACAGGGTGAGTTTAGGGATATGTACCCGCACCCCCATGGATGCCGTATTACGGTAGAGTGGCTGTGTCCCCATTGACATCAATGAGACTCACTGCATGAGGATGTATGAAGCACCTTGGAATCCCCATGCAGGTAAACAGGGCCCTGTGTGGGCTAATGGTATAGTATGCCCTGTGTAAACAAGGCCTAAGTATGTTCACAAATTTAGACTGAGAATACTAAGCAAATGATACAGCCGTATTTGATTAGGAGTTCTGATCCCCCCTCCCAAAGTGAGTGCTGCTGTACCTGGGGATTATTGAGAGGGTGGTACTGATACTAGGACTTAGGTATCCTGTCACCACCTGCTACTCCTTATACCAGTGGTTGTCAATTTGCAAGGTGTAGGGGTCCCAAGTATGGCCCCAACAACTCACACATTATCTTCAATATATGACAGACGGCTGTCAGATATTCCAGACATGCAAGAGGAGAATATTAGAGACCTGCAACAAGGGTGGTTGTAAAGCACATCACAGGGGATAGTAAGAGACTGGGGGCATGGTGTATAATGCTACTGGGGATCACTGCCATTACAGCCTCTTTACAAATAAATGTTTCCATTACTGGTTGCTGGGGTCTGCAAAGGGCCGCACTTTTTTTTACAAAAATAAATCAACATTTTTAAGTTAATGTGTTGGGCCGCATTCATAGCTGTCTTGGGCCATAGGTTGGACACCCCTGCTTTATACAGATTCCCTGCCAGAGTTTGGTTTAATGAATATAAGGTGGTGAAAGGGTCTATATAAATGTCATACTTGGAATAAATAGAGTATTTCATAGCTGCCTAAAGTTTTGATTTCAATGTGGAAATAAATTAGCTTTGTGTGTGGGCAGGTGAAATCAGAATTTCAACTATGTGTGCTCATTAGATCTTTGCTTAGTTACAGCGTCCCACAGTGTCACTGAGGGTCTCAACAAACAGCCGTTATTACATTCAGCCTGTCTTAATTCCATTTGGGAAATGAATGGGAACACAGGAGCAGAACATTGAGTCCCTGCTGAACTGGGTCATGTTTGCAGGCTGAAAGAAGAATGAAATCACATATCCAACTGTCAATATTCTTAGCAACAAACGCTTGGAAATGCTGGCACTGTATCATTCTCTCATTAACTGTCATGTGTATTTAATGAGTCAGCTTGTGGTTATACAGTAGAGGTCCTTAAATCTAGTAATTTCTGGCACTATGTTCAATTTATGCTAGGTTCATTGTTAAACAAAGTCACACTGGCATCAAAGCAAACAAATCTTTGGTTACACAAGAAGAATGGAAGCGCAGACTTCTATTGAAATTCGACCAGTTCTGAAAGCTATGCATATGATACACTTATGTGTCTGAGCTTAGAGCTTAGTTCACTAACATCTAATGACACATAAAAGCAAGCTGAGTGGTCATTACTAGAGATGAGCGAAGAAATGAAAAATTCGATTCGACTGATTCGGCGAATTCGTGGACAATATTCGATTCGAGTCGAATAAATTCGCTGTGAATTTAACTTAAAAAAGGGTGTTTCTAGGCTTCAGAGAGACTTAATATTAGTGCAGAACACTGTACCTTTAATTTAAATGCCCTTGGAGTCTGCTGGGGAAGAGAAATAATACTGTCAGTCAGTATGACATGCAGATGAGTGCCGTCGATCTTAGAATCACCGCACACTTCACTCATTTGGGCAGTCACGGGGCCAAAACCAGAGTGTGGAGCCACAGTGTGGCGGTGGAGGCAGCAGCAATGGGAGGCCATACAGCACCCTATGACAAAAATGGAAACCACCAGCAGTGTGAGGAGACCTGAAAGTGGCACATGGCAGAGTGTGGCGATAGAGACAGCAGCAATGGGAGGCCGTACAGGGACCCATGACACACTCTGGACCTGGCAGCAGCATGAGGAGGCGGTACAGGGGCCCATGACAGATTACGGGCCTGGCAGCAGCATGAGGAGTCGGTACAGGGGCCCATGGCAGATTACGGGCCTGGCAGCAGCAATGGGAGGCCGTACAGGGACCCATGACACACTCTGGACCTGGCAGCAGCATGGGGAGGCGGTACAGGGGCCCATGACAGATTACGGGCCTGGCAGCAGCATGAGGAGTCGGTACGGGGGCCCATGACACACTCTGGACCTGGCAGCAGCATGAGGAGGCGGTACAGGGGCGCATGACAGATTACGAGCCTGGCAGCAGCAACTTGGACAGGAGGACGTTCAGCTTCTGCACCGTCGGGTGCGTGCTCGCAAACTGTTGTCTCTTGGAAACGGATTCCAAGAAAGACTGCTGACGGAATCCGTGAAGAGGAGTAGCAGGAGAAGGAGCATCTGAACGAGCGGAATATGCCAACAAGCGACAACAGTGGCCCATGACAGATTACGGGCCTGGCAGCAGCATGAGGAGTCGGTACGGGGGCCCATGGCAGATTACGGGCCTGGCAGCAGCTATGGGAGGCCCGTAATCTGCCAGCACCCTATGACAAAAAATGGAACCCACCAGCAGTGTGAGGAGACCTGAAAGTGGCACATGGCAGAGTGTGGCGATGGAGACAGCAGCAATGGGAGGCCGTACAGGGACCCATGAGAGACTCTGGACCTGGCAGCAGCATGAGGAGGCGGTATAGGGGCCCATGGCAGATTAGGGGCCTGGCAGCAGCTATGGGAGGCCCGTAATCTGCCAGCACCCTATGACAAAAAATGGAACACACCAGCAGTGTGAGGAGACCTGAAAGTGGCACATGGCAGAGTGTGGCGATGGAGGCAGCAGCAATGGGAGGCCGTACAGGGACCCATGAGAGACTCTGGACTTGGCAGCAGCATGAGGAGGCGGTATAGGGGCCCATGGCAGATTAGGGGCCTGGCAGCAGCTATGGGAGGCCCGTAATCTGCCAGCACCCTATGACAAAAAATGGAACACACCAGCAGTGTGAGGAGACCTGAAAGTGGCACATGTTTGGGGCATGATTCATGGCGGATTTAGTCAGTTGTGTCAGGAACTGGTGGTTTGAAATCCAGACTAATCCACGCCTGATTCATTTTCACAAACGTGAGTCTCTCCACACTTTGGGTGGACAGTCGTGTCCTCCGCGGAGTTGCAATACCTCCTGCCGCACTAAACACGCGCTCCGATGCCACGCTACTGGCCGGGCATGACAGCCTTTCAAGGGCAAATTCAGCTAGTTGGGGCCAAAGGTCAAGTTTCGTTGCCCAGTAGTCAAGGGGATTGTCTACCTCGGTTGGCAGGGTGCTGTCCAAGTAGGCCTAAGCCTGTTGTTTGAGGTCCTGCTCCAGGTCCACCTGATGCTGCTGCTGCTGCTGCGGCTGGTTAGTAGTTTCCTCACTGCGCTGGTGAAGAAAGCTACTCATCATCGACTGCAGACTGAGGCAGCCGCTGCTGGTGGAGCTGCCACTGCTCCTACCACCCCACCCCTCCCCTGCTGCCATGGCAGCGGAACACGAGCGCACAGGGCCCACAGTGTCTGAGGATGGACGTTGGCGCAGACAGGCAGAGACCAGCTGACTACATAGGTGTTTTTTATAGTACGTTATTTTGGCCTCCCTCTCAGCAGGTGTGAAAAAGGCCACCATTTTTGAACGGTAGCGAGGGTCCAACAAGGTGGACAGCCAAAAGTCATCCCTCTGTCTGATGGTTATTATTCGGCTGTCGCTACGCAAGCAACCGAGCATGCTATGGGCCATTTGTGCCAAGGAATGCGAGGGACTCCCTGCCTCCATCTCCACAGCATACTGCCACGGTGCGTCTAGGTCCTCTGTCTCCTCTTCCTCCTCCTCTACCAGATGCTCCTGCTCCTCCACTCCTGTCCGCTGAGTGGAAAAACCACCCATTTCACTCAATAATTCCTGAGCACCAATGTCCTCCTCTACCTCCTCCTCTTCTTCCAGTCCTGCCCCCACAGGGGCCATGTGGCGTTGAGATCTGTGCGCCACGTCTACCGCACCCTGACCAGCCATTGTTAACAGCATTTGTTCCAGGACGTGCAACAGAGGAATGACGTCGTTCATCCCATAGTCCTGCCGACTCACGAATAGCGTGGCCTCCTCAAAGGGCCTGAGCAAGCGCAGGTGTCACGCATGAGCTGCCAATGGCTGACATCTAAGTTACACAGGGAGTACCTTTATCTGCTTTTAACATCAGGAAATCTGTGATGGCCTTTTGCTGTTCGTAAAGGCGGTCTAACATATGTAGGGTTGAATTCCACCTTGTTGCAACGTCACAGCATGAGGAGTCGGTATAGGGGCCCATGGCAGATTAGGGGCCTGGCAGCAGTTATGGGAGGCCCATAATCTGCCAGCACCCTATGACAAAAAATGGAACACACCAGCAGTGTGAGGAGACCTGAAAGTGGCACATGGCAGAGTGTGGCGATGGAGACAGCAGCAATGGGAGGCCGTACAGGGACCCATGAGAGACTCTGGACCTGGCAGCAGCATGAGGAGGCGGTATATAGGGGCCTACGGCAGATTAGGGGCCTGGCAGCAGCTATAGGAGGCCCGTAATCTGCCAGCACCCTATGTCAAAAAATTCAACACACCAGCAGTGTGTGAGGAGACCTGAAAGTGGCACATGGCAGAGTGTGGCGATGGAGACAGCAGCAATGGGAGGCCGTACAGGGACCCATGACAGACTCTGGACTTGGCAGCAGCATGAGGAGGCGGTATATAGGGGCTTATGGCAGATTAGGGGCCTGGCAGCAGCTATAGGAGGCCCGTAATCTGCCAGCACCCTATGTCAAAAAATTCAACACACCAGCAGTGTGAGGAGACCTGAAAGTGGCACATGGCAGAGTGTGGCGATGGAGACAGCAGCAATGGGAGGCCGTACAGGGACCCATGACAGACTCTGAACTTGGCAGCAGCATGAGGAGGCGGTATATAGGGGCCCATGGCAGATTAGGGGCCTGGCAGCAGCTATAGGAGGCCCGTAATCTGCCAGCACCCTATGTCAAAAAATTCAACACACCAGCAGTGTGAGGAGACCTGAAAGTGGCACATGGCAGAGTGTGGCGATGGAGACAGCAGCAATGGGAGGCCGTACAGGGACCCATGACAGACTCTGGACTTGGCAGCAGCATGAGGAGGCGGTATATAGGGGCCCATGGCAGATTAGGGGCCTGGCAGCAGCTATGGGAGGCCCGTAATCTGCCAGCACCCTATGTCAAAAAATTCTACACACCAGCAGTGTGTGAGGAGACCTGAAAGTGGCACATGGCAGAGTGTGGCGATGGAGACAGCAGCAATGGGAGGCCGTACAGGGACCCATGACAGACTCTGGACTTGGCAGCAGCATGAGGAGGCGGTATATAGGGGCCCATGGCAGATTAGGGGCCTGGCAGCAGCTATGGGAGGCCCGTAATCTGCCAGCACCCTATGTCAAAAAATTCAACACACCAGCAGTGTGTGAGGAGACCTGAAAGTGGCACATGGCAGAGTGTGGCGATGGAGAAAGCAGCAATGGGAGGCCGTACAGGGACCCATGAGAGACTCTGGACCTGGCAGCAGCATGAGGAGGCGGTATATAGGGGCCTATGGCAGATTAGGGGCCTGGCAGCAGCTATGTGAGGCCCGTAATCTGCCTGCACCCTATGTCAAAAAATTAAACACACCAGCAGTGTGAAGAGACCTGAAAGTGGCACATGGCAGAGTGTGGCGATGGAGACAGCAGCAATGGGAGGCCGTACAGGGACCATGACAGACTCTGGACTTGGCAGCAGCATGAGGAGGCGGTATATAGGGGCCCATGGCAGATTAGGGGCCTGGCAGCAGCTATGTGAGGCCCGTAATCTGCCTGCACCCTATGTCAAAAAATTTAACACACCAGCAGTGTGAAGAGACCTGAAAGTGGCACATGGCAGCAGAGTGTGGCGATGGAGACAGCAGCAATGGGAGGCCGTACAGGGACCATGACAGACTCTGGACTTGGCAGCAGCATGAGGAGGCGGTATATAGGGGCCCATGGCAGATTAGGGGCCTGGCAGCAGCTATGTGAGGCCCGTAATCTGCCTGCACCCTATGTCAAAAAATTAAACACACCAGCAGTGTGAAGAGACCTGAAAGTGGCACATGGCATGAGAGACTCTGGACCTGGCAGCAGCAGGAGGAGGCGGTATAGGGGCCCATGGCTGATTAGGGGCCTGGCAGCAGCTATGTGAGGCCCGTTATCTTGCAGCACCCTATGTCAAAAAATTTAACACACCAGCAGTGTGAAGAGACCTGAAAGTGGCACATGGCAGCAGAGTGTGGCGATGGAGACAGCAGCAATGGGAGGCCGTACAGGGACCCATGAGAGACTCTGGACCTGGCAGCAGCAGGAGGAGGTGGTATATAGGGGCCCATGGCAGATTAGGGGCCTGGCAGCAGCTATGTGAGGCCCGTAATCTGCCTGCACCCTATGTCAAAAAATTTAACACACCAGCAGTGTGAAGAGACCTGAAAGTGGCACATGGCAGCAGAGTGTGGCGATGGAGACAGCAGCAATGGGAGGCCGTACAGGGACCATGACAGACTCTGGACTTGGCAGCAGCATGAGGAGGCGGTATATAGGGGCCTATGGCAGATTAGGGGCCTGGCAGCAGCTATGTGAGGCCCGTAATCTGCCTGCACCCTATGTCAAAAAATTTAACACACCAGCAGTGTGAAGAGACCTGAAAGTGGCACATGGCAGCAGAGTGTGGCGATGGAGACAGCAGCAATGGGAGGCCGTACAGGGACCATGACAGACTCTGGACTTGGCAGCAGCATGAGGAGGCGGTATATAGGGGCCCATGGCAGATTAGGGGCCTGGCAGCAGCTATGTGAGGCCCGTAATCTGCCTGCACCCTATGTCAAAAAATTTAACACACCAGCAGTGTGAAGAGACCTGAAAGTGGCACATGGCAGCAGAGTGTGGCGATGGAGACAGCAGCAATGGGAGGCCGTACAGGGACCATGACAGACTCTGGACTTGGCAGCAGCATGAGGAGGCGGTATATAGGGGCCCATGGCAGATTAGGGGCCTGGCAGCAGCTATGTGAGGCCCGTAATCTGCCTGCACCCTATGTCAAAAAATTAAACACACCAGCAGTGTGAAGAGACCTGAAAGTGGCACATGGCATGAGAGACTCTGGACCTGGCAGCAGCAGGAGGAGGCGGTATAGGGGCCCATGGCTGATTAGGGGCCTGGCAGCAGCTATGTGAGGCCCGTTATCTTGCAGCACCCTATGTCAAAAAATTTAACACACCAGCAGTGTGAAGAGACCTGAAAGTGGCACATGGCAGCAGAGTGTGGCGATGGAGACAGCAGCAATGGGAGGCCGTACAGGGACCATGACAGACTCTGGACTTGGCAGCAGCATGAGGAGGCGGTATATAGGGGCCTATGGCAGATTAGGGGCCTGGCAGCAGCTATGTGAGGCCCGTAATCTGCCTGCACCCTATGTCAAAAAATTTAACACACCAGCAGTGTGAAGAGACCTGAAAGTGGCACATGGCAGCAGAGTGTGGCGATGGAGACAGCAGCAATGGGAGGCCGTACAGGGACCATGACAGACTCTGGACTTGGCAGCAGCATGAGGAGGCGGTATATAGGGGCCCATGGCAGATTAGGGGCCTGGCAGCAGCTATGTGAGGCCCGTAATCTGCCTGCACCCTATGTCAAAAAATTTAACACACCAGCAGTGTGAAGAGACCTGAAAGTGGCACATGGCAGCAGAGTGTGGCGATGGAGACAGCAGCAATGGGAGGCCGTACAGGGACCATGACAGACTCTGGACTTGGCAGCAGCATGAGGAGGCGGTATATAGGGGCCCATGGCAGATTAGGGGCCTGGCAGCAGCTATGTGAGGCCCGTAATCTGCCTGCACCCTATGTCAAAAAATTAAACACACCAGCAGTGTGAAGAGACCTGAAAGTGGCACATGGCATGAGAGACTCTGGACCTGGCAGCAGCAGGAGGAGGCGGTATAGGGGCCCATGGCTGATTAGGGGCCTGGCAGCAGCTATGTGAGGCCCGTTATCTTGCAGCACCCTATGTCAAAAAATTTAACACACCAGCAGTGTGAAGAGACCTGAAAGTGGCACATGGCAGCAGAGTGTGGCGATGGAGACAGCAGCAATGGGAGGCCGTACAGGGACCATGACAGACTCTGGACTTGGCAGCAGCATGAGGAGGCGGTATATAGGGGCCTATGGCAGATTAGGGGCCTGGCAGCAGCTATGTGAGGCCCGTAATCTGCCTGCACCCTATGTCAAAAAATTTAACACACCAGCAGTGTGAAGAGACCTGAAAGTGGCACATGGCAGCAGAGTGTGGCGATGGAGACAGCAGCAATGGGAGGCCGTACAGGGACCATGACAGACTCTGGACTTGGCAGCAGCATGAGGAGGCGGTATATAGGGGCCCATGGCAGATTAGGGGCCTGGCAGCAGCTATGTGAGGCCCGTAATCTGCCTGCACCCTATGTCAAAAAATTTAACACACCAGCAGTGTGAAGAGACCTGAAAGTGGCACATGGCAGCAGAGTGTGGCGATGGAGACAGCAGCAATGGGAGGCCGTACAGGGACCATGACAGACTCTGGACTTGGCAGCAGCATGAGGAGGCGGTATATAGGGGCCCATGGCAGATTAGGGGCCTGGCAGCAGCTATGTGAGGCCCGTAATCTGCCTGCACCCTATGTCAAAAAATTAAACACACCAGCAGTGTGAAGAGACCTGAAAGTGGCACATGGCAGAGTGTGGCGATGGAGACAGCAGCAATGGGAGGCCGTACAGGGACCATGACAGACTCTGGACTTGGCAGCAGCATGAGGAGGCGGTATATAGGGGCCCATGGCAGATTAGGGGCCTGGCAGCAGCTATGTGAGGCCCGTAATCTGCCTGCACCCTATGTCAAAAAATTTAACACACCAGCAGTGTGAAGAGACCTGAAAGTGGCACATGGCAGCAGAGTGTGGCGATGGAGACAGCAGCAATGGGAGGCCGTACAGGGACCATGACAGACTCTGGACTTGGCAGCAGCATGAGGAGGCGGTATATAGGGGCCCATGGCAGATTAGGGGCCTGGCAGCAGCTATGTGAGGCCCGTAATCTGCCTGCACCCTATGTCAAAAAATTAAACACACCAGCAGTGTGAAGAGACCTGAAAGTGGCACATGGCAGAGTGTGGCGATGGAGACAGCAGCAATGGGAGGCCGTACAGGGACCATGACAGACTCTGGACTTGGCAGCAGCATGAGGAGGCGGTATATAGGGGCCCATGGCAGATTAGGG
Source organism: Staurois parvus (assembly GCF_062004578.1). NCBI lineage: Eukaryota > Metazoa > Chordata > Amphibia > Anura > Ranidae > Staurois > Staurois parvus. The sequence continues at coordinate 29,670,759 of NW_028317821.1, forward strand.
GCCTGGCAGCAGCTATGTGAGGCCCGTAATCTGCCTGCACCCTATGTCAAAAAATTTAACACACCAGCAGTGTGAAGAGACCTGAAAGTGGCACATGGCAGCAGAGTGTGGCGATGGAGACAGCAGCAATGGGAGGCCGTACAGGGACCATGACAGACTCTGGACTTGGCAGCAGCATGAGGAGGCGGTATATAGGGGCCCATGGCAGATTAGGGGCCTGGCAGCAGCTATGTGAGGCCCGTAATCTGCCTGCACCCTATGTCAAAAAATTTAACACACCAGCAGTGTGAAGAGACCTGAAAGTGGCACATGGCAGCAGAGTGTGGCGATGGAGACAGCAGCAATGGGAGGCCGTACAGGGACCATGACAGACTCTGGACTTGGCAGCAGCATGAGGAGGCGGTATATAGGGGCCCATGGCAGATTAGGGGCCTGGCAGCAGCTATGTGAGGCCCGTAATCTGCCTGCACCCTATGTCAAAAAATTAAACACACCAGCAGTGTGAAGAGACCTGAAAGTGGCACATGGCAGCAGAGTGTGGCGATGGAGACAGCAGCAATGGGAGGCCGTACAGGGACCATGACAGACTCTGGACTTGGCAGCAGCATGAGGAGGCGGTATATAGGGGCCCATGGCAGATTAGGGGCCTGGCAGCAGCTATGTGAGGCCCGTAATCTGCCTGCACCCTATGTCAAAAAATTTAACACACCAGCAGTGTGAAGAGACCTGAAAGTGGCACATGGCAGAGTGTGGCGATGGAGACAGCAGCAATGGGAGGCCGTACAGGGACCATGACAGACTCTGGACTTGGCAGCAGCATGAGGAGGCGGTATATAGGGGCCCATGGCAGATTAGGGGCCTGGCAGCAGCTATGTGAGGCCCGTAATCTGCCTGCACCCTATGTCAAAAAATTTAACACACCAGCAGTGTGAAGAGACCTGAAAGTGGCACATGGCAGCAGAGTGTGGCGATGGAGACAGCAGCAATGGGAGGCCGTACAGGGACCATGACAGACTCTGGACTTGGCAGCAGCATGAGGAGGCGGTATATAGGGGCCCATGGCAGATTAGGGGCCTGGCAGCAGCTATGTGAGGCCCGTAATCTGCCTGCACCCTATGTCAAAAAATTTAACACACCAGCAGTGTGAAGAGACCTGAAAGTGGCACATGGCAGCAGAGTGTGGCGATGGAGACAGCAGCAATGGGAGGCCGTACAGGGACCATGACAGACTCTGGACTTGGCAGCAGCATGAGGAGGCGGTATATAGGGGCCCATGGCAGATTAGGGGCCTGGCAGCAGCTATGTGAGGCCCGTAATCTGCCTGCACCCTATGTCAAAAAATTAAACACACCAGCAGTGTGAAGAGACCTGAAAGTGGCACATGGCAGCAGAGTGTGGCGATGGAGACAGCAGCAATGGGAGGCCGTACAGGGACCATGACAGACTCTGGACTTGGCAGCAGCATGAGGAGGCGGTATATAGGGGCCCATGGCAGATTAGGGGCCTGGCAGCAGCTATGTGAGGCCCGTAATCTGCCTGCACCCTATGTCAAAAAATTTAACACACCAGCAGTGTGAAGAGACCTGAAAGTGGCACATGGCAGCAGAGTGTGGCGATGGAGACAGCAGCAATGGGAGGCCGTACAGGGACCATGACAGACTCTGGACTTGGCAGCAGCATGAGGAGGCGGTATATAGGGGCCCATGGCAGATTAGGGGCCTGGCAGCAGCTATGTGAGGCCCGTAATCTGCCTGCACCCTATGTCAAAAAATTTAACACACCAGCAGTGTGAAGAGACCTGAAAGTGGCACATGGCAGCAGAGTGTGGCGATGGAGAAAGCAGCAATGGGAGGCCGTACAGGGACCCATGAGAGACTCTGGACCTGGCAGCAGCATGAGGAGGCGGTATATAGGGGCCTATGGCAGATTAGGGGCCTGGCAGCAGCTATGTGAGGCCCGTAATCTGCCTGCACCCTATGTCAAAAAATTTAACACACCAGCAGTGTGAAGAGACCTGAAAGTGGCACATGGCATGAGAGACTCTGGACCTGGCAGCAGCAGGAGGAGGCGGTATAGGGGCCCATGGCTGATTAGGGGCCTGGCAGCAGCTATGTGAGGCCCGTTATCTTGCAGCACCCTATGTCAAAAAATTTAACACACCAGCAGTGTGAAGAGACCTGAAAGTGGCACATGGCAGCAGAGTGTGGCGATGGAGACAGCAGCAATGGGAGGCCGTACAGGGACCCATGAGAGACTCTGGACCTGGCAGCAGCAGGAGGAGGTGGTATATAGGGGCCCATGGCAGATTAGGGGCCTGGCAGCAGCTATGTGAGGCCCGTAATCTGCCTGCACCCTATGTCAAAAAATTTAACACACCAGCAGTGTGAAGAGACCTGAAAGTGGCACATGGCAGCAGAGTGTGGCGATGGAGACAGCAGCAATGGGAGGCCGTACAGGGACCCATGAGAGACTCTGGACCTGGCAGCAGCAGGAGGAGGTGGTATATAGGGGCCTATGGCAGATTAGGGGCCTGGCAGCAGCTATAGGAGGCCCGTAATCTGCCAGCACCCTATGTCAAAAAATTCAACACACCAGCAGTGTGAGGAGACCTGAAAGTGGCACATGTTTGAGGCATGATTCATGGCGGATTTAGTCAGTTGTGTCAGGAACTGGTGGTTTGAAATCCAGACTAATCCACGCCTGATTCATTTTCACAAACGTGAGTCTCTCCACACTTTGGGTGGACAGTCGTGTCCTCCGCGGAGTTACAATACCTCCTGCCGCACTAAACACGCGCTCCGATGCCACGCTACTGGCCGGGCATGACAGCCTTTCAAGGGCAAATTCAGCTAGTTGGGGCCAAAGGTCAAGTTTCGTTGCCCAGTAGTCAAGGGGATTGTCTACCTCGGTTGGCAGGGTGCTGTCCAAGTAGGCCCAAGCCTGTTGTTTGAGCTCCTGCTCCAGGTCCACCTGATGCTGCTGCTGCTGCTGCGGCTGGTTAGTAGTTTCCTCACTGCGCTGGTGAAGAAAGCTACTCATCATCGACTGCAGACTGAGGCAGCCGCTGCTGGTGGAGCTGCCACTGCTCCTACCACCCCACCCCTCCCCTGCTGCCATGCCAGCGGAACGCGAGCGCACAGGGCCCACAGTGTCTGAGGATGGACGATGGCGCACAAAGGCAGAGACCAACTGACTACATAGGTGGTTTTTATAGTACGTAATTTTGGCCTCCCTCTCAGCAGGTGTGAAAAAGGCCACCATTTTGGACCGGTAGCGAGGGTCCAACAAGGTGGACAGCCAAAAGTCATCCCTCTGTCTGATGGTTATTATTCGGCTGTCGCTACGCAAGCAACCGAGCATGCTATGGGCCATTTGTGCCAAGGAATGCGAGGGACTCCCTGCCTCCATCTCCACAGCATACTGCCACGGTGCGTCTGGGTCCTCTGTCTCCTCCTCCTCCTCCTCTACCAGATGCTCCTGCTCCTCCACTCCTGTCCGCTGAGTGGAAAAACCACCCATTTCACTCAATAATTCCTGAGCACAAATGTCCTCCTCTACCTCCTCCTCTTCTTCCTGTCCTGCCCCCACAGGGGTCATGTGGCGTTGAGATCTGTGCGCCACGTCTACCGCACCCTGACCAGCCATTGTTAACAGCATTTGTTCCAGGACGTGCAACAGAGGAATGACGTCGTTCATCCCATAGTCCTGCCGACTCACGAATAGCGTGGCCTCCTCAAAGGGCCTGAGCAAGCGGCAGGTGTCACGCATGAGCTGCCAATGGCTGACATCTAAGTTACACAGGGGAGTACCTTTATCCGCTTGTAACATCAGGAAATCGGTGATGGCCTTTCGCTGCTCGTAAAGGCGGTCTAACATGTGTAGGGTTGAATTCCACCTTGTTGCAACGTCGCAGATCAGGCGATGCTGTGGAATTCCGTTCTGCCGCTGCAGCTCAATGAGGGTGTTCTTTGCGGTGTAGGAATGGCTGAAATGCATGCACAGTTTACGTGACATTTTAAGGATGTCTTGCAGTGGGATGGTGGATTTTAGGAACCGCTTGACAACCAGATTGAACACGTGAGCCATGCATGGCGCATGGCACAACCTTCCTTGACGCAGAGCAGACACCATGTTCTTTCCGTTGTCAGTCAACATGGTTCCGATTTTTAGTTTGCGCGGAGACAGCCATCTGTCGATTTCTCTGTTCATTACACTCAGCAGTTCCTCCCCTGTGTGACTACGTTCGCCAAGGCATACCAGGTGCAGCACAGCGTGACACCGTTGCGCCCTGCACATGTGATATGCCGGTCGGGTAATGGGACTTGGCACGGGGGTGGCGGCTGAGGACACGGCGGAAAAAGAGGTGGTAGAGGCGGACATGCTTGCTGGACCAAGGACGTGCAAACGTGGAGGCAAAAGCGTCGTGACCTGTCCAAGTTGCTGGTGCGGCTGTGCCGGCACCACGTTCACCCAGTGGGCCGTAAATGACATGTACTGTCCCTGACCGTAGTTACAGCTCCACACGTCGGCGCTGCCGTGCACTTTGGCAGAGACCGACATGCTCAAAGACTGGCCCACCATCTCTTCTACATGTGAATGCAGGGCTGGCACTGCCTTTTGGGCAAAGAAATGACGGCTTGGCACTCTCCACCGCGGCGCGGCACAAGCCATCATTTCTCGGAAAGGTGCTGAGTCCACCAGTTGGAAAGGGAGGGACTGCAGCACCAGCAACTTGGACAGGAGGACGTTCAGCTTTTGCACCGTCGGGTGCGTGCTCGCAAACTGTTGTCTCTTGGATACGGATTCCAAGAAAGACTGTTGACGGAATCCGAGAAGAGGAGTAGCAGGAGAAGGAGCATCTGAACGAGCGGAAGATGCCAATGAGCGACAACTCCCCTCAGCAGAGGTGTTGGAGCCTTGACTGGCTGATAGAGGGCGATTGACGACGTCGGGTGACGGAGCAAGTAACGGAGCGGGTGATGGAGCGGGGGCTGGGGCAGGCAGAACCGCCGTATGTTTATCACGGTTTTCCCAGGCCACCGAATGGTGACGCTGCATATGCTGACGCAACGCTGTAGTCCCAACATGGGCCCCCTGGCCACGCTTGCATTTCTGGCCACATAGTCGACATACGGCTACATTTACTTCCTCGGGCGGCTTGAGGAAAAATTGCCACACCACCGAGTAGGAAACTTTGCCCCCGCTACTCTTCACTGGCTGACTGCTACTTCCTCCGTGCGCACCGGCACCACTACTGGCCGTGGTGGTAGGCTGCAGTGGAGCTGGTGCTCTACTCCGTGGACGTTTGGCTCCACTGACACTGATGCGACCCTGCTGCTGTCTCCTGGGCAACCCACCGACTGTTTTGCTCGCTGCCAAGCTGCCACCCTCTTCTCCTGATGATGCGGAAGAAATTGCCTGATGACGACGAGGCTGCCAAGTGCGATCAACCTCCTCATCATCAAGTAGGGTCTCCGCCTCACTACTAGCCCCCTCGGCTGCGTCTGGGTCAGGAGACAGACCTGTCTCTAGACCGGCTACCGAGCCACTCTCCTCGCCAGTACTTGTTCGCTTGGCTGCTGAAAAGGCCGATGTCTCCCCCCGTTCCTGACCGCCCTCTGTTAGCTCTTCCTCACTGTACAGTGGGGCTGAGCCCACAGCATGCGATACTTCGCTTGGTGAGGGAACAGCAAAGGACAGGGGCAGGTAGAGGACACGTGATTTCAGTGGGCTTGGTCCCGGGCCATGCCAACTAACGGTTGTGTCTGACGTACCCACCGACCGTTGGCTGTAGGTGTCAGAGGTGACCTGGGAAGAGGAAGACGACCGAGCCAACCAATCAATGACGGCAGGGTTGTCGGTGGAGACACGACCGCTGGATGACACCGGGAGCACTGGCCTCTGGCTGCGAATACTGCTGCCTCGACCCCTTCCTCTGCTGCCACGTCTGCTCGCTCCTAAAACATTGCCTCCTCTGCCACTCCTCTGCATGTTGTCTGACATACTATTTAATTCAACGATTAGGTGTCCCTGAGTAACAATTCTCTGGCACTCAGTAACAATTCTGTCTGTCCCTGAGTATGAATTCTGTGGCCCTGAGTAACAATTCTGTGTCTGTGCGAGTAACAATTCTGTGTCTGTGCGAGTAACAATTCTGTGTCTGTGCAAGTAACAATTTTGTGTCTGTGCGAGTAACAATTCTCTGGCACTCAGTAACAATTCTGTCTGTCCCTGAGTAACAATTCTCTGGCACTCAGTAACAATTCTGTCTGTCCCTGAGTAACAATTCTCTGGCACTCAGTAACAATTCTGTCTGTCCCTGAGTAACAATTCTCTGGCACTCAGTAACAATTCTGTCTGTCCCTGAGTATGAATTCTGTGGCCCTGAGTAACAATTCTGTGTCTGCGCGAGTAACAATTCTGTGTCTGTGCAAGTAACAATTTTGTGTCTGTGCAAGTAACAATTTTGTGTCTGTGCGAGTAACAATTCTCTGGCACTCAGTAACAATTCTGTCTGTCCCTGAGTAACAATTCTCTGGCACTCAGTAACAATTCTGTCTGTCCCTGAGTAACAATTCTCTGGCACTCAGTAACAATTCTGTCTGTCCCTGAGTAACAATTCTCTGGCACTCAGTAACAATTGTGTGTCTGTGCAAGTAACAATTCTGTGTCTGTGCAAGTAACAATTTTGTGTCTGTGAGAGTAACAATTCTCTGGCACTCAGTAACAATTCTGTCTGTCCCTGAGTAACAATTCTCTGGCACTCAGTAACAATTCTGTCTGTCCCTGAGTATGAATTCTGTGGCCCTGAGTAACAATTCTGTCTCTGTGCGAGTAACAATTCTGTGTCTGTGCAAGTAACAATTTTGTGTCTGTGAGAGTAACAATTCTCTGGCACTCAGTAACAATTCTGTCTGTCCCTGAGTAACAATTCTCTGGCACTCAGTAACAATTCTGTCTTCCCTGAGTAACAATTCTCTGGCACTCAGTAACAATTCTGTCTGTCCCTGAGTATGAATTCTGTGGCCCTGAGTAACAATTCTGTCTCTGTGCGAGTAACAATTCTGTGTCTGTGCAAGTAACAATTTTGTGTCTGTGAGAGTAACAATTCTCTGGCACTCAGTAACAATTCTGTCTGTCCCTGAGTAACAATTCTCTGGCACTCAGTAACAATTCTGTCTGTCCCTGAGTATGAATTCTGTGGCCCTGAGTAACAATTGTGTGTCTGTGCAAGTAACAATTCTGTGTCTGTGCAAGTAACAATTTTGTGTCTGTGAGAGTAACAATTCTCTGGCACTCAGTAACAATTCTGTCTGTCCCTGAGTAACAATTCTCTGGCACTCAGTAACAATTCTGTCTGTCCCTGAGTAACAATTCTGTCTGTCCCTGAGTATGAATTCTGTGGCCCTGAGTAAGAATTCTCTGGCACTCAGTAACAATTCTGTCTGTCCCTGAGTATGAATTCTGTGGCCCTGAGTAACAATTGTGTGTCTGTGCAAGTAACAATTCTGTGTCTGTGCAAGTAACAATTTTGTGTCTGTGAGAGTAACAATTCTCTGGCACTCAGTAACAATTCTGTCTGTCCCTGAGTAACAATTCTCTGGCACTCAGTAACAATTCTGTCTGTCCCTGAGTATGAATTCTGTGGCCCTGAGTAACAATTCTGTCTCTGTGCGAGTAACAATTCTGTGTCTGTGCAAGTAACAATTTTGTGTCTGTGAGAGTAACAATTCTCTGGCACTCAGTAACAATTCTGTCTGTCCCTGAGTAAGAATTCTCTGGCACTCAGTAACAATTCTGTCTGTCCCTGAGTAACAATTCTCTGGCACTCAGTAACAATTCTGTCTGTCCCTGAGTAACAATTCTGTCTGTCCCTGAGTATGAATTCTGTGGCCCTGAGTAAGAATTCTCTGGCACTCAGTAACAATTCTGTCTGTCCCTGAGTATGAATTCTGTGGCCCTGAGTAACAATTGTGTGTCTGTGCAAGTAACAATTCTGTGTCTGTGCAAGTAACAATTTTGTGTCTGTGAGAGTAACAATTCTCTGGCACTCAGTAACAATTCTGTCTGTCCCTGAGTAACAATTCTCTGGCACTCAGTAACAATTCTGTCTGTCCCTGAGTAACAATTCTCTGGCACTCAGTAACAATTCTGTCTGTCCCTGAGTAACAATTCTCTGGCACTCAGTAACAATTCTGTCTGTCCCTGAGTAACAATTCTGTCTGTCCCTGAGAATGAATTCTGTGGCCCTGAGTAAGAATTCTCTGGCACTCAGTAACAATTCTGTCTGTCCCTGAGTAACAATTCTCTGGCACTCAGTAACAATTCTGTCTGTCCCTGAGTATGAATTCTGTGGCCCTGAGTAACAATTGTGTGTCTGTGCAAGTAACAATTCTGTGTCTGTGCAAGTAACAATTTTGTGTCTGTGAGAGTAACAATTCTCTGGCACTCAGTAACAATTCTGTCTGTCCCTGAGTAACAATTCTCTGGCACTCAGTAACAATTCTGTCTGTCCCTGAGTAACAATTCTGTCTGTCCCTGAGTATGAATTCTGTGGCCCTGAGTAAGAATTCTCTGGCACTCAGTAACAATTCTGTCTGTCCCTGAGTATGAATTCTGTGGCCGTGAGTAACAATTGTGTGTCTGTGCAAGTAACAATTCTGTGTCTGTGCAAGTAACAATTTTGTGTCTGTGAGAGTAACAATTCTCTGGCACTCAGTAACAATTCTGTCTGTCCCTGAGTAACAATTCTCTGGCACTCAGTAACAATTCTGTCTGTCCCTGAGTATGAATTCTGTTGCCCTGAGTAACAATTCTGTCTCTGTGCGAGTAACAATTCTGTGTCTGTGCAAGTAACAATTTTGTGTCTGTGAGAGTAACAATTCTCTGGCACTCAGTAACAATTCTGTCTGTCCCTGAGTAAGAATTCTCTGGCACTCAGTAACAATTCTGTCTGTCCCTGAGTAACAATTCTCTGGCACTCAGTAACAATTCTGTCTGTCCCTGAGTAACAATTCTGTCTGTCCCTGAGTATGAATTCTGTGGCCCTGAGTAAGAATTCTCTGGCACTCAGTAACAATTCTGTCTGTCCCTGAGTATGAATTCAGTGGCCCTGAGTAACAATTGTGTGTCTGTGCAAGTAACAATTCTGTGTCTGTGCAAGTAACAATTTTGTGTCTGTGAGAGTAACAATTCTCTGGCACTCAGTAACAATTCTGTCTGTCCCTGAGTAACAATTCTCTGGCACTCAGTAACAATTCTGTCTGTCCCTGAGTAACAATTCTCTGGCACTCAGTAACAATTCTGTCTGTCCCTGAGTAACAATTCTCTGGCACTCAGTAACAATTCTGTCTGTCCCTGAGTAACAATTCTGTCTGTCCCTGAGAATGAATTCTGTGGCCCTGAGTAAGAATTCTCTGGCACTCAGTAACAATTCTGTCTGTCCCTGAGTAACAATTCTCTGGCACTCAGTAACAATTCTGTCTGTCCCTGAGTAAAAATTCTGTGGCCCTAATAACGTTTCTGTGGCCCTAAGTAACAATTCTCTGGCACTGAGTAACAATTCTGTCTGTCCCTGAGTATGAATTCTGTGGCCCTAACTAGCGTTTCTTTGTCCCTAAATAACGATTCTGTGGCCCTCATTAACAAGTCTGTGTCCCTGAGTAATGGTTCTCTGTCCCTAAGTAACTTCTCTCTGTCCCCAATTCTCGTTTCTGTGGCCCTAACTCTGTCCCTGTCCCTAGTACAGAGCGGTCTGCCTCTGTTCAATGACTGCAGGCAAATGAAGATTTCCAAAATGGCCGCTATATATACCTCGACCATTACACAGTGCTGGCTGGCTGGCTGCTGATTGGCTGATGCGATCACATGTCGTTGAGGAATGCATTATGGGGCAGCGCGCCTTGTCTGCGCGCCTTCCCCGACATCCCCGCTCCGTCGCCGCACATGTCAGCCGCCATTTTCGGAAAAATTTCGATTCGCGCGTCCGAATTAGGCTGTTTTTCGGATTCGGCACGAATCGAAATTTTTCCGATATTCGACTCGAATTCCACTTCGGATACTTCGATTCGCTCATCTCTAGTCATTACTGGTATATAATACAGCTATTACCAGTATTGCAAACAAACCACCATCCATACACCTATCTGTGAGTTCCTTCAGCTGGAAAATGCTTATTTCCTTGTTTTAGGACAGGCAGAATATCATGTTCATCTAGCCTGCAATCATTTGGATTGCCAGTATTTTTGGGCCTTTACCCCTAATAGGAAATTCATTATTGGCACTAATCTACACATACAGTTTAACCACTTGCCCTCCAGAGAATTTACCCCCCTTCCTGAACAGGCCATTTTTTGCGATACTGCACTGTGTTATTTTAACTGACAATTGCATAGTCATGCAACGCTGCACCCAAATGAAATTTATGACCTTTTTTTTCCCACAAATGGAGCTTTCTTTCTATTTGATCGCCTGTGCGGTTTTTATTTTTTGCGCTATAAACAAAAAAAGACTGACAATTTTGATAAAAAATATGTATTTTTGACTTTTTGCTATTAACCTTCCTAGCGGTAATCCCATATGTGACTCAGGGTTCATTTACAGTACTAAAAGCGGTAACCCCGAGCCAAACTCGGGATTACACTGTAGTACTTGTCCTGCAATCCCCCAATCATTACCTTGTCCTGCGATCCCCCGATGTTCTCCCGCAGTGTCCTCCAGCCGATGCCAGCATCTGTCATCTTGTTTTCTTTAATACTAGTAATAGCGGCGATCAGCAACGTATAGTGGGACTACGGCGGGCATTCTGACACTAGCTGACACTGACTAACTGCCACTAATACAGTGATCAGTGCTAATAAAAAGCACTGACACTGTACTAATGACACTGGGCAGGAAGGGGTTAACATCTGGGGAGATCAAAGGATTAATTGTGTGCTGTGTGCAATTTTACTGTCTGCTGTGTGTGTGTGCTTTACTGTGTAATCACATTGCTTTGTATTGCTCTGCTGTGCAGAGCAATACAAAGTAGTGTGCTGGCGCTGACAGGGGAGAGATCTGTATCGTTTTATATACGGATCTCTCCCCCATCAGTGACAGTCGGTGATCGCTGGGTGCCAGAGGGACCCTTTGATCGACAGCTGAAGCTGCTCCCAACTCGGAATGCAAAATCACGTGTATATTCACGTGATTTTGCGCAGCCCTGCCACCTTGTAGCAGTATTTCTGCTATAGGGCAGTGGGCAAGCAGTTAATGTATATCTAATCCCAAAACCTAACATTTAACATATTACAAGTAAATAATCATTGTTGTGGCTGCATTAGTTTACAGAACATGGCAAGGAAGGAATATATTCTTCAGTGCAGCTCACAGGAAGTGACAGGACACTGCATTTCTGGCAAGATCAACCTGCATTTTCGGTATTTGCTGAAACTGTTCTTTGCTTGAAAAATAAGAAAAATAAATGCAGCCACCAGATCTAAGAACTGTAAACTGCAATATAGAACTGGAATGCTACCTCACTGACCTCTTCTAAATTGCTAGACGCCTGGATGCAATAAAATTTTCTCTCTGCATACTGGTTCTTGATAAACAATAAAGCTTAAAGTGTTGCTAAGCCCAGGACCCTGCATTCACTATATCCTGTCTTCCACAATACACAGAACATGGAAATGTAATTATTTTAGAAAATATAAACTGCTAAATACCTTTTCTCATCAACAGTATATAGCAGTCTTGTGACTTCTATCAGTGTCTGGCTGAGCACTGGTTAATATTGTAGGAGTTTTAATTCTCCTCTGAGGCTGCATAACCACTGAACCTCTTTCTGGACAGCACTGATTGGCCCTGTGCTGATTACATGCATCCTCCCAAAAAAAGAAAAATTCTAGAAATACACACCAAACCGAACATGTGCAGACTTGCCACTGCTGCTCAAATTATGACAGATGGATTGGGGACAGCAAAAGAATGGCAGGATCAGAGAAGACAAGATCAAACATCCTTGTCACACAATGCGGGGTATTAACCCTTTTAGTTCCACAGTGAGTATAACAAGCATGCTTTACTGCATATACAGTCTGATTTTACTGTTGTGGGTTTAGTAACACTTTAAGGTTTTTTGTGTGTATTTATGTATAATGTGTATACCATTTTATCCTATATACAGCATAAATGAATCTCAAGTATGACAAGAAAAGTAATCAGTTCATGTTTTTCTTGTCTTGCAGATGAAGCAGTTCCACCAGTCAGGGTAAGAGAGAGAGTTTTTTCTTTTGTTGATTCCAGTCAGATCTGCTAAACATAAGAAAAGTTTGGGTTCTAATTTGCTACAGTACCTATGGACTAGAAATTGGGAAACTGTATTGAAAGCATTTGAAACTTTTATCAAGGTAGCAGATGAGAATTCAGTCCCTGCAGTATGCCTTTCAGCACTGGACCGTTTCAAGAGGAAAAGGGCAGAAATCCAGTGGTGGTCCACCCTCACAAATTTAACAGCATGGCGATACATGGTGGCAGAAGTTACAGGAATTTCAGGGAGTTATGTAAAAAATAACTTGCCCCACCTTGCTATATTGTGAATTTATTAACAAGATGAATGCTCCAGAATCTAATTTTTTCTGGTACTTCATAGGGAAAAAAACTGAGACTCGTTTTAAATGAACAGGTGTGGTCAACTTTCTCCCCAACCTTTACTCTAGGTTTTTAATTTCTGTAAAAATGGTTGTGTTGAAAAGAATGAATTTAACTATATATTCTAGAAGTAATAATGACAGATTATGAATATGTTTTCTGTGCAAATCCACTATAATTTTCAACATTGTGCAAATTCAAAATATAACCCCTTCCCCTCTCACTGCAACAATTTCCCTTACTCATCTTGCAGACACCTCTGCATTCCGCTTGCCATGACTTACACGGGCCATACACGGGTCGAATTCCGAAAGAATTTTCTTTGAAAATCTTTTCTAAGAATTTTCGTTCGAATTTCGCATCATTAGTGGGCCACAGCAACGGCTGATTTTCAAGCGACCATCAAATTTGAGTGATCAGGCATGTTGGAAATTTTTTGAAAAACGCACAAATTTCTAAGCAATGATGGGAGAATCATGATGGGAGAAATGTAATTGAAAAAGAATTGAGCATGAGCTGTGACCTGGAAATAAAAGAAAATTCTTGGCCACAAAAATTCTTTTTTGTAGCAACATGAGGTGAAATTAAAGGCTGGGTTGGATGAATTTCGAAATCGATGGTGGCAACATCAGATTACAAAATGCATGAAAATTCCGATTTTCTAAAGAAAATTTGTTTGGAATTTGACCCATGTATGGCCTGCATTAGTCTCATGCGTTGTCATGGTGTGGGTGGACCAGTCACCAACACCTTAATAACAAATGATGGTGTGTGGCCCTAGAGCATCATTGGTTGAGGTGCTGGTGACCAGCTTGCCCACGCCATGGCAACTCATGGTGCTGATCCAGGACAAACTTGGTCCTGTGCCCCTGGTTTGTCATGACACTCTGGTTGGCAAATGTATGATGTATGCAGACAGAGAGGGACAGAAATAGGTAGAATTCTGTAGTCCAGCAGGGGAAAACACAGATAGGGTTGACAAAACTGCTTGGAATTTCTGTACAGATAGTTTTGTCAGTTCAGTTCAAGAAATTAGGAGCTCACCCAATGTCTGGCCAGATTACCAGGTATTTTGTTGTACTGGCAGTGAGTTTAAAGAGATAAAACACAGGTAAATTTGCATGTACTGCAGAGATGTACCAGGTATACTTTTTTATATCTTAATCATACAGTACAGGACACAGGCAAAGTATTCATAGACACTAAGTTATATGCTTGTACCTTCAGGTAATTGGAAACTGGCAAAGCTTTTGAGGACACCCCCCCGATCACCTCCCTTATAACCTTACCCCAATCCGTGAATCCTCAGCTTTTTGCTAGTAAAAGTGATAGACCTCTTCTCTCTTGCTGGAAAAAAATCACTCTTAGCCTAAACTTTGCCTTATCTTTGGATTCTTCGTTTAACTCTTTAATCATCTTTTTTACTGCCTTTTAATACCACAAATAGAAGCAGTGCATCTGGATCGGCATAACCTCAGTAAAATCTTGGGAGCCATATCCAAGCCCCATACTGTGGAGATGACCTGTAATGTTGCTTCAGGCATTGGATGCTGTACAGGCACTCACCTTGGCACTTAGTACAATGTGTGTTGCCAGCTGCAGGTCCAGGTCCATGGTCCATCTCTATGGAACCCAGACCCTTAAAGGATACGTTTACCCTTGGGAACATTTAACATGTTCCCAATGCTGCAGCCACCGCCCGCTGTCCCCCCTCCCCCCATGACAGAAGTACATGGAGAACCTGTGGTGCGCCATGGTAGTTAATTGAATCTTCCTTTCAGTATATCTGCTTGTCTGTACATCCCGTACGGGCAAGCAGATATACTGACAGGTCTGTAGGAGACCTGCATGGCACCAGCAATCTGCCGATCTCTGGTGCAATGCTTCACAGGCTCCTGCAGACAAAAATAATAATTGCACATTTTTTTACCTGCCAAAAAATGTGCATTTATTATTTTTTTTGCAAAAGGTGAACTTTTGCTTTAAGACCACTTCAGGAGTATGCCCACCATGACATGCAAAGCCTGAGCTCTATATACAGTCCAGCATCATGGACAGGTAAGACAGGGTCAACCTGTATCTTTGTTACTATAAAAACTGGGGCTAGGTTTGGAATGTAAACCAAAATATATAAAGTCTGCCCTCCTATCCCTCTTGTATTGAACTGTATTGTTGCTGTATTGTCTCCCTTTATATTGTAAAGCGCTGAGCAAACTGTTGGCGCTATATAAATCCTGAATAATAATAATAATTGCTCCCTACTAGTGTAAAAATAAGCAGCTTGCAAATACAGGTAAATATACACCACCCTTCACGCGAACTGTAAATAAAAGTTGGACTAACAATGTGACCTTATAACGCTGCAATTTTATTTAGGTTTGGAATGTATTAAATTTGCACTGTAAACCTTTCCATCTTGGTGCTAATAAACTACCGCACACTATGCCACCACTTTCTCCTAGAGTCCTAATAAGGTGCTCAGTCACTTTCATTCACCCCAATGCCATGAAGACTTCACTACAGGATGTTGTACACCCGGGTTTCTGCGTACTGTTTCTAGGCAGAGATTATTCTATGCCTCGTATTCGGGCCTTCCTACTATCAGATCTTGACCAGAACTTTGCCTTTAGCACTTTCAAAGGACAGTTTTCATCCTTGTCCATTCTTTTTCAAAACCCTCTGGCTTTGCTCTCGCTTTTTGAAACCTTATTCAAGGTGTATGTCGGATCAGTTCCCCCTTGCAACACCCTGTGCTTCCTTGGAATCTCATTTGGTTTTCTCTGCCCTGCAGAAACCACTCTTTGAATTCATCAGGGATATCCTTCCGGCAAAGTGGCCTTTTGGGTTGCCATCACATCTGTCAGACGTACCTGTGAGTTGAGAGCTCTCTCTTATAAGGAGCAGTTTCTAATCCAACACAATGACAAAGTAGTATTATGCGTAAGATCATCCTTTTTTCCTAATGTGGTATCAGTCTTCTGCCTCAATTAGGACATAGCCCTGCCATCCTTATGTCCTGCTGCAAAGCATCAAAAGGAATAGTCTCTTCATTGCCTGGACATAGTTAGAGCCATAAGAGTCTACCTCTAAGAAACAGCTTCAGTCGAGAGATTCCCTATTTGTCCTGTCCTTAGGACTTTGCAAGAGGCACCCTGCTACCAAGTCAACCATTGTGAGATGGAAAAGAAATCTGATCTCTAGAGCTTACACTCTTAAACAACACTTCCTCCCGCGTTTTTACATGTGAAGTTTCCTTGGCATTCCAGCACAACTCCTCTAAAGTCCAGCTTTGTAAGGCGTTTATCTGCTTTTCTGTTTTATATATTTTCAAAATTCTACTAGGTGGACGTCCAGTCTTCTGTGGACGCAGAACCACAAGGTTCTTGCAGCAGCACTCTAAAGTTGGGTCTATCCATCCTTGAAGTTGGGCCCCTTGGCACAGTTCTGTTTGCCTAGTTATTGCCCATCCTTCCCTTCCATTGCTAGGGACATTCCAAAGTATTTGAAGCTTTGCTTGTGTGCCGAAATGTATGATTTGGATAAGAGGAATTTTGACTTAACTGTAATTTTCATATCTTGGAGTAAATTACAGGACACAGGTCACCCTCTCCTCCATTCCTTGGTTATTCTGAATTGCTTGCTACAAAACTGAGGACTCAGGTAGTGGGGTGGGGTTATAGGGGAGTCACTCAGGGGGCTTTGCCAATGTCTAATAACCCGTATGTACAAGCCTATAACCCTGATTCTGTTGGTATTTTGCCTGTGTTGTGTACTGTACTCCAAGTTATGGAATTTACTGGCTGGTTAAAACTTCTCTTTTTGACTACACACGCAGTAAAATTTCTAAAGCTGCTCAAGGACATAATATGGTCTCTTCCCCATGTCTATCATTTTTTTAAATATCAGAAAACAAGTCTTGCTGCTCACTCTTGTTTGTCTGAAATGAGCTTTTATTTAGGAGTTTGTGTAAACCCTCTGCAAAGTACATACACATGTGGGGAATACATGCGTTAAACTTTATATACCAGTCACCTGGAATAAATCGGCATGGCCCAGCAGATGCTACACACATATCTGACAATACATTAAACATCTATTCAGACTTCTAGATTCTGTCAGACTAAACTATGTTTTCTTACACTCAGTTTTCTTTATTGACCAGGTGCCAAAAACAATACATCATAGTTTTCCAATTGTCCCAGCCTGTATTTAATAATAATCAAAAGAGGGTTAGGCTGTTTTTATGAACAAAGCTTTGTGTTAGTCGTGATAACTTAGTCTTGCTAGAAAACAATCTACAGTTTGCCCTAAGCAGGTATATGCACGTTTTTGCATTTGTTTCTATTTAAATACTATGTTAGTACATATTTATTTATATCAAGGAAAGCTCCTGCATTGGAAGTCAAATATACAATAGGTGTAACGTTTTTCTTAAAGAAAAAAAGAACAAGCACAGCTAACAAAAGCTTGCAACTTAAAGTAAGCCTATGAACCTTCAATTCAACTCCCGAAGACTAGGCTTACATACATGTGGGTGCAGTAATGCATGTAAATTGCACTCATTCCCGCACCCTCAAACAGTGCTGCTATTTAACAGACAAACGAAGCTGCCATTAATTCTTAATGTATACCCATGCATCTGAAAATAGTGTTTTCTGGTGCTGGAAATGCACAAGCACCATGCCATTTGTGCGTGCGGCTGCAATTTTTTTTAAAAAGGTGCATAGACCTTTTTGCTGAGTTTCCCACAGGTACAGCAGCCCATTCAAATAAATGGGCTGCTGTGCTCACGCAAAATGTGAGCTGCATCAATCGCATAGTTATAAACTTAGCCTTAGAACCTATTTTGCCTTTTTGAGGAACTTTTAAACTTCAGGCAGCTACCTAGCTTTTGCAACCACAAATGCTATCGGGATATTATAGCCCAAGGATCAGATCATGTTCATAGGCACACCTTTATGCAAAATTCGTTGCAGTATAGGTGAGTTAAAGTAAACCTGTGCTGAGACTTGTCAGGTCTGGAGTATAATAGCAGTCAGAATGGATAGCATATACCACAATCAGGACCATAGGCAGAGCAGGCTGGCTGGTACTTGTGGTGCACCATTGGAAATGTCAGCAGGGCAGCAAAGATTGGTGCGTAGGTAAATTAGGCCATGAAGGAACAGGGAGCATTGTAACTCAGGAGGGTCAGGCAGCAGCGTAGCCTAGACAAGCCGGGTCACACACAAGTAGATAGGAATTCAAAACTGCTCTGACTCAGCTCCCTCCACTGTGATTCTGTACAAACCAGATCATACATGGTAATCCACAGAACAAATTCAAGTTGAGTCCAGCAAGAGCACACCAGATAGCGTCTGCTATCATGAGCACTGTTGGTGTGTGCAACCGGTACTTTAAACATGGGCTGCAAAGAGTTGGTTAATCACTGTTGTTTTCAGGTAAAGGCAGTCCAGGAAGTTTTGGTTTGAAGGGCCAGCCCAAGTCCTGGTACCGACAAGGCTTTGCACATTAAAGTATTTATGTATGTGGAAAAAGCTTTAAAATTACTTTTTACACAAGACCTTATTCGCCTCTTTAGCTATAGGCATTGTGGAGAAAGTTGCCTTTGAAATTCAAAACAAAATATACTGAAATCAGAACTCCTTAAGGCTGCATTTACACCTGAGCAGAGTGATTTTCAGGCCATTTCAGCTGTATGTTTTGAGACTTTATGCACACATACAGTATCGGAGTGTTTTAGAAGTGTATTTCAAGCACTTTACATGCGTATTCAAGCTTCAAGTGATTATGTTTTAGCCATTTGAGAGCACTAGGGAGAAGTGACCTCTTCTTAATGGCTAAAAAAGCCTGAAAAAAATGCAGGAAAATGCTTGATATGCATGTTTTCAGGTGTTCCTATTCAAATCTGTGGGGCCAACAATGTCCAGTTCTACCTTTTAAATTAGCTCAAGTAGCTTTTAGAGCATAAGGTGCTGACCTGCAGGAGCCGGAGTGTTCACATGTGAACAGGCACTATTGAAATACATAGAATTGTTGTTGAGCATTTTGGAGCTTGGGGCTTTAAATGCTCAAGTGTCAATGGGGGATTTCTGTGGCAAGTTTAATCTTGCCGGCCTTCTAATGTAAGCACACTATAGCAGTTGACTTGTGAGCTTTTAGAAATAGACTGAAACACAGTTTTAGGCTACATTCACGCAAGCGTTTAGGGACACAAAATGGATGCCTGTTGCAAGAATCAGTCGATTTATGTGGCCAAGATCAAGTGTATGCAAAGAGCTGCAGTCATGAAGCCTGTTCTGAGCTATGACAAACTGACAAGAACCACGGCTATTCACATGCATTTGCATATCCATTTGTTAGAGACATACAGTCATGGCCAAAAATATTGGCACCCCTGCATTTCTGTCAGATAATGAACGACTTCGCGCAGAAAATTGTTGCAGTTACAAATGTGTAGACATTCTCATGTTTATTTCTTTTGTTTGTATTGGTATGACACAAAAAATGGAGAAACAAAAAGTCAAACCTGACGCATTCTGGTCAAAACTCCAAAAAAGGACTGGAAAAAATTGACTCCCTCAAATGTAATATTTGGTAGCACATAACTGAAATCAATCTCTTTCTGTAAACATCGTTGAGTTTCTTACACCTCTTTACTGGAATTCTGGACCATTCTTCTTTTGCTAACTGCTCTAGGTCTCTCAGATTGGAAGTGCTCCTTTTCCCAACTGCTGTTTTGAGATCTCTCCACAGGTGCTCTATAGGATTGAGATCTGGACTCATTGTTGGCCAGTTCAGTACTCTACAGCGCTTTGTCTGAAACCATTTCTGGGTGCTTTTTGATGTGTGCTTTGGGTCATTGTCCTGCTGTAAGATCCATGACCTCTGACCGAGACCAAACTTTCTGACACTGGGACTTACATTGCACTCCAGAATTGTCTTCAGATTCATAATGACATGCACATGGTCAAGACACCCAGTGCCTGAAGCAGCAAAACAACTTCAAAACGTCAGTGAACCTCCACCATGTTTGACTGTAGAGACTGTATTCTTTTCTTTTAAAGGCCTCATTTCTTTTTCTGAAAACAGTAGAATGATGGATTTTACCAAAAAGCTGGAATATTTGTTTCGTCTGTCCACAGAACATTCTCCCAAAAGGATTCTCTCTTTCTCAGGTACGTTTTGTCAAGCTAATCTGGCTTTTTTATGTTTGTGTGTCAGCAGTGGGGTCCCCCTGGGTCTCCTTTTCATGCAGATTGCGACGTATAGCGTGAGCTGATACAGTTGTACCCTGTTCCTGAAGGTCAGCTTGAATTTGTCAGAGGTTCTTTATCCACCATTCGAACAGTCCTTCGTTGCAATCTTTGATCAGTTTTTCTATTTTGTCCATGTCCTGGGAGATTATCTACAGTGCTATGGGCTGTAAACCTCTTGACAGTGTTGCGCACAGTGGACACAGAAACATTAGGATCTCTGGAGATGGACTTGTAACCTTGAGATTGTCCATGGTTTTCCACAATTTATGTTCTCAAATCCTCAGACAATTCTTTGCTGCTTTTCTCTTCTCCATGCTCCATGTGGCACACAGAGACACGCAGCAGAAAGGTTGAGTAAATTTTTCACCATTTTAACTGGTTGCCAGTGTGATTTCTATATTGTCAGCACCTGGTCATTGATACAGGTGAGTTTAATTACAAATTATAGGAGCATCACAAGCTTGGAATGCAATTATTTTTTACAATTTTGAGAAGGTGCCAATGATTTTGTCCAGTCCATTTTTCGAGGTTTGCGTGGACTGTGTCAGATTTGGCTTTTTGTTTCTCCACTTTTTTCTGTCATACCAATACAAACAAAATAAATAAACATGAGAATGCCTAAACATTTGCAATTGCAACAATTTTCTGGGTGAAGTGGTGCATTATCTGACAGAAATGTAAGGGGTGCCAATATTTTTGGCCATGACTGTATGTCCGACCCTAGATGCAATCTTTCTGTCTTGGAGGTTGCTAATCTGTCCCTAACTGCTGGATGTGCAGATACATGCCAGTAGCCTTGGCTTCTGTCAGTCTGGCATTGCCTTATACAGGCTTCCTGGCTGCAGCTCTTCACCTATACCTGTGATCCCAGCTGCAAGAATCCACTGGTGATCTTTCTGTATGTCCTTAATAGCTTGAATGTAGCCCCTTCTGCAGGCCATACATGGGTCGAATTCTGAATGAATTTTCTTTAAAAAATTGGAAATTTCATGCGTTTTGTAATCCACCATTGATTTCGAAATTCGACCAAGCAAGCCACCTCATGTTATAGAAAATAATTTTTGTGGCTGGGAGTCTTCTTTTCTTTCCTGGTCACACCTCATGCTCATTTCTTTTTTTGATTATATTTCTTGCACAATTCTCCCATCTTTGATTAGAAATTTGTTTTTCAAAAAATTTCCAAAATGCCTGATCACTCAAATTCGTTGGCTGCACAAAAATCAGCCGATGCTGCAGCGCACTAATGGCGTGAAATTCGAACGAAAATTCTTAGTTACGATTTCTGAAAGAAAATTCTTTCGGAATTCAACCCATGTATGGCCTGCATAAGTATTTCTTGTGATCTTTAAAGAATATTTACTTCACAGCAAATGCAGTGATAAAAGTGATAACACTCATCACTTTTTAAATATAAAATATGTAAAAACTTTAATATGCATAGTATGGGTATAGATTTACCATAAAGTAAACACATTTTAAATGTTTACATAAGTATTGGCTTCAGCTGAGAAAGTTAAATTCTAGCATTGGTCAGTGAGGCCACACATCACATTGAGTGTCAAAGATTGAGATGCAAGAGAAAGAATTGAATGCTTCCAACTGCAGTCAAAATTTACATAATTGATGTTCCCATGTGAGAACATCTAAGGAAAGAGTATGATGCTCCATGCACTTCCGATTTTTTAAAATTCAAAATATGCTAAAAAAATGATTGATGAAAGTGTTTTTTAATAGCACTTTAGTAGCATTCAGAAGCGTTTAACAGCATTTGGCGTGTTTTTCTGTCAGGAAAACGCTCCTAAAAACTCTACAAAAAAAGTTTGTTTTTTTCTGTTCCTAAACACTGAAGCTTGAAAACCACCACTAGCCTAAAGTAGTGTGAATGGACACATAGGAGAACACTATTTAGCTTCTAGGAGCAGAAAAAAAGTGCTTATAACAGCTTCTAGGAGCTTAAAAAATTGCTAGTGTGCATGGAGATTAATGGTGTTTACCACACTTACATGACCTTACACTGTAAGGTGCACTACATAAGAAGCAGAGCGGGGTCTTGGCTGTAGAAATACCAGGTCTTTTTCACTGCTTGTTGTCTTTGAGAAGACATCTGCTTTTTTATAATCGCCTATATCCATTGGCAAGGAGAGCCCGTTCAGTTTTAAATCTGCCCATCTTCCATGAAATCATTTTTTATGCCATGCACTGTCAGGAGGTTAAAGACCTTCTTCAGGAGTGATTAAAAAAAATTGAACAGATGTATAGACTGCATGTAAATGCTGGATTTAAAGACTTTGCTGGCTTCTCCCCTGCTGCATCTCCAAAGCTTAATAAAGGAGCTATTAGATTTAAGATAAAGTTATTCATGAATATTTGTTCCTTAGGGAGGAAGATGATTCATGCATAATTCATTTTTTTTGTTTTGTTCAACCAATGGGTTAAATGAAAAGAAATGAACAGATTCCCCCATGCACACATTCATTGTGGTTGGGAGAATCACTTTCACTGAGTTATTGCCAGTGGGGAGACTTCACCGACGAAAGAATAAAATGATCAGTATTGCCGGCTATAGCTGATGGCAGGGACGGACTGACAACTCTTGGGGCCCCCGGGCAATAGGGGATCATGGGGCCCCTGTGTCCTTGCCCAAATTCAAAAAAGCCTATGAAAAAGGTACCAGGGGCATCTCATGGGGCCCCCTACTGACCCCGGGCGGTGCCCGAGTTTCAAAATGGTCAGTCCACTCCTGGCTGATGGCAATGATCTTTCAGGAAAATCCGACAGGCAATAGATCGACTTGCGTACAAGCAGCTAAGCCATACATCGAAATTTGTCCGGTCCATACTGCACCAGTTGAATTTTGATCCATGTATGGCTAGCTTAACTATATTCACAGAATAAACATGCATGCTTGTATTTCTTGTTTAGTAACTGAGTAGAAACCCAGCCTGACCTTCTCTTGGTAGAATAATAGCAATTATCTGATTAAAATCCGAGAAAGTGAGATCTGCCAGGGGGTGTCAGCGTAGGTTGCACGGTTTCCAGTTATCTCCTTATCCAAACACAGAGAAGCAGATTTTGCAAATATTTATCCCATGTTTATGAACACCTTAATCTTTTTTCACTTATGAACATACTTGTAATGAGATGAAAGCACACACACCACCTCTCAGAGAAATGAATGGCTTCCTGCTCAGCTAAACACTCTGGTAAGCCGTATTTGGTTTTAATACACTTCACAGGATTTTCACACAGGCTTCAATGCACCTTCCTTGCAGTATAGGTTCTGCTCTGAGATGAATGTAAGCAGAACATGGACATATCCAGAGCATTATGTAGATAACTTTACAAGTCAATTTTAGTTCATTTTGGTGTTTGTGTCTTTGGCAACCGCTTCTGATTCTCTCACAATGCCAGTTAAGATTTATTTTGTACCATAATATCAAACCCAACAACTTATCACACCCATTCTCTTTCAAATATATATATATATTTTTTTTTTGTGGGGTGGTTACGGTCATTTCATAACTAACAATATATTAAGTTTACTAATTGCATCCAACTTTATACTTTTTCAAACAATGCAAAATGACTAAAGCCAGCCATAGATAGTGACCAGCCAAACTTGATCCATCTATGGGCAGGCTGATTGTACCCAAGTCGCTCCACTGGTCGACTTGGGTGCAGCCAGCATGTAGGATTTTTACCCAGTGATTATTGCCAATGGCTATAGTCACTAACAATAACCATTGTGTTCTCCGGGCAGGGACAGCTTCTAGCACCGACCCCCACCCCATCGTTTCCCCACTGGTTGAACACAATAGCTCCACAGAAGGGATTCACCCATCAACACTGACTGCCTTGATAGGAGATTCAAGTAATTTCCTTTCCTGCAACCCATGGTGGCACAAAAGAAAATTGCATAATCTATGGCCTGCCTAATTGAAGCTGTGTGGTAAATGTAATGTATTATGACCAATGACCCATTCTGTATTTATCTGAACTTCTAAAGCTGTGAGAGGTAACATCATGATCAGTGAGGTGTGTCTCTTGAACTCAAGAGAAGGAACACATTCCACACTGCTCTACCTGAAATGCCCACATTAGATGCCAAATGCTGCAGAACAAACCCCTAAAACTGGTGGGGGGGGCTCAGCTACAAGTGCAATAGTAGTTTAAACTCTGTCCATGAAGAGCGTATCAAAGCATCTAGCTTGTGTAGGAGAGGAGTGCAGAGAGTAAAAGAATGGGCAGCATGTACAGGTGTGGAATGCACAGGATATGAAAGGGGGAAATTTGTTCAGGAGTGAAGTGCCAGATGGGGATATGAGAGGGGATACTATGTGCAGGAGAGGAGTGCTGGAGCGTATGATGGGGGCAATATGTGCAGGACAGGAGTGCTGGAGGATACAATGGCATCCGGTATGCACAGAAGAGGATTGTGAGAAGGGCACAGGGTATGAGAAGGGGCAGTATATGTAGGAAGGAGTATGGAGGGAATGCGCAGGGGAGGAGTGTCAGAGCGTGTGACAGTAGGATGTATGTGAAAGAGAGGTGTGCCAAAGGGTATGATGGTGGCCTGTACAGGGGCGGACTGACCATTTGGAAACTTGGGCACTGCCCGAGGGCCCTGGGTCAGTAGGGGGCCCCATGAGATGCCCCTGGTACCTTTTACAAAGGCTATTTTGAGTTTGGGCCCCATGAGTTCTCAGTCCGCCCCTGGGCATGTATATGCAGACAGGCATGAGAGGGAGCACTGTGTGTAGGAGTCGAGTGTATAGGGTATGAGAGGGAGCAGTGTAAGCAGGAGAGGAGTATAGAGGGTATGAGATGAGCAGAAAAGAAGGACAGAAGGTATGAAAGCAGGAAATGTGTGAAAGAGAGGAGTGCTAGTATGCAGGGTATGAGGAAGGAAAATATGTTCAAAAGAGGAGTGTAAAAGGTATGACAGCAGGGAGTATGTGCAGGAGAGGAGTGTTGGAGGGCATGATGGTGGCCAGTATGTGAAGGAGAGGAGTACCAGAGTATATACAGTAGGATGTATGTGCAAGAGCAGTGTGGTATGTATGACAGCACCCAGAATGTGCATGAAAAGAGTATGGCGGGATGACCGTGAGCTCATATAGAAGTGACAAACACTTGTAGTTGGATTTGACCAAATCAATTTTTTTTATTATGTCAAACTAAAGACTGTTTAAACTATTGATTTTGTCATTGTTTAATTTTCATTGTTTTGTGTATGGCTATCAATATTCACTCTAATAATTAACATCAAGCTAATCTCTTTAACATGTACAGCACATTCAAAAAAGAATTGACACAGAAAAAACCTTTGTAAACTACTTTTAAGAGATAAACATCAGTGCCCACCTAATTTCCTATGAATAACCAATAATCGTGTATTTTATTTCACATGTCATTAAAATAACAATACAGTACAAATCATGTTCAATATTAACTAAGCCATAGGCTTTGTTAATGGGATTTCCCAAATCCTTGTTCATTGTATTATTTTGACTTCTCCAGTGTTTTAGGCGAATGTTCACTGTCTTAGGCAAGCCATAGATGAATCAATTTTCTTTCCTTCCACCACAGGTGGAAGAAAAGAAAATTGCACGATTCCCCCATCAACACACTCAGCGTTGATGGGGAAATGCCTCCTGCAGTGCTTTTGTGTTCTGGGGAGCCTTCTGGTTGGCAGAATACAATGATTACTGCTAGCTGCAGGCAGTAATCGAATTCTAAAAATCTGACAAGCTGGTTGTACCCAAGTCGATTGATGGATCCCATAGATGGATTGAATGTTGGCCGGTCTCTGCTGAACCAGATGAGGTTTGATCCATCTATGGCCGGCTCCATTGTTGAAAACATGAAATACTATAACTGAGATATCTGTACAGATAAGATAAAGATAAAGAAATTAAAGAAAAGTAGTGATCTTCCTTTATCAAAAAAGTTAGATAAATAATCAGAGAATGGTCAGCAACTTCCTCGTTAAAGTTAATGAACACTTGTCTGTCAGAGAGTGTTCGCTAACAAAAAAAGCTTTATGGTCTGTGGGGAAGTTTGATCTTTCACATATTTGATTTGTAAACTGCTACAGTAATCATAGGAATCAGCCACATCTATGAAAGTGATAGGTCTTCTTTCATATATGACTGCTTTACACATCAACACATTAAGTCTTGTAAACACAAATTACATTTTAGCTGACAGTTCATAAATGTACTGAACTCTAGATTGTCTCATACATTTGTCACTGGTGTGCAATGGCTTGTGCAGAATGCTGCATTATTATATTACTAATGCATGATTATTCATAAAGCAATGAAAGTTTATAGAGTGGCCAAGCACAAGCAGCAGGATTGTTACTGAGGAACGGCCGCATGGAACATACTTCCCATACTCAGAAGTGCTGTGTACTTTTTGCTGCTGGCCACCGAATAGAGCTGTGGGGGAATGGGAACTATGCAAAGCTGGGTAGGACTGCAATTAATGCATAACGTACAAGAAAAAAAACCCTCTAGGATTTTTTTTTCGTCTCTTCTGCCAAAAACCATTTGTCCTGCACCTAGAAATTTTTCTCAGTGTACACTCCCTGTGGCACATGTGCATTGCACGTTTTACTTTCACCCAATTGTCAGAACGAATACATCATCAATGGCCATAGAGGAAGAATGCAAACCTGTAAGGGGAGGCATGCGGATTAGCAAGGAGCAGCTCTGAACTGTTAGTACTGAAAAAGGCCAAACCAAGTGTGGAGTCCGCCATAATGTTCAAATCATACACATTATGGAAAAGGGCAGTGAGCCTACAGTTTTGCATTGAGTTAAATATTTGCTTTGCCCTGCATGTGCAAAGCACAGGTTCATTTTAAGGGCCTGTACCATGTGCTGCATAAATACAGTTTATGGAATAAAGAACTTTTTGTATTGCCTGGAATGTGTATCATAGTGTGTTTACTATGGTGCTATAATTACAGTATTATCTGCACAATGTGGAAAAGTAATGGGAGATCAATTTAAAATATTCATCCAACGATGGTGTCTTGATGGGTTTTTTTTAGCTGCTAGTATCCCATACATTGTCCAATTGTTTACTTTAAGCACTGTGCATTGCAAAATGATAAAACTCTAGGGTCAGTTGGCAATGGTAGTAAAGACAGAACAGGTACAGACTGATCAAACAAACATAAAGACATACATGGAAAATAAATAGAAAATGTTAATCAAGACAAACATAGACAATATGGTATAAACAAAAAAAGGCTAGACAGATAAAGACTGTTTGTTTGAATACTGACAGGAGCTAACAACTACTGAGATTGTAAATATTATTTCAATGTAGCTCAAGAGACAAGCAGAATGGATGTAGCTTAAAAAAATCTGTATTTCTGCTAGTATCACATATATACTCACTGGCCACTTTATTAGGTACGCTTGTTTAATTGGTTGGTAACACAAATTGCTAATCAGCCAATCACATGGCAGCAATTCAATGCATTTAGGCATGTGGATGTGGTGAAGTCCACTTGGTGAAATTCAAACTGAGCATCAGAATGGGAAAGAAAGGGGATTTAAGTGACTTAGTGGCACAGTTGTTGGTGCCAGAGGGGCTGATCTGAGTATTTCAAAAACTGATGAACTACTGGGATTTTCACACACAACCATCTCTAGGGTTTACAGAGAATGGCCAGAAAAAGAGAAAATGTCCAGTGAGCGGCAGTTGTGTGGACGAAAATATCTTGTTGATGTTGGAGGAGAATGGGCAGACTGGTTGCTGCGACATTGAGATGGTAGGGTCAGAATTTGGAGTAAAGAACATGAAGGCATAGGTCCATCCTGCCTTGTATCAACAGTTCAGGCTGGTGGTGGTGGTGTAATGGTGTGGGAAATATTTTCTTGGCACTAGCAAGGTGTCCCTAATAAAGTGGTAGAAGAGTGTATGTGATTCTTGCGGGCCACGTTTGCTTGGGCTCAACGGCCCACTAATTCGAATGGACTGCTGTACCTGTGGGGAAACTAAGGAAAAAGGTCCCTGCACCTTTTTAAATCACTCTTGCAGCAAGTGGCTTCCCACACCTAAAAACATGCTGCGTTTTTAGATGCGTGGAGGTGCCAATAAGAATTACCGACACCTCCGTATATCTGCTAAAGAGCAGCAGTTTATGCCTGTGGGTGCCTGCATGTGTGGGAATCCATGCGATTTACACTCTATTCTGCACTCACGTAAAGGCTGGTACACACAGGCCAAATATCGGCCAATATCATCTGGATTCAACAGAAACCGGTCGACATTCGGCCCTTGTGAACAGCGGCCTGTCCCTCAGAAACCAGCCTAAAGTCCGGCTTCTGTCAAACGGTCCTGCTGGAAAGGGCAGTCCCCCTGTCAGAACACAATAGTGCAGTGAGGAAATCTCTTAGCTCCTTGCAAGTTCCCCAGTTTTTTTTTCGTTCAGCCCACAGCGATGAACAGAAGAAAAAACTACCTGTGTATACCAGGCTTAAAGGATAAGTTCACCTTTGAAAACATGTTTTTAGGGTGGAAAATGTAACATGTTCCCTCCGCTGCCTGATCCCCCCTCTTCCTATGACAGCAGTACGGGGAGAAGTTCCCTGTACTAGCTGTCAGTTTTTGAAAACAGCGAGGTCGTGTGGGGTGCTGCCTACACGACTGTGTCATTATGAATGAATGAACTACAAGTTCCAACATCCTTTGAGGCCTTCGGCTTGTATTTGTCAATGAACCACCATGGTGCTGTTGAACACTGTGGCAGGTCATTGAGTCTTTCTGTCAGACGTATGGGATGTACGGGCAAGCAGATAGACTGACAGTTTGCAGGAGTCCTGCATAGCACCAGCGATCTGCTCATCGCTGGTGCAATGCTTTCCAGGCTCCAAAAAAAAAGTAAATGCACATTTTTTTAACTGCAAAAAAAGGGCATTTATTATTATTTTTTTTTAACGTGACCTTTGTCCTTTAAGGGTGCACCTAGCCTGTGTATATATGAAATACAGTTTTACCACTGAATTTTAATTGATCTGACTATATTAATGTAGCAGGTTTTAACAGCCACAGTGCCTCTACCATCCACCTCTTTGTGTGATCATTCACAATAATGACATATCCTGCCTGTGGGAAATGGTTTTCCATCTTGTTAAAAAATAGAGCTAGGGCTCCAAGGGCCTCTTATAGTTCAGAGTCTAAATACAGCTTAATGGAGAAGTTCACCTTTTGGACAAAAATAATAAATGCACATTTTTTTGCAGATAAAAAAATGTGCATTTATTATTTTGATCCAGAGGAGCCTGGAAAGCATTGCACCAGTGATCAGTAGATTGCTGATGCCATGCAGGTCTCCTGCAGACCTGTCAGAATATCTGCTTGCCGTACGGGTTGTACGGTCAAGCAAATATATTGACAGGAAGCTTCAATGAACTACCAGGTGCTCCATAGCACCGTGGTAGTTAATTGAAAAGTACAAGTCAACAGCCGCTAAAGCTGCCGGATCTTGTAGGCCCTCATTCGCAGAACTCTGTTAGTGAGTGACGTGTCCGTGTGGGCGGAGCACCACAAGGCCATGCCGTTTTCAAATCTGACAGTACGGGGAGACTTCTCTCTGTACTATCTGTCAGACGGAGGGGGGCGGCGGGCGCTGCTGCGGCTATGGGAACATGTTCCACCCTAAAAATGGGTGGAACATGTAACCTGTTTCAAAGGTGAACGTATCCTTTAATCTGTGGTCTATATTTAGAAAGCCTCTAATGTTAATATTTTGTATAAATACTAAACACAAGATATGAAAATTTCCTTTTAAATAGTTTAAGCTTTAAAAAAAAAATTGACCCCAAACCTTTTTAGGTTCCGTTTAATAAAGACACAAGAGACTACTGTTTGTATATTACTAATTTAGGCATATTGTGTTTGTCTATTACTGTGATGTGGAAGGAGATCAGACTTTATTTTAGTAGGCACTCATGCAGAAATCCAGATAATTTCAAAGGGTTTCCAAACTGTGTCTTGTAACGCGACATAATAATAGGAATGTCCAGTGGAGGAGAATACCTCTGATTTACCCATACTGTGAAAAGTGTAACAATTGCAGGACAAGTTCCACTAAATTCTTGCCAGAAATGTAAAAGCCACCATTAAGAAATTTTCTTGTCGTAGAGACATTCTACTTTTTCAATTATACCGGAATTTTAATAAAGATAAGTAGTAATCTTCCTTCATCAAAGCAGTTAGGCAAATAATCAGGGAAAGGCCCACAACTACCTGTGTTAAAAGTAATTAACACTTGTCAGTCAGAGAGTATTAGCTGAAATAAGCTTTAATGTCTGCGGAGAACTTTGAACTTTCACATATTTGGTTTGTAAAATGCTACCAGCATTGTGACCAGACCTTGATGAAAGCCTATGGTCCAATATATTAATAATGAGTTGTATGTACTTATTATGTGTACGATGATAAGAAACATAAGGTGGATGGTCTAAAATCTAATTTGCTATAAAAACATATTATTGATGCTTATACTAGCTGTAGTACCCATGTCCTACAGAAGTTAGTAAAAGGTATATGAGTATAGCATATACCCTAAAGGAACTCAAATGGCTTACACTTTTAACTGTAACAACTATTACTAAATGATATTATTTTATTTTTAAAGACAGAGTGAAAGGCGACGCAGTTCAGTAGTGCTAAGCATACCTGGTCTGGAGGTTTTTCCAGGAGATCTTTTGGTGTCAGATGGCGCCTCTGATTATATGTACAATGCTCCATGGTTGCCTAATGCAGGTAAGTTCATGAAGTGCCAAATAATCTGTCTGAAATAGTCTGCCTTTGGATGAAGTTTGGCTTGGGTATAGCCTCATCTAGTAATACTGCATAAGATGCAGATAAATCCCATAGCGGTTTATGCACTTAATTTCCTTATTTTAAAATTTTGTTTTAACCTACACTAGGGTGATTTTTCAACTAGGGTTCCATGGAGTACCTACACGTTTTACAGACAATAGACCCAATCAAGCTATATGCAGTCATGGCCAAAAATATTGGTACCCCCTGCATTTCTGTCAGATAATGCACCACTTTGCCAGAAAATAGTTGCAATTGCAAATGTTTAGGCATTCTTACGTGTATTTCTTTTGTTTGTATTGGTATGACACAAAAAGCCAAATCTGACACATGCCACGCATAACTCCAAAAATGGACTGGACACAACTGTTGGCACCTTCTCAAAATTGTAAGAAATATTTGCATTCCAAGTTTGTGATGCTTCTGTAATTTATAATGAAACTCACCTGTATCAATTAACAGGTGCTGACAATATAGGTATCACACCGGCAACCAGGTAAAATGGTGAAAATTTGACTTAACCTTTCTGTTGTGTGTCTCAGTGTGCCGCATGGAGAAGAGAAGGAGAGCACTGTGTCCACTGTGCGCAACATTGTCAATAACTTTACAGCCCATGGCACTGTAGCTAATCTCCCTGGACATGGACAAAAGAGAAAAATTGATCAAAGATTGCAATGAAGGATTGTTAGAATGGTGGATAAAGAACCTTGATCAACTTCCAGACAAATTCAAGCTGACCTTCAGGCACAGGGTACAACTGTGTCAGTTCACACTATATGTCACCAGCTGAATAAAAAGGGATGCTATGGTAGGAGACCCAGGGGGACCCCACTGTTGACACAGAAACATAAGAAAGCCAAATTGGAGTTTGCCAAAACTCACCTAAGGAAGCCAAAATTCTTTTGGTAGAATGTGCTGTGAACAGTTGAAGCAAAATTTCAGCTTTTTGGTAAAGCCCATCATTCTACTGAATAAAGAAATGAGGCCTTTAAAGAAAAGAATACAGTCCCTACAGTCAGACATGTTGGAGTTTCACTGATGCTTTGGGGTTGCTTTGCTGCTTCAAGCACTGGATGTCTTGGCTGTGTGCATGGCATTATGAAATCTGAAGACTACCAAAAGATTCTGGGGTGCAATGTATGGCCCAATGTCAGAAAGTTGGTTCTCTGTCAGAGGTCAGGGTCTTACAGAGGACAGTGACCCAAAGCACACGTCAAAAAGCATCCAGAAATGGTTTCAGACAAAGCACTGTAGAGTACTGGCCAGCAAAGAGTCCAGATCTCAATCCCATAGAGCACCTGTGGAGAGATCTCAAAACAGCAGTTGGGAAAAGGAACCCTTCTAATATGAGTGACCTGGAGCAGTTAGTGAAAGAAGAGTGGTCCAGAATTCCAGTAGAGAGGTGTAAGAAACTCAACGGTGATTTACAGAAAGCGATTGATTTCATTTTCTTTCCCATGGGTGTGCTAACAAATATTAAATTGAGGGTGCCAATAATTTTTTCCAGTCCATTTTGGGGTTTTGTGTGGAATGTGTCAGATTTGGCTCTTTGTTTCTTCACTTTTTTTGTGTCATACCAATACAAATAAACAAAATAAACATATGAGAATGCCTAAGCATTTGTAATTGCAACAGTTTTCTGGGCAAAGTCTGAAAGAAATGCAGAGGTGCCAATATTTTTTGGCCATGACTGTATGGGGCATAAAAGATATCCTTGGGCCCCTTGTAGCATACAAATTTAAATTTGTGGAATAAAAAAATCTTTTGGGCATGGTGGGTAGTTACTTAGGTCTCATTCATATGGCTGATTACTTGTGTGCCTCGTGCAGGGCTGTGAAGATAAAGAAATATTGTAAGAATTATTAATGGAACAAGTGTCCCAATTGAGGTTCTAGTGAAATTGTAAAATTTTGGATTTCCTATCACTTTCTGTCCCTGTGATAATGATCCTAATACATGTCATACCAGGAAATGCCTGGACAATTAATTTAGTCAGTTAAAGGTGCTTCTAAATATAACAATAAATTATAAAAATAATTTAACTGACTTAATGAATAATTCTGAGTTAACTTTTAGTCAAACAAAATCCTTTGAGAACACAAATCAGAGCTATGTGAATAATGACTCGATTATGAAATAAATTAATATTTATTTACATAAGTCACTTACAACACATAATATAATAGCCGATTGTAATGCACATAGACACCAAGATAATTTGCATAAACATTACAATATTTGTAAGTAGCAATTGTATGTGTGTGTGTGTGTGTGTATATATATATATATATATATATATATATATATATATATATTTTGACAAAAATCAAAAATTCATTTCTTCCAATAGACATAATAACTATAGTCTATGTTTTTACCGAATTTCAACGGTTATTCCCCTGCAGAAGGAATAAGCATCAAACTACTCAAAACTGTATGCCAATATGGCCCAAGAACAAAAACCAATATTAACACTAAAATAAAATCTATAAACTTAAGTGGTTATGGAGAACAAATAGGTTACACCAAGAAAAATGACAATAAGCTTATTCATCTAGTCAAGCAAAATAACCAGAATATAGATTATAATTACCCTCCAAGTATCAGGTAAACCAAAGATAGCTGCCAATTGGTGGGTGGACTTAAGCTTCCACAAAATGGTGTCTAGACAGGCTGGAATTTTGTGTCCCGAGTATGAGCAGATGTACAGTCTCTTGGGTGGTCGGATGGGTTTTGTGTGAGTGCAGTGTGCCCAATGAACATACGGATTGCTGCGATCGCCTCGGATCTGGTCTTCCTGACTTTCCTATTTATCTATTGGCACACAATACATTCATAAAATTTGAATATATCAGCTACTCTTGAATTTGTCTAAAACTCCACCTAATGTTTGTTTTTGTATTATCACCCTTTTGCCACTGAGTGTCACTCTAAGACAATTCCTGTCTATTTTGAGTTTACTTGGATACTGAAGTAACTAATTTGTTATAAGGAAAGATTAATATTTCACTACAACAAATTGTGACAACTGTATAAATGTCTTGGAGAGCAGATATGTTATTCCTAATGTAAAACCTTAACTGAAAAGAGTTGTAGATTATTTTTATATATATATATATCTATATATATATATATATATATATATATATATATATATACACACACACACCAATTAAAATATTATTTATGCACATAGAGGAGAGAGAGACATAAACACTATATATATATATATATATATATCAGTACAAATGAGTATGCCCCAACAGATTTGTCAGAAAATCTTGACTGTGCTTTTAAAACCAATATTTTCTATGGGACACTATACTACAAAGTACTCCCACAAATGTGGGCCATTGATTGCAAACAAGATTTGTTAATTTGCAAACACAAAAAAGTACTTTTCCCAACAAATTCATTCAAGACCATGTTGCAAAAATGAATACACCCCAATGAAAGCCTTAGGAGCAAAGCTAAATTTTAGACAACAAAATTCTAATTAAGAAGAATCGCCATGCAAGATCACTGCAGTTAGCTAAAGAAGTAGAAAGCCAAACTGGAGTGATTGTTTCCCGTAACACAATACAGAGTACACTGCAGAGGAATGGCATGCACGGGTGTCATCCAGGAAGGAAGCCTTCCCTAAAGCCCATGCACAAAAAAGCCCACCTAGAATTTTCCAGGGCCCATGCTGAAAAAGAAGACTACTGGGACTCTGTACTCTGGAGTGATGAGAGTGATGTTTTTGGAACTGATGGCTTCAAAACTGTATGGTGTCGCAAAGGTGAGGAGTGCAAAGAAAAATGCATGGTGCCTACAGTGAAAGATGGTGGTGGTAGTGTCCTTCTGTGGGGCTGCATGAGTGCTGCTGGTGTCGAGGAGCTGCATTTTATTGATGGTATCATGAATTCACACATACTGCTCTTTATTGAAAAGAAGAGAAGATGCTAGCATCACTCCATGCCCTTGGTTGTCGTGCATGTTTCCAACATGAGAATGATCCAAAACACACATCTAAGGCAGCTGTTGCATTTCTGAAGAGGAACAGGGTGAAAGTAATTCAGTGACCAAGTATGTCTACAGATCTGAACCCAATCGAACACCTATGGGGAATTCTGAAGACAAGTTGAGCATCACTCTCCATCCAGCATCCAGGCTCTAAAAGAGGTCGTTCTTGAAGAATGAAGAAAGATAGATGTTGCAATATGTCTCCAACTTGTTAATTCCATGCCTATAAGACTTGGTGCTGTCCTGACAGATCATGGAGGTCATACAAAATACTAGATGGAGTAGTTCTTGTGCTGGGGTGTATTCATTTTTGTGTCAACTAACTTGAATAGAATTGAAGATTTTGTAGTCTGTTATATTATTAACCTTACTTTTATGTAATGAGCTAAACAAACGTTCTTTAAAACTCAGTTTTGTCATAATTTTGGAAATTGTTCATGTGTTCATTGAGATATTGATTAAAATCTTACTTTTCAAAAGGGGTGCACTGTGTGTGTGTATATATGTGTGTGTATATAGATAGATAGATAGATATGGCAGCACACATACATTATTTCTGCAAAAAGATACATTTCAACACACTAAATGTATAATGGGATTACACATAACAACTTTAATATTTAGAAATCCTTTCTAGCAATGGGAGGTGTCAAGATAAAATCTTTTATAGATACCTTGCCACATTGTGTTACAATTTAAAATCACATACTTAAACATATGTCCATGATATTTCTAATGGTTTTGTCCAGAAAAAGGGATTTATAACCCATTTGTCCATAAGCAGGCATTGATAGATATGCAGTGTACACACACTGTCATGAAAGTCTTGACCTTATAACTTGCAATAGATAATCCATGTAAACAGCTTATGTTATATGGATAGTTTGAACATATAAATAGTTACAAACTCCATCTGTATAATGTCCATTTAATGAGAGGTGTTTTGTCTCTTGTTTACCTTCCCAAAGCTGAAACAATGGTGAGTCATTGAATGACTAGGCTGTTAATTTGTTGTGTTCACAAGTCTACCTTGTCACATACAAGGTGTTTCCATAGTTTATGTTTATGGGACATGGAAAGGCTGGTAAATATTGTTCATTTGTTCCAGGTGCAGTAAATAGGACATAAACCCATTGTTCCAGCACTGAGAGTTGTCCTTGCTTTTCCCAATTCTGTACTCCCTTCACTTGCAAAATAACAAACTATCTCAGTTGGGAAAGAGATTGTCTCTTGCATGAACTGAGACCTGAAATGACCCTGGGTTTGTGGGCCTATTCAGTTTAAAACAACCATGATTTCAGCTACAGAAAAGATGGAAATATAGTTCCTCTCACAGAAATTCTGATATACACACGAACAGAAAATACCACTTTCAGAGCGATTGTCCGATAATCTGATAGTGCACAGCTTTCGAGAGCCAATCATGACCGTTCATGAAAAATTACCCGAAGGGACAAACACAAAACTTTTTCTTGTACAATACTAGAACGAATGATTTTCATTTAATCAGTACAGCATTCATCTGAAAAAAACTTGGAAGACCAAGACCACTCATAATCAGAAACTAAAGAATACATTACAATGCAATGCATTACATTACTTCCAAAGATGTATTCTGCCGTAAGAGAATTTTCATAACTTTAGTAACCTCTTAATTTTTGATATGAGACAAGCATGCAATAAAAAACAGACAATCATTCATCTGGTAATCTCATCGTGTGTACAAGACTTCCATGGGTTTTAATTCTTTCGTGCTCTAACTAAAAACAATGGCTATACATACTCCTTAAAGCTCAGATCCAACATGATTGTGCCCTCTAGCTTTGAAAAACACTGATCTGCCCTGCCACTGATTGCTCCCCCAGCTCCTGGTTGAACGATAGTCAACAAATTCCTGTAAACCTAGGAACCTGTCATTGATACATCCTTGGGCTTGGCATCGTTGTACAATCTGGGCTAACCATGTATTGCAGAACAGCGCTTACGTGTCACAACGTTGTGCTATGAGAGCACTATTCTGTGCACTTTTAAAACCCACCTACAAAAACAAATGTTGGAGAAGAGGGACAGAGCTTGTCATATGAGCACATGGAATATTTTTCTTGATAGGCTGCTTTTGAATTGGCTAGGTTTGTGATGTTTGTCTTGTTAATGTTTAGCTTTAGTCTTGTGTCTTTGGAGACTGGTCTAATGGTATAGTAAACAGAACGTACATGGTGGTCTATGACCGTCATCATTTTCTAATTGGAGAAAAGAAGTTATAGCTTTGTGATTATTTTTAACAGACACAAACAGTTGTGTGTTATATAGTTCCTCACTACTATTTTGATTTGACAGGTTTGGTCAACCTGTTTTTTTAGGTAAAATGTATATTCCTAAGATGTCAGCCTTTACTATAATTACACATAGAAAGCAATTACTCCTAATTTAATACATCAGGAATAGAAAACACGTACTGTAAATGGTGAAAATGAAGATATTAATAACCCTTTTTTTTTTTTTTTTAACTAGATGCTAAGAAACCAAAATGGCCTTTCTCTAAGAAAACATCAGTGAGTATATAATTTTCTTTTTATGCGTTTGTTTTAGCAATGGTCTTCAGGCTCCATTCACACTTCGTGATTTGGAATCTCATGGCAATCGCTGCACAATGCACAAAATGGGTTTGGGTGCCATTATCCCTTAATGGCAACCCAAATGCGATGTGTTTCTACTGCGATTGTTAATGGCTAAACGAGCCTTTAAAAAATCATGGGAAGCTTGTTGCTCAAAAGGAGCAGGAGCTTCTTTTCGGTGACAAAAGCGCATAGGGCAGCCCATTCTGGTGATTTGCCTGGCCTTATGTACCATGCAAAATCATGTGCAAATCACTCAAACAAATTTGCTAGTGGAAACAATTGTTTCTGTTATGCGAAAGAGAGAATGCAGCCTAATTGTTACTTGGAGATAAAAGTTTTAAAATAAAAATCATTCTACCCTCTACCAGGACAGTTTATTTGTTTAAATATCATTAGGCTGTTTTTTTATGGTGTAGGACATTTTCAAGCACTGCAAGGGTTAAAGGGCATGCACGGTGATATCCGCATAACCGGGGGTCTGCATATTTGCAGTCCTCTTGTTTTGGAAATACCAATCTGGTGGGCCACACTGGTGGCCTTTAAGGGGGATTTTTTTTTTGTTTTTTTTTACAGAGTCCTGCAAGGGGGTCCAGTATCTAGAAACTGTTTTCAGATATCTTACTGATGAGAAAAAGCCCAGTTTACTATAAGTCTCAAACCTGGCTGATTGATTTGTTAATCTTTAGTCAGCTATGAACAGGATTAATATATTCTACACTGTACTGTATATCAGCAGTTTATTGTACTGTAAAGATTACATGCCTGTTGCTTATTTTCTTTTCAGTTTATCAAGGGGAAACAGAAACAGATTTCAGATTTGGAAAATTGCCTCTCTTCTTTCAAGATACCAGATTTCAGTGAATACAATTTTTATAATGTCAAGGTATTGTTGCAAAGCCTAAGTGGCTAGTAACATACTGTGAAATGAAAACAACAAATACATTTGGAACTGTTGAGCGTTATTAAAGCTCAACTCCAGCCAAAATGTTTTTTCTTTTTTTGGCTAGAGTTTGGAACACTTAGAATCGATTTCAGGTTTTATGCAGTCTGCAGATTTCCCTTCACTTTATGACAAGCTAACAATCTTATACTGTAGATGGACAGTGAGGGAGAATCTCTCTGAAGGTCCAAAAACAGAAGCTCTAAGCTTTTCATCTTCTATCCAGAATGTACAAAAAATGCTTATGGCTGAACTTTAATAAATATTTTGCACAAATAGTAATATTAATACTAAGTACACATTGTAGTTTTAAAAGAATTCTATGGTCACAGTATACACTTTCATTCCATAATATCAGTATTGTAATAACAATATAAACAATCATTATTTTTGACAATCCAATATGTTTACTTGAAAATCTCCTTTCATGTTGTGAGCGCTGCCTGTCTGCTGGCCATCGCTTTCCACAATTTCCTGGATTCCCTGCATGCTTTGCAGCTTCTACTCTGCTGTTTACTTTCTAAGGACTACATATCCCATGGTACCTTGCTGCTTATAAGCAATGCTACCTGTACTAACTTCACCTTCTCAAAACTCCTCCTTTCAGCACCTCTGTAGTCCAGAGGGAAGGCTTTGTTAATTCTGTGACAGCAGTATTAGCATAGTCAGTATATGTCACAGAATTCAAGGAAATAAATGTGTGGGGATCATCACAAAGTAAGTGTACAAACTTCAAGATCATTCAAATTAATAGGAGTAGGCTAGAAATAATTGAAATACAATTTGGAAATTAACATGATTTTATATTTTGGCCATAGATACACTTTAAGTTCCTGTAGGATTGTAATCCATACAAATGTTTGTTTGCGTATCTAGAGCTAGTTTTAAATCCTGCCAGAATAATTCTGTTTGGTATTTGTCACATCCAATTAATTCTACTGTATTCTTGTATTCTGTTCATATTTCAATAATTTGTAAAACATTTTATATTTGTTTGGTAGATCAACGTAGAGAGTTTATTATGCTGTTTTTTCTAAATACAGGATAAAACTTGGGAAGAATTCAGAAACATGCATCAGATTGAACCTAAAGGGGTTCCTAGTGCAGTAAATAGGAAAAGGCAACAGTCGGTATGGGAGCTATTTACCTCAGAATGCACTTATTTTTTGGAGCATTTACTAGTTCTGAACATGGTGAGTTTAGTTACAGATTATTTTCTTTATTGAATGTCCCTAATTTTTTGATTTTGAAATTAGCTCTCAAAATGTATAGGGCTTGGGAAATGTAGACTGTTTATAGCTATTAAATGCCTTAAGAGTTTCCTTCACTGGAACTAAGGAGCAAAGCCCAACCCCTGAAAAACAGCCTCACACTATAATTCATCAAACTTTAACCTTGGCACAATGCAGTCAGGAAAGTACCATTCTCCTGCCAACCGCCAAACCTAGATATGGCCATCGGATTGCCAGACAGAGAAGCGTGATTCATCACTCCAAAGAACATGTCTCCACTGCTCTAGAGTCCAGTGGTGGCATGCTTTACACCACTGCATGCGACGATTTGCATTGCACTTGGTGATGTAAGGCATGGATGTAGCTGCTCGGCCATGGAAACCCATGTTGTGCTAATCTGAAGGCCACATGAAGTTTGGAGGTCTTTAGTTATTGACTCTGCAGACAGCAACTTCTGCACACTATGCGCTTCAGCATGGGCTGAGACCCCTCTGTCATTTTACGTGGCCTACCATTTCATGGCTGAGTTGCTGCTGTTCCCAGTTGCTTCCCCTTTGTTTCCAGTTAACAGTTGACCGTGGAATATTTAGTAGCAAGGAAATTTCACGGATGGACTTATTGCACAGGTGGCAACCTATCACGGTATCACACTTTATATCACTGAGCTCCTGAGAGCGACCCATTCTTTTACAAATGTTTGTCGAAGCAGTCTGCATGCCTAGGTGCTTGATTTTATACACCTGTCTGGAACTCTTGAATGCTGGAAGTGACCATGCTGACCTTCCTTTTCCAAAATGTGGGTAAAGCAAACAGTTTATCATTATGTGTCATTTCAAAATGCTGCCATTTTAATTGTAACTAAAATAGAAAGGAAAATGTCTGAATTTACGAGGCCGATAATTTTAAATTCACATTTGAGAAATATCACCTACTGGCAAGCCAACATAAAAAAAATTATGTTTCACAATAAGGTGTCTGTCATTCACACTTTGACATTCTGCTCCCTCCACCCAGCTACATCTTGTCAAAAAGATTAAAAAAGACTTCAGAGCTATTAGTACAATACAGGACTAGATTGCTGTATTGCACTAGTTTAATGATTCAGAAGGCTGTTTTTTTAACAGACTGGTCTGCTTTCCCTTTTGAAGGTTTAGTAATAGAAGGTTTGTTTTTGAGCAGCCCTGAGTATTCAGACAGCAATCTTACTTTCAGATAAGTTGGTGACAATATACTTTTGGAATCCTTATGAAATCTGCTATAATAAAGATTCCCCAATTGAATGATACTCTACAGTGCTGTGTAGGTTTACCTTTAAAGTGGTTTTAAACCTTCACATATACTCAGTGAAGTGACTAACAGTAGGTGATACACAGAGATGAAACAAATCCTCCTACATACGTTGTGCTTGTTTGCATGCAGTCCTCTCTTTTCTACAGCCGTTCACAGTGCAAAATTTATATAGCTTGTAGGAGCTTCCAAAAAGCCAGAGGCGTAACATTCTGCAGAGCTCAGTGAGGAGAGCTCTGAGAGCTGATTGGAATGAAGGAACACACACACCCTTCACACAGTACACACGATTAGAGCTGTGGCTGTCAATCACAGGTCGTGTGGTGGAGCTCCCTCCCCGGTCACCTTTTTTCTCTTGGTGTCAGGAAAACTTGTCAGAAGTGACTCATGTAGATAGAAGAGGAACAGGGCAGCAGACGGAAATGGCAGTTGGTGCTCTGGATTGAGGTGAGTTCACACTGTAGAGGGATATGCTTTGTCCAGATTTCATGTCTGAGGTTTATAACCACTTTAATTACAGGCCACATTATTTATGCATTTATTCTGTGACCTGCAAAGCTACTGATAGATAATTGCCCAGTTCATTTATTTCCACACCTATGTCTATGGTCAGATGCACACTCAAACTGCAAGGAGGGAAGTGTTATTTTCTTTTTACAGAGATAATCTGCTGAAGGATTCCTCCAGTAGCTGTCAACATTCCTCCTGTGCTCCTTGCCATAGGTATTAACATGCATGCTCAGCTGAGATTTGTAATGCCTTTCTTCTGAGGAATGAGGAACTCCTGAGGAATTAGATCAATATAGCTTGCACACATGAGTTAAGCTGGCCATACACTAGTTGTATTTTGTTCAGAATCTTTAATTTTTAGAATGTACATTTGATTTTCTAATCATTAGTTAGGTCAAATCAATGTTTGGTTTCGACCACAGTGACAAGAAAATTTGAAAGAGCGGGATGGAACATTTTTCTTGTACAAACAAATTTCTAACAGTGAATGTGGTTTTTCATCAGGAAAGTCCATTCACTCCAAATTTGAATGTTAAAAGAAAATTTTAAGTACTTTCAAATGACATTCTTCAAGTTAGCAAATGTATTGAGAAATTTCTTATGAATGTTTGTACAAAAATCTATTAGTGTCTGGCCAGCTTTATACACACACAACAAGCAGTAGGCAAAATAAATTAACCAATTAGAACTCAGGATTTATTGGTCTGAGAGCTTTGCAATGGACCATACCATGTTTAAAGGATAAGTTCAGCTTTGCAAGATGTTACATGTTCCACCCGTTTTTAGGGTGGAACATGTAACTTGTTCCCATAGCCGCAGCAGAGCCTGCTGCCCCCCCTCCCTCTGACAGATAATATGGGGAGAAGTTTCCGTGAACTATGTGTCAGATTTTAAAACAGTGTGGCTGTGCTTGGCTCCTTCAGAGTTCTGTGAATGAGTGCCTGCAAGTCCCAGCATCCTTGGCGGCTGTGGGCTTGTAGGTTTCAATGAACTACCACGGCGCTGAGGATCACCGTTGTAGTTCATTCAAGCTTCCTGTCAGAATATCTGCTTGACCGTACATCCCGTACAGCAAGCAGATATTCTGACAGGTCTGCGGGAGACCTGCATGGCACCAGCGATCTACTGATCGCTGGCGCCATGCTTTACGTGCAAAAAAATGTGCATTTTTTTTTTTGTCCAAAAGGTGAACTTGTCCTTTAAATACTTTCATCAGTTATTGTAAACTGTATTCATCTTCAATTATTGCTTGAATTGACTTTGCACTTATGCTTTTTTTTTATACTATAGATATTTTTGCATGCACTAAAGCACTTACAGAACAATGATCTTCTGTTGGATGTGGATCCGGTTAGGTTATTTGCTAATCTGGAGGATTTGAACCAGGTAAATATGTCTAATGCCATGTTTCCTTAATAAATACCATTTATTTACATATAGAAAACCGCTGCTGAGATAATAAGACAACTTACTGGAAAGTTCTATGAATAATGGAGATTGGTTGACAGGTAGTAATTGTTTGTTTTTATTAGGTTGCTTTAGACCTAACTACATGGTAAGTAGATTATATGTACTGTATTTATACTGACAACCTACTTGTCTGCGCAACTCTGATGCTGAGATGACTAGGTTGGTACATGTAGGCATTCCTTGCTTGTTCAGAATATATTTTGTCCTGTAAACAGCTGATGCCTGGTAATGGTGTTAAAGGACCAGTTCTCTAAGATCTGACAATACATGTGTATGTACTAGGGGGTTATTTACTAAAACTGGACAGTGCAAAGTCTGGTGCAGCTCTGCATAGAAAACAATCAGCTTCCAACTGTTATTGCCAAAGTGTAATGGAACAAACTGAAGTTAGAAGCCGATTGGCTACCATGCACAGCTGCACAAGATTCTGAGTGCTCCAGGTTTAGCAAATCTACCCCTAATCTTTTAAATCTGAACTTAAACTGAACAGGGCCATAGATAAATTTTTTTCCAGGGGGGTTGTTCAGCCTTAGGTACTCAGAGGACAATAATAAGCGTGTCTCCCACGCTGTGACATGTGACAAATGGTGGGTGGGGCACAAATGAACTGGTTCCTTAACTAATAGGTGCACTTGCTGTCAGAGCTGGATAAACTGTATGTAGCATCAGCTGCATACATTATACAGCGCTGTGTTCCAACAGCAGGATAGGGACTTCCCACCCTTCTTCCAGAACAAAACTGAGGTTGAGTGCTCAGCCATTCACAAGACGCTTTGTATTTTAGCAACAAATACAAGGCTTCTTCTGATTAGCTCGCGGTGGAAATTGTGACATTATCCACCCACCCACCCAGTGTGTCATGGAATGGGTGGAATGCTCTTCTGTGCTATGTGATGGGTGAAATGTTCTGTATAGTCATGGGATGGGTGAAATGCTCTGCCATGTGTCATGGGATGAGTGAAATGCTCTGTAGTGCTATGGGATTGGTGGAATGCACTGCAGTGCCATGGGATGGGTGGACACACACATTTGAGAACACACACTTTAAAAATTACAATGCACACAGCCGGGTACTGCACTATAGGGGGAGGCAGGGAGCACAGCACTCGGGAAGACACTGCTCCCTCCTTTGATTTCACTAACTCAGTGTATTCACTATCAGCCTTAGGACCCCTTTGGGGGGGAGGGGGTGT
This sequence comes from Staurois parvus, assembly GCF_062004578.1. Taxonomy (NCBI): domain Eukaryota; kingdom Metazoa; phylum Chordata; class Amphibia; order Anura; family Ranidae; genus Staurois; species Staurois parvus. The sequence continues at coordinate 29,714,751 of NW_028317821.1, forward strand.
CTCCATTTTGACCCCCTCAGCTAAGCAACTGTTGTTAAATTAAGACAGCTATGCAGTGTACAGGAGCCACTTCTAGCAGCTCCTCCTTCCCCTTCATTTCCAACTGGGGAAAAATGGTTTCTTGTTCTCTTCTCCCTCACCTTATCAATTATTACAGGACAGAAGACCCTCACTGCTTGCAGTTCAGGTCAGTAGCTTGTGTGCATGCAGGCTTGTGTGCATGCAGGCTTCTTCCTGCATCCAGCGCTGCTGCTCCATCCTACATCTGCACTAACAGGAAGCCAGCGGGATTAACATTAAACTGCAGTGATGGACAGCACCCTTTACCAATTGGCTGAGGAGGCAGTGGGGGCGGTGCAGCCTGTAGGCTACACCACTTCCTACTGCCTCCTCAGCCAGTGGGTGGCTGAAGCTGCCTCTAAAGTCCTTCCCTCATGACATCACCCTGCACTCTTCTGAGTCCCGACCTGCCCGCATACTAAACTAACAGGCTGGGACTTGGACTGACATGTATTATGATCCAGGAAAGAGTGACTGTGTAGCTCCTGTCCCGGTCATGCACCTGAAAGGGTACACTAACCTAGCTACTTCCCCATTGACAGATGCTCTGGGGGGCATCGACCCCCTTATCTACACCCCTGAAACTGAACCAAACCTGAACCAGAGCCAGAGCCATGCTCGTCAGCTTAATTTTGTGTTGTGTATTTACAAAAGAAAACCATAGAAAAGTAATAACTACGGTAAACAAAATTCAAGGTTCCAAGGAGCTGTGCTGCTCAAAACCCTAGCATTCTTTTCCGGTCTGCAGTGAGCCAGGTGCCTGGCCTTTAGAGCCTTTTCCGATCATGAATCCACCAGTTATCAAAGGAAGGCTGCACAGTTATGATGCCAGTCTATTAACTTTAATACCAAAAGACGGCTACAGTGTGGCTCTCTTGTTCCGGGAGAGCGTCTATAGGCATCCTCCCAGAATGCAACTCAAGAGCACCCCCTGGGGCGCGTTCTGTGAAGCTTCATTAGTGACCATTAGTGCCCATCAGTTCAACCTCATCAGTGACCATCAGTGCAGCCTCATCAGCGCACATCAGTGAAGAAGAAAAAAATACTTATTTGCAAAATTTTATAACAGAAACGAAGAAAACATTTTTTTTTCAACTTTTTTTTATTTGTTTTGTTTAGCTAAAAATTAAAAACCCATTGGTTATTAAATACCACCAAAATAATGCTCTGTTTCATATGAGTACAGTATTGCATGAAGTAAGGGGTGAAAGTACCCAGCATTGAAGTGGTTAATGTTTAATTTTACCAAACTGGTTCGCTGGTGGTCCTCTCTTATATGTTCACCCCTACTGCACTTAATCATAGATGCTACTCTACCATTCAGCCCAATGGAAATATATCAGAGGCTCAGGTCTGGTCTAGTCCAATCTGGTAAAATTACTATTATTAGAGCAACGTCATCTGTGTGCAGCCTTCCTTGGATGATTTAAACAAAATTCAAATTTAGAGATTTCCTGTATATCTTCTGGTCTTGGAAATATTTGAATTATAAATATAAAATGGTTAAGCAAATCCTATAATTATCATTTGCATTCTTGTGTTAAAAGGGAAAAACTTACAAATCGTTTTATTAAGTAACCTGTTGTAAAGGGAAAGTATGCTCTGCAATGTATAGTACCCCACATGATCAAACAAGATTTCAGCTACTATGATTGGATGTTGGGATGCTGCATTTTGTACATTTACTGAGCACCCCTAATTAAGGTATGTTCATTATTTTTTTTTCTCTAGGAGAGCTTAAACTTTGCCAGCAGCCTCTTTAATACGATTGAAAGCAGGGAACTGGGATTAACAAAATCTTTATCATTATCACTGGCAGATTTGCTACCAAAGGTCAGTCTCATAACACACTCAATACTTCCCTCGTTGGGCCCTGCTACTAAAGAGGAGGTCTCAAAACTTTTTTCTAATGCCAAACCACCTGTCCCCTAGACCCCGTTCAATCGCAAATATTAAAGTCACCTTCTTGATCTATCCTACACTCTTTAACTCACATTGTTAATCTCTCCCTCTCTACCGGGGGGTCCTAGCTTCCTAAACCCAATAAAACAGACACTGGTCATCCCCATACTTAAAAAGCCTGCTCTAGACCCCACCAAACTTAATTTCTTAACTCCTTGCCCCCTTTTATCTACAAACCCCTTGAACATATAGTCTACAACCGTTTGATCTACCACCTCACTGTGAATAACCTCCTTAACACCCTTCAGTCTGGATTTCACCTGCAACATTCCAGGGAAACTGCTCTCCTAAAACTCAAGAACGACAGCTAAAACCCATGGTCTATATTCTGTACTCTTACTCTTGGACCTCTCTGCTGCCTTTGATACAGTTGACCACCCCCTCCTCCTCAAAATCCATTTCCTTGGTCACTGTGACTGTACTGTTCCTTGGTTCTCACTTTACCTATCTAATTGTTGCTTCAGGCCTGGTTCACACTAGTGCAACTTCTGATGCGACTTGAGTCACATAGAATCACATGATAAGGGAAATTTCATTGTTTTCAATTGTGCCCATTCTAATCAATGCAGCTCACAATGGTGCAATTTTGGAAAAGGTTCCTGTTCTACCTGCGATTTATAGTGCGACTTATATGAAAAGTTGCATCACATAATCGAACTGTAAATTGTATCAAAGTCACATTGCAGTAATGTTAATCTGCGCCTTTGTGTCACAAGTCTACCTCCTCTCCTCTTTCCTTTTCTGCTGGGTTCTCCCAGGGTTCTGTCCTTGGGCCTCTCTTATTCACAATCTGCACCTTTCCCCAGGGTCAGCTGATAGGTTTGGGTGTCATCCATGTAGAAATAGCACTGGAAGCTGTGAAAGGCTATCTTTCAAACCTTCAGCTCATCCCATTAGTCTCCTCATGCATCACTAATTTACTAACAGACTTATCAGTATGGATGTCACACCACTTCCTCAAACTGATTATATCAAACCTGAGCTCATAATATTTCCTTGGACTCTAAACTTTCCTTTTCTTACAGCCTCAGCAACGCATCTTATTTAGTCTCTGGTTATTTCTCAACTAGGCTTGACTATTGCAACTCCCTCTTCACTGGCTTACCTTTACATAAGCCATCCCTACTTCATTCCATCAGAATGCTGCTGCCAGACTCATCCACTTTACTAACCGTTCAGTGTCTGACACCCCTCTCTGCCAATCCCTCCATTGGTTTCCACTCAACCAATGAAAACATTTCAAAATACTAACAACTTAGAAATCCAAAATCCATCCAAAACTCTGCCCCAGTTACTTCACTAACTTTGTCTCAAAATACCAACCGAACCATTCTCTTTGCTCCTCCCAATACATCCTGCTCTCCATTTTTTGTCAACTCCTCCAAAGCTTGCTTTCAGGGCTTCTCCAGAGCCACTCCCAACTTCTGGAACTCCTTACCCCAGCCTATCCGACTATCTCCTACTCTATCCACCTTTAGGCAATCCCTGAAATCCCTTCTCTTTAGAGAAGCCTATCCTACCTCTACCTAACAACTGAACTGTTATTTTCACAATTACTCACCCCCAAGTGATACTACATTTTCTATCACTTGATCCTCCCTTTTAAGATTGTAATGAGCAGGGCCCTCTGATTCCTCCTGTATTGATTTATGATTATACTGTCTGCCTTTATTTTGTAAAACACTGTGCAAATTGTTGGCACTATATAAACCCTGTATAATAATAATAACCAAGACATAGAAGTACATAAAGATGATGAAGCATGATAACAAATACATAGAATTGTAAATGAAAATTTGAGTAAAAATTCTTGGGAAGCTTCAGTACATTTGAATGTTGTTCGAAAGTAGTTAAAGTTTTCATTTGCTTTTGACATTCGGTTTTTGGAATGATTGGATTTTACCAAATGAAAACCATATACACTGTTTTGAAATTACATTCAAGAAAAAAATTTCATCCAGCTCCTTTGAATTTTCTCATCACTGCAGTTGAAAGAGAATGTCAATTTGACCCGCTAAAGATTAGAAAAACGAACAAATGTTCTTACAACAAAAAAATGTCAAATTAGTAGTTACTAGTGTATACCCAGCTGTAACTTCTCAGGTGATTAGGATTTATATTCTGGTCGTCAAGCTGTGCTTGATTTTATGCCTACTTTAAATTAATAAGCAGACAAATGCCTTTGTACACAAGGCGTTATACAGTGTATATACGGTGCAATTTTAAAATACATAAATTTTGGCATTTAAGCACAGCAACTGGACTGTTCATCATGTAACAGCGACTAAAGGAAATGACACCAGAATCAAAAATATTGATGAAGTGGGCTGTATTTTCTATAGGGTAAGGGTGATACAGCTGGTTCACAGATTACTAGGGGATTATCCAAAAAGTACTTAATAATTTGGGTGCATGTTGGATGAGAAAAAGGTATCCCTAGTAAGCTGACCAAAAAACTTTCATACATGAGTAGCTAGCTGATGTTCAAAGAAGAAATGATATGTTTTTCATATAATTGTGTTCACTCTTTGTTTTTCTTTAAATTGTTCAATTACCAATTAAACAAAACCAAACTAAAGAGTCAAAAAAACCCTAAATACACATTATCACTTTTTTTTTTAATTCTAAAAATTGGTAGTTACTAAAATGCTACAGCTTTTCTCTGCATTGTTATCAAAGGAAATATCTGAAATTTTCCCAGATGATGCTAAGAGTACCCGTTGCAATAATTTTACTCTGTACACTGTCAGATTGATGCATATTTGGGTGAAATCAGTCAAGGCTATAAACCGTTGTAATCCGCTGTCATGTCAGGTTTTACAGCAAAACATAATAAAACTAATGCATTCTTGCTATTACAGTATTTTTGTTTTGTGACTTAGTGTACAGTGCACGTTGTGCATTCATAAAGCACAGCCTGCAATAAGATAGATACTCATGTTGGTGATTTTGACTTAATGCTAGATTTTTAATTTGATTTTGCAGTACTTCAAGGATAATCTCTGCTTAAGTCATCAGATCTACTGCCTCAATTACACATCTGCTGTCATCTATCTAGAGACTCTGAAGCAAAGAGAAGATTTTGGCACATATATGAAAGTAAATTATTTCTTTCTATAGCACATAACGTAACTGCTAGACATTTGTATGCTGACCGCCATGTAATGTTTGCCATAATTAGCACAGGTTTTATTCCTCCTTTTAGCAGCCTTGTACACTCTACTAGTTTTTTTCGTTCAACCCAGCGGGCTCCGATCAGCAGACCTTTTTTCGGTCATGCCCCTTCAACAGAAGCTGGCCAAACAACCAGCTTCTGATGGACCAGCTGGCGTACACACAGGCCGAATGTCAGCCAGTTTCTATTGAACCAGACGATGCCTCCTGACATTCAACCCGTGTGTACTAGGCTTAAGGCTGAGGAGGAGATTACACTGAAATGCAGACAATTTAATGAAATGGATTGAAGATCTGTCTTGTACTGGTCAAGTGACCAGCCTTTTGATATGTAGTGTGTTGCCTAGTTTTAAAGCAGTCAGTGGGGTGACTGCTATATATAATTTTTCTTGAAAAGTGAAGATGAAATCCAGCTAGTTTCTTTGCTCTAGTTTCCATAAGTGATAACAATCCGGCATCAAAGAAAAAGTATTGATCATTTTCACTATACATACAATTCCCGTCTTTAATGTTTACTTATCTGATCTTATAGAAGCTTGTAGTTGTAGATTGTCCCTGTAATGGCAGATGGTAAAGTTGCAAACCGTTTCTGATAGGAAATCCAATTACAGGTTAAGCAACCTGTAGTTGATTCGGGTATTTAGAGCTGGCAATAGATTTTCCCTGGGTTGGGTGCCTAACTTGAAGCCCAGCATGTATGCAATGATAGCCAGTATTGCTACCCCCTGTTGGTATACAGTATAATTAACCGAGGTCAAAACAAATCTTCGTGCCCAAGTACAGTTTTGCAACTTTCACATGTGTTAGTACGACTGTACATATCATCCCAAGTTGGGACACCCCTCCAAATCATTGGATTCAGGTGTTCCAATCACCTCTGTGGCCACATGTGTATAAAATCAAGCACCTAGGCATGCAGACTGCTTCTACAAACTAGTAGTGCACTGAAATGAAAATTCAGTATGAATTTGGTTGAAAACTGAAATGGACAGTTTTTAAAAAGATTAAAAAAAATTATAAATGTATTATATTCAACTTTTTAATTAATATCATGAATTTAACCACTTGCCTACCAGGCACTTTTACCCCCTTCGTGGCCAGGCCAATTTTCAGCTTTCAGCGCTGTCACACTTTGAATGACAATTGTGCAGTCATGCAACACTGTACCCATATGAAATTTTTATCATTTTTTTCACACAAATAGAGCTTTCTTTTGGTAGTATTTAATCACCACTGGGTGTTTTTATTTTTTGCACTATAAACAAAAGTCACATAATCAGGAGCTTGATCAACTGGCTTCCAATAAGAGACCCAGACCATGAGTTGTTGGTGATAGCTTGGTCAGTGTGCTGCAAGTACAAAGGGAGCTCACTCTCAGCACACAACCTCTAGATGGCAAGAGATTAAAAGTAGATTCAATCATTGTCCATTATACTTATCTAGTTTACCTACTATAATCATTATATCTACTGGTTTGTATTATTCATTTGTTATATTATGATATTTTGCCTCGGGGTGAATCGCACTTTAAACAAACATCTTATGACCCGTCTGCATTACGGGAGAACATGCAAGATGTCTATGCGCGGACTGTGATCCGTATCTGTATATGACTTGATATGCCTTTCATATTTCAATAAAATACTTTTTTGGAAAAAAAAAAAAAAAGATTCTGGAGCAGAAACCCCAGATTCCAGCATTATAGAGGTGCATATACAAGGTTTGATGTGAAGGGAGTTGGGTGAGAGCATCACTCTCTGTACTGAAAACTGCTTCAAAATCAATATTCTGTCTATATCTAAGTGTGATAATGTCTTTTACAGTGGTGTGAGCAACAGGAGCAGTGTAAACGACTTCATCTCACTGATTTGCTGGTGGCTCCACTACATCGGCTGACCCGATATCCCCTACTCCTTAAGAATATATGGAAAAGAAGCAGTGATGCAGCAGAGAAAGTATCCATCTATTCAATGAAGGAGAAGGTGGAAAGCTCAATCAGTAAGTAATGTGAAACAGTCCCAAACATATTTAAAGTGGTCGTTAACACTTCCATATACCCAGTAAAGTGACTGGCCTCTGGTGATACACATAAATGAAACAAACCCTCCTATATAGTTGTACACCTTTATCTGCCATCTTCTCTACTCTACATCTGTTCAAACTGCAGAATTTATAGAACTTGTCTGTGCTTTCTGAAGATGGGGTGGAGAGCTGAAATTAACCACTTCAATACCAGGGACTTTTGTCCCCTTCCTGCCCATGCCAGTTTTCAGTACTGTCACACTTTGAATGACAATTGCGCAATCATGCAACACTGTACTCAAACTGAATTTTTATAATTTTGTTCACACAACTGAGCTTTCTTTTGGTAGTATTTAATCACCACTGGGTTTTTAATTTTTTGCTAAATAAATGAAAAAAGACAAACGTTTGAAAAAAAAAAAAAAAGTTTTTCTTCGTTTCTGTTATAAAATTTTGCTACTAAATAATTGTTTTTCATACATTCAGGCCAAAATGTATTCTGTTAAATTTTTTTTCTGAAAATAACCAAAATCAGCGCATATTATTTAGTGTGTAGGAAAGTTATAGAGTCCACAAACTATGGTGTATATTTGAAATGTCAGAACGGTACAGATATCCCCCAAATGACCCCTTTTTGGAAAGTAGACAGTCTGAGGTATTTAGTAAGAAGCATGCTGAGTTTTTGAAGTTGTCATTTTTTGGCATAATTGTTTGGAAAATCAGGAAATTTTTTTTACATACTGTCAACAGCGCAGTACATCGTCGTCATATACCTGGTTTGGTAGACTGAGCGGTGACAGTACTAAAAAAAATACATATTTTGTTTTTCAATTTTTTTCTCTTTTTTTATATTTATAACACACTGTGTCCAGAGTAATATAATGTTATCATAGTAAGAAGTGATCAGTATTTTTTTATAACACATTATTATTGCTTATAGCAAGGAATTTCATTGCTATAAGCAAGCATGTTATTGAAATCAATTCATTCATTCATTCAGTTTGTTTTGTTGTGATTAGCTTTGATTGGCCACAGCTAATCATGTGACACAGATGGGCTGTGATTCACTCAGTCTGTACTTTGTGATCACTGTGAACAATCACAGCTAGCAACACAATTGTATACAATGGATAGCATGAAAGGAAGCAATCCATTGTTTACAATTGTTATGTGGCCTGCTGTGATTGGACACAGTCGCTGACAGATCTCACCGCAGCATGACGGCGATCCGGGAGGACATCATATGACGTCCACCCGGATCAACAAAAGTCCCGTTCGCCCATAATTTTACTATAGGCCGGGCGGGAACTGGTTAAACACTGCAGAGCTCAGTGAGGAGAGCTCTGAGAGCTGATTGGAGGGATATGCCCTCCTTCACACAGCTCACAGGAACAGAGCTGAAGCTGTCAATCACAGGGTGTTTGCTGAAGGTCCCTCCCATGTCACCTTTTTTCTCCTGGAGTCAGAAAAACTTATCAGAAGTGACTTTTACAGATACACACTATAAAGGGAAATGCTTTGTTATTTCATATTTCCACTATTGAAAAACAATGAGCATATATCCTGATAACAAAAGCAAATACATAATGCTCAGTAAATATACTCTATATTAGATCTGCATAAATAGTCAGCGTTAAATTTGTACTAGATCATTTTTTGTCCTGTTGTGTAATGGCCTGTAATAGAACAGATCTGGACTATAATCCACACGTTTATTTATGAACAATGCCATCTCCAGGAGCGGAGTTTTGCGATAGGATCAGAAAAACAAAGCAGTGCCTGAGTCAGCCCAGCAACCCTGTTCTGTTGTATGATTCACATGTGAACTCCAGGCAGAACGCAGAACTAAAGGTTAATTGAATATAGTTTTACTAATTATTTAGTTGTTCAGTGGTAGTCAGTAGTTTTGTTAAAGTGGAACTTGACTAACATGTTCTTGTTGCAGTGCCACCACTTAAGACATGGGTGCTTAACCTGTGGCCCTATAGATGTTGTGGAACTACAAGTCCCATCATGCCTCTCTCTTTGGGAGTCATGCTTATAACTCTCAGCCTTGCAATGCCTCATGGATCATGTAGTTCTGCAACACCTAAAGGACCACAGGTTGAGCACCCTTGACTGAAGAGATTTGCATCCCCCCTTCCCTGTCATCAATACAGTAAAAGAGGGAAATTCTCCACAGCAGGGAAACAGACAGAAATGAAAATCAGAGATTTTTCACATTCAATCAAAACCAAAACACCTCTAGAGTTCTACTTTAAGATTGATCATGCATCTGAACTGGTCAGAAATTGCTATTTGGGTAACTGGTGACTATTGCAAGATTGATGAAGGTTGTCCCATGTCCCTTATGAACTACTGGTGTGGCACAGTTTAAACCAATTGCTTTATGTAAGACAGGTGTGCTCAACCTGTGGCCCTCGGCGCCCTCTGATGTGGCCCTCGACCTTAACCTGGGAAGCACACTTCTAGTATATCCTGCAAGTTTGGTGCATTTTCAGAAAGTGCACCAAAACTCTTTAATACGGGGGTTTTAGTGCACCATACCCCAAGATATAATAGACGTCTATGGCAAATGGAAGCTAACCCGCAGGAGCACTGTGCTGCACTCATGGTGTGGGTAAACCGCAGTGCATCACTGTGAAAGCAGCCTTATAGGGGGTTCTGGACAGTAAGGGCTCGTTTACTTTTGCGGTTTTGAGGGGGGGTACAACCCATAGTTGAGACGTGTTTTCCAAACCCCCCCTCAACCACTAGTGTAGCGCCAGAAGTCGCAATGGTGACCCCAGACCATTCTCCAGGGGGCCCTTGCATCCTCCCTGTCACATTGTGTTTGAAACTTGGACAGGAGGGGTGGTATAAACAGGAACCAATACCCTCCATTTTCCTCCTGCAACCAATGAAAACTGGCTTCTCCTCCCCTCCCACTAGCATTCAGCAGCTGCAGGAGGAAAATGTTCATTATGCTATTCAAAATAAAAAAATTCTGTAGCATTTAATTTAATTTTGGCCCCAAGACAGGTTACCAAATCACTTAAGTGGCCCTCTCTCTTTAAAAGGTTGAGCACCTCTGATTTACATGTATAAAGGAACAGATGTGCCCTCTGGATGCAGACAGTTCATGCATCCCTATATGTCTGTGGCTGCGGTTTTCAGCATACAGCTGCAGCCTGCCATTGATTTGTATGCAACACCTGTGACTTCCAGTCACAGAAATACGCTCGTTTTTGCATTGAAGGGCCCTATGCACCAATGTGAATGAAAGGGCTCTTGCACACAAATACCTAAAAATGCCATGTTTTTTTTTACTGATTTAAATGCAGCCTATTGTTTATGAGTAAACTTGTGCTGCATTTAGATCAGTAAAATTTTTTTTTTACAAAAATTTGCATTGCAGGACAGTATTTTATGCATGTATGCACATATGCCGATACGTCCATACATGCATATGACACACCCCAAGGAACGATGAAATATTTTTACGAGCATGTCTGATATTCATAAATAAGTACTGTGTGAAAGTACCCTCATGCACACGGGCGTATGAATTTATGCCCTACATATGCCCGATTTTTTTCTGCCAGAACCAAGTATGTATGTACATGTGTTTATGTACATATGTAACCTCTCATGGCTTCCAATACCACCTCTACGCTGACGACACCCAGATCTATCTCTCTATTCCCCAGCTCACCCCCTCGATTTCCTCACGTATCTCAAATCTTTTGAGCGACATATCAGTATGGATGTTACATCACTTCCTCAAACTCTTTCTAAAACTGAGCTTGTAATATTTCCTCCTCCCCGATCCCCCACTCATGACTATATACCATTAGGATCAACAGCACAACCATTGGTCCCTCCCCACATGCCAGGGTGCTAGGCGTAATCCTAGACTCTGACCTCCCCTTCAGGCCTCACATCCAATCACTGGCTAAATTCTGCCGCCTTAACCTCTACAACATTTTCAGAATTCGCCCTTTCCTGACTAACGACACCACAAAACAACTTACCCATGCCTTGGTTTTATCCCGCCTCGATTACTGCAACTTCCTCCTCACTGGTCTACCTTTACACAGGTTATCCCCCCTTCAGTCTATTATGAATGCCGCTGCTAGATTCATACATCTTACTAACCTATCAGCCACCGCTGCCCTTCTCTGCCAATCCCTTCACTGGCTTCCACTAGCCCAACATTTAAAATTAAAAATACTAACCACAACATACAAAGCCATTCACAACACTGCCCCTAGGTATATCACCAACCTCATCTGCAGATATTGTCCAAATTGTCCTCTCTGCTCCTCCCAAGACATCTTGCTCTCTTGCTCCCTCATCACCACCTCCCACGCTCGCCTCTAGGACTTCTCCAGAGCCTCTCCCATCCTCTGGAACTCTCTATCCTAGTATGTCCGGTCAGCTCCCACCCTGTCTGCCTTTAGACAATCTTTGAAAAGTCACTTATGCAGGGAGGCCTACCCCACCTCCACCTAAGAACTGTACTTGGGTCACCTCCAGCAGACCATCCCCTGCAGCTATCACCTTTTGTACCACCTCCCCCTTCCTTTAGATTGTAAGCTCCAGGAGCCGAGCCCTCCTATTCCTTCTGTATTGAACTGTATTGTTGCTGTACTGTCTCCCTTATATTGTAAAGCGATACACAAACTGTTGGCGCTATATAAATCCTGTATAATAATAATGTACACATATAGTATTGAGTGTAACTGCATTCTACTGGCCAGAAAAGCAAATTCTTCTGGCAATTTTAAAATAAATGTACGCTCATATGTGTCCGTTTTATACATATTTACTTGTGTATGAGTGTGGATTACGCTGATAAGCTGCTCTCTGAACACAGGCATTTTTTTTACATCCCTGAAAACTGCTCTAAGATATGCCTGTACACTAGACAATGGGGGTTGATTTACTAAAAATCTGGAGCACTCAGAATCTGGTTCAGCTGTGCAAGGTAGTCAATCAGCTTCTAACTTCAGCTGGTTCAATTAAGCTTTGACAATAAAACCTGGAAGCTGATTGGTTTCTATGCAGAGCTGCACCAGATTTTGCACTGTCCAGTTTTAGTAAATAACCCCCATTGCATATCTGAACTGACAACTCTATGGACTTGTTTTGCCCAGACAGGATAGTACATGTACTCCAGAGAGGTCTATGAAACAGAGCACCCATTATTTCAAGGGCAACATGCCAAAGATCTCTGGGGCAGCACCAGATCTTATGGCCATCTACCTTTGTAATCATGTTTTAAATCATTTATTAATTATGATCAATTATTATTATTAATGTCAAAAGAGGATCAATTATTACTAATTAATAGTCATTCATTCATTATTCATGTAATAAACCTCAGTAATCGTGAACACATCCTTGAGGGCAGAGTCACACCATGCCCGCATCTGAATCGCACAGGACTGAGCTGTGCGTCTGTGCCATTTACATGCAGTTCTCTGTAGTGCAATTTCAGCCCGTACATTTTGAAAAGTAGTGCAACCACACTGCAAGCGGATCGCATGGTACAAAAGTACAATTCGATCGCAAGTGAGCAAATGCACTGCGTTTGCAACCTGCGTTTGGGGTGTCATTAACTTGTTATTGACACCCACTGTAGATCACAAATGTAGTTCATTTTGCATGCAGTTAAGGGAAAATTCACTCCTGCACTCAGTCAAATCGCACACCAGCCGGAGCGATTCAGTACGCCAGCCACTCTGCATTGCTTTCTGGCTAGGGGGCAGTGGGGTGCAGTGTGAAAATTGAAGTAGCTGTGAATAGGTTGTAGTAAATCCGATTTTCTTTTTACATTTATGAACTCTTGATTTATATTTTCTGAAATATGTGTTTATTTATGCACATTGTGTGTATAGAGTTGTGTTTATATATTGTTGCACACTATATACATCGAAGTTTGTGATGTGAAGTAGCTGTGAATAGGTTGCAGGAGATCTGCTTGATTCACAAATGTGTGCACATACACATTTTTTTGATTTATATAATTTTCTGCACTTTGCATTCATATATTTTTGCACAATTACACATTCTTGCACATTGTATACAGGTGAAACTTGAAAAATTAGAATATGCAAAAGTTCCTGCTTTGCATGTAATGAGTCTATCTCATATATTAGTTTCACCTTTTAAGTTGCATTACTGAAATAAATGAACTTTTGCACGATATTCTAATTTTTTGAGTTTCACCTGTATACAGAATTCTGGGAAATAAAGTAGTTGTCAATAGGTTGCAGATCTGTTTTATCCACAAATGTGTGCATTTGATTTTGTATATTGCATTCAATGGATATATCTAGTCACTATTGATTGAGTTGGAGCATCTACATTTTTTATTATTTCATTTTGTTCAAATTCACATATTTTCTCAATAAGCGCAGGGGTTTATATATACTAAATAAAAAGTACAGACACCATCCACTGCCCTACTGACACCATCCACTGCCCTACTGACACCATCCACTGCCCTACTGACACCATCCACTGTCCTACTTACACCATCCACTTCTTTACTGACTGACACCATCCACTGCCCCACTGACACCAGCCTCTGCCCTACTGACACCGTCCACTGCTCTACTGACTGACATCATCCTCTGCCCTACTAATACACCCACTGCCCTAATGACTTCGTCCACTGCCCCACTGACTGTCACCATCCACTGCCCTGCTGACATCAACCTCTGCCCTACTGATACATCCACTGCTCTACTGACATCATCCACTGCCCCATTGACTGACCCCATCCACTTCCCTACTGGCACCTGTCACTGCTCTGACTGACAACATCCACTGCCCTACTGATATATCCTCTGCTGTACTGACACAGTCCACTGCCAAACTTGACACAGTCCACTGCCCTGCTGACATAGTCCACTGCACTGCTGACACCGTCCACTGCTCTATTGACACCAGCCTCTGCCCTACTGATACATCCACTGCTCTACTGATACTGTCCGGTGCCGTACTGATACTGTCCACTGCCCTACTGACACTGTCCACACACCATCCACTGCCCTACTGACACTGTCCACACACCATCCACTGCCCTACTGACACTGTCCACACACCATCCACTGCCCTACTGACACTGTCCACACACCATCCACTGCCCTACTGACACTGTCCACACACCAGCCACTGCCCTACTGACACTGTCCACACACCAGCCACTGCCCTACTGACACTGTCCACACACCATCCACTGCCCTACTGACACTGTCCACACACCATCCACTGCCCTACTGACACTGTCCACACACCATCCACTGCCCTACTGACACTGTCCACACACCATCCACTGCCCTACTGACACTGTCCACACACCATCCACTGCCCTACTGACACTGTCCACACACCATCCACTGCCCTACTGACACTGTCCACACACCATCCACTGCCCTACTGACACTGTCCACACACCATCCACTGCCCTACTGACACTGTCCACACACCATCCACTGCCCTACTGACACTGTCCACACACCATCCACTGCCCTACTGACACTGTTCACACACCATCCACTGCCCTACTGACACTGTTCACACACCATCCACTGCCCTACTGACACTGTCCACACACCATCCACTGCCCTACTGACACTGTCCACACACCATCCACTGCCCTACTGACACTGTCCACACACCATCCACTGCCCTACTGACACTGTCCACACACCATCCACTGCCCTACTGACACTGTCCACACACCATCCACTGCCCTACTGACACTGTCCACACACCATCCATTGCCCTACTGACACTGTCCACACACCATCCACTGCCCTACTGACACTGTCCACACACCATCCACTGCCCTACTGACACTGTGCACTGCTCTACTGACTGATGCTGTCCACTTTTAAGGTAGGCTAAGTTCCTATTTTTACAGTGACATTTGTTTTATTAATCTAAGCTTATTTTATGGGTACAAGAATGCTTTTGTTTGTTTTTTTTAACCATGCCCTTTTAAGCCTCTCCCACACAATTTGACCACACCCACTGTTCACCACAGCACACGTGCAACACATTACTGCTTTTCTTGGGGCACCCAAAGGTTTCCCCGGTCTTTTACTACCTGTATCTAAGAACAGAATGACAGGGGACGCAACCTGATCACTCTAGCATGGATTGCCTTCCTTGCTTAGCATGATCAGCTTACTACCATGAAGTGGAGAACTGGCAAGATTAACCAGATAATACTGAAGAACTACAACCACAAACTATTAATAAAAAATATATATCCATAAAGAAAAATACATGTAGATTTTTAATTTTATGGTACAAACACAGCTAAAAGGATAATTTGTGTCCTGCAGCACCTAATGCCTAAGGCACGGAACACTGGTTGAGAATGACTGTTTTAAAGAGACACTGTCACCTTGCCCATTCAGGACAAAGTGACAGTGTCTGTGCAAAGGCGCTCCCTGACCAAATAATACTCACCTTACAGTTCTCTCCTGTTGTTCCAAGTCATAAAGGAGACTCTGAATTGATCAGTCTTTTTATTCTCCCCTATGCACTTCAATAGAAAATGCAATGCCCATATCTCCCGAAGACATTGGGTATTCAACTTCCATGAAGTTCGGATGCTGAACCCGAACCCCTTTGTAATCAATGGGAGCCGAATCTGTCAAATTAAAAATTCCTGCTTTCTGGGTTATGAGGTAAGGGGATGTCAAAAAATAGCATTAGGATAGGGGGTACTGCCCTGGGGAACAATACTTAAAGTGAAACATTAAAAATTCCAAATGTTGGAATACAGTGTTCCTGTAGTTTATGGAACTGCAGATTACAGACTACCGATATGTTCAGCCAGTAGATGGCAGTGTCTATAAATTTGTAGCTGCATCTATGATAGAACTCTGGGTCTCTTCTGTGTAATAAAGTTCCTGTTTTCTGTTAGCAGAGAAGAAGCAGATAAACACATGTGGACTGTGCACTGTCTGTTCTGTAGGGTTATGTACAGGATCTCTAACACCAAATTCCTTTACAGAACATGCGTGCGAGTGCCGTAATCGTGCATGTGAAGGGGCACACCTCTTTGATATACAGCAACAGCACTGACATTTACAAAGTAAAAAAGCATTTGAAGTTGCAGCTGCAGCCCAGATCTTGGCACCATTTCATTAAGCTGGTGATCAACTGTTTTGTAAAAGTGATTCAGGCAGCTTTCCACCCCAGCTCCTCCCCCTCTTGCCACCACCCTTGGTGGGTTCCGGGCTCACCTGTTCCCCTTAGGGGCCCTGGACTGTGGTAAGTGGTTAGGACAGCTTCCCACAGAGGAGATGAAGGAACATCCATTCCCAGATCTCCTCTGTCACAAATGGAGCTGGTGGTGACCATTATCTAGTCACTGCTAGTTTCAGAGCTGTCATTCTCTGGCTGTTACCGTGACCGCATGAGTGCCAAAAAATCTGAATCAACACTCTGCACAATGCTATGCACCTTCACACATTTCTAGAGAACGTTGCATAAAAAAATAGGGATTTTTAGTTCACATGCATTGCAATGCATGCTTAAGCTGGCCAACTGCGTCAAAGTAATCCCGCTCTACAGTACACTAGTCTACACTACACTACTTTTACATGGAGATAGAGATTGTGACATAACTGCCTTTTCACCTCATCCAGTCAGAGACATTTTGAACAAACTGAGAATATGCAAAGCGTTTTCTGAATGGCCCCTGTGCCGAGCAAGTGAGGGACCCGGAAGACAGCAAGGGTCACTGTAGTAGTGGCAGCTATTACAGTGATTCTCCACTTGCACGGGGATTGACCAGGCAAGAAATATTCATACTTAAATTAGTCCATTCGTGACCACTAAAGCAATGCAAGAAAAACATCCCTGGAATTCAGCTTTAAATACAGGTTTTCTCATGAGTAGTAAATTATGGTGGTAACTTGGCATGTAGTTCTCAGCATGGAATGTCCAACTAACATATATGATGGTGTCTGTCAATAATATGAACACAGCAGTTTTTGTGAGCCCCCTGTAAGATATCTTTATCGATTTCACCCCACAGAAAACTGATATTACTAAAATAAACATTAAAAAAAAACTACCTGACTGATCGCCAGCACCAAAATGTGTAACAACACCACAACTCCATTCATAGAATTAATACGTAAATATCTGCAGCGATCTCTCATAAAAGACCCAATGATTCCTATCTAATTCATAATTAAGTACAGTACCTACACTCCTTTTGTGCAATAATAAAAACATGTAAAAATAATAAACAATCCTGGCCGTCTCAGAATGCTAGTTTCATGTGATAGCCAATAATTCATCCATATAAAGCTGTCAATAGTGCAGGAAAAGGGGATCAATTCATTAAGACATCCATATATAAAAATAAAAAAGTGAAAATTCATGGAACAAATCAAGATATGTGAATAAATCGAAAACTGCAAAAATTCATCAACAAAAAAGTCCCATAATGCTGTTTATGAACTGGTAACCCTGCCACATATCCCAGGAGGCCACAGGAGCCCATTCACAGATCGTCTGGGGGAGGGGGAGGTGTTAGTGCCCAGGAAGAGCAGGCAGCTGAGGAAGACCAAAAACGGTCACACCTGAGCAACAGATCTCTGCAGGACACTGCTGGAGCCTCTGGGCAGGTGAGGATGTTTTTTCACGAGAACTCTGATTAAAAGGTAAGGAGTGATGAGGGAGATAAGTGGGGGGATATGATGGGGGTGACAAGTGGGGTGGGGGCAGTGATGTTGTCTATCTCCAGATTTTATGGCTTTTTCCAAATGTAAATGCTCTTTTTGCTGGACAGCTCAGGAAGTGGAAAAATGAATGAATAATCCATTTTTTTTGCATTGTTTACATTGTGGTGTATCGCGGTTCGGTCACGAGTTTGGGTGAGAAGGTCTGGGGTCTAACGCCGCGATCGTGACATGTTGTGCTAATTAATTTTGTACCTCAACCCATTAACCCACTTATACTAGCCCTTAAATCTGTATCCAATCAGACAGGCCCTTCAGCTACAGTTATTAGTAGATCTAAAGGAGATTGTACCGGCAGATTGTAAGGTGTGTAGTGAGCCTAAAACTATCCTATATGAGAAGGGGTGTTTTCTGAATGCAGTGGGACTGTGTGAGAAATTATAAGTTGTGCCCTAAACAAGGGAGAGCCATGCCACACTCCAGACACCCCCCCACACAACATACACTTTGTAGCGGTAAAGTGGAGTGCTGTGCCAAGTGGTGGGTGTGGCCAGATTGTGCAAACAGCGGGAGGGTCTTGGGGGACATATTTAAATAAAATGTAACAGCCATGCATAAAACTCAGCACAATCATTAAAACAAAGTAAACCTTTCCTGTTACATGTGCTTTTCAGTCTACCTACAGAGGAACTTCATAAAATAATCAGTGAATGCTTAGTAACCTTAACATCAGAGGCCCCCACCCCCCTTCCTTACATAAGAAGTCCCTCCTTCACATCTATACCCCCCTCACATCAGAGGTCCCCTGGTCACACAACAGCCTCCTCCCTTCACATCAGAGCCCTCCTTCACATGAATAGTCCCCCTTACAGAAGTCCCCTATTCACACAGCAGCCTCCCCCTTCACATCACAGCCCCCCACCCTCCAGATCAATAGCCCCCCTCACAGGAGAAGTCTCCTATTCACACAGCAGTCTCCCCTCCACATCAGTAGGGCATAAAACCACATAGTTGAGACTTTTTTCTTTATCACCAACCACTAACCACTGGTGTAGCGTCAGTCGTCGCAATGCTGACCCCATCCCATGCTCCAGGGGGCCCATGCGGCCTCCCTTTCACATTCTATTTTACACTTGGACAGGAGGGGTGGACAAGGGCAGCATATACAGGAACCGATGCTCTCCATTTTCTTCCTGCAACTGCTGAACGCCGGCTTCTCCTCCTCACCCTGGCATTCAGCAAATGCAGGAGGAAAATGGTCATTATGCTATTCAAAATAAAAAATTTGAAATTCTGAACCATTTCATTTCATTGTGGCCTGTGACCGGTTACAAGATCACTTAAGTGACCTTCACTCTTTAAATGGTTGAGCACCCCTGATGTAAGGTAACACAATGATTTACCTTGTACCTGTTCCTGTATTTTTAGGAGACCTTGAAGGAAAAGTGAAATTGCTGGACAAGTCACAGAAATTCAAGCAACTCCAGGAAGTGATTGTGTGGCCCTGCTTGTGGGAGAGAGATAAAAGATTTTTTATGCCAGAGGTATTCCATACATTTTCATGTGTGTTGAACACTAAATTGTGAGGTTAAAGCTGAACTCCAGGCAAATGGCCAAATGCATAGATGAAATACAGATTTGGGAACTGTTTTATCTGCCTAAGTATTTATTTGTATTTCATCCACTCCTGGGATTCACACAGCTCTGCCACTGACTGTGCACTGCCAGGCAGGGGAGACAACCTTATTTTCCTTTGCTTTGCTGTTCAGGACACTTACAGGTCTCATAACCTCCCGAGTCTATTACTGTATGGTGAATGGAGAAGAAGCAGACTGATGACGTCTCTGTCACTCTGCTCTATCCTCCAAGCAGCTTGTTCCTTACACTAAAGCACAATTGATTTGCTTCTTTTTTCCACTCTGAGATGTGCTGTACAGGGACTGCAAGATGCTGATTCCAGGTCAAATACAGGTACTTATTATAATGTTTGCTAAATACATTAAATGTATTAAGGAATACAGAGCTGCTTCAAAGCAGTATTTAACCCCAAAGCAAAATGTATTGTATTGCAGCTTATAATTCTTAGATGTGAAGGCTGTATTAGTTTCCTTTTTTAGGCTTTCTTTCTTATATTTGTATCTGTTGATTCAGCCAGCAAGTCTGCTGTTTTCAGAAGTGCAAGCTCTCCAGTATATTTCAGTTTTCACGGATGAGACCATTAATTTACCAGCTATTATTTATTCATGTAAAACCTTTATCCCAAAGGGAACTGTTTGCTGTAACTGATCCTAAAGGGTTAGCTAGAGTTTGGCTTCAATTTGTTATTGTATTCAAATCTGCTAATATATTTAACACTCCCATCCCTCCAGATGGGCAATGCTGCTGTCTGCTGTGCCTCCTGTACTCATTCCTCCTAAGTGGTGTCTCACTAATAGGTGTGTAACTAGCCAGATCACAAGGTGAAAACAGAGGGGAAAAAGCCAAAGAAAAAAAAATGTATGCATCCACCACATCTAATGTTAATGGTAATCTGCAATATAATACATAATTGTTTTGGGTTTAATATTGCTTTAATTGGTGCCTTTTATATTTGCTTGGAGTTCAGCCTTAAAGTGTTACTAAACCCACAACAGTAAAATCAGTCTGTATATGTAGATAAGCATGCTTGTTATACTCACTGTGAAACCTAAGGGGTAAATCCTCCATATTGTGTAAAAAGGCTGTTTGATGCTGTCTTCTCTGATCCTCCCCTTCTTCTACTGTCCCCAGTCCATCGGCTGATAGTACAGAGCTCTAGCTTATGCTCAGTTTAGTGTGTATGGCTAGAGAGGTTTTTTTGTATTCTTGGTAGGGTGCATGTGATCAGCACAGGGCCAAGCAGCGCTGTAAAGACAGAGGGTCAGGGGTTATGCAGCATTATAGGACAGTCAGAGCAGAATGAAAACCCCTCCTCCTACAAGCTTTAATCAGTGCTCAGCTGGACACTGATAGATGTCACAAGACTGCTATATACGGATTATGAGAGAAAAGGTATTTAGCAGTGATTGCTGGTGCTTGTAGTGGGTCTTGCTAGCAGCTTTTGCTTTTTAAAACACTTTTTCTGTCACTTTTTAAATAACATTTTTTCCCCTTTCCTTCCTTCAGTCTACTGATTAAGGGGAGGGGTTAATTGGTCACAGGTGCTGCAGGTACTATATAATTTTCTGTAGAGCTCACTCTGAGCTTGCCTGTATTTTGCTTGCTGGACCTTTGACAAAGTTTACATTTTATTAAGCAGAGTTAAAAATACCGGAGTTGAAAACAAGAGTGTAAGTGACAACTGATCTTTCCTGTTAATATTGTAACTGGGATAGTGTGTGCTAGCAGAGTTGAAGGTTTTGTGCAGTGTACAGCATGTATGCAACAATGGAGCAACAGCTCCAGGATGGATACCGCTGTGACAGATGTGAGCGGCTTGCCCTTCTGGAAGCTCACATTAGAGATCTGGAGGAGCAAGTTGCAACACTGGGCAGAACTACACAACCTTGAAGGGGTCTTCTGCTCTCTGAGCAGGTAGCTAATGGGATTGATGTGGAGGGCGGAGGGGCTAATCAAGATTATCACGAAGATGGGTTACTGTAGAGAGAGGGAGTGGTAAGGGCTCACAGAAAAGGAAAGCTGGCCCTGGGTTTGAGCACCAAACAGATGTGCCAAGTTGGGTGAAGATATGGAGGTGGCAAGCTCAGGGGTGGCAGCCCTGGATGTCACTGCTGTCCTTAACAGCTGGGAGGGCAGACCATCTGGGAGGGGTGGTGAGGGTAATGCAGGAAGGCCTAGACAGCTGGTGGTAGTAGAGGATTCCATGATCAGAAGGACTGATACAAAAACTGTAGCTGCTGACTTTTAAAATACAGCCACTTACCTGCCCCTTGGTCCAGTGGTGTCCTCACCACCGCTGGTTTCACTGGCCGTCTTCTCTCCCTGGTGCCAGCATCTTCAGTGTGAAGCACCAGGCTGTGACAGTGTGAGGCTTTACAGCCAGGTGCCAACTGCGCATGAGCGAGAAGTGCTGCGCTTTGTGAATGGCCTTGCAGTCTTCTGGTACCTGTCACGTATCCCAGAAGACTACAGGGAGGGAGGGAAGACCACTTCCGATTCTGATCGCCTAGGCGATCGCAGCGGAAGTGGGTGCGGGTACCCCCCCCCCCGCTCCCTAAAGGTGGCAATCCTTAATGGGGAGTGGGGGACAAAGCATTAAAGCTGAACTTCCCCTTTTGAGTGGAACTCCGCTTTAAAGAACTAGGCTGCAAGTTGAAGGGAAGGACCTCCATGGTGATATTATCTGAAATATTACCTGTGCCATGCGAAACTCAGGAAAGACAGGGGAAGATTAAAGAACTAAATGCATAGCTAAAGACCTGGTGTAAGAGGGAAGGATTTGGGTTTCTAGAGCACTGGGCTGACTTTTCATTGGGATGCAACCTATATGCTAGAGATGATTTTCACCTAAATGGAAGAGGGTCTGCTGTGCTGGGGGAGAAGTTTGAGACGGCTGGAGGAGTGTTTAAACTAGGACTGAGGGGGGAGGGAGAATTAGATTATATTGGGGCAAACAGATTAGACAGGGGTCAGTCCTTATTGGTGGGTGGAATGAAGAAAGATGGGGGGAGGGCTATGGCAGGTGATAAGGTTCCCATGTTACAAACAACAATTGAAATTGGTACCATTTGTACAAAAATAAAAAATATGCAAAATACGTGTGAACAAGGTGTCAATGAATTAAAGTGTTTGCTCACCAATGCCAGAAGTCTGCCAAGCAAAATAGGTGAGTTGGAAGCTTTGGTGCATGAAGAGAACTATGATTTAATTGGTATTGCTGAATCTTGGCTTCATTCTTTACATGACTGGGCCATTAATATTCCTGGCTACATTCTCTTTCGGAGAGAGACAGGGTAGAAAGGAAAGGTGGTGGTGTCTCTCTGTGAGAATGGGTGGAACTGCACATGGGGGTGCTTACTGCAAAGGTAATCATTAGAGTTTGATATAGGCCTCCCGGTGTTAATGAAGAGGTGGAGACTCGGCTCCTTGCACAGATCGAAGGGACTGCAAGGACTGGGACAGTGATAATATTGTGGGATTTTAACTACCCAGAAATGGACTGGAGTATTGGTACTGCAGGTACAGTTAAAGGGCAAAATTGTATAAACCTACTACAGGACAATTTTATGGTACAGTTCATAGAGGCCCCTACTAGGAATGATGCTTTGCTGGACCTGGTAATCTCAAACCATGCGGAGCTTATTACGAATGTCCATATAAAAGAACATCTGGGTAGCAGTGACCATAACATGATTTCATTTGTTATTAGCTGTAAACAGCAAGCACACACGGGAAACATAAAAACGCTCAACTTTTAAGAGAGCTAATTTTCCATGGCTGAGAGCTGCTCTCCAAGACTTAGACTGGGAGGGAATATTAGCATCACAACACAATACAGAAATGGGAGTTCTTCAAAAAGACTGCATGGCAACACACTGCAAAATATATTCCCATGGGCAACAAGTTTAACCACTTGCCCTCCAGAGGATTTACCCCCCTTCCCGACCAGGCCATTTTTGCATTGCGACTCTGCGTTACTTTAACTGACAATTACGCAGTCATGCAATGCTGCACCCAAATGAAATTTACATCTTGTTTATCCCATGAATTGAGCTTTCTTTCGGTGTTATTTGATTGCCCGTGCATTTTAAATTTTTTGCACTATAAAAAAAAAGACCGACAATTTTGAGAAAAAAAAACAATATTTTTGACTTTTTGCTATTAAACATGTCCAGTAAAATAATTTAAAAAATCAAATTTCGTCATAAATTTAGGACACAATGTATTTTGCTACTTGTCTTTGCTAAAAAAAAATCAGGGATCACATAAATCAGGACCCCACACAGAGGTCCCATACAGCGATCAGTGTTCGGAGGACACAGCAGGCACCCACGGAGCGCGCACAGGCAGTGAATGCAGGAGCCGTTTATAAACGGCCACCCGTTTATGTACATGGGCCGGACGGCAAGTGGTTAAGGTAGAACAGTAGAATAATTCATTTTGAAAATTGTGTTCATGATCTGTATTCTTGTATGCTTGTGTAGACTCTTGGGGCAGACTTACTAAAATTGGTGCACACAGCATCTTATACAGCTGTGCATGGTAGCCAATCATCTTCTAACTTCAGCTTGTTCAGTTAAGCTTTGGCAATAAAATCTGGAAGTTGATTGGTTTCTATGCAGAGTGTACCAGATTTTGCACCAGTTTTAGTAAATTATTATCCCCCTTGAGGTCCCCAGGTAGGCCTGGCATTGGTCAGGAAAATAAGCTTTAATATTATTATTATTATTATAAAATAGAGAACTCCGTCTCCTTTAACTGTTAACATTTCAGTTCATCTTAAACTTGTTAAACTGGGTTCTTTGCTTTTTGGGTTTCTTTTCTTTTTTAGGGTCTTAAACACTATTTCAAAGATTCAAATGTGGAGACGCTGTTATCTTCACCGAACAGACAGCTTCTTCATGAAGGAAGACTTACCCTTACAGGTGTGTAAATGAACATGATTTTAAAACCTGTCCTCAGGCTTGAGTAAGGCTGGCCATACACTATACAATTTTCTGTCCAATTTCCTTTGGATTTACCTTCCACTATGTAGTGCAAAGGTCTTCCTAATTGGAAAGAATTAAAGTGTTTAGGTTTGACCTCATATTATATGGTTTCTGGCAAATCTAAAGCAAAATTCTCAAGAAAACTGTATAATGTATAGCCAGCCTAAAGGAGCCATCAAACAGTTGTTTTTAACTGTGCAAAAATGTACTGTAAGTAAATCTACAGGTGAAACTCGAAAAATTAGAATAACGTGCAAAAGTTCGTTTATTTCAGTAATGCAACTTGAAAGGTGAAACTAATATATGAGATAGACTCATTACATGCAAAGCAAGATAGTTCAAGCCGTGATTTGTCATAATTGTGATGATTATGGCTTACAGCTCATGAAAACCCCAAATCCACAATCTCAGAAAATGAGAATATTGTGAAAAGGTGCAATATTCTCGGCTCAAAGTGTCCCACTCTAATCAGCTAATTAGGCCATAACACCTGCAAAGATTTCCTGAGCCTTTAAATGGTCTCTCAGTCTGGTTCAGTAGGAATCACAATCATGGGAAAGACTGCTGACCTGAAAGTTGTGCAGAAAACCATCATTGACACCCTCCATAAGGAGGGAAAGCCTCAAAAGGTAATTGCAAAAGAAGTTGGATGTTCCCAAAGTGCTGTATCAAAGCACATTAATAGAAAGTTATGTGGAAGGGAAAAGTGTGGAAGAAAAAGGTGCACGAGCAGCAGGGATGACCGCAGCCTGGAGAGGATTGTCAGGAAAAGGCCAGTCAAAAGTGTTGGGGACTTTCACAAGGAGTGGACTGAGGCTGGAGTCAGTGCATCAAGAGCCACCACACACAGACGGATCCTGGACATGAGCTTCAAATGTCGTATTCCTCTTGTCAAGCCGCTCCTGAACAACAAACAATGCCAGAAGCGCCTTACCTGGGCTAAAGAAAAACAGACCTGGTCTGTTGCTCAGAGGTCCAAAGTCCTCTTTTCTGATGAGAGCAACTTTTGCATCTCATTTGGAAACCAAGGACCCAGAGTATGGAGGAAGAATGGAGAGGCACACACTGCAAGATGCTTGAAGTCCAGTGTGAGGTTTCCACAGTCTGTGTTGATTTGGGGAGCCATGTCATCTGCTGGTGTTGGTCCACTGTGCTTCATTAAGTCCAGGATCAACGCAGCTGTCTACCAGGAGATTTTGGAACACTTCATGCTTCCTTCCGCAGACCAGCTTTATGGGGATGCTGACTTCATTTTCCAGCAGGACCTGGCACCTGCCCACACTGCCCAAAAGCACCAAAACCTGGTTCAATGACAGTGGGATTACTGTGCTTGATTGGCCAGCAAACTCGCCTGACCTGAACCCCATAGAGAATCTATGGGGCATTGCCAAGAGAAAGATGAGAGACATGAGACTGAACAATGCAGAAGAGCTGAAGGCCACTATTGAAGCATCCTGGTCTTCCATAATACCTCAGTAGTGCCACAAGCTGATAGCTTCCATGCCACGCCGCATTGGGACAGTAATTGCTGCAAAAGGGGTCCAAACCAAGTACTGAGTACATATGCATGCCTATACTTTTCAGAGGTCCGATATTGTTCTATGTACAATCCTTGTTTTATTGATTGCATGTAATATTCTAATTTTCAGAGATTGTGGATTTGGGGTTTTCATGAGCTGTAACCCATAATCATCACAATTATGACAAATCACGGCTTGAACTATCTTGCTTTACATGTAATGAGTCTATCTCATATATTAGTTTCACCTTTTAAGTTGCATTACTGAAATAAATGAACTTTTGCACAATATTCTAATTTTTCAAGTTTCACCTGTAAAGCCAAAACTTTATTTTTCATTTTGGATAGAGTAGGGAAGGGTTAAGAGCATTTATTTATTTATATATATATATATATATATATATATATATATATATATATATATATATATATATATATATAACATTTCTTTTTAATTTTTTTTTTTTTTTTTTGCTATCTGTGTTTCATTAGATAATTTCGCTTCACTCCGTGTTCTGTCAGTGTAACATTATGTTTTGCAAATAACACTGCTGTTTAGTACATAGGGATTTATGTATAAAAGTTCACTGACTGAATGTGTCAAAACTCTGCTGAAACTTGCTGTATTCTGTATAGCATCTCCTATACAAGCATTATCTATTCGTCATAATGTGTTTTTTTTCCCTATTATTTTTTTATTAAAATTGATGGCATTGTGGCTGCTAGAAGGTGCTTACAGTCATAGGAGATTACACTGAATATAGCAAGTTTTGTTGCAACTCTGTGGATGTTATCACATTAATTCAGCAAACTTTTTTTATTCACAGACTACATAGTGGGGTGCTGGCTATTTCCTTAAATTGGATTTATATGCTGCCACTGTTGGCCACATATCTACTCTATTGACTTTAGGCATCAGTGCGGAACGAGATGTTCATTTTTACTTTGGCTATGATTGTCACCAGCATCCCCAAAATATTAATGCTACCCACTTTTGGGACATTCATACTGGAATTTATATGCTAAAGCTGGATCACTCAGAATCCCCTGCAGCTGTGCATGGTAGCCAGTCAGCTTCTAACTTCAGCTTGTTCAATTTAGCTCTAACAATAAAACCTGAAAGCTGATTGGTATTGATGCAGAAGTGCACAGGATTCTGAGTGAACCAACCTTAGTAAATAATACCCCCCCCCCGTGTCTGGTTTATAAGTGTGCACCTTTCCTTAAACAGCTAGTTATTGATTACTGAGACACACTGGAGGCCTTCAGCTGCCTTTGTGCCATGCTGGACTTCTAGTGCAGTCTCAGTACCTCAGGAAGAATTCGTTATTACTTGCCCTCTGGAAGATTTACACCCCTTAGCAGCCAGGCCATTTTTTGCTATACTGCACTGCGCTACTTTAACTGCCAACTGCGCAGTCATGCAATACTGTACACAAAAAATTATATCATTTTTTTCACACAAATAGAGCTTTCCTTTGGTGGTATTTGATCACCACTGGGATTTTTATTTGCGCTATGAAAAAAAAAGACCAAATAAAAAAAAACAAAACATTTTTTACTTTTTGCTATAATACATATCCTATAAAACAAAATTTCTTCATAAATTTAGGCTGAAATTTAAAAAAAATACCATTAAGTGTATATTAATTGGTTTGCGTGAAAATTATAGCATCGACAAATGATTGTACATATACTGGATTTTTTTTTATATTAGTAATGTTGGTGATAAACGATTGGAGGGTCCTGGCCATAAATCATTGTCCGGGACCTGCATGTTAGGGAGCAAATGACAGCAAGGGTAGGATGGTGCATGTGCCCCTACCTGGAATAGCAAAATCAAGTGTGTGTGTGTGTGTGTGTGTGTATGTGTATATATATATATATATGTGTGTGTGTGTATGTGTATATATATATATATATATATATATATATATATAATTTTGCAAAGCCAGCCCAGTAAAGCTGCAGTGTACGGTCGGCAAGTGGTTATCTGCATTTAACACTTTTGCTGCGCTCGACGTACATTCTACATCCCCAGCAGTGGGGGTTTTACACACACTCCAGCTGCTTTTTTTCTACTGCTGGGCTAATAGGACTATCTATTTATGGAAATATTTACTTTCCCATTTTTGGAGCCAAATCCTGCAGGAGGATGAAGGTAATTCTTAATGTTTGTTTCCCTACTAATGCTCCTTTAGATTTGTAGGAAGTGGATCTTTAATATCATCTCATGATCAACATTAGCGAACATATGCTAAGCATGCTCATAACAACACTTATAATTACATTGAAGTTAAACTTGTAAATTGATAAAAATCACACTGTGTGTTTACTTGCACTAGGTGCATTCAGATTAGCTGTGTTTAGAGAAAATAGAATTCTGTGCATCCAAGGGAAGATTAGATACTCTGAACATGTCTAAATGTATGTAAGCCAAACTAAGATTAAATATGGGAGATTTTGATCTGGGAAGTACAAAGTCTATTTATACTTCCCAGATCATTTCTCCTGTGTTTATATACACCAAATGCAGGAGGCCAATGTGAATTTGGCACTTGGGAATCATGATGACCAGTTGGAGCGCCTTTTCCATAACTGATTCAGTATTAAAATATATATCTCATTGCATGTGATTCTATTCTCTTTTAGAAAGCACACGTGTTCTCGATGTATACCTGTTCCTCTTTGATGACTTGCTGCTGATAACAAAAATGAAACGCAACAAAAGGGTAAATGCATTTCTTTTGTATAAATCCTTAATTCAGTTTTCTAAAATCTATGCTGTTTACATACCTTTTCACAATGTATGTATGTAACTTGAAAAAGTAAGTACACCCCCTGGAAATTGTTGACGTTAAAATATTTGAACAAACATTAGATCTTCATTTTAAACAGTGCCTACAGAAAATGATATACTTGGAATAAACAAAGAAAAATAGGCTTTGCAGTTATTTATGTGACAAAAGTATCAATAGATGTAATGATGTACTGTGAAAAATTTAAGTACACTCTCGGCCTCAGAAGCTGACATTGCCCCCTGTAGCAGAAATTAATTCTTGTCATTGTATGTAAGTGCCCATCATTCTCTGGCATTGACATCTGACATTGACTGTGATCACTTCTCCAAGCAAAATTCTTTCAATTGCAAGGTTTTCTGGATTTCCTTGCATGTTAAACATTTCAGTTGTATTTATCCTTAGTGGATTTGAGTGTGCTTGAGACTGAATGTTCCATTTCTTGTTCAACTTTGGGAAAACGGCATTACATTCTCTTCACGCAAAACTTTGATATGACGCAGACTTCACTTGTTGACTGCAAGCTGCTCAGACCTTGAAGCAGCAAAACAAGTCATAGCATTTCCACCATCATGCTTCACAGTTTTGAGGTTCTTCTTTTGAAATACTGTCTGTAGTGTGCAGCAATCATGTCTACTCTTGCAGTGATGAAACAACTGTACTGTTTTTTTTTTTTTTTTTAGAGCTGGCAGTTGGCTCTGTTGTACAAGCAGCAGGAGGGGACGTCGTCTCCCTCCCACTGCTCTTTTGGGAAATCTCATTCCATCGGACAGCTGAACAAAGCCAGAAACAGCTCTCCGGTATTGTAAACCGGAACCAATGACCTGACATCACTTCTGGTTTACTTGGAAACTTTCTGCGCCATTTGTAAAGATCTGAAACACTGATCTTGGTGTTTTAAAAGTGCAGAGGAGGCATTTAGGGGTCTCATAGACCCCAAATTCCTCCATAAAAATACCTGTCACGTGTCCATTGCTGTCACAGGGGATGTTTACTTTACTTGTAACAGCAATAAAGGTGATAACATTTTTTTTTAAAGTTACAGTGTAAAAGTGAGGTCCGTACTCGAGTGCAAAGGCGAACGCACACGGCGGTCCGGCACGCACACAAACAGCAATTTTCCCAGGTATTGCTGCGACCATCAGATCAGAGGCAGTAATTCTAGCACTAGACCTCCTCTGTAAGTGTAAAGTTGTAACCTGTAAAGGCTATGAATACTAAAATTTACGTTTGTCGCCGTTGCAAATGTGTGCGCAATTTTAAAGCGTGACATGTTTTACCTCATCTTTTTATATTTTACAAAAAATTAGGTTATGTATTGTGTTCCTTTGCAATAAAATTTAAAAAAAGTGTATTTATTCCCAAAAATTGCATTAGAAAAACTGCTGTGCGAATACCGTGTGACATAAAAATGCAAAACCCAGAAATGTATTCCCTAGGGCAGGGGTCTGCAACTTTTAAGACATAAAGAGCCACTTGGACCCGTTTCCAAAGGGAAAAAAAAGACTGGGAGCCGCAAAACCATTGCAACATTTAAAACAAATTGTCGCTCTTTTTTGGTTTATAGCGTAAAAAATAAAAACCGCAGAGGTGATCAAATACCACCAAAAAAAAGTCTATTTGTTTGAAAAAAAGGACGCCAATTTTGTTTGGGTACAACGTCGCACGATCACGCAATTGTTAGTTAAAGTGACGCAGCGACAAATCGCAAAAAGCGCTCTGGTCATGAAGGGGGTTTAAGGGCCCAGTAAGCAAAGGGTTAATCAGGGCCACAGTGTATCGTCATAATCACAATCATAGCCTTCGGTAAATATGAGGGCCCAATGTAATCCAAATTATAAATACATTATTATATTATTGTCACTTTTCTATTAATATTTTTTTAACCCCCCCTCAGAACTACTTTTCATAGAAAACGTTAAATTAACTTACCTTTTTTTGTTCTTCACTCCCGCGCAGTGCTGTGTTCTTCTTCACGCTCATGCAACGCTAGCTCACGCTGGTTTCGGCTCTGTCACTCCTCCCCCTCGCACACAGGAGGCCTGACGTCTCCAGGCACTGTACTCATGGCGAGGCGGAGCTGAACCACGTTGAGTAGCTACGCCGTATAGTAATTCATCCCCCACGTAGTAATTCATCCCCCACGTAGTAATTCATCCCCCATAGTAATTCATCCCCCACATAGTAATTCATCCCCCACATCGTAATTCATCCCACATAGTAATTCATCCCCCATATAGTAATTCATCCCCCATATAGTAATTCATCCCCCACATAGTAATTCATTCCCCATATTGTCTCAATTCACTTACCTTTGCTCCGCGCGTTCCTCTCGCTGTGTTCCCGCGCTGTGTTCCGGTCTTCAGGGCGGACTGTGAGAGGAGAGGAGTTAGTCACGCTGCCCCGCCTACATCCTGGCTGCCCCGCCTACATCCTGACAGCCAATGTTCCACGCTCCGCGGGCCGGATTAAAAGAGTCCTGACTTTTGAGGCGGCCGCCCGAGAGGAGGGAGGGGAGCTGGCGCCCGGCACACAGAAGAGCCGCATGTGGCTTGCGATCCACGGCTTGCCGACCACTGAAACCCTATTGCCTGTCACCGGGTGGGCAGTGTGCTCTGGAGCCGCAGCAAAGATGAAAAAGAGCCGCATGCGGCTCTGGAGCCGCGGGTTGCCGACACCCGCCCTAGGGCCTCTGCTTTAAAAAATATATATAATGTTTGAGGGTTCTAAGACATTTTCTAGCAAAAAATACTTATATTAATATGTTAACAAAAAGTGCCAAAAATGGCTTAGAGCTGAAGTGGTTAAGCCATTGTGCATGATGAGAAATGTTCCAGATGCATATTCCCTAAAAAAAAAATGTTCTAATTATTGGCATGTACTGTTTTGAATGTGACAAGTATGCATTATCTGTAGGCACTAATTGAATGAAGATCTAATGTTTGCCTGTTCTGCTATGTTGAAAAGGCAACATTTTCCGTGGGATGTACTTACTTTTTCACACTACGTGCATATGTTGTGAAAAGGTCATTCCAGCTTCCTTGCAGTGCTACGATCTTTTCTGGTTACAGAGGCATTTATTTTTCTATGAGGGCCTTTTCCATACTTATTCATCCACAGTACTGCAAATATTTGTCCATTCATTATGTAGAGAGGGAGAAATATTCAGAGCACAGATTTTCTTTGGTGCAGATATGTTGAAGAAAGTGCACAACATAGCGTGATACATGTATATTTGTTTTACTGTTCACTTCAGTGGGTTTGATTAACTTGTAACGTAGGAAAATGAAGCATGTCCTATATTTTAAAACCAATATAAAAAGTTAGGTCCATATATATTTGGACACGGGCACAATTTTCATACTTTTGGCTCTGTATGCTACCAGAATGAATTAAACCAAAACAATCCAAATGAATTTGAAGTGCAGACTTTCAGCTTTAATTCAAGGGGTTGAACATAAATATCAAGTGCAAATATTAGGAACTGCAACCATTTTTATACACAGTTCCTCCATTTTCAGGGGCTCAAATGTAATTGGACAAATGAATATAATCATAAATAAAATGTTCATTTGTAATATTTTGTTGAGAATCCTTTACTGGCAATGACTGCCTGAAGTCTGGAACCCATGGACATTACCAAAGACTGGGTTTCCTCCTTTCTGATGCTTCGCCAGGCTCTAACTGCAGCTGTCTTTAGTAGTTCTTTGTTTGTGGGTCTTTCTGCCTTTAGTTTTGCCTTCAGCAAGTGAAATGCATGCTCAGTTGGGTTGAGATCAGGTGATTGACTCTACCATTGCAGAATATTCCACTTCTTTTCCTTCAAAAGCTCCTGGGTTTCTTTTGCAGTTTGTTTTGGATCATTGTCCATCTGTACTGTGAAGCGCCGTCCAATCAACTTTGCTGCATTTGGCTGAATCTGGGCTGACAGTATATCTCTAAACACTGCAGAATTCATCCGGCTGCTTCTGTCTTCTGTCACATCATCAATAAACACCAATGACCCAGTGCCACTGGAAGCCATGCATACCCATGCCATCACACTGCCTCCACCATGTATTACAGATGATGTTGTGTGCTTTGGATCATGAGCTGTTGCAAGTCTTCTCCACACTTTTTTCTTCATCGTCATTCTGGTACAGATTAATCTTAGTTTCATCCATCCAAAGAATGCTTTTCCAGAACTGGTCTGGCTTTTATAGATGTTTTTTTGTCAAAGTCTAATCTGGCTTTTCTGTTCTTCAGGCTTATGAATGATTTGCACCTTGTGGTGAACCCTCTGTATTTGTTCTTGTGAAGTCTTCTCTTGATTGTAGACTTTGACAATGATACGCCCACCTCCTGGAGAGTGTCCTTCACTTGTCTGGATGTTGTGAATGGGTTTTTCTTTACCATAGAGAGGATCCTGCGATCATCCACCACTGTTGTCTTCTGTGGACTTCCATACCTTTTTATGTTGCTGAGCTCACCAGTGAGTTTTTCTTTCCTCAGAATGTACCAAACTGTTGATGTGGCCACTCCTAATGTTGCTGCTATCTCTCTGATGGATTTGTTTCCTTTTACCTGCTTAACTGATGAAATAACGAAGGAGTAGCCCACACATGGCCATGAAACAGCTTTTGATTCAATTGTCCAATTACTTTTGGTCCCTTGAAAAAGGGGGGGATAACTACTCTTAAGAGCTGTAATTCCTAAACCCTTCCTCCAATTTAGATGTACATATCCTCAAATAAACCTGAGAGTGCACACTTTCAGCCCATATCCATTATATAACTATAGCTTGAATATGTTTTGGTAAAAACCTGAAAAAAATTAAATTGTGCCTGTGTCCAAATATATATGCACCTAACTGTAGAGGTAAACTAGCCACATATGAATGAGTGGAATATCTAAATTTTAAATGCATTTTCATGCAAAGTGAGCGGCCTCTCACAACCTCTGTAGTGGGAGATTCTCTGGCCAGAGTAATCAGGCAAGTTCATTGCTCCAGCGATTAGAATTGTGAATATAGAATGAAAGTGGTATTAAACCCAAAATCAAACATTATATTGCAGCTTACCAACTCCTAGATGTGATGACTGTATCAGTTTCCTTTTTTTTAGTCTTTCTTTTATTTTGACATGATGAACTGGCCAGTAAGTATGTTGTTTTTCAACAGAACGAACCCTCCTGCAAATGTAGCAGTTAAACATGTTGGGACAAACCATTTACCACTGATGGCTGCTTACAATGATCAGTTGTTGTTTATTCATGTACAAGCTTTATCCCAAAAGAAAAAAAAAACATTTGCTGTAACTGGAGTATGCGCTGAAGTTTGTCTTCAATTTGTTATTGTATCTAATTCTGCTAGTACATCTAAAACAGCGCACCTCCCCACCAGATTACCAGTGCTGCTGTCCAAAGGTGCCCCCTGTGCTCCTTCATCTAGAGCGGGGAACTCTAATACAGGTGTGTTGCTGGCCGGATCACCTGGTGAAAATGGGAAAAAATAGCCTAAAAAAATGAATGCAGCCACCATATCTAATGATAATGGTAATCTGCAATATAATACATAATTGGGGTTTAATATCGCTTTAAGACAATTACTGAAATTTGTGTTTGGTTAGGGTGGAATTCCAGCCCATCTCTTTTATGTGATGTAGAAATGTTTATAATCTGTCAATTGTGGGGCAATCCCAAGTTTAGGCAGTGAGATGGGTGTTTTTCACTCAATTATTACTTTTTATTAGTCTTGTGTTGTAAAGTCTTTTTTTTTCCCAGAAACCATCCAATATAGAAGCTTGTACTATGTACCCATCTTTACACCCAGAGCTGCAGCGCATAGTGAAAGAAGGTGGTTACTGCAAAGTCTTGGACCAGCCTATTCCACTAGACAGGCTAAGCATAAAAAGTATTGATGCCTTCCATGCTACAGGTACGAAAGTATGATTGCCCACAGTATCTGGTATTAGAAAGGACACAGGACTGACTCCTTCTGTATTTAATAGTGTATGGAATGAGGAATGCTTTCCTAATCCAGCATGAGAATCGTTATCAGCAGTGTATTGCTGCCTTCATCATGCAAGCACATACTGAATCTGAAAAGGTTTGTCAAGCTTTTCTATTTTATAGTGTGATGCACCATAATTGATAGTGATACTGTTAAAAAACACTAATCAACACATTTATTACAGCTATAGGATTCTGTGTGCCAACCTAAACAGGGCCCAAATCTAGTTACTATGTGATAACCAAATCTCATAAACTAAAAAAAGAATCCCTCAACTCCACCAAGTGAGCCAAATCCTCCTTGATTGTGTTCCTCACTCTCCTCCTTCCAGACACTGCAGCTCACAATGGGAGGATTTCAGCAGCAGAGGCAGTGCTACTACCCACACCTGCTGCAATGTATTTTCATCCCACTGTAGTGTAAGCAAGAAAAGCCTACATGAGGGTGACAACATTGCTCTGAATTCAGGAGCAGTGCAGCAGTGTTGTCACCCCATCACAGGAAACTGTATGAGGTGGAGATCTCTGGCA
The DNA here is from genome assembly GCF_062004578.1 of Staurois parvus. Classification (NCBI taxonomy): domain Eukaryota; kingdom Metazoa; phylum Chordata; class Amphibia; order Anura; family Ranidae; genus Staurois; species Staurois parvus. The sequence goes on from NW_028317821.1 coordinate 29,750,131, forward strand.
GAACCTTTTTGTTTCCTTTTTAAGGATAAGTTCAAATAAAAAAATAATAATAAATGCACATTTTTTCCTGCAGTTAACAAATGTGCATTTATAATTTTTTTTGTTTTTTAGGAGCCTGTAAAGTATTGCACCCGTGGTCAGCAGGCTCCTGCAGATTGTTTGTGTAGCTGTTGGCCCATACCTCTGATATGGGCAGACAGTTACTGAATGACAGGAAGATCAGTGAACTAAATAGAGCTCTCATCAGCACCCTAGTAGTTCATTGAGAGATACAAGCAGACAGCAGCAAAAGGATGACAGTACTTGTAGTTCATTAAATCACAGAACTCTGGGAATGAATCATGCAGTCATGTGGGTGGAGCCTTGCACAGCCATGCTGTTTTTGAATTCTGACAGTGGGTGTGGGGAGACTATCTCTGGCCCGCTGTCACAGGGAGGGTGGGATTGGGGGGAGAGCAGACAGATGCTGCACATGTTGCACTTTACATATCCTTTAAATCTTGACAAGGAATGGTACTTACATTCAAGAAGAAATGCCCCTTGTGCTGATGGTTGCTGTCTTAGGGCATCTTCACACTGCTTGTGTTTTTTTTTTTTTTTTATTATGATTAGAAATTCTAAACTGACAGCAAAAAGGTCAATAAAGTACATATCCCTCATTAGTCACATACAGTCAGGTCCATAAATATTGGGACATTGACACATTTCTAACATTTTTGGCTCTATACACCACCACAATGGATTTGAAATGAAAGGAACAAGATGTGCTTTAACTGCAGACTGTCAGCTTTAATTTGAGGGTATTTACATCCAAATCAGGTGAACGGTGTTGGAATTACAACAGTTTGCATATGTGCCTCCCACTTGTTAAGGGACCAAAAGTAATGGAACAGAATAATAATCACAAATCAAACTTTCACTTTTTAATACTTGGTTACAAATCCTTTGCAGTCAATTACAGCCTGAAGTCTGGAACACATAGACATCACTAGACGCTGGGTTTCATCCCTGGTGATGCTCTGCCAGGCCTCTACTGCAACTGTCTTCAGTTCCTGCTTGTTCTTGGGGCATTTTCCCTTCAGTTTTGTCTTCAGCAAATGAAATGCATGCTCAATCGGATTCAGGTCAGGTGATTGACTTGGCCATTGCATAACATTCCACTTCTTTCCCTTAAAAAACTCTTTGTTTGCTTTTGCAGTATGCTTTGGGTCATTGTCCATCTGCACTGTGAAGCGGCGTCCAATGAGTTATGAAGCATTTGGCTGAATATGAGCAGATAATATTGTCCGAAACACTTCAGAATTCATCCTGCTGCTTTTGTCAGCAGTCACATCATCAACAAATACAAGAGAACCAGTTCCATTGGCAGCCATACATGCCCACACCATGACACTACCACCACGCTTCACTGATGAGGTGGTATGCTTAGAATCATGAGCAGTTCCTCTCCTTCTCCATACTCTTCTCTTCCCATCACTCTGGTACAAGTTGATCTTGGTCTCATCTGTCCATAGGATGTTGTTCCAGAACTGTGAAGGCTTTTTTAGATGTCATTTGGCAAACTCTAATCTGGCCTTCCTGTTTTTGAGGCTCACCAATGGTTTACATCTTGTGGTGAACCCTCTGTATTCACTCTGGTGAAGTCTTCTCTTGATTGTTGACTTTGACACACACACACCTACCTCCTGGAGAGTGTTCTTGATCTGGCCAACTGCTGTGAAGGGTGTTTTCTTCACCAGGGAAAGAATTCTTCGGTCATCCACCACAGTTGTTTTCCGTGGTCTTCCGGGTCTTTTGGTGTTGCTGAGCTCACTGGTGCGTTCCTTCTTTTTAAGAATGTTCCAAACAGTTGTTTTGGCCACGCCTAATGTTTTTGCTATCTCTTTGATGGGTTTGTTTTGTTTTTTCAGCCTAATGATGGCTTGCTTCACTGATAGTGACAGCTCTTTGGATCTCATCTTTAGAGTTGACAGCAACAGATTCCAAATGCAAATTGTACACTTGAAATGAACTCTGGACCTTTTATCTGCTCATTGTAATTGGGATAATGAGGGAATAACACACACCTGGCCATGGAATAGCCGAGAAGCCAATTGTCCCATTACTTTTGGTCCCTTAACAAGTGGGAGGCACATATGCAAACTGTTGTAATTCCTACACTGTTGACCTGATTTGGATGTAAATACCCTCAAATTAAAGCTGACAGTCTGCAGTTAAAGCACATCTTGTTCATTTCATTTCAAATCCATTGTGGTGGTGTATAGAGCCAAAAATGTTAGAATTGTGTCAATGTCCCAATACTTATGGACCTGACTGTATGATACAGTGTCTAGTACAGTGAATGCTTAGATTTTTTTTTTCTTTTTGTAATATGAAGCATTGGGCTTAGAATGTGTTTTATGTGGTTTAAATGATATGGCATCCATGACCAGAAGGATTTATAAGGTCTGTGTTTACAATTTTCCTTTTGAGATAAGCCTGACACATTGTGAAAGCTGGTTACAAGAATAAATGCAGGCTCCTAGATGTACCTTTTAACAGCTTTCGGAGTCCTTAAACCTGCCGATTCCGACTTCTGGTAAAGCCTAGAGTTGCCCTTTCACCTCCCATGCTTTACTATTGGTAAGTAAGGGCAGATATCACAGTGATAAGTCAATAGGTAGGTGGGGGCTAGAGCTAGACTTGAAATAAAAACTACAACCCTTAACAAATAAGAGCAAGTCTGGATAAGTGCCATGCTTAATATTACCATGTTCTATATATTTTACAGAAGCAATGGATCTCACAAATAGAAACTGCCATTTCCTGTTACACTGAAGTTTATGAGACAAACAGATCTTCAGTATTTTGCTACCCTGCAGAGTCAGCTGAAATTTAATAGCATGTTGTGTATAGGATTCCTAAATTAACTTAATTGTTTTGTTTACTGTTTTTTATAAATATTTTTATTTGTACATTGTTTGTAAAATATAAAATTCTGATTAACAAAAAAAAAAAAATCTACAGTGTTTGTTTTTAAACCAAACCTATTACCACTTGACCTTCGGAAGATTTTATTCCCATCATGACCAGGACATTTTTTGCTATTCAGCACTATTTTTACATTCTGTCACCATAGTGACACTGTAGTACGCTGGGTGGGAGGGGGTGTTTTTTTTTCTTTAGTTATTGCTTATAACAGTGATCATTGTCACTGTTATAAGCAATACTTTTAACTGTCAAGAATGGCTTCCATTCATGACAGTTAAAAGTATTGCTTATAACAGCTTGCTTACTATTACGATGCTGTAATTGGCTACAGTTAAATCACATGGTACAGTGTGCCAGGTATCATGGGATAGCTGTGGGCAAATCACAACATCACAATAGTAAGCAAGGTGTCCTCTATGGAAGCCATCAATGACAGTTTTGCTTACATGTATTTGCTATGATTGGTCATAGCGGTTACGTGATACCCTGGCCACTTACAGCGGCAGAGTACCGAACACCATGATCCGCTGAACACAGCATTGTGCACTAGTGCGTTGCCTAGCCTGGACAGGCAGCAAGTGGTTAAATGTTTTTTTTTTCTAATATTGTGTTTCACAAAAGCTAAGAAATTTAGAAAAGTGTTTGTGGACTAAATATGTGTACCAAGAAACTTAGTATTTAAAGAAATCCACAGGCTAGAACATGGATCTTACAGTGAGGAAATGAAACAAATTCAAAGTAAAGTTAGTTTTTTTTTCCTCTGCATCATTTTATGTTGGAGGCATGGATTTTCACCAAAATGCTGTGAAAGAACATAGCAGCCTTACTTGATTATATTCCAGCAGTCAGCAAATAGCCATCCGAAGAGTGAAGATTCTTTAGCAGTGATCTAGTCTTATTCAAACTGGACCATTCTCATACCTGGAGGCAGAAGTGTAGGCAAATATAAACTGTGGGATTTATTGTTTGGTCAAGGAGCAAGTGATATCAGCAACTCTAAGCTTGGTGTATCAACTGAAACTATCCTTTACGGCAAACTGTAGTTTTCACTTGTATTTTAGAGCAAGTCCGCCCAGAACTGATTTTTCAGGGTTTTTTTTAAGCTGCTGGAGAAGATTTAAGCACCTGACAGATTTTTATCTGTTGGGGAATCCTGTGGTGAGATACAGTTGTGCTCAAAGGTTACCCTGCATACCCTGGCAGAAATTGTGAAATTTTGGCATTGATATTGAAAATATGACTGATCATGGCAAAAAATGCTCTTTTATTGAAGGATGATGATCATATGAAGCCATTTATTATCAAATAGTTGTCTGGCTCCTTTTTAAATCATAATGATAGCAGACATCACCCAAATGGCCATGATCAAAAGTTTGCATACCCTGGAATGTTTGGCCTTGGTACAGACACACAAGGTGACACACACGGGTTAAAATGACAATTAGAGGTTAATGTCCCACATCTGTGGCTTTTTAATATGCAATTAGTGTCAGTATATACATAGTCAATGTGTTTGTTAGCTCTTACGTGGAAGCACTGACTAGGCTAGATACTGAGCCATGGGGATCAGAAAAGAACTGTCAAAAGTCCTGCATAACAAGGTAATGGAACTTTATATAGATGAAAAGGACATAAAAAGATGTCTAAAGCCTTGAATATGCCAATCAGTACTGTTAAATCACCTATTAAGAAGTGCAAAGTTCGGGGATCTCTTGATACCAAGCCAAGGTCAGGTATACCAAGAAAGATTGCAGCCATAACTGACAGAAGAATTGTTCGGGATACAAAATGGAAACCCATAAATAAACCACAAGAAAAATACAGGCTGCTCTGGAAAAAGACAATGTGGTTGTTTGAAGGAGCACAATATGACACTTGAACAAAAATGAGCTGCATGGTCGAGGTGCCATAAAGAAGCCTTTACTGCATCTTTGACATGCGTAACCAGGCCTTTTTGTGTCATTGATGCAGTAAAGGCTTCTTTCTGGCACCTCAACCATGCAGCTAATTTTTGTTCAAGTGTCATCATATTATGCTCCTTCAAAACAACCACACTGTCTTTTTCCAGAGCAGCCTGTATTTTTCTTGTGGTTACCTATGGGTTTCCATTTTGAATCCCGGACAATTCTTCTGTCAGTTATGGCTGCAATCTTTCTTGGTCTACCTGACCTTGGCTTGGTATCAAGAGATCCCGAACTTTCCACTTTTTAATGGGTGATTTAACAGCACTGATTGGTATATTCAAGGCTTTGGACATGTTTTTATGTCCTTTTCATCTATATAAAGTTCCATTACCTTGTTACGCAGGACTTTTGACAGCTCTTACGTGGAAGCACTGACTAGGCTAGATACTGAGCCATGGGGATCAGAAAAGAGCTAACAAACTCAATGACTATTTATACACTGACACTAATTGCAATTTAAAAAGCCACAGATGTGGGACATTAACCTCTAATTGGCATTTTAACCAGTGTGTGTCACCTTGTGTGTCTGTACCAAGGCCAAACAGTCCAGGGTATGTAAACTTTTGCTCAGAGCCATTCTCCCTCCTAGATTGTAAGCTCCAAGGAGCAGGGCCCTCCTATCCCTCTTGTATTGAACTGTATTGTTGCTGTATTGTCTCTCGTTATATTGTAAAGTGCTGAGCAAACTGTTGGTGCTATATAAATCCTGTATAATATTAAAAATTTGGGCGATTTCTGTTATTATGATTTAAAAAGGAGCCAAACAACTATTTGATAATAAATGGCTTCATATGATGATCATCCTTCAATAAAAGAGTGAAATTTTGGCATTGATATTGAAAATATGACTGATCATGCCAAAAAATGCTATTTCTGCCAGGGTATGCAAACTTTTGAGCACAACTGTTTATAAAAGTATATATCAGACCAAAAGTGTATAAATAAAATATGTTCATTGTCAAAGTTTACAGACACTTTAAAAACAACAATTTCAGATGTGCATGTATGATATGCTTTAGGCCTCGTTCACACCATACATGCAGAAATATGCATGGAAACTGATGTGCAGATTTCACTTGCACAGACATCAGTTTACATGCACGCTACAATGACTTTTAATACTCATTGCAGATTCCTGTGCAGAAAAAAAAATCTGCACGCGATACCAGTTTTGTGGCGTGAACAGGGCACATAAAGAACAATTGATTTTTATGTGCGCATGCAGAAAAACTGACGTCTCTGCACTGTGGTGTGAATGAGCCCTTACAGTAAGACTGGCCATACATTATACAATTTTCTTTTAGATTTAACAAAACCATATAATATGAGGTCAAACCTAAACACTTTAAATTTGTATGCAATCAGGCAGGCCTGTGCACTACATAGCTGAAGGTAAATCTAAAGGAAATAACAAGAAAATGTACAGTCAGCTCAAGTCCTTACACATCTGATTACGGTTTTGATTGCAAGTCAGCAGGTTAATTAATAGGCTGCTTCTAAAAACTGTGGAGCCCCAAAATGAAACGGTACATAATCGGTTAAGGCAAGGCACAAGGAGTTGTTAGAAAGATCTATTTTTATTTACCATTTGTTTTACAGATTAGAAAACAAATAACATTTGAACAAGCATCCTTCCACTCCACACCAACAGCTGCAGGATGTCTACTTACAGATACATCTCCATTGTAAATGCACACCAGATTACAGTCTCTCACAACATAAGGCACCACTACATGATCACAAGCTGTAAACATAACATTGAAAAAAGGGCATAGAAAAACCAGGTCAAATACTCATGCAAAACCGTGTACACATACTCTGTATGATCCAGTTTACAAAGTGTAGTTTAATGTGCATAAAGTTGCATTGCAAAGATCATCAGAAATTAAATCTCACTAAAGTGCGTAAGAACATAAAAAGCTTCACAGAGGTGGAAAACACTTTTTCCATGCCAATTTATGTGCAGGTTCCCCTTTACTCCAGAACAAAGACCAAATGATGCGGCTAATACTGCTGCCTCAAAGCTTTAATATTGCTGGTTTGTTCCTCAAAGGTTTATATTACTTGGCAATATCTTTGTTTGCCCAAACACAGACCACGTCACAAGAGGCCTTAAGCTAGCCATACACTATGCACATTTCAGCTGGTTCCTGTTTAAAGAGGAGTTCCACCCAAACGGGGAAGTTACACTTTAATGCTTTGTCCCCTGCTCCCCATTAAGGATTGGCACCTTTGGGGAGGGGGGGGGGCAGTGGGTACCCAAATTTGACAGGTACCAGCTACCACTTCTGCTGCGATCGCCTAGGTGATCGGAAGCGGTTGTCGTCCTCCCTCCCTGTAGTCTTCTGGGACACATGACAGGTCCCAGAAGACTACGGGGCCATTCACAAAGCACTGTGCTTCTTGCGCATGTGCAGTGGGTACCTGGCTGTGAAGCCGCAAGCTGTCACAGCCAGGTGCCCACACTAAAGATGCCAGCGCAGGGGAAAGAAGACGACCGATGGTCCAGCAGTGTCCTCACCACCGCTGGTTTCGAGGGACAGGTAAGTGGCTGTATTTTTAAAGTCAACAGCTACAGTTTTTGTAGCTGCTTTTTTTTTTCCGGCTGGAACTCCGCTTTAAGTGGATAAACTTCACTCCATGGGTGGCCCTGTTGACACCCTCCTGTCCTGAAGGCTGAACAAATAAAATCTAAGCGTGTATGGCCACTAAACCCACCAATTTAGTTGTTTTCATAAAACTGTTACAATCAAGGCATGCTGTGAATGATAGCTGTTACTAGTGTACATATGTCAGCTCCCAACCAAACTGGCCGCGGTCATAGTTGATCACATGTGCAGCACCATGACAATTGCAGTTTATATGGAAGTTAGCATGGCAGCTACCTTAGCTGTAATGGACAGGAGGGTTTAGAATCCACATGTAGCCATAGATGGCATTTGTATCCCCACATCTGATGGTCTGCTTAGCTGTTTTAAGTGGTTGTCGACATTTAGTCCTCACTAGCCACAAATAGTTCCAGAATTCCAAGTTAAACTTAACCCAAAAGGGGAAGTTACGCTTATTTACATATTCCCTCACATTTGGCACTTTTTTTTGTGTGGGGGTGGGGACCTGGATTGACAGGTACCTGCTCCCACATCTGGTCAGATGCGCTGCGGAGATTCTAAACGGAAGTTCAACCCCCCCCCTTCTCCCGCAGCCTATTGGGACACTGCACAGGTCCCAGAAGACTAGGACTATTCTCAAAGAGCAGCTCACTTCGCACATGTGCAGCAGCAAACTGGCTGAGCAGCCGCAAGGCTTCACTGCTGGTTTCCTTTACTTAAGATGCCCATGCCCGAAGATGATTGAAGAATTGGCTTGGGTGAGCACAGAGCTAGATCCCTGGACAGCTAAGTGTTATTATATTACAGTATTTGTAGCTGCTGAATTCTTTGGAAGGAGGCTATAGCTCCGCTTTAAAGCACAGCACTGTTATTTTTTTCAGCAGCTTCCAAGAGAGTACACTTAAAGCCTAACTCTAGCCAAAACTTATTTAGTTTGGGTGGGGAAAGGTTACAGCCTCTGACAAGACATAACAGACAAACAAAAACAACATGCAATTCTAGTATGGGTTGGAACCTTTCATGATAATTTTATTGCTGTCCATGTCTTCTTGTCCCAGTGACAACTGCAGCCCCTGCTTCTTGTAGGGGAGTCACAAGGACAGGAGGTCAGGGGAAACAGTCAGGAATGAAAACTTGGCAAAATATTTACTTTACCCCACTCAATCCAAAATGAAAAACAAATTTGGCATTAAAGTTCACTTGTGACTTCAGAAGAACATACTGTCAGCTGAGAAATGCTGCATCTACTGCAAACTGGTTATTGGAGCAGATAACCTTCAGGCATATCAATAGGGGAGGTTAATTAGATGGGTGGAAGTATTTAGGCATCTACAGTTATTTTGAAAAGTTACTTAAAAAAAACTATGGAGTTTAAATTGTCATATTCTGATCAATCAGTAAAGGATCACACCCACACTACTGTGTTGAGAAAACTTATGGAAATGCTTGTTGCACTGCAATGCCATTCATTGTAAATAGCACCCCCAAAACACTAACGCTGCTATACAGTGCGATACAGTAAACCATGTCCCTCTCTTGTGATAAAATGCAGCCTGCCCTATTCTCATATGCATTTCAATCCATTCATTTTGAATTGGCTGTTTAATGTACCACAATGCATGCTTTACAGAGTTGTATTCTGAATTGGCATTTAAAAAAAACCCAAGCATGACACCCTCTCGCTGCTTGTAATGTGATGTAATTTGTTCTCAGGTTTCAGTTGGCATTGAGAACTTGGGCAACATGCAGACCTCAGAAACATCTTCCATGCATTTACTTTAGAAGACTGGCAGGATGGTAACAATTCTGCTCTCAACAGAAAGAAAACATTTCAATACATAATCTGCTGTGAAACTTAAAGATTCATTTCTCCACAATGACTATAACTAGAGAGGAAACAGAGAGCTTGGTTTAAAGTGTCTTGCTATTGTTGAGCATATACGAGAATATTTTAGTGTGCATAGTCTTGGCACAGGCTCAGGTTATCTATCGCCTGCGACTTTATATGGATATGTTAAGCACCTACACAGAAGCACTTGGAAGAGTTCTATAAACTGAAAAAGGAAGCTGTAACTCATTTCAGTAAGCAGTATTTTAAAGTACAGTTAAACATTAGCACTGTTCTGCTTTTCTGTACCTTTTGCTAATCAAGATTTAAAAGGAATTCTAAACGTGCAGTAACAAACCCTAGTTTTCATCTTTACTACTAAAAATCCAAAACAATGTGCAGTACATGAGCAGTGAATGAATGTGTTTGATAAGACAATATGGTAGGTTACATCACCGTAGTACTTTACACATTTCAGGTAAAAAATGTCTTTTGTAGCAACTTTTCACTGGAGACAACCCATTCATACTAACTTTTAAGACAGAACCATTTTCCAAGGCATTGCTGTTGTGCACTACTGTACATCTATCACATCTGCAAGCATTCCTGTACTGTAATTTAAATACATAATTAAAATAGAATTCTGGACTTTACCTAAATAGTCTTAGAAACGCTCCCAACACCTAATCTGACTAACCTGTGTAAGGAAGATCTCTATAAGTACCTATTTTCAGCCCGCTCTGGTCTGCTTATGTGATCTCTCCTGTGTTAGTGCCAGCTGCAGGGTAGAAGAGAGAGAACGATCGACAAAGGTTGGTTATGCCTGGGAGTGGTTAGGACACCTACAGGCCTACTATGGCTCATCTGTTGTCAGTACTCCCTCCTCTCTGCTGCAGCTGCCGTTGGATCACATGACTGGGCCGGAGCAGAGTGAAGATAGATAGGTATACAGACTATGAGCATGGGTGTTAGAGTAGAGAGAATGTTTGAGTAGTTAGGTAAAACCAAGAATTCTACTTTAAAATAAATAGATTTGTTACTGTGATTACCAATAATCCAGGCTACAAATGAGTTCAAATGCTTGTATTTTAAAGTAAAAAAAAACTAACGACAACTTTGAAAATAGGGTTTTTATACTCATATTTTCATTCAGTATATTGAGACACACAAGAGGTTTAAACTTTTGCAAGCAGCATTACAAATTTGTAAAGCAGATGTTGGATGGTGAAAAGAACAAGAAGCACCAGTAGATCTAGTAGTGTGAGCCTTGACAGGAAAGGGTGGAACCCCATTCTTGAGATCATAAGCATGGATGGTTGAAGCCACCTACTGCTGGTGGAGCAAGAAGCTGGGGCATGCTTATGGAGTCCATCCAGGATTACAAAAAGAGGAATCAGTCTTCCAGAAGAAAAACAGTGGCTGAGAGATAAACTCTCAAAACCTGAACCACATCCAGACAATGTAGGAACATCTGCAGTTGGTGAACTGGACCTGGGGGACAGAACAATGTCCTGGTTGAGGTGAAAGGCAGAAACTATCTTAGGCTAGAAGGATATCATAAGCCTCACCACCACCTAGTCCATAAGGAAAAGAAAAATGGTTCCTTGCATGATAAGGTCACTATTTTAGACTCTGTCCAAGGTGACAGCGGCAAGAACACCACCTTGTGGGTGAAAGTAGAGAGAGGGCTGTCTCTAATAGGGTTCAATTGGTAGTTTCTGAAGTTTAGAGAGAACCAGATTTATATTCTAGGAAGTCACAGTGGAAGCTACAGAGGACCCCCTGGACAAAGGTCTTAATCAAAAATATAGAAGCCAACAAAACAGAAAAAAGGCAGATAACTGACCCTTGATAGTGCTGATTGCAAGGCACTGGCCCAAACCAAGCAGTAGGAAAGAGAATTCATCCCACAGAGAAACTCCTAGGGTGGAGGACTCACAGCAAGCGAAGTATGCCTTCCAGTCCGATGAGAGATTCTGAGAAGTAAGCTTCCTAACTTTCAGCCTTGAAGGAGTCAGAGACTCAAAAATGTCTCTGTCATTCAGGATCTGGGCTTCAACAGCCATGCCATTAAAGCCAGCTACCACAAAGCATGGTGGAAAATTGGCTAGTGGGACAGACTATCCAAATTGCCAGGAGTCTTACCATTCAGTGTACATCCACTCCTGCTAGCTGAACGGCTTTATCCTTTGATTAACTGGGAGGAGTTGTGATTTGGCTATGCTGAATGGCATTGAACAAACCACATATCAGGTCAGGGACCTTTCAGGCAGTGCCAGGACAAGGTCATCCAGCGCCTTGTAATCATTTGTCCCTGCCTGCAGGGTAAACCCTTCTCTGTGTATGCTCTGGTGTCAGCCGCTAACAAAGTCTGCATACATGTTACTGTGATCTTATCACTGACTTCCTATAAAAAGGACTTCAGTAAATTAAGGACACAAGGTGACTTTTACCACAACCTGGTGCACATAAAAAACAGATTCAGCCAAATGTAATGGCACACTAGGATGATTAAATGGCACAAACAAAGGTTTTTTTTGTTAGCACTATAGGAACCAAATATAATACACATTGTCTGTAAATCATATATATATATATATATATATATATATATATATATATATAAAAACTGATAAACTATAAGAAGAAAAAAGTCAAGTGACCAGCCTCTTTGTAACAAGGCATGTCTGATGTTTAACCAACATCCAACAATGCAGACAACTCTTGTAACCACAACTGCACCTATACTGACAACATAATGCAAAGCCAATGTAGTTTCAGATAACCTTCTGATTTACAAAAAAAGAAAAGGATTTATGTATAAACAAATACTCCTTCAGTTTCAGACCCGGTTTGCAGAAATAGAATCTGGCTACTTGATATGGGCTTAGTACATTTTAGCACAGTATTTTTGCATATACTCCTATAGCTTACCAAGTCTGATACCTCTAAGAGGCACACACATCATTTCCAACCAGTCCTCCAAAACATTTTAGTTACCTGGCTATTATGCTCATTGCATCAAATCTTTGAGTCAATGACCCTGTATGTGTGTATGTATATATATATATACATATATATATATATATATATCCTGATCTGGATCATACTTGTTCTGGATTAAAGCACTGAAGCCAGCAGTTTAATATTTCCAAGAGATCGTTATCAACAGTAGCCTTCATAGTTATCTCATGAAGGGTCTACTTTAAATAGGCAGGCTAGATAATTTTTCAGCTATAGGTGGGACATTGTAGGCTAAAACACTTTTTTTTTTTTTTTTTTTGTAAGTGTTGGATACTCTCTTTCCCCTAATTCCCAGGGCTGTTCCTATCCATCTGGAAGTTGTGGGTGTTCCCACCCACTTTTGTGTGATCTAGCTCTTCCTGCTGCTTATTGCATATAAAATATTTTTTACAAAATCAGAAAGAGTGGGAAACTTTTGCCATAGCAGTGCAGATATTTCATTAATAAAGAGATATAAAACATCACAGGGTGGTTTTACTCTGCAGCATCTATTAAAACATCATTTCTGAGTAGACTGAGCCTTTCTTTATCTTAATATGTGGTATAACAATAAGAGATTGGCTAATTCACATAACTTTAACCCTCTCAGCTACAGAAGATGTCATGAATTTGGTTACAGGTTATACAAGAACTCTCAATTTAGAACTGATTAAATCATATTGTTTAGACCAGAGTTCTCCTTTGAGATGTGCATAATTAGCACTACTTGCACACATCAGTCATTAAATAAACACACATTGACAGAGGTAGTTTGCACAATATGTTTTTTCAGAACAAAAGGCATTATGGGCATAGATGGTTACATCTGTGGTTCTAACCTTGTTGACGGATCACAAGTGATGAAGAGCCATGCTAACCAAAGCTCTTAGTATCACAAAGCAGCAGTCGGTGTAAGCAGAGAACAACCACTGTGAAAATGAGCTTGAATTGGTTTTATCATTAGTGACACATACATTTACGAAGTCTCAGAACTTTACCTATTCCTATAGTTTAACACAAATGTAAAATATGTCAAACACCTACGATAAAGCCTCGTGAATTCACTACACGTTCCTGTATGCATATTTAGTCGATCATTCACTAAATGCCAACTATATCTGCTGAATTCAGTGAAAAGAGCACATTTCAAATACAAATGTGACTTTGCAATGAAACCTTTTTTTTCTGAACAGACAACACTGAAAAATTGTTAAATATTATCAAATTTTAATAAAATGATTTTAAAATTGGCAACTTATGGTTGGCATATTTATGCAAGCTATTCAACACAGCAGCTGCTTAGGCAGGCATTTGCGAAGAGAGGCTGCTGCAAATTTTAAAAAATAGGTGAGCTCCACCTTGCGAGGCATTGGTTGGGGGATGACCACAGCTGTAGGCAGTGTAATACAAGGTGTGGAGCCACCATTCATAAAAGCAATAGTGTTCTAGAGGTAGATGTAGCACTGTTCTCAGTGACAGCCAACAAGTTTTACGCTCAAGCTGCTTTCCCTATCAATTAAGCAGATAATACGCTACAGGAAAATATTGTACAGAAATTGGAAAATACAAGTATACATGGCACATTTCTTTTCTCTGGATATTTAAATTTCACAAAAATAACCGGGAATAACACAAGCACCTGGCATACGTACATTAACAATTTCAACTCAGTTGAACATACAAACTAACCCCCTATATTCTACTTATGTGAGAAGTTTAATCATCCTTTTAAAAACTATTGTAACAAGCGTAGTCATGCATCACTTTCAAGAACCGGTATGGAAAGTTCTATCCTGCCTTTGTAATGACATACGGCCTACACACCTTTGTGATCTGTACTCTTCACACTAAAGTTCAGTAACACTAAGCAGACAGGAATGTGGACAGTTCATTTGGAAGCACGCTACAGCTGTCACTTTTGTTACAACGATTCAACCCTTCAAAACCAAACAGGATATTTAGGTCTTGTCTGACATACACATTATGTATCATGTAGAGTTGTGGAGTAGGTTGATGACAGTCCTTCCAAAATCCAAGCCTCAGACTGCTAAACAGGTTATTTCCATGTGTATTCACATCCTTCTTTTTCAATTTTGAATAGAGTGAGGAAAAGATAGAAACTCTCCAGTTTTATTACAGAGACTCCACTGGGGAGAGTTCCCTCATATGCTCTGAATAAGAAAGTTGTTCATCTGGAGAAAAAGGCTTACACATGGAGGCCAAGTTCACATCTTTGCATTGTGATAACACATGCATTCCAGTGCAGTGCAACTGCTCTAATACAATGCCTTTTCTTGAGTTGCAGGATTATGTGATTTCATGTGCATTACCACAGCACACAAAAGTGAACAGAACCTGAAAGAAACTACTAACTTTTTTGCCCCTTTACCAAAAGTATGTTTTTGTTGCTCTCTCTGTTCATACTGGAGTAGTCCATTTCCTGTCCTTCAGACAGGAATTGGATAACTTGGGGAAGGTATAGAACTTGTGCCAGGATTTTATTGTGGTCTGTGGCTCTATTAGGGAGATGTGACATGGGAGGAAGAGTGGCCCATCACTAGTGTCAGTGAAAGGAATAGTGTCCTATTGTTGTCATTAGTGGGGAAACTAGTGCTTTATTGTTGATGTCAGTGGAAGGAATATTGCCCCATTGTTAGTGTCAGTAGTACGAATAGTGCCACATTGTTGAGATCAGTGAAAGGAATAGTGCCCCATTGTTGAGGTCAGTGGAAGGAATAGTGCCGCATTGTTAAGGTCAGTGGAAGGAATAGTGCCCCATTGTTGAGGTCAGTGGAAGGAACAGTGACCCATCCCTGGATTCAGTGGGAGGAATATTGCCCCATCATTGGTGTCAATGTAAGGAATGGTGCCTCATCATCGGTGTCAGTAGAAGGAAACTGCTTGGTATCAGTGGGAGGAATAATGCCTCATTGTTGGTGTTTATGGAAGGAATGGCATCTTATTGTTGGTTTTAGTAAGAGGAAAATCATGCCCCATCTCTGGTGTCAGTAGAAGGAATAATTTCTCATTGTTGGTGTCAGAGGGAGGAATAGTGCCAGATAAAGGCAAATAAAGACACGCACTCAGTCCACGGGCTGCAGTTTGCAGACCGCTGCTCTAGAGCAAGATGGAGAATGACAGTGGCAGTGGTGAATAACGCCACACAGAAAGGAAACTGAACCTAAGCCAGTAAAAGACTGATTAACCAAAGGTAACAAAAACAAATTCAAACATGTCGGAAGGACCCACAGCCTGATGTGGTCAGCAAAACAAATCACTGGGGATATCCCCCAGAAGGAACCCTCCTAGCACCTAGCAGAAAACAAGCAAGAAATACCAGTTTGGCTGCATGAGAATGCCCAAGGTCTAACATACTTAACCCCTCAGGAAAGAGGATAAACTCTATGACTAAAGAAAGTTGCCCAGTCAGACAACCCTTATCATTAAGTGATGTATATTTAGCAAGTACAATATTCGTACAACTCAATAGCCCACAGGGGCAACAAGAGACCCCTGAGCTCACTAGAGAATCCAAGGGTTCAATCCCACAGTTCGACGTGACAGAAGGAAGAGGTGCAAGGAAGACAGACCATCAAGGATAAGCAGGAAAAAAATATATCCTCAGCCCCAGACTGGTGAGATGGGTACCCTCAAAAATGACAGTGAGAACTAAAACATCCCCTCTGACACCCCTAGGTGTCACTGAGGCCTGCACAATAATGCTGTAGAACCTGCTTAATTCTCACCACAACCCTGGTTCTAGGGAGCTATCATCAACAGCCATGGAGTTAAGGAAAGTAATCGTAGCTGAAATGCTAGCAGCATATACCAGATTATGGATAGGATAAGGGAAGGTAGCTAGAGGACTTTCTCCGGAAGGCTGGTACTCAGCCCAGGAGGGAAACCCCCCCCCCAATGAAGAGGTTCCAGGAAGTCCTCTGGACATACTCTGCCCTCAGCAGAGAGTATCTGCAGCAGGGAGGATCTAGGGTGCTCCACCTGCTGACAATCCAGGTAGGCACGGAATCTTTCATCGACGATTGCATCTTTCTGTGCAGATAATACCAGTTAAGGAGAGCCATGTTCCAAAGCAACAACCTTCTGAAATGCCATTTTAAGCAAGGCTGATATGCTCAGCATCATCCATTGCAAGTGACATACAACTCTCCCTGTCTCGGGGGGGCTCCCACTCCTTTCCCACAAAAGCAGTACAAAACAACTAAATTGTGTCCAATAGAATCCAAAGCAGGAAAAGTCAAGATGAGTCCCCCAAAGAAGAGGGAAGAATCTAGATTAAGGGGACTGAAGTGAGAAGCGTCCAGACTGAGTGGATGCAGACTTCTACACCGATTACAGAAGTAGATGTAGGAGAAAATACTTCTCAATAGATACATTGGGGCCAGAGCATTGTTTGGCCTCCCGTGACATCATGGTACACCTAGGTCTAGAAAGCTCAACAATGCAATGAGCAGTGTCCAAACGCCACATTCCAGGATAGCCTTGTGGTCCATTTATGGCCTCCAAAGCTAGGATGAGAAAAGCCATTTTCAACAACTGCTATACAGAGATCAGCTCAGGCATGCAGCGTAGTGAGGAATCGTGATTTAGGCCAATGAAAGAGACATCACAAAGAATAGAAAAACAAAGAAAAAAGGGTAGCACAAAAATTGTTTAGACTTTTCTCTGGATCTGGAGGAAAAAAAAAATCTATCCTCCAAAAACCCCAGCAAAAAAATGAGGCATGCTGGGTAAAGGAGGCGTTATACTGGAGTTAGCTTACAATATTTCTGTTTGCCAGTAGGAGAAGTATAAGCAAATTGTATCTGAATTGCTGTGTCCCTCTAGGGGCGAGAAAGTGTTTTTTTGCATTGTGTCCCATCACTTCCTATTTTTCTGTCAAGGGAATAAGAACATATAGCAATAAAATCCTGAAATAATTTCTAGCCCTTCTCCACTCCGCCAACAAGAAAATAAAAAAACACTTGGACAAGAGCTTGGCTTTGGAGTTGAATGGACTGATAATCACCACATCAGGGACTTTATTTACCGTCTTTTGTATTTGAGATCTGGTCAATGCCTGCTAGTGAAGTGGTTATAAAGTTGAGTACAGAAAAGTGGCTGCTGCAGTGTTGAATTCTGTTTCCTGCCTTGGGAGATGGACTAGGCGCATATAGCACACTTCACCCATACAGGTTAGAAAATAGTGGCACTCTTCAGGTGGGGCTTTTATTCCTCCCCCTCTATGACACTGTAATCTCACTCTTCTACTTCGACCGTTGAAGAGCCCTTGTAGCATAAATTGCTGGGCTGCAGCTGTCATACAGTGCTTCAGGAGATCATATTGCACAGCTACTGAGAAAACATAGAGCCAATGGAAGAGAGTCATTGGATGAAAAAAGGGGGCAAACTTGAGAGCTCTCAAAATGAATTATGGAACATGGATAAATGTACAGCCCATTTCCAGTATTCCAATCCTGCAGCAGTTGCATTTGGTAAATCGGGCTCCTTCCAGTGGTTCATTACCTTAAGCAGATGTGAGGGACTTAGTTAGCATGTATCAATTATACTTTAGTTACTATTTTAAGTTTGGGAAATGCCACAACTTTGAAACTGGACCATTGGACAACCTTCCCCTGACATGCACATTCAATACTTGCTTGTAGGGCTTTATCAGCAGACATGAATACGATATTGACCAGTTGTTCCCAGCAGAATTGCTCTTGTCTGGCTCCATTACATCCATAGCCTGTGTATGTCTACTGTTACCGGATTCTAAGAACTGCAAGCTTTGTGCATTTCAGGCAGGTTGGAAATTTCCATCCAACATTCTTTAATTGTTCCAGCATATTCTATTAGTTCCTTATAGTAAGCAGCAGTAAAATCAGCTGATATGCATTGCATAAGTAATGTGCGTATCAGGTAAAGTAAAGATCATCTGTAGGTCTGACCATTTGGTATAGTAAATGACCACAATTTAAAAAAAAATGGTCTGCTTAAAATGCAAAGAACGGAATACTACATACTGCTAATTTTCCAGAATACTTTTGTTAATTAGATGTACACCGTACATATAGATTCACATTTTCAACGTAAAAGAGAAATGAAATAGTGTCAGCATGTATCATTATTGATGATCTACGTTTAGACACCAGTTCAGGCTCAGAAAAGCACAGACCACATCTACAGCACTGCTAGACCCACACCTATAAAAAGGTGAGAAAAGAAAAACACAACTATACCACTTCTGGAAAAAAAATCATAATTATGGCAAAACAGTATCACTTTTTTTATTTAACTATAATCCTTTACCACACCTAGCTACCACTATTGTGGTAATTTCATATTACTCTAGACTCACAGCATCCATCCATTCCCACACCAACAGAAGAGTTAATATCCAAGTCCAGGAATGGTTGCACAAGAGAAGTTGATACCAAAGCCATGCATTCTTTTCAATAATCAGGCAGTCAGTTGGTTAATGGCCAAGTGATAACAAGCATGATTTAGAATTGGGAAAACTATTTGTTTAAAAGAAATTGGTGGGTCTGCAGAGGATGGGGCAATGATTAGCAAAATTTCACAGCTTGCAACTACAGACCAAAAATCTGGGCATTTGTTAGTGAATTTCAGATCTGAAGTACAGAATAGCTTCTGTATTACTGATACAGATAGATTACGAGGATACCATCAGCAGGGCACACCAAGGAAGAGAGGACTGCTGTGGACATTTCAGATAAGGATGTTGTGCCTGAACTTTATTAGCCAAGTATATTTTGTGCTTTGTTTGCTCCTAGGTGAGAATGAAAGAGGCCTGATATGTGCCAGTTCATTTTACTAGCCTCTCCCTTTGTAGAATTGGTAAATGCGTACAAAGAAAAAAGCAGGAAAGAAAGTGTGTTTACTTCTGATGTCCATGCCCTACTCTGACCTCAGAACCGAGTTATATCCATGATGTTTAATAACAATAAAATGAAGGGGATGCAGAAGATTCTGATGCACTTAAATTATAGGATATCACAAGGAAATCAGAAACCGAATCCTTTTAAAATAGCAAACACAAGGTTGAATAGCAGCTCTCAACGTCAGGAACAGCTTTCCAGCCTAGTAAACTCTCGGCATTGCACACAGAGCCAGCAGAATCTGATACAGGCAGTTCAATGGCTGTGGAAGTGTTCTGACAAAACACATTCTGAACATGTAAGCTTAGGGCATCTATCAAAAAGTAAAAACAGAAGTAGGGTACAGACAGTGCTTATTCAGATGTAAATTATGACAAAAAGAACATCAAGCCAAAAAGCTAAACACAAAGTTCAAATACATATATTTGAATTGTTTTTACTGCCAAAATATTTTAACATCTCTTCAGTCACTTTTTTGATTCACACATCCCCACCAATGTATTAGGTGCACCTACAATATTGTGAATACTATGACTTGTCATTATCACACAGCTTTCAAGAAAGCAAAACGAAGCCTGGAAACGACAGTCGGGCACTGAAGATGGGGCCATACTGTAATTTGTAATATTGGCATTTAGGTACAAAAACCTATATAGCCAGGGTGATTCCAATAACCAAAGGCTTATTTTTTTTTGCTGAAGTTCTGCTTTTATTGGCATGTCTGAATATCTCTAAGTTAAATCTAAAGAATTAGCGTTTTTATTCCTAGCACTGGGTCTGATATGAGCAAATCCACTTCAACTAAAGGATTATCATCATTAGCAAAGGGTAAAACCCAATTGCCATTCTTAAAAAAAATAAATAAATAAAAAAGATGTGGATCTGTGTTGAAGCAGAGGTCTGATGACCCCCTGCTAAGTCAGGGCTAGAGCTCTCCAATCTGCAGGAAGCAGGAGCTTTGCTGACAGGTGGCAGCGGACTTTCTCTACAGTGTAAACTGGGGGAAGTGTTTAGACTCCTTGTGTAACAATCAGACTACCACAAACAGTAATAGTTATCATTTGCAAAGCTGAATTCCAGTCATATATAAAATCACAAATTAATGCAGCGCTTTATTAATTCACAATGAAATCATTTTAATTCTAAGCAGTATAGTTGAATATGACTTTGTGCCAGCAACTTACAGGCTCTGTACAGCTGGCCTCAAACTTGGGGACACAATATAAAGGGCCAGTCAGTTCTGCTGCAATGCTCATGTACGAAGATGTGTCAGGCTGATAGACTGATGATCACATCTCTCTGCTCTCTCCTCCTGACAATTCTTCTTTCGCTGTTCAGTTACAAGCTTGGGTAAAAACCTGTAAATGATATGTGACTGCAGCATATTAAAATTAGGTTTTCTGCCTAGGGATCTCAGAGCTGGATGTACAAATATAGAAATTATTTGGCAGGTAAAACAGCTCCCATATATGCACATTATCTGTGTATTTTGTTGTTTGGCTGAAGTTTAACTGTAAGCTTTCTAATCAATATTGGATGCATCAGCCATACAACTTGGCTTTTAGTGTGGTCAGAATTATATTGCTTGAAATCTAAACATGGTGATGGCAGTCATTCATGGGTAAAAAGAACCATATATCTTGCATCTATGAACTGGGAAACTTGCTGTGTCTTTCTTTAGTATTAATCCTACAATTTAACATATATGACATATTTAACAAAGTCAAATTGCAATCATCTTCCAGCGCTTATTAGATGAGAAACGTTAAAAAACACTCTGGAAAGAAATATTATACAACCTATAATACACAATTATTTTGTTAGTGGGAGTTAAGAATTTGTTATTTTCATGGGAAGTGAAATAACTACTGTAGAAGCCCACAAAAAAAGTTTAGAGAGGACAGATGCACATTGGAGCCATGGTCTAGTGTAAAAATGCTGAACTTTGCCCCGTTGTTAGTCACATAACTTAGATAGCTACTATGCCAACATGTGGCACAATAACTGCATGATGTCAGAATATATAAAAATATTTGGCCAGCGGAGTGGGCTTTTAGAACTGATCTCTGTGACTTCAATTCAAATGAGGAAAGTGTCGTAACTGTAAAATACCACAGATGCAAGGAAGGTTTTCAATACACAGACACAGATCAGCTTTAGTACAAATGATAAAATAGAAAAGTGATAGGTGAGACTTGAAGAGTTCAGGAGCATTCATTTGTCCTCAGTGTGTAAGCATGCACAACTAGAAACACTGGTGTACAACACTGCTTACTTAGGGCTATGGTCATTAAAAAAATAGATCCTTCCATAGTTTTACAGCTTTGCCATTAGGCAACAAAAACCTAACTTCAGACTTATGTGATTCCTGGTTTACTGTCAATTTATGTATAAAAAATACATAGTTACTTCTCTGTCAGCCTACTATTTACAGGCAGCCAAACAAAACGGAGATGGCAGCTAACAGAAAAGGGATGTGCAGGGAAAAAAAAAGAAGGATCCCCTCAAACTGGGCTTTTATGAAAAATACAATAATTTTACTTTGTATCAATAAAACATTTCAAAAGGATTTTGTGTTTGTCAAATTGTACAATCTTCATCCAAAGGAGTAAGTACTTTGAGTGCTTTATGAGTGCAATAACAAAAGAAAAAAAATACTAAATGTAATTTGGAGGGATCTGAGTAGGGAGCGGCTCCTATCCTTGCAAGTCATTAAAACATGTATTACAAACACGGACTGGCTTCTTGGAAGAAGGCGTTAAGGCATTCTTTGAAGAACATTCTGCACAGAAGATATTTCCACAGTGTCTACAGTGGTGCTGAAAACAAAACAAAAGCAGTTTATTTTAAAGCACTTGTGGTATAACAGTGTACTGGTTACACATTTATTTACTCATAAGAATGTATATTTTTACAAAGCAAATAAATTATCAGCAGTCCCTATCTCCTAGAAGAGCTCACACTTTAGTCTTTCTAGCACTCTTATGTACATATTAGATGCAATGTCAATGAAAGTCAATAATCCTGCAAGTACAGTTAGGTCCATATATATTTAGACACAGGCACAATTTTAGTTTTTTTTCAAATTGGAGGAAGGGTTTAGGAATTACAGCTCATAAGAGTAGCCATCCCTCCTTTTCCAAGGGACCAAAAGTAATTGGACAAATGAATATACAGCTGCAAGAAAAAGTATGTGAACCCCTTGGGATTATGTGGAGTTTTGCATGAATTGGGCATAAAATGTGCTCTGAACGTCATCTAAGTCACAACAACAGAAGAACACAGTCTGCTGAACATAATACTACACAAACATTAGATGTTGCCATGGTTTAATTGCACATAACATGTAAACATTCACAGTGTAGGGAGGAAAAAGTATGTGAGGCCCTAGCTTAATGACTTCTCCCAGAGCTAATTGGAGCCAGGAGTGAGCCAACCTTGACTCCAATCAGTGTGATGATATTGGATGTGTTGCTGACAGCTGTCCCACCCTTAAAAAACACAAACACACCTGTTTTGGGTTTACTGGTTTCAAGAAGCACTGTCTGATGTGAACCATGCCTCGCAGAAAAGAGCTCTCAGAAGACCTACGATCAAGAAATGTTGACTTGCATGAAGCTGGAAAGGGTTACAAAAGTATCTCCAAAAGCCTTGATGTTCATGTGTCCACGGTAAGACAGACTGTCTACAAATGGTGAAAGTTTAGCACTGTTGCTACTCTCCCTAGGCGTGTTCGTCCTGTAAAAATGACTGCAAGAGCACAGCGCAGAATGCTGCATGAGGTAAAGAAGAATCCCAGAGTGTCAGCTAAAGACCTACAGAAATTTTTGTTGACACATCTACAATAAGGAAAACATTAAACAAGAATGGAGTACATGGGAGGACACCACGGAGGAAGCCATTGTTGTCCAAAAAGAATATTGCAGCACATTTGAAGTTTGCAAAAGAGCACCTGGATGTTCCACAGCACTACTGGCAAAATATACTGTGGACAGATGAAACCAAGATTGAGTTGTTTGGGAAGAACACACAACACTATGTGTGGAGAAAAAAAGGCACAGCACACCAACATCAAAACCTCATCCCTACTCTAAAACATGGCGGAGGGAGCATCATGGTTTGGGGCTGCTTTGCTGCCTCAGGGCCTGGACGGATTGTTGTCATTGATAGGAAAATGAATTCCAGAGTTTATCAAGACATTTTGCAGGAAAACGTACAACCACCTGTCCGCCAACTGAAGCTCCGCAGAGGATGGGTGATGCAACAGGACAATGACCCAAATTATACAAGTAATTCAACAAAACAATGGCTGCAACAGCACAGAATACGCCTTCTGGAGTGACCCAATCAGAGTCCTGACCTCATCCCGATTGAAATGCTGTGGTATGACCTTAAGAGAGGGATTCACACCAGACATCCCAAGAATATTGCTACACTCAAACAGTTTTGTGAAGAGGAGTGGTCCAAAATTACTCCAGATCGTTGTGCAGGTCTGATCTGCAACTACAGGAAACGTTTGGTTGAGGTTATTGCTGCCAAAGGAGGGTCAACCAGTTATTAAGTCCAAAGATTCACATACTTTTTCCTCCCTGCACTGTGAATGTTTACATGGTATGTGCAATTAAACCATGGCAACATCTAATGTTTGTGTACTATTATGTTCAGCAGACTGTGTTCTTCTATTGTTGTGACTTAGATGACGTTCAGAGCACATTTTATGCCCAATTCATGCAAAACTCCCCGTAATCCCAAGGGGTTCACATACTTTTTCTTGCAACTTTAATCATAAATAAAATGTTCATTTTTAATATTTTATTGAGAATCCTTTACTGGCAATGACTGCCTGAAGTCTGGAACCCATGGACATTACCAAAGACTGGGTTTCTTCCTTTCTGATGCTTTGCCAGGCTCTAACTGCAGCTGTCTTCAGTTGTTCTTTGTTTGTGGATCATTCTGCCTTTAGTTTTGCCTTCAGTAAGTGAAATGCATGCTCAATTAGGTTGAGATCAGGTGATTGACTTGGACATTGCAAAATATTCCACTTCTTTTCCTTCAAAAGCTCCTGGGTTGCTTTTGCAGTGTGTTTTGGATCATAGTCCATCTGTACTGTGAAGCGCCGTCCAATCAACTTTTCTGCATTTGGCTGAATCTGGGCTGACAGTATATCTCTAAACACTGCAGAATTCATCTGGCTGCTTCTGTCTTCTGTCACATCATCAATAAACACCAATGACCCAGTGCCACTGGAAGCCATGCATGCCATCACACTGCCTCCACCATGTTTTACAGATGACATGTGTGCTTTGGATCATGAGCTGTTCCAAGTCTTCTCCACACTTTTTTATTCCCATCATTCTGATACAGATTAATCTTAGTTTCATCCATCCAAAGAATACTTTTCCAGAACTGGTCTGGCTTTTTAGATGTTTTTTGTCAAAGTCTAATCTGGCTTTTCTATTCTTCAGGCTTATGAATGGTTTGCACCTTGTGGTGAACCCTCTGTATTTGTTCTTGTGAAGTCTTCTCTTGACTGTAGACTTTGACAATGATACACTCACCTCCTGGAGAGTGTCCTTCACTTGTCTGGATGTTGTGAATGAGTTTTACTTTAGTGTAGAGAGGATCATGCGATCATCCACCACTATTGTCTTTTGTGGACGTCCATGCCTTTTTATGTTACTGAGCTCACCAGTGTGTTCTTCTTTCCTCAGAATGTACAAAATTATTGATTTGGCCACTCCTAATGTTGCTGCTATCTCTCTGATGGATTTGTTTCATTTTTGAAGCCTTACAATGGACTGTTTCACTTGCATGGACAGCTCCTTAGAATGCATGACGTAGGTTCTTAGCAATAGATTCCAAATGTAAATACCACATTTAGAATCAACTCCACAGAAATAACGAAGGAGTAGTCCACACCTGGCCATGAAACAGCTTTTGATTCAATTGTCCAATTACTTTTGGTCCCTTGAAAAAGGGGGGATGGCTATTCTTAAGAGCTGTAATTCTTAAACCCTTCCTCCAATTTGGATGTACATATCCTCAAATTAAACCGAGAGTGCGCACTTTGAGCCCATATCCATTATATAACTATAGCTTGAATATGTTTTGGTCAATACCTGAAAAAAACTAAAATTGTGCCTGTGTCCAAATATATATGGACCTAACTGTATGTACCTGGAGGACACCCACCAAACATGACCAGAACATACAAGTGTACAGGTAGGATTCAACCCCAGAAACCACATTTTTGCCTAGATATTTAGCAGCACTAAAATACAATGCCAATTGTTTGACCATCACACCTATATGATCATCTGTTTACATCCGCCCACCCATACATTGTGTGTGTGTGTGCGTGTGTGTGCGTGCGTGCCCTCAAGAAAAATGGCAACATTATGATCTTTGTAAACAGAAATTTAAATGCAACTTCCAAGATGGTTCATTATTCCACCTCACCAACAAGCCAAATGTCATGAGTGTATATACAGTATCTCACAGAAGTGAGTACACCCCTCACATTTTTTAAATATGTTATTATATCTTTTCATGTGCCAACACTGAAGAAATGACACTTTGCTACAATGTAAAGTAGTGAATGTACAGCTTGTATAACACTGTAAATTTGCTGTCCCCTCAAAATCACTCAACACACAGCCATTAATGCCTAAACTGCTGGCAACAAAAGTGCGTACACCCCTAAGTAAAAATGTCCAAATTGGGCCCAATTAGCCATTTTCCCTCCCTGGTGTCATGTGACTCCCTAGTGTTACAAGGTCTCAGGTGTGAATGGGTAGCAGGTGTGTTAAATTTGGTGTTATCGCTCTCATTCTCATACTGATCGCTGGAAGTTCAACATGGCACCTCATGGCAAAGAACTCTCTGAGGATCTTAAAAAAAAAAAAAAAGAATTGTTGCTCTACATAAAGATAGCCTAGGCTATAAGAAGATTGCCAAGACCCTGAAACTGAGCTGCAGCACAGTGGCCAAGACCATAACAGGACAGGTTCCACTCAGAACAGGCCTCACCATGGTCGACCAAAGAAGCCGAGTGCACGTGCTCAGCGTCATATCCAGTGGTTGTCTTTGGGAAATAGACGTATGAGTGCTGCCAGCATTGCTGTGAGGTTGAAGGGGTGGGGGGGCTCAGCCTGTCAGTGCTCAGACCATATGCTGCACACTGCATCAAATTGGTCTGCATGGCCGTCGTCCCAGAAGGAAGCCTCTTCTAAAGACGATGCACAAAAACCTGCAGTTTGCTGAAGACAAGCAGACTAAGGACATGGATTACTGGAACCATGTCCTGTGGTCTGATAAGACCAAGATAAACTTATTTGGTTCAGATGGTGTCAAGCATGTGTGGTGGTAACCAGGTGAGGAGTACAAAGACAAGTGTGTCTTGCCTACAGTCAAGCATGGTGGTGGGAGTGTCATGGTTTGGGGCTGCATGAGTGCTGCCGGCACTGGGGAGCTACAGTTCATTGAGGGAACCATGAATGCAAACTTGTACTGTGACATACTGAAGTAGAGCATGATCCCCTCCCTTCGGAGACTGGCTGCAGGGCAGTATTCCAACATGATAACGACCCCAAACACCTCCAAGACGACCACTGCTTTGCTAAAGAAGCTGAGGGTAAAGGGGATGGACTGGCCAAGCATGTCTCCAGACCTAAACCCTATTGAGCATCTGTGGGGCATCCTCAAATGGAAGGTGGAGGAGGGCAAGGTCTCTAACATTCACCAGCTCCGTGATGTCGTCATGGAGGAGTGGAAGAAGATTCCAGTGGCAACCTGTGAAGCTCTGGTGAACTCTATGCCCAAGAGGGTTAAGGCAGTGCTGGAAAATAATGGTGGCCACACAAAATATTGACACTTTGGGCCCAATTTGGACATTTTCTCTTATTATTATACAGTATTTATATAGCCAACAGTTTGCTCAGCGCTGTACAATATAATGGGAGACAGTACACAAGACAGCACAGTAACAATACAATACACGAGGGGTTCGAGGGCCCTGCTTCTTGGAGCTTACAATCTAGGAAGGAGGGGATGTGGTACAGGAGGAAATAGCTATGGGGGATGGAGTGATAGGAAGAGTGTTAGGGGTGTACTCACTTTTGTTCCCAGCGGTTTAGACATTAATGGCTGTGTGAGGAGTTATTTTGAGGGGACAGCAAATTTACACTGTTATACAAGCTGTAAACTCACTACTTTACATTGTAGCAAAGTGTCATTTCTTCAGTGTTGTCACATGAAAAGATAGAATAAAATATTTACAAAAATGTGAGAGGTGTACTCACTTCTGTGAGATACTGTATAGCTTGTTTGGGGACTGAAAACAGTCATCTACAGACATTAGATATCAGTCACCTGACCGAGTTAGCCCTGGAATAGAACTGAATTACCTATGGGTAAGGAGTGCCCGTTCCAGAATTTAGGACACCAAAGTAGAAAGTAAAGTCTCATTTAGAGCGTTTCAAAAACAAACTATTGTGGCCAAAATTACTTTTCACTGAAATGCTTTTTAAATTTCCTTTCTTTTCAATTTAGTGTGCTGCTGTTTGAATTATTTGAACAACACACAAAACAGTAATAGTTAGTGCCCTATTTTGCATTAGTTGGCATTAATTGTTTGTAAAAAAAACAACAACAAAAAAACAGGAGGTCTGTGTGCCATCTTTGACAAGCATTATAGAAAAGAGAAAAAAAATTGGTGCTTGGAAGTAGACAAGAAACAAGCTTCCTAATCAAAGCAGTAAAGATCATCCAGGTCAGTTCATGCTGGATGTCTGCCTTTAGTTTGTAAGAGCCTTCAGACATGTAGTCATAAATGTAGTCCCTATTTGGAGTGTTTTTTACCATAACTGTAAGAAAATATTATTCACTTACCCTTCTTATTGTTACAGAGAAATTTTTCCCACACTCCATGCAGTTTTGTACTTCATGATCCTCTGTCCACTTCCTGTTAAGGGCCTGACTATGTTTTATCTGTGATGTGGAAAAGAAACCATATGAATCCCCTTGGAAGAGGTCATTAGGAAAATAGGACAGTGTATTTTACTTGATACAGTTAAAGCTCAGAATGCTCACCTCTGTTCCAGCGATGCTACTGTTGAATCCCGCGTTGGCCACTGACATCTTCTCCCCGGGTTTCTCCTGGGTGATTGGTCGACAGAAGATAACGTGACTCCCGCACAAGTGTACAGGAGTCATTCATCTTGGCACAATGGCCCAGTGCTGAGAATGAATGCTGAGCTGCGCTTACGCTGCTCCGTGTACATTTAATAAAAGACTGGGAACAAGCAGTTTTCTACTAAATGCCTCCTGATTTAATTCCACTTTAACCTAAATTCTATATGCAGAAATACAAGTCAATATGCAGAAATAGACATATTCCTAAAGGGCCTAACAAAGAATTGGGAAACCGTTGAATTCACTTTCAAAAATCTCTTCACCTTACTTGACTTATTGTAAGGCAGTGTCCAACCAGCCAAAGTCTCACCTGTAGGGACTGATTTTCTCTACCAAGCTCCTCCATGGCGTAAGTGGTTTCATCTACCTTCTTCCGTAGTTCAACAATTTTGGCTTGCAGCTTTTCAATTTCTCCCTCACTTTTCAGATACCTAACAACAGATGAAATGAGTTAAGAATTCATGTCCAAATTTTGTATGTAATTATGAAGAAGCTACTGATTATTTTTAGTATATGTATGCCATAATGATAAATGTATTTTCTTATAAATTAGTAAGTATTTTACTAGCAGTCACCAGGTGAAAAAAATACTGAAAAAACCAAACAAATACAGCCAACTCAAAGGGTTGGTAAGTTGCACTATATCAGACCTCTACTCTTGGGTACTCTTTAAAACTTAAAGAGTGCAAAGAAAGATATATTTTTTAGATTAAAGCTCAGATGAAGGACGGTGATTCTGTACTTTTGTGAAGAAAAATTTAGAAGTATGTGGTACTACTGAACAGACTTTGTATATTCTCAGTAATAGAAAAAAAAAAATATAGGTACTTAGATCGTGTGACTCTAGGTTATTATCATTGGACCAAAATGGTGACTGTTCTTTCTCTCCTCCTGCCTCTTGCACCTGTTTGTCCCTTCCTCCTGGAATTTTGCTATTCTTTGGCTTGTGAGCTCTGTTCCTTTTTTTCCCCTTTTGGTTTTCCTTGGAATTGAAGAAATTTCCTTTTTTTTATATATCTCAAGGACTGAAGAAATTGTCTATTGCAAGTGTTAAAAACTCAAAGCATTCACTTTAGTAACAGATAAACAGGTAACCACTTCCAGGTGCTCCAGGTGACCCCCACATGGATTTCCACTCACCACAATGGATGGACCTTCTAGTACTGCGTAAAGCAGCTTATTTTCTTGTTACATTATTTAATATTACATATAAAACCTAACAATCTGATCGCACACACATGTATATATGTGTCTACGGACTGGCACCAGGTACAGCGCTTGTGGTTAAGATTGCTGCCACCGCCCGAGACCAGAAGCTGGCTTGCGCTCCAGGGATGGGATGCAATGTATTGGCTGAGGAACACGGCTTCATTTAGTTTCGTCTGTAATTGGACGTCTTCATTAGGCTTCCAAGCCAGCTTCTGGACTCGGGACGGCGACAGCCATCTTAACCATAAGGGCTGTATGTACCTAGCTCCAGTCTTTAGGCACATATACATGTGGGTGCGGTCTAATTGTAAGGTTTTATATCGTTTAATAAAGTTGGCTGCTTTGTGCAATGAACCTTTTCCCTGATACTGTTTTTCAGTGGTGGTGTATTGCATTGGAAGAAATCGCATCCTGGTACATATGAATAGCCACGTTGGTGACAAGACACACAGTGGGTCCAACCAAAAAAGTGCAGTGATACCTACCTAGGAACAGAAGGTCCATCCATTGTGGTCCATCTTGTTTATCGGTAACTAATGACACCAACACCTGTTCACCAATCTTTTGTTTTTTAAGTAACTATTATTTGAATGGGAATTACTGAGATACTGGACATCAGTTGGATTTTTTGGTGTTGTTTATTTATCTATTTTTTGCACTTTTACATGTGGCAAACCGTTTAGTAACCTTGATTCAAATTTTTGTCAACACGGTCTATATACACATTTATAGGGTCCACAAATGTGGAAGTTAGGCACATTTTGAAGACTGCAGCAGCCACAATCACACCCATGTTTCCTTATTTTTGGTTTTGCCTGTGGTGCAGAGTTTTCATTGTTATACGTTTCAAGTAATGCTTATTTATCATTTATCACATCAGTTTATATACATTTTTCATTTTATCTTGGCCTCTGTCATAAATAAATTCAAACTGTGCCTTTTCTGCAATGTGACCTTGATACTATTAAAGAAAGAATTTACAAAGAACAAAAAAAAAAAAAGAAGAAAAGAAAACAAAGCCCAGCTCCACATTAAGTCCTCATGCACACTGGATGTTTTTACAGCTGCTGTTTTTGGCTTTTGACATTTTTTTCTACAGCCAGTAAACCCCCCAGCATATTATCCTATGTGTCCATGCACACAGACTGTAATCAGCGTTTTTTGCAGGAAAAAAAAAACAGAACTAGTGGGTTTCTAGGGGTGTTTTTTAGCTGTAAAAATGCTCTAGCGCTTGTAAACGTGGCAAAATGCGGCAAACCGGGCTTTTGGAGCTTTTATTGAGCAAAAACCGTGCATTTTTAACGCAACTTTATACAGCTAATGCTACTGGCGTTTTTAAAAAGCGCAGTGTGCATGAGGATTTACTCTCCAACAAGGACTCACACATACGGTGCCTTGAAAATGTATTCATACCCCTGGAAATGTTCCATATTTTATCATGTTACACCCAAAAATGTAAATGTATTTTATTGGGATTTTATGTGATAGACCAACACAAAGTGGCACATAAATGTGAAGTGGAAGGAAAATGATAAATGGTTTTCAAAATTTTTTACAAATAAATATCTGAAAAGAGCGGGGCTGAGCCACACTCTGTATTGTCTCATGGACACACAGAGCCGACTCAGGAGCGAGCACATCCGAGTGCCCCCAGAGCAAGCAACTTGCTCTGGGGGCATGCAGGAGGGGACCAGAGAAGAGGAGGATTGGGGCTGCTCTGTGCAAAACCAAAACTTTTACACAGAGCAGGCAAGTATAACATGTTTGTTATTTTAATAAAAAAAAAACAATTCAAAAAAAAAAAAAAAGAAAAATGACAGATGACACCAGCCTGCAAAAGTGACCCACTTAAAAAAAAGAAATTGTTGGAATCTGCAATCTAGCTGCAGTGAAACTCCCCTCATGTTCTAGTTATAAACATAATCTGTTGCTTTCCATTCTTATCAATTGCTGTGTCATCACATGTACGATCATACTAATACTGTATTACAAAATGTATTGAAGTAGAACATGACTTTCTACTTCTCATTGTCCTGATTTTTTTGAAAATGTATTTATAAAATATACATTTTTAGGACTTAAAATTTCAAGTCCTGAGCTACTTACCAGGCCTTAAAGTTACTCGCCACCAACAAACACACACAAACAGAGACACCTGTACACACACACAGACATGTACATATACACACACACACAGAAACATGTACACACATGCACAGAGACACATGTACACACACACAGGCACGTACAGACACAGATACATGTACATACACAGAAATACACACGCACAGACACATGTAGATACACACAGACACATGTACGTACATACACACAAACACACACACGTACAATTGTACATGCATACACAGACACACACAAACACACACACATGTACACACACACACCACCACCCCCCATAAAAAGTTGCAGTACTTCGTTGTTCACTCACAGAGCTGGGTACTGCACTCTAGGGGGAGGCAGAGAGCACGACACACACTCCTTGCTTTGCTTTCACTGCGCTCACCTATTGAGCAATACTGATGGCTCACAGTGCCAATGACAGATCCAACCTGAGCTCCGAGCCTGCTCAGCAAGATGACCCTGGGGGACACACTCGGCCCCACCATAATTTCCACTCGCCATTGGCGAGCAGGCGAGGGGAAATTTCAAGCCCTGCATTAGAATATAATTTACCTCAGAGATCCATAGCGCCCTAGTTGGTGGTAAAACAAACACCCAATATTTAGCTACCAACATACAGGCGATAAACAGATTTTCACACAGAAATGTTACATCATATTTAGCAAAGCCTTGTTCGTTCAGAATGCGTAAAAGACACTCCTTAGGGCTTAGAACAACTGGTGAACCCATAATATCATGAAAAAAACTGAATCATTTGTTTCTCTCTGGCTTTTTTTTTTTTTTTTTAATATATTGCGATTCAGAAGGATTATTATCCTTATTTCTTTTCCTAGTAACAATGTCAATGAAACAGGAAATCTGAAAAGGGACAACTGTCAGTGGTGGAATTTGTCCCCCCTTTGTGGTGATTTCTTCTTATTTTCTGCTGTGTTTCTGGCACAGGAAGCAAACAGGTAAAGAAACAGCAATGTAAAAAGAAAAGAAAAAAAAAAGTGTGCCTGGAGTTCCACTTTAATTTCAACAATATTTCACTGAAACAAACCCCACATCATCAAAATAATTCAACTAAGAAGGAGCAAAAGAGCAATAGCTGCTGCAAACTACAGCCAACAAGGTTTTATCTTCTAAATCAGGCTCTCTAAAATCTTTGTACCTGGGAACTCTTAAAATACTTTTCATGTGTTGGTAAACCCTTACTAAAACCAGTTCAGGTTGATAGGAAAAATTCCACCTATACTGGTGGCCAGTAGAAAGAATATCTATCTTTACAATGGTGGTCAGAATACCACCCTTACAGACAGCTAAGAATAAAATGGTGTCGTGCAGCTGCTTCTGCTAAAAGGCATTGGCCCTGGAATTATGCAGGCACCATCAAATGGGAGGTCAATCAGCCACAACTCAAGGAACACCTAGCAAACTCTGGAGGAACCCCTGGGCTTCCAAAGAACCTTGTTGAGAATGGCTGTTCTACATAAACAAGATTGCCATGAGCTCCATATAGGTTTTAGTTTTGTCAAAATATTTGTGGAATTTCCAAAATATATGTGGGGATACCTCTAGTTATAAAAGAAGGAAGCCACCCACTGCAGAGAAACCTTGGGTGACAGATACAGGACATATTACATGAGGAACAATGTAAATGGTCATTTGAGTGATACACACACGCAACACTGCAGTCCTCTAATATAAAGGTCAACAGATAATGTGTGGTGTATGTTCCCCAGGCAAACAGTATAGAATCCATTCTCACCCCTCTAATATAAAGGTTAACAGATAACATGTGGTGTATGTTCCCCAGGCAAAGTGCACAGAACCCACCTTTCTAGAAGTGCACGTCTCTCATCCTGGTTATTTTGGACTGTTGCCTCCAGCACTGCAATTTCTCCTCGCAGGTCATCAGTTTGCTTTTCCAGGTCACTGACTCTGCGCTGACTACTCTGCCATTCTTTTTTTAAAGTAGCCAAATTTTCATTTAAAGCAGTGATTTGCATGTTGAGCTTTGACTCGTTCTCTTCATGTTTCTTCCTCTGCTCCTCTTTTTCCTTTGTTTCTGTAGTCTAATTTGTTGCAAAGAAAAAAAAAAGTGAAAACAGTTATTTGTATGGAGCAAATGCATAGTATTCCTTCAAAATATGGCAAATGTATTAACAGCTAAGCACCACTAAATGTTATTTTTTTTTTTTTTTACAAAATACTGTTTTAATCTAGAAAATCTAGGAGACAACCAGATTACATACGTATAATACTTATTTTATAAATGCTAGGGACATTGGCCACTTACCAATTTATTCTGCACCTCTATATGCTGCTTTTTCCATTCTTCTTCCTTCCTTTTTATGTCATCTTTCAAGGTCTGCTGTAGTTTCTTCTCCTGCTGAAGAGCTGTAGTAGAGCCCTCAAGCTTACCCTGCAGCTCAAGCTTCTGCTGAATCAGTAGCTGTTTGGCTTCCTCTAAACTGCTTGTTTGCTGTGAGAAGAGGACATACTTTGAATAGAGTTTAATACAAAAAGATAGTTGCTTATGCTTTCATTATGACCATTGTCATTCTATGAAGTTATCCATAGAGCTGTTGTGACTGCTATTTTTTTTTTTTTTTCAGAAAATTGCTATTCAGTTCACACAGTTGTAAAAATGCAATACAAATATAAATAATGTTTACTTTAAGGTTTTATGCCCCTTTCACATGGGAGGTCCATGTTTTTCAGGCAGACCTGATCGGATAGCCTATACAGCCCTATGGACAGGTGGGTGTATACAGAATTGTGTCCGTTTACACCTGTCTACCTACAGATCTGATCCGTTCCGCTAAAAAACAAACAACCTCCCCCCCCCAAAAACAAACAAAAAACCCCCCAAAAACAAAAAAAAACAGAAGGGGATCCATCCTCTTCAGTTTAGATGGATCAGAGAGTGATCAGATGTAAAACGAACAGCAGAGTTTGCTTACTCCCAGCTGCCCAAAGAGTAGAGCAGGCTCTGAGTGAGAACACAATGGCTCAGTGGGAGGGATTCCACTGTCAACACTGTGTTGATGGGGGAATTGAGCGATTTTCTTTCTTGCAACCCATGGTTGCAGGAAAGAAAATAGCATCATCTATGGTTAGCCTTGCTCATTTTACTTCCACCTGCAATAAAGAGTTACCTCTGAATTGTTTACAAACAGTTACAGACCTTGGGCTTGTTACTTATGCCTAAACAAACCTCACTTAAGTACATAGTACGTATGTTACATATCCTTTCCCTCTTTACCCTTACAGAAAACATTTTGAAAAAAACCCAAAACAATATTTTTTACTTTTCTTTTTTTTTAAAAAAAAATTTAATTTCTTCATAAGTTTAGGTCAAAATGTATTCTGTCTTCGGAAAAAAAAATCCCAATAAGTGTTCATTGATTGGATTGTGTGAAAACGATGACGTCTACAAACGATGGTATATATACTGGATTTTTTTTTTATACTAGTAATGGAAGTGATCAGCGACTTGTAGTGGGACTGTGATAGTGCAGCAGCCAGTCTGACACTGACATTGAGTGGGAACTGACTAATTGCCACTGACATCTCCAGTGACACTAATACAGTGATAATACTATACAGTGTCACTGTACTAATGACCCAGGCTGGGAAGGGGTTACCATCTTGGGTAATCGAGCGGTTAAATGTGTGCCTAAATAGGTGTTAATATGTGCTGTTTTTTACTAAATATGTTTCCCTTTTTACAGAGCCCTGTGTTGATTATCAACACGGGGCTCTGTGCTGACAATCAACACAGGTCCCGGCCATGAATCACTGGCTTGGATCTGTTGACAAACTCATGCTGTGTACAATATCAGTGGGAGTCAGCAGGCAGGGGTGCACTAGCCACCCTGTACCTGGAAACAGGCAGCGACATACAGTTATGTCACTGTGCCCGTACAGGCCACCTGCCACAGTACAACTGTGGGCGGATGGTCCCCAAAGTGGTCAATCATCCATATGCAGACCTATGAGATTATGATTTACCCTTAAAGTAGTATTAAAGCCTCAGTATTTTTTAGTTTAACACAATGAGCACAATAAACTTTCCCCAGTAAATTATTTAACTAGTTAAAATTCATATCCCGGCAATTACAGTTTACAACCTTCAATACTGCTGGTTCCTGCCCTCACAATGCTGCTTCCCTGCACTTCTGGTCTTCAAAGAAGATAACCGTAGACAGTGCAGACTCAAGCCAGTCTTAGTTTGAAGAAAAGGGGGGGTGAGGAGAGAGGAACAGGAGAGTGCCGTGCCATCCAAGGCTATGAGATTGTGTGTTTCTACTGATGCACATGGTGTAGGGAGGCAACTCTAGTCCCTGTATTTTCGGGGGGGGGGGCTCCACAGAATGGCGAAAGAGCAAAAATCCGCCCTGAAACAGGCAACATAGGGAAATGGTCAGGGTACGTGCCTAAACTGAAAACGATTATAAGATAAAGATGCTGCATACTCAGTAAGTGATTAAATCAGCTACTAAAAGAGCTTCGAAAACGGAGGGCTCAATATCACTTTAATATACACAGTAGTTATGGCATATGCTCTGAAATATCCCATACACATTTTCTATTATATTAAAAAATACAATTTAGGAACATTACCTTTTGGAATTCTTCTTTAACATTCTTGAGTTCATCACGTTTTTTGGTTAGTTCACCTTCTAACTTTCCCTTTACGGCATTCAAATTAGTGGCACTGGCTCTTTCTTCACTCAATTGTTTGTCAATGAGGGCCTGAAAAAAGCATTGGCAGTGACCAAATACAACCTAATATCACAACAGCAAAAGTCTCTCCAAAGATGAGGTATTGAGCAAGCCATTTCCTCATCTTGGTGACCATAAAATTTATAATCAATGATTGCTGAGCACAGGAATGCTAATATTTTCGGACTCTTATTTTTTTTTGCATATGTGAGCTATGTGCTGTGTTTTGATTTGATTCCAAAGTGTACAAGTAAACCCAAATGAAGCAACAGCATGCTGCAATGTGTGAGTAAGGACACAGATGGTATCACAGTTGGTTCAGAATACTATTGTGCCTCACAGTTTATCATCAAGAAAAATCGAGCTTTCACCTGCATTATATCCCAAAATAAGTTAAAAAAAAAAAAGAGTAAAAGCTGCAATTGGGCTTTAAAAATTGGAACATCTCTGTATACATCACATAGATATTGAAGTTCATATGTCTCAATGTGTATGGAGCTATGGAAAGGAAAGTAATATTTATTTAATGACATTTTTCTTGTATGAGTGCTTAATTTTATGTGCCCTGTGATGAAATTAAATGGTTGAAAGTTTTCTTTTCTCAAAGGTATAGAGGAGGAAAATAATTTGTGTATCTATGTAGTCCTCCCACGCTCTAAGTACCTAATCTTTATATACAGCTGCTAACACCTTACCATATACCAAATGGAACAATGCTAAGTGAAAAATAGATGGTGCTTCACTAATAAATGAGCGCAGCACCAATTATTTTTCACTTAAAATAAATTGTGCGCTTAAAAAAAAAAAAAATGATTAGGATACAGAGGACATATAGAGTAATATAATCTGACTCTACAACTAGAGGCATCAAATCGCATTGTGTTACAATGTAAGTTCATTCCTCGAAAGAAAACATTAAATCAGTTGCCAGCGATATAACAGGAGGGGGAGGAGAGGAGAGAGAGAGATTTTTTTTTTCTTAGAAATGCTCCTCTCAGCTGTTAACGACCAACATAAAGGCAGTACCCATGCCTCTAACAATCAATACTTGAGAAAAAAAAAAAATCTCAAAAATAGGTACTTTTTCACACAGCCACTGCTCCATTTTCTTGAAGAGCCACAATATCTTTCAACGTGTTAAGTCCTTGACTGCATATTAGCTGCCCATTATTGGCAAGAGAAGGAGGTAAGAGGGCCCACTGATTAAATTCAGATATTTTTCAAAACTCAATGTAATAAGGGATATTCTGCATTTATTCCTTTAAAGCTGAACTCTCAGGAAATGGCTAATTACAGAAATGTTGTCTCTCTCCCCCAGTCTGAGTGCTGCTGTGCAGAAAGTACAAGAGACTGAGACCAAGTCAAATTCAGGTACTGACAAAATTTGCTTTAAAAAAAAAAACAAAAAACAAACAAAAAACAACATATGAACATATTTGGTAACATATGAATATGTTAACAAATGCAGAACTGCATTCATTTGTGCATCTTAAATCTTTTACCACCTTTGGTCTTAATATGGATTGGGACATCAATGGGTTTATAAATAACTCATGATATTCTCATTCTTCATTACTATTTTATTCTGCTGTTCCTTCAATTTATGTCTCTCTGATGCATTTGTATTAAGTGCAGAAATGTATAATTTTTTTTGATCTAGTAAGGTCACCTCTTAAGGGACTATAATGGTTTCCCCCTTGACTTAACCAGAAGGATTTGCTTAAAAAAATATTAATAAAATTGCAGCTTTTATTATTTTTATTGTACTTTCATCATGTATATTTTATTAATTAGACACATTTCTGTTTGGATAGTTCATTAGAATGTTTTTTTTTAATTAATTTAATATGGAAACCTTTTTTCCTCTAATTGGACTGCTTTGATTTTTTGTAAAGAAGTGGGTGTTAGCCAATAGCGCCTAGTCCTTTTTTTTTTTTTTTTTTTTTTAGGATGAAGCTGATGTCTTCCAATTTTTATCCATTTTGAACCGTCGGAGAATGACTTTATGTTAAACTCCCACAAGTTGATGCTATTCCAAATTTGGGTTAATAGAATATGGCTAAATCCATTCATGCATTGACATCCCTATTTTAATACAATCACACTTGGTTTGTTTTATAAAAAAGCGGGTGTATGAGGATATGATTGTAATTGTGTCCAAAGCTAGGCTTGGCTTCGGGAACACCTTTATATGTAATGCAATCCAAAACTTAGCTTAGGTTTGAGTTATCTGTATATATACAGTGATGGATCAGCATGGCACTCAAGCCCCAGACGGCATCACGTGTGATGAAACGTGTAGGGTGGAGCCAGAAGGTGATGTCATTCTATAACCAGAAGCGACCTGGAATCTGATCCATGTGCCGACCAGAAATTATTTTTTAATATGCAATCATTGTTGAAGCCTGTAAGTGCAATATTTATACAAAATAAAAGTTCTTTGGGGATTTTTTTCTCTATGTGGAGCATCTACTCTTGTGCTTCCTTCTGAGCATGTGTGGTTGGTGGCTGGAAGGGAATATTTGTAGGATCAATTGGACCATCAGAGGACTCTAAGGAGGATCAGTGGGGATGTTGTTGAAGTGGATTCCTGTACCATATGCCATTTATGACTTCTCTGTAGTAGAAGGGCACATATATTTCGTACCCTTTTTTGACCATTCTGGTGGGGGTTGCTGGTCTAATGCAACACCCTTCAATATGTTTTGGAGGAATATTTATTTTTACTCACACAGTGTGTGGACTTTCTCATTATTATTTGTGGAAATGATTATTTCCACTAT
The DNA here is from genome assembly GCF_062004578.1 of Staurois parvus. Classification (NCBI taxonomy): domain Eukaryota; kingdom Metazoa; phylum Chordata; class Amphibia; order Anura; family Ranidae; genus Staurois; species Staurois parvus. Next base: position 29,789,443 of record NW_028317821.1, read on the forward strand.
TTTTGTTTTGAACTGTTCACATTTGGTTATATGATTTACTGATTAGCGCAATACAGTAGACCTACATGCCATTTACAGTTGTGGCCAAAATTATTCAACCCCCAATGCTGTAAAGGGGTTTAGGGACTATAGTGTACATTTGGAATTGTATTCAGAATCAAATCCTACAAGGACGTTGTAACTACCCAAATGCAACTAAAATGACATCAATTGTTTATGTAATACAGTAGTAAATGGTTCTTATGTGGTTTCTTCATTGCCACAATTATTCAACCCCTTAAAGACTACCACTCTGAAGAACAGAGGTTCATACAGGTGCTTTCCATCAGGTATTGAAAACACCTGTGGATGTCACCGAGCAGCAATCAAGCATAATAAGCACCAATTAGGCAGCTTTAAAATGACTGTGATACTCAGCTCCTTCTAGACATTTACTGGTGTGGTTACAAACATGGTGAAGGCAAGAGAATGGTCCAGGAAGACAAGAGAAGAGGTGATTTCTCTTCACAGGAAGGGCAATGGCTATAAGAAGATTGCAAAGATGTTAAACATACCAAGAGACACCTTAGGAAGCATCATTCGCAAATTCAAGGCAAAGGGCACTGTTGAAACGCTACCTGGTCGTGGCAGAAAGAAGATGCTGACTTCGACTGCTGTGCGCTACCTGAAGCGTAGAGTGGAGAGAAGTCCCCGTGTGACTGCTGAGGAACTGAGAAAAGATTTGTCAGATGTGGGTACAGAAGTTTCAGCCCAGACAATAAGACGCACACTGCGTAATGAAGGCCTCCGTGCCAGAACTCCCAGGCGTACCCCCTTGCTGTCTCCAAAGAATAAGAAGAGTCGACTGCAGTATGCCAAAAGCCATGTGGACAAACCACAAAAGTTGTGGGATAGTGTTCTGTGGACTGATGAAACAAAATTAGAACTGTTTGGGCCCATGGATCAACGCTATGTTTGGAGGAGGAAGAACAAGGCCTATGATGAAAAGAACACCTTGCCTACTGTGAAGCATGGTGGAGGGTCAATCATGCTTTGGGGCTGTTTTGCTTCTGCAGGTACAGGGAAGCTTCAGCGTGTGCAAGGTACCATGAATTCTCTTCAGTACCAGGAGATATTGGATGGAAACGTGATGCAGTCCGTCACACACCTGAGGCTTGGGAGACGTTGGACCTTTCAACAGGACAATGATCCCAAGCATACCTCCAAGTCCACTAGAGCATGGTTGCAGAGGAAAGGCTGGAACATTTTGGAGTGGCCATCGCAGTCACCAGACTTAAATCCGATTGAGAACCTCTGGTGGGACTTAAAGAAAGCAGTTGCAGTGCGCAAGCCTAAGAATGTGACTGAACTGGAGGCCTTTGCCCATGAAGAATGGGCGAAGATACCCGTAGATCGCTGCAAGACACTTGTGTCAAGCTATGCTTCACGTTTAAAAGCTGTTATAACTGTAAAAGGATGCTGTACTAAGTACTAAGATTGAATGTCACTTGGGGGTTGAATAAAACTGATAATGCTGTGAGCACAGAAAAGACATTTGTGGTTATTTCATTATAACTGTTATGTTATATTTGTCTGACCTACAAGTGCCTCTTTAATGTAAATGTAAGCAAGATGACTGAATGATCAAAAGCAATGTCAAACTGGCCAAAACACTCAATTTCAGTGGGGGTTGAATAATTTTGGCCACAACTGTATATCAGCCTGGAGTTCAGTTTTAAGCATCATTTTCCAACAGACATAGTAATGACATTGGGTTTTATCTTTCATCTTTTCTCCAACTGGGAAGATATCCTTCAGCACAGGCAATCTCAAGAAACTGGAGCTGTTTTTGGAAACTGAACCAGTAATAATTTGTTCTAGACACTTTAAAACAATGCACAAAATGGAAATACGTTTTGACAAATACCTTCTGTGCTTGTAACTCCTGCAGGGTTTGTCCATGCTCCTTCAGCTGGCTTGTCTTCGTCAATATGTCCTGCTCCATGGTGGTCTTCAGTGCGGTTAGTTCTTTGAGCTGTTTATTTTGGCCACCTATTTCATTTCTGTTGGACTTCAGCTCTTCCTGAGCTAATACAAGCTTTTCCTCTAAAGACTAAAAAACAATAAAGGCAAACATACATACATGGTCAATATGTTCATTTGATAAGGAATACTAATGCAAATATAGTTTAACTGGTGGATCATAAATACCTTGTTCATGAAAGATATAAATACATTTATTTATTATTAGAATTCTGTGACCACAGCGGCTAGGTTTCCCAATATTTAAAAGACCACATTATGGACACATTTATATTTGTTTTAGTTGGCTTTCCACAATGTGTACACATTAGTCTAACCTTAATAAAATGGTTAATGACAAATACAAATTGTGGTAACAGTGTGGTCATGTAAATACATGGCTATGTACATGCCCATATTTTAATGCTATAGGCTCAATTCTCTAAGCTATAAAGATTATTTGCCATATTGTATTGTCTTGTATATTGTATTATATGGCATGCTGTATTCAGGAATGGCAAAAGTAGTTTAAAATAACAGTCAGAAGGCTTACTGCATTACGACTTATATCTTTATACCTGGCTTATGTGAAATGTGAAAGAGGACAAGTACAACCATTACTGACCAATAGGCCAAATACTTCTACATCTATCAGTATGATTTTTGTGAGGATTGGTAATGTAGCATCTTTAAAAAAAATGAGATAAAGACACCAGAAACTTAAAGCATATACTGTGCTGTTATTACCACTGGTATTTATAAGTATCCACGTATTACATGTTAAAAAAAAAAATCAATCCGTTTAAAAGTCATACTTTTAGATCTTGGCGAATTGCTGAGACTTCAGACTCCTTTCCATACATGTCAGACTGAAGGCTCTCCAGTTGTTCTTGAAGGCCATCATTGGCCTTCTGTATATCAGACAATTTGCTCTTCTCAGCAGTAAGTTCTGAAGTGAGAGAGGTCATCTGCAGCTGTAGTTTTCCCTCCATCTGGGTCTAAAAAAAAAAAAAAAAAAAAAAATTAAATTAATGTTGAGTTTTCACGCATCTATTCCAATCTAAAGAATACAGTTACAGCCAACCAAAACGGTTTTGTTTTTGCTGGTTTAGTATCTAATATATACAGTACATACATAGTTGGAGAATGCATGCAAGACTGTTGGTGTGCTTTCAGAAAATGCACCAAAACCACGGGACACAATAGAAGTCTATGGCAAAGCATGAAAACTGCAGATATGCTGTGCTGCACCCTCACTATGGGAGAAGCACCCTGGATAAGTGTGAAAGGGACCTACAGCTAGAATGTTAATATTTAAGTTGATGGAGAAGGGAGGGGATATTCTTATGTGAATCATAGACAGACCACACTTTCAAACCTGCTGCTTGATAGTTTCTAACAGACATTATGGGTCTGCTGTAAATGACTGTACCACAGACACAAGACTGTTGCCCATGGTTAAGTGTGATGGTCATACCATGCCTATAGACAATTCAAAGCCAGCCATAGACATTGTAGAGCAAGACAGAAGACCTCGCAGATTATTATTATTGTTTTTTTTTTTAAGTCTTGGCAGAAAGACATTTTTACATTGGCTGTCACACCTTGCACCAGCTTTCCTTTTTTAAGAACAATAGGGATCAGATGGGAGTATCCATCCCAGACCATCTTCCCCCTTTGGTGGCTGGTCAGGGCATATCTACAGAGGTCTGTCCATAGAGATGAACATTTTTCAGACAAAATCCTATCATAGTTATTTTAAAGCTAGACTCCAGGATAAGAAAAAATTCTCCCCATGCAAGAGGCATGTATATTCTTACTTGAATCTTGTGTGCTAGGTGTATGTTATCCAGAGCTGTGTCAAAATCATGCAGGAGCTTCCTGTAATACAGACCAGTCACTGCTGCTCTCTGTTTGTGCAATTTTCTTTTCTGCAACCACAGACTGAAGGAAAGAAAATCACTCAACAAGTGAATCCCATAACTCACTTTCTCAGTTAGCTGAGTGGAGACAGTCTGTAAATCCTTCTGGTGTCTTTTCTTCTCTTCATCAAAAGATGCCTGAATTTTCTTCAGCTCTGTCTGATGTTCCTGCTCTAGTTTCTTTTTTTCATCTACAGAGCCCTGTAACTTGCCATTGCAGATCTGTACTTCAGACTTCAGCTTAGTGGATTCCTAGTGGAAGAAACAGTATTGCCTGTGAAATTAAAGATGCTTTAAAGCACACCTTGACTTAAGGTGGTCATAGATTGTCTGGTTCAGCAGGAACCACTTTGTTCAACCACCCTGTCGGATAAAAAACACTCAATCAGCAGCTGCAGTGCTGTGTATACTAATAGTGGGGGGAGTCTTCTTGCTTTCAGAATACAAAATTGTTCAAAATATTGGCTGAACGAAAGAAAAACTGAGCCAGCTTTCCAGTAATATGGTGGATGCTTATAAACAGCTTAATTTTTTTTTTTTAAATTAAATATATATTTAATGCTTTCAATGCTTCGAGCCATTGACATAGAACAATCGTGTAGCTTAATGGGCTCTTGAGAATACTCTAAGTACAGCAGAAAATGCATCACAGGTTTATCATTTATCTTGTGCTAAATTGGAATAAAGGAAAAAGTTCATAATAGGCACAGTGTGCAATCTTCCCTGCCTACTTATTAGGATGCCTCGATAAGCCCCAAGTTGCACTGTGAATCACATGTATGAACAGAACTGGAACAGGTGCTAGATATTAGCATGCAGGTTAGGTCACAGTGAACATCTTAGTCCCAATGGAGAAATTTCCCTTCACTTCCTGTCCCATAGTCACAACAGAAAGTGAGAGAAAACTCTTCCAAAGTGAGGGAATCACTGGTTGTCACCAGGGTCACCCGAATTAGTGTCCCCATTGGAAGAATTCACCTAATCTCCTGTTCTGGTGACAACCCAAACTTTGTTTTGACTGAGAGCGAAAGTGAAAGAAAATTTGAGTCACCAGCATAAAAAAGTGTGTAAATCCCAAATGGGAGTACAGGCAGCAATACAAATCCAGTAGGTGTTCTAATCACTCTCCACTCTCACCAAAACAACAAAAAATGCTTTCCTTTAGTTATCTTTTAAAGGCATAGTGTCAGCATGACAGTCAAACCCTATATTTTATCTCAACGGGTTTCCTTTAATACCATTGACTTATAAAATTACATAACAGTCTCCATATTCATTCTTCTCCCACAAAGGAAAATATGTGGCACATGGTTTGGGCTAAACTGCACTGAAAAAAAAAAGGATTTTTGACTTGCCTGTAAATGCCAAATCTTGGGAGTACAGTACAGGACACGGGTTGAATAATCATAGAAACTGAGATTTAGGCTGGTACCTTCAGGTGATTGGCATGCTTTTGAAGAACAGCCCCCTGGTTGTCCCCCTATAACTCTACCCCACTCCATGATTTCACTGCAGGATCCAGGCATGGTGCGCATACCCTCAGAGGGGACATCTGGGTCTCAGTTCCACAGATATAGATCACAGTCCTGGACCTGTGTAGCACCTTGTGGCTAACTATACATGTTGCACAAAGTGCTGAGGTTAGTGCCCATGCAACAGCCAATCCCCAAAGCTACATTATAGGCTGACTTCACAGCATGGGGTTCAGGGTTCCTATTTGTTTATCAAAGTTGTACCAACCCGGATACACTGTTTTTTTTGCTGTGGTAAAAGATGGAGAACAGTTGATGAAGAATCTAAAGATAAAATAATAAACTAGCTACGCTAAGAGTGAAATCTCTATAAGGGAGAAGAGGTCCACCACCTTAGGACACTAGCAAAAAACTGAGAACTCATGGATGTTCTCAAAAGCTTGCCAGTTTCCAATCACCTGAAGGTACCAGCTTATAAGTCAGGGTCTATGAATAATCCTGTACTGCATGATTAAGATATTGGTGTATGAGAAATAAAAAAGCGTTCTGCAGCCCATAATGTGTTGTATTAATGACAATGAACCTTTTATGTGCAAAGTTGTAGAAAAGGAAATTGTCTAAGGACTACACATGGGGAAAAGAAATCCAAAAGAAGAATGGTGTCATTGCTATCGGAACCCCTAGAAAACATTATTTCAGCTAAATATAATTAAAAAAATTAAACCTAGGTAGCAAGTTTGCTCCAATTTGCATGCACTTGGCCCAATAGTGCTTGCAGCTTTTAAATTGCAGTGGTCATTTTTTTTTTATGGGAAAACAATGTCAAGCACTTATTCATTGATTGATGCATTCAACGTTAGATATTTGCTTTTTGTTTTCCTTTGTTTTAATACAAGAGGTTCAGTGCCTGACAATCAAAACACTGCATAGATGTGCATAACTACATAAGATTATCAGACACAATTGCAGGTCAAAATCCAAATCGCTAAAATGCTCTCCTGTCTAAACAAAGTACTTTCTTTTAAAGTGACTGCATTCCTTTGTGACCAAGGCAACTTAATACATTGCATTTGTATAAGACATCTGTGTAGACACTGGCAGTCTCACCATTCTACCAGATAAGTCAGCATCAGTATTACTTTGAGATTCAGCAATGTGATTGGCTTGACATTAATTCATCTTGTATCTAAATCATATTTGAGAGCCGACATCAACATGAAAGACCGGAGGCAGAAAATCTAAAGCATTACCTCCACTTTAGCAGCCAGATGAGTCTTAAGCTCCTGGATTTCTTTTGTTGTAGCATCTGCCTGTGATTTAAGCTTAACCTTCAAATCGTCGCGTGACTTCTCCTGGGAAAAAAAAACAAAAGATGTGCACTGAACCATCTTCCATATAATCTCTTGTAACATAACAAGATATTGAACACAGCTCTAACGATTATTGAAAGCAGCATCCAAATAAGGTTTTGGTTATATACAGAATACCTACCATGACCTGAACCAGTTCTTTCCCAGTCTGTCTTTCCTTTTCTATCAATTCTTTGGATTTTTCCAGGGATTCTGTGCTCTGGACCAACTTGTCCCTGGAATCTTTGAGCTCTGTCTGCAAAGTGTCTCTCTCCTGCTTCAGTTTCTCCAGATTTCCAGACATCTCTTGTCGTTGAGCTTTAATTTTTTCCAGTTCTTGCTTTGTCTTTTCTACTGTCTCTTTAAGGCTGGTCACTTCTTTGTCTTGTTTTGATAGCATCTCTTTGGAGTGTTGCAGGGATTCAGACTTTTTCTGTAACTCCAATTTGGTACTAGATACTCTGTAAACAAACAAAAGTTCTGGTTAAACACTGCAGGGAAAAAGTTAAAGGATAAGTTCAGCCTTTAGAAAAAAAAAATAAATAAATAAATGCACATTTTTTTGCAGCTAAGAAAATGTGCATTTATTATTTTTGTCTGCAGGAGCCTGTAAAGCATTGCAGATCACTGGTGCCATACAGGTCTCTTTCAGATCTGTCAGTATATCTGCTTGCCCATACAGGATGTATGGGCAAACAGATAAACTGACAAAAGAATGAATGAACTACCACGGCGCTCCACAGCGCCATGGTAGTTCAATTAGGACTACAAGCCGACAGCCGCTAAGGATGTCTGGATTTGTAGTCTCTCATTGACAGAGGACTGTAAATGAGTGATGCAGCAGGCTAGCATAGGGGGAATGAAGATCCCCTGCTAGTTGTGAAAGCGGGGAATCGGGGGCCGGTGTGACCATAACATGTAATATGTTACACCCTGAATACGGGTGTAACATGTTATGAAAGGTGAACTTATCCTTTACCAAAACACACAGAGATTAATTGTATCCAGATTTGATGGTAGATAAAGACTACAACCATCCCGTGATGGCAGCTCAGACTTTGTATTACTATCAGTTTACACTAGTAAAGACTAGCAGAGTAATGACAGATGTGGACTAATTAACGTACAACCCCAATTCCAAAAAAGTTGGGGGGGGGGGGGGCTGTGTAAAAATCAACATAAAAACAGAATGCAATGATTTGAAAATCTCACAAACCCATATTTTGTTCACAATAGAAAACATCAAATGTTTACACTGAGAAAATGTACCATTTTGAGAAAAAAAGAAGGTAATTTTTAAATTGATGGCAGCAGAGCGCCATGTAGCATTCCCTCTTCTTTTAACTGTAAACATCTAGGAACTGAGGAGACCAGTTGCTGGAGTTTTGGGAAAGGAATGTTGTCCCATTCTCTTGCCTGAGCATATGCTCTAAAACCTGGATATAACTTTCAGCATTGATGGTGCCTTTCCAGATGTGCAAGCAGCCCATTCCATATGCACTAATGCGCCCTCATATCATCAGAGATGCAAGCTTTTTAATTGATAAGCCACAAGCTCCCTCTCTTTTTTTAGTCCGGAGAATGAAGCACCCATGGTTGTCAAACTTGAATGTCAACTTTTGATTCGTCTGATCACAGAACAGTTTTCCACTTTTCAAGAAACAGATTTATATGAGCTTTGAAGACGGCATTTCTGGATCATGTCAGATTTGGATTCTTCTTTGCATTCTGAATCTTTTGATATTTTGTACTGTATATGATAATGTTTTTTTTTTATTATTATATTATATTTTTATTAAATTTATAATACAAATCAAACATCATTCCAAATATTACAAACACACATTTTCCAAAAAATAGTTTTACATAACACCCCCCCCCCCCCCCCGTTTCCTCCCATTTCTCCTACTATTTTCCTTTTTTCTTCTTCTTGTTCCTCTATTTACTCCTTTCGGTTTATCTTCGCCCCTCACCTATCCTTCTTCTTTCCTTCCTGCAAACACAGTTATTCCTTTCATTATCTCTTCCCATCCTTTCCACGCCAACTAAATTCTAGATATCGCTTTGATGTTTTAAAATCCCACCATATTTTCCACGTTTTTTTTTAATTTTTTGGTTTTATCCTCTCCAATATGGTATAGTTCCTCCATCCTGTATACTCCACTCTATTTATTCAATCTTTTATTTTTGGGGTCTCCTGTGCCTGCCAAAATCTAGGGATCAATCCTTTAGCCGCATTTATGAAGTGAAATTATTATTATTATTATTATACAGTATTTATAAAGCGCCAATAGTTCGCTCAGCGCTGTACATTACAAAGGGGGACAGAACATGTGACAGAACAATACCAATACAATGCAAAACATGAAGGGATCGGGGCCCTGCTCTTTCGAGCTTACAATCTAAGTGAAATGTCATCATATTCTTGTATTTTTTCACTGTAAACTCAGAGTTATGAGATAAACAGATTCAAGGGTCTTTCAATATACTAATCCCCAATATCTCCTGTATTTGTTGTATTATTCCTTGCCAAAACTCATGTATTTTGTGGCAATCCCACCATATATGTGGCATTATTCCTTTCATCCCAAACCCCCTCAAACATAAAGGTGAACTCAAACATAAAGGTGCCACACTAGGTGTAATATACCATCTTACTAAACATTTTTAATTCATTTCTACTATATTAATTTCCACAGCACCATGTGTTAATTTAAATATTTTCTTTCTTTCCTGCTCATTAAATTTTGTTCCAAGCTCCTTTTCCTACTTCTCCAAAAACAGTGGAAAAACAGATCCAGATATTATTGTAAGGGTCTTTTAAAGCAAGAGGTAACATGTTTTTGCATTGTATCCAAAAAATATATATAAAAAGTCTACACACCCGTTAAAATGTCAGGTTTCTGTGATGTAAAAAAATGAGACAAAGATAAAATCATTTAAGAACTTTTTCCACCTTTAATGTAACCTATAAACTGTACAACTTAGTTGAACAACAAACTGAAATCTTTTAGGTGGAGGGAAGTAAAAATGAGAACCTAAAATAATATGGTTGAATAAGCGTGCACACTCTTAAACTAATACTTTGTTGAAGCACCTTTTGATTTTATTCAGCACTCAGTCTTTTTGGGTATGAGTCTATCATCATGGCACATCTTGACTTGGCAATATTTGCCCACTCTTCCTTGCAAAAACACTCCAAATTTGTAAGATTGTGAGGGCTTCTCCTGTGCACAGCCCTCTTCAGATCACCCCACAGATTTTCGATCGGATTCAGGTCTGGGCTCTGGCTGGGTCATTCCAAAACTTTATTCTTCTTCTGGTGAAGCCATTCCTTTGTTGATTTGGATGTATGCTTTGGGTCATTGTCATGCTGAAAGATGAAGTTCCTCTTCATGTTCAGATGTTGGAACTGTTCATAATTCCCTCTACCTTGACTAAGGCCCCAGTTCCAGCTGAAGAAAAACCGCCCCAAAGCATGATGCTACCACCACCATGCTTCACTATGGGTATGGTGTTCTTCTGCCGATGTGTAGTGTTATTTTTGCACCAAACATATCTTGGATATGGAATTATGGCCAAAAAGTTAAACATTGGATTTATCAGACCATAACACATTTTCCCACATACTTTTGGGAGACTTCAGATGTGTTTTTGCAAAATGTATCCGGGCCTGGATGTTTTTCTTTGTAAGAAAAGGCTTCCGTCTTGCCACTCTGCCCCATAGCCCAGACATATGAAGAATACGGGCGATTGTTGTCACATGTACCACACAGCCAGTACTTGCCAGATATTCCTGCAACTCCTTTAATGTTGCTGAAGGCCTCTTGGCAGCCTCCAAGACCAGTTTTCTTCTCATTTTGTCATCAATTTTGAAGGGACATCCAGTTCTTGGTAATGTCACTGTTGCGCCATATTTTCTCCACTTGATGATTACTGTCTTCACTGTGTTCCATGGTATATCTAATGCCTTGGAATTTCTTTTGTACCCTCCTCCTGATTGATACTGATTAACAACAAGATCCGTCTGATGCTTTGGAAGCTCTCCGTGGACCATGGCTTTTGCTGTAGGATGCGACTAAGAAAATGTCAGGAAAGACCTACTAGAACAGCTGAACTTTGGGGTTAATCAGAGACACTTTAAATGATGGCAGGTATGTACTGACTCCTATTTAACATGATGTTGAATGTGATTGCTTAATTCTGAACACAGCTGCATCCCCAGCTATAAGAGGGTGTGCACACTTATGCAACCACGTTATTTTATTTTTTTATGGTTACTCCCGTTATTCCGCTCCCTTCTCAACCGTAGTCTCATTGTGACAGGTCCACGGTCTGATACTGACATTACCTCGATGTTGGATTTCACCAAAGACTCCAAGAGTCAATGTTGTATCATTATATAATCCAGTCTTCCATACATCCCATGTGCAGAAGAGAAGAAGGTATAATTTCTTTCTCTTGTATGTTTAATTCTCCAGGAGTCAATCAATTGACACTGATCTAACATTTTCTTTTAACAGACTTTAGACTTTTATCTCCCTCCCTCTGCACACGCGATGATGTATCCATCCAAGGATCAATGCAAAAATTTAAATCTCCTGCCACAATCAGCTTACCCCTCTTAAAGTCTGCAAGTTCTCTTAGCAAACCCTCAAGGTATACTACTGAATTCTTATTAGGGCAATAGATATTTGCTAATGTACATTCTAATCCCTGTAGTTTCCCTCTCAGGAATAAAAACAGATCCTCTGGATCCACCAATCTATCTTCCGTGGTGAATCTTTAATTTTTTGCAAACCCAATTGCTACTCCTTTTGCCTGTTTTATTGGTATTATGCTGATATCCAACTTGGTATTATGCTGATTCACCAAGTTGGGTAGTGTTTAGAATATAACTTAACTTTTGTATCCTGAGATATATGTGTCTCTCGTAGAAACATTATGTCAATAGAACGTTGATGTATTTCCCTAAGGATCTTATGCCTTTTAGTTGGAGTATTCAATCCTTTCACATTATATGTCATAAAGTTTATCACATTTATTCCTTCTACTATCTTTATTCTCCATCTATATTCCAACTTAAAAGAGTGCAGATATATATAATTTGGAACAAGAAGATATCTTTAGAGTAACCTTTACCTCCCATCCCTCCCCCCACTCGCTCCTCTCCAATCCCTCCACCTCCCCTCCCTATTTTTAGAACCCTTTGGCCCATATTCTAGCCCTGGAATCAGTTGTGGTTTGGTCCCACGATCGATTTTTCTTTCAGGGTGAGACTCAGAACACATACACCTATCAGAATCGCTATCTTCAGTCCTTGGGTCAGAAACCAGTAGCATGTTGAACCTCCTGATGCCCCGCCATTAATTTTAAAAAGATTCTCTACCTATCTTGCTCAAAATTCCTCCCTTCAACCTCCCCCTACCCTATCTTCCTGCTATATCAACGATTATACCTCACATATATCACATATTTCCTCTCTCCAACACATTGTGACCTCCCAAAAAGGAGGGGAAGCCTTTAAAAAGGGGAAAGAGAGAAAGAAACAGGGCGAGCGAGAGTAGAGAAAGAGAGGGGGGAAAAAAAAAAAAGAAAAAAAAAAAAGTATTTCCTTTCTCTATTCCTCCCCTCCCCCCGTTACCATCGATCCTCATTAACATTATTCTCTGTCATCTTCCTCCTTAAGACTACTACTCATAACAATTCTATCGCAATCTCTGGAGACTAATTGCCACTTATCTTTTTCTAACTCTGCACTCTCCTTCAAACCATCCCAGAATATCTATCATCTGTAAATCTAGTCTTTCACAGAAGACCTTTAGATCTTCTGGAAATCTCAGCCTCATCGATTGTCCATCTTTTCATTCAATCAAGCATCCTGGAAAACCCCAATTATATCGGACATTTTTTTAGCGCATCTGGTCAAATAATGGTTTCAGAGTTCTTCTAGCCAATGTCTCTGGTGCTATGTCTGCAAATATTTGCAGGCTTAATTCTCCATATTTTATTGCTGGAGTCCCACGCAACTTCCAAATATTTACTTTGTCTTCAGAATGGTGAAATCGCACAATCACATCTCTGGGGGTATCCAGTGCCACTCCTTGGGGCGGTCTAGTCCTGTGTACTCTATTTTCAATTGCTCTGTCACTTGTCTACCTATTATAAGATTAAACACTTTTCTAATTTTATCCCATAAATCTTCTCCTGAAGACACTTCTGGCAAACCCTGGATCCTCAAGCTGTTCCTTCTATCTCTGTTCTCTTGATCTTCCAATTTGTATGCTAGCTTCCTTCGCATTTCTTCCACCTTCAAACTTGGTGGTTACTTGGGCATGTTTCTCTAATTTTTCCTGTTTCTTCAACTCGTGATAGAATTTGTCCCATGTCATTATGTGATACAGCCATTTAATTCTTTATGGAGTGCTCTAATTTCACAAACATTTCTGTAATTTCTGTTTTTGTGGGCATTTGCGAACTTGATCCTTGTTTTTCTGTATTTTCAGAATCTATTTCACTTTCAATATGTATAGATTCTTTAATCTGGTTCAAATTTGATACACCTAATGACAGTCTAGTTTGATCTTTGTTGTTATTTCCCAGCTCGTGTCTTCCTCTTGCTCCCTGCTGTCTCTCAGGGGTTTGACCCTCTGGGCTTTTCTGCAGTGGGGGCATATATTTTCTTATTGTACTTGATTTAGGAGTTTTTGTTCTTCCTCCTTTTACAGATCTGTTCTTCATATCGTTGAGATTACACTTCCAGCTCTATATCTCAAAGCCAAATAATGTTTTCAAAGTTCTAATAGTTAAATTTAAGTTTCAGTGCAGGTATTCTTCTCTTCGTTATCTAAGGTATATTATAAGGTATATTAAGAAGATTTTAACCTCCTCATCATGTACCCCATCCAATTTTCCTTTCTGGAACTTCTGATCTGACTTAACAAACTTTGTCCTTTTTCCTCCCTCCTTTAATATATTTATTTGTTAATCAGCAGATCAAAAAGAAACTCTCTCTCTCTTTCCTTTTCTTCTGGACCCACTAGGTGACCCCTCTCTTCTCTCCTTGGTTCCTTCCCTTAGTTTTAACAGTCCCAGAGAACATCTAAGACCCTCCCAAAAAGTGCTATTACATCCACTCCCCTTAAATAAGCTTAATTCAGGCCATAAAGATCCACTTCCCGGGCAACTAACCCTCACCTCCCACATCCAGTGTGTGGGGGGGCCCTCTCATTCCTCCTCTCCAGTCAGGACTCTTGTTGCAGGGGCAATCACAGTGGGTCATTGGTGGTACAGAGGGATCACCCTCAGTGGGTATCACGGCTCCAGTGTCGGCTTCCTCCTCCAAACTACAGCTGCGTGTCCTAGGATTCCTCTCCGCTGTCACATGAGCGCTCCCAGCGTCCATCGCTCCACTCGCCGACAGCTGCCTCTCATTCAACCAAGGGAGAATGGACTCCACACCACCAACACCACACCGTGCAAGGAGTACACAGGAGGACAAGGTAAAGTAGGGTTCCAATATCTCTGTTCATTATATTTTGGCGGACATCAGGAGCTCCTAACACGAGTGACCTGTCGGCACCATGTTAAGGCCCCTCCCCCAGCTGATGATGATGATAAAGTTTAGGCAATATTAACATTGAGGAACATTATTCAGAAATTGTTTGACAATTTTTAGACACAGCATTTCACAAATTGGTGAACTTCTGCCCATCTTTACTTCTCAGATACTCTGACTCTCTAAGATTCCCTTTTTAAACCCAGTCATGTTACTGGCCTGTTGCCAATTTACCTAATTAGCTGCAAAATGTACTTCCAGCTCTTGTTAGAGCCACTTACTTTGCCAGCTTTTTGTTGCCCTTTCTCAACTTTTGTGGCATGTGTTGCTGCCTTCTATTTCAAAATGACCTTATTTTTATACTTGAAAAGGTACCTTTGATCGATTTAAACATTTGATGTTTCCTATTTTCTATTGTGAATATGAGTTTATGAGATCTGTAAATTATTGCATTCTGTTTTATGTAGATTTTACACCAACTCCCAACTTTTTTCTGCAATTGGGTTTGCAGAAATTAGGAGCCAGTCAGTCAAATTAAGGATCCAGCAGGCACTTTTAAAGACCTGGCAAACATGAGATTCAAGAAACAGTGGAAGTAAAATGCTAAATAAATGTAGATGTCTGCTGTTTTACCTTCTATGTGGGAGCCTAGAAGGTTAAAGGACATGAGGGACACCTCTTTTTTTTTCTTTTAAATAAAATTGAACTTGAACTTTAGAGGTGCATTCATTATCCTGTGTCAAACAATGAACAAAACAAAAACTGTGACTTACAATCCCTTCTCTTCCTCTAACTGTTTGCTGAGTTCAGACACTTTCAACTCCAGCTGGGAGCACTGCTGTTTTTTTTGCTGCAGATCTTGAACGGT
The DNA here is from genome assembly GCF_062004578.1 of Staurois parvus. Lineage (NCBI taxonomy): Eukaryota > Metazoa > Chordata > Amphibia > Anura > Ranidae > Staurois > Staurois parvus. The sequence continues at coordinate 29,804,613 of NW_028317821.1, forward strand.
CTGCTCACGGCTTGTTTTTAAACTTGCCAAGTCAGCTTCCATTTTCTGCAAATGCAATAAAGCAATGCATGTTACAATCACAACATCTAATTTCACAATTTTATATAAACTTAACTTAAAATGGTTGTAAACCCTTACTAATACCCAGTGAAGTGACTGGCCTCAGGTCACATACAGAGATTAAATAAATCCTCCACACACTGCACAACTCAGAGAGGGAGATGGAGAGCTGAGTGTAATCCGAGACCTGAGTGGAAGGAAAGGATACACCGCCCTCTACACAATCTCAAAGGGAAACATACACAGCTGTCAATCACAGGCTGTGTGTTGGAGGCCCCCAGCTTCTTGATCCCTTGCAGTGAGCAAAGCCTATGTGGAGAGAGAGAAGCTGTTCCAGGTCAGTCCACTGCTGCTGAACCTCACACACACTCTGACCAGGTGTCAGCCCAGCGTGCATACAAGAAAAGGAAAATCCGGACGGTTGCACTCCTCCAGGAATAAAAAAAAAAAAACACCTTTATTGTAGCAAACCCATGTAACGCAGCATACAAAAACAGTAAGATTACAATGGGAGAATGAAAGGTTGAAGTGTTTCACACTCGTCTCAGTGCTTATAACCTTAAATCATCACAGCCTGTCAGACTGCCGGCAGATATCACACTCAGTGCTTTGGGAACTGAGGTAAGTACCGTATACACTATAGAAAGATATGCTTTGTTCATTTTTCATGTCAAAGGTTTACAACCACATTCAAATATTGCAGGATTATATTTGAATGGCCATGTAGGAACACAAAATAACAGCCAAGTGGCACTATAAATGAAATCTGACATTACTGGATAGGGAAGTAGGGGAGACCCATATTATTCCACGAAAGGATTCATCTTTATTTGTAGCACAGATTTTCACAAAAATGTATAATCTCTACTCTAGAAGTTTTACACACACACTTGCCGCTTTAATAGAGTATAATGACACCACTTCCTGAAAATTAATCTATCCAAAACTGAGCTCATATTTCCTCCCCAACGTGCCCCTTCCACTAATCTCTCTGTCAAAATCAACAGCTCACCCATCAACCTGTCCCCACATGCCAGGGTGTTTGGGCCAAAAGGATAGTTCAGAGTCCAGGATTACCCCTAAGTCCAATCGTTGTCCAAAGCTTGCCGCCTCAACCTCCGCAACATCTCAAGATACGCCCATTCCTAACCGATGACACCACAAAGCTTCTAAATTACTACCTGGTCATCTCCCGCCTTGACTACTGCAACTCCCTCCTCACTGGCTTACCTTGACATAGGCTATCCCAGTTCCAGTCCATCATGAATGCTGCTGCCCGACTCATCCACCTTATCAACCGTGCAGTGTCTGCCACCCCTCTTTGCCAATCCCTCCACTGGCTCCCTCTCACCCAACAAACAGAATTGAAGATACGTACAACAACTTATAAAGCCATCCACAACTCTGCCCCTAGTTACATCACTAACCTGGTCTCAAAATACCAACCAAATCATTCTCTTCGTCCCTTTCAAGATCTCCCGCTCTATAGCTCCCTTGCCGCCTCCTCCCATGCTCACCTCCAGGATTTCTCCTATAGAGCCACTCCCATCCTCTGGAACTCCCTTCCGCAATGTGTCCAGCTATCTCCATCTCTGTGCACTTTTAGACGATCCCTGAAAACTCATCTCTTCAGAGAGGCCTATCCTGCCCCCATCTAACAATTGTACATGTATTTTGTCCATCAGCCCATTCCCCACAGTTATTACCTTTGGTATCTCGACCCTCCCTCTTAGATTGAATCCTCCTGTATTAATTTGTATTGTAATTGTACTGTCTGCCCTTATGCTGTAAAGTGCTGCGTAAACTGTTGGCACTATATAAATCCTGTATAATAATAATCTCCTTAAAACAAGTTCAGAAGAACAGTCAGTCTGAAAAATGGATCTAAAACAACATTTTGATTTTTAAAATTGCAACTACCACATCAGCAAAGAGGTCATCTTTAATATCTTACTTTAATTTGCCCTTCAAGTGCTTCAGCCTTTTGTTCCATAGTGAGGTATTTCTCTTTATACTCCTTAATACTCTGCTCCAGCTGTGTACAGTGCTCCTGCTTTTCCTGTAACTTTGCCGTTACCTGTTCAAGGTGAGTGTTGACTTTATTTAATTCCTAAACAGAACAAAAAGAAAAAAAAATGAATTTAGTTACAATAACAAAAAAATCTCAAGCATGAGACTATTAATTTAACATGAAGGACACAGCATGACATGATGTATGCTGTACTCTCAGAAAAACATAGAGCATACATTTCATGATTCACTGCCCCTCAGTAAAAAAAAAGCTGTTTTTCCTCCTACCTCTTCCCTGCTTGTCACTGACACACCACCATGACTGGGCGACGCTTACATGTCATTACATGACCACTGCTCAGTCCAGGAGAAATGCCTGATCCCTGCTGGCATTGAGATTGAGGAGGAAGCTCCTGAGTCATCACAGGACAGGCTAGAAGACTGCAGGCAAAAGGTATGTATAGGGTGTTTTTTTAATTTAAGAAAAAAAAAATCACGTGTGGCTTCAGGGTGGGGTAGTCAGGTGGCAAGGGAAAAAGCTAGAATTCTGCTTTAAAGCATTTCTCCTAGCCTAACCCTTAAAGCAGCATTAAACTCAAACAAACATTTATTACTAATCCTTACATGGTTGTACTAGTTTCCTTTAAAATCCTATAATATTTCTGGTTTTCGGTTTAATACCACTTCAACCTGACCCAGAAAATGAAGCCAAAACCTATTGCTTAAAGCAGTAAGGTCTCTGCCATGTCAGCACATGCCATTTTTAAAGATGGCCCTGCATATTAGGGGCAGGGGGAGGGGAATGATGCTGGAGTTAAGTTCTGTTTTAAAGCCAAACTCAAGCTTTCAAGATATAGGCTTTCCATTAAAGAATAAATGCTGACCATGGTAAGTTTTAAATGGTTTGTCTCAACTTTCTGCCACTTTAGCTGCATGGAAGCTGAAAAGAAGCCAAAAAAAAAGAAAGAAATAAAACTAATGCATTCACCACATCTCACAATTGGTAAACTGCAATAGATTTCATTTTTGGTTTTACTACCGCTTTAAATTTATCTCTAAAATGAGCCCTTAATAATTAATCTCCCTTCTAAAATGTAAACCTAAAACTAAACCTTAACACCTAAAATAAACCTTTTAACCCTAAGGCTACTTTCACACTGAGGAGTTTTTGAAGCATTTTTGCATTAAAAAGAAGCGCCTGAAAAGCTCAAGAAAAACGCTTCTCTATGTATGTGAATGTATATCTATGTATGTTTTCACACTTAGGAGTTGCGCTTGTGGTGTAAAAACTCCTGCTTGCAGCATCTTTGAGGCATGTTTGGTGAGTTAAAAAAACACCCCAAAAACGCCTCTTCCCATTGAAATCAATGGAAAACGTCTGACAAATGCCTGACAAAAGCCTCTGAGAAGCGTGTTTGGTGCAGTTTTTAAGTCACGTGTCCTTTAAAAACACTCAGAAAGCGCAGCAAAAACGCCTATGCGTTTTTGCTTTGTTTTTGCATTGGATCAGTGTGAAAGTAGCCTCACACTCACATAAGCCTTAACAAATCTCCCTAGAACTATAAGGCTACTTTCACACTGATCAGGCGCAAAAACACAGCAATGCATAGAGGTTTTACAGAGCCTTTGCCACGCTTTCTGGGCATTTTTTAAAGGACACGTGACTTAAAAACTGCACCAAAAACACTTCTCAGAGACGTTTTTAAGGAGCTTTTCAGGCATTTTTTCAAGCATTTTCCAGTGAATTCAATGGGAAGAGGCGTTTTTTTGCTTTTTTAACTCCCCAAACATTTTTCTTGAGCTTTTCAGGCACTTTTTTTTTTGTACGCAAAAATACTTGAAAAACTCCTCAGTATGAAAAAAGCCTAACAGTTGGAGTGCAGTAGAACAGACAAATTACATTTCTTCACTAAAATCCAAACTTCCAACATGGACAATGAATGATCCACAATAACACATGGATGTAGAGATGCTTGGAAGTAATAGAATCATCTTTACCTGTTGCTTATCTTGTAGTGAATTTTGAGCTGTATCCAAATGATTTTGCAGGTCGACCCTTTGTGCAGTTTTTGCAGCTTCCGCTGATAACAGCAGCTCTGTCTTTGCTTTGAGCTATTGTTTGAAAATATTAGAGAAAATAAGTAACTGAAAATTACTGTTGAGCATTATGTATACTTAAAAGCAGAACTAAACTAATTAAGGGTCTCGCTTACACCATGTGTGATGACCTGCATTAACTTGCACGGATCAATGCAGACTCACTGCAAGGACACACATAAAACAAGCACTGAGGCGGTTTGCGGTGTTGTGCAGAAATGGAAACATGCCGGAATTTTTTGTCCAACCACACCTCAACTAATGTCATTGCAGCTCCACCGCAGTACAAAAACAAATGTTTTTTGTTACATTTCAAAAAAGATTGCAAGGCAAATTACATTTTGCATGCAGGTTGTTGTGAATGAGCTCCAACTATTTCACAGGTTAGAAATGTTCAAGTAGCATTATTAAAGGAAAACAAAACTACATGTTTACCGGAATTCATTTGTATCCTGCCTACTAGCACATGCATAAGGGTTTTGGCGAGTACCAAATTCCTATTTTCTTTTCGTCCATCAAGGGACACACAAGTCTTGCACTGTTGGGTTGTCCAAAAGCAGTCCAGCTGAGTGCTTGGTAACAAACAAAATGCTAACAGGCTCACAAAAAAAGAGCGATTTTGAAGGACCTAATGCCATCAGATGGGACCTGAACATCCACCAGGCAAAACCTGGAAAACATGTGAACAGAAGACCAGGTTAGAGCCTCGCAAATCTGAGAAACAGTAGCCTGATGTCAAAGGACCAAAGAGGCATTTACGAGTCTAGTGGAGTGTGCCCTGACAGGAAATGGTAACACCTGATCCATAAAGCCATAAGCTTGAATGAGGGTCTGTCTGCCACCGTGAAATAGTCAAATGAGAATCTGATTCACCCTTACTGAGACCATCAGGAGTGGCAAAAAGCATCAGTCTTTCTGTAGGAAGCAATGGCTACAAGATAAACTCTCATAGATTGAACTATACCAAGGCAATGGAAGGAGATCTCCTTCTGATGAACTGGACCCAGACAGAGAGATGGAAGAATGATGTCCTGGTTGGGGTGAAAGGTTGAATTCACCTTAAAACGAAGTTATGGGCCTCAACACCACTTATATCATGAAAAAACTAAAGAGGGTTCTTTACAAAATAAGGCTGCCAGGAAAAGGGAATATCCCTTATGGGTTCAAAAGGTGGTTTTTGAAGTGCCGAGAGAACAAATAAAGATGCCTAAGGCACAAACACGTGAAGCCACATAGCCAACATCCTGCATGAAGGTCTCAATCAAAGAATGAGAAGCATACCATCAAACATCTGAAAGGTCTGGACAATCAGAGCTACATTATCCACTAAAGCCTGTTCCCTCAGCTAAAGGTCATCTAGATATCTCACTATGTATATGTCCTAAGAGCTTGGCAAGGATAGCACAGGGGCCAGAACCTTGGTGAACACCAGAAATGCAGTAGAATAAGACCACAAACTGGTGCAGAAGTGTAGCGGACTCAGAGCAAAGAATAGGAATAGTCAAAGTGCTGGAATAATGAGGGCTTTTCTTGGCCTCCATTGAGGGGTGATTCTTGCCAGATTGAGCCATATGCTTCTGTTGCTGAGTAAGAAGAATCTGAGTCCTTTTGGCATCCTTGAAGATATACAGAGGCATTGTCTCTTGAAGGTCATGAACAGCAAGCACTTTTAACATGTAGGCTCTGCAGACAACACTTTAGCCAAAGAGCCTTATTCACATACACTGTCAAGAGACTCACACGGCATATGAGGTGACTCAAGGCTGCAGGCATAAATTACAAATGCTCTATAACAAAGGGATTAACTGTTGAGATCCCTTCTAATAGCCTTAGACCAGTCGGCTAGGGTTCAACAGATTAAAGATATGAATAAAACAGTTTGCAGTGCAGGACCTGCCAGTGAGAGCAGAGCTCTATAAGGACCCTCTAATTGCTTATCAGTGGGGTTCTTAAAGACAAGATCACCCTCCACTGGAATCTTGTCAGTATGTTTCCAGTCTCCATAAAGGAAGATTGTAGCAGAAAGAGTATGAAGATCTTAGCACTTCAAAGGATCCTAGATTGGGGACAGCAATGGCAAAGCCTAAAGGCTAATCCTCAAGTGTAAAAGTTGCATATAGAAACTAGCTCAAGCAGTGATGTAGCAGGAATCTTGATTGAGTGAAGAAAAAATAGCTAGTATAAAAAGGTTGGATTTTTACCAATACATCTATCCTTCTAAAACACTAGCAAAACATTGAGGCATGCTACAATTTAAAGAACAAAAAAAATAAATAACATACAATATAAGAGGGCATCACTTTATAAATGGTATAAATAACTTCTCTACAATTTTTTGGTTTCCAAGTGTCCAATCCTCCGATTGTCAGCAGTGTAATCTGACAGCATAAAAGTTCAAGTGTCCTTCAACGGACAAGAAAGAAATAAAGATACTTAATCTTGTGGTAAATCTTTGTGAATCGAGTGTCCATTGTGTTTAAAACTTTCCTGAATAGGAACATGAAAATCTAGCACTAAATCACTGCACACAAAGCTGTTTTCAAGGTGTCAGCCATTCCCCCAATAAAGTCAATTTTGGCAAACGTCAAGTTCTGACACACAACAGCGAGTGTACTAAGATCATTAGATAAACATAGGTATTACACTTAGTTACAGCTTTATTTCAGTATAGGAAATTAAGTTGGCTGTCTTGCGTAAAGGCCTTCAATAAGTAACAAAAGCATCTTGCACAAAAAAGCAGTCAGGTTATTGTGCACACTACCAAAATATCAGCAGCACTTGTAACTGCAGACTGCTGCAAAACATAGCAAAATATAAAAGATAAACCTGTCACCTATAATATAGGATACTTTCCTTAAAGAAGAAGTGTAGCCAAAGCTATTTTGACTTCACTCCTCCTGCGGATCACAGGAGTGCCGTTTGTTCGTCACTCAGCTAGTCCGACTTTAGAGTTGGGACCCACACAGATACGTGGTCTGGCAGCTGGGCTCAGCCTCTCAGCAAGCCGCTGAGTGCCTGAGCCAGCCACTCTCGCCCCTCCACAGCCCAGCACTCCAGTGAGCACTGAAGTGGCAGAGCAGAGAGTTGGTGACTGATAGCCACCACTCTGTTCAGAGTGGACCAGAGAAGTGAGTGATGTTTGATCGCTCAGTTCTCAGTCTTAGAGCTGGTGGGGTGAGTATAAATGTTTATTTTTTCTAAAGCCCATACTTCTCTTTTAATACAAGCCCAAATTCAGAAAAAAAAAATAATACACAATTGCTTGGGTCCCTTATTTGCTTGTAATAAAGATGCTTTACATTTTATGACAGCTGTTGAGATCATTGCCAAGACAGTAAACTACTTCTAAAATTGTAGCTTGATCTAAATTTGCTAATAACCTGGGATTGGGGGAGGAGGTGCTGTCATACCAGTATTGCACTCAGAATAGTACATTATTTGATTAGTCTTACCATATTATCATTTTACTGAGAATTGCAAATTCTGAATATCGCTACATGGTTTCTATTATATCATTATTTAAAATGGTTAATTTAATAACTTGCAAATAAAACACAAATGACTAGAAAATGTTTTCTTTAATAGGCAATTTAGCAAAAGCAATATTCTCAAAATGATTAGACAAAAATGAGTTCTCCTTCCTCTATAAAAAAAAAACATTATTAGTGAAAAGATCCTTCAGAATACCTGTAAGTCGAGCTGGACAATTTTCTCCTTGCTCTCATTCAGCTGGCTATTAAGCTCCCCTAAGGTGGTCTCTAGAGAAAGGACACGGTCTTGTGATGCTCGAAGCTGAGACTTCTGCTCCTGCACTTGTTCGTGTAAATCCTCTTGTGCCTGTTTGTGACTTTCTGATTGGTTCTTCAATTTCTCCGTTAACTGTGTGACCTGTTACAGGACAACCGGAACATGTGTGTGTAATATTTAAAGTAATTCATATGCTCTGCAATTTGCATGGTTGTATCTGGCTTTAATAACCTGAGTCACAGACCCAGATGCGGCACACAGACCAGAAAAGTCAGAAATAAGTCATAGCACCTGATATGAATAAATATTACAAATATGTGCCTTGGAAAGTACTGAAGCCCTTGTATGAGACAGCCAAGCATCAAAACACGTATATTTTTCACCGGATCAGCACCATAAAATATTCCTTACCACCAGCACCATCATACCTTTCAAAATTAGTACCATAATAACATCTCCCTTCCTTAGCTGTCCTACAATATTGTTCATCAGCACCACAATACTATCCACAGCACTAGTGAAATACTGCATCAACCACATGCATCATCTTTGACAAAGTCCATGTCATTTTTTCTGTAAAGATGAACTAACCATTTAAACATATTTTTTTTTTTATTGCAAGCACTAAAAGTACCTGAATTTGGCTTAGTATCAAGCCCCTGTACAACAGAGCTCAGAATGGTGGGAGGGAGATCATTTGTGCTGTAGTGCTTACAAGGAACATGTTGATAGGAGGAGAAAGCAGAATGACAGAGAGAGTAGCTAATCAGTTTGCTTCTTCTCTTAGCTGTCAATTCACAGGCTGGGGATGGACAAGACCTACAAGTATTACTTGCAGCAGATACAGACCAGGTCTCCTGCCCTGCCAAACAGGACTGTGTACATGTCAGAAGTACAAATTATTCGGTAGGTAAAACAGCTTCCTTATATGCATTTCATATAAAAATAAAAGCCTGGAGTTCAGTTTTAACAGCACTCACCCAATAACAAATGTTTGCACCACAAAGACCCCAAGCCCCAGGATCTATATATAAATCAGCTACAAAATAGAAAAGGCATCCTAGTGAAGAGGGGCTGCACATATTTGATTAAGTCTCTTAGTATGAGTGTGTGTTGGGCATAGTGAAAATGTTAACCATTTCAGATCTGCCAGCAAAATTAATTTGGCAAATACCTGTTCCTGAAGAGTGTGGTTCTTCTCTTGCAGCTGGTTAAGAACGGCAGTCTCTCCTTCACCCGCTTGAATTTTAGCATACAGATCTTCTCGCTCCTTCTCAAGCAGAGAGATATTTTTTTTGCTTTTCTCCAGTAAGGCCTCTAGGTTTTGGATCTTTTGGTCTTTGTCCCCAATCTGACGTAATACTTGCTCAAGATCACTCTATAAAAAAAAAACAAAAAAAAACACAAGGTCCATGTCAAAGGTGAAAATGCTGGAGGCCTTATGGCAGATTTTACTTGCTCATTTCAAAATTACTTTCAACAAAGTTGTGGATATTATGATGCATTCATATCTTATCTCTATTCATATATTTTTATCTCTGCAAAGACAGGTAACTCTTTTTTTTTTCATCAAAAATACTGCAAACATTTGCATGATCCCTGTTGGCATGGCCACTGCCAGTAACATGGGCTGCAGCATCAATGCAGGCCCAGTTTCTCTGAGTGAGTGGTTAAACAAACACTGCCTTATTCACTTATTTTCATTCAGGGATTTTCAGTGATTTACATTACTGTACATTAAGTGTATTATGCAATATGTATCTGGAGCACCTTCTATCCTTAGAAGAAATGAGTGCAGCCGATTCCAAAATTCTGAAGTATTTGAGGCACATTGTATACATCTATTCTCTCCTGTTTTCTATGAATTGCTGTGATCTACCGGTCCCTTGGATTGGTATCTATCTTCCCTGATGACTTCTCTGCCTGGCTACCCTTCTTTCTCTCTTCTGAAATCCCACAATCATTCTCAGCGACTTCAACATCCCTATCAATACTAACACTCCTGTTCCTTCTAAATTTCTTAATATAGCCTCCTATTTTGGCCTGAATCAATGGATACAGGCTTCTACTCACTCCAATGGCAAAACCCTTGACCTTGTATTCTATCTATGCACTCCATGCAACCTCTCCAACAACAATCTCCTGCTCTCTGATCACCACCTTTATTAGCTTCACTCTCTTTCTGTCTCCCACCTCCTCTCCCTCCAACCGCCTAACAGTTACCTGTAAAAACCTTCCCCACCTGAACCCTTCTCTTCTCTACTCTGCTCTGCTACTGACCACCTCTATGACAAAATATCATCCCTGTCCTGCCCAGATCTAGCAACTTCTGTCTACAACAGTTCATTTTCATCCCTAGACAAGCTTGCCCCCCTTACTACATACCCAGTCAGGCCCCGACCCCTACAACCTTGGAAAACAGATGACAACAGAGGTCTCAAAAAACATAGTCGCGCTCTTGAGCGTCTGTGGTTTAAGACCAAGTCTCACAAAGACTTAAACCAATATAAATCTACTCTCCAGAAATACTATTCCTGCCTCCACACTGCCAAGCAGACCTATTTAATTACTTTCATTAATACCTTCCCATCCAATCCCCATCAACTCTTCTCTACCTTCAATTCTCTTCTTCATCCTCCACCCACTAACTCACTCACTGCCCAGGAGATCGCCAATCACTTCAAAAAGAAAATCGATACAATTCTAAAAGGAGATCTCTGACGTGCAGATACATCCCTTAACACTCGACATCCACAGGGACAATCACTACTTCCTGCATTCAACCCCACTACAATAGATGAGGTTGCTAAACCTTTTTTTTCTAACGCCCACCTAACCTGGACCCTGTTCCGTTGCAAATGCTACAGTCACCCTGTGGCTCTATCCTACATTCTCTATCTCACATCTTCAATCTCTCCCTCTCTTCCGGCATCTACCCAATTCTCATGCACTAGTCACCCCATACTTAAAAAGCCCTCACTAGACCCCACTAGTCTTAACAACCTACGACCCATCTCCTTTCTCCCCTTTTCCACTAAACTCCTTGAACAAGTGGTCTACAACCAGACGAACAACCACCTCACAGAGAATAACCTTTTTGATCCCCTTCAGTGTGGATTTCGCTCTCAGCACTCCACAGAAACTGCTCTCCTCAAACTTACAAACGATCTACAACCAATGGACACTATTCTGTACTCCTACTCCTGCACCTCTCTGCTGCCTTTGACACATTGGACCACTCCCTCCTCCTCAAAAAAACTCTACTCCTTTGGTCTCCATGACTGTGCTCTTTGTTGGTTCTCATCCTACCTATCTCATTGCACCTTCAGTGTCACTTACAATTCTACTTCCTCTTTTCCTCTTCCTTTCTCCGTTGGGGTTCCCCAAGGTTCTGTTCTTGGATCCCTTCTTTTCTCAATATACATCTCCTCTCTGGGTCAATTGATTGCCTCCCATGGCTTTCAATACCATTTCTATGCTGATGACACCCAAATCTATCTCTCTACCCCTCAGCTCACTCAATCATATATCACTAATCTGCTAACAGGCATATCAGCCTGGATGTCACACCACTTCCTGAAAATTAATCTATCCAAAACTTAGCTCGCAATATTTCCCTACGTGCGCCTTCCACTGACTTTGTCAAAATCAACAGCTCAACCATCAACCCATCCCCACATGCCAGGGTGCTAGGTGTAATCCTGGACTCTGAACTATCCTTTCGGCCCCACATCCAATCGCTGTCCAAAGCTTGCCGCCTCAACCTCCGCAACATCTCCAAGATACGCCCCTTCCTAACCGATGACACCACAAAGCTTCTAACTCACTCTTTGGTCATCTCCTGCCTTGACTACTGCAACTCCCTCCTCACTGGCTTACTTTTGCATAGGCTATCCACCCTCCAGTCCATCATGAATGCTGCTGCCAGACTCATCCACCTTACCAACTGTTCAGTGTCTGCCACCCTTCTTTGAAAGACCCTCCACTGGCTCCCGCTCACCTAACGAATAAAGTTCAAGATACTTACAACAACTTATAAAGCCAACCACAACTCAGCCCCTAGATACAGTCTGAAAATACCAACCAAATCGTTATCTTCATTCCTCCCAAGACCTCTTGCTCACTAGCTCCCTTGTCACCTCCTCCCATGCTCGCCTCCAGGATTTGTCTAGAGCCACTCATTTCCCTAATGTGTCGGACTATCTCCATCTCTGTCCACATTTAGACGATCCCTAAAAACGCATCTCTTCAGAGAGACCTTTCCTGCCCCCGACCGACAACTGTACATGTATTTTATCAGCCCATCCACAAGCCTAACGATCAGGGCCTTCTGAATCCTTCTGTACTAATTTGTAATGAAATTGTACTATCTGCCCTTATGTTGTAAAGCACTGCGTAAACTGTTGGTGCTATATAAAACCTGTATTATTATAATAATAAAAAAGTATTTTTTCAATAGATGGTGGCGTGAAAGCGCCAATTAAAGATGGAATTTGCACAGGAGAAATTTGATTTGAAGGAATCACTGCTGCACTTATTAAAGGATAGATTCACCTTTGGGAACATGTTATATGTTCCACCCCCTTTATTGAGGAACTTGCAACATCTTTCCGTTCCTGAAGCTCTCTCCCTGATTTCCCCATCCCAACCCTCCAACCCCTTGACAGCAGATCAGGGATCTTCTCCACACACCCAGTCACAATCTGAAAAGAGCACTGCTGTGTGGGGCTCCACCAACACGGCCATGTCATTCATTCACTTCAGTTCTCTGAATGAATGCCTACAAGAACGGTCAGCTTTTGTAGCGGACAGCTTGTATTCCTCAATGAAGTACAAGAGCACTGGTGAGCGCTCTCGTAGTTTATTGAGCTCCCTGGACAGAAGTAACTGCCTTTCTATATCGGAGGCCAGACAGCTATACTGACAGGTTAAAGGGCCCTGACATAGATTGCACCAAAGTGCAATGCTTTACAGGCTCCTAAGAGGAAAAAAATCGTCAATGTACATTTTTTAACTCCAAAAAAAAAAATAAAAAAATAAAAAGGGGGCGTTTTTTTTTGGTTTTTTTTTTTTTTTTTTTTAAAGGTGAGCTTATCCTTTAAAGACTGATGACACACATAAAAGAGTTACACACTGAGGACCAATTTAAGAACTTAATTTGTTTATTTTATGGATAGAAGTAGAAAGAAGAGAAATGTAGGTTTATTGCACATATTAATATAAAGATTGCACATATGGCTAAGACAAATGTGGAAGCACTAGCATACAAACATATATTGGGGTAAATTATTTTTTATCTACTTAGCACTGCAAAAATATAATTTTAAACTGGAAAATATTGTGCATTCTGAATATTAAAAATAAATTAATTAATAAAAAATAATAATTAAAAAGATTACAACCCTTCTAATTCCACCATCTAAACAAGTTTGTCATAGCAGGTGAAAATTTGATTAGGAGTAAGCGGAATCTTGTTTACCTGTGCTTCCCTCAGTTTGGACGTTGTGGTCTGTTGAACAGTCTGTTGCTCTTGATGCTGTTGCTTTAATTTCTCCAGCTGATGCTGTAAGTCAGTTGATGTAGTGATTTTCTCTTTTAGCTGTAGAATCAACCAATATACACTATGTGTTAGTCCATACAGGTTATTAGAGAAAAAAAAAAAGTAAAAAAACAAAGAAAAAAAACTATGTATATGGTTTTCCAGGTTCCAAATTCATAAATACATTTTGCTGTTTGGGCAACACTATTCCAACAGTGTTTTAGCTAATAAAGGCACAGGAAATCCGTACTAAGACAATACACAGGCTACAATTACAGAACTTCCCTTTTGAAAAAGCTAGTTCCCTGGTTGCACTTTTGATCAAAAGGCTTCCATACCTTGAGGCACTGCCCTGGAATAAGTAGGAAAATGAGGGGCTCAAACTATTCTGACTTTGTTAGCTTCAGGCTTATTCTAGGTCAGTGAATCAGAAAACATTGAGGCTAGACACAGCCAGACCACTAACATTTTCAGGAAAAGTCAATAAAGTCAACCTCCATATGTCACTCAGTAATAGCTTCCATTAAAGAAGTTTAAAAGGTTTCAGTGGAAATCATATTTGCTTGATATCATCCCATTAATAATAAGCAAGGGTCATTCAATTTGCCAGTCAAAGTTTATCTGGACTACGAGGTGTAGTTAAAGATTTCATGTCCAGCATGTACTTGGTAGAAAATAGCCACGAACATAAACCAAATTGTTTTCTGTCTTTGTGTGGGTCAGTGACAAAGTATGGAACTGCATCAAGTATCAAAAGCAGCCTTTTAAGAAAATGCTTAAAAAGGTAATGTCCATTTACACCAATGCTGGCATGTTTTTTCTATCCTGAACATTTTGCCAAAATGCGCGTGTGTTATCACGCAAGTGTTTTGGTGTGTCAAAAGGCTCAAACCTGGCTTGTACTGCACTAAAGTGCTTTGGGGCACATTAGAAATTAAAGAGAATCCTCAAAACACATGTAAAGCACATATTCCACGTGTCTGTGCATAATAAAATTTCATATGTGTACCCCCTGCGGTGGCACCAACAGAAAAAAAAGTGAAAGACCTCCTCTTCAAGCAATATCTGTGGATTTTTGAAGTGAAGACATCTGATGTTTTGGGGACAACTTGGATAAAGGGCTCTTTTGTGTATCTAAAATGCTGAATGCCTTGGCAGTAAAGATTTGCAGAGATATTGCTTGAAGCACTGACCTCTTCTTCCAATCATGCACATTAAAACATGCTAGCATGGGCACTGAGCCCCCTTTAATCGAAAATTATGTTTTTGTTTGCTAAAATTTTCACATGAAAAGTGATGGACTTACAGTTCATTCATAAAGTATTCAGACTCACTTCACTTTTTTAAGTTTATGTTGCAGCCGGATACTACAGTTGTTTACATTCTTAATTTTTTCCTCACTCTTCACTCAGTACCCCTTGTCTAGCCGCTCTGCCATAAAGCCCAGATTGGTGGAGGACTGCAGTGATGGTTGTCCTTCTGGAACTTTGACCTACAGTATTTCCACACAGGATCTCTGCAGCTCTGTCAGAGTGACCATCAGGTTCTTGGTCATCTCTTGCTAAGGCCCTTCTTCCCCGATTGCTCAGTTTGGCCAGGCAAACAGCTTTTGGAAGAGTCCTGATTGTGCTAATCTTCGTCCTTTTGAGAATCATGGAGGTTAATGTGCTCTTGGGAACTTTCAGTGCAGTGCCTTTTATAGCAAGGTGTATGCCTTTCCAAATCATGTCCAATCAATTTAATTTACCAAAAAAAAAAGGGAGAGAGAAAGAGGCTTCTCCAAGTGTAGAGGTTATAAAATTAATTTTATTGTAAACAAACAATTGGCAATTCACATAAAACCAAGTATCAAAGGCACATCTGTGTCTGTCAAAGATATAGACGTCTTTTGTGTTGGGTCATCCAAATGCCTTGTCTCCATACAGCTTTGCTTGATCTGGTTCCAGGAAGCCGGCTGAAGAATGGAGGAGATCCGAAAGCGAGGGCTAGAATGCTCATGAAGCACATCGCAAAGCATGATGACATCATCGTGACACGTTTCCTGCATATGTGCACTGCGAGTGTACTGGCAGGTATGCTCATTTCTCAAACTAATGGAGGGGGATTCGATGAAGTCTTCATATATGTTTGGAGAGAACGATGCTCATGAACTTTTAAAAAGGGCAACAGTTCAATTGTACGGAGCATATTTACATAATATAACAATGTAATGGCAGCATTAGCAATACATAAGATGATAATAGATGTCAAGGTCATATAAAACTGGTCTCTTTAAATCTATAAAATTAATAAATTTAATATAGATTTAAATAAAAAATAAAAAAATACAGCTTATATCTGAATTTGGTAGCACTTGCTCCTGCTGAACTAAAAAAGGATCTAGGGACTAGATATATTAATGGGTCATATTTTAAAAACATGCAAAATATTGTAGGGTCATATTTACACAAACACAAGAAAAAACATTTTCATGATATTGGAACCTGTAATTAATGAAGAATATTATTAGAATGGAAATATCTGATGTGGTCAGCACAGGAACAGGGACAGCTATGGGGGCCAATTTCACCGCATCGTACACTAACCTAGCTATGGTTTATTGGGAACCCTTAATATATGGCAAAAGAACCCTTTCGCAGTCAATATAATCTTCTTCAGAAGATATAGCGACGATATAATCATAATGTGGGATGGCCCAGCTACACTTGTGAGCCAATTTGTTGATTACTGCAACAACCCCTTTGGACTCTCTTTTAAATACATCCAAGACCCAAATACATTAGCTTTTCTAGACCTGGCAGTCAGCTAACAGAGTAGAAAAAATAAATGCAAACAACTATACTAAGCCTACTGTTGAAAACTCCTTTTTACATTATCATAGCTGCTGCTGCCCAAAATGAAAAATAAGATTACCTCTAGTAAACTAAAACCTCTATTACCATTCCCACTCAATCCGGTTTAAACCAAACAACCGGAATGTATCAATGGCAGAAAGCCTTGTGTGTGACCTGCCAGTTTGTACCACACGGCAAATAGGTGCTTTCCACAAAAGGCAAAACCTATAGATTGGAAATCTTTTACAACTGTTCCTCCAACTTTATAGTCTATTGTTTATCCTGCCCCTGTGGACAACTTTGTGTGGGCCAAACTATTCGGCCACTTAGAAAAAGGTTCAGAGAACACAGGCAGTTAATAGAATAGGATAAAGACAAGTACAGTGTCCCCCGCCACTTCTTAGAATACCATCAAAAATCCACTGCAGGATGCAAATCTGGGTTATTGAACAAGTGTCCAGATTAATTCTTGAAGCGGAGTGTTTTCATAAATTGTGCACAAGAGAGACATTCTGGGCATACACTTTGGATACTCTCTCACCAGGTGGCCTTAAAAAGAATTAAACCGCATCAGATGTTTCCATTCAAATAATATTCTCCATTAATTACGGGTTCCAATATCTTGAAGATAATTTTTAATCTTTTTCGGGGTGGCTTGATAATATTGGGGTCGGCTGATCAACAAGCTGTATGTGCAGAGTTTATTAAGAATGTCCATATAAAAGAACATCTGGGTAGCAGTGACCATAACGTGATTCAATTTATGGTTAGCTGTAAAAAACAAGCACATACAGGAAAAATAAAAAACACTCAATTTTAAGAGAGCTAATTTTCCAAGGCTGAGAGCTGCTTTTCAAGACTTAGACTGGGAGGGAATATTGGCATCAATGAACACAACACAGAAATTGGAGTTCTTCAAAAAGACTGTATCTGAACACACTGCAAAATATATTCACATGGACAACAAGTTTAAAAGGCTAAAAATCAAACCTATGTGGCTTATGGCCAAAGTTAAAAAATATATAACTGATAAGAGCTTTTATTAAATATAAAATTGAAGGAACGCTATCAAACATTACAAAGAATATAACAGAATATGCAAAAAAAGGAAATAAAGGCTGCAAAATTGAAAAAGAACAATAGATTGCAAAAGATAGTAGGGCCAATCTAAAAAAATTCTTCAAATATATTAATAGTAAAAAGGTCCGGTCCGAGCATGGAGGCCCTTTACAAAATAATTTAGAGTGGGTGACTGGGGACAAAGAGAAGGCAAATTTATTAAATACCTTATTCAGCTCTGTGTATACAAAAGAGCATGGGGGAGCTCTTGTCCATAATGGGCATGGTATTGACACAGCTCCAGATGATCCACATTGGCTCACAATTGATATGATCCAAAAATATTTAGACTAAACGGTGAATAATGCACCTGGACCAGATGGCATACACCCACAGGTCCTTAAAGAATTGAGCTCTGTCATTTCAAAGCCATTGTTTCTAATTTTTAGGGACTCTTTAATTGCTGGCATAGCACCACTGGATTGGTGTAAGGCCAATGCGGTACCGATATTCAAAAAGGGGTCAAAATCTTTACCAAGTAATAATAGACCTGTTTGTTTAACTTCTATAGTTGGGAAGATACTGGAGAGTTTAGATGAGTTCTTGCAGGAAAAAAATATTTCAAGCAACAGACAGCATGGATTAATGAAAGACAGAAGTTGTCAAACAAATCTGATTTCTATTTATGAGGAGGTGAGCAAAACCTTGGACAGAGGGGTGGCGGTGGACATGGTATACTTGGATTTTGCAAAAGCATTTGACACAGTTCCCCACACACGCTCATGTGTAAGGTAAAGTCTACAGGCATGGAAAAATCCATATGTAAATGGTCAGAAAACTGACTAAAAGATGGTATTCAGAGAGTAGTGGTTAATGATTCATACTCTGAATGGTCTAGGGTTGTCAGTGGTGTACCCCAAGGTTCAGTGTTGGAGACCCTTACTATTTAATATGTTTATAAACAATATAGGGTCTGGGATTATAAATATAATTTCAGTCTTTGCAGATGACACCAAGATGTGCAGTGGAATAACGTCCTTACAGGATGTCTCCAACTTACAAGCCGACCTCAATGCACTGTTTAATTGGGCAACTATGTGGCAAATGAGGTTTAATGTTGATAAATGAAAGGTTATGCACTTGGAGGCTAAGAATATGCATGCATCATACAGTCATGGCCGAAATTGTTGGCACCCTTGATATTTCTCCAGGAAATCATGTATTTCTCACGAAACGTATTGCATTAACACATGTTTTGCTATACACATGTTTATTCCCTTTGTGTGTATTGGGACAAAACAAAAAAAGGGAGGAAAGAAAGCAAATTCGACATAATGTCACACAAACCTCCAAAAATGGGCTGGACAAAAGTATTGGCACCCTTTCACAACTGCGGATAAATAAGAATGTTACAAGCATGTGATGCTCCTGTAAACTCACCTGGGGCAAGTAACAGGTGTGGGCAATATAGAAATCACACCTGAAAGCAGATAAAAAGGAGAGACGTTCACTTAACCTTTGCATTGTGTGTCTGTCTGTGCCACACTAAGCATGGACAACAGAAAGAGGAGACGAGAACTGTCTGAGGACCTGAGAACCAAAATTGTGGCAAAATATCAACAATCTCAAGGTTACAAGTCCATCTCCAGAGAACTAGATTTGCCTTTGTCCACAGTGCGCAACATTATCAAGAAGTTTGCAACCCATGGCACTGTAGCTAAATCTCCCTGGTCGTGGACGGATGAGGAAAATTGATGAAAGATTGCAACGCAGAATAGTCCGGATGGTGGATAAGCAGCCCCAAACATGTTCCAAAGACATTCAAGCTGTCCTGCAGGCTCAGGGAGCATCAGTGTCAGCGCGAACTATCCGTCGACATTTAAATGAAATGAAACGCTATGGCAGGAGACCCAGGAGGACCCCACTGCTGACACAGAGACATAAAAAAGCAAGACTACAGTTTGCCAAAATGTACTTGAGTAAGCCAAAAGCCTTCTGGGAAAACGTCTTGTGGACAGATGAGACCAAGATAGAGCTTTTCGGTAAAGCACATCATTCTACTGTTTACCGAAAACGGAATGAGGCCTACAAAGAACAAAACACAGTACCTACGGTAAAATATGGTGGAGGTTCAATGATGTTTTGGGGTTGTTTTGCTGCCTCTGGCACTGGGTGCCTTGACTGTGTGCAAGGCATCATGAAATCTGAGGATTACCAAAGGATTTTGGGTCGCACTGTAGGGCCCAGTGTCAGAAAGCTGGGTTTGCGTCCAAGATCCTGGGTCTTCCAGCAGGACAATGACCCCAAACATACGTCAAAAAGCACTCAGAAATGGATGGCAAAGAAGCGCTGGAGAGTTCTGAAGTGGCCAGCAATGAGCCCAGATCTAAATCCCATTGAACACCTGTGGAGAGATCTTAAAATTGCTGTTGGGAAAAGGTGTCCTTCCAATAAGAGAGACCTGGAGCTGTTTGCAAAGGAAGAGTGGTCCAAAATTCCGGGTGAGAGGTGTCAGAAGCTTATTGATGGTTATAGGAAGCGACTGATTTCAGTTATGTTTTCCAAAGGGTGTGCAACCAAATATTAAGTTAAGGGTGCCAATACTTTTGTCCAGCCCATTTTTGGGGTTTTGTGTGACATTATGTCATATTTGCTTTTCTGCCTCTGTTTTATATTTGTTCCAATACATACAAAGGGAATAAACATGTGTATAGCAAAACATGTGTTAATGCAATACCTTTTTTGTGTGAAATACTTGATTTTCAGGAAAAATATCAAGGGTGCCAACAATTTCGGCCATGACTGTACATACTAGGGGGTACAACTGAGGGAATCCATGGTGGAGAAGGATCTGGGAGTTCTGATATATCACAAGCCTAATAATGGCATGCAATGCCAAGCTGCAGTTTCAAAAGCGAGCAAAATCATCTCTTGTATTAAAAGAGGTATAAACTCCAGAGAGAGAGAGATATCATATTACCCCTGTACAAATCATTAGTAAGGGCACCAATTCACAAAAAGAACACTGGGGAACTGGAGAAAGTACAGAGAAGTACAACCAAACTGATAAGAAGCATGGAGGAGCTCAGCTATGATGAAAGATTAGAGGAACTGAATTTATTCTCTCTTGAGAAGAGGAGATTAAGGGGGGATATGATCAACATGTATAAATACATCACTGGTTCATATAGTGAACTCGGTGTAGAGCTATTCACCCTGAGGTCATCACAGAGGACAAGGGGGCACTCTTTACGTCTGGAGGAAAAGAAATTGAATTTCCAAACACGGAAAGGTTTCTTCACAGTGAGGGCTATGAAATTGCGGAATAGACTCCTCCCTCAAGGGTTGGTTCTGGCCAGCTGAGTGGATAACTTTAAAAAAGGCCTGGATTCTTTCTTAGATACACAAAATATACCTGGACACTTATAGGTAAAGTCGATCCAGGGAATATCTGATTGCCTCTCAGGGGGATCAGGAGAGAATTTTTTCC
Organism: Staurois parvus; assembly: GCF_062004578.1. Classification (NCBI taxonomy): domain Eukaryota; kingdom Metazoa; phylum Chordata; class Amphibia; order Anura; family Ranidae; genus Staurois; species Staurois parvus. Next base: position 29,825,449 of record NW_028317821.1, read on the forward strand.
CCTGCAGGAGCAAATTGGATCATGCTTTGCGGGGGGGGGTTTGCCTTCCTCTGGATCAACTGTAGGTGTAGGATTATAACTTTTTTTTTTTAAATGGTTGAACTGAATGGAATTTTGTCTTTTTTCAGTCAGACTAACTGTATGTATATATGTATGTATATATGCGCGCGCGCGCGCGCGCACACACACACACACATATACATACATATATGTACACACACACGTATATATGAAGGTATATGTTATAGGTCTGTTTCATACTGCATATATTTACATTATAGTTGCGTTTCATATGCTTCTAACATGAATCTGAAACATCAAGTCTCTTATATTCCCAAATCAAGTTGTTTAAACACGTGCCAGCCTTAGCGTCCCTACCTTTCTCTTCGCTACATATGTTTTTTAAAATATGGCCCTACAATATCATGCATGTTTTTAAAATATTTTGATTTTTAGTGATACCCAATTCAGATATAAGCTGTATTTTTTTATTAAAATCTATATTAACTTTATTAATTTTATAGAAATAGTTTTTTTTTTTTTTTTTTTTTTTTTAACTTAGAGACTAGTTTTATGTGGCATTGACGTCTATTGTCATCTTATATCATGCTAATACTGCCATTACATTATTGTGTTATATTGTGTATATGCTCAGTACAATAGAACTGTTGCTTCTTCTGAGCTCAGTTCATGAGCATCGGTCTCTCCATCGAATTCCCCTGCGTTAGCTTGAGAAAGGAGCGTGCCTGCCAGTACACCCACAGTGCACATACTCAGGAAACGCACCGACACACGTCCAGTAACGTCATCATGCCTTGAGATGCGTTCCAGCCCTTGCTTTTGGATCTCCTCCATTCTTCAGCCAGCTTCCTGGAACAGAATTAAGAAAAGCTGTAGAGAGACAAGGCGTTTGGATGACCTAACACAGAAGACGTTTACACCTTTGAAGGACACAGATGTGCCTTCGGTACTTGGTTTTACAAAAGCTGCCAATTGTTTGGTTACAATAAATTTCCTTTTAAAACGTCTCAAATTAGAGGCACCTCTCTTTCTTTATTTGCATATCTTGGAATCAGCTTGAAGTCCTTTGTAGAGGCAACCACAATTGGATGGACGATCCCATTTTTAAATGGGCAATATTATCCAACTCTGCTCTTGCATAATCACCATTACTAGATTGTTTTGCTATATTTTAATATTTTAGCCCAATGCCTATCATTTTCTGATAAGGTTCTATTAAGAGTTACGGTTTTATTCTAAAGGATAGTGTGTTGTATGAGATTGCTGTGTGTGCGCCTAAGATACTATGAGTTCAATTTAATTTACCACAGGTGGGAGGCACCTGAGCTAAATTTTGAGTATTGCTGCATAGGGTCTGAATACTTATGCAAATGTGACATTTCAGATTTTTCCTTTTTCATGAATTCAGACATTTTTAAAACTCTGTTTTCACTTTGTCATTATGGGGTACGGAGTGCAGATTAATGAGAAAAAGTAATTTGAACAACTTTAGTATCAGGTTGCAACATAACAAAATTGAAAAAGTGAAGGGGGTCTGAATACTTACGAACACACGGTTTGTCACAAACATAACTCCATTACTATGTGACGAACAAACATAGGGCAGTAAGAAGTAATAAGTATGCTACTAAATTCAGGATGTGCAGCAGCACACACATAAGAAATTTAGCAGAATATGCTGATGTAGGATGTTCAGTGCTATATAAACAGGTGAAGGGTACAAACATTAACACCTAGGAAGTGGCTAGAAATACAGGGATAAGTAAACATGCAGACCTGCTCCTCTGCACGTGAAAGCTTCAGCTGCAAATCCGCCACCTGCTGTTCCTTGTCCATCAGTTTCTCAGCAGACAGCTGTCTCTGCTCTTTGAGCCTTCCATGAGCTTCCCCAAGCTGGCGCTCTGTCTCTAATAACTTGCTGTGGAGCTAAAAACATTGGATCAAGTGATCTGCTTGTACTTTCCATTGATTAATCACAAACAACACTGGATTGGCATTTTGTAATGGTTTACATGACTCAAATGCAATACAGATGGCTGCTGAACCCACATACAACAAGACTACAAATTTGATAGCTACTGTAGGTCAGAGCTCCTTTGAAATCCATATCTTTCATTAGAATCTTGTTTTTTTTTTAGTTACCAATATTTCCATAATTAAAAAGGGACAAGCTGGTAATCTCCTTCTACACACAATGACCAACATTACTGACACATTTCACCCTTTCCATACGGGAAAGGAAACTGTTGATTGTTTTCAGAGATATACTGTATATAAAGTCGATAATGAGCACTTTATTTTACTGACAAGTGCTCAGTACAGTTTGGAAGTTAGCTCAAGTCCTACCTGCATAGTGCAATTGCTTCTTGAACCTATTGCTCTTCAGAACCTTTGTAAGAATTTTGACATACCTGTGAATTCCATGTCTTGGGAGTACAGTACAGGAGACAGGCAAAGTATTCAAAGACCCAAACATTTGCGGATGCACCCTTGCACCTATGCTGCTCTGTGAGTTCTGAGTTTTGTAAAAAGAAATGCAGAGTTACCAAGGAATGGAAGGAACGTGCCCTTTGTCCTTAACTGTATTCCAAGATATGAAATTTACAGTTAAGTCAATATTCCTCTTATCTTAAATCTTAAAATTACATCACACAGGAAAAGCATTCATAGACCCTGGGACGTCCCCAAGCAATGAATGAGAAAGGTGAGCAACAACAGGGAAAACAGAAACTGAGCCAACAGGACCTACAACAACAAGGGTCAAAAGACCCAACTTCGGAGAGCCGCTGCATAAACCTTGTGGACAAAAGATACATCCTCCAGAAGACTGGACATGAACCTAATAGAATTTTGAAAAGGTATGGACAGAGGACAGGGTGGCAGCCTTACAGAGCTGGGCTACAGAGGCCTCCAGCCAAAATAACATTCCCACTAATCTAGTGGACTTGGTGTAAACGCACAAAGGAGATATGTTCTTGAGGGTGTAAGCTTTATCGATCACATTTCTTATCCATCTCGCAATGGTGGACTTAGAAGCAAGGTGTCCTTTGTGATGTTTTAAGGAGAGGAATAGGGAATCTCTCTGTCTGATAGAAGCTGTAGCTTTGAGGTAGACTATCTCTGGTCTTTGACATAAGAGTGACTGCTTACAGGAGAGAGCTGCCAACTCAGATACAAGTGACAAACATGATCGCAATCAAAAGAGATACTTTGCAGGAAAGGTCATCTAAGGGAAATGGGGTTTCTCCAGGCCAGAGAGAACCAAGTTGAAATCCCAAGGAAGCATACGGTGGGAGCTTAATGCGGGATACACCCTGAAGAAAAAAGTCTTTACAAGGGACAGTGAAGCCAGAAGTCTTTGAAATATCATTGACCTGTCCTTTTAGAGTGCTTAAAACCAATTCCTAGTCAAGACTTGATTGAAGCCCAGGATGCAAGGCACTGAGTAAAACTCTGAAATTGCAAAGAAGGATCTCCAGGTACAATAGTAGATCTTCCTGGAAGTGGCTTTTCTTGCATTTAGCAAGGTAGATATAACAGACTCAGCGACCCTTCTATCTCTTAAAACCTGGGCTTCGACAGACATGACATTAATGGCAGAGACTGTGAAGCAAGATGCAATAGAGTGCCTTGAGATAGCAGATCTTGAATGCTTGGAAGAGGCCAGGGATCAGCTTTCGAAAGTCTAAGTATGTCTGTGTACCAAATTCTTCTGGGCCAGTTCATTGCAATGAGGATCACTGTTTTCCTCTTTTGCTCTATCTTTTTTGAGCAGACGAGGCAGAACTCACCACTGAAGGGAAGGCAAAAATTAAGTCTGAATGGAGACCAGAGAAATATCAAGGCTTCTGAGGCTAGGGCTAGAGAATTGGTTCTGGTTACAGGAGGCTAGGATAGCAACATCTGGAGTTCACCATTTCTGAGGACTCAGAGTGGTGTAAGGCTATAGTAGAGGTGCCCAGGGTGTGTGAACTCAAAAGCTTGCCAGTGTCCAATCACCTCAAGGTGCAAGCCTATAACCTAAGGTCTATGAATACTTTGCCTTTGTCTGTACTGTACGTTTAAGATAATAGTATTTTTGTACTCACTGTAAAATCTGAGTACTGCGCTCTGTAAATCTTGGAGTACTGAGGGACATAGTAAATCTATAATCTTCGGATTTAAGACTTCATGTCACCTACTGGACAACTGAACACTTGCAAACAAAAAAAATAACTGTAGGCTGAACCAGTGTATAACCTCTCGTAACATTAGCATGCCTCAATTTTGTAGCAAAGTAGTACCAAAATTATGATCACAAATACACAGGAGTGGGACCTCTATCCCTTAATGGACTTAAAGAAAAGGATTTTTTTCCCAGTGAGTAAAGGAAATCCTATTTTCTTTGTCATCCATTGAGGGGCACAGGAAGTCTTGAATGTTTGCATAACACAAAAAGGAAGTCCTTCCTAAGAGTGGTAACGACAAACAACTGGTAACAGGATCAACATAAACAAAAAAGAGCTGAGAACTTCCTAAAGTTCAAAGAGCTGCCAAACTGACTCTACATTCAAAAGGTAGCAGATGAGGCCAGGGTGGAAAACAACTGAATAGAAGACCAGGTGGCAACCCTGAAAATCTAAGAAACAGATTCTTACCACGGCACTACCTGCTTGCTGTTGGCATATTCTCTGTGCCTGCATGGGTTTTCTTTTTTGGGTACTCCAGTTTGCTCCCACATTCCAAAGACATGCTGGTAGGCCCATTGGCTCCTGTCAAAATTTGCCCTAGTATGTGTATGTATGAATGTGAGTTAGGGACCTTAGATTGTAAGCTCCTTGAGAGCAGGGACTGATGTGAATGTACTGTATATATGTAAACTGCTGAGTAAATTGACAGCGCTATTTAAGTACCTGTAATAAACAAATACAAAATAAACAGAGGCATGGTGCCAAAAAACCCAAGAAGCGCTCAATGCCCTAGCTGAGTGAGCCTTACCTGATCCTTAATACTATATATACCAGGGTATATATACCAGGGTATTTACCCTATTGTCTATAATTATTGTGTAATAAAGCATAATTTTTGGGAATTACTCTGAGTATCGCATTCTGTCCATAATGTAACCACTTTTTTGTGAATCTCTTTTTCACAACCGCTCTCTTTTAATACTATAAGCCTGAATGATGGTCTGTATGATCCACCTAGAGATGATGGAATGACCACCAGTTAGACTTTTCAGTCTTTCTGAAAGACGTGGGGGCTGAAAGACTCACACAGCCCAAATCACATCCAAACGATAAAGGGAAATCTCCTTATGATAAATGGAGCCGGATAGAATGACATTGTTTAAGTGAAAAGCAAAGAAAAGAAGCCCTAGTTTGCAAAGGCTGCCAGCTCAGAAAATCGCACAGCCAAAGTAATGGCAACAAGAAATACAACTTAACCAGGAAGTAACAAGTCAATGGTTCTGAAAAAAGGATAGACAGGGCGGAGATACTGCCCTGCCCTGGAAGCAAAGATCCATGGAGAATCCCCTGGGGTTTAAGCCCTTAGATTTACAGTAAGCATAGTATACCTTCCACAATCAATGACAGACCTTACGAGAAGTAGGCTTTCCAGTCTTGATAACAGTAGGAAACACAGACTCAAAGATGCCTGTCCCTTAGTAGGAGAGCTTCAACAGCCATGCCTTTAAAGCCAGAGACAAAGAAGTAAGAACAATCAGTTTGGAAAATCAGTCCCTTGGGACAGCAGATCCAGACAGTGGAAGAGCCCATAGTGTGTCTGGGAGATGTACTACCAGGTTGGCGTGCTACATCTGCCTGGGCCAATACACAGCAATGAAGATCCATACTGGTTCTGTGGAGCACTTAAGTAAGAAGCTTCAGAAAAGGAAAGGTTAAGATCAGGGTGTACTAATCCCATGGAGCCAGTACAGCATTCAATCCCTGGGCCGAGATACAAACCAGTCCAGTTTGCTCTTGAACCTGGAAGCCAGGAAGTCCACATTTGGCATCCTTTACCTGTGATACAGATCCTGGAACATCTCTGAATGCAGAGATGTCTTTTCTGGGCCCAGGCGCTGTCAGCTGAAAAAAATCTGCCTGCCGAGTGCCCCCAACAGGAATGTAAATGGCTGAGAAGGCGAGAAGTTCCACCCAAGACAGGATTTCTTCTGCCAATCTAGCCATAGTGAGACTTCTGGTTTCTAGCTGATGGTTGAAGTATGCCACTACTGTGGTGAAGACCAACTGGATCAGAAGCAAATGGCCTTCCAACAGGTTGGTCTCTTGCTGAATGGATAGCCAGAATGCCAGAAGCCCTAGGATGTTAATTGAGAGATGAGATTCCACTGACAATCAAGTCTCTTGCACGGATAGGTTTCCCAGGACTTCCTGCCTAGCCTGACAGGCTGTTTGTAATCAAGTTTCTCCAGAACATGAGAAGGAAAAACAAAACAAAAAAAAAACAAAAAAAAACAAAAAAACCTTCCTGACTCAAAATAGTTGGATCCCAAAAATGGTGTACTGAACAAAAATGGATGCTTCTTGGCATGGACAGATTGAGAAGACTTAGCAGTCTTCTCCATAGGCTTCTTCCAATGGGAAAGATGAGTTCTTTAACCACCAGTAGTATCCTTAATGACAGCGTTCAGAGCCATGCCACAGGGACATGCCCTTTGAACTCCATGTGGATCAAACAGTTCTTGCAAGAAATTTCTGCAGTACAACATTTTAGGAAAAACAGTCCTAGGCATACAGTATGTACTGACAAAAGGATAATGAGGGAAACAAGCCCAAAAGGTATCTGCCAGGCTATCTTAACTAAAGTTTAAAGCAATAGACATTTGTTCAGTGAGATTAATGATCCGAGGATCAGTTGCAGCAGTTTTAACAACCCCCCACTTTCCCTTCTCCACATCTAGAATCAGACATTTTGCAGCCAACGTGCACGAGAAAGAAAAAACACTCCCAGCACATAGTTAACCCTTTGATTGCCACTCACATTAACCTCTTCCTGCCCAGTGCCATTAGTACAGTGTCACTGTATTGGTGTCACTGGGGATGTCAGTGGCATTAAGTTAGTTACCCCTCTGTGTCAGAATGTCTACCGCAGTCCCGCTAAAAATCGCTGATCACCACCATTACTAGTAGGAAAAAAAAAAATAATCCCAATATCTATACCGCCATTTGTAAACGCTATAACTTACACATAAACAAATTAATTTACACGTACTGGGATTTTTTTTTAAGCAGACATGTAGCAGAAAACATTTTGGCCTAAATTTATGATGAAATTTGATTTTTAAAATTTTTTTTTACTGGACATGTTTAATAGCAGAAAGTCCAAAAAAATTTTTTCTCTCAAAATTGTCGGTCTTTTCTTTTTTGCTTATAGCGCAAAAAATAAAAAAAGTCACAGGTGATCACATACCACCGAAAGAATGCTCAATTTGTGGGAAAAAAAAGGACATAAATTTAATTTGGGTGCAGCGTTTCATGACCGCGCAATTGTTAAAGTAACGCAGTACTGTAACGCAAAAAATGGCCTGGTCAGGAAGGGGAGTAAATCCACTGGAAGGCAAGTGGTTAACCCTTTGAGGACCAAGGGACGTATCTGTCCCATGTTTTTAATTGCCTGTATCATCTGATTAAGAACTTAAAATACTTTTTCTTTTTTAGTTTGAGTCAAAATATTAGTTCTTATCAACAAATGGATCTAGCTTTTTGCCAATTATTTCATTAAATGGCTTAGTTACAGCAACTGAAGTGTACGAACTTTAAAAACACAAAATTGATTCTTTTGGCGTTCCGTAATCTTATGGTCCTCAAAGGGTTAATGGATACTTTTTTTTTTTTTTTTTTTTTTTACACAGAATGTAAGCAAGAAAATCCAGTGGACTTGCTAGGGGAAGACTATGAGCACAAAATCACCATCAGTATATAGATGATGGAATCTGGTTATGTGAAATTAAAGAAGTCTACAGATAAACAACCAAATTCACAATGCAGTTAAAGGACAAGAACACCCAAAATTGATATACAAGCAACAGCATTTTGGGAAAAGAGGGGCACAGTGATCTCCTCAATGAGGTATCCAATGGGCCATTCAACAGAATTCAGTTCAGTCAACAATATCAGCATTGGGTGAACTATTCTAACCCAGGGATGGTACATCAGGCTGACAGAAATCAGCAATAACAGTTTTACTGAGTATCTAAAAAGTAATGAACTAATGATTGGCTCTTACAGGAATACATAAGGATGTGAAGATGTGTCACCTGGTTAATCTCACTTTGCAGCTGTAGGCTGTGCTGCTCCTTCTCTTCTCGCTGCTGTTGAAGCTGTTTGAAGTCAGCCTTGAGGTGCTGGTGTTTGGACTCCACCTCAGACAACTCCTCTTTAAGTTTCTGGTTGGTTTCACCCTTCTCAGCCAGTTCCGTTCTCAGAGTCTGTAAGGAGGCATCGCTGGCTGACAGTCGCACATGCAGTTGCTGACATTCCACATCCCTCTGGTTGAGGCTGACTTGCAGGTTCTTCTTGGCTGTAACCTCTTCATGTTGTTTCTCTTCCAACTCTGTATACTGCAGTTCTTTCTTTAAGAGTTTTTCCATTAAACCCTACAAAATGCAGATATTACAATGTATATCTTGCTATATTTGGACAGTGACAAATATGGTAAATTAGGCATCTCTTCATGCCAAAGTGAAGAAAAGCTATGCAAATTGTAGCAGTTAAAGTGGTCAAAAGTGTGTTAAACTAAAACCAACTTTGTTGATAATATTTATAAATAAGCCACTCAATTTATTGTATTATAGCTATACCTCTTCAGAAGGATAGGTGCAACTCTGTAAAAGAACTATTTAAAAAATGCAGTGTTCTTTACCCAGTCTCTGCATCAAAATAACTATACAAAAGCATACCCCTGATGTTGGTAAAAGGTTTCTAGTAGAGGGAATGCTCAGTGCAGGCTCATTCATTCTTTTTAGAAAATAATGCCTGTCCACCAAAGGGAAGACAGGAACTGCAATTATTTTTGATTGCCATTCCTTGCACATGTAGGAAGCTGTGAGAAATTGAGCACCTAATAAAGAAAGGTTATATTATGAAATTATATTCGTATTAAAAGAATATAGGAGTTCCTATGCTTGGCTGTCACTTTGATCCTATGGTTTTTAGGGCTCGTTCACATGTGTTGATTATGAAGAACAAAGTAATGCTCATTACGTCCCTTGAGCATTTATGAAGTGTTCATGACATGTTTACATTGTATTGATGAAGCACTGAAAAACCTTCAAGAATGCTTGATAAATGTCCATGAAAGTGTTGCTTTTCTAGTGGGAAGTGCTTAAAGGGGAAGTAATGTAGAGGAAATTTTCTACTTTGAGGCGTGGTAAGGTTGCAGTGTAATAGCAGACATTTTTGTGTTTAGGATACAGGCAAAAGGTGTTATACTTACCACCTTATTCCTCACTCCAGCAGTGTCCTCCAGCTGTGTGACTGGTCCAGCGCTTTAATGCAGCAGTGAGAGCTTTGTGATTGGAGGAGAGCCAGTCAGGAGGCTTTGACAGATCAAATGACTGCGCTTTGCACATTACACCTTATTTTTTTCCTTTTAAACATAGTGTCTTTTTATTTATGTTATCCCCTACTGGCTTTGGAGCAGAAAGGAAAGCATATTTTTAAAGCACGATTGTGGGAATTTTTTTTTTTTATGCCCAGCCTTAGGATACCAGCATAATTAGTAATACTTACCACCTTATTCCTCGCTCCAGCAGGGTCCCTCCAGCTGTGCAACTGGTCCTGCACTGCCACCTCTCTAAGGTGTTCTCAACCACAGAAAATACAAGGTTAAAGGATAAGGTCACCTGTCTAAAAAAAAAAACTAAAAATGCATTTTTTTTGCAGGTAAAAAAATGTGCATTACTATTTTTTTTTTGTAGGAGCCTGGAAAGCATTGCACCCATGATCAGCAGATTGTTGATGCAATCCTGTAGACTGTCATTGTCATTGCATGGGCAGGCAATGGCTGTCGGTACTTGTAGTTTATTTATTCACAGATCCCTGTGAATGAATGATGCGCCCATGTGGGTGGAGCCCTATACGGCGGTGTGCTTTTCAAATTGTGGCAGCAGGTGTGGGGAGAAGATCCCCAGCTCGCTGTCACAATGAGGGGGGATCGGCACGAGGCTGCAGGAGTAGGAACATGTTACATGTTTCCCCTTATAAGTGGGTGGAACATATAACATGTTCCCAAAGGTGTACTTATCCTTTAATAGGGTAAGTAATACAGATTATATTCCTGCACCCCCTAGAAGAAACACGCATTTAAGTCTTGCAGTGCAGTGAGTCCTACTGTAAGGGTAGATATTGTGGTAATCCTAGAGTTGGGCATTAAAAAAGTATGGCAGCTTTTTAAATGGACCCGTTAATGTTCCAAAGTGACAATAAATGAGAATTGTGTTAAGTTGGCAGAGCAATGACTGAACCACTGGGAACAACGGTTGTTTAAAATATGGACCTCTGGCAGTCAAACCACCAATTTCAGGAGTGTTGATCTCCCGCGTTCCCGCCACTGAGCTGCAGTCCTCTTGCCAACCACTATGTCACTACAGGACACAGTGAAGTGTCAGTTTTAGAGACATCAGCAAAGGCTCTCTCTTTAATGTAGTGGGGTTTGGAAGGGAAAGTAGTAAGTATTTACTATCTTCTTTATAGGAGCAGCACTTACTGGCAAATTTATTTAAGCAGCAAAGTCACTTTAACGTAAGCTCATCAAAGTGTACAGTATATATACCAAAAGGGTATATTTGTTTATTTTGCAAGGTGCATCTATGCTTTAAAAACTCTCATCAGAATGTCACCTACCTCATTTTTCTGTGATAATTCAGAAATAGAGCTTTTAAGCTGCTGTAGTTCCTGGACATAAACAGCAACCTCTTGTGGTCCCTTTGCAAGCTCTGCTTTCAGCTGGTTAATAGTGGCCTAAAAAAAAAAAAAAAAAAAAACACACGAGAGAAAGGAACAATGCGTGAGTACATTGAGAGGTTCAGACAAGAGGTTACAACATATGCACATATGGGAGAATACAGCAATTACAAGGAGCAGATGAAAATGAAGATAATTGCTCATACATATGAAGTAATCCAAAGATGCTTGTAACCTGAACAGTACAAGCTACCCTAATCAACAAATATATATTGTGTGTGATTTAACCAAGCACAGTTAAATACACTTCATGCTGATCATGCAACCAGCTGCTGCAGTTTAAAGGTTCTTTCCACTTGTAACAAGAAAGTAAAAAATCCTTAACTTGCAGGTCAATGAAGGTTGGCAGGGGCCTGATTACGCAGAGGCTTTGCCAGTACTCTGTTAGCAAAATATAAAAATGCAGCTCTAATCAGAGGATGAGGGCCTTTTACTGTGTAAAACTGCTGCAGCTGAGAAATCAAAACCTCTTGTTGAAAGTGGAAACACCTTTTAAAATGAAAGGCTGACCTTGCTGTCTAATCAGTCCTAAAAATAAAACAATAGAAGTAAAGTGAATTTTATTTAAAGCAATCCAAACCTACAGTTTTCATTATGATGTTTTAGACTCATACAGAAAAACTGTATTAAAAAAAAAAAACTGAATTAAAAAAAGTGGATAAAATGCATTCAGAATTTGAATCATATGCCAAGAAAGGTGCATACAAGAATGGTCTCCCAGAGCCACTCAAACGTGCACCTTACGACAGCCATGTTCACTGTACTCCTCCAAAACGATCTAACATTGTAAAACATCTACAAAACATGAACAAATACTGATTGTTTGAGTCTGCCCTTTAATCTGTTTTCATTCAGAAAATATTGATTGCCTATCCTGACCTATGTTAAGGTTATCAAACAATACACTTTAATGATGGATCTCCAACAAAATTTAAAGACAAAAGTCTGTTGCCAAACAAAAGATATTGACTGATACTATACATGGCTGTAATGTGATATCTTGATTTTCTGATTTTGGTACTTTTAAAAGAATTGAGTGTAGTATTCCAGCAGGGTAACGTATTCAAATATTACTGGCGTACCAGCGACAGACCTCATTTATCAAAATGTCTTAGGCAGCAACTAAGTGATCATTGGGTACATAATGTGGGAATTTAATAAAACTGGCGCAGACAAAATATGGAACAGATGTGCCAAGTAACCAATCAGCTTCGATCTTCAGCGTGAAAATAAAAAATAGAAACTTAATGGTTGTCATGCACAGCTGTTTCAGATTTTGGCTACTCCAAGCATAGTAAATTTTTCTTAATGTCTTCCTCAGACACTTTGAAAGAAGCCCAAAAATACCTTAAATAGTTCTTCCAGTTCAAAATTCTACCCTTTAAAACTTCCTCAGTGTTCACCACAATCATGAGGTATGGCAAAATAATAGGATTTTTGTACTCACTGCAAATCTGTCAGTGGGACATGAAAGTCTAAAGGGTCAGTTCACACTATGATGTTGCGGTAACGTGCATTTCTTTATTGCATAGCAATGCACGTTAAATACTTTGGTGCAATGTGGTGCCATCCAAGAAAAAAAGAAAAGACAGAAAACCAGGAACTGCCTGCAACTCAAAGTCATTTAAAGGAGCTTATGCCTGAAGCTTGCATCAGATAAGGCTGCAACATCCACCTGGTAAAACTTTGAAAATGTGTAAACAGAAAACGAGTTGGCAGCCCTGAAAATCTGAGAAATTGTAGCCAGATGCAGAAAACCCAAGAAACACTCACACATCTAATAAAGTGCATTGTAACATGAAATGGTGGTACCATGAGCTTAAACAACAATCCTTCAAAGCACCTAGAGATCTTGGAATGAGAAGATAGAGCGCCTTTATTTGGTCCATCTGAGTTCACAAAAGGGGGATCAGTTTTCCAGAATGAAGCAGTGGCTGGGAGATTGGCTTCAAACTTTCCTTAGGCAAGAAGGAAGTCCTGGCTTCACAAATACTAGAATACTACCCTGTGCAAGATCTTGAGAGTAGAAGGTGAGCCAAACTCGGGTGGCCTCTACATGGAGGCTCAGATAGCAGAGAAACAAAAGGGTTCTTTCTTAATAAAGAGGGGGAAGACCTAGCAGTATGTTCCATAGGTTCCTTGCTTTAAGCAAGATGGGTGCTCTTGCCACCAGTACCATCCTAGAAGATGTTGTCAAGAGCTAGTCTAAGGAGACACTGTCCCTTAAAGGCCATGCAGATCAAAATGCTTTTACCACAAGGGTTCTGCAGTCCAGGACTTTAGAAAAAATACCCTACATATTTGAACAGATATGAGACGCATGCAAGTAGTTAGAAGGGAAGCATTTTGTAAGCGAGGGATCAACCTCAGTAGCGATTAGAATCATTTAGCCAGAATTTATAATTGGCAGGGCCTGCCAATGTTAACAGAAAAAAGGATTCTCTCGACTTATCGGATGGGTCCTTAAGAACAAGCATGTCCAGTATAAGAACATTCAGCAGTGTGTTAAGGCAGGACATTGCCAGATCCATATAGTAGAACAGACCAGTTCTGTACAAAATCCATATGAAAAGGGATACAAAACTCATAGCCATTTAGTAGGGAGCCAAAAACAAGGACTTTGCAGCTTTAGGAAATTGGAATGGCTCAAGGCTAAAAACACCACTGCAACAGACTGATCCGCTGCATCAATAAAAGCCAAAATGGTCTCTCCTAATTTGAGATTAATAGCAGTAGACTCCTCAACTCCTCAAAGGCAAGCTCATTGGACAAGGATTGGAGAGACTAAGGCAGGGTTCACATTTGTGCGCTACAGTTTTTCTACGTCGCATTTCTATGTGTCTTTTACACTCATTTTTAGAGGAGTTGCCATTAAACTTTATTAAATCGGGCATTTTCATAACAGTGCATCAAAGTACAGCATACTTCATCTTTGAAGGGCTTTCTCTAATTGAGTTTAATGACAGTGCACCTAAAAACACCTGTAAAACAAACCTAAAAGTGCAACACAGAAAAACTACAGCGCACATATGTGAACCCGGCCTAAGAATCAGGGTCTCTACAGCTGATGGCTCAGAAGGCACTAAGGTCATGAGGAAAAATCAGCTACATAATTTGCAAGAAAGGGTGCATAAAATCTTACATGACCACAGTAAAAACCTCAGCCGAGATGGCCCAGCCACAACCTACAGAGCCAAAGAGGAGTCAGAGGATGGAACAGACTCTAAAATCAGTACCAGAACCATTAGTACAGTGTTAACTTGGGGAACCTGGTACAACAGTACTGTCTTTCCCTGATGTCAGGGTTCAATCCCACAGTGTTAAGTACTTCTGTAATAAAACCAGCAGGAACTGGGTATAAAGGCAGCCAGTAACCTAAGCATTTGTGGTAGCTTCCAGCCAGCCAACTCAGTAAATAAGCCTTTAGAGACAGGGCAAGTGCTCCCTCCACAGCTAACTTTTACAGGAACAGTAACGCATAAGCCTGTGCCCGAAGGTCAATGTCAAGCCATCCTAGCACATCCAGCACAGCCGAGTTCAATGCAGTGAAAAGCCTCAATTGAAGAATAAAAACGGAGAAGTAGCAATAGAAAAAAAAAATAATTACACAACACAGCAGAGCTGTAGAAAAGATGTCCATCTTCCTAAGACAATAGCACTACTAAGACATACGGACAGTAGGAGGAGTTATCCTGGGACTGGCATACAATTTTTGGTTGCCAGTATCCAGTCCTTCTCTAGGTGGCAGTAAAACCCAAAGTTTTAAGACTTCCTGTGTCCCCAAATAGGTGAGCAAGGAATCGCATTTGTAGGATGATGAAAATTGTTCAAAAGTTTATGAATCTCATTCTGACAATGTTATGGCCATTTGATAAAATGTGGTAATTGAACACATATGTGAAGAATTGATTCAAGCAATCCCTTTCAGCCTATTGGGCCATAGGCAATATAGCAAGTAGAGAGACAACATAACTGTGCCCTGCTTACTTCAGGTCTGCTCTTTAATTGAATTCTAAGCATAGCTACATTGATAATGCCCACCCTCAGCTCTTTCCTTCATACAAGTCCATTTACAAGCTTCCCACAACCACTCATCCTAGATCAGGCACCTTACTCAAGCATGCTTTCAGCTCAACTCAATGTACAAATAGGTATCTGGGAACTATACTTGCTGAACCTTAAGACAATTTCATGTCCTACAAAAGAAATATAGATTAACTAAAACACTCTAATAGCCTGGAGGTGTCACTGAAATTTCTGAATATAATGTTATTAATATAAATCGTATACATTTTGAATGCAAACGTCTATTCAAATAGGGATATCTTTTGGACTGGAAAGTAAAGTTTTATTCATATTATAGACAGTGGTATAAATGTTACCTTGAATGGACTTATCTCCATTAGAAAGCAGACAGAGAGAAAGAATGACATATATGATGGATGAATGATGAAAGACAAATGACTAGCAGGCATCAATTAGGCAAGTGTACTCAAAATCATGAATGATGAATAAAACTTCTACTGACCATTTCTGTTTTGATGGATGGCAAAAAAAGAAACAAAAAACGGAGACCTTGCAACACATAACTAAAGCCCAACTGTACATTCATCAAAAACCTATAGTGAAACTTCACTTTCTCAATCAACATTGACTATTTCTAATCCTTATGCTGCTAGCATTAATACATAGATAGGCAAGTATATATCATAGGTACTTGTTTTAAACTTTATTTTTACATTTCTTCAGTTACTTCCTGGTTTCCATGCCTAGGCAAATTATGTCATACATCCCAGAAGCCTTCAAGAGGGGAGGAGGAGTTTTCTTAGCTAAGCACACCCTCCTGCCTGCATGCCAGAGCTAAGGGCAGAGAGATTCCAAGAACTAAATGCTACATGAATTATCTGCCCTTACTCAAGATGGTCACGGCCAGAAATTCTAAGGGGTGTTTTTAATGTGGTTTCATAGTAAAATAAAAAAATGGAGACATGGATAGATGGGGGACTTTGCTTTGAATATTAAAAATTAATTAAAACAGTGTTTTTGGTTTGAGGTGCTCAGATGCAGTGAAGTTCCACTTTAAATGTTCAACTCAGTGTGCTATAAATTATAAACCTGTCTAGCTGGAGCACAAAGTCTGTTGCACAGGCAGCAGGCTTTAGAAATAGAGAGCAGTTGTGCTGGGCATAAGAGCAGCAGCCAACAAGCCCCCTGTTAAGTTACAGCTAGAGCTAAGTAATGAGTAGCAAGCATGAGCTTTATGTGAAGCATCTAATTTACAGTTTTTAAATTAGCACTAAATGATTTTATTCATGAAAACAAAGCCTTAACTTATAGAAGTGTAACAAATTTACTTTTTCTGCATCCCAACATTCTATTAATTTGCAAGGTTTGCATATTTGCATGGTAATTTATCGTGACTATATTCTGTGACCAACAGTCTGGTGAATTCTTAAGTAATTTGTCAAGCATAAAGGCAAAGATCACTGACAGATACATTTCTGGGAGGATAAAAGGAAGAAGAATGTCAATGGTGTAGGTGGAAACAGTAAAGGGTGCACCTGCCACTAAATGAATGGTCTATTTTTCTGTTCTGCTTACTATTTACTTCCCCCTGGCATCCCTATTATAGTTTCATGATCCAGGGTGTGTTTTTCTTTCCCTGTACTAAAGGAAGAAACAAAGTTGACAAGACCATGAGTAAGCTTATGTGGACAATCATTTTCCCATATGCAATCAGAGTATGTTGACTAGCATGTTTAATTTTTGCACATGTTCACTAGCAAAAATGAATAATTTCTGAAGGTCACTCTCTACTACTCTGCAAAAGGACATTGTAGTGGCCTGGACATTCAAATACATCTTCCCATAGTTTCTAGTTTTTATATATCTCAAGGTGAAGAATATATATTAAAAAAAAAAAAAACGAATTGGGTAAATTGGTAGCCGAGATCCCTGATCATAAGGCCTCGGGTTTAGACGGCCTTCGTTCTGAAATTTATAAAAGCTTCGAGGACATCTTATTACCGGAACTACTGGAGGTATTAAAGTCAGCTTCTGACCTACGCTGTCTACCAGTCTATGAACGAGGTGTAAATCATTGTGCTTCTGAAACCTGGAAAAGATTGTTTGCACTCTGAATCCTACCACCCCATTTCCAAACGGAACTCGGACATTAAGATTCTTGCAAAAGTGCTGGCCAAACGCTTGAGTAAGGTTATGCAACACTTGGTCCACCCCGACCAATCGGGATTTATACCCACCAGATCAACGGCTGTTAACATCCATAGATTATTTTGAAACCAATGATTACCCTCTGATAATATGGGACATAGGGCCATCTTATCACTGGATGCAGCCAAAGAGTTAGATAGTGATGAGTGGCCCTATCTGTGGGAGGTATTAAGGCTTTTTGGCTTGGGAGACCACTTTAATAGATGGATGCAGCTATGATATTCTGCCCTGAGAGCCACCATGCTGATTAATGGATCACATTCCGATTCCTTTCCCCTGTACAGGGGACCTCGCCAGGGATGCCCCCTTTCCCCCTTTCTATTCGCCCTGGCGATAGAGCCACTGGTGGCTGCCATCTGGCATTCGAACATCATAGTCTGTTTCAAAAGAGGGAATTTAGAAGATAAAATTGTCTCTCTATGCTAATGATGCCTTACTCTTTTTGGGAGATACTGACAGGTCCCTTTCTTCTCTTATGTCTAATATTTCTACATTTGGATCCTTTTCAGGATTCGCAATTATCTGGGAAAAGTCAGTACTTCTCCCCCTAGATGGCCAGCAGGTGGAGCTCCCCCCAGGTGCCTAACAGATAACAATTGTCCCGGCATTTAAATTGTAGGAGTCTGGGTTCGCCCAAGGGTACAAGATTATCTGCAACATAATCTGCAAAACTAAGAGCAAGGTGTGGTGTAAACTCCCATTGTCTGTTGTTAGTCGCACAAACCCTATTAAAATTATCTGGGTTCCGCAGCTGTTGTATATTTTACACAATTCATCGGTATGGGTGACACAAAAGTGGCTTAAACAAATTGACTCTCTATCAAAATTTGATTTGGAAGGGGAAACAACCTAGAATTCACTTGCCCATCTTACAGCTACCTATGGATGGTTGAGGACTGGCAGTCCCATCTGCCAAATTGTATTTCATGCAACCAAGCTGCAGCATTTCTCTGGGTGGGGAACTAGTAATGAGACGGATCCCATTCAAGGTACTCTGCTACCTAGATTGAATCAATATCACCCGATTGCAATATAGGAAGCAGGTGAATTTTGGAGCTGCTCACAATACTCTACACTAATACTTATGGCTAAGGTGTGGGATGAGATGAAACGACTTATGAGATACGATGCAATCTCCAGATACCACCTGATTTGGAAGGGGGGAAGACTAGATGAGCTAGGCAAACTGCAGGGTTTTGCAGGATGGCCCTCTAGAGGGATCCTCTTTCTATACCAGCTGTACAATAATAACTAGCTGAAGTCCTTTAAAAATTTACAAGAGGAATTTAACATCCCCCTCTTGCAGATTTTTTCAGTATCTCCAGATACATTACGCCCTTGCTGTTCAAGCCAAGTCGACAGTCCTTACACTGATCCCGACCCCACTTATTGATTAATTGGAAATTACTACTAATATGAAGGGTCTTATGTCTTTATATAAATCTCTTTGTAACTCTCAATGTAAGTTGCAGTTACTGGGAAGATGTGGATGGTCAACTGATATTTCCACTTTAGACAACGAATTTTGGCACTCAATTTTGGAACAGGTTCCCTTGGTATTCATCTCTCCTAAACAGAGATTGTCACAACTATTTCTCAATCATAGGGCTTACAGAACACCCCACAAGTTGCTTAGGTGGCACCGCAGAGAGACCTCGAATTGCCCTTGATGTGGGGGAGTACCTGCTGACCATCTGTATATGTTTTGGAAATACCCCAAACTAGTGTGTTACTGGAGTACTGTCCTTAACACTATTAATCAACATTTCAAGTGGCTTTGAATAATTATCCTATGACATGTATACTGGGGTTCCTCGATGAAGAACTATATACGCCCCAGGTCAGAATCACTATTACTAGATTTTTGTTCTTGGCACGCAAATGTATATTACTAAAATGGCTTGAACCCACACCCTCTACATTTGAAGAATTGCAGACGTATGTTAATTCTAACTTGATGAAAGAGAAATATATCCTGAAGCAGCGAGGTACTCCCTTCAAATTTCATAAGATCTGGGATTCATGGCTTCAAACTCCTGGCTTACTCCCCTTAGCCCTTATGTCACTGCGCATTCTACAATGCTAGTTGCTTCATGATTATGGTCCCTGTTACTAGAGTAACAGAATTATATGGCGATGCCATTTGGTAGGAGGGCAAGAATGAGGCGAGTAGTTTTTTTCACTTTTAGTCTTTGTACTGTGTTGGTCTCTAACCTATATTTCTGTGGGTTGTATGAATGTTCTATGTAACTATACCTCACTTTAGATATGAGAAATCGAAGTAAGAAAGGTATAAACTGCTGTATTCTGTTTCATTGCTATCTATCAGCCTCAATGCCTTGGAGTGCTCTATCGGTATAATTTCTTGCTCGGAATTTAATAATGTATGTGTAAGAATATAATTGTCTTTTGTGGAGAGTCAATTGTCAGATTGTATGATTATTTTTTGGAAAAGTTGGTTTGGTTTTGTGGATTGCAAAAAGTGTAATATTGGAAAAAAAAGAGAACATATAAAAAAATGTAGGTGACAAATGAGAAGTGACAGCAGAAAACACAAAGCACTTAAAACATTGTACTTCCAAGAGTTGACTGCACACAATCTGACTAAATTGCGTCTGATCCTCTTCAGAATTAGTCCCAAATTAACAAACAAAATTATAGTTATAATGAACTGGTGTGTTTTGTTAAAAAAAAAAAAATGGAAATAACTTCTTTTTCAAGCAAATTTAAAAAATGCATGTAAGACATGTATTAACACACAAAAAGTGTTAAGGGGTCCATTATACTTGGTACAATGACTGTGTAAAATACAGATGTTTCCTGTCCACAATTATGTGGTCTTTAAAATTTTCCACATTTATAAATGTGGACCCCTTAACACTTTTCCTCTACAAATCTGCATTTCTTATCTACACCTCCTCCCTCCACGCCGCCAAGCAGGCCTACTTTGTTAACCTAATAAACACCCTCTCCTCCTGCCCCCGCCGACTCTTCTCCACCTTCAACTCCCTGCTCTCCCCCCCCCCTCCTCCACTCAGTACCTCTCTCACCGCCCACGAAATTGCCACCCATTTCCACAACAAGATTGACGCTATCCGTAAGGACATCGTCAACTTGCAATCTACCTCCCCACCTAGCCTCCTCGCCCCCGTCACCCCTTCATCTCCCCCCTCCTCTGCCCTCACAACCGCACTGCCCCCCTCCTCTCCCAATGCCCCGCCCACCATAACCCCCCCCGCACTGCACTCCCTCAGCCCTGTCACTACTGAGGAAGTCGCCAAAGTCCTCTCAAAAGCCCGCCTCACTACCTGCCCCCTGGACCCTATCCCCTCTCAACTCCTCCGGTCACCCCCCTCTTCCCTCATCCGCTCCCTCACCCACATCTTCAATCTCTCCCTCTCTACTGGCGTATTCCCCTCCCCCCTAAAGCACGCGCATATCACCCCCATCCTCAAAAAGCCCTCCCTGGATCCCGCGGACCCCAACAACCTCAGACCCATCTCCCTGCTGCCACTCACCTCCAAGCTCCTTGAACGCTTAGTCTACAATCGCCTAAGCTCCCACCTTACTGACAATAACCTCCTTGACCCTCTACAGTCCGGCTTCCGTCCCCTACACTCCACTGAAACCGCCCTCCTCAAAATCACTAACGACCTACTCAACGCCAAAGCCAAGGGCGACTACTCTGTCCTCCTCCTCCTGGACCTCTCCGCGGCCTTCGACACAGTTGACCACCCCCTCCTTCTTAATAAACTACTCTCCCTTGGCATCGGAGATGCTGCTCTCTCTTGGTTCTCATCCTACCTATCCCGACGCTCCTTCAGTGTCACCTACAATGGTGCCACCTCCCCCTCCCTCCCCCTCTCTGTTGGGGTCCCCCAAGGCTCTGTCCTTGGACCCCTTCTCTTCTCCATCTACACCTCCTCCCTGGGCAAACTCATACAATCTCACGGCTTCAACTATCACCTCTATGCTGACGACACCCAAATCTACCTCTCCACCCCTCACCTCACCCCCACTATCTCCGCCCGCATCACTCACCTCCTAAATGACATCTCAGACTGGATGTCGCTACATTTCCTCAAGATTAACCTCTCCAAAACCGAGCTTCTCGTCTTTCCCCCTGCCCACACCCCCCCCCCATCCTATCCATCATCACCAACAACTCCACTATCACTTCCGCCCCGCAAGCCAAAGTCCTTGGCGTCATTCTTGACGCGAACCTCTCCCTCCAACCGCATGTCAAATCACTCACAAACACATGCAGGCTCCATCTTCGCAACATTGCCAAGATCCGCTCCTTCCTCACCCCAGACACCACCAAACTTCTAGTACACTCCCTCATCATCTCACGCCTTGACTACTGCAACTCCCTCCTCACTGGCCTACCCAAGTGCAGGCTCTCCCCGCTCCAGACCATCCTGAACTCAGCTGCCAGACTCATCCACCTTACCACCCGCTCCACCTCTGCCACCCCCCTCTGCCTCTCCCTCCACTGGCTCCCGATTGCCCAACGCATCAAATTTAAACTCCTAACCCTGACCTACAAAGCCGTTCACAACACTGCCCCTGACTACCTCACCAATCTGATCACCAGGTACCACCCTACCCGTACCCTTCGCTCCTCACAGGACCTCCTTCTATCCTGCTCCCTGGTCTCCTCCTCCCATGCACGACTGCAGGACTTCTCCAGGTCCTCCCCCATCCTCTGGAACTCACTGCCCCAATCCATCAGACTGTCGCCTTCTCTATTCACATTCAGGCGCTCCCTCAAAACCCATCTCTTCAGGGAAGCCTACCCCACCCTCACCTAACGGCCATCCTCCCTCATTCCTCCTACCACTTCATCCCCCCCAGCCACTTCCTACTGTACCTTTACCCCCTCCCTCCTAGATTGTAAGCTCGTAAGAGTAGGGCCCTCTTACCCCTCGTACGCTGTCTGTCTTTGTTGTACTGTGCCATGTATTGTCCCCCCCCCTATTGTACAGCGCTGAGCAAACCCTTTGGCGCTATATAAACTCGTAGTAATAATAATAATAATAATAATAATAATAAAGCACTGTGGTGTGCTTTACATATGTGTATTGAACGCCACTAACTTTGGGATGTCAAGGCAGCGGATTGCAATAAAAATAAATGCGAAAAAAAGTTGAGAGATGGGCCCAGTCACCTGACCTATAAAAGCTTTTCTCCAATTTTTGGCAGCTGTTTTAGGCAGAGGTAACTCAATAGGATACCATAGGCTTCATTTTATGAATTGGCAGCAAAACATAGGCCACACTATGGAGTAACCATGTGGATTGTAAAGGAGAGCAATGAGACCAAGAGCACATGGGAGCTGCCACGTTCCTTTCTGTGGTATACACTATAAAACCTCCAAACACTGCAATGCACAGCTAAAGACTTTATATTATGCCTAATCACCTCAATACTAACATGGTCAGTGCACAATATGAAGGGCATTTACTAGCTGCAAAAAAGTATGGTGACCATATTCATTAAAGTGTTACTAAACCCACAACAGTAAAATCAGTCTGTATATGCAGCATGCTTGTAGTACTCACTGTGGAACCTGAGGGGTTAATCCTCTTCATTGTGTAAAAATGCTGTTAGATACTAACTTGTCTGATCCTCCCCTTCTTCCAGTGCCGCCTCCCCCCCCCCCTTATCTCCTGAGAAGACATATTGTGGAGACACTCTGCACATGCTCAGTTTGGTGTGTATTGCTAGAGAGGTTTTTTTTTTTTTACTGGGAGAGTGCATGTGATTGGCACAGGGGCAACCAGCACTGTCTAGACAAAAGGTCAGTGGTTCTGCATCCTCCTAGAGCAGAAAGAAAACTCCTCCGACAAGCTTTAACCAGTGTTCTGTTGGACACGGATAGAAGTCACTCTAACTGCTGATGAGAAAAGATATTTAGCAATTTATATTTACTAAAATAATTGCATTTCCATGTTCTCTGTACTGTGGGAGACCAGATAGAATGAATGCAGGGGCCTGGGTTTAGTAACACTTTAATAAGGCTAAGCACTAATGGGAACAAACCTAAATCAGTATTCAACCCAAAAGCAAACATTTCTTATATTGCAGCTTACCAGTTTTTAGATGGCTTTTTTGTGATCGCTGCATTAGTTTTCTATTTTTAGGCTTTTTTTCTTCTATTTTCATGGTGATCTGACCAGTAAGTTATTTTTTTAAAAATAACAAGCTTTCTTCCAGATGTATCAGTTTACAGGGGTAAATTACCACTAAAAGGGTTGTCCACAATGACCAGCTTTTATTTCTTCAGGTAAAACCTTTACCCCAAAAAAAGGAGAAAAACTGTGCAGTAACCGACTAGGAATTGTGGGTTGGTGTTTGGCTTTAATCTGTTAGTGTATTTAAATCTCATAGTACATGTAATACTACCCTCACCCAACACTGACAATGCTGCTATCTGTTGTGCCCCCCTGTGCTCATCCAGAGTAGGGGCACTTTAATACAGGAGTTGTATTACTGGCCAGATCCCTAGGTGAAAACAGAGAGGAAAAGCATCAAAAAGAAAGAAAACAAATGCAGCAACTACATCTAATGATTAGTAAGCTACAATAGACTAAATTTTTGGTTTGGGGTTTAATACAGCTTTAATTCATATAAAGTATGACTTAAAAAAGCATGCCAAGTTTAGACTATACATGTGAAACTATGCTTTATACATAATGAAATAAAAAAGTATTTAATTTCTAGGTTTTTCATTTACCCCTTACACCTTTACTTACCTCAGCATTGGAGTTTTGTATCTGCAGCTGCTTACATTCATCTTTCAGCTTCTCTGACTCTTTCTCACGTTCCAGAGTGGTTTTGTCCATCAGTGTCTGTACCTGGATAAGCTCTTTTTTCAGCACGGCAACATCTTCAATTCCTGGCCTTTGGAGCTGTAAGGCAAGAAGACTATAACTATACATAAGGCTAGAAGATTTCTCAGGAAACCAAGTTCTACCTATCTTTCAAGGTTATGTATTATCACTTTCAGAAACATTGCTCCATTACACAACTATGAATAACCAGCCTGTGTCCTGTATTGTACAACTAAGCTATTTATATTACTGTATTCTTGACTCCGCAGGCTAAAGGCATACAGGAAATTCACCGTCTGATTTTGAATGTATACATGCATTTAAAGTGTAAATAAATCCCTGCAATGAATACCTCTTAGTTATTCATTTATGGTCTGTTAAGCACTTGCCAACCGAGCTATAGACGAATGACGGCTACAGCACGGTTGTCCAGTTCTGGGAGGGCATCATAGGACGTCCTCCCAGAACGCACCCTCCCGCGGGCGCGCATCCAGCAATCTCCATGATTGCTGTGTCCTACGGACACAGCTGATCATGTGATGTGGTAAAAAGGCCAATCACAGCGGCCTTTTACCACGTGATCAGCTGTGTCCAATGACACAGCAGATCACCAGTAAATGCAGTTGCCGGTTATCAGCTGCACTTTCCTCATGCTGTCACAGTGTGAGGAAAGTACTGCCGATAACCGGCAATTGTCAGAGGACGGATCGTCATCAATCATCAGTGCCCTGATGATCAGTGCCCATCAGTGCCACCCAGCAGTGCCGCCAGTCAGTGCCCATCACTGATGCATATCAGTGCAGCATCACCACCAGTGACGCCTCATCAGTGCCAACTCATCAGTGCCGCCTCATCAGTGGCGCCTCATCAGTAGCGCCTCATCAACACACATCAGTGAAGGAGAAAAATATCCTGTTTACCAAATTTTTTTAATAGAAACAAAGAAAAACATTTTTTTTTTTTCAAATTTTTTGCTTCTTATAAAGCCCTTTATAAAAGAATAGCCCCTTTCAGCACGAGGAGGAATTCTGCGAGGGCAACATAACCTGAGTAAGCCCCAGAGACACACAGAAAGTCATAACAGCAATGAAGAAGAGCAACTTCTTACCAAATGGTGTGCGCAAGAGTGCCAAGCCAAAGTGTTATGAAGAGCATATACAAAGCCTAACCAAGGACATGTCAAGACCAATTCTTTCAAGGATGCATGATCAGAAGACTGTTTAGCTATTATAGCAGGTGACCCAGTGAACCGTTACCTCTATAAGGAAAAGGACAACATATCAAAGCCCAGATTCTAGTTGAGTGTTGTAGGCTGAGGGGTCTGTGTAGAAAAGGGGTCCAAATAATGGAGCCAGACTCCACACATAGTGAGTAAAGTGCTAGTGACCTGCAGAGGAGAAACCAGGTGCTGGCTTTCATGAAGGAGTTTTCCTGCAGAACTGAGGGATATTTTTTAGGAGCAGCAAACGAAATGCACCAGTTTTGCTGCGGGGAAGGGATTACTGCAATGATATGAAGATTAGACCGAGAAATTTGGAGCAGAACAAGGTCGGGGGAGAAGGCTGCAGTGTCAGCTGCAGGAAAAGTGAAAGTATCAGTGTTTGGGCCTATAGTCAAATAATTGGCACAGGAGCCAATTCTTTGTTTTCTTTTTTTTTTTTTTTTTAAAAAGGTCTCCAAGGCACCCTGGTACATGAAGGCTCAGTTTCTGATTAAGGGTCTAATGATATAAAAAACAAGATGTGGCGAGGTCAGCAATACAAAAATTAAATTGAAATATGGAGGGTTAGGGGGAGTAAAACTTCATCACACTGCAGTTGTAATGAAGTTAGAAGATCCCATCTCCCACCATTCACCACATGGTGAAGTCACCTTATCGGTTAACCTATGATGTTGGCTTTAAGTTTACTCCAGCCTACTACCTTTGATAGAACCTACTGTACAGGTTTATTAGAAGATCCTTTGATGTTGCTGCAAATAATATGTATGCTAACACAACTTGTATGACTTCATCTTTTGTACCACAGTACTTTTATAAAACCCCTAAAAAATAAAGAATTTCTCTCATATAAGAGATTTAGTGGTATGTCTATAGAAGACCAAGCAGAAGTCAATTCTCTACAGCAGAATTCATGACAAGCCTACAGAAGGCTGGTTACTGCACCAAACAGTTCTTGGAAGCATTATGAGGCCTGCATTATTGAATAGATAGGGGTTACTGTGCAGTATTTTGAAAATGGTTGAAAACCTCAAGAGGGAAGGAAAGAACTACCCCTTTTAAAATGTTAACTGCAAGAAGATGTAAGTAAAAACAGTTTGCTTTGTGAAGCACAAAATAAGAATATGTAACATAGAAAAAAAAAGCAGAGAGAGGACAGCAAGAGAGCTCATTAAGCCTTTGATGGTGAAAATAAACGAATTCATTCTTTAAAAAAAAAAAAAAAAAAAAAAAAAAACACACAGAGAGGACAGCAATAGAGCTTTTTTGTGTACTTCTCAGAGTGAATTGAGATGTCAGGATGTCTTTGCATCATGTGAAGCAAATACTAATATATGTCCCTCTCTCACCCCTCCCCATCCCCCCTCAAGGAAACAGCACACGGCTTGCTGACAGAGCTGCAAAGGGGCCACTCTGAGCACACAGAAAGGTAAGTAGAACATCTTTTTTTACTTTAAACAAAAAATCACCTTTAGAACCATGTTCTTGCAAGAATTGTAATCTTGCAGTCTGATTAGGATGATCTATAAAATCAGAAAAATTCACCACTGATTTCTACAGTCCAGCTTGCGATTTTCTGGGCAAACGATAAGGCGGCAACAGCCGGATGCTGGACTGGTCCTGCCAAGGCAAAGGAGGAATTCAAAAGAGTCTCCAGAAGCCCATCAACTGAATCCTTATTATAGAATGGAATACTATCAATGGAAACAGACGAATGATTATTTAAGAGGAGATTGACTGTTCCCACTGTGGACCCACTGTGGATCCAGCCATTCTCACACTAAACTCCCCTTACATACAGTCAGGTCCATAAATATTGGGACATCGACACAATTCTAACATTTTTGGCTCTATACACCACCACAATGGATTTGAAATGAAACGAACAAGATGTGCTTTAACTGCAGACTGTTAGCTTTAATTTGAGGGTATTTACATCCAAATCAGGTGAATTTGGATATTTGCCTCCCACTTCTTAAGGGACCAAAAGTAATGGGACAGAATAATAATCATAAATCAAACTTTCACTTTTTAATACTTGGTTGCAAATCCTTTGCAGTCAATTACAGCCTGAAGTCTGGAACGCATAGTCATCACCAGACGCTGTGTTTCATCCCTGGTGATGCTCTACCAGGCCTCTACTGCAACTGTCTTCAGTTCCTGCTTGTTCTTGGGGCATTTTCCCTTCAGTTTTGTCTTCAGCAAGTGAAATGCATGCTCAATCGGACTCAGGTCAGGTGATTGACTTGGCCATTGCATAACATTCCACTTCTTTCCTTTAAAAACTCTTTGGTTGCTTTTGCAGTATGCTTTGGGTCATTGTCCATCTGCACTGTGAAGCGGCGTCCAATGAGTTGTGAAGCATTTGGCTGAATATGAGCAGATAATATTGCCCGAAACACTTCAGAATTCATCCTGCTGCTTTTGTCAGCAGTCACATCACCAATAAATACAAGAGAACCAGTTCCATTGGCAGCCATACATGCCCACACCATGACACTACCACCACCATGCTTCACTGATGAGGTGGTATGCTTAGGATCATGAGCAGTTCCTTTCCTTCTCCATACTCTTCTCTTCCCATCACTCTGGTACAAGTTGATCTTGGTCTCATCTGTCCATAGGATGTTGTTCCAGAACTGTGAAGGCTTTTTTAGATGTCGTTTGGCAAACTCTAATCTGGCCTTCCTGTTTTTGAGGCTCACCAATGGTTTACATCTTGTGGTGAACCCTCTGTATTCACTCTGGTGAAGTCTTCTCTTGATTGTTGACTTTGACACACATACACCTACCTCCTAGAGAGTGTTCTTGATCTGGCCAACTGTTGTGAAGGGTGTTTTCTTCACCAGGGAAAGAATTCTTCGGTCATCCACCACAGTTGTTTTCCGTGGTCTTCCGGGTCTTTTGGTGTTGCTGAGCTCACCGATGCGTTCCTTCTTTTTAAGAATGTTCCAAACAGTTGTTTTGGCCACGCCTAATGTTTTTGCTATTTCTCTGATGGGTTTGTTTTGTTTTTTCAGCCTAATGATGGCTTGCTTCACTGATAGTGACAGCTCTTTGGATCTCATCTTGAGAGTTGACAGCAACAGATTCCAAATGCAAATAGCACACTTGAAATGAACTCTGGACCTTTTATCTGCTCATTGTAATTGGGATGAGGGAATAACACACACCTAGCCATGGAACAGCTGAGAAGCCAATTGTCCCATTACATTTGGTCCCTTAACAAGTGGGAGGCACATATGCAAACTGTTGTAATTCCTACACCGTTCACCTGATTTGGATCTAAATACTCTCAAATTAAAGCTGACAGTCTGCAGTTAAAGCACATCTTGTTCGTTTCATTTCAAATCCATTGTGGTGGTGTATAGAGCCAAAAATGTTAGCATTGTGTCAATGTCCCAATATTTATGGACCTGACTGTAGGGTACAAGGCATTAAAATTATTAAGAAGAGGGAACGCCCTCTCTGAGATGGGTGAATCATTATATAAGACCCAGTCAGCTTGATCCAGAATAGTGAAACGCTTTCTACAAATAGCCTTCTTTTTCTTGCTCAGAAGAATACTGCAAGTGAGGAATGAGTAGTACTGGAAAATCCCCCGCCACCTCCGTTAAAAAGTTAGCACCCTCTTACCTTCAGCAAATGGAAGTGCGCTAGGCAATCCAGGTTCCAGAAATGACTACAGTCTCTGGGGTAGATCAGATATAGTACCAGAAAATTCTGCTTTAGTCAAACAGAATGTACTCTATATTGCATGCCTATGAGGCAGCCTGGATCGGTGTAAGACCTTGCTCCAGAATAAGAAAGCTGCTATCAGAGGTACTTGGAGTTCATCAAGGCTTGCAACGGAATTCTCTTTTTGTCCCATGTGCTCCTGCTCCTAAACTCCCTGTAATCTGTCATTGCTAAGAGATGGGGTGCTCAAAAAATGGATGTAGACTGAGGGGGTTCAACATGTCTATGAAGGAACTGCAAAAACCCAGGCGCTAACAGAGTTTCCATGGCTGTGTCTCCAGACCAACAAGTGAGACAGCAAACGATCAGCTTGTGTCCTTGACAGAAATGGCAGCTAGAAGTGCAGAAGCACTACGTCACTAGCTGGACAGGAACCTTTGGTAGTGAGGTGGAATAAAAGACTGACAAATTTTAAATAGGTCAATGTTATAATAAGGATACATATTAGGCCAAGTAAATGAGACAATAATAACCAGGGTAAATACACACAAGTGCAGATTAGCCCATAACCTGTACCCTCCAAACCACTTGTGTGCTTGACACTGCCATGTGTCTCCTATGATAAAAGGAAATACTGTAGTATCTACTGCCTATCCAGGAAACAACCCAACAAAATTTGTGTAGTCAGGAACCAGTATATAAAATGGTATAGTGAAACCCTGGCTTACTAGATCATGGTGGGCATACCCCCAGAGGGATTTTCAGGGTCTGAGCACCATAGGAATGCACCACAGCCATAGACCTGTACAGCATCAAGGTTCCAGCACCCACAGCAAACATTACAGGCCAATTAAGCAGTCAGTCCAACAAGAAAAGCAGTCCCATCATCTGGGGGGAGGGGGGCACTTCCCCGTAAAGATTTTCCAATGTCCAATCACCTGAGGATTACAGCATAAACAGTGAGGAACAGAAGTATTTGAACACCCTGCGATTTTGCAAGTTCTCCCACTTAGAAATCATGGAGGGGTCTGAAATTCACATTGTAGGTGCATTCCCACTCTGAGACACAGAATTTAAAAAAAATTCAGGAAATCACATTGTATGATTTTTAAAGAATTTATTTATTTATTTGTCTTGCACTGCTGAACATAAGTATTTGAACAGCTGAGAAAATCAGTGTTAATATTTGGTACAGAAGCCTTTGTTTGCAATTACAGAGGTCAAACGTTTCCTGTAGTTTTTGACCAGGTTTGCACACACTGCAACAGGGATTTTGGACCACTCCTCCACACAGATCTCCTCTAGATCTGTCAGGTTTCGGGGCTGTCGAAGAGCAACATGGAGTTTCAGGTCCCTCCAAAGATGTTCTATTGGATTTAGGTCTGGAGACTGGCTAGGCCACTCCAGAACCTTGATATGCTTTTTACGGAAACCACTTCTTGGTCATCCTGGCTGTGTGCTTCGCGTCCTTGTCATGTTGGAAGACCCAGCCACGACCCATCTTCAATGCTCTGACTGAGGGAAGGAAGTTGTTGCTCAAAATCTCACAATAAATGGCCCCATTCATCCTCTCCTTAATACAGTGCAGTCGTCCTGTCCCCTTCGCAGAACAGCACCCCCAAAGCATGATGTTACCACCCCCATGCTTCACAGTAGGGATGGTGTTCTTGGGATGCAACTCATCCTTCCTTTCCTCCAAACACGACGAGTGAAGTTTAGACCAAAAAGTTCTACTTTGGTCTCATCTGATCACATGACTTTCTCCCATGCCTCCTCTGGACCATCCAGATGGTCATTGGCAAACTTCAGACGGGCCTGGACATGTGATGACTTGAGCAAGGGAACCTTCCGTGCAATGCATGATTTGAAACCATGACGGCGTAGTGTTCTACCGACAGTGACCTTTGAAACTGTGGTCCCAGCTCTCTTCATGTCATTGACCAGCTCCTCCCTTGTAGTTCTGGGCTGATTCCTCACCTTTCTTATCAGTGATACCCCACGAGGTGAGATCTTGAGTGGAGCCCCAGTCCGAGGGAGACTGACAGTTGTCTTTAGCCTCTTCCATTTTCTAACAATTGCTCCAACAGTTGATCTATGTTCACCAAGCTGCTTGGCATTTGCCCCGTAGCCCTTTCCAGCCTTATGGAGGTCCACAATTTTGTCTCTGGTGTCTTTTGACAGCTCTTTGGTCTTGCCAATGGTAGTAGTTGCCATCTGACTGACTGTGGGGTGGACAGGTGTCCTTAAAGAGCTCAGAGAGGTGCTACTAAGTCAGATTAATGAGTGGAGTAGAGGTGGACTTTTTAAAAGGCACAGTAACAGGTCTTTGAGAGCCAGAATTCTTGCTGTTTCTTAGCTGTTCAAATCCTTATGTTCAGCAGTGCAAGACAAATAAAATCTTTAAAATTCATACAATGTGATTTCCTGAATATTTTTTTTTTTTTAATTCTCTCAGAGTGGGAATGCACCTACAATGTGAATTTCAGACCCCTCCGTGATTTCTAAGTGGGAGAACTTGCAAAATCGCAGGGTGTTCAAATACTTTTGTTCCTCACTGTATGTGATGGTTCTAAGAATCAACTCGTGTCCTGTACTGTAAAATTAAGAAAATATTTAACCCACAGCACCATACAGAAAATAGATATTATGCTAACCTCTTCTACCTCCCTTCTTTTCCAGCACTGCAGCCTCCATTAGTCTCTTCAGCATTTGACACTTCCAGAAGTGCTGAATGTCTGAATGGGCGGCACAGTGCCTTAGTGGTTATCACGTCTGCCTTGCAGTAAATGGGTCATGGGTTTGATTCACGACCATGGCGCCTCCTGCATGGAGTTTGCATGTTCTCCCTGTGCTTGCGTGGGTTTCCTCCCACACTCCAAAGACATGTTGGTAAGTTAATTGGACCCTGTATAAATTGTCCCTAGTATGTGTATGTATGAATGTGAGTTAGGGACTTTAGATTGTACACCCCTTGAGGGTTAGGGACTGATGTGAATGTACAATATAAATATGTAAAGCGCCGCGTAAATGGACGGCGCTATGTAAGTACCCGAAATAAATAAATAAAATAAATAAATAAATGTCTGTGGCCCCTGCAGGGCACCTACTGTATGTCACTAGAGGACCCAGCTGTGACATAGGGATCCTAGGATGGAACCACAGTACACATGTGGGGACACAGGTATTCACATACTTTTGGAAGTGTTGCATGCCAGAGAAAGATGGAGGCTGCAGCACTCGAAGAGAAGAAAAATAGTAGACATGTGCCACCAGACATAGGAGTATAATGGCTCTTCTCTTGTGTGGTACTATGTGTTTGATTTTTTTTTAGCAACTGACAGTCTTTTTAAACGGTCTTGTTTAATCATTTAAAAAAAATTGTGCTGCGCAATTTTTATTTTTACATTTGAAATATATTTGTTTATTGTTTTATATATTATTTTTTTTTTTTTTATATTTGACATCAGTCTATCTTTTAAACTTCTTCAATCCTTCTCATAAAGGCACTCCCTCCTTGATACACATTAAACCTTAAAATGTTAGTTATGTAGACAATTTATGTGATATCCCATTTCTAACAAAAAAAAAAGCTCTAACAATATTTACCAGGTCAGTTTTCAAATTTTCAATCTCCTGGGATTTAGACTTCAACTCCCGTGTAAGACTTTTTACACTGTCTTCTGTTGCAGCATGCTTTCCTTTCTCTTCATCATATGTCGCTTTTAGCTCTGGATAAAAATAAAACATTTATCATAATTTATCATGAGACAGACTTTTGTATTCAGCTGTTCCCGGTCACTATCTAGGAAAAGAAAGCCAAGACAACCAAGCCCTGTACATAATATGCCTGGGTAGAATCACCTTATGGTTACTGTGGCAAGAGATTCAATTCTTTTGAACATGAGCTTCTCATGTTTGTGTAGTCCCTTTAGTTTAAAACATGACCTCAATAAGGGTAAGGATATAGGTAAAATGAATGGAACTCAGTGGAGGTAGTTCACATCACTTATAAAAAATATACAAGAGACAGTTTGGAAGTAATAACACATTTTGTTAGGCCCACAGCAATAAATGGTGCAACTGCATAAGTAAAACCACAAGAAAAGCATGATTCAACACATGATATATACAAATCTGCAATAAATTTTGGGCAAATTCTTACAGACACAAATTTTTCATTTTATTTGGAAATGTCTGATGATGCATCAATTCTAATCAGGGGTTTACTTCTAACACTTTCAATTCAAAATCAAAAAGTGTGTTTTCTGAAAGTAGATGCTAGCTTTAGTGAGACCAATCATGCAAAAAAAATATGTTTGCTTGCAGATGCATGTGCCAGCTACTTACACTTGCCAGACATGGTTTTTGGTTGTTGAAATGAAAAAACTTTGAAAGGTCCTCTCTACTCTCATAAAACATCTTGTTTACTTACAATTAACTTTTTAAAAAATTTGTAACCACATGGTATAAAGCATTTAGAAGTACACCTGAAGACAGCATACAGCTGCAAGCAGATATTAAGCTGGGTATACACATGCAGCTTTTTTTCAATCAACCAGTGAATTGAATAAAAAAAAAAAAAAAAAAAAAAACACAACAAAAAAAAAAAAAACACCTGACAGGTCGATGGGTGATGCAGAAATCTCCCACAGGGGCGCTATTGTATTCTGACAGGATGACCCCCACCCCCTCTTCCTGCCAGAATACACTGATCAGCGCTGATCGAATTCTGGTTTTCCAACAGGGCTGGTCAACAGAAGCTGGGCTTCTGCTGAACAGACAGAAGTACAAATGTACCAAAAGTTGTCTGGTTCCTTCTGAACTGACTGACTTTCAGTGCGTGTGTACCGGACTTTAGAAGAGAACATCTGCTTTGTTAGTGGGTCACTGATACTTAATAAACTGAACTGCCATTTTTATGCTACTATCACCTTACCGTCCTACCCTTTACCTCCATTATAAAACCAAAGTACTTCATTGCACTTACCAACTGTTTCAGTAGCCAGTTGTGCAGCTTTTTGCTCAAACAGGTCTTTCATTTGTTTAATATTAAAAATCTCAGTCTGGGCTTCTTCCAGCTTTTGCTCTAAGGCTTGCAATTCTGTGACAAAACAACATTGTATTATATATAATTATTTTTACTTCAAATCACTTCACTGTACTGATAGATTATTTAACCAATATACAGTATAAAATAACAGTTTAAAGCCTAAGTTTTTTTTTTAATCTGCAAAACAGATGGTATTCATGTTCTATGCGAAGTGTCCCTTTACTTGTGAATGGTTGAAATCTTCCATCTTTTGCCCCCCTCCACCACCATTCCTGAAATTGTAATCTTCCAGTGTTGCAGGGGTTAATACAGCCATTTAACCTGTCATAGGCACTCATCAAGAACACAGACTATGCCCACCCTTTCCGCCCCCATCCTCTATTCATAGAAGCTGTACTAAAGCCACTTGCCGACCACCTAACTGGGAATTTATGTCATTACTTTACATTTTAATATCGGGGTTATTGCTGCAGCTAGATGCTATAAATCCAATATTAATATTTCCAGGAGCTGCCACTCTTTCTCCTAAAAGTGATCAGAGTAGCTGATTAGCCACTGGATCACTTTTAGAAGTGGTGGGAAGGATCACTCCCCCTGCTTTCTGGTGGTTCTTGGGCTTACTTGGGAATCATGGGAACCGATCCTGCAGTGGCGGCGGCTGGCTATAGAGATTAGCAGAGGAATCTCTATGGCCAGAGCATCTCTATGGCCTAGGAGGTGAAGAGTAATGTCATTTCTGGTTTACAGCCAATGTAAACCAGGCCTTTTTTTTTCTATCAAAAAAATACTGATTTTTACTTGTAAACAAAAAAAAAAAAAGTCAGAATAGGCCTAGTCTTTAAATGGATAACTTCCAGAAATGAAAAGAGCTCTATGAATGGAGGATGAGTGGTTGAATGAAAGTTCCCCCTCCTACATTATATACTATAAATTTCACTTTTGCATGGAGTTGGGATTTAATATTGCCTAACATAGATGTGACCATCACAAAAACTGTGCTGAAAGTTCCCTGCTAATCTTAACTTCTGACTAAGATAAGAATTAAAGTCCCTAAAGCTCCTGCCATCTTCCCTTTACAACGACAGTACTACCAAGCTGTGTCTTGGTTTGCACTATCACGCAGAGCATGTATCACAGTGTAGATCAGGACACAGCTTAGCAGGGGAGAACCTATGTCCATAGGATCTCAAATTTTGAAGTCACAGTGATTAACATTTTCCTCCCATCTTAACCTTCTTTCCTTTCCCACCTCACTGCAATCAGTCAAGGGTGGTAGCACCTATCATAGCATTTCATTTTACATTTAGTAAAATCTAGATAAAGAATGTACACAGTCCTTTAACCGCTTCCCAACCACCCTATAGCAGAACTTTGTGGAAACTGGACTATGGTAATCTCTCAGAACCTCAGTTTAAATCCTGTACTGGAGGAGGCCCTAGATAATCAGGGCCACCAGCACCTTGAAAAAGACAGAAGAAAGGGAGAGAAAGGGAGTCAACACTTATACATGCTGTGAAATTGCCCAACCTGGAAGAATATCCAGAATTTGGAACAACATTTTACTTCTCTGTTGACTCCTTTACAAGAACACGTTCTTTAATAATTAGGATTGCAATTACCTGTGGCTGCTACCATGGTTGCCCCATCTGATGCAGAGTACTATAAAATAAACGAAAAAAGACAAAAGACAATTATAGTACAAAAGGAGGCACTGAGCAGTATATAAAATGGATAACACCTGTGTATGAAGGTACATCCAGTGTGATTATTTGGAGCTAAAACAAAAATATAATGGAAAAAAGCAAAGGTAACATTAAAGTGGAAGTTCAGTCAAAACCTAACTAAGACTAAACAGACTCCCACCCCCATTCTAAGGCTATTCTATCTAACCCTGTAAAGAAAAGATCTCTATTTTGAAGCAGCTCTGATTGTCCCAGGACCAGCTGTCAGTGATGGCTTCTGTGTAGAGGAGAGGCAGCTAAAAAATTGATGCCCCATAGCAAATCTATGGCTGATTTCACCTCACAGGCATTTCCAGCAATTGTCGGCAATCTCTTCTGTACACAGAAGCCTCTACTGGAGACTGGACTGGAGCAGCTACAGAATAGGCAAATACGCAGGTCTTTTTTTTTTGCAGGGTTAGTTAAAATAAACTTAGAATTAGGATGACAGTAGGTTTAGCCTTAGTTAGGTTTTGCTTGAACTTCCATTTTAACTCCGATCAAAAGAAAGAAGTTGTAAAAGGTATACATAAAAGATTTAAAAATACAAAAGCCATATATATGGAAAACGGCAGTTAGCCATGGTGAGCCAACAAATAAATGGTTGAAGAAATACCTCTGGAACCCTGGTTAGCTGGATTCCACTTCTAATACTTACCCTATCTAACTTCAGTAGAGAACAAATTGAAAGATTTTAATTTATTGTGTCACTGCTTATTGCAAGGAGAGAGTTGGGGGAAATGTTCATCGGGAGAATGTTAAAAAGGTCCTTTATTCGGCTGTCTCTTTTTTTGCCAAATATTACTAAAACTATGCTTATTTAATTAGCAATTCATTTAAAACGCATGACCAATGGAGAAAACGATCAAACTGCATCATAAATATGCCCTTTCATGCCCATGCCAAGCTCCCAAAGACTGAATATGACAAAGCTTTCAAATGGAAACAAGCTTACCATGGCTTAATTTCTAAAATAATCTGCTTTTTGGAAATAATGCTGCTTTGAGGACTATATACGCTATATAACAAGGGTGTTTTGTAACAGCGAAAGCTACACTGTATACCAAAGCAGCATCTTAACCCAAAACTCTCAGGGCATGTCCTGCCAATATCCAGGTAGAAATACAGCTTTGGTCCGATCCTCTAACCATGTTTATCCTTTCTCACCCTAGTATTAGTGGCTTACGATCTGGCCTCTTGGGGGGGGGGGGGGGGGGAGGTAAACATGTACGCAGACCACAATATCCTTTAGCTAGAACACCTGGGGCCTCACTTGTTTCTGCACTGCACGTTATTGATCAACTGGGAGCGCACTCTGGATTACGTATCGATTGAGACAAATCCCAAATTCTTCCTCTTGACCAATTTCCACCAAGTGCAGATCAGGTCAAATTACCCCTTGCCCATGTAGACTCACTCAAATACTTAGGTGTCAAAGTCTCTAGCTCCCTGCAGGAATAAATCCCCTTAAATATTGAACCTTTATTTACTTTAATCAAACAAAAAAATCAAAACGTGCTACCCCTAGGTGTTATTGAGAGAATAATTTCATTAAAATGAGTTTGCTGCCTAAATGTCTATATACACTATATTGCCAAAAGTATTGGGACACCCCTCCAAATCATTGGATTCAGGTGTTCCAATCACCTTCATGACCACAGCTGTATAATATCAAGCACCTAGGCATGCAGACTGCTTCTACAAACATTTGTGAAAGAATGGGTCGCTCTCAGGAGCTCAGTGAATTCAAGCGATGTATCATGAGATTGCCACCTGTGCAATAAGTCCATCTGTGAAATTTCCTTGCTACTAAATATTCCACGGTCAACTGTCAGTGGTATTATAACAAAGTGGAAGCAAATGGGAAAAACAGCAAGTCAGCCACGAAGTGGAAGGCCATGTAAAATGACAGAGAAGGTTCAGCGCATGCTGCAGAGCACAGTGCGCAGAAGTCAGCAACTGTTTGCAGAGTCAATAGCTAAAGACCTCCAAACTTCGTGTGGCCTTACATCACCAAGTGCAATGCAAAGCGTCAGATAAAGTGGTGTAAAGCACATCGCTACTGAACTCTAGAGCAGTAGGGATGAGTTCTCTGGAGTGAAGATTCACGCTTCTCTGTCTGGCAATTTGATGGACGTGTCTGGGTTTGGCATTTGCTATGAGAATGGTACTTTCTGACTGCATTATGCCAAGTGTAAAGTTAGGTGGAGGAGGGTTTTTTTTTTCAGGGGTTGGGTTTGGCCCCTTAGTTCCAGTGAAGGGAACTCTTAAGACGTCAGCATACCAAGACATTTTGGACAATTTCATGCTCCCAACTTTGTGGGAGCAGTTTGGTGATGGCCTCTTCCTGTTCCAACATGGCTGCGCACCAGTGCACAAAGCAAGGTCCATGAAAGACATGAATAAGCGAGTTTGGGGTGGAGGAACTTGACTGGCCTGCACAGAGTCCTGAATCCCCTGTTTATCTGACTCCAGCCCGTGTTTCCTGCTATAAAGCTCTCCATAATTCTCTAGGTCTACTTTGTATATAGGCAGAGAGCACCTTTTTTCAACTCATATGGTCCTGCCCATGGTACAAATCTTTGGGGCTCAGATCATTTAATTTTTTCATGACCATATGGATTCCCCTTTGTCTCTAGATCCAAGGCCTTTCCTGCTCAGTCTCCTCCCAGAGCCCGACAGACAAGTTTTTGGCCATATTTTTAAAAGAAATACAGTTTATAGCTTGCAAAGTGATTGCATGGAACTGGATGCAGACAACCCCCCCCCCCCCTACATTTGAGACATGGGTGCGGGAGGTGAACACCAACTTCCATAGAAATATTTTATTTAGATACACAGAGGATGCCGCAACAAACTCAACAAGGTATGGGAAAGATGGCTGGCACAACCTACCACTTGCCTTTGGGGCAACCCTCAGTAGAGTTCTCAACTGATTTGTTTGCTTTTCACTAACACTATGGTATCTATAACCTGATTTCTCTTGTACGGAGGTACATGACTAATGTGATAGCATAGTGTTCTACTGTTAAATTGAAAATTTTTCTGTAACCAGAATGTGGCATACTTGGATACGGAAAGCGGACTGTATTTTCTGATGCTTTATTTTAATAGTTGTTTTTGGAACATGAGAAATGCAGCTTTGGCGAATAGTAACACCTTTAAAGTAAAGCTGACCATACACTATGAGAATTTCAGTTGATTCTTAATAAACTAGCTGAGGTTTGATATATGAGTGGCCCTGTCAGCACCCTCCTACCCAATATTCTTTGATTGAAAAGTTTACTTTGAATGGAAAATTTTCAGCGGAACAGAAACACCAAATGTAGCCATTTTTCGGGTACACAATAGGCACAGAAAGTGCCAGATTTACAAGAGGGTAAAAGGGGCAAATGCCCTGGCCCCCCTGACAGAAGGGTTCACCTCTATTCAAAAATTCTATAAAAGAATACAAAAAAAAAAAAAATATATATATAAAATACTCTCCTTTGTTAAAGGTTTATTGGAAAGTATTATTTTGCCAGCCATCATCTCTAAGACTACATTCACACCAAAGTGTCACATTTTCAAGCGTTTTTTTAAAGTAGAGTTGCACGTTTTTGAAGGTTTTGTCAGGCATTTTTTCACGCATTTTTCAACTAGGAGTTTGGAGTGCTGCTGAAGAATAGGCGGAAAGTTGCTGTTTGAGCTGAAAACAAATGACAAAACACTTGAAAAAAAACTGCTCATTTCGCGCTTTTCAAGCATTTCCATTGAAGTCTATGTGAACAAAACCACTAAAATCTGCCTGAAAAGTAACGCATATACTTTTCTGAGCGACAGGCATTTTTCTACAAGTGACAAAACTCTTAGATGTGAACAAGTGCTACTGAAAACAATACGTTTTTACTTGAGCGATCTTCAGCTTCGAGTTACAAAATGCTCAAGTGTGAATGGAGCCCTAAAGTTTTTACTTTGGACTGGTATATTGCATCGTTTTAAAAACAAATTTTGGAAAGTCAAGCGAAGCACTATGACTGCGTGCGTGTCACATATGATCTCAGATTGACGTGTTGCATTTTAAAAATGTGTGACTATCATTGAGAATTTAAACCAACTCTTTGTATGAGGAGCCCCCCAAACCTGAAGTGCACTGGGTCCCCCAAGGTCTAAATCTGGCCCTAGGCACAGGAGGTTCACTGAAACAAATTGAACAGATTCCCCCATCCATGCTATACAGCGCGACTGGAAAAATCTATATCAGATTTTTTCATTCAGTCCACAGGCTAAATGAAAAAATTTTAAACAGTGTATGGCCAGCTTAAATTTTTCACAATCCTAGGAAACTTACGCAGAGTATATGATAAGAAAATGTGCAAATAACAATCTACCAGATTAGATCAGTAGCTCCAAAGAAAATATTGGATTTTTTCTACACACTTACCTGTAAAATCCATTACTTGGAGTGCATCACGGGACACAGGGCAGGCTATAATAATGATTATGTGGGTTATGCACCACCTGTGGGTGAATGGACACTGGCAGATCAATCAAACAGGAAGTCCTCCCCAACATAACCCCAACTATACAGAAAGTACTTCAGTTTTGTAGCAAGAAATGCAATTCCAGAAAGAGGAGGGACCTCTGTGTCCCGTGATGTACTCCAAGAAATGGATTTTACAGGTTTGTATGTAGAAAAAATCCAATTTTATTTATCGTACATCATGGGACACAGAGCAGGCTATAATCAAGACTATGTGGGATGTCATAAAGCAATAAAAATCTGAGGGGTGGGTGACACCATAATAACCACCACCATCAATCAACAAAGGGACCTACTCAGCCACTCGCAATATGCTGCGACCAAGGGCAGAATCCTCCGTGGCTCTGACATCCACCTGGTAAAACCTGGTGAATGTATGAACCAAAGCCCATGCAGTGGCCTTGCAAACCTGAGCCACTGACGCCAAATGGCAGATAGCCCATGATGCTCCCACACTCCTGGCAGAATGTGCTCTCACCCGAAAGGGTGGGACCTTACCCTTCAAACCATAGGCTTGAATGATCAACTGGCGGATCCAATGAGAAATAGTTGACCTGGATGAAGTCTGCCCTCCTGGGCTGACCTGGATGGTGTCTGCCCACTCTGGGCCCTTCTGGCAGCACAAACCAAGATTCCTGACCTGTGCCAACAAACTCTAGAAAATCTTGACTTCCTGAACTACAACCAGAGAATGCAGCGATCTTTCCCCTGCCGACTGCGGACTATGGAAACAGAAAGGCAAGACACGGTCCTGATTCAAGTGAAAACTAGAAACCACTCCAGGCAAGAAAGATGGATGAGGGCGCAACATTGCCTTATCATGGTATAAGACCAAGAATGGGTCCTTATATGAAAGAGCCGCCAGCTCTGACACTCTTGTTGCCGATGTGATAGTAACCAAAAAGCCACCTTTCGTGTCAAAAGACTAATGGAGTCTCCTGAACTGGTTCAAAAGGTGGCCTCTGCAAAGACAGCGAAGACCAAGTTCAAGTGCCAAAGACACAAGGGTGGCCTGATAGGCGGGACTGTCCGCGTTACACCCTGACGAAGTACAAATCAAGGAGTGAGAAACAAGCGGTTTCTGCAAAAAAATGGATAGAGCTGAAATCTGACCCTTAGTGGTACTTAAGGCCAATTTAATTTCCTCTCCCGATTGTAGAAGGGATAAACATCTCCCAATCACATATTTCCACAGGTGCCACTTTCTAGCTTCACACCAGGCAAGTAAGATTTCCAAGTCCTGTAATGGAAGCTCACTGAAGCTGGCTTCCTGGCGCTCAACAGTACAGAGATAACAGGACCCAAGGCCCAAGACAATAGGTCTGGCCAGACTGGGAGTATCCAGGAAGCATCCACTGCCTGATTCACTAGGTCTGTGTACCATGCCCTCCTGTTGCCAGGGGGACACACGTCCTGGACACAAACTGTTCAACTTGCTGGAAGCCACTAGATCTACAACCAGAGTTCCCCAATGCTGGAAAATTGATGGGAATTTCTCAGGAAGTTGTGACCACTGTGCCATTATTTGCAGCTGATGACTGGGAAAAATAAAAAAACCTGCCAGCTTTCTATGCCTGGAATATGTACTGCCAACAGAGACAACACATGCTGCTCTGCCCCAGGCAGAAAGTGGTTCACCTTTTCCTAAGCCGCATGACTCCGCTGCCATAGCATTGTTGGACTGATCCCTGAACACAACCTGTGCCACTGGTTCGTCCAATAATCCAGAGCAAAGTGTACTGTCTGAAGTTTTAAGATATTGATGGGCAGTATTTTCTCCTGTGGAGACCAAGTCCCCTGAACTGTAGACACCTCCCAAATCAGCCCCCCAACAGGAGAGACTGGCATCGGTGGTTACTATCTTCCATATCACTGGAAGGAAAATTTCCCCTTCTCCAGATTCCGAACAATCAACCACCAACTCGAACTCTGCAATACCCCGAGGACAGAGCCCTCTGACAATCCACTGCTTGCACCATCATGTTCCAAACAAATAGAATGTTTCTCTACAAAAGACCTGAAGTGGAACTGTATGCAGGGAACTACTTGAACATAGATACCATTTCCCCAGCAACCTCATGCAGAGACGTAACAAAGGATACCTTTTGCTTCTTATATTTCACTTTAAACTTGGAACGGAGTACCCTATGAGCAAAAGATCATTGTGGTACCCATGTCCTCAGCAAGCCCAGCACTGGTGCTAGGAGCTTTGTGAACCTTCGGGGGCTGTGGCCAGCCCAAAGGGCAGTGTCACAAAAACAAAAAATGGTGGTTTTCTGCAGAAACCTTTGATGAGCCTGGAAAAACTGTCCCATGCAGATATGCATCATTGTTGACTATGGACAATAGAATTCATCCCTTGCAGAGAGGCCACCGATGATCTGAAACAGAAAGACGTTTGTGCATTAAGGTCCAAGATAGACCTCATTTGGTTTTAGGCCCGTGAACTGGTCGAGCATCTCCACCAGGAATAGCTGCAATGCCAGACTGTGGATTGCCACTGGTCTATCGGGAAATGCGAACACCGCTAGATTATCCCTGAGTCCACTGGACCTGAGGA
Source organism: Staurois parvus (assembly GCF_062004578.1). Lineage (NCBI taxonomy): Eukaryota > Metazoa > Chordata > Amphibia > Anura > Ranidae > Staurois > Staurois parvus. Next base: position 29,868,260 of record NW_028317821.1, read on the forward strand.
CTCCCGACTGCCTCCCCCTTCTGGGACGGTTTAAATTGTATAATTATGCAGCCCCGCATGGACGCAGATCCATAGCCATGTTGGTCTACAGCTATGCAATCACGCAGATATGCAGCTAAGAAGATACAAAGGTATGCAGTTATGCAGGTATATAAGTATGAATTTATGCAGTTTAAGCAGCATGCAATTTATGCAAGTTTACAGGTTCTCAGCTATGCAATTATGCAAGTATGCAGCTTATGCAGTTCAATGCAGATATGCAGCTTATGCATGCACTTTATGCAAGTATGCATGTAAATATGCAGTTCAATAATTATGCTGTTATGCATGCAATAATGTAATAATATGCTGCACTTGCCTCGCTCCACTTTCTACAAGCTTATTTTTTCATCAAAGAACGTGTCAAATTTAACTGCACTTGACCTCATACTAATTTTTCAGGACTAGCCAAGAACATATGCAACAAATGAATCCTGAATGCAGCCTAAATGTAAGTTCCTGCAGATCAAATGCAAGCTACTCTGGAGACAACTCCTTTAACCTCTTCACGCCGGTGCCTCCCGGCCCTTTAAGGGTTCCAGAAGCCGGGGCGGGGTTTAGGTCATGTGACCGCCGTGATGCACCATCACGGCAGTCACAAAATCGAGAAAGGTCCCGATCGAAAGAGGAGATCGGGACCTTTCCGTGAGTAACGGACATGTGTGCTGGGAGCACGCAGGGCACGAGCTCTCGGCACATACAGTGGGGATCGAAAGTTTGGGCACCCCAGCTAAAAATTTGTATTAATGTGCATAAAGAAGCCAAGGAAAGATGGAAAAATCTCCAAAAGGCATCAAATTACAGATTAGACATTCTTATAATATGTCAACAAAAGTTAGATTTTATTTCCATCATTTACACTTTCAAAATAACAGAAAACAAAAAAATGGCATCTGCAAAAGTTTGGGCACCCTGCAGAGTTAATATCTTGTACTGCCCCCTTTGGCAAGTATCACAGCTTGTAAACGCTTTTTGTAGCCAGCCAAGAGTCTTTCAATTCTTGTTTGAGGTATCTTTGCCCATTCTTCCTTACAAAAGTCTTCCAGTTCTTTGAGATTTCTGGGCTGTCTGTCACGCACGGCTCTTTTAAGGTCTATCCATAGATTTTCAATTATGTTGAGGTCAGGAGATTGTGAAGGCCATGGCAAAACCTTCAGTTTACGCCTCTTGATGTAATCCCCCGTGGATTTCGAGGTGCGTTTAGGATCATATGAACCTTCAGCCATATGTGACTTCAATCATAAGCAAAAATGGCTGCCCTTCTACTTCCTGCCTCTACTGCAAAAGAGTAGGCTATACAGAGTGCACTCTAGTGGCTGGAGGAGAAAACTGATGCCCGATACTCCTGAAACACGCACAGCGCAGTCTGGCCAGATGAAACAGCCCACTGCCCCCAGTGCCCACCAGGAGAATAACCAGATAGATTTTTTGGGGTTTTTTTGTTTAAAGCAACACTGCAAATGTAAGCCCTGCTGGAAAGAACTTTGGTCAGAACAAACACTGCCCAGGGTTACATTACGCAGGGTCCAGCGCTGTAAGGCTACATTACAGGCAAAACCCTGAGGATTCGTCTTTATCCAGGGAGGCTTGGGTACCATCCATTTTGGCTAACAGCTTTCCAAATGTATCCGACTGAAGTCCTTGAAGTATGCTCCAATAGCACATCGGTGAACATCCACATTACAGACATTGGCAAAAAAACTGAAGCACTTTCTGTATAGTTTGGGTTATATGGGGGATGACTTCCAGTTTGATTGATCTGCCAGTGTCCATTCAGCTATAGGTGGCATATAACGCACATGATTGCAGCCTGATCTGTGCCCGTGATGTACGATAAAGAAAGGCAAATATGCAAATCTCAACAATTTCTGCAAAAGTTAATTCTGGTATCACTGCCATCTCCCTACTGATCCACAAGTCTCTCAGCACATTAAATATTAAGAAAGCATTGGAGGGGATAGGACCAGACTCAATTAAATTTAGATTGCCAAGTAATACAACCTGCCTTTGGATCTGATTGTTTTAATATGGGCTTTCCAATAAACGTATTAAGAATTTTGTTCGGTTTTATATTGTTTAGGTTACTTTAACGATCCACAACGATTACTGAACCTTGAATTCAGAAGATATGCACAAAACATGCATTGCTGGAGACCACTGTGAGAATCTGAGCAGGGATACACGGTTTCAGAAGCTTTTATTTTAAATACAACATGTACCCATATAACATTAGGATGGCTCATGGAAGAAAAAAAAAAAAACGTTAAAAGAATCCTCAAGAACAAAAAAATTATAAATAGGCTACTGCAAACAAATAAATGCAAGTGTACATACATATTTTCAAATAAATCAAACTTCTATGAGCCTACTTCAAATATTTTAAAGGAATTACTTGCTTCAGCTGCTCTTGAACATTTTCCAACTCCTTTTTCAGCTCTTCTGCATACCACTTCTCTTCCTGAACCAATCAAAGATGATGCCAAAAATAAAAGATATTGTCCATTTAGATCACATGCTGTACTGATATTTTAAATAATAGGTGTTCAGTTCACTTATTTATATTACTGTAATATCTACTACTGATTTTACTTCCAGGTATGTATGAATATATGTTATATTTGTGTAACTGATCCACAACATTCTAGGTTTCTGATAAAGCATAAGGCCTCATGCACACTGTTGCTTCTAAACTCACATTTTTGGGGGCTTTTTGCTTTAGCTCTTGAATCAACCTCACCAAAAGTCTATATGTCCATGCACACATACGCTTTTACAAGAGTTTAGAAGCATCAGTAAAATGCTCCTCTCCTAAACTCAAAAGAATTACATTCAGGAGAGGAGAGTTTTGGTAGAAAAACACTGGGCACGTCAAAAACGTGTGCAAATGCATCTAAAAGCACATTAATGCTAGCTGCATTCAGCGTTTGAACATGAATTCATTTCAAAGGCCAGAATAAATTATTTATTTTAGCCAATGAAATGGAGTTACGCCAAGTTTACACATGTTTACCAGTGTCATGCGTTTTTCTGCTGCCAGGAGAAAGGAGTCTAGGGAGTTGTTTAAAAGCGTCCAGTGTGCATAAACCTTAACCCAAGGTGCTGGACTCTTGGGTTCAATTCCCAGCAGGAACACGACATACATGACGTTCTCCCCATGTTAATGTGGGTTTCCTTTAGGAACTCAAAACATAGTACAAAGCTGCCCTAACCATTTCAAAATAGAAGGTGGACTGTGAGCTCCTATGCAAGAAGAGACTTGTACAAGTGGATTAAAATACTGTGTATTTTGATAGTACTATGCACGTAATACAACTCTGAAAAATAAGATGTTTATGATAGAATTCTACACTCCGATTGTCCACATTATGCTTCTCCATAGAACAACTTTACATGAAAAAAAAAAAGGATGGTGTGATGCATAAATTTGCCTTGCTATACTTGTGGTAGAATGTTCTGCAATGATCACTTAACAGGAAAAGTGAGAAGAGTTTTAAACATCTGCCACACCACCACAAAAGCAACACAACAGGCTGATCAAAATAATAACTGCATACCTAGCACATGAATTGGATGTAGGGGTGGGGGACCCATAAAGAACCTTGCGTGGATATTAGTCAAAGTGGTATTTGGCTATTTTTAATAATTTTCACTGTTCTAAAAACCAGAGTCCTTTATTATCGTTGTTAGAGCATCCAAAACACCCAGTAGGAGTCTCAGGGCGTGGATCTCCCCACCTTTAAAAAACAGCTAACACTGCAATGGGTGAAATTCCAAACACGGCGGAATTCTTAAAAGAAATCTCTACTAACAGAAATATGTGGGCTACTTCTCAGAATGCTGGCTTGTCTCTTGCTTCAATATTTTCTAAGTCACTACCCTGTGAAGTCAGAACTCTGAAGCTACATACTTGTACTGGGTCAGTATGTTTGTGCTCTTTTTTCTACAAAGAAGGGGTCAGTAATAGCAACCTACCTAATTTTCTAAGCAAAGTTCTTCTTTATTACAAGCATTGTGGTACTAAACTGTATTCAAATACCAGACAAAGGTCAAATGACAAGTAATCCACACAGGTCAGCCAAACGTTTACAATAATATAGAAAGACCTAAAGTGTTACTAAACCCAGGACCCTGTATTCACTATGTCTGGCTTTTCACAGTAAACAGAGCATGGAAATGCAATTATTATAGTAAATATAAACTGCTAAGTACCTTTTCTCATCAGCAGTTAGAGCAGTCTTATGACTTTTATCAGTGTCCAGCAGAGCATTGGTTAAAGCATGTAGCAGGAGTTTTCATTCTCCCCTGATCGTCCTATGAGACTGCATAACCCCTGACCCTCTGTCTGGACAGTGCTCACTGGCCCTGTGCTGATCACATGCACTTTCCCAAGAAGAAAAAAAAAAAACCTAGCAATACACACCAAACTAAGCATGTGCAGCTTCCCCGAAGGCTCTGTTCTAACAGCAGATGGATTGGGGACAGTAGAAGGGGAGGATGAGAGAAGACAAGATCAAACCACTTAGGTTCCACAGGGAGTATAATAAGCGTACTTTACTGCATATACAGACTGATTTTACTGTTGTGGGTTTAGTAACACTTTACAAATAGTTCCTATCCCCTGTAACAATCTTGGATGCATTAGGCTCCTTTCACATGGGTATTCAGTGTGGATCTGCCTGTCAGTTTTTCAGATGGATCCAGACTGAACTACAATTTGGGGGAGATTTACTAAAATTGGTGCACACAAAACCTGGTGCAGCTGTACATACCAATCAGCTTCTAAACTCAGCTTGTTCAATTAAGCTTTAACAATAAAACCTGGAAGCTGATTGGTTACTATGCACAGCTGCACCAGATTCTGTTTGAACCAACTTTAGGTCTATGGTTGGGTGGATGGAAATTGGCATATATTTGTTTATATCCACTAACAAAAGTCTATGTTTACAGATTAAAAAAAACAAAAAACAAAAACAGAAAAGGTCTGCATCCTTTTCAATTTTAGTAAACGTTAACTGACCTGAATTGAAGATGGTTGTGCAAACTGATTTAAACTGAACTTAAGACAGATGTGCTGAATGCACTGTATGCATTTAGATTTGATCTATGAGAGACCAGCGTTTAGCTGTGACTGGAGGGCACAGGCGCATAGTCCAGCCCGAGGGCGCACCGGCCTACTGCATTACCTTAAAAAATGTTTAATGAATGCAAATAATAAGTATTGTACTCACAAATGATCAATAAATAAAAGGCACATCATAAAGGAACAGCTCTGTCCAATTCACACTGCGTGTCTGTCTGTAGTGAGAACTCTGGACATCCAAAAAGCCTTCTCACTACAGGCACGCAGTGTGAATTGGACAGAGCTGTTTCTTTATGATGTGCCTTTTATTTATTGATCATTTGTGAGTACAATACTTATTATTTACATTCATTAAACACTTTTAAGGTAATGCACTAGGCCGGTGCACCCTCTGTTTGTTTTTCTCTATTCAGTACTTTGGACTCCCCTGGTCCTTTGAGGGAGCAAGACGTGCATATTCCAAGAATTTCCATATGTGCTCCTAATGACATTGAGTCCATCCCCAAGCGCAGGAGTAACTGGGTTTTCCACTTCTACGCATAGTCCAGCCCCACTGCTGGCGGCCTGTTAAACTACATGATTGACTAATATTATTATACAGGATTTATATAGCGCCAACAGTTTGCGCAGCGCTTTACAATATAATAGCTGCAGTTGGACAAGGCTGGGTAGTGCACCTAGCGGTTTGTACAATTAGAGCAGTATGCTCCCACAGACATATACCAGAAATGCAGACTGCTGTCATTGGGGCAGGAAGATGCAACTGTGTTCTCCAGCCACAGCTAAACGCCGGAGCTAAATGCCCACTGTGCATAAGATCAAACTGATGACTAATGATGTAACCTTGAATCAGTATTTATCATTTTTTTCTTAGAAAAATTTGCTACTGACCTGATCATGCCATTGTAAAATCCATAATACTTGGTACCTAGGATACTTTCATCCCCAAAACTTTTATATATGACAGATTTAATATTATTATATAACATTTTACTTAAAGCGCAGCCCAAAGAAAACAGCTATGCATGTTATCTGTAAGTGGGTGTTCACTAGATGTCTAAATTGTTTGTTATTTTAAAGCAGATCTATCTCCTCCCCCTCCCCCCCCCCCCCTTTCCCCACAAAAAAAAAAAATACTGCAGCTTAGCAGTCCATGGATGTGGTGATTGCCCTGGTTTTCTTTTTTTAGTTTTTCATTTATCTTCACCTTGTTGTCCAGTCAGTAACACACTTCATGTCTTAGGGTAACAACACTTACTTGACTGTAAATATGGAAGGGCAGTGCTGTCACCCTAGGCTGCTCTCATTATTTGGACAACTAACACCCTCTCCACATTGACATTACAGAAGGGGGAAGTATTGTGTAAAAAGCTAGCTGGGAAAGATGACAAACACTGTTTGAAATGCCATGCCAGTTCAGGGCACGAGAAGCGCGCTGGGTTTCTGGCAGGATCAACAGGTATGTTTCTCCTTTCTTTACTTAACAATGAATTCCGATGTTTATGAAATCTAAAAAAAAGAGCTTACGTCAAGCAGTCTTATGTGTTTCGGCAAAGTACAACCTTAATCATATTAAGATTATGACATGGCCGAAAACGAGCAAGAAAAATGTTTGACGTAAGCTCATTTTAAATATAGACAAAGCCTTAATATGATCAAGGCCATACTTGACTGAAGCACATAAAAGATTGTTTGATGTAAGCAGGTTTTTTAATTTCAAAGTGGTTTTAAACCCAAAAGCAAGCATTATATTGCAGCCTACCATTTCTTAAATATGATGGCTGCAATCATTTTGTTTTGTAGGCTTTTTACTTCTATTTTCATTTGATGATCTGGCCAGTAAGTCTGCTGTTTTTCAAACGAACAAGCTCTCCAGCAGAATGTATTAGTTACAGAGATGAGACAAACTATTTAACACTGACAGGGTTGGCTAAATAATCAACTTTTATTAATGTAAAATCTTTATCCCGCAGGGGAAAAAAACGATTACTATAACTAGCTATAAAACATTATTCGGAGTACAGCCGCTATTTGTCATTTTATTGAAAATTACTAATGCATCTAACAGCCCCCCCCCCCCCACAGGCTTACAATGCTGCTGCCCAAAGGTGCCACCCTGCTCATTCATTCAGAGTGGGTGCACTGTAATCCAGGAGGTGTGTTACTAGCCAGATCACCCGGTGAAAACAGGGAAACAGAGGGAAAAAGCCTGAGAAAATAAAAAAATTATGGAGCCACTACATCTAATAATTGGTAAGCTGCAATATATTATATCTTTTGGTTTTGGGTTTAATACCGCTTTTAAAACATCGGAACTCACTGTATGTACATAGGACTTTGTATTACAGCATTTTGTGAGTGAAACTGGAATGCAGCCTTACAGAGTACCAGCGTTTCCTTGATTAACATGGACTGCTAAAGTAGAGCAGATATACAATGTTTCTACTTAATACTACCTTAAGTGACGCTTGCAAATCCTTCACCTCCTGTCGAAGAAGCAATATTTCTTCCCTTTGAATAAAAAAAAAGAAAAACAGAAGAAAAGATAAAATTATAGCTGGCCTTGTATACAAACACTAAGCAAATTTCCTAAGTTGTTTTAAGAATGCCAAGATTCCTATGTAAAGATTTTTCAAAAAGGTTAGTTACAAAGATATTCAGCATTTGTATAATTAATAATTAAAAAGAAATATACACCTAGCTGAACTGTGCAATAACACATCTAGTATCTCTGTAACTAAAAGTCCAGGCAGTGACATTAACTGTACAGTCCTTGCAGCATCTAAGAAATCTAGACACCATAAGAATTAGCATAATTCAACTGTAATTTAAGAAATCAAATATAAAGTCCATGGCTTGCTACATGTTTTAAAAGGACAACTAATACACACTTGAATAATAAACAATAGGATGACCCTTGTGAGGCAAGTATCTGTGCAGTCCTTGTGTGCCAACTTTTATTTTTTCTGTAAGATCAAAAAGTTTGTCACTAGTACTGAACTTCTAGATTTGCCAAAATGGTCCATTACTGCGGTGCTCATTTTACCAAGTCAGACAACCTGTTTTTTTTTCCTTAGCATCGAACTAGTCAGACTTCTATCTAAGGTCTACGGCCTGAAGCTTGGAACCAAAATAGACAACCTTTTTAGGGTTCATGCAACACTGGGCTTAAAAAAAAAAAAAAAAAAAAAAGACTGCTTCTACAGTTTAGCATTTTGCCTGTAGTAGTAACTCAAGGTTATCTTATGTGTCCATGCACATTAGGACATTTAGAGGCATTGTTTAGGCTCAGCATTTAGAGGCAGAAAAAAAACCCTTCTGGTTTGTGTTTTATGAGTTTTCTGGCACGTTCTACTTTACGCTACTAAACACCTGTACAAAAAAAAAACAAACATTCTAAGTGGTTTTTTTTTGCCAAAAGAAACGGCAATTTTTTTTTTGCCCATGGAACATTAAATTTAGTGCATGGACCCTTAAATTCTAAAATGTAATGCAAAATGCTTCACCATGCAGAACTGTTAAACATAAGCATCAGATTATTTCATTCATGAAAACAAAGGACATGCATTACAGAAATATAAATTGCCTAACATTGCCAAAGCTGAGCACTGTACACTTGTTCTGAACAATTTTCTCTTTCAAACACCAAGATCCCTAAATCAGTGTTGAGCAAACAGAGTGGGCAAACTGCTACTATACATTTCTAGTATGTTGTACTAAAAATAGTGAAAAAGAATTGAAGAACTTCATTGACTGTTCATTGAATAGTCAACCAATAAGCACAGTGCATACATCCCAAAAGACTGAGCACAAATCTAGTGAAAAGGATGATAGAATATGAAGAAATTGTTAGGCTGAATTCAGCCAATACTGGATCTACCATAATCATTCATATAACAATTGAGCTTATTGAAATTGCATAATGACACTGGTGTCTACGTGTTGTGCATCTAGGACCTTTACATTAGCTCTGGCTTTTTGTTGAACACCCTGGAAAGCTATAATTCAAGGATAAGCAATTTTGGTGCTTTAACTGTGGTGAAACCACAAGTCTCATCATGCCTCTGCCTGTAGGCATCATGGAATGCCTCATGGGACTTGTAGTTCTCAAAGCAGCTAGACTGCCAAGGTTGCCAACCCCTGCTATAATCCAAGTCTTCGCATAGAAAATCCCATTGCCAAGAGCCTTGTCCAGTCGCTACTGTGGCTCCCAACTGGCTAGTATGGCTATTCCTCAAAGTGATGAGTCCAAAACAGGAGAAAGTAAAGCTCTCTACTGAACTTTGTCTGCCAAAGTGGCACCCAAAGGGCTCCTAAAATGCTCAGTAGGAAACCTGAGCCGATGCAAAAGCTTTTAGAGGTCATTCAGACCTCACTCTCATGTCCCAACTCAGCAATAACTCTTAATGGCAAAAGCCAAAAGAAGTAACATCTCTCTGGCAAAAGTAGACCTTGGTTCAGTTTATGTCTAGACGTATTATATTGCAGGCAGAGTCCCCACGATTCTGCACGCGATCCCAAAATGCTCTGCACTACGCTTGTTCACGTGCCACCCAAAAGGCAGTGCGATTCTACTGCGATTGTTATGCAGTAAATCATGCAGCAATCACGCAAACCGTGAAGCTTGTCGCCCCAAAAGAAGTTTCTGCTGGTTTTTGGCAACAAGCTTCACACAATGCAGTTTGCTGTGAGACGTATAGCGTGACAAACACGGCAGAATCACAACGCGTTTTAGGTGCCACTGAAAATGAATGGCAACTGAACAAGCGTGGTGCGATTTGTCAGTTTTGCACAGCGTTTTGGGATCCGCAATACAAAATGCCTAGATGTGAATGGAGCAAAAGTCATTCATTTTTAGAAAGTAATCTGAATTATATAAAATAATTTAGTCTAGATACTATAAAAAAATGGTGCTAAAATTTTGGAAAAAAAATTATATTAAAGTTCCTTTTATACATTGCACTCTTTTGTTATAGACTCCAGATGATTTAAAAAAATATAAAGCCCAGTTTAAAGAATACAACTGGTGTTATACACATACCTTTCTGATGCAGAATTGGCCTCTCCTCCATTACCTTGCTCATGAGAAGCTTCATAATGTTTAAAAAGTTCTTCAGCTGTTGCATGGGCTTTCATACAAAGGGGACAGATGAAACCCTAAAAAAGGAAAGCAATACTTTGTGATGCAGTTTCTATTCACTTGTTTTCTGTTAACAATCTGGACTCAACAAATGCAGGTGCCAGGCATCAGGCGTGGATTTTCTTTCCACAAAATTAGTTGTCTGATATCACAGTTGTGCAGCAGCACTGTCTAGCAAAGATCAATTCTTCAATACACATATCTAATCAAAAAGATATTTACATTTAACTGCCATTTCCTGAACAAAGGTTAAGTACATGAAACATCAGGTAAATGCACTTCTTAGAAGATTAAAGCGGATCACATTGCTGCGTGACAGTATTGAAAATAGAATGTAGCCTTGCTACAGTAAAAATGTGTTATATTGGCCGAGCACCTGGATTATGAGGAGGAGGATTATAATTATTTAACAAGAAAAATAATCACTGCAGAAATAAACAGAATAAATTACCACCACCATTACCACATTTCAGAATGTACAGCAGAGGACAGGACCAGTTCAACAGTTGGCAAGGTATGAATAAAGAAAGCCATCTCCCAGTAAACTACTACAGGATTAACAAAGCAAAGTCATCAAGTGACGAATATATGACACCTACAGCAAAAGGAACCTAATAAAAGTCCAGTTGGATTAAGTTGGAAAATTATATAATGTTTGAGCAGAATACAGCCATGACAAATTGAAGGTAAGATGCATGCCTAAGCTCCATGAATGAAGACAATTGTGTATACATGTATCTTCTACTCTAATTTATTTGTACACTTTCAGATAAAATGCGTTAAAGCGGAGTTCCATTCACTCTGTAAAAAAATAAAAGTCAGCAGCTACAAAAACTATAGCTGCTGACTTTAAAAAAAGCCACTTACCTGTCCCACGATCCTGTGGTGCCCCGCTGCAGCCCGTTTCACCGGCCGTCCTGTATTCCATGCGCCGGCATCTTCGGTATGGGCACCCGGCTGTGACCCACTGTGTATGCACAAGTAACGCTGCGCTTCCTGAATGGCCCCGTTGTCTTCTGGGACCTGTCACGTGTCCCACAAGACTACGGGGAATGAGGGTAGGAAGACAACTTCCACTTCCGATCGCCTAGGCGCTTGGAGCGGGTATCTGTCAATTTTGGGTACCCGCTCCCCAAAAGGTGCCAATCCTTAATGGGGAGAGGGGAACCAATCTTTAAAGTGGAACATCCCCTTTTGGGTGGAACTCCACTTTATCCTTGTGTTTCTTCTGAGGGATTGTTCACACTATGTGCATTAGATACCTGTGTTTTTCTGCTCTAAAAAACACAGGTCTCTGCAAGGGCATAAAGAAAATCATTGGACCTTCTTCTTGTTTATACTAAAACACTGGTCTCAAATACAGTGCAGAGCTGTGGGGAAATCTGCAACATGCCTGCTTTTTTTTCCCTAGCTCACCTACTGTAAACATCACAGAACCAGCAAAAGAGAAAAGGAAGTGATGACACAGAATATAGTGTAAACATATGAAGAGAAAAAAACTGATGTCAAGGTGCATAAGGGGTACGTATGCAAGTCAAACCTGTGCACATTTTTTGAGTGTATAAATGCGTATTGGGTACAGTTTGAACAGAATCAAATTTGCATGACATGTGAAAAAACATTGTTTCCTATGGTACCTGTTCATATACAGTCAGGTCCATAAAAATTGGGACATCGACACAATTCTAACATTTTTGGCTCTATACACCACCACAATGGATTTGAAATGAAACGAACAAGATGTGCTTTAACTGCAGACTGTCAGCTTTAATTTGAGGGTATTTACATCCAAATCAGGTGAACGGTGTAGGAATTACAACAGTTTGCATATGTGCCTCCCACTTGTTAAGGGACCAAAAGTAATGGGACAGAATAATAATCATAAATCAAACTTTCACTTTTTAATACTTGGTTGCAAATCCTTTGCAGTCAATTACAGCCTGAAGTCTGGAACGCATAGACATCACCAGACGCTAGGTTTCATCCCTGGTGATGCTCTGCCAGGCCTCTACTGCAACTGTCTTCAGTTCCTGCTTGTTCTTGGGGCATTTTCCCTTCAGTTTTGTCTTCAGCAAGTGAAATGCATGCTCAATCAGATTCAGGTCAGGTGATCAACTTGGCCATTGCATAACATTCCACTTCTTTCCCTTAAAAAACTCTTTGGTTTCTTTTGCAGCATGCTTTGGGTCATTGTCCATCTGCACTGTGAAGTGGCGTCCAATGAGTTCTGAAGCATTTGGCTGAATATGAGCAGATAATATTCCCGAAACACTTCAGAATTCATCCTGCTGCTTTTGTCAGCAGTCACATCATCAATAAATACAAGAGAACCAGTTCCATTGGCAGCCATACATGCCCACGCCATGACACTACCACCACCATGCTTCACTGATGAAGTGGTATGGTTAGGATCATGAGCAGTTCCTTTCCTTCTCCATACTCTTCCCTTCCCATCACTCTGGTACAAGTTGATCTTGGTCTCATCTGTCCATAGGATGTTGTTCCAGAACTGTGAAGGTTTTTTTAGATGTCGTTTGGCAAACTCTAATCTGGCCTTCCTGTTTTTGAGGCTCCCCAATGCTTTACATCTTGTGGTGAACCCTCTGTATTCACTCTGGTGAAGTCTTCTCTTGATTGTCGATTGTGTCGTGTGTTATGGTGAAGCACGATTTAAAAAAAAAAAAAAAAAAAAAAAAAAAGGGTCATGCACTTCTTTGGTGCAATTTACAGTAGATTCAGTAGGCAGCCCATTTAAATGAATGAGCTGCCCTACTGCAACGTACAGTAACATAGGAAAATACAGGTATCAACACATGTGTGCTGCCGCATCACACGAAAGTATGACCCTAGCCTTAAAGTTTGGAAACAAATACAGAATGAAAGACGCAACTATCAATGACCAGCTGAGCTTCATTCCTATTTAGACATGTCCGAACTTCATCCTCCCAGGATGTAAAAATATAAAGGTACTAAGAAGTTTCCCAAAATCAGACTCAAACCTATATAGAGGTCTGAAGGCAGCGAGTGATGAAGGAAGCACCAGAACTGTAAGGCAGGCCATACATGATTAATTTTTTTTTTTTCGCTAGCGGGTTGAACAAAAAAAAAAAAACAAAAAAAAAAAACACAAAAACAAAAAAATGATTCCCCCATCCACACATTCAATGTGGATGGTGGAATCACTCCAGCTGAGCTATTGTGTTCTGGCAGCTGGGAAACCTACCCCACTGGCAGAATACAATGATCCGTGTTGCTGGCTATAGCCAGTGGCACAAGTCATTCTGGAAAAACCAGAATAAGTTGATTGATAAATTTGACTTGTGTGAACCAGCTAGCCCATATGTGGATTGAAATACTTCTGGCCCCTGCTGAAACAGACAAATTCAAATTTCAGTCCATGTATGGCCGGCTAAAGTTACACAGCACTAACCAATGATAACCTGCATTAGATGTATAGTACAACACAATCTGATTGTAGCAATATTGTTTGCATTATTAACTCATTGAAACAATTTCACTTGCTGTCTGGAAGATTTTTTTTTTTTTTTTTTTTTTGGAAGCTCTCCCAACTGCCCTGTGTGAAACAAATTCTGAATTTTTTTTTTCTTCTTTTTCTGAAAAGCTTGTTTACTCCACTTTCATACAGACAATGAAACACTTTATTATTTCCAGTGTTTCTAGTGCCACTGATTGATGTATACTGTTCTAGCACAGAGGGAATCCCCCAAAACTGTCTTCTCCATCAAGATCAACAACACTACCATCAGTCCCACCCCTCAGGCCAGGGTACTAGGTGTAATCCTAGACTCCAATCTGTCCTTCCAGCCCCAGGTCCAATCGCTGACAAACTCATGTAGACTTCACCTCCGCAACATCTCCAAGATACGACCGTTCCTAACCTCGGAAACCACTAAGCAACTCATTCACTCCCTTATTATATCACGCCTTGACTACTGTAACTCCCTCCTCACTGGCCTACCTCATCGCAGGCTATCCCCACTCCAGTCCATCATGAATGCTGCTGCCAGACTCATCCACCTTACTAACCGTTCTGTATCTGCCACCCCTCTCTGCCAATCCCTCCACTGGCTTCCAATTGCCCAGCGGATAAAATTCAAAACACTCACATTGAAGTACAAAGCTGTTCATAGCACTGCCCCTAACTACATCACCAACCTTGTCTCTAAATACCACCCAAACCGTACTCTCCGCTCCTCGCAAGACCTCCTACTCTCTAGCTCCCTTGTTTCCTCCACCCATGCTCGTCTCCAGCATTTCTCACGGGCTTCATCCATCCTCTGGAACTCCCTACCTCCAACTATCAGGCTATCGCCTACCCTGTTCCCTTTTAGGCGCACTCTGAAAACTCATCTCTTCAGGGAAGCCTACCCTGACCCCGGCTAACTACTGGAATCCCCTACTCCCCCAACCACCCCAATCCCCACAGCTAATTACCTCTTGTACCACTATCCCCTCCCTCCTAGATTGTAAACTCCAAGGAGCAGGGCCCTCTAATCCCTCTTGTATTGAACTGTATTGTTACTGTACTGTCTCCCTCCATAATGTAAAGTGCTGAGCAAACTGTCGGCGCTATAGAAGTCCTGTATTAAAATAATAATAATAATAACTAGAAAAGCTAGAATTTCTGGGGAAATTGTGAGAAGTGTTCTTGCCTCCACCAGTAGTCTACAACTGGAGTGGGTGGAGTAACTGGGTGGAGTGGCTTGGTTAACTGTTGTGTGGTTGGAGTGGCTGGAGTAACTGTGAAAAGGTTGGACTGGGCAGAGTAACTTTATGGAGTGGGCAGAGTAACTGTGTGGAGTGTTTGGAGTGAGTAAAGATAGTAAACATTACATTAACCAATTGATTGATCAAATTTAAAAAGTGCACATGGCAAGCTTGATAGAGTGAGAAATGCATTTCAACTTCTAATTATTTATATAGCACATTTAATTGCAATGTTGTTGCCCAAAGTGCTTTATATTGTGAGAATCACAAGACCCAGACCTACATTTTGATGCATAGCAGGTCTCTGAAATATTAAAAATGAAGGCACAGTCGCAGTTTAGAAATTGCCCTTCAAGTTTGAGGTGGCTAGAGTGGAGTTTCAATGAATGTCAATGGGCGGCGTGAGTTGCAAACAAATGGTCATATTGTGAAAACTATCAGGACTATGGCTTAGCCGTGGACATTTTTAGTGGCAGCAGGGATAGCTGAACGTTTTGATATAAGATTTGTGTAGGTGGGCTTGAAAATGAGGGAGTGATGGCAGTTTAGAAATTTCACCACAAAAACACCGATATTCCGTGAACCATTCGGCGAAACGTTCCACAAAGTAATAGCACACCAATCGGGAACAATCCGCACGTTTCCGTATATTACTGTCTATATAGTGTAAAAACTGTGGGAGGAGTTAGGGTGGTAAATTTGGCTATAATAATAAGAATATATATGTGAGGTAACAGTAAGTGGTCTTGCCATGCAAGAACACTTAATAACTGATGAAGAAATCTCAGAAGCTCTGACCACAAAGAAACAGCCACTGGTTTCACCACTGCACCGTGTTAACGTGTTAAATGTGCATTGCGATAAAGTAGAATGATAGGCAAAAACATTTTTCCCCATTTTGGACAGAGAAAGGGAGGGATATAATCCGTTAGATTTTTTTTTCTTTTTTTTGTACATTTTGGCGATTTCCCTTAACTTCTGGCCATATAGCCAAACAGGAAGTGAGAGGGAATCCCTTGCCCCACCCCAGCAGGTCACCAGAACCCAGAACTATTGTCCCCATTGGAAGATTTCACCTCTATTACTTTTCTGGGGACAACCCAAAATTTAGGATTTTCTTTGCCTTCACTTTCAATGAAAGTGTTAAACAGGACAAATAGAGGGTGAATCTTAAAGGGGGCACAGAAAACAACAGAAACTAAAAGGGGTACTGATCCATTTCCACTCTATCCAAAACAGGAAAAAAAAAAAAAAAAGGTTTTGCTTATAGTTATACTTTAAGGTAGCCCATTAATTAAGAATGGGCTGCCAAAGCAGCACAATGATCAGAAATGTGCACGACCCCTATTTAGCAATGCAGCATACCACAATAGATAGTGTGTACATTGTGCTGCAGTCTACTACACAGTGCATTACGGTGCCATGCACAATAACCTGCACAGTAAACCATCGCATTTAAAGCGGGTGCTCTATGGTAATATGTGTGTTTTACTATATGTACTAACCTAAAATGTTTAGTACAATTGTAAGCTAAAGATAGGCGGTTGCAGACAGTGTTCAGGGCATGTTTATGATAAAGGACATTAGTTCACTACTGTGCTCTCCTTGCAGGTACTCCCATCAGGACAATGATTAGAAGATGTATGCACGATGCTCCAAAAACTCATGCACTGGTAACATTTGCATCCAACAACCATGTAAATCCAGTCTAAAAAGGTCTGACCTACTTTTCTCTTGTCAGAAGATAGGAGGTTGGGCAGTGGCAGGATTTCAGGCTCTAAGAAGCCTGGTGTATTTTATGCAGTCATATAATACAAGAGTAAGAAGATTGTAAATGTATCTACAGTATGTTTACGCATTCTCAAAAACAATTATGCAAGAATAGGCGTTTTGAGGAGCTCCCAAACCTCAGAAGTGTGGGCTATTGGTTATATTGGTTTTTCAGTTTGAGAAAATTTCTGGCAACCAGTGCGAATTATTCCTTTTCTATGAAAAAAGCATACAACACTATCAGTGTGCAGACACTGGATTCTTCTGCTAGCGGAGTTGGAGACCATATCATATGGATCTTCACCAGCACAGCAGTCAATGACAGGCCTTTGTTCTCCACCACACATCTGCTTGTTTGTGGCTAGTTATGCTTAACAAATCTGTTGCCTCGTTAAACTTTTCTTATGTATTTCAACTGCACATTTAGCTGTTCAGCTACAATGTCCTCTGAGTATAATTTCAAGCAGCATATGAAAACAGAAAGTGGGATGCAGAGTTGGAAACTGGCAGCATATTGCCAACCCAAAGATTTAACTGGTGCCATAAAAGATAATGTCTTGTTTGTGAATCCAAAACTAAATAGCTGCAAAAATAAACAAGGGCACAAGCTGCTATGAAGCTTTACTGTCATACCATATCTGTACTTCAGCATCCATGTGATAGCGATACATCGCGGGACTGTTAATAAGGCCAGCATTCTAATCTATCAAAGCATGACTGAAAATCAAAGTAGCTGCATTTAATTAGCCGTGAAAGTCAATTATTCACAGAATGCATGCATGTAAAACACATTATTGCCATGATACTTAGAATCCTGGAAACCAAAGTGCGGAGTTTATGCCTAGAAGCAGCTTAGTAATATTCCAGGGATTGGAGCTAGAGGACAAATGAAAGGATTTATACACAGAAAACATAAGCTCCCACGGGGAAGGAAATTAAATTGTGATGTATGCCTGCCGTTTACATAAAGCAACACACAAAAGTTCCTATGAGTGCAACCCAATTAGAATGGGAAATATGAATATAAAATTGAAAGACTGTTTACAGCCAAGAACATACTAAACAGTATGTTACATTTTTGGTTTTCACCATCAGGTCAATGTAACAAAAACTGAAATTGAAGTATCCACCACTGCTAAGAGGTTCAGATACAACTTTATTTTATTAAAATTCAGGGGTACAAATGTTAAACTGCTCTCCATGTGGTATCGGTGTCCGACAGGACTCCATAGGATTTACCCTACGGCCTCTGACTGTTGCTGGCACTGTCAGACAGGTGTTGGTTCCCTGTTACATGTTTGGTGGGAATGTCCCCTCATCCATACCTTTTGGGAACGGTTCCTACTAATCTATGCCACTGTTGCAGACTTGACAGTCCTTAAAACGCCTCAGGTTGTTCTGCTTTCTATTCTCCCTGGATCCTAGAAGCATATTAAACAATGGTGTAGGATGCCCCGTTTTGACTGTTGCTAGGCTGGTTATACCTCACCACACGAGCACGACCAATGTTCCGAACCTTATGAAGTGAGTACAGAAGTATATCAAATGTATGGAACCTCTCCTGGTGCAGGAACTGGGAACTACTAAAAGCTGGCACCACATCTGGGTCCCCTGGAATATGTACAAAGAATCCTCTGAGCTTCGGGACCTTCTTGCTGGCTGCTTAGCTTCCCCAATCTGCCTGTTGGATTATTTTTATGCCCATAGGTACCCTCACTGGGTTTTGCTTGTTTCCATATTCTGCTATTTTTTTCTGGCTTCCTTTCTTATTTTTACTCTTCTCCCTTTTCCCTTTCCCCTCATCAGTCTGTACCCACCACCACCTTTTTTTTTCTCCTTTCCCCATGCTCCTAATTTTGGTGGGGCTTTAGTTGGTATGGTACTGCTTGGATTGTTCTTTGTGCTTGCTGGCCTGATGTTGATGTCACAAAGGTTTCGTTGTCATCTACTGCACATTTAATCAATACCCCGAGCTATTCCCATCTGAGTTGCACTCTGATATATACCCATCCGTTTCTCACCCTGGTCTCTGTATTCTGGCCCATTAGACATCTGTACCACTACGACTGATTATTGCGAGTTTATTTGATATGTGTATTTTTATTTTCTGTACATTATGTTTTATATTGTATTTTTTATTTTTTTTTTACATTAGCCCTACTTTGGCAGGGCATATTCTTTGTTATCTTTTGTATTATATGTTAAATCTTTACATAAAACAAATAGAACATAAAATTTACAGGGTACAATGCAAAAAGTATCCAACGCGTCTCAGGGGTCCAAGAGCATCCCCTTCAACAAGGCTAGAAAGAACCTAAGAAGATATCCACATGAATCGGATATCAATACATTATCCCCTCTACGGGGTCATAATTAAAACCAAATGTCAAATTAATATACAAAAACGTCAGACAAATACATGAACATGAGTACAAAACTATATCCTAAAGCCATATGCTGGATCAAGATCAAGCTCAGGTAAGTATAAGGAGGGCTGGGAGAATTCTGTGACTCAGAAGGTTTTTTACCTTCATGCAGTGAATGCATGAAGGTAAAAAACCTTAGGCCTTTAGAACCACTTTAACTGTTCAAACCAGTTCATTAACAACATTTTATACACGGGGGTTATAGTGCATTCAGCAAAACAGCAGAGCACACGTGAACACTGCTGTGGTGTTCTTCATAAGGTTTGATGAACCCTATAAATAGTACTCTGTTAAAGGGCTGCCTACATGAAATCTTTAACTGGCATTATTAGCTCCCATCGATTGTATAGGAACATTGGTGCAATAATCGGACTGATATTTTATACGCAGTGTATATTGTCACATATGCCCCCATTAGGAAAATGCTTTACTCATACAATTTTCAATAAATATATGGTGCATCATTTCTTAGCAGGGCTATTACTTTGTATACTTTATCAAGGAAGCTATCGAAGTTGTGTTTTGTTTTTTTTTTCATTATTAACTGCTTCCAGTCAGCTCGGCACGGTTTTGCAAAATCACATATTATATACACACACACACACACACAATATTTTGCATTCCCGTGAGCCGCGTGCGTGCCCTACCCGCGCAGCCATTCGTGGCCTTGGCTGTCAACCACCAGGTCCCGGCCAGGGATTACTCGCCGGCACCCGGTGATCGACGGAGGGAGAGAACAGTAAGTAAACAATGCAGTTCTCTCCCCTGTCAGCTACTGCACACTGCTATGCATGGCATGCCATGCAAAGCGGTGTGCCTATAGTGAAACACACACTTAACCCCTACCTGCCCAGTGCTATTAGCACTGATCACTGTATTGGTGTCACTGGGTATGCCAGTGACACCAAATCAGTTCCCCCAGTGTCAGAATGTCCGCCGCAGTCCCGCTATAAGTCACTGATCGTCACCATTACTAGTAAAAATAAAAATCTCAGCATATATACACCGCCATTTGTAAACGCTATAAAACTTTAACGTAAACCAATTAATTTACATGTATTGGGATTTTTTTTTTTAACAAAGACATGTAGCAGAATACATTTTGGCCTAAATTTATGACGAAATTAGATTTTCAAAAAAATTTTTTACTGGACATGTTTAATAGCAAAAAGTTAGAAATACAGTTTTTTCTCAAAATTGTCAGTTTTTTTTTTTTTTTTAATAGTGCAAAAATTAAAAAAAAAAACGCACAGGCGAATACCACCAAAAGTAAGCTCTATTCGTGGGGGTAAAAAAGGACGTAAATTTCATTTGGGTGCAGCGCTGCATGACCGTGCAATTGTCAGTTAAAGTAACGCAGCGCCGTAACGCAAAAAATGGCCTGGTCAAGAAGGGGGGGTAAATCCTCTGGAGGGCAAATGGTTATTATTATTATTATTATTATTAACAGGCCCTTTATTCTTCCCCGCTAGCACAGGTTCGTTTGCAAGGTCAGTGCTTCCAGTCAATCCAGATCGCTCTGGGTACTCGGCAAGGGTGCCCTTTATCCCCTCCTATTTTTTGCCATGGCAATTGAGACCCTTGTGGTAGCAATTCGGACTGACCCCAATATACGTGGGGTACGCTGTGGTCAACAAGTACGCGCTGTTTGCGGACGACTTTTTGATGTTCTTGACCTCTTCGTTAACCTCTACTCCCAAGATGGTCCGCCCATTATGGGATTTTGGGAGGGTATTGGGATTGGAGGTTAATATGACTAAGTCGTTCGCTCTGAATGTCTCTGTTCCAGCAGGATTGATTACTTGACTAAAGTATTAATTTCCCTTTGAGTGGAGGGACTCCCACATTCTATATTTGCGGGTGCAACTTACGGCTGCTGTGGAATCCCTTTATACATGTAATTATCCACCACTTCTTCGCAAAGTTGAGGCAGATTTACAGAAGTGGTCAGCACATAATCTTTCCTGGTAGGGAAGACTATATTTATTTAAAATAACCTTGCTCCCACGGCTTCTATATTACTTTAGGTCTCTCCCCATTCCTGTCCCACTATTGGTGTTGGAGAAATTTCAATCTTCAGTAATTAGGTTTGATCCTCTTATGTCCTAAGGCAAGGGGTGGGTTAGGACTCCCAGGCTTTCATAGGTATTATCAGGCGGCACAACTGACCCAACTCTTGGCGGGTCTATATGGAGAGGATGGCGGTTCCCGATTTCACATTAGACTATTTACTTTGGTATCTCCCTCGGAACTGTCCACCTATCCTGGAACCAATGTTGTCTCAATTGGTTTTGTTATGGGACAAACTCAAAGGATAATTCCGCATTGGTTTCTTCCTTTTGTCCGCTGGACCATAATTTTAATAATCCTAACTTTCCACCGGAGAGGGATACTAAGGCATTTAAATGGTGGCTTGACAAGGGGCTATATCAGATTGGGCAGTTTTTTACCCATAGGGGGCCTTTTACACTATGCTATTGTATCGAGGTTCTAAAAATGCCCTAAAACGAAACGGTTCCGTTTCTTCCAGATCTCTAATTTTTTGTGTTCCCTTGGGCCCAATAAGCCAGATCAAAGTAGGGTCACTCCATACGAAAAGTGGTGCATACAGGACACAGGCCAAAGAAGGGAGTATCTCTCTCATATATGGACTGCTACTGGCTTCTCCTTTGAAGTTTTCTTATATGTCTGACTGGGAAAAGGAGCTTGGTGAAGAGGTCAAGACGGAAGTCTGGCATAAGCATTTTTTAAGATCCTACTATGGTATTATGAATGTAACTTTAAAAGTAGCTAATGCTAAACTACTTACCAGATGGTACTTGGCTCCAATAAGTTTAGCTAAAATGTATGCTTCTTCCCTTTGTTTCAGGGGATGTGGCATGAATGGTTCCATGTCTCATGTATGTTGGGAATGTCCACGGATAAGAGGCTTTTGGAATGGGGTCTTTGCCATGTTGCATAGAGTTACAGGGCTGCCCGTTCCTCAGACTCCTTTTGTGGCTCTACTTAATGCTGCAGTGAATGCCGCTCCTCAACATTTACAATGGTCGATTTTCTTTGCTCTACTGGGGACACGGATGACCACTGCTAAAGCGACCATTGCTAGAGCTTGAAAGTAACCCTCAGTCTCTTTGACCCAGGTGAAGAAGAAAATCACCTGGATCATGCTGCAGAAGAACTCTGTTAGTATAATTCATGATACAGTGGCTAGATTTGAAAATACATGGGAACCTTGGGCTGAATAGATGAATGTTGCTTTATGACTGCTCATTGGGGATGGGAGGTATGAGCCACCTTAACATTTCGCTCTGGACCTGTCTTTCTGACTTCTTTCCCTTTCCTATTTCTTTCTTCTATCTTTTCCTTTCTGGTAATCGGTTACCAGTTTCTAAAGTTCAATGTATATCTAAAAGCAGACGCCTGAGGTATCTGGTGCTCCTTCTGTGGGAGATAACTGTGCAATACACAAGAGATGATGAATATTGTCCTTCCTAGGATTTTCTTGAGCTTATCTGTTATTGCTGGAATCTAATCGGATTCTGTGCACCCCTCTGTATTTATTATCTGTTCATTAACCTATTATCTCTTATGCTAATTTATTTTGATACTGATGATAGATATTTGTTTTGTTCTATCAAAACGTCAATAAAAATCTATTGAAAAGTAAAATCAAGCACCTAGGCATGCAAACTGCTTCTACGAACATTTGTGAAAGAATGGGTCATGAGCTCAGTGAATTCAAACGTGGTACCGTGATAGGTTGCCACCTGTGCAATAAGTCCATCCGTGAAATTTCCTTACTACTAAATATTCCATAGTCAACTGTTAGTGGTATTATAACAAAGTGGAAGCAACTGGGAACAACAGGGGGGATTATGATGTGGGGTTGTTTTTCAGTGGCTGGGCTTGGCCGCCTAGTTCCTGTGAAGGGAACTCTTAACGTGTCAGCATACCAAGACCTTTTAGACAATTTCATGCTCCCAACTTTGTGGAAACAGTTTGGGGATGGCCCCTTCCTGTTCCAACATGACTGCGCACCAGTGCACAAAGCAAGGTCCATAAAAGAAATGGATGAGTTTTGGGTGGAGGAACTTGAGTGGCCTGCACAGAGCCCTGACCTCAACCCGATAGAACACCTTTGGGATGAATTACAGCGGAGACTGCGAGCCAGGCCTTCTCGTCAGACATCAGTGCCTGACCTCACAAATGCACTTCTGGAACAATGGTCAAACATTCCCATACACAAACTCCTAAACCCTGTGGACAGCCTTCCCAGGAGTTGAAGCTGCTATATGGGCCAACTCAATATTGAACCCTATGGACTAAGACTGGGATGCCATCAAAGTTCATGTGTGTGTAAAGTCAGGCGTCCCAATATTTTAGGCAATATAATGTATATTGGGACCAAGGAGAATGAACATAGCAACCCTCTAACAGGAAGTCGGATCAGATACAGCAGCTACATCTTATTGCAACCGCTGTTAGTAAAAAAATTTTACAGTGGGCTCCTTTTGACAAAAGTCGATCAAATGATCGACTCTTGCTGAACGGAGTAGGGCTATCCACTGAGCGAATTTGCACAGTGTATAACCAACTTTAAATACAGGTAAAAATGCACCCAAAGCACAGATGTAAACCGGACTTAGTTGGAAGGCTCTGCAGCTACAGTATTTGAGGCAAATCGTACACATAGTTGACAACTGCGAAAAAAACACCAAAATACAGAAACGGTTTCATGTCTGGTAGCCACATGGAATCACACACACTCTTTTATAATCAACTAATCCTATTTTCATTGCAAGTAGAAGGGAAAATTATTTTAGACATAAAAAACTCTATCCATTGAATATTTTTTGTTCTTTTGTTCCTTTGCTTCCTCAGCCTATCAATCACAGGAAGTTCCTTGTGTAATCTGCTGTACCTGAGCCAAAGCAGACAAGCAGAGACAGTTCCTATAGAGGCCAGCTGAAGAAATGCAGCAAGCAGCATAAAGACGCATAACAAGATTGATGCATATGTCTACAAGTTTTGGAATGCAGTGTGTAGATTTTTCAATAAAGAACACCCAAGCTAAAAGGCCAGATTTTTACAGCATAAGATTAGCGCATGTAAGGCTGCAGAGGAAAAACTTTAGAAACACAATCTACTCAGTTGGTTGTAAGAAACATAAAGGACCCACTGTTGCATCAGGTAGGTCACTGTGTGGCTGCTGCCCCCTTGTTCCTGTCTCTTCATGCTCACTCTGGTAATGTGCAGCGAGCTCAGTGGAAGTGACAAACATGGCCATACATAAAGGACAGATGAACCCCTGTGAAATGACATTTCTTTAAGTATTCTGCACAACATCTTAGCTGATACACAAAACATATCTCACATAGATAAAGCACATATTTGAAACACATTTCTGCAAATTTTCATTTTCATGTTTAATTATTTTTTGTACACATTTTCTGAAATACAGCTAGAAAATCTGAATGGGTTTACCGTAGGTGTCAGTTTCCAAGGAGGTGCTAAAAAAGTAAGGAGCATCTCTAGGCAAATCAGTGGGAAAGGGTTAGACCCTCAAATTTTTGTTTGAGGTCTGTGTCTCCATTGTGAAGAGTCCTCTGCTTCCACTACAGGATTCCTGTACTTGGGATACAAATACCAGTCTACAGCTTGTTGTTGAACCTGCAGACCAGGATATCCATCCGTACCCAGCATCTTCCATCTATGACATAAGCCCTAGAACATCTCTGGATTCAAACACTGGCACGTGAAGAAGTCTGCCTGTAAATTGTCCACGCCTGGCTTGTAAATGTCAGACAAGGCTGGAATATGCAGTTCTGCCCAATACAGGATCTGCTCTACCTCTCTTGCTGCAGGGATGTGCTCAACACAAGCTGAGGCCAATGCCACAAAAAACCCTGGTAAGGCGGGTCAAGGTGGTATTGGGCATATTGTAATCAGGCTTTGCTATTGCATTGGCACAGTAAAGGCTTCTTTCTGGCAACATGAACATGCAGTTCAAGGCCAAACGTTCCAGGGTATGTATACATTTAATCAGGGCCATTTGGGTAATATTTTTATCATTATGATTTAAAAAGGAGCCAAACAACTATGTGATAATAAATGGCTTCAGGTGATCATGATCTTTATACGTTTTTTGGCATAATCCATCAGTCATATTTTCAAAATCAATGCCAACATTTCACAATTTCTGCCAGGATATGCAAACTTTTGAGCACAATTGTATATATATAGCTCCAGGGTAGAGAATGCCTCAACTGCTTATGACTGGCAGTGTGCAGTGATTGTTTCTAGGCGGGATAGCTCAGTTGAGTTTGTCCAAAAATGCTTGGGCTCATCCCTACTCCCTAGTAGTTGTTGTATGCCACTGCCATGCCGCTGTCTGCCTGTATAAGGATCAGAAGACCCTCCAGCAGAATGGGGAATTGCTGCAGAAACCGGTTAATTGCCTGAAACACCTGAATGTTGATCAGGAGACCTGACTCCCCTGACGACCAAATCCCATACAGGGATTCCTCCTGAGCCCAACAGGATGACTCCAGGACTGGAAAGTACTAACCTGAGGGACTTAACTCAAAAATCCAAATGATGAGTCACTTCCAGCAACAATTTCTGAAGATTCGGATCTATCTCCTTTGGGCGCGCCCTGAAAACCCACCTCTTCAGGGAAGCCTACCCCACCCCCTGCTAATTGCCGACCTCCTCCACTCTTTCTACCACTCCATCCCCCACAGCTATTTCCTCCTGTATCACTATCCCCTCCCTCCTAGATTGTAAGCTCGAAGGAGCAGGGCCCTCAAACCCCTCATGTTTTGCATTGTATTGTTCTTGTACTGTTGCATGTTCTGTCTCCCTTTGTAATGTACAGTGCTGAGTGCACTGTTGGCGCTTTATAAATACTGTATAATAATAATAATATCTGAGCCACTGAAATGCCTGGTCAGTCAACTGTCACATTGTCCTGCGGAACCTGAGCCAACTGTTCTTTCATCAGGTTGTCTAAATTGCACAAACTGGGGATACCATGAGAATACAGCAGGGATAATACTGGGACTAGCACTTTGGTGAAAATCCAAGGTGCAAATTAACTCAAAAGTGCAAGAGCACAACAAACTGCACAAAATTCTGATGTGCTGGAAAGATGGGGATGTGCAATTGTCCTTGATGTCCACAGAATCCTGATAAATCTCCATGCTAAAGAGAGGCAATGACAAACCTGGTGGATTCCATGTTAAATTCTGAGCTCAAATAAAATATTCAGTGAGAGCCAAGGTGGGATGCTCCTCTGAAGAGAACAGAAACAAAAAAGTAAAAAGAAAAAGGAAACGTGTGCTAGCAAAATTAGTCTTTCCAACAGTATAACTGAAGAAAAGATGTCCATCCTCCCTAGGACACTAGCAAAAACTAAGGCATGGGGGGCGCATGCGCGGCTGGGAACTTTGATAGCCGCATTCCTGTAAGCTCTGTACATCCCCCGACCTAAGAGACTCACCCACGGCGCACCGCTGCTCCATATTCCTCCCTGGGTGAGTCACAGTAGCAGGGCACCCAGCGCGCCAGACCTCCGTCCTATAATGGGGAAGATAGGGCGCTGGAAGCCCCCCTCCCCTCCGCCACGTGAGCCGCGGCCGTCACCGCGGCAGCGGTTTCTTCACAGGCCACAATCCTCGGCCTCAATTACAACAGGGATCCCACAGACGAGCTCCGACGGGCCCCCAGTGGCGGTCGGAGGTACTACACCAGCTGCCTCCAGCTTCCTCCACAATGCCTCCACAATGCAGCCAACCTCCTCACTCCCAGGGATGAGCTCTGACGGGCCCCCAGTGGCGGCAGGAGGTACTACACCTGCTGCCTCTACAATGCAGCTAATCTCCTCACTCCCTCAGCACCAACATATAGATGAATCTGAATCCCAAATCCCTATAGAGGGGACAGCAGAGCATCCTTTGATGAGCCTTTCCTCCTCCGCTCTCACAAATCTCCGTGTGTCACCTGCCCTCACGATATCTACGCTAGAAGAAAAATTGCAGGTATTCTTGCGCAATATTACCGCCACTATTGCCGCTGAAGTGGGCAAATTAGCCTTGGATCTTCGTGGAGAAATAGCGCAGATTGGGGAGCGTGCAGATCAACTGGAGAATAAATTTGATGAACTGGTGCAATACGTTCATGTCTTGGAAGAAGACAATGCATACTTGAAACACACCATGTCCCAAATTCAGCTCCAGCAAGAAGATTTGGAAAACAGGGAACGCCGGCAAAATGTCCGTATTCGAGGTATATCTGAATCCATTGCCGATTCCCAACTTCGCCGACACCTCCTGTCTTTCTTCACCACAACCGCACCCTTGGTCCCAGAAGCGGAGTGGCGCATGGACAGGGCTCATCGTTCTTTAGGTCCCAGACCTGCTGACGGCACCAGACCACGTGATGCCATCGTCCGCTTTCATTTTTTTGAGAGCAAGGAAGCCTTGTTGGCCTCTGTACGCAACGTTCCCTCCCTGGAATTTAAAGGGGACCGGCTTCAGCTCTTTTGTGATCTTTCTCCTATTACCCTGGCTAAACGGCGAGCGCTGAAACCACTCACCACACATCTTCAACATCTTCGTATCCCTTACCGCTGGGGTTTTCCCTTCAAGCTGGTCGTCTCCAAAGATAACGCCCAAGTTATTCTACGCAATCTTTTTGAAGCGGACTCCTTCCTGAAGCAACTGGGACTACCCCCCCTGCCGGACGACAATGCCTCACTACCATCTACTCCATCTCGTCCTTCCGCTACCCCCAGCAAGATCTGGACACCAGTTCGTAGGAGCCGGAAGCGTCCTTCCCGTACTCCACAACGCCCTCGCCCTGCTCGTTGTAGTGATGATCCTGCTTGATGGTTTTTTTTTGAGGTGTTCTTCAAGGTTGTATCCCTATCTCCTTCCCTCTCCCCTTTCCATCCCCCCTCCTTTTCTTCCCCCCCTTTTTCTCCTTCCCTTTCCCCCTCTCCCTTCTTTTCCTCACCCTCCCTTCTTCCTCCCTTTTTTTTTCATTTTATTTTTGCGCTGGGTGCCTTTTTATGCTGTATCTTTTTGGCCGGGTTTGCCGAATTCTATGTTCCGGTTGTCATGTTGCCCCCGATCACGTCCAGACATTTGCCTGGACGACTTGGGTGCCGATGTCTTTCCCAAGTTCATATCCATACGGATATCTATGTTCTTTATTGTAATTTTTTTGGTTTGTCTATCAATGTTATTAGTTCTAATGTTTCATGTCCCTACTGTTCTTAGATTTGTCTCATCGATGCTATCTCCATTATTCTTTATCTGGGTACATTTGCTATTTGTATGTTTATCTAATGATGGCTTTACAGTTATTATCGTACAATGTCAAAGGTCTTAACTCCATCCAAAAACGGTGGATGGCTTTGAAGGAATTTCGATCCTCAGGAGCAGATATTATTTTTGTCCAGGAGACCCATTTCAAGTCGACTGGCTCTTTTCGTTTTGCCTCAAGGTTTTTCTCCCACTCCTACTCGGCTTTTGATCCCACTGGGAAAGCCGGAGTGGCTATTTTGATTCGGACACACTGCTCCCTTCGGGTCATTTCCTCTAAAGTCGACCCACGGGGTCGTTATATCATTTTGGAATGTATGTTTGCTGGTTCCCCCCTTATCCTGTTAAACTTGTATGCCCCGAACGCAGGTCAATTACATTTCCTCTCCCAAACCCTTGCTAGACTGAATGTCTTTACCACACCACATATGATCATTGGAGGTGATTTTAATTTAATCATGTCCCCCCACAAGGATAGGAAAGTACTATTTGAATCCACCCCCTCGAAGTGGCAGTGTTCCTCTTCAAAATCTTTTCGCAAATTGATAAAGGAACATCGTCTCTTTGATGCTTGGCGGATCAAACATCCCCTTCATAAACAGTATACTTTCTACTCCATCCCTCATCGGAGTTTCTCCCGCTTGGACCACTTTTTTATCTCTTCCCCCTTACTCCCTCTCTTGGTTTCATCCGAAATCAATCCCAGTACATGGTCCGATCACGCCTCTTTGTCTCTGAATCTTTTCTTCCCTGATTCTTTACCGAAAGCTTGTCATTGGCGTCTCAATGAGACCTTTCTCACTACTGCCTGTTTCCGTGAAGAACTCTCTCGGGGATTGGATATGTACTTCCAACACAACGCTGGCTCAGTGACTTCTTCCTCGACACTTTGGGAAGCCCACAAGGCCGTTTTCCGGGGAATATGTATCTCTATAGGCTCCCGTTTGAAAAAGTCCTCAGCCAGTGCCAAGACTTCTCTCATCCACCAATTATCCTCAGCTGAGCGTCAACTGCTAATCAAGCCGTCCATAACTCATCTTCGTAGGGTTACTTCTCTACGCGACCAAATCAAAGCTCTTGACTCACATAGAGCTGTGCAATCACTTCTTTGGGTCAAACAGAAATTTTATGAATCTTCCAATAAGCCCCACCGTATGCTAGTCAACAGGCTTAAAACGCAATTTTCTCCCTCGTTACCAGACCATCTTCTTCAATCAGATGGTACACCTACATATGACCCTCATGTAATGGCCTCACTTTTTGGATCATATTATAAGACTCTCTACAACTGTTTAACCCCAGATCTCCATCCTCCTTTTTGTAAAACGTCATTCAATGCCTTCTTTGAGTCATTCTCTTTGCCGCAGATATCACCTTCTGACCTTTCGGCCCTTAATGCCGATATCTCATCTGAGGAGCTGTATGATACAATTAAGCAGCTCCCTTCTCACAAATCACCAGGACCTGATGGCTTGCCTTATTCTTATTACAAGACATTCATAGGCATTTTGGCCCCCCATCTTCTCTCTTTGTTACAGGATCTCTTAAGAGGTGTCCCCCCTCAGGCTGATTTTTCACGTGCCTATATTTCCGTTATCCCCAAGCCTGATAAGGATCCTTCTATTCCGGACAATTATCGCCCCATTGCCCTGTTAAACTCTGATTATAAAATATTTACTAAGATTTTGGCCAATAGGCTTTCCCGATTCCTATCCAAGCTCATACACAGGGACCAAGTGGGCTTTGTGCCCACCAGACACGCTGCGGACAATACCAGGAGGTCTATTGACCTGATCGACCTGATTAACAGAACTTCATCCCCTGCTATATTGCTGAGTTTGGATGCTCAAAAAGCTTTTGATCGCCTTAGCTGGCCCTATATGTTTATGATCTTGGAGAGATATGGTTTCCGGGGCCCGTTTGTGATGGCCCTGAAGGTCCTTTACTCCTCCCCGTCCTCAGAGGTCAGATTGTCTTAGTTTCTTTCACCTTCTTTCAGGATGTCGAACGGTACAAGGCAGGGGTGCCCACTTTCCCCTTTACTGTTTATCCTCTGCCTAGAGCCGCTGGCCACTGCCATTCGATCTAACCCTGACATAAGAGGGATACATTCCCATGGGCGTGAATATAAATTGTCCCTATTTGCAGACGATATCCTTCTTACTCTAACTAGTCCTTGCACCTCTCTTCCGGTTCTTCATAAAACCTTACAATTATTTGGGACCCTGTCAGGCTACAAGGTAAATACATCCAAAACCGAAGCACTCCCACTTCATATCCCACCCGACATGTTAACCTCTCTCCAAGCATCTTACCAATATCGTTGGTGTACCCACTCACTGAAGTATTTGGGTACCAACCTTACTTCCTCCTACCATTCCATATATGAGGCTAATTTCCCCCCCCCCTATTTGTTGCTATTTCCCGTTCCTTAAAAGTTTGGGACACCCTACCTATTTCCTTTCTTGGACGTATAAATGTTATAAAAATGACCGTACTGCCCAAACTTTTGTATCTATTTGCAACTCTCCCCGTCCCCATCCCTATGTCCAAGCTAAATTCTATCCAAAAATCTCTCTTACGTTTTATTTGGCACAACAAACAACATAGAATTGCACGTACTGTACTCCTTTCTTTACGCTCTAGAGGAGGCTTGGGAGTACCGGATATTGTGACCTATTACTATGCCACCCACCTTCGTTTTTTAATCTCCTGGTCCACCAGACGCCCTTCTAACAAATGGACTGAGATTGAAACCTTACAACTTACTCCGACCCATTTATGCTCTCTGCTTTGGGATATGTCAGCGGTGGCCATCGCTTCTCACCGACACCTTTTACTTGGACCCATGCAATTCTCCCTGTCTATCTGGAAGAGATGCAGGGCTAAATTCGCTTTGTCCTCCGAGTGCTCCCCTCTGACTAATGTTCTCTTTAATCCCTCCCTTCCAGATAGTTTGTCCTTACACCGCATGCTCCCATGGGCCTCAGCCGATCTTTTCCAACTGCGTCATCTGGTCCATCCCGTAACTCGGAAATTTAAATCATTTTCCAACATCCAAAAAAATACCCAAATACCTCCTCAGCACTTCTATGTTTATTTGCAGATACGCCATTTTTTCTCCAGCCTGTCACCCTCATTGACTTTGCAGAAGCCTACACCCTTTGAGCGCCTGTGTATTCAGGGCCCACATCAAAAGGGCACAGTCTCCAATACATATAAGCTCCTGCTGGATGTCCCTCCCTTAACTATTGATACCCATCGCTATATGCGTAAGTGGTCCCAGTTTCTCCGCTGTGACATTGACTTGTTGCAGTGGAAGAAAATATGGGAGAACGCATCCAAATCCTCTATGTGTGTAGTTTATAAGGAAAATGCTTACAAAATCATAATGTTGTGGTATCGAACCCCTGATGTGCTCCATTCTCGTAACCTGAGTGCTTCTCCTGCTTGCTGGCGCTGCGGAAGGGAAACCGGCTCCCTTTTTCACATTTTTTGGGACTGTAGGCTTATCACTCCTTTTTGGGAAGAGGTTTTGGCCTTATTACAACTGGTATTACATTCCTCTCTCCCTTTTGAGCCTCTTTATTTTTTATTGGGCCTGCCCTTTCCAGGTCTCTCTAGACCATCGAGGAGACTCTCTGTGCATATTTTGACGGCGGCCAGGAGAAGCATTCCAATGAGCTGGCTCTCCCCTACACCTCCCTCAATGTTGACATTATTTAAGATTATTGCAGATATCAGAAAAATGGAATATCTAACCGCTTCACATGCCGATTCTATAATCTAATTTGAAGCTGTGTGGAACCCGTGGGATGTTTACACCTCTGGTCAACCTGCTTGACTTGTGCGGACTTGATCATCCTTCCAATGTTGCCCTATTGTCATTGCATACTGTTATTTTTCTACCCATGTTACTAGCATCGATGATCCCTTTGTTTTTCTTTATCTTTATTTCTTTTTAAAATGTCATGTATGTATATACATGTGGAAAATTTAATAAAATGTTATTCATAAAAAAACTAAGGCATGGTAGTAGAAGGAGATATCGTGGAACGCACTACAGTTTTTTTGTTTGCTATAGTCCAATCCTCCTGTAGATGGCAGCATAACTCGAAGCTGAAAGATTTCCTGTGTCCCTCAACAAGAAAGGAGTTGAGAAAACAAAACAAAAAAAAAAACAAACATTCCACTTTGTCAATACAATATGCAGCTCTTAGGAATCATTCTAAAATGCCAGGTAAAGAGGAACCATGAAGTTTTTTTCTAGAGGGGTAATATTGCCCTTTCAGTGATACCTGAATGTGATTGACAAGTGTGAAAAAATAGGCTGTAAGGAGGGTTCGTAAACATGTTATTGACAATCATGGATTTTGGCAAGTCACATGGTATACATGCTCAAACCAATTGAGATGAGGCAATCTACACTTAACTGAGGGATCAACAAAGTAAAGAATAAAACTGACCTCAGAGGAGCTTTCATTGTTAACGGTGTTTCCAGGAGCCGAAGAAGGATCTGTTTCAGAATTCTGAGTGCCAACTCTTCCAGGAGTCTGAGCAAAAGAACATAACAGACTAATGTAAGATGAATATCTTAAGTGGGGAATGTTCATGAATCACTACCATCAACATTACCAAATCACAATATTAGTTTGGGTTTTATTGCTGTGAAAAATTAAATAAAATGCTGGCACCTGAGGCCTAGGCAAAAGGTTCCATTGTCCCCCCTAAGAGGAACTAAAGTCTGGAATACTTACATCTCCTTCAGTGATGCCAGGCCCCTCGTCACCGATGGCATCTTCTACTGGCTTCTTCTAGGTGGCCATCTTGATTGACTGGAGCGGATTGATATAATGCCTATATACGCACAGGAATTCAGTCATCTTGCCACAAAGGTTCTGAACCAGAATGTAAACTTAGCTGCGCATATACAGCTTAGTGTACATTCTAAAGAAGACTACCATAGTGACATTGAACTACTCTGAGTGGGGGGGAGGGGGGGGAGGTGTGATCAGGGATTTTTTTATTTTTTATTTTTTTTACACTGTTATTGCTTATACAGGAGGTGATCACTGTATAAGCAATAATTTTAGCTGTCATGAATGAGTTAACATTCATGAACAGCTTGCTTATGGTTGTGATTGACTACAGCTAATCACATGGTACAGGTAGCAGGAAATGTACTGTGGGTAGTCCAAAAGTGGTTAAAGTGCATCTGTGTCCAAATCATGCATGCTAAAATATTTACATATTTTCAATAAGCAGTAGAAGCATTTTAAAACAACCCCACACATCTCTGTATTTGGAAACACTGTAAATAAATGAAAGTGGTTATAAGGTCAAAGTGTTTTTACCAGAATGTATTCCCTGAATTAAGGTAAAAAATGCCCCACTACTTTCCTTTTTTTAAATAAACAATTAAAATTTTACAAAACACTTTTTATCTTACTCCAGTCCAACATGACCTCCAGTCCTTACAAACTTCCTTTCCGTTTTATTTCAAATACATACTACTTACCTAATTGGAGTATTAACCTTACTAGTACATATGAGGTCCTCTATCAAGCCAAATGTCCTCCTATGTTTAGAAAACTTTCTGCCATCCTGACTCAGCGGGCTCTCCTGTATATTTAGTATAGGTATTTATAAAGCACCAACAATTTATGCAGCACTTTACATATTACACATATATATTGTACATTCACATTAGTCTCTGTCCCCGAGGAGCTTACACTCTACACACACATACTAAGACTAATATAAACAGGAGCCGATTAACCTACCAGCAGGTCTTTGAGGTATGGGAGGAACCCAGAGCACCTAAAGGAAACCCAGGCAGGCACAGGTAGTGCCATGGTTGGGATCTGAACTGAAGATTCTAGGGCTGACAGGCAGAAGTGCTAACCACTTAGCCATGCATCCCAATTGTCCCAGTTGAAGAAATATCATGTTACCTGGGAAATTCCAATCAGGTCTGGATTAGAGGAGGCAGATTGTGATCCTCTCCCAATAGAAAACATTCTGTAGCTCAGACTTACAGACTGCAATTAGATCTTGAACATTATTTTGCTCCATAGCCTGAAGCTGTAGAACCATATTAAGCAGCCCGTTTAATATTTTGCTAAATTGGTCTGAAAATGTAATTGTTAGCATGCTATGAAACAACTGAATCTCCCTGTGTAAAATGACACTAAAATATTCTCTTCAAACAAGATCACCGTTACTTACAAAATAAAGGATTTATTTTTGAGGGTATTCTTAAAACACAAAAGTTAATAAACAAAATGCATAGAAATGAAAAATGCTCAAATATTAATGGCTGGTTGACTCTGTTACTCTGCCCTAAATGACCAAGGCGACAGAATCTCTTTAAAGTGCAACTAAAGGAAAAACTTTTTTTTTGTTTTAGACAAAAGTAGAACACTTGTCAGTTTTTATTGCAGGGCATACTTTTTTTTTCTAAATAAAAGGACTTTTACAACGTTCGGCAGTAGTGAAGTGGTTAAATAGAGGAGTGGTGGATATATAGATCTTTGGAGCAACATTTTAAAATGGTGCTTCAAAAACACACTTGATCAGCCAGTGTGTTCATTAATAGCGAAGAACCCCAACTATCACTGGTCAGCTCAGATCACAGACACAATGTACAGAACCAATCAGAGTGGTTCTATACCATGTGGTTGATGTAAACCAATTACAGCCAACACAAGTGTAAACCTTATAGTGTTAGCAAACATTCAGCCTGTTCTCCTGTCCTGTGTTGTGAATAGGCTGAATGTTTGTCAACACAGCCAGGAAGAGGGATCAGCAGATGGGAAGCTATAAAGTGCCTCTGACAACCATTGAAAATACGATTTCACTTTAAAGGTTTGGGGGGGTTAAAGTGCTACTGACCACCGTTTTTTTTTCCTTTAAAAAAATGAGTGCATTTATTCTTTTTGCCCCCTTTGCCCTGACCTAAACAATCCCATCTTCTAATGCTGGATCTCAGTATTGTGGAAAGTGAGGATGGGCTTGTTTAGGTCAGGGCAAAAAGAAAAAAAATGTACCCATTCTTTAAACATCAGGGGGTTAAAAGTGCCTCTGACCACCAATGAGTGGGATTGTTTTGGAGGAGGAGAGGCGTGGGTTAAAATAAATGTAGGAAGAAGCAATTTTTTTTCCTTTATCTAATAAAAACCCAGTGATTATTAAATACCACCAGATTTTATACTGTATTATATACAGTATCATTCATTTTTATTATGCATTCTATAAAATTCATTTGGGTGCAGTGTTGCATGAGTAATTGTCATACTATCACAGCAATTTAAACTTAAAGCAGAAGTAAACCCTACTATCCTTTTCAGCCAAGAATGATGCCATCTTAGCCTCGGTTTGATCTGCAACTGCCATGGTGCTGCACATGCGATCAATTATGGCTCCAGACATTTGATTGACAGTTTGGTTGAGAGTATAATCAACCGAGACAGCATTTGCAGCATGCCTTGATTGGAACTTTTTTTGAGAAAAAAAAATTGTTAAAGTGGAAGTAAACCCACTTTTGTATCTTTTACCTACAGATAAGCTTATAATAAAGTTTACCCGTAGGTAAAATTAATATCTCCTAAACGGCGAGGTATTCACTTTTTTTTTTTTTTTTTTTACAGCCAGCATACCCGTACTGTTCCTTCAGAGCACTGTGCTGTGTCCCTAGACGCCCGTGCGGAAGTGACCTGGAAGGAAGACCGGTGAAGATGGAAGCCCTGTCAGCAGTGACAGCGCACCACTGGAGGGTTTTGTTTTAAGGTAAGTCTTTCATAATGCGCTAGTACGCAATGCATGCATTATGCCATTACTTTGCAGGAGATTCTTTTTTAAATCTGTGGTTTACTACCGCTTGGGTTTTGTTTCAGTTTAAAATTGGCTTGGTAATAAGGGGGTATATACAAGCTGGTACTCCAGTATTTCAAAAAAAAAAAAAAAATTGAAAAACTGTATTTCGCAACATCTCAGGATAAATGTTTGAATCTGAAACTATTGTTTTAAAGCAGAAGAATGATTTTTTTCCTCTGCAGAATAGCTGATCAATACACAAAAGCCACCGCAAGAAGGAAATATAAAATAGGTCAAGATTATAAAGTTTTCCAAGTCAGCGTAAGGCAAGTAAGTTACTGAGTCATGAGCAGTACTTCCTTGTGAAATCATAACACAATCTAAAGTCCATGTTAGTCATATACTACACTGAACAGGTGTGGCCTTTCTATGTGCTCTGATCACTGCAGGCAGACGGCATTCTGGGGACAGAAGACCGGCAATTAGATCATAAATACACTCAGCAGTGCATGACTCCATTTTCTCCAAACGTTAGGTTTTCATAGAAAATAACAGATTATGAGTCATGCTTCTGTAAACAGCAATACACAGCTTACTCCACAAACCTCATCATACAACTTTTTTTTTTTTTTCTTCTCAGATCATCTTTCAGTCATCTAAAGATAAAAAATTCCTTTTGAAGATCAAACAATGGGAATGTTTTAACAGCATCAATATTAAAATATAAAAAAGGAAATTGTTAACTTTACCACCACATGCAAGCATTGTATTGGCTATAGATAACTGGACAGTAGTCAACATAATTTAGCAATCTGATCTTGATTACTGCTTACGAAAACAGAAGAAATTGCAACTGCATTTTAATATCTATTGAGTGCTTTGTAGTTTTCACATAGGGAGTAAAAGATCCACTAAGGCGGACCATACCTTATACAATCTTGTAAAGTTTCCTTTAATTTCTCCAAAGCCATATAAATATGAGGTCAAACCTAAACACTTTCAATTTGTATGCTATCAAGCAAACCCTTGCACTACATAGTTGAAGGTAGAGTGCCTTGAAAAGGTATTCACACCCCTTGAAATATTCCACATTTATTCATTTTACAACCAATCACGTAAATGTATTTTATTGGGATTTTATGTGATAGACCAACACAAAGTGGCACATAATTGTGAAGTGGAAGGAAAATGATAAATGGTTTTCAAATTTTTTTTTACAAATAAATATCTGAAAAGTGTGGCGTGCATTTGTATTCAGCCCCCCTGAGTCAATACTTTGTAGAACCACCTTTCACTGCAATTACAGCTGCAAGTATTTTTGGGGAAGTCTCTACCAGCTTTGCACATCTACAGAGTGACA
The DNA here is from genome assembly GCF_062004578.1 of Staurois parvus. Classification (NCBI taxonomy): domain Eukaryota; kingdom Metazoa; phylum Chordata; class Amphibia; order Anura; family Ranidae; genus Staurois; species Staurois parvus. The sequence continues at coordinate 29,905,944 of NW_028317821.1, forward strand.
TTTGTGCCCATTCTTATTTGCAAAATAGCTCAAGCTCTGTCAGATTAGATGGAGAGAGTCTGTGAACAGCAATTGTCAAGTCTTGCCACAGTATCCCAATTGAATTTAGGTCTGGACTTTGACTGGGCCATTCTAACACATGAATATGCTTTGATCTAAACCATTCCATTGTAGCTCTGGCTGTATGTTTAGGGTCATTGTCCTGCTGGAAGTTAACCTCCACCCCAGTCTCAAATCTTTTGCAGACTCTAACAGGTTTTCCTCTAAGATTGCCCTGTATTTGGCTCCATCCATCTTCCCATCAACTCTGACCAGCATCCCTGTCTCTGATGAAGAAAATCATCCCCACAACATGATGCTGCCACAGCCATGTTTCACAGTGGGGATGGTGTGTTCAAGGTAATGTGCAGTGTTAGTTTTCCGCCACACATAGCGTTTTGCTTTTGGGCCAAAAAGTAAAATTTTGCTCTCATCTGACCAGAGCACCTTCTTCCACATGTTTGCTATGTACCCCACATGGCTTCTCACAAACTGCAAATGGGACTTTTTGTGGCTCTCTTGCAACAGTGGCTTTCTTCCACAAAGGCCAGATTTGTGGAGTGCACGACTAATAGCTGTCCTGTGGACAGATTCTCCCACCTGAGCTGTGGATCTCTGCAGCTCCTCCAGAGTTACCATGGGCCTCTTGGCTGCTTCTCTGATTAATGCTCTCCTTGCCCGGCCTGTCATTTTAGGTGGACGGCAATGTCTTGGTAGGTTTGCAGTTGTGCCATACTCTTTCCATATTCGGATGATGGGTTGAACAGTGCTCAGTGAGAGACGTTCAAAGCTTTGGATATTTTTTTTTTATAACCTAACCCTGCTTAAACTTCTCCACAACTTTATCCCGGACCTGTGTGGTGTGTTCATTGGTCTTCATGATGCTGTTTGTTTACTAATGTTGTCTAACAATACTCTGAGGGCTTCACAGAACAGCTGTATTTATACTAGTATTAAATTACACACAGGTAGATTATTTACTAATTAGGTCACTTCTGAAGGCAGTTGGTTCCACAAGATTTTAATTAGGGGTATCAAAGTAAAGGGGGCTGAATCTAAATGCACACCACACTTTTTAGAAATTTATTTGTAAATAATTTTAAAAAACATTTATCATTTACCTTCTACTTCACAATTATGTGCCACTTTGTGTTGGTCTATCACATAAACTCCCAATAAAATACATTTACGTTTTTGGTTGTAACATAAGAAAATGTGGAAAATTTCAAGGGGTAAGAATACAATTTCAAGGCACTGTAAATCTAAAGGAAATTAGAAAAAGAAAATTGTACAAAGGGTGTTCAAGTCAAACCGGGACTTTTGAATTTATATAATAAAAGCACAAGGAATGCAAACTGTATTTATTTTTCAACATACTCCCCTGCTACATTTACACACTTATCCCAGAGTTTAGTAAATGACCGGAAAGCTTCGGCGTAGAAAGATTTGTCACTACGCCTGAACCATCCTTGGACAGTCTGTTTCAGTCCGTCATCATTGTGTTCAAAATTCCCACAAGATTCATCTCTTGTGAAATTTCAGGACAGGTTAATCATCAATTATCCAGGATCAGGCGCTCCACCCAGTGAATGTTTACAGGAATGACTGCTGTGGGCTGGGAACCATCACAGCCAGGATCGTCACTGATGGACGTAAGGTCATCTTTGAAAAGTTTACACCATTCAAATGTCTTACTGCAGCTGAGCGTCTCATCACCATACTGCATTTTTTTTTTTGCAGTCTTCTGTAGATATATCCATGGGTTTTAGCCTTTGTTCATAATAAACTTCACCACCACATGCTGTTCCATGCATACACTAACACTGTCGTCTGCCATCTTGATTAACGGTCTTTGGACTGGTCAGCGACAAGTGCGCCGCCTATCAGTAACAGGACCCACTTGCCACTTATTACTGTGTGTAGTACCGCCATGCTAGCATCCCTTTTTATACCAGTAAAATTAAACTTCCCGGTTTGACTTAAACACCCTTGGTATAATGTATGGCCAGCTTAGGACTGTTTAAAGTGACACTGAACGATACATCTTTATTTTCAAAAATAATCCATACACATCCACTATTTGATGGCCTTATAACCCATTTTTCATCAAATTGTTTCTAATGTTTTTTGGCCTCATTATAACGTCCTCCATGGGCTCCCGAATCTCTCCTCTTTCTGCTCACTTCTGTTTGCTTAGAACGTGCAGTACAATTTAGCTGCAGTTAGGTGTACTACTCAATGCACAGCACAAATCTCATGGTCCAAAGTTACTAATCCATGTTAGAAGTGAGCAAGAGGATGGCTATGTTCCTTTTTTAAGTGAGACCACGGAGAATAAGTTTAGCCACCCTCTAACAGTAAGTCCAATTACAGCAGCAAAAAATAAATGTGTTTCACAATGAATCACTTTCAGAGTGTGTTTGACAAGAGGTAGGGCAGTTACATGCCACCTGCTCACCATCTATTTTAACCACCAAGGCAATTTTTTAATTTTTCACACACTTTAAAATCAGCTTTTTTTTGCTAGAAAATCACTTAGAACACCCAAATATTATATGTTTTCTAACAGCAGAGCCCTTGGAGGATAGAAAGGTGGTGGTTGCAATATCTGTACAGCCGTTTAACAAATGCAAATTTTTTTAGAAAAGTACACTCAAATGAAAATTAATGCACACAAACACAAAATAATACTCTGGTCACTTTTAGTGCATTCATTTTAGTGCATTAATTAGATTTTTCTAAAAGGTGAACTTATCCTTTAACAAACCCCTTTGTGATAGCTTTGGGCAGGTGACAGGTACTCTTTATGGAGACATCATGGGGTTTATTTACTAAAGCTGGAGAGTCCAAAATCAAACTCCCTTCTGCATAGAAACCAATCAGCTTCTAACCTCAGCTTGTTCAATGAAGCTTTGGCAATGAAACCTGGAAGCTGATTGGTTTCTATGCAGAAGGGAGTCTGATTTTGGACTCTCCAGCTTTAGTAAATAAACCCCCATGGGTCTATTAAACCCCTGATATCCACTGCTCAGATCTGAGAGCAGAAGTGAAGAAATACTCATCGCTTTCAGGTTCATTAGTCACAGAAGACATTGGGGAACAGATGTTCCTCTATCTTTTCTGTGGGAAGCAGCCCTGGCCACTTATCTTGGGAGAGCGGTGGTGAGGGGGAGTGGCTGTTCACAGCACTATAAAAGTGATCAGTTACCTGGATCACTTTTACAAAACAGCAGATCACCAGCTAAAAAGAAATCAGTACCAAGATCGTGGCTGCAGCTTTGATCTTGTAATAACCAATTGCAGACAGGATTTATTTATATGTTAGATGGTCTGCAAGTGGCCTAAAAAGGCTGAACCACCATGCCACAACTGTATGCATTGCACACAGTTGTAGAGCAGCTGCGTAGCAGCCCTATGCACTTAAATGTGTTGCATTCTCTGGCAGTATGTTTATAGCACGCAGCGGCTGCATACCCCTTTTTTAGGTGGGCAGTTGGGGGGGTGGTTAAAGCGCAGCTCAACCACCTTTTATTGCCTCCTGGTTTCTCATGCGAATGAACCTTTACTTACCAAACCCAAGCAAGCTTCCTTCGAGCTAACAGACTGGTCCCTGCGGGCTCTCCTCCCCTATGCTCTGGAGATCGCAGGTCCTCTAATGCCACCAATCCATTGCAAGGTTCGTAACCCTGTTGTGAGCGTGAGGAAGCTGAGGAACAGTCTACTGCTGCAGTGCAAATGAAAAGAGGAGAGGTCTGGCTGTCCAGCTGCAGGAAAAGAGGAAAGGTCTGGCTGCTGCTGGAATGGATAATCAGGTAAGTAAAATGGTTTGTCCCTTCCCTCAGACCTAAATAAGCATTTAACCTTTGCAGTGCAGGGACAGTCCCACCGCAAGGGAACATTTTTCATTTACCTGGAGTTGGGCTTTAAAATATTACTCGTGGTGTAAAGCTTTTTTAAACTAAAATTGAACCTTCATGATAAAAATGAAATCAGAGTTAGGAGTTAGCCCTGGTCCACACCAAATGCGGCTTTGAAATTGCGATACTTCATGTGCGGCTTGCCGGCATCTGTGTGACTTCAGGCACAGATGTCAATGCAAGTCACACATGAAATTGCAAAAAAACAGAGCAGGAATCTTTTTCAAAATTGGTGCAACTCAGAGTCTCACTGGTTTGAACAGTTTCATAGCCACAAATAGGGTGCGACTTGTCATGCGACTTTGATCCGTCAAGTCGCACCAGTGTGAACCGGGGCTAAGAATAAAATAAAATTAAGTGTTCTTGTAATGTATATATTTTATTCTATAATTTTTCCTGTTAAAAAAATTATACCAACATTTTATAAGTGACACTAAAATCATTAACAAATAAAACAAAAAAAAAAAAAGCTTAAATATTTATGGTTACTAAAATAGAAATAAAACAAAAAGATATCAAACAGGGCGATATTAGTTAAAGGGAGATAGGGAAGAAGGAATTAATCAGGGCTTAGCAGGGTAAACCAAGGTTTAAATAAAGAGTTAAAAACAGACAAATTATTTTGTCATACCCAGGCCAAAGCTCATCCCTGTGATCTGCAGATGAGTAAATACAAAGTAACAATTTTCATTTGTACTTTGTGACTGAAGGTTGTGAATAAACGTTGTGTCAAACAGTCCATTTTATGACAGCAGCAAATATTATGGCTGCTGTATTTTCACAGCAATTCTTTCCAATCATTTCCAGAGCAGCAGGACAGGACACCCAATGCCCTCAACTAGTTAAAAAGAACCGCTGCTTTGCCATTTCAGGGCAAAGTGTCAGGTTCCCTTAAATCCCCCTCCCTATCCTTATATATTCCCTTTCCTTTCATTACCCTGATGCTTCATTTGGTTTCTGGGAATAGCAAACAAAGTGGCTGCTGTGCAGGGCAGCATTTATCTCCTGTTAGAGCTCCAAAGGTATAGTAATAGCTTTACTCCCGGTGCTCAGGAAAACTATATTTAGTAAATAAAGTAACTCCACTATGTGACATACACCTCAATGAACTTAACCCCATTTAATCCAGCATATTTTAAAATGGCTGTTATCCCTGGAGTTCTGCTTTAAGCAGGGTAGCTTGGTGAAGGACCCACCCCAGACTGCAACTGGAGAATGAACAAGCAATGCTGTGATCATCTGCTTTCTGCTTCCCCTTCCAATAAACATGCTCACAGATGTAAATGCGCAAATAACTGAGCCTGTCTCATGTGTCTTACATGGCTGATACTGTATCCCAGATTCAGCCACTTATGCGATTCTTAGTAGGAATGCAACTTTTTATCATGGACATATAATTGGCTTGTATGTTTTTATTACCTACCTGGATATCAGCTTTAAACTTGTAAAGTAGAAAAAAAAAGCCTGAACTTCTTATCTCTGAGTCAGAGCCCCACCTATGTACTACACATTGATAACAACCTGCACACATTGTATTTTATGTGCTTAATCCAGCTTGTTGCATTTGTTGGTGTACGCGGACAGCTGCACCCTACTCTGATCCATATGCATTGTGCTAACAGCCTTTTAGAACTGTCCCTGACACCTATACTTAAATATTCATAACACTCTGCAGCTTTTGTGAAAGATACACCTAGTGGTGCAAACATTATCTAGTAGAATGCTGTATTTCACCAGACAAAACCCAATCAGACCGTGTATATAAACGTCGAGCAGGAGGGCAGACGTCTGCTGCAACTCGATCAATAATGAACAACTTATGATACCCTGCTGGCTTCCTCCTCCAATAAAGGATGGATGAGAGTACCCTGCTTTATATCTTATGGATTAGATCAGTATTGATCTGCATCTGATGACTGTATCATGCAAAATTAAAAGGGGAATTAAAGCCACAGGCATCTTTACATATTCATAAGGGGGAAAATAAGTTCTCTCTTGTCAGATGTATTCCATGCTAAGCGCCATCCTGTTTACTGTACATTTGATTCATTTATGATTGCCAGATACTGCGTCCAGCACTCTACTCCCAATGATTTTGTACAATCTGAAGCAGCAGTGCATGGCTACCAATCACATTCAGTTTGTCCAGTTAAAGCAGAACTAAACCCTCCTATCTAATACAGCCAAGAAAGCTGCCTCTGTGTGACCTGCAGTTGCCAGGGTGCTGCACGTGATCATGCTGAAAGAATACAAGGCATTCTGTGAATGGAAAGGGGAGAGTAAAGGGAGGGTAAATGACAATATTCATCCCTGTATGAGAGCCACAGCTACCATAGCCTTGGCATTGGCAGGAGAGTGCTGAATCTAGTATCTAGATGGCACAAGTGAATGAAATATACAGCAAACACAGTGGAGCCAAGTATGACAAGAGGGTAGAATAAAGGGTGACAATGCCAGCGCTGAACCAGCAAACGGAGAGTGACAACATCAACCCTGCACTGTCTTTGGGAGAGTGACAACACCACAGATGCACTATCATATGGAGGGTGACAACACATGCACTTCATTGTCCTATGGAGAGTGACAACACCAGCCCTGCATTGTCCTATCGAGGGCGACAACACCAGCCCTGCATTGTCATATGAAGGGCGACAACACCAGCCCTGCATTGTCATATGAAGGGCGACAACACCAGCCCTGCATTGTCATATGAAGGGCGACAACACCAGCCCTGCATTGTCATATGAAGGGCGACAACACCAGCCCTGCATTGTCATTGGGAGGGCGACAACACCAGTGCTGCACTGTCATTGGGAGGGCGACAACACCGGTGCTGCACTGTCATATAGAGGGTGACAGCACTGGTGCTGCACTGTCATATAGAGGGTGACAACACCGGTGCTGTACTGTCCTATGAAGGGTGACAACACCAATGCTGTACTGTCCTATGGAGGGTGACAGCACCAGCCCTGCATTGTCCTATGGGGTATGCCAACACCAGTGCTGTACTGTCCTATGGAGGGTGACAACACCAATGCTGTACTGTCCTATGGAGGGTGACAGCACCAGCCCTGCATTGTCCTATGGGGTATGACAACACCAGCGCTGTACTGTCCTATGGAGGGTGACAACACCAGCCCTGCATTGTCCTATGGGGTGTGACAACACCAGTGCTGTACTGTCCTATGGAGGGTGACAATACCAGCCCTGCATTGTCCTATGGAGGGTGACAACACCAGCCCTGCATTGTCCTATGGAGGGTGACAACACCAGCCCTGCATTGTCCTATGGAGGGTGACAACACCAGCCCTGCATTGTCCTATGGAGGGTGACAACACCAGCCCTGCATTGTCCTATGGAGGGTGACAACACTAGCCCTGCATTGTCCTATGGAGGGTGACAACACCAGTGCTGTACTGTCCTATGGAGGGTGACAACACCAGCCCTGCATTGTCCTATGGGGTATGACAACACCAATGCTGTACTGTCCTATGGGGTATGACAACACCAGCCCTGCATTGTCCTATGGAGGGTGACAACACCAGCACTGCATTGTCCTATGGAGTATGACAACACCAGTGCTGTACTGTCCTATGGAGGGTGACAATACCAGCCCTGCATTGTCCTATGGGGTATGACAACACCAATGCTGTACTGTCCTATGGGGTATGATAACACCAGTGCTGTACTGTCCTATGGGGTATGACAACACCAATGCTGTACTGTCCTATGGGGTATGACAACACCAGTGCTGTACTGTCCTATGGGGTATGACAACACCAGCCCTGCATTGTCCTATGGAGGGTGACAACACCAGCACTGCATTGTCCTATGGGGTATGACAACACCAGTGCTGTACTGTCCTATGGGGTATGATAACACCAGTGCTGTACTGTCCTATGGGGTATGACAACACCAGTGCTGTACTGTCCTATGGGGTATGACAACACCAGCCCTGCATTGTCCTATGGAGGGTGACAACACCAGCACTGCATTGTCCTATGGGGTATGACAACACCAGTGCTGTACTGTCCTATGGAGGGTGACAATACCAGCCCTGCATTGTCCTATGGAGGGTGACAACACTAGTACTGTGTGGTAAGATGAGGGTGACAACACCAGCCCTGCACTGTCACTGTAAAAAGAAGGTTCCAGGGATGACAGCAGCCTGGTCATATCCAGAGGAAACATAAAAGTGAAACACGTCTTGGAGTCGCAGGGCTCAGTGTATATAAAGTGTGCGGGTGTCGATATGTCCCTGACTGTATAGGTGGTACACCAGTATCTGGCCATCTCTCGTACAATGTCTCCGGAGGGCCGATGAAGGAAGGGCAGATCCCGCAGTGACAGGCCTGGGCAGGGACTCGGAGCGGCCTGGCCGTCATGTGACCCGGGAGATGCAGCCACCCAGCTGAGGCCCAGCTCTGCTCTCACTCTGTCCGGCCACACACACACCCCCACAGCTCTAGGAAGCGCCATTCACGTGCAGAGCTCCTCACCAGCTGTAGTATCCTCCGGAACATGTCTGTGCCGCTCAGTGCAGGAGACGGTGCGGAGACAGGGACTGCTCGGAGCGGCTCGGCCTTGTCTTCTCCCAATTCTTCACCAGGCAGATCCTACTGGCATAGAGGATGTCTTTTCTTCTCGATCATTCAAACCAACGACAATGTTTACACTCCAAACCTTCTGCTCTGTCAGCCTGAGCTCAGCCTCTCTGCTGCCACCTAGCAGACCTCCAGTGCAGTACATGCTCCTACTATTGTCCTGCAAGTCATCAGCTTTAATGGGGTTTATTTTCTTAGATAACATTTCTTTAAACCCCAAGATGATCCATGTTGCAGTCTGATTGTATCACCACCTAAGGCAGCATTTATACTATGGTTTTTCATGAACATGTGCAAAAATGCACTGCGCATATGCGTATTGTCACTGTACAGGCATAGGGCACATTCAAAGGGTTTCTGTACATATAAGAAATGTAGCAAAGATGCTCATGCATCTTTTTGAGCTTCAAACATCCTACAGTTTTTAATCACACTTTTGTTGCACATTTTTTCCATGAAAACAGATGTCTATTTTACCTAACCTCCCTAGCGGTCTGATTATGTACATATTTCTATACTCAAAGAGGTACCTTTTTTGCATGGAAATATGTCGTTTTTTTTATTGTAGGTCTGTAATTTTTAGTAATAACTCACTGATATCTGTCCGAACAAGAGTCTAGTAAACAAGTATGATAAAATTTGAAACACGAAATCATAAATTATAATATAATAAATAATCATAAAAAATGATAATATAATATAATAAATTGAATTCAATAATATAATCGAACCAAAAAACACTGAAATTTGAAATAGAGCGCCAAGTTCGCACATAACTGAGCAAAGTCGCAAAATCGTTTTCAGTGTCTGATGACGAATTTCCCCACGAATCATTATCACTCAGTTCTGCAAGTGGTTCTAATTTACTATCCCTGTTCTCTAGCTGGTCTAAAACCTCTTTTGACATAAAGGCAGGGGCGGACTGACAACTCATGGGGCCCCCGGGCAATAGGGGATCATAAGGCCCCTGTATCCTTGCCCAAACTCAAAAAAGCCATCTCATGGGGCCCCCTACTGACCCCGGGCCCTCGGGCAGTGCCCGAGTTTCCAAATGGTCAGTCCACCTGTGACGGGAGTGACTTTTGAGTGTCGGGGGACCTCTGTATCATCTCCCCAAATCATTATGTTTAACCCACCCTGTGCCTGTTAAGGGATACAGGGTGTGTATGTGAATGTCTGAGTCCTGTGTATAGTGTGTTGTCCTTTGTCTAAGCCACATGGCTGTCCATTGTCTGTTTACCATGTGCTACCCCCCATTGTGCTGTGTCTTCCTGTCCAGAGAACTATTATGGGATGTACTGTTTGTATTGGTGTGGGGGTTGGTCAATGTCCTTTGCTACATGGTTGCATCCCATTGTTCTGTGTCTGGTTGGATGGGGAGGGGTGATGAGGTGTTTCCTGACTATACTGTAGCCCTTCCCACTGAGAGGGTGGGCTGATGATGTATGTCCTGTTCCTGGATGTGTTTCCCCTCCCTCTGTATAAAATGTTTTGTTTGTGAAAAATAAAGGTTAGTTGGCTTCCTGTTTTAGTAAGAGCTGGGTGTTGTTTTCTTTTCCTGAGGGATTTCGAGGGTGTGGTCCGTGGATGGTGTTCGGACAGGGGAAGTTGTGCTATAACGGAAAAACTCAGTGCGGTCTTGGTTCCGGTTCCGTTACACCACCCCTGCATAAAGGGACGCTTTTTGGACACCATGGACATTTCTCAGTTTCCAGGCAGAAAGAACGGTAAAAATGCAGGCAGGGCACAGGACAAAGCACTAGGGCCAAAATGTATGTGAAATGGTTTGATACAGTAATGTTTTACTATGTGATTTTAGTGTATTTAGTGAATGTCAATTTTTAAAATTTTTAAATTTCCCGCCGTTCCGTCCCTGTATGTCTCATACATCCCGACGCTCGCAGGGACCGGAACACGGAAGACAGATGCCGGCATCGGCAGGAGGAGATGGCTGGGGACGCTGCAGGAGGGACATCGCGGGAGCGAAGGACAAGGTAAGTGCAGAAGAGATCCCGGAGCAGCGCTGCAAGGTATTCCTGAGTGTAGCTCGGGGTTACCGCTTTTAGCACTGATAATTAACCCCGAGCTACACTCGGGAATACCGCCAGGGAGGTTAACAAGGAATGGCACTGCAAACGTAACACACATTGTTTTGCACTTATTGCTCCCTCCTAGTTTAGCGTAGGCCGCTAGGTAAATTTAGCTCAGCTCCTCTGTAAACAGTGCAGCAGCGGTTGATTACTTGGGGTTGCTCATGGTTTCACAGGCTGCTGCTCTGTTACTTCCTCCTGTCTTCTAGAGATTTCTAGAATTTTTTAGGAGGAAGGACAGAGTCTGCAGCCTGAATATTTATGGAACTCTAGCCACCCCTGGGAAGGTGTGCCCAGTAGGTGGAGAGAGAGCCTATAAGAAGACTGAGGCCTGAGCAGCAAAGGGCAGTGTTCCTGGGATCAAACTTGAGTGCTGGTTCACATATATGCAGATTGGATGTGGTTTGAACCGCATCCAATCCGCACGACATGTGAAAAAAAATTGCTTCCTATGGTGCCTGATCTCATACAGCGCTCAGCATAAATGTGTACATCCCAACAGATTTGTCAGAAAACCTTCACTTTCCTTTCAGAATCAACATTTTCTATGGTACACTATACTACAAAATCCTCCCACAAATTGCAAACAAGATTTGTTAATTTGCACACAAATTCAAGTCCATGTTGCAAAAATGAATACACCCCAATGAAAGTCTTAGGAACAAAGCTAAATTTTAGAAAACAAAATCCTAATTAACAAGAATTCAACTACAGGTGAGTCTAATTATTCATTAAACAGGTGTCCAGCAGACAGTCGATTTTAAAAGGGCGTTACTTAACAAAGAAAACCCCTTCCTATTTCATGCTGTGAGCAATGGCACCACATGAAAGAGAAGTGTCAAAGGGCCTGAGAAAAAAAATAATTTTTTTACACAAGAAAGGTGAAGGCTACAAGAAGATCAGCAAAGCTGTACTTATCAGTCAGAATACTGTAGCAAAAGTGATACAAAAATTTAACAAAGATGGAACTGCAACCATCTCACAGAGACGTCCAGGCCATCCACATAAGTTAACACCTCGACAAGAGCGTCTTCTGATGAGAAGGGTTGAAGAAAATCACCATGCAAGTTCATTGCAGTTAGCTAAAGAAGTAGAAAGCCAAACTGGGGTGATTGTTTTCCGTGACACAATATGGCGTACACTGCAGAGAAATGGCATGCATGGGTGTGATCCGTGAAGGAAACCTCTCCTAAAGCCCACCTAGAATTTGCCAAGACCCATGCTGAAAAAGAAGAAGACTACTGGGACTCTACTCTGGAGTGATGAGACCAAATTAAATGTTTTTGGAACTAATGGCTTCAAAACTGTATGGTATCACAAAGGTGAGGAGTACAAAGAAAAATGCATGGCGCCTACAGTGAAACATGGTGGTGGCAGTGTCCTCCTGTGGGGCTGCATGGGTCCTGCTGGTGTTGGGGAGCTTCATTTCATTGATGGTATCATGCATTCACAGATGTACTGCTCTATATTGAAAGAGAAGATGCTACCATCACTCCGTGCCCTTTGTCGTTGGGCACTTTTTCAACATGACAATGATCCAAAACACATCTAATGCCACTTTTGCATTTCTGAAGAAGAACAGGGTGAAAGTGAATAAGTGGCCAAGTATGTCTCCTGATCTGAACCCAATCGAACACCTATGGGGAATTCTGAAGATACAAGTTGAGCATCACTCTCCATCCAGCATCCAGGCTCTAAAAGAGGTTGTTCTTGAAGAATGAAATAAGATGTTGTAATATGTCAACGTTTCTATTCCATGCCTGGAAGACTTGGTGCTGTCCTTACAAATCATGGAGGTCATACAAAATACTATATGGAGTAGTTTTTGTTGTGGGGTGTATTCATTTTTGCATTCAACTCATTTGAGTAAAACTGAAGATTTTGTAATCTAAGTTATATTATTAACCTTACTTTCATGTAATGAGCTGAACAAATGCTCTATAAAACTCAATGTTTTGGAGATTGTTCTTGTGTTCATTGAGATATTGATTAAAATCTTACTTTTCAAAAGGGATTTACTCCGTTATGCTGAGCACTGTATGTCCAGTGCACTGCCAGAGCTAATTCATTGTTAATTCAGTGTGGTTTAAAAATAGTCGTGTATGATTTCTGAGCAGTATCTTCGGGTTCAGGTGTGGATTGCAGGCTTTCGACTTCTATGGGAACCGTTTCTAAACCGCATATGTGTGAACAGGATAAAGTCCTGAGCTAATCCTGTCCTGAACCTGATTTACACCTGACATGAACCACTGAACAACTACTGTATCAATCAGCTGTGAAACCTGAGATTCAATCTGCACCACACATATGTGAATCAGCTCTGAAGGAGGAGACCCCTGTGGCAGAAGTCTTGGAGGAGCCCACCTTGAAGACACCAAGGTCTCAGATAGGCTTAGCTGGGGAAGCCTGTTTACAAGTCCTAGTCGAAGGATCCAGTTGGGCCAGGGGACAGCTCATAGGAGAGAGCCAGGAGGAAGCTGTGGGAGAGTGCCCAAGTTGTCTAGAAGCGTGTGAGTCTATTTCTCACTCACCAAGAAGAGCCTGGTGGATATCGACAGGAAGCAACTGATGATCCTGTTGCTAAGCGAATACAGACCCCATCTCTTCAGAGTATGACACTGTGGTGCTTTGAAATTCTGGAAGGAGTAGAGGCCACAGTCAGACTAGAGATGGTTATGCATTACAGCCAGAATTTTTTTGCATTGCAGCTAGAAGTTAAGCAGTCTTCAAGTTGTACAGTTTGCAGTTCCAGGGTATCCCATGCTTCCCATCCCTATCCAAGTTCATAGTTCTCCAATAAAACACACAAAAAAGAAACCCCTAGACTGATCTTTTGAGCCACTGGAAGAATGTGGAAAATGCTGTGTGTCTGGCTATGTGTGCTCTAAGGGGGAAAATAGGACCAAATTTACCAGCGGCTCTTCAGGGGATGTGCTACATAGCTTTTGTACATTTTGTGCACATTCCCGAACTACTATATAGTGATTGCTGGAGGTCCCATTCATCTCTGAGCATTTTGCAGTTTCAAAGTGCTCAACATACAAAATCCCATGGTTTTCAGCTTTGCCTGTTCACACCTAAGCAGAGTGTCACTTAAAGCTTCAGGCTCAAAAAAGAGCATCATCTTCTTTTGAATTGTAGGCTTCAAGCATCTTTGGCTCCAACAAACTTCAGTGGAAATGTGTGAAAAACTTGCACACTTTTCCCCCTTAGTACCTAGCTTTCTGTTGGATAAAAATAATTAATATGAGAAACGCTTAATCAAAAAGGTTAAAAAATTGGTTGGAAGATATCCCTGATCTCACCCCTGAAAATTGGCAGTTGTTTAATTCACACTCTTTGACGGTGATTTCAGCCAAAGATAAGCTTATTAAATGATGCTATTTGCATAGAGTGTATTACATGCTGGCCCATTTGATTAAAATGCATAAGAGAGACACTCCTATCTGTCATAAATGCAAATGTGAGACAGGTGACCAGGGGCGGACTGACCATTTGGAAACTCGGGCACTGCCCGAGGGCCCAGGGTCAGTAGGGGGCCCCATGAGATGCCCCTGGTACCTTTTTCATAGGCTTTTTTGAGTTTGGGCAAGGATACAGGGGCCCCATGATCCCCTATTGCCCGGGGGCCCCATGAGTTGTCAGTCCGCTCCTGCAGGTGACTTTCTACATATGGTTTGGGGACTTAATAGGATACGACCCTTTTGGTCGCAAGTGATGGCATTTATTGCTGATACCTTCGACCTTCCTAATATTTGTTGTCCTAAATGGTGTCTGTTGGGATTCATTGAAGAATTACTGTAGAAATGCCTGCCATTTCCAAACTCGCAAGACAATTGTACTTAATTGGACCCGTATGAAGACCTTACATATTGGGCTATGAAAGAAGGTTATTAAACGTACCTTACCATTGTACAAATTGACATATTAAGCTAGAGGACATCCCAAAAAGTTGTATAAACTTTGGGGCCCTTGGCTTGATACTCAGGACACCAATGACTCTTTGTAATCCCTGATATCTGACCTCGTATAAGGAAATGTCATGATATGTTGCTGAACTAATGTATATCTGAACCTCAGTACTGGGACATGTATATCCCTTTATTGATTACTGCCTTGACCAATGATCTATTTTCCTTTTCCGATACAGGTGAATGGACTTTTTGTATTTACCTACTCTATTGGGGTAAATGCTGTGTTTTCTCTCTTTGTACTTTTCCATTTTCTTTTTATATGCAGGATGTTCCTGCCAATTGTTTTTTTATTGTTTATATAGGACCATGGATAAATGGCTTCTTTGTAACTGTAACTAATTTGTTTCAGACACTATTATAGTGACTGTCCTTCTCATGATGTGGTATATGGTTTTGTAATAAGTGTATACCGCTGGGGACTGCATTTACCTTCCAACAATATCCCTGCACTTTTTCTGTAATGATCATTTGATTGTTGACATATATTTGCCTACATCTGACTTACTTTTTACTCAATAAAACCTAGTTTAAAAAAAATGTTCAAAAATGCCTGTACAAACACGAAAAAAAGGGCTTAAAGCGGAGTTCCACTCATACTGTAAAAAAATAAAAGTCAGCAGCTACAAAAACTGTCTTCAGTGTGGGCACCCGGCTGTGACAGCTTGCTGCTTCACAGCCGGGTGCCCACTGCGCATGTGCGAGTAGTGCTGCACTTCCTGAATGGCCCCGTAGTCTTCTGGGACCTGTCACGTGTCCTAGAAGGCTACGGGGAGGAAGCCGGGACAACTTTCGATTTCCTAGGTGATCGCAGCGGAAGTGGGAACAGGTACCTGTCAATTTCGGGTACCCACTACCCCCCACTCCCCAAAGGTGCCAATCCTTAATGGGGAGCGGGGGACCAGTCTTTAAATCGGAACTTCCCCTTTTAAGTATAACTAAAGGCAAAACTTTTTTTTTAACGTTTTGGACAGAGTGAAGAGAGATTAGAACACCTGTCAGTTTTTTTTGTTGTCTGTGTCCCTGTTAGGGAGATTTATCCTCTCTGTTTGTCCTGTTTATCACTATCATTAAAAGTGAAAGTAAAAGAAAAGCCCAAATTTTGAGTTGTCCCCAAAAAAGTAATAGAAAGTAAAACTTCCAATGGAGACACTGGTTCTGGCAACCCAAGGAATTTCCTTAATTTGCAGGGATTTCCTCCCACTTCCAGGAAGTGAAGGGAAATCACCCCAATGGGACACAGATGTCAAACAATAAACTAACAGGGGTTATAACCCTCTCTAAGGCCGTCCATACATGGGTCGATTTTCGAACGATTTTTCATTCGAAAATCGGACCTAAGAATAATCAACCAATTTTCACTCTGTTAGTGGGGCAATGGCACCGGGCAATTTTCGTGGTTCCTCCCCATTTCGTTTATCAGGCATGCTGGAAAATTCGTGAAAAATGACCGATTTTCGAAATCATTGGTGGCACCATCGGATTACAGAAAGAATAATGTTTTCGATTTTCTATCGAAAAATCGTTCGGAATTCGACCCATGTATGTCCTACTTTACGCTAAAAAAACTTTGCCTGTAGTTCTACATTAATGGCCCATTTAACCTCCCTAGCGGTCTGATTATGTCCATATTTCTGCGCTCAAAGCGGTACATTTTTTTGCATGGAAATATGTCGTTCTTTTTATTGTAGGCCTGTAATTTTTAGGAATAACTCACTGAAATCTGTTCGAACAAGAGTCTAGTAAACATCCCGGGTAGGATAAAACTTGAAACACAAAATCATAAATTATTATTTAATAAATATTCATAAAAAATAATAATATAATAATACATTTAATTCAATAATCTAATCAAACCAAAAACACTGAAATTTGAAATAGAGCGCCAAGTTCGCACATCACTGAGCAAAGTCGCAAAATTGTTTTCAGTGTCTGATGATGAATTTCCCCACGAATCATTATCACTCAATTCTGCAAGTGGTTCTGATTTACTATCGCTGTTCTCTAGCTGGTCTAAAACCGATTTTGACCTAAAGGACGCTTTTTGGACACCATGGACGTTTCTCAGTTTCCAGGCAGAAAGAACAGTAAAAATGCAGGCAGGGCACAGGACAAAGCACTAGGGACAAAATGTATGTGAAATGGTTTGATACAGTAATGTTTTACTATGTGATTTTAGTGTATTTAGTGAATGTCACTTTTTAGAATTATTAAATTTCCCGCTGGTTCCGGCCCCCGTACGTCCCATACGTCCCGACGCTTGCAGGGACCGGAACCCAGAGGACGGATGCCGGCATCGGCAGGAGGAGATGACCGGGGACGCGGCAGGGGGGACATCGCGGGAGCGCAGGACAAGGTAAGTGAAACAGGGATCCCGGAGCAACGCTGCAGGGTAATCCCGAGTGTGGCTCGGGGTTTACCGCTTTTGGCACTGATAATTAACAGGACAAAGCACCCGGGACAAAATGTATGTGAAATGCTTTGATACAGTTATGTTTTACTATGTGATTTTAGTGATTTTAGTGAATGTCACTTTTTGTCATTTTCAAATTTCCCACCGTTCCATCCCCCGTACGTCTCAACGCTCGCAGGGAACGGAACCCAGATGACAGATGTCGGCATCCGCCAGATTACATTGCCAGGGACACTGCAGGAGGAACATCGCGGGAGCGCAGGACAAGGTAAGTGATCGAGGGATCTCTGAGCTGCGCCGCATGGTATTCCCGAGTGTAGCTCGGGGTTACCGCTTGTGGTACTGAAACTTTACCCCGAGCTACACTCGGAAATACCGCCAGGGAGGTTAAACATGTGCATTTGCATTTCAAATGCATTTTATTTTGCGTTTTGTTCGGTGCATGTTATAACATGTTATGATGAGCTATCACACTAATCAACACACCACTCAGTGCTCCTGCCTCTTTTGGAGTCTTCTGCGGCTTGTGCCTCTTCTTTAATAAGAAGGAGGAGGCTTTCATCTGCTTGTTCTTTTTCCCCATGAAAATATGATTCAGTATGCTTCCTGCTCTTTTGCCACCAGATCTACGTTGAGGAAAGCATTGAAGAACAATTGATATGTTGTTGTTTGTATGTTCTTGTTACATGGCTGACAGGCCTTTTTTATATTACTGTACTTCTCTGATGTACACTTCAATAACTGTTGCTGCACATTCAGCTGTTTTATTTGAATAGCTTTTGAAGTGCCTTACTGTCTGTTCCACTTCTATGTTTAAAATAAATAAAAGAATTGAACAAGAAATAAAGGAGCTGGACTAGTGACTTACTGTCAGGTGACCAGACTCACTGTACATCGAGCTCCCCTTTCTTCAACCTCATTTGTTGTGGCCCTTTTTATGAGGTTTGTGACCTCTTGTTTTAATGGGGAAGAGGGGGTAGGCACCAGGGGTGGACTGACCATTTGGAAACTCGGGCACTGCCCAGGGGCCCGGGGACAGTAGGGGGCCCCATGAGATGCCCCTGGTACTACCTTTTTCATAGGCTTTTTTGAGTTTGAGCAAGGACACAGGGGCCCCATGATCCCCTATTGCCCGGGGGCCTCATGAATTGTCAGTCCGCCCCTGGTTGGCACCAAGCTATGTTTTTCATGAGGTTTTTTTTCTGCATGACTCTTAATGGCTGAGCATCTTGTTAATTATTTATTCTGCTAATAAATTTTTATATTTCATTATTTATCTTGGTAAACCAATAAAAGTGACGTGGCGGTTTCAATGCCAAGTTGATGTCTTGTGTTTATACTATTAGCATTTATGTTTTTTTTACTAATTTGATTGCGGCAAGCAGACCCATGTAAAGTGTTGCAATCTTAACCACTTCATGTCCGGACACTTTCACCCCCTTCCTGTCCAGGCCAATTTTCAGCTTTCAGTGCTGTCACACTTTGAATGACAATTGCGTGGTCATGCAACACTATACCCATATGAATTTTTTAGCACTTTTTTGAGACACACAAAACTTTATTTTGGTGGTATTGACTCACCACTGGGATATTTATGTGTTTGCTATATAAATGGAAAAGTCCAAAAATTTTGAAAAAAAGTGTTTTTCTTACATTTTGCAAATAAATAATCTTTCCTCATAAATCTTGGCCAAAATTGATTCAGTTATCTTTTTAGTAAAAATAAATTAACCCAAATTAGTTTATAATCCAAAATTATAATTTTTCAAAATTTTGTTTTACATTTTTATTTTTTTTTCTATATTATTATTTATGAGGGGGGGGGGGGTTAACATAATGTCACCCTAGCAGTACAGTGTCACCATAGTGACACTGTACTACTTGTGGGGGATGATGAAGATTTTTTTTTTACACTGATTGCTTTTACACCCATAAACGCTGTAAAAGCAATACTTTCTCCTTCTCTCTCAGCCATTGAGAAATACTGTGAGGGCTGTGATTGGTCACAGCTTTTCACATGGTATAAGGCTGTTGTGAATAGCCTTGTACCATGTGACCTTTGTGATCATTCACAGATTTCACAAGTAGTAAGCAATGATGTCAGAAGTGACATCTTGCTTACTACTATTCATGTGATCACTGATTGGCCACTTACAGTAAATAAATGAAAAAGTGTATATGCAGTGCACAAATAATGCTCTAATATATTAGTGTTTATAAGTAGATGTATACTATAAACATATATCATTGTGCGTAGTAAACAGATATACTCCAATAAATACCAAATATACATACAAAAACGTGCAAATCTTTGTGTCATAAGTGACAAACGCATGTGCCCAAACGTGCATTGAAATATCAGTGATCACATGAATCAGGACTTCACACAGGGGTCCCGTACAGCGATCAGTGTTCTCCGGTCACAGGGGGCACCGGATCACAGTGCCGCGTACTCCCAGGGAGTGCTCACAGGCTGTGAATGCGGGTGCCGTTTATAAACTGCTTATCCAGATGAAGCCAAGTGTGAAACGCGTCAAAGTTGGCAGTCTCCTGCTTCTCCTGCTTCTACCATCCAAACATTGTTTTGAATCTGTGTGTCAAACATGGGTTCTTTAGGTGAAGTAGGCTATTTTAAATATGAAGGAGGCTGCCACAGGGGTGTTTTATGAGTATATTATTGGTTTTAACACCTAAAATATCTCTGACAAAACATCTATGATGTGTAGTGGAGTATGTCATCTCTGTGCGTTTTACAGCTTGATTTGTAAAAATAAAATGTTTTGATTTTGTTTTTAAACTCTGCAATCACTTTTTTTGTTTTTGTGCACCCTGAAAGTCCCATTGAGACTTATACTGTATGTCTACCACTTTCTTTGGAATATTGATTTTTTTTTGTTTTGTAACCAACATGAAGTAATTTAGAACAACAAAGGTACAAATTCAGTGAACAAAGCAAAAAAATTCCAAATAAACTTGAGTTCCCACTTAGTTCAGAGTCCTCATCAGAGTTACCTTGTATTAGAGTCCCCATCAAATTCCCCTTTATATTGGAGTCCTCCTTACATCAGAGTACCCATTAGAGTTACCCTATATCAGAGCCCCTATTAAACTCCCCATTACATCAGAGCCCTCTTTACATGAAAGTCCCAAACAGAGCCCCCTTATAAAAGAGCCCCCATCAAATTCCCCATTTCATTGGAGTTCTCCTTACATCAGAGTTCTGCTTACATGACAGTCCCCATCAGAGCTCTCCTATATCAGAGTTCCTATCAACTTACCCCATACATTGGAGTCCTTCTTACATGAGAGTCCCACTTCCATGAGAGTCTCCATCACAGCCCACTTATATCAGAGTCTCCATCAAAGTCCCGCTTTCATTGGAGCTCTCCTTACATCAGAGTTCTGCTTACATGACACTCCCCATCAGAACTTTCCTATATCAGAGTCTCTATCAAAGTCCCCCTTACATGAGAGCCCCCTTATATCAGAGCCCCCATCAAATTCCCCCTTTCATTGGAGCCCTCCTTAGATCAGAGTTCTGCTTACATGACAGTAACATCTTACTCTATAACAGCTTACATCAGAGCTCTCCTATATCAGAGTCCTTATCAAAGTCCCCCTTACATGAGAGTCACAATCAGAGCCCATTTATATCAGAATCCCCATCAAAGTCCCTCTTACATGAGATTTCCCATTAGAGTCCTCATCAAATTACCCCTTACATTGGAGTCCTCCATACATGAGAGTCCCCCTTACACAAGAGTTCCCATCAGTGCCCCTTTATATCAGAGTCCTCATAAAATTTCCTCTTAAGCTGGAGTCCTCCGTAGATCACAATCTCCCTTACATGATAGTCCCCATCAGAGCCCCCTATATCAGAGTCCCCATCAAAGTCCCACTTACATCAGAGACCCCCTTAATAATAGCCCCCATCAGAGCCCCTTATATCAGAGTCCCCATCAAATTCTCCCTTACATTGGAGTCCTCCATAAAGCAGAGCCGCCCCCCCTTACACAAGTGTCCCCATCAATGCCCCCTTTATATCAGAGTCTCCATCAAATTCCCCTTTATATTAGAGTCCTCTATACATCACATTGCCCCTTACATGAAAGTCCCACTCAGAGCCCCCTTATATCAGAGTCCCCATCAAAGTCTCCTTTACATCAGAGTCCTCCTTAATTAGAGTTCCCTTCTCAGCCCCATTATATCATAACATGAGTGTTAAAATGTCCAATAGATGTTGACAACTTGATTTGCAGTAAAACTTATTTCTGTTGTGACATAAATCATACCAAGTGGATAGACCCAGGTAAAAAGGAACTGTATCCAAAATGAAACTTTTACTAAGGAGACATGGAGGCTACCACTGCTGGCCTTCTACTTCTGACAATACTCATCCCATAGTTGTCATAATGATAATGGCATTATGATTATCCTAGATTGTAAGCTCGAACCCCTCGTGTATTGTTTTGTTACTGTATTGTCTCATGTTCTGTCCCCCACTATAATGTACAGCGCTGAGCTGTAAGCTGTGTACCGGGGTGGGCTCCCCAGGATACAGTGAAGTGTCGAACGAGGAAAACAACCCCAACACTAGCTTTTACCACAACAGAATTTTACTTAGATGTGGCAAATAAACACAACCACAAATGCTGGAAACATACAATAAATTTACATACACCCAGCCCAAAGGCTGAAACCCTTGTGCTGCACAGCACGGCGCCTTCTGATGGATGAAGGTAGAAAGTGAAGTAATTTACCTACTGGCAGGCACAAATAAGCTGCCACACCTTACCTGTTATTACCCTAAAAGAGCAGGAATCAGTGTATGGGTGTATGGTATGGGCTAGCCTGTGGTGCAGCGCAACAGCTAACAATCTTACACAAATCTACAGTATTCCCCCTCCCATAACTGGTCCTGTAGCACGTGCCTGAGTATTCCTTCTGAGCAAAACGCCAGTCTGGCTTGAGTTTGTGGGATGTTATCAGCTCCCCAATGTGAAATGTCACTTTAAGTTATGGAGTCATTCCAATGATCAGTAATAACACTTGTGGCCTGACACAGAGACCCTAACTAACTAACTATAGGCCTGGACTCAGTCTCTAGGTGCCAACACTGAAATGAGGTGCGTGCACAATCTTACCGACCCGGGTCTGGTTTGCATCCGCTGGTGACTCTGAACAGAACAAATGTCTCTCCAACAAGCATGCTGTATCGCAGTGTATGTTGCTTTGTTCCTCTGCTCTTATCAGCATTCCTGGCAGCAATCTTCCTTTCTCTGAACAGGATCAGGGTCTTGGACACGATCAGTTTCACCTAGCTGCAGCTCTGGTTACTGAGGGATGCTCTCACACCTGGATGCCATCAGATTCTCTGCTCACATGGCTCCTGAATTCACCATCCACTAAACATGGCTGCTGTCTCTCTCCTTCCTGTTCTCTAAAACCCTGTGTGAAAAAGCCCCACCTCTTCATGTATATAGAAATATCTATTCAGTCTGAGGCTGTGTTAGGAAAACAGTGGCATCTTGTGGCTAAACCGCAGAATGTCACTCCAGAACATTTAATTTACTCCACACAATAATTTACTGCACACAGTGTTCAAACAATGAGAGCTGTTTCCCCATCTCACAGAACAAACCTTTTGGCACTATATAAATACTGTATTATAATAATAATGAAGAGCTTCCCAAGTAATTGAACTTCAACACGTATGAATATTAAAAAAAAGGTTTGGCTTCAATCTGACATTTATGATACTTGTTCTGGGACATTGACTCTGAAGATACTGAAGCCAGAGACAACCAGGCAAAAAGCATTTTTTTAGAAGGAGGTCAGCAATGGCAGTTTTTATTTTTCCCACTACAGGATTCTTTGAAAACTATCAGCAATTATCAAGCAAGCAGTAGAAATACTATCTCTCAGCAGAAGCTGAATAACAGAATGGTTTGTGGGAATACTTTTAGCTTCCTATCAGGGGCGGACTGACAACTCATGGGGCCCCCAGGCAATAGGGGATCATGGGGCCCCTGTGTCCTTGCCCAAACTCAAAAAAGCCTATGAAAAAGGTACCAGGGGCATCTCATGGGGCCATAGATAAAGGCAGTTTTTTAGAGGTTGCAAAATAAATTACTGTATCACCCAATGGATGGCTTCCATTCAGTAGCCAAAAAACATGCAGAAAGAAAGAAGTTTGTGAAAAGAGATTCACAGAAAAGTGGCTACATTATGAACAGAATGTGATACTCAGAAAAATTTCCAAAAAATATGCTTTATTAAACATGAATATTTGACATATGGGCAATCGCCCTGGTTTACCATCACCTCAGTATGAGACAATACACACAGACTTAAAACCATATAAAATCACACCAAGACCGGTCTGGATAAATGTGCTACAAAGACTATGACTGCTATAGTCTAAAAGTCCTTGCAGCACTGGCACATAGGTAACACTTCCTAAAGGAGGTGTATACAAAAATTATACCATAGGTATACAATGTCACATGCTATATATATAGACATATGTCATAACCATATAGGTTATACCCCATATAGGGGCGATTTCCAAAAATTATACCGAGGGTATATCATATCACATGCATGCAGTACAGCGAGCACAGTAATCGTCAAAAGAGAGGCATGACCATAAGCCTATAATAGGCAATGGATGAGTATAACATAAATAATGCAGTACAACCCTATACCGGCACAAGTGTTTGGGGCCCATTAATCTGTGATAAACGTGTCAGATACGTCACTTCCGGTCATGCGCACTAGGTGAAACGCACGCCGACCTACAAGGAGGCAGCCATTTCCACATGCCATGAGTCATGCAAAGGCTGTACAGGCGCCATGGAGAGGTTGGAACCCGCGATATGTCGGCTGATGTAAGCGGTGGTTCCCTGGATCAACACGGCAGTACCTATGAAGGTTTTCCTTTTTCTACTACCTATTGCACAGGTGGTGAGTGGACTGTTACAGGACATTAGATTAAAAGTCCTTTGCGACTTGCATGACAATATACGTCTACCATAGAGTGAAAGTTCTCACAAGTGACTATCTTTATATTGTTTGTCTTATCACAGGATGGGGACATTATGGTGCTTTACATAGAAACAAGGCACACCACATATATGTCAACAGGTGGAAGATTCATTGGGCCTTACCTTGTTTCCAATAAAAAAGTGGTTTGTAGTCCACATGCTGTGGTGAAGAAACCATTTAAAGCAGATTTCTGCTACTGGCATCTATCTTTCCATCAAGGCAACAACAGGGACTCTTTTCATTATAAGAATCCTCTCAATCAGTCACGTTTATCACAGATTAATGGGCCCCAACCACTTGTGCCGGTATAGGGTTGTACTGCATTATTTATGTTATACTCATCCATTGCCTATTATAGGCTTATGGTCATGCCTCTCTTTTGACGATTACTGTGCTCGCTGTACTGCATGCATGTGATATGATATACCCTCGGTATAATTTTTGGAAATCCCCCCTATATGGGGTATAACCTATATGGTTATGACATATGTCTATATATATAGCATGTGACATTGTATACCTATGGTATAATTTTTGTATACACCTCCTTTAGGAAGTGTTACCTATGTGCCAGTGCTGCAAGGACTTTTAGACTATAGCAGTCATAGTCTTTGTAGCACATTTATCCAGACCGGTCTTGGTGTGATTTTATATGGTTTTAGGTTTGTGTGTATTGTCTCATACTGAGGTGATGGTAAACCAGGGCGATTGCCCATATGTCAAATATTCATGTTTAATAAAGCATATTTTTTGGAAATTTTTCTGAGTATCACATTCTGTTCATAATGTAGCCGCTTTTCTGTGAATCTCTTTTCACAAACTTCTTTCTTTCTGCATCTCATGGGGCCCCCTACTGACCCCAGGCCCTCAGGCAGTGCCCGAGTTTCCAAATGATCAGTCCGCCCCTGCTTCCTATCCACATTCCTATCCCGATGCCTGACTTTCAAACATTGCTCAGTAGAACCCTATTTCCATTCCCCATTATAAAGAGTTAGAACATAACTATGCAAACTGTCCAGCACCAAACACAAAACATTTTTTTTTTCATTTCATTCATATAAAATATAAAAGATTACACAATACGGCGGTCCTTATCACTGGACAAACCTCATTACTCACCCATGTGCTGTGATCACAGTGGTTAAGGAGTGCACAGTGAGTTCCATTTAAACAGATCTTTCATTTTGTGATATAACTTTGAATATTAGCAGTCCCTTCTTTTCCATATTGCATTGCTTTCACCCTAATGGACCTTCACAAGTCCTCGTTCAAAGCTGTTGCTGGCCTTATGGATCAAGTGTACCTAGGTCACTAGAAGGATGATCTAATGAAAATAAATAAAATTTATTAACACCCTAATACGACAATACCAAAAAGATTTGTGACACATTGTAATGCAATCTGTAATGCCAAACATAGCACATTCTAGTATTCCCTGCTGGTACTAGGTGAAAGGAGAATGTATTTTGGAAGTCTGATACAGCTCCATGTGATTTGACATAGTATCACTATTTTTAGTCCTCATGGTCAACCCTTTATTTCAAGAATCCGTTGGCTAGAATCTTCACCAACTGGTGCAACGAGGTGTCTTTTTATTTCAGTAACTAAAAAAGCTTCAGATATGTCATTATGAAAAATTTACAGATAACAAAGCAATTTATTGATGACATTTTGGTTTTGATTACCTTTAGCTGATAGTGCTGTTTCTGGTTTGGTTTGGGGGAACTATGTATTACAACCCCAATTTTAACAATGGGAGGAGACAATGATCCTCTTCTAAAACTTCAGCAAATGGTCTCCTCGGTTCCCAGACATTTACAGAGAGGGAGATTTACTAAAACGGGAGAGGGCAAAATCTGGTGCAGCTCTTCAGAGAAACCAATCGACTCACATGTATTATTGCCACAGCTTAACAGAACAAGCTGAAACTAGAAGCTGATTGTCACCATGCACAGCTGCACCATATTCTGAGTGCACCAGTTTTAGTACATCAACCCCAGAGTGTTGTTAAAAGTAGAGGGGATGCTACACTGTGGTAAACATGGCCATGTCCCAACTTTTTGAGTCATGTTGCTGCCATCAATATCTAATTATTTTTTCCTTTAAATGGTACATTTTCTTAGTTTAAACATATATGTTTTCTATTTTCTATTGTGATTGTAGTGCTACCCTTGTGAGGTCCACTGTGTAATGGGTATTCCTAAGCTTCCCTCTGCACAGCCAAAAAAATTAAAGGAACACTTTGAAAACACATCAGATCTCAATAGGGAAAAATATCATGCTGGATATCTATACTGATATGGACTGTGTAATGTGTTAGGAATGTAAGGATACCCCATCATTTGATGGAAATGAAAATTATCAACCTACAGAGGACTCAAAGACACCCCAAAAATCTAAGTGAAAAATGATGCAGCAGGCTAGTCCATTTTACTGAAATTTCACTGCAGCAACTCAAAATGGTACTCATTAGTTTGTATGGCCCCCCATGTGTTTGTATGCATGCTTGACAATGTCGCGACATGCTCTTAATGAGATGACGGATGGTGTCCTGGGGTATTTCCTTCCAGATCTGTACCAGGGAATCAGATGAACCGAAACATGATATCCCAAAGTTGTTCTATTGAATTTAGGTCAGGTGAGCGTGGGGGCCATTCAATAGTATCAATTCCTTCATCCTCCAGGAACTGCCTGCATACACTTGCCACATGAGGCCAGGCATTGTCGTGCACCAGGAGGAACCCAGGACCCACTGCACCAACGTAGGGCCTGACAATAGGTCCAAGGACTTCATCCCAATAACTGATGGCAGTCAGGGTGTCATTGCCATGCCTGTAGAGGTCTGTGCATCCCTCCATGGATAGGCCTCCCCAGACCATTACTGACCCACCACAAAAATGGTCATGCTGAACGATGTTACAGGCAGCATAACGTTCTCCACAGCTTCTCCAGACCCTTTCACGTCTGTCACATGTGCTCAGATTGAACCTGCTCTCATCTGTGAAAAGCACAGGGCACCAGTGGCGGACCTGCCAATTCTGATGTTCAATGGCAAATGCCAATCGAGCTCTATGGTGCCGGGCAGTGAGCACTGGGCCCACTAGAGGATGTCAGGCCCTCAGGCCACCCTCATGAAGTCTGTTTCTGATTGTTTGGTCAGAGACATTCACATCAGTGGCCTGCTGGAAGTCATTTTGTAGGGCTCTGGCAGTACTCCTCCTGTTCCTCCTTGCACAAAGGAGCAGATACCGGTGCTGCTGGTGGGTTAAGGACCTTCTATGGCCCTGTCCAGCTCTCTTAGGGTAACTGCCTGTCTCCTGTAATCTCCTCCATGCTCTTGAGGCTGTGCTGGAAGACACAGCAAACCTTCTGGCAACGGCACGTATTGATGTGCCATCCTGGAGGAGTTGGACTGCCTGTGCAACCTCTGTAGGGTCTCATGCTACCAATAGTGACACTGACCCTAGCCAAATGCAAAACTAGTGAAAAACAGAAAAATGAGTCAGAAAAAAAATGTCAGTGGCCTCCACCTGTAAAACCATTCCTGTTTTGGGGGTCGTCTCATTGTTGCCCGTCTAGTGCACCTGTTGATAATTTCATTATAATCAAAGCAGCTGAAACTGATTAACAACCTCCTCTGCTACTTAACTGACCAGATCAATATAACTGACTTGATGCTATACTCTGATTAAAAAGTGTTCCTTTAATTTTTTTGAGCGGTGTATATGCAGTCTACACAAACTATGTGATTTTGGCATTGCTTGTGATGAGCGAGTGAGATTTAGCTTGAAAAGGGCTCTCTTTAGGGAGCAATGATGAGCTACTCCAATCATTACAAACATCCTGTGCCAGAGATGCAAGTCATTCCGTTTTCTGTAGAGAAAAAAGAAACTTCAACACTTTGGCATCCATTACTCACAACTGCAAGAAGGGAATAGAATGTCCTAACAGTACAGAGACATGAATGAGAGCTCAGCTGTTATAGGAAAAAGAGAAGATTTGTATATTATTTAACATCACTGTCTTTGGATCTATTGATGGCTTTAATTTGCAGGATTTACCAGAGGTAGTATTTGCTTATTCTTTTTATTTTATATGCTCTCTTTCAATTGTCCAGATTTGTGACACTTTTTACACTTTTCTTTAGGTGATCACACACAGAAAATATTTTAATCAATGCTAAAAGCTGTTCAAGATCATCGGTTATAACATTTCCAAGGTACAAAAAATTACAAATATGCTTTCTGTTAAATTCACTTTTTTTGTTACTAGATCAAGTATTGCTTTTTTACCTGTATTAAACCCCAAACCAAAAATGTAATATATTGCAGATATAATCATTAGATGTGGTGGCTGCATCCGTTTTCTTTTTTAAGGCTTTTTTCACCTGGTGGTCTGGCCAGTAACACACCTCCTTTGTTAAGCACCCCCACTCTGGATAAAGGATAGGGGGCTCTTTTAGCAGCATTGTCACTGTGGGGTCAGGGGAGTGTTAGATGTACTAGTAGATTTAGATACATTGAGAAATTGAAAATGAACTCTAACTAATACTTTTTAAGCAATTACAGCAATATTTTTGATTTCCTTTTGGGATAAAGGTTTTACATAAATAAATAAAAGCTGACCATTGCAAGCACCAATGTCAGTGTTAAACTGTCTCATTCCTGAACTGCAATATTTCCAGGCGAGTTTGAGATTTTGAAAAACAACAGACTTACTAGCCAGATATCCAAATGAAAATAAAAATAATTAATTTTTGAGTTTTTGTTTTTTGTTCTTCAACACAGTAATACAAATCGGTACAAATCAGTACATATTAAAAAAAGAGTATCAATGCACAATACATACATTATATTACATTCTTGTACACAAAATTCCAACTTATAACCTAAGAGGCTGAACTTGCATGTTTCTGAACTATCCTTATTGAGTCTCCAACTGGAACCTCACATACCAAGTTCCCCACTCCGGAACAGGGGGGAGATTCTCAGAACCTGCAGGGCCTAAGGTCTGATTCTGTCGGCTCTAGCTACCCAAGGAGGGGAAGTGGACCTGTTTATCGACCTGTGGTCTGGATCTCCCTTCCAAGATGGCTGACACACCATAAATAGATGAAAGGGAGCAAAGAAAAGATAGGTAATAGGGAGTCGAAAAGAAGAGAAAGAAAAATAAATCCGCGAGCTGTCCCTGTGGCTCAAAGGGGTCATCTGCTAACCCGGTTGAGTGGGACCTGTAAGGTAGTTAATCCAAGGTTCCCAAATTCTGTTAAAGTTTGATGTCTTGTCCTAGGTGTTTGTTCAACATTATCCAGGACAATTTAGACTTTACAGGTCAAAAGGGATCACTGGCGATTTCCAAGATCTTGCTATTGTGATCCCTGCTGCTATGAAAATTAATGTTATGAGATGCTGAGATGGTCACGGGGTCCCTTTCACTGGACAGCCCAATAGAGCCTGTCACAGGGATTTAATTAAATTTGCCCCTGTAAGGGAATACAGAAGGTTATCAGTGCGGATCCAAAATCTACGGACCTTCAGGCACGTCCTCCAGACATGATACGCTGTTCCCTCATGACCGCATCCTCAGAAACACATTGGGGAAGCATCTGGTATCCATTGGGCTATCCTGGCTGGAACTATGTACCTCCTTAGTAAGACTTTGTAGTTGGCTTCTATTAAAGAGGTGTGCAAGATTGCTTTGGCGGCCCCTTGGGCTACTTTGTGCTGTTCTGCAGGTTCAAGGGTCTCCTCCATATCCTGCTCCCATCTGATCATATAAGGAAGTTTGCCATCAAGAGAAGACAAGACGCTATAGACCTTTGAAATATAACCCAAGCATTTATCAATATTCAAACATAAATGTTCCACAGAAGTAGTAGCTGTGAAGTCGGAAACCCTTTTTAACAAGGATATGAAATTAACTATTTGGGTATAACGATAATATTCGGTGGGTGGTAAATCATATTTTTCTTTATGGTAGTGTATGGTCCTGAATTCTCTATGATCATAAAAGTCTACTAAGCGTAGTAGCCCCTTGTTTGTCCACCAATGCAAATGTATGGGGAATGAGACCCAGGGTGAATAAGGGATTTGCCGATAATGGCGGGAGGGGTGTGTGGGCTGACCAAAAAGAATGTCTTGAAGATAATGTATCCCACATGTTCAATGTGAAAGATACTGTGGGGCATA
This sequence comes from Staurois parvus, assembly GCF_062004578.1. Classification (NCBI taxonomy): domain Eukaryota; kingdom Metazoa; phylum Chordata; class Amphibia; order Anura; family Ranidae; genus Staurois; species Staurois parvus. The sequence goes on from NW_028317821.1 coordinate 29,936,213, forward strand.
GGAGTGGAGGGCAAGCTTTGGGCAGGAGCCATATCAAATGGGAGACTGGGGTTATGGGCATGATTGAAGATTCAAGCTGCATCCAGATGGGGCGGATGTGTTTCGTATGGTAAGTGATCAGAGAAACTATCTGAGTTACTTGATAATAACACAACAGATCAGGGACCCCCAGTCCCCCTTGTAGCCTAGTGGCATGAAGAGTTTTTTTATTCACCCTAGGTCTCTTGTTTCTCAAAATGTATGCTGATACTGAGCGTTAAACCGTCTTTAGGTCTGATATATTTATAGGCACTGGAGGCGTCTCAAAGAGGTATAGCAATCTAGGTAGCACATTTATTTTGAGCGAGTGCAGTCTGTCGAACCATGATGGGAGGCTAATCAGAGAGTGTTTTATATCGAGGAGGGAAATTCTGTTTGTATAGCGTTTGAAAATTTGGGGTCAACTTAATTCCTAAGTAGGGGAGTGCAACCGGTTGCCACTTAAAAGGGAAAGTGCTTTGGATGGCCTGGACCATTCTCATTATACATATTTTTTTAACTTAATATATTAATGCTCCTTTATTAAGGAGGTTATACAATATGTGTGCATCATGCTTTTGTATCCTCGTGTTTTTACAAAAAACCTAGAGAGCCACGGGGCAGTAGGATTTCCTTGGTACTGACATAGACATAGACATTTAAAGGTTAAAACCTCATATTTTTATTACAAAAGATATATTATTAAAACAATATTGCTTAGTTAAAAATCCCCCTGAATAGTCTGCACTACAATCACACCAACAGTGCTATCTCACAACCGCAAGCTGTTATTCCAAGGCAAAGTTGAGTCTGTAGTCAGCCAATCTCGACATGTTTCGCGATTTCCCGCTTCTTTAGGAGTATATTGGAAGAATAAGACAAAACAAAAATACACAAAGCAATACATCATAATATCAAAAATCATAATACAACTTATAATATAGGGTGTATTGTAAATGATGACTGTCTTGGCACTTACCCCAGGACACCAGGTGGCGCTACAGAGCCAGACCACAATGAGGTGCCATTGTTTTTTTAATATATATGCTTTTTTCCTTTTTCTACTTTATTATTTATCATATTTTTTTTATATTGGTTTGTCAAACTGGTAACAGTTTTAAAGATAGATCTTCTTGGTGCCGCTTGGATAGGTTTTATGTCAAATATTCAGTCAAACTGTACCTCTTGCCAAAAGGATGATGAGGAACTCCAAATTTATTTAGGAAAAATACAAGGTCTCTTAAAACATAAATCACACTTGTATTGGCATATAGATTTTTTTCAGAGATACATAAAAGAGAATATAATTCCACAGGGTCTACAGGTGAAACTCAAAAAATTAGAATATCGTGCAAAAGTTCATTTATTTCAGTAATGCAACTTAAAAGGTGAAACTAATATATGAGATAGACTCATTACATGCAAAGCAAGATAGTTCAAGCCATGATTTATCATAATTGTGATGATTATGTCTCACAGCTCATGAAAACCCCAAATCCACAATCTCAGAAAATTAGAATATTGTGAAAAGGTGCAATATTCTAGGCTCAAAGTGTCCCACTCTAATCAGCTAATTAAGCCATAACTATATAAATAAACAGCGCAACATAGACCTCAATTCAAACCACAATAAATCACACAATATGCGTGTCCATTATTAAATCATAAGTGTATATCAAAAAATCTTCAGAAAAAACAGACAATTAAAGTCCCTTGTGAAGATAGCTGAAGATTCCAAAAGATGTGTATAGCCTTCCAACTTTCACCCGTGTACACCAACATCAAATACACTCACCAGATTTTGGTGAGTGAGAAGCCTTTAAGGATTTTAAGGGAATCCTAAACCCCCTTTTCATCAGCTCACTGATGAATTACGTCAACGCGTTTCGCCCCTCCCACCGGGCGTTCTCAAGACCTTGGGAACACCCGGTGTGAGGGGCGAAACACGTTGACGTAATTCCGGTCGTTTTGCCAAACGTCTGACTTCACTTCCGGTGAGTGGAGCACATGCTGAGCGGTGCCTTCCAGCGGCCATTTTTTTAGATCTAGGCTGGATTCTGCTGTATCTCTGCTCTATCTGGCTGCATTAGTGTGGGACTCCTGAATCATGCTGGCTGGTCATCTTAAGGCTGTTATGGGCTTAATAAACGTGCCTGTTATAAGCTATTGAAATGTGAGTGGCCTGGATTTGTTTTTTTGGTACAATATTATTGTGGCAATATTACACTATATAAGCTTTCTCTTTGGCGGTATGGTGGAGCCAACTAGGAGGATACGGTGAGGACCTGAAAGAAGATCAAAACTTGGAGGGGAGGCTATCAGTGAGCTGATGAAAAGGGGGTTTAGGATTCCCTTAAAATCCTTAAAGGCTTCTCACTCACCAAAATCTGGTGAGTGTATTTGATGTTGGTGTACACGGGTGAAAGGTGGAAGGCTATACACATCTTTTGGAATCTTCAGCTATCTTCACAAGGGACTTTAATTGTCTGTTTTTTCTGAAGATTTTTTGATATACACTTATGATTTAATAATGAACACTCATATTGTTTGATTTATTTTGGTTTGAATTGAGGTCCATGTTGCGCTGTTTATTTATATAATTTACTCTTTGTGTTTTTACACATTGTTTGCACAGCAGCAATTTAGAAGGGTGATTTATTGTTTTTGATTGGCGCAGGAATATTTTTGGAATTAAGCCATAACACCTGCAAAGGGTTCCTGAGCCTTTAAATGGTCTCTCAGTCTGGTTCAGTAGGAATCACAATCATGGGAAAGACTGCTGAACTGACAGTTGTGCAGAAAACCATCACTGACACCCTCCATAAGGAGGGAAAGCCTCAAAAGGTAATTGCAAAAGAAGTTGGATGTTCCCAAAGTGCTGTATCAAAGCACATTAATAGAAAGATATGTGGAAGGAAAAAGTGTGGAAGAAAAAGGTGCACAAGCAGCAGGGAGGACCGCAGCCTGGAGAGGATTGTCAGGAAAAGGCCATTTAAAAGTGTTGGGGACTTTCACAAGGAGTAGACTGAGGCTGGAGCCAGTGCATCAAGAGCCACCACACACAGACGGATCCTGGACATGGGCTTCAAATGTCGTATTCCTCTTGTCAAGCCGCTCCTGAACAACAAACAAGGTCAGAAGCGTCTTATCTGGGCTGAAGAAAAACAGACCTGGTCTGTTGCTCAGTGGTCCAAAGTCCTCTTTTCTGATGAGAGCAACTTTTGCATCTCATTTGGAAACCAAGGACTCAGAGTATGGAGGAAGAATGGAAAGGCACACACTGCAAGATGCTTGAAGTCCAGTGTGAAGTTTCCACAGTCTGTGTTGATTTGGGGAGCTATGTCATCTGCTGGTGAATCGTAAAACCATAAACCAGTCCTTCACTGGGCTTCAAAGACATTCCAGCTAGCCGTAAAACAGACAACACATGTTAACAACCGCCTGGCGGTACCTCTAGCAGTCCACAGGACAGGATACCCCAGAGCGCGGAGTCTAAGCCCCAGTCTGCTTGTTCACCAGGGCCCCTGATGGTGGGGATGGACTTGGTGCAGACAGGAACCAGGTCGCGGCCCCTGAGTACACCTGCCTGTGGTAGAGGAATCTGCCAGAGGTATATGCAGGTAGAGAGCCTGACATGAAGAGGCAGAAGGCGTGAGCAGAGATGGCTGGATCCGTGCAGGATGGATGGATGACAGAGTAATGAGCGTGGTCAAACGGGCCGGGTCGGTAACAGTGGGGTCAGCGTAATACTAGGCAGCAGGCAAAGAGTAGTCAGGTCACTCACCGTGGTCGGTAACAGGAGTTCAGATCAGATTAGGGATGTCCAGGAGAGTAGTCAAATGAGCCAGGGGTCAGAGCAGGAGAAGTCAGCAGAGGTCAGGATCAGGCAAGGTCGGCAACAAATCAAATGGCAGATATACAGGAAAAGGAACACAGGATACAAGACCATACGACAATGAAAGTCTGTGCAGGGCAGGTTTAAATAGTCCGCCCTGCCCTGCCATTGGTGCCAGGTGAGTGTCCGCGATCGCGAGTGCACATGCGCGGCCGTTGCCGCCCAGGTGCCAGTGCCCGCCGGCTAGAACGAATTGGTACTCCGCGCATGCGCAGAACCGCTCGTCGCCGCGATCCCTGACAACACATTTAAAACCCACTTTTCCATATAATTTTATATCTGGAGATGGGAAATAATTACATAAAAACCAAGCATATATTCAGACAGCACAGTTTAATGTGAGTCGTCTGATATCTTACACCCCCTAGTTGAAGTCTACAGGAGAGCAGAAAGCCATATAGTTCTAGCTGGAATAGTAAATTATGACATGTTTGATATCTAGACATTCAGCATATGATTCTGCATATTAATCTACCCGTGGATAGAATGTTAGAATGTTAAATGTACCTAGAGAAGGTTATTGCCCTGGTATAACTTGTAAGGGATTTTGGTTCTAGCCTGAGTTGCCTGCCTACAACACCCCTCCCCAAGTGAGGGGATTGGTTCTCTGCTTTAAGGAGACACCCTGCTGAGTTCCTAGAAAAAGGCTGTTATGCTTGAAGTTAAGTTGAAGAAATCTCACTTTTAACATCGGAACCAACTTGGGAGAACGGCACCCTTTTGTTCAGGAAACTTGATCTGCTTAACCCAGGACTTTTGGCAAGTACTCTACCTCTCTAAAACTTCTTTCTGTTATCTCTTTGCTGTGTTATTGCTCTCTGTATTTATATATATATATATATATATATATATATATATATACACACACATATATATATATATATATATATATTGGCTACATCTTTTTCTGTAAATATTGTTATTGCACCCTTTTGACCTTTTTAGTAATAAATCCTATTATCTGAAAAGTGTTAAACTGTTTCTAAAGCTCTTTAATGCAAAGTAAGAATCCCTGTCTCTGAAGAGCGCTACTGTATGTTTTAAACCTCTATATATCTCTGCCTGCAGTGACAGTGGTATACAGACGATTATTCAAACATCATAGTGTTATTGCTAATATTGGCGAGTTTCCTCCTTTTCTCTACAAAAAGGCGGTGGTGGCAGTGTGAAGGGTTAATTGTGTAATTAACCTGACCCAGTAACAATCGCTCTCAGGCTGCAGGTACATAGATTGTGGTCCATTAGCTGGAAAATCTTTGTGCAGGGTGCAGCTGAGCGTGGCATTGTTACGCACGTGACGGCACGGTTTTATATTGGCTAGTCCTTTGGTCACGAGTTGGTGAGAAGGGCTGGGGGTCTGGTCAGGCAGATCAATTCATCGTTATCATAATAGATGAGCCACATCACAAGTCCAGTCCCAAGCTGATGAAACCACTGAATCGGATTCATCAGTCTCTGTCTCTATTTCCCAGCAGGCACTCCCACATTCTTTTGGAGCCACATGTTCATGACCACAAAAGTGCACACGTTATGGCGGTGGGTACTCTCCCAATAATCCTGATAGTAAGAAACGTCCTGATGAGCCACCGCAACTGGGGGATCCTAGTTCCAATGGCAGCAATTTTGCACCAGTTCTCCAGAATCTGTTAAGTAAAAGGACAAATATTGTTCCCACTGCCTCCAAAACACCAAATGTTAAAACTGTTATTTTAGAATCACAAATAACAACCACACCCAAATCCAAGACACAAGGCAATCTAGATTCATTTGTTCTTCAAACCCCCTCCCATCCAGTGAACTCATCAGCAATATAGAATGAAACATTATTAATCTCACTACTGTTCAGTTAAGCCAAGCATAGATCTCAGTACTACAATTGGGTTTGGGTTTCTGCCTGACACAATCTATTGACATTATGGAGACCATTAAGGATCTCTATATGTTTGCCCTTAACTTAACTTTTAAATATCTATTTGACGAAGAAAGGAAACTAAAAAAGTTGGAGAAAGATCTATCTGAGCAAATAAACACTTTACTATGGATGAGTTTAGGGCATGTATAGACCTTATGCTTCTCTATGATGAGGGGGCAATTGAATTTGACCCCCCACTTGAGTCTATACAGGAGCATTTTCAGTGTTTAGGGAATAAGAATACTCTTTTTAAACCAAATTCATGTAATTTCCTCAACAATAGCATTCTTTTCCTACTAATTTGACACAACAATATACTGCCTTAACCACTTGCCCTCCAGAGGATTTACCCCCGTTCCTGACCAGGCCATTTTTTGCGTTACAGCGCTGCGTTACTTTAACTGCCGCACCCAGATGAAATTTACATCCTTTTTTTCCCACAAATTGAGCTTTCTTTCAGTGATATTTGATCGCCTGTGCATTTTTTATTTTTTGCGCTATAAACAAAAAAAGACCGACAATTTTGAGAACAAAAAACAATATTTTGGACTTTTTGCTATTAAACATGTCCACTAAAAAAAATGTAAAAAATCAAATTTCGTCATAAATTTAGGCCAAAATGTTTTCTGTAACATGTCTATGCTAAAAAAAATCCCAATAAGTGTAAATTAATTGGTTTACGTGAAAGATATAGCATTTACAAATGGCGGTATAGATACTGGGATTTTGTATTCCTACTAGTAATGTCGGTGATCAGTGACTTTTAGCAGGACTGCGGTGGGCATTCTGACTCTGGGGGGAACTAACTTGGTGTCACTGACATCCCCAGTGACAGCAATACAGTTATCAGTGCTAATAAAAAGCACTGACACTGGGGTTAACTGTGTGTAGGGACTGTTTTACTAGGGGGCGTGTGCTTCACTGTAAGCACACTGATCGGGATGGCTGTGCTATGCACAGCCATCCCGAGCAGTGTGCCCGAGCTGAAAGGGAGGAAGACTGTTTGTAAACAAAATAGTCTTCCTCCCCGTCAGTGACTGTCGGTAATCACCGGGCGCCGGAGGCTAATCAATGGATGGGACCTGGTGATTGACATCCAACTGGCATCGTGGGTAGGGAACGTGCACGCCATTATACGTGATTTTGGGCACCTATGCTGCTGTGTAGCAGTATATCTGCTATACAGCGGCGGGTAAGTGGTTAAAGCAATTACAGGCACGCCCAGACCTAGTTATTAAGCCCTCTGATAAGGGTGGCAATATTGTTGTCATGTCTCATCAGCAGTATTAAAATATGTGCCTTGATATACTTAAAAATGATCAGTGGTATCGTCCTATAGATCCTGAACTGGTTACAAATGAGTTTCGTATTATTTGTGTTAATGCCTTTTTAGAAGGCATACTTAACAAAGATTCTTTAGATTATCTTTGTAGGAAATTTCCAATGATACCCACTTTTTATATGCTGCCTAAGGTTGATAAAGTTATGCACAACCCCCCAGGGAGACCAATCATATCGGGGATTGGATCTTTAACAGAACATGCCAGCAGATATGTAGTTTCTTTTTTACTTCCTCATGTGTTGAGATTACCGTCTTATATTTCCTCCGGGTACTCTGGTTTCCTCCCACACTCCAAAGACGAGCTGGTAGGTCAATTGGCTTCTGTCTAAGTTGGCCCTAGTATGTGTGAATGTGAGTTAGGGACCTTAAGTTGTAAGCTCCTCGAGGGCAGGGATTGATGTGAATGTAGAATGTATATGTAAAGCGCTGCATAAAATATAAGTACCTATAATAAATAAATATGTTGGACACATCCGATTTGTTGAAGCATATTGAGGGGATACACGTAACCCCGGATGCCCTGCTCATTGCAATTGACATTGAAGCTCTCGTGCATTCTGTATGAGCGAGGCATCTGGGTGGTAGAATCATTCCCTCTGGAGCAAGATAGATCCATCTGGCTTCTTAATAAATTCATCTTAGAAATATTGGAATTTATTTCGACTAAAAAATTTTTCACATTCATGGATCAATTCTTGCAGACCCAAGGTGTCGCAATGGGTACTTGTTGCATATCTTCATATACCAACCTATATTTGGCAGTTTGGGAAAGAACAATGTTTTCCGACTATATCTTTTTCAGTGTGGCTGCCAAGTATCCTTTGCTGGTTTTTCTCTATTGATGATCTGTTTATCATTTGGACTGGTACTAGTGCTTGTCTATACTCTTTTCTAGAGACACTGAATAAGAATAGCTTCAATTTAAAGTTTGCACATATGATCATTTCAAATAAAATATCGTTTCTTGATCTTGAAATTATGGTCGGACTAGATGGTCAGCTAATGTGGCAACTATTTTATACCGAAAACAAGTGCAGGAAATACATTATGGCACGCAACAAGTGCTCACCCCGCATCATTAGTGAGGAGTATACCCTTTGCGCAATTCTTGAGGTTGAGTAGAAATTGTTCATCAGTCTCTGATTTCACAGATCAAGCAGATGAATTACAACAATGACTTTTAGCCAGAGGTTATTCTTGATCTACCTTAACAAAGACCTATAATAGGGCAAAAAATTGCCCCAGAACAGCGTTTTCTTATACAACCCCCACAAGGGAAAAAAAAAATTCTGTCAAACTGATCACTAGATTCTCAGCACAAAAGCAGCAATTACGTTCGATTATCTCTAAGCACTGGCATCTTTTAACTGAAGAACACACTTTGTCAAAATATGTTAGATTCACCCCTGAATTGGTCTTCAGATGGGTGACCTCTATACGTGATCGCCTTATTTCAAGTCATTATCATCAGGCAGCTGATGGCCCTCTGTTACCCTATCATTGTGGCAAATGCCAATGGTGCCCTTGGGTGAGCTTTCAGGGATCCATCTACCCAATGGAAAAATGGTATAAATTGCAACAATTTGCCAGTTGCACCACCCAAGGAGTTATTAATGATTTGTCACTGCCAAGCTTTGTATGTTAGCAAGACATTATCCTAGTTGGGCCAAAGAATAGGGGACCATATATACTGCTCAGGAAATGGAAAAATACTCACTCAGGCCACTAAACATATAGGGCTGCACCGTATGTAGGACAATACTGTGGTTTCTTTTTTTTGTCCTAGAAGTTATTTCCCCATATCCAAGGGGTGGTGACTGGGACAGACACATTCTGCAGCGTGAACTGCTGTGGATTGAGAGTCTGAATGCAACTATCCCATCTGGGATAAATGAAATGCATACATATAAATCTTTTTTGTAAATATTGATGGTTGCATGGCTGTCATGGCCAATTAATCATATTATGGTTTGGGTAATCTAGCGCATATTTCCCCATTTTCCCTTCATGTCGTTCTTGGTAGAGGTTTTATGTGCTGGTGTTTTTCAGATGTGGCTTAGGGAAGCTAGCATGGTCCATTCTGTTCTATATGCCAGTTTGAAATAATGTAGATGTATAAAACATCATTGGTATTGTTATTCCTTGATTTATATATTTTTTCTTTTCTTTGTTTATATAGTCTTACTGTACTCTACATATATGTTTTTTATTGATTTGGTGCTTTTTAGGCACTGCGATGCCGGGTGCAGCTCGGGTTTGGGCCTCATGGTGGCACTGGTGGCGATCCTTCTATGGTGCGAACCTGTGATCTCTTGGAGTGGCGGGGGTGTGTTCTAGTCCCCTTCCTCTTGCTTGCAGGGATGCTGAGCGGTGGTTCACTCCGCTCACTTCGGCATTGGCATTGCACATGTGCCAGATTTTGGCGCATGCGCGGTTAGGGATCAGGTCCTGTCACGCCATTGCCGGCCAATGTTGGTTGGCCATCGCCAGGTTGGAGCACTGTTCAAATGTCCAGTCTTCTGTTTGAAGCTCTTAGTGGCAATGGGTGCTGATGTGCTGATACCCATTTCAGGTATATACAGTACTTGAACCATGCTGGCCATCTCTGCTCTTTCTTATGCATCTATAGTGGTTGTTACATAGGGGCTTATTATGTTGTCTTTAAAGGTGGCTATATGGATGTTTGGATTTTTTGTGGCTAGCGGTGCATAGGTTTGGCTGTTGTATCGTTTTCTAAGCTGCCCTTGTTATTGAGGTGAGTTGCTTTGTTTTGGGAATACATTTTAAGCATGTTTTATACAACGTAGCCATGTATATACATACATATATGTGTATATATGTTAGCTATTGCAGGTCCCATCACCCCCAGTTTGGAAGTGTGGTGTCATTACATGCTTGGTATGTTTTTATACCTTTTTCTATTATTCCTAGTTGAAAATGAATATAGTCATGATATGGGTGTACTGTATATATGCTACCTTTTGCAGATGCAGCGGTGTGCTTTCATCCTTTGAACTCCTTGATTTCACAACCACACTGCTTATTATCCAAACAACCTTATTGCACTATTATACATCTTATGACCTGAGAGGTGTGCACCATGTGCTGTTCAGCCAAGTCCCATCAGTCCCATTTTGGAAGTTTGGTGTTATTATATGCCTGGTATGTTTTATACCTTCTCCTTCTCATAATATAGTGCTTATTCTAAAACAATCTTCATTATATGCATATAGGCAGTTATGGCCTTTAGAATTGTTCTCCCATTGTTTGTTTGGTGCCTCATTGTGGTCTATGGCTTTATAACTCCACCTGGTTTCCTGGGGTAGGTGCCAAGACAGTTATCAATTAAAATACACCCTATATTATGTTATGATAAGTTGTATTATGATTTTTTATATTATCCACTTGCCCTCTAGAGCATTTACCCCCCTTCCTGACCAGGGCATTGTTTGCGATACGGCGCTACGTTACTTTAACTGACAATTGCACGGTCATGCAATGCTGAACATGAATGTAATTTTTTTCCCACAAATAGAAATTTCTTTCGGTGATATTTGATCACCTCTGCGCTTTTTATTTTTTGCACTATAAACAAAAAAACCCCAACAATTTTGAAAATAAAAACAATATTTTTGGCTTTTTACTATAAAACATATCCAATAAAAAAATTGTAAAAATCAAATTTCTTCATAAATTTAGGCCAAAATGTATTCTGCTATGTGTCTTTGCTAAAAAAATTACCAATAAGTGTATAATATTTGGTTTAAGTGAAAGTTATATCGTCTACAAATGGCGGTATATATACTGGAATGTTTGTTTATTTTCTATACTAGTAATGGTGGTGATCAGCGAATTATAGTGGGACTGCAGTGGGCATTCTGACACTGGGTGGCAACTGACTAACGGCCACTGACATCCCTAGTGACACTAATACAGTGATCAGTGCCAATGAAAAGCACTGACACTGTACTGGTGATCAAAGGGTTAACTGTGTGCTGTGTGTGTTTTACATTGTGTGCTGTGTGCTGTTTTACTTGGGAGACATGCTGCTTGTCAAAGCAGCATGTCCGTGCTGACAGAAGAGAGTTGTTTACACACAGATCTCTCCTCTCTCAGCCCTGCTGACAATCACCGAGTCCCGGCCAGAAATTGCTAGCTGGGACCCGGTGATTGACATCCCCAGCAGCCAATATTGGAGCGGGTAGGGCGCGCCCGCGCGCCCCCTACCCGGAAATGCAAATCATGTATGCAACCGTGGCACCCTGTAGCAGTACCTCTCCTATAGGGCGGAGGGAAGCTGGTTATGCTGTTTTACTTTGTATATTTTTGTTTTGTTATAGAACTTTATTCCCGCAATATACTTCTGAAGAAGCAGGAAACCGCGAAGCATGTTGAGATTAGCTGGTTACATACTCACCTTTAACTTGGAATAACAGCTTGAGGGTGTGAGATGGCACCATTGGTGTGATTGTAGAGCAGCCTCTTAAACAACCAATGTTGTTTTAATATTCTATGTTTCTGTTATAAAAATATGAGATTTTAACCATTAAATGTCTGTGTCTTTGTCAGTAACAAGAAAATCCTACTGCCCCTGTTGCTCTCTAGGTTTTTTGTAAAAACATGGTATTAGGTATTTTGAATAGATTTATTTATTTATTATTTATTTCAGGTACTTATATAGCGCTGTCAATTTACGCAGCACGTTTACATATATATTGTACATTCACATCAGTCCCTAACCCTCAAGGGGTGTACAATCTAAGGTCCCTAACTCACATTCATACATACACATACTAGGGCCAATTTGGACAGGAATCAATTCACCTACCAGCATGTCTTTGGAGTGTGGGAGGAAACCGGAGTACCCGATGATTAAGATGTATGTACCTTAACCTTGGGCTAACACCCATCAACACTGAGCACTTGCTGTTTGAATATTCATGTTTTTACGGTTGATTTCATAAATTATTTCCCACTTTAAAGTTTATGTCAGGGAAAAAAACAAAAGTTCACGCCATCTCTGCACAAACATGAACATTTACCAACGCTTTGTCTTTTTAAAAAAAAGAACAGAAAAATACTTGATAATCTGCCAGAAATCCAGTGTGTTGTTAACTTTCAGTGAGTGAATTGACAGAAGAATTAGAATCTCTGTCAAGGTTAGAAATGTGTTTTGTTTCGTAACAAAACGATTTTCAACCGAAGATTTGCTTTACGGAGATGCGGATGTATATGAGTCTCCAAATGGACATAGTAACGAATGTACTATAAATTAATGTGAAAAAAGGTATAACGAAATTAACGAATGTAGTTCAGGCTCTTGGAAAAATTGATTAAATGTTCACATTTGTTAGATAATTCGGATTCAAGAAGTTTGTGAATTGAAATGAATTTGTAATTGTCACAGCTCAGTTCAGTTCTAGTCTAAATGCAATTCTTAGGTCTGAAAAATTTGGGGCTGCTGAATTTTGCATTATTTATTCCATTGTGTCCAAAAATATAAAATCCTTCTGAATAGTTTTGATATATAAATAATGAATCACCCGAAATATTGAATTAGAAAAAGAATATATAGCAATCTTCTGAAAAAAACTGCAACATTTTTCGAATCCAGCGGACCAATGAATATACAAAATGAATGCCGAATATCACAAAACGAATGCCTTAAATGAAACAGTTGAACATAACGAATATGACAAGAAGAAATTCTTCAATTAACTAATTCATTTGAAAATTTCTGGCGTACACATCTACTCAAGTTTTTATTGCTGCTTTGAAACCGCTAGAAAGATTTATCCTCTCGATTTGGTAGCCTAGTCACCGAGACTGAAAGTGATAGGAAATCCAACATTTTATAGTTGTCACCAAGAAGTGAGGGTAAATCATCCAATTGGTTGATTCTGGTGACAACTGTCAAAGAAAGAAATTCACTCAGTTTTTAGAGTTTTCCTCTTACTTCCATTGCATTTTCAGAACAGGATGTGAAATTAAATCTCCCCAATAGGACACAGACAACAAAAAAGACCTTGACAAGGGTTTGCAACTATTTAAGAATAGGAGATACTGGGCGACAAGCAAATATGGATCCTTCAAAGTCTGTGGCTGTCCAACTCACACATTCGCTTTGTCCGCTAAGAAGCACACATTTTTTTTTTTTCCTCAGAATCTCAGAAGCACACATTTTCAAATGATTTCATTTGCATTGCCTATTTATTTGTACAGAAGAAACAAAAGTAAAGATGCAATAAGGTTTGCTGGAATCCTTGCAATGTATGAGCAGAACTGGAATTGCACTTACAACTTTTGTAGAAGTTGCCAAGCACACAAAAAGGTACTGCACCTTTCAGCTAGATGACTAGATGTCAATGAATAGTGCATGGCACAGATGGTACTAGGCAGCCCACTTTATTCGTGCTCATTAGCTGTTTTTACTCCAAAAATTGCCGAAAAATATTCAGCTAGCAGAATAAAGTTCAATAGTCATGAAGTTCATTATAAATCCAGTAGGTGGCACCATAATACTGCTGCTCTTTGCTACATTGGCACTGCTCATCACTGGAGTTGACTTCCTAAAGAAGTAAAGACAGTTCACCAAAGTAAATGTTCTTTTAGCAAAGTGTATAAAAGGATGATGTGGATACTTTGATCATCATATAATGTGCAAGCAGAAATAATGTTAATTTCTCTGCACACGCCTGGGTTTTTAAAGTCAATAGAGTCACTGTATTTGGAGAGAAAATCAACATCATTATAACATGCATACTATTTTCACTAATTTCAACAAAAAGGAAAGTGCATTTCCTTTCATTCTAGACAGTCTAATCTTGCATTAAAGGATAAGTACAGCCAAGTACAATCTTTTTGTCTGAGAGTCACCGCTCTCTGCTTAGAGTGGCTGTGAGAACTCAGCGATCAGCAGTCATGTGATCACTCACAATTCTTTAAACATCCAGGATCTCCAAAAGCAGTCCAATTGAAGGGTGGGCAACAAACACTGAAAAGTACAAATGATACGGAGTTCATTCTACAAACGTTTATCTGAAGGAATCAGTGCCTGAATAAATGCTAGATGAAGAAAGCATCAAGCAAAATATAAAAAATTGCCAAAACCAAGGGGAGGGCACTGAGGATCAATCAGTTGCTTCAGGCCAAAATAGATAATCACAGCTTGGTGGAAACTGTTACCTAAACAAAACTGCCTCAACCAGTGAAAGGGGAGGACCAACCAACCATTATACCCCCTTCCTGCCTAGGCCAATTTTCAGCTTTCCGCGCTGTCACACTTTGAATGACAATTGCACGGTCATGCAACACTGTATCCATATAAAATTTTTATCATTTTTTTCACACAAATAGAGCTTTCTTTTGGTGCTATTTAATCACCACTGAGTTTTTTATGGTTTGCTAAATAAAACAAAAAACTCCTGAAACTTTTGAAAAAAAATGCACGTTTCTTCGTTTCTTTTATAAAATTTTGCAAATAAATAACAATTCTTCATAAATGTAGGTCAAAATGTATTCTGCTACATTTCCTTGGTAAAAATAATGATAATAATTGGATTTGTATTTTTTTTCAAATGTTTCTATTATTTTTTATTAAATTTTTTCTTTTTTTTACCATTTTATTTTTCAGCACACTGTGACCAAAGCAATACAATGTTACCATAGTAACATTGAACTGCTCTGGGCAAGTGATCAGGATTTTTTTTTAACACATTATTATTGCTAATACCAATGTATTTCATTGATATTTGCAATCATTGTTACTGAATGGAACTGATTCATTCAGTCTTGTTTTGTGATTAGCTGTGATTGGGTAAAGCTGATCACAGGATACTGATGGGCTGTGATTGGCCTTGTCTGTATCATGTGGCTGCCTTGACCAGTCACAGCTAACAACATAATTGTATACAATGGATGGCATGACAGGAAGCCATCCATTGTATACAATTGACATGTGATCTGCTGTGATTGGTCACATGACACTGGCAACAGGCCGGTGTAGTGATATGAGAGATTGCACCGCGGCCGCGTGAGTGGCTCGTTTTGACATATGACGCCCAGTGTCCCGCCCGGCCTTCAATCTGCAATAGGCCGGGCAGGAAGATGTTAACCCATTGTGCCATAGTTTGACAATTCAAACTCACCACCAACACAGGAGATTAATCCAATAATTCAAACTGGGAATTAAGTAGTGAATGTAACTTCCTGTCAGTAAAACCCTTAAAGGTGAGAACGCCATCAACCTGTTTGGTTGTATGCTTGCTAAGGTGGACCACTGGAGCGTCTACAGTGGGCAGAGACCACTTAGCAATAAATTCCCTTTCAAAGTGAAAAAGTTCCATTACATACGCAGGAGACCAGGATCCTACAGATTGTTTACATTCCTCATAGAGTATTTGTCTAACTGATGGTATGAATATTTGAGTCCCTCAGCTTTAAAATGATGCTAAACAATATCCTTATTCTCCATAAATAAACCATAAACATCCACTACGAAATGGTCCTCTATTCTGTTTTTCATTAAATAGTTTTTTACTGTATTTTTCTGTCTCCTTGTACTGTCCTCCATGAGGTCCCAAACCTCTCCTTTTCCTCTCTCATGTCTGTTTGGAATGTGCAATTTAGTTGCGGTAATGTACACTACTCTGTGCACACTATAAATAGTCCCTATTCCATCTCAGAAATGACCAAAAAAGGGTGGTTACAGTGAGACCATGGAGAATGAATGTAGCAACTCTTTAACAGAAAGTCACCCCAGCAACAAAAAAAAAAAAGGAATTTGGAAATTCTGAGAAGGCTTAGTGTAATAAAAGGTATGCTTTTCATACCTTCCTGAGATTTTTTTAAACCAAAGTTGGTGCAATGGAACCAGTGATGGTGGGAAATTTGAAAAATAGCTTGACTGTTCAGCATTGAGGTAGCTCCCTGTGCTTTAGGCTGACCAACCTACTCACAAAGTGAATATTTAGGGACAGGGTCACACCAGGGGCTGTGCCATGGCTCTGAACCCCAATGGCACTCTGTGGCTACCTAACACAGTACACAAAGGTCTACAAAGTACCACATTGGAAAGCCCAGTGGAACATTCTAGGCTAGCACCACAGTCCAATCCAGAGGGGCTACAGGCATAGCCACAAAATCTGTTGCTGGGGATACACAGATCTGGAAAGCTGCTTTTTGGAGATTAGCTCAAGTGATGTGAAAAAAAGAGAAGATCAACAATGAAAAAATAAAAATGATAAGGATGGCAAAATTATAGTTAGGGTTTTATCAGCAGAGACGAAGACAAGGCATCCATCCTCCTAGCACAAGAGCAAAAAACTAAGGCATGACAATAATAGGTAGGTTTAGATGGGGGATGGCTTCAACATATTTGTTTGCCAGTGTCCCAACTTTCTGTGGGAAGCAATATTACCCCAACAAATTCCAGAATTTCTGTGCCCCTCAATGAACAATAAAGAAAAGTGATTAGCAAGTTCTACCTGCATATTCCATCAGAAACAAACTCTTCTATTGTGAGTGGAGGTTTCCTTTAATTGTTAAATCTCATTCACACAAGAAACACTTTTTGATCTGTACCATTTTCATTTCCGACAAATGCAGAGGTTGGTGTTCGGAACCAGTTAATTTATTTTCTCAGGCTCTGATTAAATGCCATTGCAAAAATAAAGTTAATAACATTCACAAATGTACCTAACTGGGCATCTAGCTGCTCAAATGGTATGCCCTGGGTGTACTTAACTGAAGATAGAATCAAGCATTTTAAATGCACACTTGCAGAGCTTTTCCTTTCTATAGATTATTTCTATAACTGCCGGCGGATGAAAGGGGGAATACTATAGAACACAGGTTTCAAACTGGCGGCCCACCAGCTGTTGCCAAACTACAAGTCCCATGAGGCATTGCAAGATTGACAGTTACAAGCATGACTCCCACAGGCAGAGGCATGATGGGACTTGTAGTTTTGCAACAGCTGGAGGGCCGCCAGTTTGACAACCCGCTATAGAATATTCCCTGAGTGACAGATCTGAGTCTGCTGGAGCTGCTAATATCACATGCAGGATGTCAGCACTGAGCAGTCTCAAGGCTACACAAGGGAGGATTTTACATGTAAATAACATGCATAAAATATGGTAAATGTACATATAATCTTACAGCAAGAATCACTGAAAAGAATGGTTTGGCAACCAGATCTCTTTATCCACCTGCCAACCACTCACAGTAAACAAACTGTGAGCAGGGGGCAAGTGCAGGCACAATCACGTATATGTACATGATCTGCCTTCTTCTGGGTTTAGGGTGTGCATGTGCAAGCCTGCTGCTGACCTGTGCTGTGATTAGACAAAGCACAAGTTTGGCAGCTGATTTCAGCGAATGAATTTGGTTGAAATCAGCTGAGCGGCTGTATCCAATCACACACAGAGTTCTGTATTTAAAAAACACAGAATTCTGTGTACAGGTAACAGTGATCTAGCTATTTTTTCTCCCTGCTTTGCAGGGAGAAAAACAGCTATGTGGTAAAGCAAAAGCAGCACATATAACACACCTTACACATTGCTAGGCACACAATTAGGCATTTAAATCCCCCCAGATGTTAACACCTTCCTGTCATTAGTACAGTGACAGTGTACAATATATGTACTGATCACTGTATTATGGTCACTATTGATGTCAGTGTCAGTTAGTGTACCTCCAAGCCAGCATCAGCTAGCGCAAGATTGCCCCCCACACTATCACAGTCCCACTATGTGTCACTGATCACTGCCATTACCAGTATAGAGTCATATCTACGTAAATTCCAGTATATATACCATAGTTTGTAGACTCTATAACCTTCACAGAAGCCAATTAATATACACTTATTGGGATTTTTTTTAGCAAAGACACGTAGCAGAATACATTTTGGCCTACGTTTATGAAAAAAATAGAGGTTTTAATTGTTTATTTCATGTTTTATAACAGAAAATAGAACATATTGTTTTTTCCCCAGAAAATAAAAAAACCAGTGGTGATCAAATACCACCAAAAGAAAGCTCTGTTTGTGTGGAAAAAAATGATCTAAATTTCATTTGGGTAGTGTTGCATGACCGTACAATTGCTAGTTAAAGTAGCGCAGTGTTAAACAGCAAACAATGCTCACCATGAAGGGGTAAAACCTTCCAGAGGTCAAGTGGTTGAATGCAATATCTTCACTTCAGTATACCTTAATCTATAAATTAAATAATGATTGAAATTTTAAATGTATTGGTTAGAAATTGTGCCGTTATAAAATGATTTTAAGAAAAAAATTTTTCAGGGGACCTGCATCCAGCTAAAATTAATGAAACTGATGCCGCCTATGTACTATTGGTGCTACCAACCTCCCCAATTTCCCACTGCAGCCCCGTGAAAGAACTCAGTGTAGGCTGCATAAGTACAATTCCCTTTTTTGTGAAGTCCTACAGTTGAAATGTTGTCTAAATGCTGTCATGTAGGGGGCAGGAATTGTGGCTAACTTTAAGTAAATACAGCCCTTCAGAAATTGGTGTCTGCACAGGATTTTTGATAGGGGTCTTACAGGGGCTTTGGGCCTTACGTGGAGCTGAAATGGCAAGAGCAGGCACCATATGGCATCTTCTACACCACCATTTAGTAGTTTCCAGGATTTTAGCTGAGTACAGGGTCAGTTTACATTTATTAACAAGCATTGTAACCTTTTTCTGTAATATGTTTCCTTAACATAAAGTGGCCTTTAGAATAGCAGCAGACTGGTCTGGTTACAGTATTTCTAGTGATTTAAAGTTTAATACTATTGTGCCAGACTGACCGTAGCTGAACCAGTATGGGGTTGAGAAAGTAAGGGTATATGTCATGGTATAGAAACGAAGACTAGACATCATATAGTCACAGTATGTACAGTATATGTTGAGTATTCAGTTATACACCATCAGCAGATTTAAATACTAGACTGACCTTAAAAGATTTATTGAAAGTGTCTTGTGAAACTCATGCCACATGTTAGTTATTCACAATACAGTGATGAAGTTTGTGATCTACTGAGGCTCACGGGGTGTTTTAATAACTCTGGTAACATTGGCTTTTTAAAGTCATGTTAAAAACATGAGTTTTTCTGCGTTTTTGCATTAGCGTTTTACCACGTTGTGCCGTGATCTTTGTGTTTGCATTTTTACGCGTTTTATTTAGTAAAAAAAGTCCAAAAACGCTGGTTTGGCGCGATTTCCGTTATTTACTGCATTTTTTAGCGGTAGAGCCTTTTTACAGCTGAAAAACTCAAAAAATGTCCAAAAATGCTGGATTGCAACGATTTACCGTGCTTTACCATGTTTTCTGCGTTTTTCAGTTTTAGAGAGTTTTTACAGCTAAAAAAAACTCCTCTAGAAATCCACTAGTTCTGGGGGTTTTTCCAAGCCAAAAACCGCCCCTGCCAAAAAACGTTGATTACAGTCTATGTGTTCATGGACACATAGGATAACATGCTGGGGAGTTTACTGGCTGTAGAAAAACCCGTCAAAAGCCAAAAACAGCCGCTGTAAAAATGTCCAGTGTGCATGAGGACTGAGAGTTATTTGATTTCTACTCTGCAAACTAGCATATGGTTTGCTATTCGCAATCTCAAACAATAAAAAGCCAAAACAGACATTGGGGCTTTGTAAGTATGGTAAGGATATTAATCAATTTTGGCAGAACAAGTCCATTTTATGTGCTAACAGATATCCACTTGTATATCTAATGTCTATGATGGAAAAGGCTGCTTGTTGTAGAAATGTAGTTTTTCCATATGTGTAGCCAGATGCAGGCTACTAAGAAATGAAGAAGAGGAGACATTTCAAAAAAGGAATCATAGACTGCTTAGGAGCAAGGCTGCTACATCACCTCCTGCAGACAGGGGGGGGGGGGGGGGGGGTGTCATCTTTCCTGTTAAAGGGCAGAGGATCTTGAGACTTGTAGTCCTAGAGATGGCACTCACTAAATCCTAGGACATTTCACATTGTCAATCTGACATCTCACATTGTCCCACCAAGAGCTTCCCATTGCTTTCAATGATCTGAGAAACCAAAGACACTCACAGCTTCTCATCATTGCTACCTGCTGCTCCTATCAGCACTTCAGCATCCCGCTGTGTAACCGCTGCCTTATCTTGCTGTGAAGCTGAAGCATACTCAATTCCCCTTTCAGCACTGAAGAGTTTCTTCTAATTGGGATTGCTAAAAGGGCAGCTTCCCAGTCTTTGCTCTATTCTGTTTGTATAACAACACGGCTAGCATACATCTAATATATACACTCACTGGCCAGTTTATTAGGCACACCTTGCTAGTGCCATGAAAATATCCCCCACACCACCATCACCAGCTTGAACCTTTGATACAAGGCAAGATGGATCCAAATTCTGACCCTAACATCTGAATGTCACAGCAATCAGTCTGCCCATTCTCCTCTGACCTCCGACATCAACAAGGCATTTTCGTCCACACAACTGCTGCTCACTGGATAATTTTTCTTTTTTGGATCATTCTCTGCAAACCCTAGAGATGGTTGTGCATGAAAATACCAGTAGATCAGCAGTTTTTGAAATACTCAGACCAGACTGTCTGACACCAACAACCATGTCACGTTCACAGTCACTTAAATCCTTTTTCTTCCCCATTCTGATGCTCAGTTTGCACTCCAGCAAGTTGTTTTCACCACATCTAGATGCCTAAATGCATTGAGTTGCTGCCATGTGATTGGCTGATTAGCAGTTTGTGTTACCGAGCAATTGAACAGGTGTACCTAAATAAAGTGGCTGGGGAGTATATATTTGTAATCAAAGAATAAATGTATAATCAAAGAATCCTAGGTGGATCCCTTTGAGAACGTGCGTGCACAAGAAACGCGTCAGCGAGGAGCCTACGTGCTGGCGTCACGCCTCCGTGTCCACGTGATGGTCCTGCGGCCATCTTTGAGGAACTCCTTTCCTTGGTTCACCATGGGCTGGAGATAGAGACTTGACTACCCTATTTTTGATTGTTCATTTGGTGTATCACTGGCTTCTGGAGAGATCCCACCTTCAATCGGGTCATCGGCAGGATGAACAAGCAGGAACACCCTTAGTGTCATTACGCTCTGGGCTTGCTTGCTACTTACTTACTTCTGGTGAGTACATTATGGTGGAGGTGCAGTGCGGAGGTCACAGAAGTCACTACATTTTGTTGATTTGATCACATCACTATTTTTGTGACTATTATGATATTTAAAGGACTTATTTATTTTCATTTGTTATTTGTTAGACCATATACTTTGTTTTTTCATTGGAGTATTCACTATTCTCTATTTCTTTTTTATGATGTTTCCTTTCTCTTTTACGATCACACTGGTCATCATTGATCATAACACACATGTTTATTAGCGCTGCACATTGATATTATATATACAGTATAATATATATATATATATATATATATATATATATACCGTATATATATATATATATATATATATACACCCACGGAAAAAACGTTTTGCCTGTAGTTTGACTTTAGGATTTCTAACAGAATTGAGTCAGTACAGCTGTGACATGCCATATGGATAAACCTGGGAGATCTATATATATATATATATATATATATATATATATATATATATATATATATATTTTTTTTTTAATAAATAATTAGAATCTTACAAGGAAGTAAATCTGGGAAGTGACAAGGAATTAGAAAAATAGGGTTAAGCAAAAAGAACCTTCTCAAAATAGAAGGCATATGAGATTTCAATTACAAATCTCAAATATAAGCAGTTTATTTCTCATTTCAGGACAAAAGAAAAGATATGGCTCTTCCCAATTTCCTAAAATACAGATTATACATTCTTGAAAAAAGTGTTTAAGGTGGAAGTTTACTTCATACTTTGTGAGTCATTAAATTTACCCAGCACGCTGGTTCAAGGTTCAGGTTCCACAAAGACTTAGATCTGTTTACCTTGATGATGCAATGTGGGACATTCTTATGCTGAACACTAAAGACTATTTCAAGTGGAACTCTTGCAAAAATGTTTTTATTTACATTAGGAACCTGTGAATTCTTGTAGCTCTATCTACAACTTTCTGGATTCCCTGAATGCTTTGCAGCTTCTCTTCGGCTGTTTAAATTCAATTTCTATGGACTACATATCCCATGGTACCTTGCTGCCTGCAAGCAGTGATTCCTTACTGACGCCACCTCCTGAAAGTCCTCCTCTCAGCACCTCTGTAGTTCAGAAGGCAGGTTCTGTGAAATGTGTGACATAGCAATGCCTACTCACGGGGTAAAGTGAATATGTGTTACAGAATTCAAGGAAGTAAATGTGTGCGGATCTTTACAAAGCAAGTTTATAGCTTCGATATCCTTCAGATTAATAGAAGTAGGCTAGAAGCCACTGAATTACAAAATGGGAATGAATAGATAATTTTATATTATGACCATAGATACATTTTAAGCCCCAAAATTTATTTTCTCACAATGCATTTGTAGAACACATCAGAAACACACTGAATGATTTTTATGCTATTGATTTTTTTTATAATTAAATACTGTTAGATAAAATACAAGCTTATTGGACAGAAATACAGACAGATGTGTCCAAACATGCATAGCAATCCATTGAAAGCACAGTATATTTTTATTTTGTTCACATAAAAAAAAATATACTATATATTCTCATGTAATTTATAGCGGAAGCACTTGTGTTAACTGTTCATGGAAACTGTTTTAGTGTGTATGTACCCTACAGTTTGTTACTTTGTATCTGTTTTTTTTTCTTGCCTCTGAGTGGCTGTTTTTATATGTCTTGTATGTATATATATAATATATATATATATTTATATCTACAGTATTTATCTTTATTATATCTATTTCTTAATATATATATATATATATATATATTTATTTCAGGTACTTATATAGCGCCGTCAATTTACGCAGTGCTTTACATATATATAGTAATTCTCATCAGTCCCTAACCCTCAAGGGGTGTACAATCTAAGGTCCCTAACTCACATTCATACATACATATGCATACTAGGGCAAATGTAGACAAAAGCCAAAACCTACCAGCATGTGTTTGGAGTGTGGAAGGAAACCCATGCAGGCACAAGGAGAACATGCAAACTCCAGGCAGGTGGTGCCGTGGTTGGGATTCGAACCAATGACCCTAGTACTATTAGGTGGAAGTGCTAACCATTTAGCCACTGTGCTGCCCTTTATATGGCTTATATATTAATATATACATTGAGCATGCACCATTGGCACCTAAATAACACTGAACAGTCACAAGCAGTATAACATAGTTGGTCACGTCGTAGCATTTCATACCCAAAGAAGACGCAGGATTCTTAATGAAAGATGTGTATACCGCACATTTACATTTTAACTAGGTTTTAACTTAGCTGCATGTAAATCACTGATACATTATATTTCATTATTCTGCACCAGGGATGTAAAATATTCTCTAAATGCACAAGTTTTTCTAAAGCAAGGAAAGTCCACTGTATGATTTCAAAATGAAAACATTATTTAACATCCCGAGATAAGAGAAGAAACTCCAGCATGGTATTCCTAAGCAAGCCACTCCATGCCATGGAATCTTTGGTAACTGCAGGATGTCAAATGCCATGTTAACAGGACCAATGAAATATAATACTCTCAGTAAGGTTTTATTAGCTTACCATAAACCCAGGACACATAAAAAAGAAATACTTTAGAGTTCTGCTATGATTTAATGCTGCTGGACATCAAAATATAATAGCGGGACTTAAAAATGAGCAGTTTACCAAAGTAAATTTCATTTACGTAGGTATCTTATTTTTTTAATATAACCCTCAACCCGCGTTACTGTATGACCATAAAATGGGATCATGATAGCACCCCAGGCAGTCAACAGGCCATAAATCTAGTTATCATTTTACTATATTGAGACATACTTATCAAGTTACAGCCATACTGCAACTGTACTAAAATGTGATGCAATAGTTTATGCAGTTGTCGCTGACCAGTGGGGTCAGTGCTTTGAAGTTCATTCTAACAGCAAGAAGAGTTTGCAACTACAAGCATATGCATAGATAACCAGGCATATGATGCTATAAATACAAGCAATGGGTATATTTTATACGTGCTTCTCGTTTTGTTTTTTGCCAGTACTGTGCTCACAAAGTATTTACTTAGATACACAATAGAAAAAATGTATAGTGATACATATGGAGGGATTGTCCCTCTTTTGAGACCAAATTCCCCTGTTCCTCGCTCATCCTCAAATGTCCCATTTTTGGTCCGATGTAAACATCTCTATACAAAATGTAATTTAAGCATCATTGCTGATTTGAAAAGCCAGCAAAAGGCCTCTTTGGCACAGGAGGCAGTTTCTACAGCCTTCTGAAAAGTGCTCTGTGGCAGATCACTTTTCATAGGGTCGCAGAGCAGCTGCTTCCAGGGGTTCAGGAGGTGATCCTGCCGAACATGTTTTTGTTGCTGTTTTTTTCCACTCGAACAGGGATTTGTATAGGAACATTATGCCGCACCACAATTGCGAGTCAAGCATTTGGCTCATGATTACAGTTGGGCCCTAATAACTTCAATGAACATGGAATGACATGCCAAGTTAAATTGGCCGTTGCTTATGTACAATCCCCGGGAATGTTATGTTTTAGATGGGCAATAAAACTAGGGTTCAATAGCCTGTATTTGCTGCTCCCTGATCGTGAAAGAGGCCTTTAGGAAACAGAGGTTAAAAAAAGGACTTGTGCAGTTTAGTTAATTATTTTCTGCATTTTAGTTTTTTGTACTCCACGGGGTGTGGTTGGGGGTATGTGCATGTATGCATAAATTCAATTAGAAAGCTCCAGTAATCATATCATGTGAACAAACTCCAGCATGAATTTTTCCGCTGTAGACTAGATAATGACTGTAAATATTGCATACTCAGGAAAAATCCACAGATTTCCATTCCAGCAGTTTTATATAGGAGGCCCTGCTGTATTCCTCATCTCAGTGGGAAATTAGTTCTTGTACGTTAAAGGGAATGTATGGTCTTTTACGTGATTTTTAGATATACATGTGAAAGATATCAGCTAGATGTTAATATTCATTTCAGTGTGTGTTGAAGTCTTAAAAACCTTTATTTTTTTTGCGTATAGTCTATAATTGCATATGTAGCAATGACCCCCCCAAAGGAGTTGCCTCTTATACTGCCCATCTGCCCCGTAGCTACATCCAGACACTAATTGAGTGATCAGCAGCAACAACCGTCAAGGGAGAGAGGGTTAGGAGTACAGAATATCCAAAAACACCAGCAAAAATTCCTCCACTTAGTAGTATCTTCTGTATCTTTTGACCTCTGCCACAGGCTAATGTAGAGCCCTATGGGGTGGATTTACTAAAGGCAAATAGACTGTGCACTTTGTAAGTGCAGTTGAACTCATTTTCCCCTGAGCTTAGTAGATGTGGTAAAGCTATGTTGATTTCCATCATCCAATCATGTGCAAGAAAGATGCATTTTTTTTATTTTCCTTGCACCTGATTGGGTATTTATTACAAAAGTAAAGCTTTACCACAATTACAATTACTAAGTAAAATGGAGTGCAATTGCACTTGAGTACACAGTCTATTTGCTATCAATAAATCTACTCCTTTATGTTTCTGCAACAGGCTAATATAAAATCTGTAGGCCCACACAGGTGCCTCCTTTAAAGTGTTACTAAACCTACAACAGTAAAATCAGTCTGTATATGCAGTAAAGCATGCTTGTTATACTCACTGTGGAACCTAAGGGTTAATCCTCTACATTGTGTAAAAAGGCCGTTTGATCCTGTCTTCTGTAATCCTCCCCTTCTTCCAGTGTCGCCCTCTTATCTCCTGATAAGACATATGGTGTGGAGTCACTCTGCACATGCTTATTGTGTATTGCTAGAGAGGTTTTTTGTTTTTCTTGGGAGAGTGCATGTGATCAGCACTGGCCAGACAGAGGTCAGGGGTTCTGCATCCTCCTAGAGCAAAATTAAGACTCTTCCTACAAGCTTTAACCAGTGCTCTGCTGAACACTGATAGAAGTCACAAGACTGCTTTAACAGATGATGTGAAAAGATATTTGGCAGTTTATATTTACTAAAATAATTGCACTTTCATGTTCTGTGTACTGTGAGAGACCAGATAAAGTGAATACAGGGTCCTGGGTTTAGTAACACTTTTAGCATCTTAGACCTTTGCCACAGACCAGGTCAGAACTCTTCAGACCTCTCTCGCAGGCTAGTTGGGGCTCTTTAAGCCCAGACAGCTAACTATCTAAGCAGAACTTTTTCACTTTCAGATTTCAGCTTGAATAGGGGTTCAGTTCCAGTGTGAGAAAGTTAAACAAAGGTTTTAATAAAAGTGCTGACTGTCACTTTAAACTTTAGGCATATTAAAAGCCTGCTAAAGCCTCCTAGCTGCTTGTTTAAAGTGGCAGTCAGCACTCCTATTGAGATCTACAGTTTATTTACCATTCCTATACTTTTCTAAAGCTTGAAGAAATCTGATTGAAGATTGCTGAAAGCATTAGGCTCCATGTACACTGCAGCTGATAAACTCACGTTTAGGAACTTTTCTGTGTTCAGCAGCCCCTGAACTACCCCTAATGTGTTCCTATGTGTCCATGTGCACTATGTCGTTTACAGTCGTTTACAGGCAGTTGAGTTTACAGTCGTTTTTTTTGAATGCATCAAGAAAATTTTATCAGCGTTTCAAATGCCAAAAGCTTGTAAGCATGGCTAACCATGTTTAAAAGCGTTTGCATTTAGAAATGTTTTTTAACTCTTCCATTTCCAGATGCTGTCCAGAGCCTTTTTTCATCATGAAAAATGCATGCAAAGTGTTTTCCCGTTACTCAAATGGACCTGGTACACCATACTTTGAGGTTTTGCATGAAAGAAAATTGTTAGACACTGCTGCAATAATTTCTGCACAGAAATGAGCTGGAACACATTCAAACACCATAAAAAAAAAGAAAGAAATACTGCTCTCTGCTTCTCTATTTCTCTCAAAATGTCTGAAATAGTTAATTATTTACTGTTTTTCAGTGCATTCTGGGCATTTTTGAAGGTCTCCTGAGGTTATCTTTAAAAAACGCTTCTAAACACAAACGCTCATAATTGCGGTATGCAAACGTGGCTAATCAGATGTTTTTTAACCTACGTTTTCCAGCAGTTTCCATCGTTCTGAAGTGTCCCGTGTACATGGAGCCTTACACATACCTCTTACACAACTTGAAGCTCATGTGAACAATGTGAACAGAGAGTTGGCCTATGAGTTTGCAGACTCATTAAAAACAATACACCCCAGTGTGTCTTCTATTTTATCTCTTATAACAACTGTTGAGTGTGCACTTTCTGTAGTGATGAATAAACTAACCTCTATATTAAACAGAAAAAAATGGAAGCTCCATTAAAAATGTGTGAACAACACCAGAAATCACACTATACTCACTGTTTATGAGTGACGCAATTAAGCACATCTGCTGTGAAAATCCCTATTCCCAAAGTGGAAGTGCTTAGCATGGGACTTTTAGGACTTGTACAGATTGCTAACTGATTAAGTTCCTTAAAACTGCTAGCATTCATCTCGGTTCAGCAAAGTTCATCCAGAGATGCGTTTACTCCATTATACAGTACATTTTATAGAAGCCTCCAGGCACTGCACCTGTTGTGTACTTGGCCACTGATGAACGCCGACTGATACAAATGAAAAGCACGTGTTCTGTCTGCTCATATCTGCCTGCGTCCAGCAACCTCTGCAAAAATGGCGGGCGCTCTGCCCAGATACTTCAGTGATATTTCCTTCATCCGTTTTATGTGGCTGTACGTAAGATTGCAGTGGGCACATTAGACAGTAGGAAATGGTGCAAATAGTCTATACATTATATTCTATAAAGCACTGCAGAATCTGTCAGCATTGTATAAACTTTCATAATGATGGAAAGTAGAAATATTGTATTTAGTCCCCGTGATGACATCTTCCCATAGAGAAACCAAATAAGGCTGTAGTGTAAGATAAAAAAGGGGGAAAATACTCCTGCGCTCCACAAGTACAAGAATCCCTCAATAGCCATGCCAGCTGCTACCACCCTTTCCCTATACCAGAGGACGCATCAGATAAAATACAAAAATGGTGAAGCGCTATGCCAAATGTTAAACAACAAGTGCAATAATCGATGAATAAATATAAAAATGAAAATAAAAATAAATAAAATAAAAAAGAAATACACAAACCTATACACCTGTAAGTGTTATAAATAATGTACTAAAAATCCATATTTCCATAAATTAAAACATGTGCAATAATAAGCAGAAAATATAAATGATGATATACAATAAATAATATATATATATAGTTCTAGTGATAATAGTGCAAAATAATCTGGGGTGCTAGCCAGAACAATTATGTGAATGACCGTGATATATCACACATTAAATACAGATAAAGTGCCAACCGGGCAGCTGACCAGACAAATGCAGTGAAATAAATGAGTGATGTGCCATTGAATAAGATAACAAAGTGGCAAGTGATCAATATACAATATAAATAAAAATTGAAAAGGATGCAGTCCACAATGAAAGTGCCAATCAATAGGTGCAAATAATAAATGTGCAAATAGTGCAAAACATGCTTTACATCTTCACTCCCAACTTGATATGTGCTCTTGGTGACACTCTAGTGTGACTATCCTAAAATGGGTAGAGTGCCTCCTCACCTCCTTAACTCGACCCCTAGGGGCCACAGCTCTTTAGATGTTCCACACCTGGAGGAAAAACCTGGCTCCACTAGGATTCCACTTACAGGGCTGAAGGTCCTCTACACTTAAAGTCCCGGGGTGAGGCTCAGGCATAATGGATGTATATAGAGGAGACATATAATCTGGTACACTTCAGCGGTTTCCCATGTGCTGTGGGTGTACTCAGGGATTTAGGGTGTATCAAGATGGCGTCGAACAGGAACCGGAAATGCGCCACGGCTCTCGATACCGGAACTACGTCACCGCACTCTACGTGTTACACCACGATAATCACGTTGCTTCTTATATTTATTCAGCATTTATTGCACTTGGAGTTTAACATTTGGCATAGCGCTTCACCATTTTTGTATTTTATCTGTAGTGTAAGATAAATGCACAGTAATCAAGATTTCGACATGCATGGGTTGTGTCTCGCTTCGAATCCATCTATCAAGATATGGCAAAAAGCACACGCGCATAAAAACAGAGCCTGCAGAACAAGATTATAGTTTTTATTTTTCTAGTACACTTAAAAACAATTTGCAGGAAGACTGGTTGGTTTCTATGGGCAGCACGGTCGTATTTTCATTTTAGATCCAGTGACCTTGACTTGTAGTGATGAAAATTCCCTCTAGCTTTGATTGTTGGGAATTATGCTAATAGTTCAGTTTCCTCATAACAGCAATAAACGACAGATTAGCTTGAAGTAAAATTAAATTTAACTCATTTATGAGCTATACACACTTTATCCCCTCGTTTTTACATTGAACATTTTTATTTTTTTATAGCGTTTTTTATTATATCTAATTTTACTGATCAAAAAAGTCTTGCATTGGTGTAACAATAGCCATAGCGGCCCATGCAGTTGCTATGGGGCCTGGAAATGAAAGGGAGTCCCATTAGGATGCTGTTGAGGAAAGTTAAACATAGAAAATCTGTATGCATATAAAGATAACATAACTACAGTACCTTGTGGAGTAAGCTATACTCACCTAAATTTGCTGTCAAGGTCCCTTGCCAGTGTCATTCCTGTGACCACTACTCTAGTGCTGTA
Source organism: Staurois parvus (assembly GCF_062004578.1). Lineage (NCBI taxonomy): Eukaryota > Metazoa > Chordata > Amphibia > Anura > Ranidae > Staurois > Staurois parvus. Next base: position 29,966,190 of record NW_028317821.1, read on the forward strand.
GATGTGCCCACACTGGCCAGTCCCCAACAGTGGCCTTGCTCATTGCTGCAGGCTCCTCTTCTCGATCCTGAGAAACCTCCCCATTAGACAGCCAATAGGAAAGGTCCATGTCACACTGATGCCCCCTCTTCCCTGACAATATCTATCTACAGCTGCACTCCCTAGTAGTGTAGTGACTATGCTAACAGCTCTTCTGTGACCTGTTCTTGATTAACCACTTCCATACCGGGCACTTTTACCCCCTTCCTGCCCAGGCCATTTTTCAGGTTTCAGCGCTCTCACACTTTGAATGACAATTGCGCGGTCATACAACATTGTACCCAAACTAAAATTTTATCATTTTCTTCACACAACTAGAGCTTTCTTTTGGTAGAATTTAATCACCGCCGGGGTTTTTATTTTTTGCTAAATTAACAAAAAAAGACCGAAAAGTTTGAAAAAAAAACACGTTTTTCTTTGTTTCTGTTATAAAAGTTTGCAAATAAATAATTGTTCTTCATAAATTTAGGCCGAGATGTATTCTGCTACATGTCTTTGGTGAAAATAACCCATATTAGGATGTATTATTTAGTTTGTAGGAAAGTTATAGAGTTCACAAACTATGGTGTATATCTGAATATTGATCAATCCTGAAGTACTGACAGCCAATCTAATTTCTTGAGGTCCAAGAATGTCAGAATAGTACAGATATCCCCCAAATGACCCCTTTTTGCAAAGTAGACAGACGTACATCATAAGAGGAATGGCGCGTTTTTTGAAGTTGTATTTTTTTTGTCATAATATTTCGGAAAATGAAAAAATTAACAAAATTATTTTCACTATTTTTTTTTTACATAATGTCACCAGTGCAGTACAGCATCATCATATAACTGGCATGGCGGTGATCAGGGACACTGACTGGTAACAGTATGAAAAAAAAAATATATATATATATATATATTTTTTTTAAATTTTTTATTACATTTGTTTTCTTTTTTTTTAAGATTTTTTTTTCATATTTCACTATGTCCAAAGTAGTACAATGTTACCATAGTAACATTGTACTACTTTGGGGAGGTGATCAGTATTTTTTTTTTTTTGTTTACATAATTTGCTTATAGCAAAGAATTACTTTGCTATAAGCAAGCATTTACCTGAATGACATCAATTCATTCAGGGTTTGTTTTTTTTTGTGCTTAGCTGTGATTTGGCCACAGCTAATCACATGACATGTGCATGGGATCGCTGTGACCATTCACAGCTAGACACTAGTATACAATGGATGGCATGAATGAAGCCATCCATTGTATACAACTGTCATGTGACCTGCTGTGATTGGTCACAGCAGGTCACATGGTACCGGCAACGGGGGCCGGTACTCAGATCTGTCATCGGCCATGTCCGAGGTACACGGCCGGTGACAGATCGCGCCGCTGTGCGGCTCTGCAAGCGCACAAACTACCCGGAAATCAAAAGCATTTTCCGGCCGCCAAATGGCTATTGGCCGGGTGGCTAATGGTTAAGACATACTTGTCTCTGACAGTAGGGAGATTTCCCTTGGGACCCCATCAAAATGCTATGGGGCACCATTATCTGTAGTTATGCATCTGTTTTCATGCAGTCATGCACCACATGTATTGGACTTAAGCCATAAGCAGAATAGAAAAAAGAAACTTCACTCTAAGTATGTAAGTATGCTGGGGACTGGTTTATGACTGTATGTATAGTGCATGTTTGTATGAATGTTTATGTATGTAATTCAGTCTTTTAGTAATCCAAGACCACTTATTGTTCCCACTGATGCAAGGCCTTTTTTTTACTCCTACTGGCCACTTTTACAAAGGCAATTCTTATGTAACTTTAACTGTAACTGATAACTGCTGCAGAACTTTGTTGCTGCTGTGTTGTCCTTCTGCAGTGTGGACAGGGTTAAACTGAATATTCATTCATGAAAAAGCCATCTTTAAGGCAACCAATTTGCAATGCTCATCTATGGAGTGTCTCCAGTGCAAGGGACAGCCATCTTGGCTGAGTCTGGGTTGATCCTGGACGGATAGTGATTGGCTGTTGCAACAAAGCAAGGGGAGGAGGGTCTGCAGGCTGCTGAGGGGGAGAGAAAGGACAGTCTTAAAGGAGACAAAAAAACTGGACTGCTGGCTGAATGGAGAGACTGGACTGCTGACTGAACAGAATCCTTCCATAGCTGACCACAATCGAGTAAGACCTCAGAGAGAGTGCTCATCACACAGGACCTTGACTCAGAAATAAGAACTGTTTCACTGGGAGGGTGTGAGACCAGATGTACTACAGAACACTCCCACCACTTGTAAGGAAGGAAATTGCTCAGTTGCTCTGTCTCAGCAAGATTGAAAGAAAGAAAACTCAGCAACTCCTATTTCTGTCTGAGGCCTTCAACTGAATCAGAAGACCGAGAAGAAGATGCCCTAGGCATTGTAGAAGACTAACATTCCACAAAGTAATCTGCTGTCTGCTGAGAACTGTTGTACTTTTTTCAATGGCCCCAACTTTGCAAGCCCAACTTTTTTTTCTTTTTTTTTTAATCATTCACTGGCCAATGGGATAAAACAGGGACTGTTATAACAAGCTAGGAATGTCTTTATTTACTGTCGCTTGGTAAAATGAATTCAGTTCTGTTAAAGTGGTTCTAAAGTCAAAAGGTTTTTCTACCTTGATACATTCTATGAATTAGGGTAAAATATCTTCCAGTTGCTGTAACTTCCCCTCTTTCCCTAAATACTTACCTGTATCTATCCAACGCTGTGCCCACCTGAAGGTATTGTTTCCTCTCTCACAGACTTTCAAAATCTTGGCTTGGAGCAGCAGGATGAATTTGTTCCTGCTGCTGTCAGTCAAATCCTGTGAGGAAGGAGTGGGGGCGGAGCCATGCCGTGTCTATGGACACTCATGCACATGTGCCCCCCCATAGGAAGTGGCTTCCTATAGTGATACACGGAGAGGAGGAGGAACGGAGAGCACCGGTGGGGGATGCCAAAACAGGAGGTTTGGTGCCGCTCTTCACAATACCCTTGCACAAAAACGGTAAGTATAACTTGTTTATTATTTTAATGCAAAAAAATAATTTGCATTTACAACCTCTTTATTACTGATAGAATACTGCAGGTGTTTATCCAGAGCTCTCAGAGTACCGCTATTATTGATTGTACGTATATGCACACTTTCCAATCCTCTCTTCATTTAGGCTATGCTTGGCGTAATACATTTTTTGAAATATACTATGGCATATACTATGAAATATACTATATACTATGTTGGTAAGAGCTGGGTGAGAGAGGTACGTCATCTTCAGGTGTGCAGAGATATCACAAGACAATTCAGCTGCTGTTCCGGGTGTAACACTTCACTTACTTTTACTGATGCATGGATGTTTAATACTCTGGTTGACCATTGACACCAGAACATTTTTTACTACCACTGACCACTAACACGGGCAATTTTTAGTACTACTGACCAATGACGCAGATTTTATTTATTACTTCCACAGTCCACAGTTGTAGGGACTATTTTTTACTCTCTCTGACCAATGCTGGGGCATTTAAGCAATTAGAATTAGGTTGTTTGCCTGGAAGTCAGCTTTAATAGACCAACCTCTGTGTCATTAGAATTGTTAGCGTGCTGGCCTGGCCCTGGAACTTTTTGTTATCTTTCACATTTTTAGGCCAGAAATACCATTCTGAGTACATTTTCCTCTCATATTTGTATATAAAACACAACATTTGCAATGTTAAAATTGTAACAAGAACAGAAATGTCATTGTGTAGCTTCTCACAAATGAGATCAGATTTGAACTGATTGGAGTAATTCAAAAATGATAAATACCATTAAAACAGTGCCATCAGCCTAAGAGTGAAACTTTGATCACATCACCCACCGAATTAGCAGATCTATCAATGTTATTGCTGGCTGCTTTTTTATTACATTTCAAGTCAAACACTATCTAAACTGAACAAACAAAAAGCAACAGTGCTAATGATGAACTATGCATGAACAAATCAGCCTAACTGAGGCTCTCGCAGATGTGGAGTAATCATCATCCAAACCATCTGATTACTGTTGGGTTAGGAAAAGATCATGTTTCTGGGAAGTGTGCAAACCTCATCTTGTTGCACAATCTTATGAAAAAACACATTTTTTTAGGATGGACTTTCCTAGCCAGTCTCTATTGATTCTTTGGGATAATGCCAGTGTCAGGGGTGTTTGTTCTGTACTTTAATAAAACCTGTTATGAGATATACACTATATTGCCAAAAGTATTGGATTCAGGTGTTCCAATCACCTCCATGGCCACATGTGTATAAAAACAAGCACCTAGGCATGCAGACTGCTTCTACAAACATTTTGTGAAAGAATGGGTCACTCTCAGCAGCTCAGTAAATTCAAGCATGGTACTGTGATAGTTTACCACCTGTGCAATAAATCCATCCATTAAATTTCCTTGCTGAAAAATATTCAACAGTCAACTGTTAGTGGTATTATAACAAAGTGGAAACCATTGGGAAAAACAGCAACTCAGATACGAAGTGGTAGGCCATATAAAATGACAGAGCGGGGTCAGGGCATGCTGAAGCGCACATTGCACAGAAGTCGCCAACTGTCTGCAGAGTCAATAGCTAAAAACCTCCGAAGTTCGTGTGGCCTTCAGATTAGCACAGTGCATAGAGAGCTTCATGGAATGGGTTTCCATGGCCGAGCAGCTGCATCCAAGCCTTACATCACCAAGTGCAATACAAAGTGTCGGATGCAGTGGTGTAAAACACGCCACTACTGGACTTTAGAGCAGTGGAGACGTGTTCTTATGACTGTGCACCAGTGCAAAACCCAGGTCCATAAAGACATGGATGAGTGAGTTTGAGGTGGAGGAACTTGACTGGCCTTGACTGACCTCAACCCGATAGAACACCTTTGGGATGAATTAAAAGTGGAGACTGCGAGCCAGGCCTTCTCATCCAACATCAGTGTCTGACCTCACAAATGCGCTTCTGGAAGAATGGTCAAACATTCCCAATGACACACTCCTAAACCTTGTGGACAGCCTTCCCAGAAGAGTTGAAGCTGTTATAGCTACAGAGAGTGGGCAAACTCAATATTGAACCCTGCGGACTAAGACAGGGATGTCATTAAAGTTCATGTACGTGTAAAGGCAGGCGTCCCAATACTTTTGGCAATCTAGTGTATATTGAGACTCAATTATTCCTGAAAATGCTAGCTGCCTGACTGGCTCTGGCTTCCACATGACTGGGTCCCAGACAGAAAATAAGTATGAAGAGAATGAAAATCGGTAAATATTCAGAATTCATTATCTCTATATTTGATCCAAGCCAGTGACTCACAGTAGCCAAAGCATAAGCATAATGAACAAGCAGATTGAATCTCTGGGGTTAGCGGCAGAGAAGAGTTAGCATAATGTAATGTACATTAATTTCAGGTACATTTAATTATAAAAAGGGCATAGTTGATAGCTGAATAGATATTAGTAATACAATGGAACTCCAATACACTGAAGCACCAAAACAGTGAACATTCAGGTCAGCCACATAGTGGGACTGCAAAGAAAGTGGCTCTGGGTTCAGACCTCTGTGGGACAACACTGCTCCTGATTCAAGAATAATTCTCTCTTATTTTACCAAACAAAACTCTTATATAGTGTGCACTGTTTGTGTTCAGAGGTTTATTATATTGTGTAGCCTTTCTGCGAGATGAGGGTGATATATCCTTGGGTTCAAGATCCCATATTGCGCTATAGCCCAGAGGAGTATAATTTTTTATGACCAAGTATAGTTAAAGATATTATAAACCTTCCTACCTACACCTTGTGCCTCTTACCTGCATAAAATATGAATGGATCATGTAGTGTTATGGTGTCATTTGTTGTTCTATACACACAGCCTATAGTAGAGTAAATCTTTACATTGTTTTGTCAGCAGTTTGTTTGTGTTCAAACATGAGGCATGCACTGTGGCACTGCACAGGTTAATGAATGACCTCTGTCTGTAGTCTGAGAACTGATATTTACTGTAAAGAAACAACAAACAACATATCACACAATTCCTGGATCTCTCAGGCCAGTGTTCTGCAGGTGAGAGCTACACAGTAATCAGACCTGACAGGGACGCAATAAACAGAGATCTCACCATGCTGGAAGAGATGTGCTTTCATCACATTACCACTCCCACATTTGTGATGCAACACAGACGAAAGGGGAAATCATGCACTGGATGCTGTGTGGCTCTGAAGTTGCCTGTCCCTAAGGATAAGCTAGGTTAATTTAGCAGAACTATATTCACTCTAACAACATTTTTTTTATTTTATCCCCCCCACCTTACATAAATAAAATATATATTTTATTTATTTATTTTTTATTTTTTTATTTTTTTATTTCTATGCTGCAAAGCAGATTTTTCAGGATTCCGGCCTAAGCCCACTGCCTCCTGGGATAATGATATCACAGCTATACCAGGATGCAGTGTGTTACTACTGTGCAACATATGTATGCACATGCAAGGGATTTGTGTGCGTGTGTCTGTGTGTGTACACAACTGCATTGAGGAACTTGGGGAGAGGAGGTGCCTACAGAGAGCCCGCAATATGGTGGATGATAGTTTCTACCTAAGCATTGACCAAATGCTACCATCTAGTAGGTGGAATAAGGCTATTACTATTAGTGAGGAGTAAAGTTTCAGAGGGTTTATCTATAGTATGTAAACTGTAGTGGTGTTTGATTATTTGTATATGGTATGATTTGTGTGGTTATATAGGTGTTGTGTAACACTGGATGGGACTACAACTATATTTATTTTTATGATTATTTATTATGGGATGACATTACATTTCTTAAATGTCCAGATCATCCCACTGTCCTTGACCTACAGGAGAGTGCAAAAACATTCAGGACCCTGCCACCACCAGAGGAAGAAATGGAGGAGGACCTGTGACATTATGTGACCAGATGCAAAACACATGGAAAAAATGTATGTATAAAATATTTTCTAGAAAAATATCCTTAGAATAAAATAATCAAAGATGCCAGCTGTAAAATTTGCAGCTAAACAGTGGCTGCATCCAATCAGTTCAATAACCCATGGGGGGGGGGTTTTGTCCATCCTTGCTATTTAGCATGGATAGAGGAATCTGTTCAGCTCACAGGCTGAATGAAAAAAAAAATCTATGAGTGAATAGGCCAGCTTAACCTCCCTAGCTCTCTGATTATGTCAATATTTCTGTGCGCAAAGCGGTACATTTTTTTGCATGGAAAGATGTAGTTTTTTTTATTGTAGGCCTGTAATTTTTAGGAATAACTCACTGAAATCTGTCCGAACAAGAGTCTAGTAAACATCCCGGGTATGTTAAAATTTGAAACACGAAATCATAAATTATAATTTAATAAATAATCATAAAAAAATAATAATATAATAATAATAAATTTAATTCAATAATATAATCAAACCAAAAACACTGAAATTTGAAATAGAGCGCCAAGTTCGCACATCACTGAGTTTAGTCACAAAATCATTTTCAGTGTCTGATGACGAATTTCCCCACGAATCATTATCACTCAATTCTGCAAGTACCGTATTTGCCGGCGTATAAGACGACTGGGCGTATAAGACGACCCCCCTACTTTTCCTGCTAAAATGTAGTGTTTGGGCTATACTCGCCGTATAAGACTACCCCTCTTCCAATGCACACCAGTGGGAGGAATAGTGCCCCATCATTGATGTCAGTGGGAGGAATAGTGCCCCATCATTGGTATTAGTGGCAGGAATAGTGTCCCATCATTGGTATCAGTGGGAGGAATAGTGCCCCATCATTGGCATTAGTGGCAGGAATAGTGCCCTATCATTAGTATCAGTGGAGGAATAGTGCTCCATCATTGGTGTCAGTGGGAGGAACAGTGCCCCATCATTGGTATCAGTGGCAGGAATGGTGCCCCATCATTGGTATCAGTGGCAGGAATAGTGCCCCATCATTGGTGTCAGTGGGAGGAATAGTGCCCCATCATTGGTATCAGTGGGAGGAATAGTGCCCCATCATTGGTGTCAGTGGGGGGAGGAATAGTGTCCCATCATTGGTGTCAGTGGGGGGTGGAATAGTGCCCCATCATTGGTGTCAGTGGGGGGTGGAATAGTACCCCATCGTTGGTGTCAGTGGGGGGGGGGAATAGTGCCCCATCATTGGTGTCAGTGGGGGGGAGGAATAGTGCCCCATCGTTGGTGTCAGTGGGAGGAATAGTGCCCCATCGTTGGTGTCAGTGGGAGGAATAGTGCCCCATCATTGGTATCAGTGACACCAATGATGGGGCACTATTCCTCCCACTGAGACTTGCTGACCCTGTTCTCGTATGGTGCTGCTGCAGCCAGCATATGTGGTTGCAGCAGCACCTCTACACAGAACACTTACCTGCTGCTCCGGCACTCAATTTTCGTGGGGCCGCTCGGCTCCGCCCCCTCGCCGGTGATTGGCCGCCTGTGTGCCTTTCCTGAGCTACAGTTCTGGCGGCCAATCACTGGTGAGGAGGCGGAGCCGAGCAGCCGCACGAACATCCAGTGGCCGAACTGAAGGAGACGCCGCGCTTCCTGGACCGGATCGTCAAGGGACTGGATCCAGGTAAGAGACATCAGCCCCTGCCCACCCCTGTACTTAATGCCGCAGCCCCCCTAAACATGTGTACCGGCGTATAAGACGACCCCCGACTTTTGAGAAGATTTTCAAGGGTCAAAAAGTCGTCTTATACGCCGGCAAATACGGTAGTTCTAATTTACTATCGCTGTCCTCTAGCTGGTCTAAAACCGCTTTTGACATAAAGGGATGCTTTTTGGATGCCATGGACGTTTCTCAGTTTCCAGGCAGAAAGAACAGTAAAAATGCAGGCAGGGCACAGGACAAAGCACTCGGGACAAAATGTATGTGAAATGGTTTGATACAGTAATGTTTTACTATGTGATTTTAGTGTATTTAGTGAATGTCACCTTTTAACATGTTTAAATTTCCTGCCATATGTCCCGTCACTCGCAGGGACCGAAACCCGGAAGCAGGGGCGGACTGACCATTTGGAAACTCGGGCACTGCCCAAGGGCCCAGGGTCAGTAGGGGGCCCCATGATGCCCCTGGTACCTTTTTCATAGGCTTTTTTGAGTTTGGGCAAGGACACAGGGGCCCCATGATCCCCTATTGCCCGGGGGCCCCATGAGTTGTCAGTCCGCCCCTGCCCAGAAGACGGATGCAGGCATCAACCAGAGGAGATGGCCGGGGACGCTGCAGGGGGGACATCGCAGGAGCGCAAAACAAGGTGAGTGAAACAGTGAATCCCGAGCAACGCTGCAGGGTAAACCCGAGTGTAGCTCGCTTTTGGCATTGATAAATAACCTCGATCTAGACTCGGGAATACCGCCAGGGAGGTTAAAGTGGTTGTAAAGCTTCAGGGTTTTGTTCTGCTCTCATGCACAGAGCTGAATCAGGCTCCACCGCGGGTGAAAGAAAGGAAAATTCCTGGATTTCCCATCAACACAGTTGGTGTTGATGGGGGAATCCCTCCCCAGTGCTAATGTGTTCTGCCAGAGGAGAGCCTTCCCTGTTAACAGAACATAATGATAACTGCTGGTGACTCTATCTGCCAGCAGTGACTGCATGAAAAAAATCCAACAGGCTGGTTGTACTGAATTCAGTCAATGGATCGACTTCAGTACAACCTGCCTGCCCATAGATGGATCTAATCTCAGCTGGTCCCTGCTGAACCGGCCAAGATTCAGATCCATCTATGGCCAACTTAAAGGCTAATAGCATTTCCAAAGATGGAAGTCACCAAGAATGTCTACAGTAGTAGTATATACTTCATCTGCACAATGCTACAAAAATCCCAGGTATTTTGCACAGATGAAAGTCACCAAGACAGTCTGCTGTAGTAGAATATACCTCATCTGCACAATCCTACAGAAATCCCAGACTTTTTCCAAAATTAAAGTCACAAAGAAAGTCTGCTGTAGTAATAAATACCTATTTCCCAAACTCCTACAGAAATTCCAACGTGCCATCATCTAATGTTTATGAGTACTATATGTTCATAGTTTTGTGAATGTAGACATCAGTGACACTTTTTTTTATATAGAAATAATCAGCTCTAAAAACAGAAATTTTTAACAATACCAATACAAACATCACCATTTATATAAAAAAAATGCATCACCCCTGAGGCTATGTACTGAGTCCTCCTCTTCTGTCTGTTTCCAGGAAGGTACTGGATAACAGGAAGCTATGCAAGATTCCACAGTGATGATTGCCCCCAGACACAGTTGGTGGTGACACATGAAACAGATGTCCTGCTGCTTCACAGGCTTGCAAAATATATTGTGAACTCAGCGCTCCATTGCACTGAAATAATAAATTAACTGTTACAACAGTTCTTTTTTTAGTACAGATCTGAAATTGAGATGACAACATATAACAGAGAAATGATAGGCTAATTTAAACTAGGATATCTCCCAAAATCCTCTGAGGCTTAAATATCATCCAGCACAAATCTTTGGTCAGGTATAATAATTAGCAGCTCCATTGCAGCTAAACTTAGCCCAGAGCACATTGCATCGGTATGCTGTTACTGTAACGTAGTATTGTGGAATTCTTTCAGTTGCCTGACACAGATTTAGAATTTCTAAACAGATTAAATCTCATGTAATTCATTTCTCCTTGTGGGCAGACAAGGGAACACTGTTATTTATAAACCTTCTGTTACATAGGTGACAGAGGTCTACTGTTTGGCTTTGGACAATTTAGTGTGTATCAAACTATTAGCAAAGATCACTTTACTCAATCTGTGTCAACTCTACATAACATTGTAGACAATCATTCTTTGTCTTCATATTAAACTCTTCCATGGATATCTAGGTGACTAAAGTGATTCTAGGTGATTTTGAATCTTTGCTAGACTAATTAATTTCCTAAAAAAAACATTCAAAAAGATCATTATTAAATGAATTATCATTGTCTGCGAACTATGTAAGTCGTCATCAATATAAGTCGTCTTATAAACATTGTAAATGGAAATGCTACAATATACAAAGACATTTTAGACAATTGTGCACTTCCAACCTTGTGTCAACAGTTTTCGAATGTTCTTTTCAATACCGGCATGAGCTTGTATGCCCAAAGTCGGGTCCAAAAAACATGGCTCAATTAGTTTGGTTTGGAGGAAGTCCATTGGCTTGCACAGAGCCCTTCAATCCTAAATGCTGGCATACAATGGAAGACTGACTTTGAGCCAGGTCTTCCCATTCAATATCAGTGGCTAACCTCATAAATGCTCCTTTGGCTGAATGGGCACCATTTCTCAAAGACACACTCCAAAAAATTGTGGAAAACCTTCTAAGACGAGTGGAGGCTTGATAGCTACAAAGGAAAGGGACGGGGGTGGGCACTCTGTAATAATGCACATGGTTTTGGTATGGGATGTCCAACCTGTTTTTATAGGTGTGATTGACAGGTATCCACAAAAGTTTGACCATATAGTGTATACTGAGAAAAAAACACAGGCTTCCATTAAAAAACCCTGCTAGTTGTATTATGTAGATCCCAAAGCTTTAAAGTGGTAGTAAAGCCAACTCTAACTATTCTTAAAAACATTTCCTCCCCAATATTATAAGGGGGCAAAAGGGGCAACTGGCTTGGGCCCCCCTGCCAGAGGGGGGCCCCTTGCTACTGGACTACCTTTATAAAAAGTGACACTTATTTTCCCTCGAGACTTCAGTAGTGTGTTCATTGAGGAAACTGTTCAGTGTGCAGCCTTTGCCAAACTCTGGTTATGTCTCACTCCATCACAACAGGCAGTTTTATTACATGCAGAAGGGCTTGCTGGTAATTTTCCAGGTGTTACTGTAGCTCTTAGAATATATTTGGGCATGATGGTCACTAGTTGTTTGGGAAAAAGGTCATTCAGCAAATTGGCACTGATAAAGAATTATCTGAGAACCACGATGACCCATGAAAGACTAAGTGCTCTGTGCCTACTGGCTGTCAAAAGCAGTGTCCTCAAGGTGATACAGTTTGATGAGTTAGATAAACATTTTGCAGATGCTAAGTGCAGGAAGAAAGACTTTTTGTAAATATTGTAGTGTGATCCATAACTGTGATGTATGATTCGCAAGTTCCAATTACCTATGTAATGTGCATTCAAATCAATAAAATTGAAAAAAGAAATTAGACAAGTGTCTTTTTCAGAACCTAACTTATTTTGTTTAGAACAAATGCAGTTTATCCGTTTCAATTCACTTTTTTATTTGTCATGTAATTTAATTGCTATGTTGAGGGGCCACCAAACCTGAAGTGCCCCGGGCCACCCAGGGTTTAATTCCAGCACTGCCCTCCTCCTACCTATCCTACATACTCTTTCATGACACAGAAAAAGCATGCAGATCAGGAGTTCTGACTTTGCTCTTACAGTTGTGTTCAAAATAATAGCAGTCAGACACCACCAACCTGATCAATCCCTGTTTTTGGTAGAAATGATATTTCTACATGGCAAATAATTTACTAGCAGGTGTAGTAGAGTAATAGAAATCCAACAGACCCAACAGTCATGACATGCATGCTGCTGATTCTGTGTAATTGAATCACTAATTGAAAGGGGCATGTTCAAAATAATAGCAGTGTGGAGTTCTATTAGTGAGGTCATTCATTCTTTGAAAAACAGGTGGCAATTATTGCCCTTATTTAAGGAAGTGTTCCTGAAGAAGCCACGTGATCGTGGCGCAACGCGTCGACGTAGGGGTGACGTACTTCCGGTTCCGGGTTTGGACGCCATCTTTGGACACCTGTATACACCCATAGCATATGGGAAACTGCTTCTCGGTTTTTGAGGACATGTGAGTGTAATGTTTCACTGTATCATTCTAGTTCATTAAACAGTGTTGCACTATGGAGGTTTGCTTTTGTTTTCCATATGCGCTCTGTGTCTGAGTCCATTGTGTGAGGGGTATTGGAGTATTACTTACTGCCTGGAGGAGGATCTTGGTCGGTGGTGGCAGTGGAGGAGGATATTATCTGGCAGAATTCGTTGTATGAGGGGAGTAATTGGAGTGTTACTGCCTGGAGGAGGATCAAGGTCGGTGGAGGCAGTGGAGGAGATTAATATCTGGCAGAGATATATATATAAAAAGCTCTGTGACCCGCAAGGGTCGAATGTGGAAGGTGAGGGGGCATTTCTGCTATTGAGGGGAGTCACGTCAAGATTTTCACGAAGAGCACTATTGTAGCATGGAGTGACATTATTTGAACACTTTTCTATAATTTTGCACAGTGTGGCATCACTATTTAATTTATTGTAATTAATATTTTATGTAAATTGGTATTATTAATTGTATTTTAGTATCACTTTTGCACGGTCTAAGAGATATTAGTTGTTTATCACTATATCACCAGGGATATATTATGTACAGTATATATGAAGATATTGCACTAGTTTTTCATTCATTATTATTTATTTTATTATTATTTGTATATCTGCATAGCTCAAGAGTTATTATTTGGGTATCATTATACCACTAGGGATGTAATATTTATATATGGGGATATTGCACTAGTTTTTGATTATTTAAGTTGAGCGCTTCACTACTTATATTATTTTTGTTTTACATATCTTGCGGTATAGAGAATTAGGTGATAGCAGCTAACTCACTAGGTTCTGTGGAGCGCAGGGGGATTTCTGTATATTTACCTGTGAGTACTGTTACAATTAGAAGACGCCTATGTGAAGTCCAGCTATCTGCAAGAAGCCCCCGCAAAGTCCCACTGTTGAAAAAAAGACATGTGCTGAAGAGGTTACAATTTGCCAAAGAGCACATTGACTGGCCTAAAGAGAAATGGCGCAACATTTTGTGGACTGATGAAAGTAAAATTGTTAATTTTGGGTCTAGTGGCCGGAGACAGTTTGTCAGATGACCCCCAAACACTGAATTCAAGCCACAGTACACTGTGAAGACAGTGAAGCATGGTTGCGCAAGCATCATGATATGGGGATGTTTCTCATACTACGGTGTTGGGCCTATTTATCGCATACCAGGGATCATGGATCAGTTTGAATACATCAGAATACTTGAAGAGGTCATGCTGCCTTATGCTGAAGAGGAAATGCCCTTGAAATGGGTATTCCAACAAGACAAAGACCCCAAACACACCAGTAAACGTGCAACATCTTGGTTCCAGACCAACTAGATTGACGTTATGGAGTGGCCAGCCCAATCCCCCAATCTTAATCCAATAGAAAACTTGTGGGGTGACATACAAAATGCAGTTTCTGAGGCAAAACCAAGAAATAGAGAAGAACTGTGGAATGTAGTCCAATCATCCTGGGCTGGAATACCTGTTCACAGGTGCCAGAAGTTGGCTGACTCCATGCAACACAGATGTACAGCAGTTCTCAGAAACAGTGCTTATACAACTAAATATTAATTAAGTTATTCAAAGGAAATCAAAACATTTTTCAGTTTATATAGTGAATGTTTGAGTTTGTAAAGAAGAATACAAACACTGCTATTTTTTTGAACAGTCTAATATTCACTTTTCTTCAATTTTTTTAGAGGAACACAAATTTGATATATTTTTCTTCATGTTTTGATTTGGAATAGAATGTGTAGTGTTCCCAATGCATTTGTGTGGATGGAAATAAAAGCTATTAGAAGGATTTTGAGCTTTATTCACTTTTTTCAACACACTGCTATTATTTTGAACACAACTGTACTTCACTTGATGCATGTTTGTTCCAGTACAATGATTCAGCATGTCAAGGCCAAAGACACCAAGGCAAGCAGCATTTTCAGTCATGTCATGTCAGTATTGGCAGACCTGGTATTTTGTTAAGCATAGGTTTTTATTATGTTCTTTGCCTTGATTAAGGTGAAAATAACGCTCTAAAATCAATGTTATAGTGATACTAAACACACACTGTTTAATTTACATTCTCTCTTCTCTTTCTGTATGTTCTGTAGATGATGACACTGTAATTATTCTAATTTGAAAAAAAAAATTGAAGTACTTTTTTCAATATACAGCTGTTACGTGACCCAGTTCTTTTCCCAGTCTGTCTGCAGGGAAACATAAGCAGGAGCCTCTAGTTCTCTGCTGCTGGTCATATGTTAAAAATTTAAAAAAAAAAAAACTGGCTTTGGGATACAGAGCAAATATAAATAATTAATATCAATTATCTGTTTAAAATTGTTATACAAACATATATTTGAAATGAAAGCTGAGTTTCTCCCAGTCACAGGCTGTTGCTCCTCCAACCTGTGTAGCCTGTGTAAGAATAACAGGGAGGTGAAGCATCCATCAATCAAGATGTAATAGCACACCCCCATTGTGTTTAGCTGGCTGATGGGCATGGAGGAGAAGGGAATGAGTGGGCTGTCATTTACCACTGTGTACTCCTACATGTGTAACTCTATAGTCACATGGGTTGCTCAAATATGATATGGAAGAAATGCTCAGGGTAGAAATACCCTGAAAACTAAGCATGTGTACTAGCTGCCAACACTGCTCCGCAAGATCCCCAGCTGCAGTGGGGACATGGACAGGAAGGGGAGACAGAGAACTGCAAGATCAACCAGGGTTTTTGTAGAATGAAAATGAATCCCATAGTGACTGAGTGAGTATGAACAACATGTAATACAGCATTTATTGGTAGTTTTTAGTGATGTGGGTTTAATGACACTTTGAAAAGGAATATTTTAATATAATATATTATTGGCATATACAGGAGCTATAGGAGTTAAGGATATGCAGAAGTAGAAATACCAAAATCTCAAAATCCTTAACATTAAACTGAAACCTAGTGTCTTCAGTGTGAGTGTAGTACCACTGGTTTTCTTTCATTCCACTGCAGGTGGCACTCAAAGTGGCTAAGATTTAATGTGCCCTGTGACACTCTGATGACAGTGATCAGGCACTTGATGGAACATGTTGATAAAACTCTTTAACCAAGAAAGTCTCCTCTAAAAATTACAGTGTCTTTTATGACACTGTATGAAACATTTGGTTTGGTTGCTGGTACTATTCAAGAGAAGGCCATTGCTCATCTTTTCAATATTATTCATAGGAGTTGTATGGTGTGACAGAACACCTGGCACCCAACTTATGCCTTTGTTCAGAAAACCGCTTCCTCACCACTGGGACACAGGACCAAGGTATTATAGCCGGGCATCGCACCCAAGACTAGGCGACACTAGCTGGATGCAAACTGGAACTACTTTATTGAACAGAAATACCATTTTTATACACTCCAGAAATAGGGGCAGTGCCCCCACATGAACAATACAACAAATATTACATCCCACACTGATTAGATAACGAGGTAAAGCTGACATCAGTCTAATCTCATCATGTAGGAGCCTCCAAGGCAGACCATAGGCCGTTTATCGGCTGAATTTTCGGCCAATAAACAAAAAATCGGTCAGCTGATGCTGCCACCAATGTCCACGAAAAACGGCTGTTTTTCGCGGATTTTCCAGCATGACCAATAAAAATAAATGAGGAGATCCTTGAAAAACGGCTCATGGGCTGGCCCCACTAACGGTGTGAATATCGGCCGATTTTTCATGCGGACGAAAATTCGGCCGATAAACGACCCGTCTATGGTATGCACAAGAGTACTTGCCAACAGACACACAATAGATGACTCAATTGACAATGGGAATGCACACCTAGGAGGCACATAATGGGAGAAGATAGAAAACACATAACACCTTCATAAACACATTAGAGCAAGAGTCCTCACATCATCTTCTTAGAATCTCTGAGTCTGGGAAGGAGGGGGTTGAAGCAATCAATGCTAGTTTGGGCACAGAGACCCCAAATCTGTATGTTGCTCCTCCAGTCCTCAGAGTCTGTGTGTTTGTGGGGAGACATAGACTTGAATCCCATGTAAACTACTCCAAAGGTCCCCCCTCAGGCACACATTAAAGAATAGAGCCCCCCTCAGATGCCAGGGCCATGGTCAGTAGGCAAGAGGCTAGCTTGCAGTCCCCTCCAAAAGCCCCTGTCCTGGTTGGGTCTGTCACATATGAACATTTTAAGGTATCTCGTCATAACATATTAGAATGCAATACTGAGATAAATTATCTTCTCTATTATAAATGTCCATATATAGGTAAGGAAATAGTTCTGCTTGTTTGCATCCCATCCCTCTCCATCCCCTGCAGCCTTCTGGGACACATCACAGGACCCAGAAGACTGCTGGAACAATCACAAAGTGCAGCACGGGTCACGCATGCACAGTGGGAGACTGGCTGTGAAGCTGAAAGGCTTCACTGCAGGTTTCACTTAGATAAGATGCCAGATCCCAAAGCCGACTGAAGAATCAGCTCAGATGAGGACACTGCTGGATACCTGGACAGGTAATTCGTAGCTGTTGACTATTAATTTTTTGGGGGGAGACTAGAGCTCCTCCTTAAAGTTCTCCTGTACCATATACCATATGATCAGCCATAAGAGAGGGTATTCTCTAGCAAAGGAGAAGCCATGGTCTCTGAGTGATGTCATGAGATGGGACATGGTGGAGGAGATTTTTATAACTAACGGCTTAGGTAGTAGTTGTGCTACACATGTAATAAGCAAATCTGATGAACACCACCATGAACTGGGCCAAAACAACCAGGGACAAAAAACTATGCACCAAATGTAAACAGAAATAGGTTTCTCGCAACACAAGGGGGTGTTGAATGTAGGACTGAACTGCTATTTTTATAATATTTAATGTATGTACTGTATAAGGGCTCGTTCACACTAGGCTGTTTTGCCAACGCTTGCCAAACGCCCCTATAGCGTTTGGCAAGCGTTGGTCCGGTGTTTGCGGAGCGTTTTTAACGCTCGGCAAACGCTCGGCAAACGCCGCATGCGCGGTTTAGCGGCGGTTGCTAGGCGTTTGCCGAGCGTTAATAATGCCCCACAAATGCCTATAATGCATTTGAGTGGTGTTACCGCTCCGCAAACACCCCGCAACCGCGTCGCAACCGCACCGCAAACGCCGGCCGGGCGTTTGCGGAGCGGCACCATAGACGAG
Organism: Staurois parvus; assembly: GCF_062004578.1. Classification (NCBI taxonomy): domain Eukaryota; kingdom Metazoa; phylum Chordata; class Amphibia; order Anura; family Ranidae; genus Staurois; species Staurois parvus. The sequence goes on from NW_028317821.1 coordinate 29,984,245, forward strand.
AATAGGAGGCTTCAAAGCCTCCTGACTTGACCAGAGGCGTCCGTTTTGCCGCGACGCAACGCGACGCGACGCAAACGCTCCTGTTAGAACAGCACCATGTGCTGTAATGTGCAGAATTGGCAGAGGCGTTTGGGAAGCGGTAAAAACGCTTCCCAAACGCCTCTCTGCCACCTGCACACAAGGCTAGTGTGAACGTAGCCTTATGTTCAGAATTTAAAATATTTGTATCTCTTTTTTACTCAAACAAATGTGAAATATTAAGCACAGCAGAGGGTGCATCTGAGTGTAGTGGTTTTCAAACACATTTATTAAAGTAGACAATTGGCAGCTTACACAACACACATGGTGGCATCTGGCAAGTAAGTACATACACACACATATATAAGCTTCTGGGAGTGGATCTTCTCAAAGCAGGATATGCTTCCTTAGAAGGAATATGCAACACCTGTAGCTGTAATATTAAGAAGACACCACCAGGGGCAGCAGACTAAGTGTAGCCATAAAATAAGAAAAAAAACATGCTTTAGTTAAGTCAACTCACAAAAATTGGTGACAGAGTGCCTTATTTTGGTATGACACTTTCAGACTTACACAGTTCCGTCAGTCTCTCAGGTCCTCTAGGAACAGGAGAGCCAGGCAGGGTTCCACAGTCACTGGAATCCTGTAGATGTGAACAAGAGCCTTGGTAAGCTCTGGGGGACCGGAAGTCGGCAGTCGGTGGAACGCATGTGGCTCTGGAAACGACATCACATGTGCGAGGGTGTAGTTACATGTTTCCAGGCAGAATGCCTCTTTGTCAAGCCAAGATCTGGCCAGACCAGACAGGTGATCAGGGATTGGCTGACTCAGATAGATATTCATGCCCTAGTAGTCAATCCTTCCCACGCTGATTACTGGAAACTCCTTCCAAGAAAACACTGAAGCAACCAAACAACCAGGCTTAGGGAAAATCTACAGAACCCAGAAAAGGTTCAGTTCACTTCCTGTCCCACAGCCAAAATAGGAAGTGAGAGGAAAGCTCTCCATATTAAGGGAATCCTTGTCACCGGGGTCACAATTTTACATTTTCCTGTTCTAGTAACATTCCAAAATTAAATGTAGGATTTTCTTTCATTATTACTATTGCTGATAATGGTAAACATTAATAATGGTGATAACAGCAATAAAAACTTGACAGGTGTTCTAATCCCTCTTCAATGTAAAACTAAAAAAAAGTTTATACTTAATACTAACTCCAGATTTAAAAAAATATATTCAAGTGTGTTTGTATGTATTGCTAACTCTTCTATTGCTCTCAGCATCCTCTAAATTTCCAAATTACTTCCTTCCTTTTTTTTTTTTTGTTTGCTTGTTTGCTGCTGTGATCTGACTTTCTCTTAGAGGGTAGTTGCATTCATTCTCTATGTAGGCAGGGGCATATCTGCTGTGAGGCAAACAAGGCACCTGCCCTGGACAGCATTTTCCAGGGGGGGCAGCATCACTCTCAGGCAGTAGGGACCAGTGCCGTCTACAAAGGGCTGTGCTCAGGTGGGTGGGCTGGCTCATGTGTGCTCGGGCAGGGGGCGGCTCTGCTGTATTTGGGGCAAAGGGGTGGCTCGGCTGAGTTTGGGCTGGGGGCAGCAGGCTTGTGTGTGCTCGAGTGGGGGGGGGGGGGCGGCTCGGCTGTGTTTGGGTGCAGGGACACAGATAAGGGGGGGGGGGTTTGGGAACTGAGCGGCTCAGCCTTACCAACAGCCAGGCTGTGCATTGGAGCCTTGGAGCCAGGTGACATCCACCACCACACCCCTGCTCTGTGTTGTCACTGTCAGTGCTAGTGGGGGCAGGGAAAACATGTGATTGGTTGCTAGGGCATCGGCAGTCCTAAAAACAAATCAGGTGCTTGCCCCACTCCCAGACCGTGATATTCAGAGGAGGGACTATGATGTAAGGTGGTGGACTCTGAAGACCATGATATATAGGGAGACCCTGATGTATCGAGGGGACTTTTGGGACCTTGATGTTAGAGAAGGGGGGAACTCTGGGGACCCTTATTTAAGGAGGGGTCTCTGGGGGACCCTGATGTATGGGGAGGGTCTATGGGTGGGGGGACTCTGGAGACCATAATGTAAAGGTGGACCCTGATGTATTGTGGGGGACTCTTGGAACCCTGATGTAAGTGGTAGGGACTATGAGGACCCAGATTTAAGGAGGGGGCTCTGGGGGACCATAATGTACAGGGAGAGCCTATGGGGACCCTGATGTAAGGTGGGGGGTGTGACGATCTCGGTGTCAGACCCCAGCGCTTCTCACCAAACTCGTGACCAAAGGACTAGCCAATCTAAAACTGCGCAACGTGCGTAACAATGCCACGCCCAGCTGCACTCTGCACAGAGATGTTCCAGCTAATGGACCACAATCTGTGTATCTGCAGCCTTGGAGCGATTGTTACTGGATCAGGTTAATTACGCAATTAACCCTTCACACTGCCACCACCTCCTTTTTGTGCAGAGAAAGAGGAAACTCGGCAATATCAGCAATACACTATGATGTTTGCATAAGTGTCTGTATACCACTGTCACCGCAGGCAGAGATATACGGAAGTTTAAAACACACACAGTAGTGCTCTTCAGAGGCAGGGATTCTTAGTTTGCATTAAAGAACTCTAGAAACAGTTCAACGCTTTCAGAAAGTAAGATTTATTACCAAAAGGTCAAAAGGGTGCAATTAAAATATTTACAGAAAAAGTTGTAGCCAATATATATATATATACAGTGGGGATCGAAAGTCTGGGCACCCCAGCTAAAAATTTGTATTAATGTGCATAAAGAAGCCAAGGAAAGATGGAAAAATCTCCAAAAGGCATCAAATTACAGATTAGACATTCTTATAATATGTCAACAAAAGTTAGATTTTATTTCCATCATTTACACTTTCAAAATAACAGAAAACAAAAAAATGGCGTCTGCAAAAGTTTGGGCACCCTGCAGAATTTATAGCATGCACTGCCCCCTTTGCCAAGCTGAGACCTGCCAGTGTCATTGATTGTTCTCAATCATCGTCTGGGAAGACCAGGTGATATCAATCTCAAAGGTTTTAAATGCCCAGACTCATCTGACCTTGCCCCAACAATCAGCACCATGGGTTCTTCTAAGCAGTTGTCTAGAAAACTGAAACTGAAAATAGTTGACGCTCACAAAGCTGGAGAAGGCTATAAGAAGATAGCAAAGCGTTTTCAGATGTCAATATCCTCTGTTCGGAATGTAATTAAGAAATGGCAGTCATCAGGAACAGTGGAAGTTAAAGCAAGATCTGGAAGACCAAGAAAAATATCAGACAGAACAGCTCGCAGGATTGTGAGAAAAACAATTCAAAACCCACGCTTGACTGCACGATCCCTCCAGAAAGATCTGGAGACACTGGAGTTGTGGTACACTATTCCACTATAAAGAGATACTTGTACAAATATGGTCTTCATGGAAGAGTCATCAGAAGAAAACCTCTTCTACGTCCTCACCACAGAAATCATCGTTTGAACTTTGCAAATGAACATATAGACAAGCCTGATGCATTTTGGAAACAAGTTCTGTGGACCAATGAGGTTTAAATTGAACTTTTTGGCCGGAATGAGCAAAGGTACGTTTGGAGAAGAAGGGGCACAGAATTTAATGAAAAGAACCTCTGTCCAACTGTTAAGCATGGGGTTGGATCAATCATGCTTTGGGGTTGTGTTGCAGCCAGTGGTACAGGGAACATCTCACGAGTAGAAGGAAAAATGGATTCAATAAAATTTCAGCAAATTTTGGATGGTAACTTGATGCCATCTGTGAAAAAGCTGAAGTTAGAGAGGATGGCTTCTACAAATGGATAATGATCCTAAACACACCTCGAAATCCACGGGGGATTACATCAAGAGGCGTAAACTGAAGGTTTTGCCATGGCCTTCACAGTCTCCTGACCTCAACATCATTGAAAATCTATGGATAGACCTTAAAAGAGCCGTGCGTGACAGACAGCCCAGAAATCTCAAAGAACTGGAAGACTTTTGTAAGGAAGAATGGGCAAAGATACCTCAAACAAGAATTGAAAGACTCTTGGCTGGCTACAAAAAGCGTTTACAAGCTGTGATACTTGACAAAGGGGGCAGTACAAGATATTAACTCTGCAGGGTGCCCAAACTTTTGCAGACGCCATTTTTTTGTTTTCTGTTACTTTGAAAGTGTAAATGATGGAAATAAAATCTAACTTTTGTTGACATATTATAAGAATGTCTAATCTGTAATTTGATGCCTTTTGGAGATTTTTCCATCTTTCCTTGGCTTCTTTATGCACATTAATACAATATTGTAGCTGGGGTGCCCAAACTTTCGATCCCCACTGTATATAAATATACAGAAAATAATAGCACAGCAAAGAGATAACAGAAAGAAGTTTAGAGGGATAAAGTACTTGCCGTCAGCCTTGGTTTAAGCAGATCCGGTTTCAGAGCCAAAAGGATGCCTTATCTCCCAAAGTTAGTTCCGATGTTAAAAGGGAGAATCTTCAACTTTTCTTAACTCACCTTAGCTTGGCTTTTTCTAGGAACTCAGTAGGGTGTCTCCCTGAGGCTGAGAACCAATCGCCTCATGTGGGCGGGTGTTGCAGGCGGAGACCCAAGCTATGACCAAAAACCCTCACAATTGATGTCATGGTTCATAACTTACCCTGGATACATATAATATTCTATCCACAAGTAGATTAATATGCAGAATCTTCTGCTGAACATCTACATATGAAGTATGACATACCTGTTGTGACGGGTAAGGAGATATCATTCTCTGCTTTCCTGTATTTGTCAGATAGGGGGTGTAATATATCAGACGACTTGTATTAAAGTAACTGGTTTGAATATGTACCTGGTTTTTAGGTAAGTCTCTCATATTCCAAGATATTTAATCACAGGGGAAAGTGGGTCTTGAATGTGATGTCTGCTTTATGGCTCATCTGGAATGTCCTTGAACTCAGTGAAGGACTTTCCAAGCAAGAATCTCGCAGACATATGGGCACCAGCTAATTGGCGTTTATAGCCATGACGCCCTCCCAATGAGTTTGCTGCCTGTGATCTCTGTCATCATCCAGACCACATGTCACTCAACAGAGAGGGAGGGGGGATATCGGAGGAATCTGATTTGGGAGAGAGAGATAAAAGATGGAGGGGTTTGGAGCAAAATGGATGACCGCGTCCATCTCTGTGTGCACGATTGCTACAGGGGGGAACTCTGGAGACCATGATGTAAAGGACTGACCCTGATGTATTGAGGGGGACATTTGGAATCCTGATGTAAGGAGGGAGGACTCTGGGAAACCTAATTTAAGTAGGGGGCTCTGGGGGACCTTGATATAAGGGGATGGGCTATGGGGATCCTGATGCACATATGGTGGGGGGACTCTGGAGACCATGATTTAAAGGGGATCCTGATTTATTGGGGGATTTGGACCCTAATGTTGAGGGGGGACTCTGGGGACACTGATTTAAGGAGGGGGAACTTTGGGGACCTTGAAGCAAGGGGAGGGGTTGTGGGGACCCTCTCTTGTATCCTGTCCGCAGTCTCTGACCGTCTCCTCTATCCTGTCCACAGTCTCCTGGGGTGGAGCCTAAACTGGAAGGGGCGGAGTTTACAGATGAAGGGGTTGATCCTAAAAAGGAAGGGGTGGGACAAATTTAGATGGGGAAGCGCGATTTTAGGCTTGCCTAGGGCAGCACAAAACTAAAATATACCACTGTATGTAGGAACGTAGTCACTCTCTCTTGCTCAATCCCGACATGGACTATGGGATTTATAGTGTGCATAGAACAATGTACATGACCGCAAATAACAGTGCTCATGCCAAACAAACAGAAGTGAGGGGAAAAAGGAGAGATTAAGCAGCTCACTCAGGACTTTACAAGGACGCAGAAAGACACAGTAAGAATTGATTTAATGTAAAATAGATCACTGGGCCAGTAAGTAGTAGATGTGAAGGAATAATTTTTAGAGAATAAGGATATTGCTTAGTGTCACTTTAAAGTAGAACTACAGGCAAAACGTTTTTTCATTTTGAATAGAATAATTGAATAGAATAAGGGAGGGTTATAACCCCGTCAGTTTATTTTTCTGCCATCTATGTTCCATTGGAGAGATTTCTCTTCACTTCCTGTCCCATAGCCAAAACAGGAAGTGAAAGGAAATTCCTGCAACTTAAGGGAATTCCTTGGGGACTCACAGGTCACCAGAACTAGTGTTCCCATTGGAAAATTTCCCCTCTGTTATTTTTCTGGAGACAACCCAAAATTTGGGATTTTTTTTCTTTTTTCACTTTTGATGATACTGGTAAACAGAACAAATATAGATGGTGGATCTTCCTAATGGAGGCAATAAAAACCTGACAGGTGTTCTAATTCCTCTCCACTCTATCCAAAACTAGAAGAAAACGTTTTGACTTTAGTTATACTTTAAATGTACAGTAAAGTAATAAAATATTTATATAAAAGAGCAGTTTATGGGCTTTATGGGCTTTATGGGCAGTTTACAAAAAGGGGAAAAAATCCCTTTAATAAAAGATACACCGATTGCATGCAGCAAATGGGCCCAGCATATACTGTTTGATCACATACACATACAAGTGTACATCACAGGAATGCTAGTTTATATTAAAGCCCAACTCCAGGATAAAAGTGAGCCCCCCCCCCCCCACCTCCTATTTGATTGCTGATTTATTAATGTGACAATTCCCATTGGCTTGGCCAGCAGAGGGGTCCTCTTAGGATCCAGAAAAGGACAGAGGGAATGAAGGGGTACCGGATTGTGTAGCTGACTTCACCAGGTGTGGATTATTATTATACAGTATTTATATAGTGCCAGAAAGGTTTGCTCAGCGCTGTACATTATAGTGGGGGACAGAACATGAGACAGTACAGTAACAAAACAATACACGAGGGGTTCGAGGGCCCTGCTCTTTCGAGCTTACAATCTAGGATCAGAATAGGATGGGAAGGAGGAATGGGAAAAATAGATATCAGGTGGAGTTTGGCTTTATACCAGAATCTACAATACAGTGATTGTTTTCTGATTGCTGAAAAAAGCAATATTACTGTACATTACTTATAAAGAATTACTGCTGGTTTGTGTACAAAACAAGATAATGTCTGCTTGTCTACTGCCCCAAGCTGGAAACTCCTACTGTCAAATGTATCAACCTGCCATCAGCAGATATTTACTAGCAACAACATATCTAGCCAACATCATAAGCAATGGCTTTCCCTCTTGTGTTTGCAATCACAACAATAGATGGTATGGGACTGTTTTAGCATAAACTCAGTTTCTCCTCAACAATGTTATGAGAAAATAATTTGATGTATGTTTGCTGTATCTATGAGGAGTCACAGCAGATCTGTTGTTTAGAAAATGTAACAGTACAATTCTATATGCAATTGAGAAAAAGATCACTGCATAGAGTTGTAGAAATGGTCAAATGAAGTGAAATGTATGTTAAGGAGTGTACATAAACAGCTGACCTCACAACATTCACATTCCACATGAACTTCTGAATCCTGCTGTCTTGTGACAGCTCAGTAGACTGGCTTATACAAGATTCCTGGTCACTCTGTGAAGATTACTGTCCTAGCTGATTTGAATCCAGACTCTGATTAAAACATTTTTGGGAGTAAAGGCTCTTTCACGCTTATGAATATGCAGCCACATGCCTCTATTTACATAGCAGTGCATGAATGTGAACTAGCAAAATACTAATGAAAGTGTTTTTGTACTGGAAATGCATTCTGAAACAGTAAAAGGTATCTTAAGTGAGGTGAGGGGCCTCTGTGACAGGGCCCGATGGGCAGGGTAAAATGCATCAGAGGGCATGGCTAGCGTGGTGCTGAGGCCACACGAAACACTCGACACTCCTGACTCCCGAGGCTGGTTCTGAGCGGCATCCGCTCCCCCTCACCTCACTTAAGATACTGGAATGGACCCAGGACCCTGCTCCCTTCATTTCCTTGCCGGTGGAGTGACTTCTCTCCTTCAATCCAGCTTCCGAGCAGTGCCACCAAGCTTTATACACAGTAAAAGGTATCTGTTTTAAACCAGGAAAATGCAGTTAGCATAAGTCAGCATTCAAAGGAGTCTTTGTATAAAAAAATTGCTTTCCAAATGTCTCAGAATTCATGCAAAAGTCAAAAGGATATAATATAAGGAGGCATCTGGTGAATGGTTGAACTAATTGGTGTTCAGCTGAGTGAACCTCCAGCTGTAGCTGAGGTTCAGGATTCATACGAGGCCCTTATTGAGCATGCAGCCTGGCTGACCTGGAAAGAGGGAGCAAACATTTGGTCCTCCATATGAGAACCATACCCTCAACATGGGAGGGGGGTTACCTTGCCATGTTGATGAGGACAAGGACCTCTTCCCCATAACCCTGGCCTGGCGGCTGTGGGGTTCTGTTCGAAATCTTTAACAGTAAAGGGTCCCCTTTTGAATGCCCCATGTAAAACAGTAAGGGGTACATATTGCTCCAGCCCTAATCAGCATAGAGACAAGGTTCCCCCTTAGATCAGATTCCCTATCAGAACCCCCCTTACCTTACACAACATGGCTGTAAAAGCAGAATTGGAGCCAGGAGACAGAACTGAGGATATTCCTTCCTTCTGCGAAAGCTGGGGGTAGAGCAATGAACAAGACCTCATTATTAGTTAGGACACTGGCAGAAGAGGAGTTTCTAGGCACTCCCCTTGGCTGGTGTTTTGCCATGTGTGAGAGCACAGTGGGACCCATCCCCCTTGGAGCCCATGTGTCCAGCACACATTGCACGCATGAAGGATTCACCACTGTTGTCACGCTAGGACAGGAAGTGTGATATCGACAGTGACTAAGTGGTTAGCCTGCGTGGGTTTCCTTTGGGTACTCTGGTTTCCTTCCACACTCCAAAGACATGCTAGTAGCTTAATTGAGTTAGGGACCTACGATTCATGGCTCTTTATGGGCAGGGACTGATGTAAATGTACAATATATATGTAAAGCACTGCATAAATTGTTGACTCTATATAAGTACCTGTAATAAATAAATACTGACATGATCACAGTTGAAAATAAAGGAAAAAGAGCCTAAAAAAATGCACCCACCACATCTAAGGACTTATGTCCTTAAGCTATGTTGCCCTTTTTGCTGGCTGATTTAAATCCTGCTCCCCCTTCCCCATAGAAAAGAAAAATTGTCAGGTGTTCTTCCTTTATATCTCTATTGCTTCATGAAGTATATACTGTATATGCATACTGTATATAGCAAGGAAAAATGTGTAGCAAAATTTTTGAAATAGGGTAGTAGATAAAGTAGATAAATCTGCTAGCTTTTTACATGCTGCATCTGAACTCTTGGAAAAATATAAAATTTACCGCATGCTGCAAGAGCTAAATGCAGTATGTGGAATGGGGAACAGTAAAAACAATAAAACTTGCCTTATTTCTTCCCTGGCAGCCGATGCTCTTTATTGTGGGTGGGCCCTCTGTGGGCCCTTTACAATGCAGGACTGCTAGTCCTTCACTGTATGTGACAATGTCAAAGTGCCTTTGACAGATGGAGCAACAAAAAATATCAGCTTTCTGGGGCTGGTTGTACAGCGTGGAGGAAACCTGCATGAATAATTAACTATACATATATTTTTTTTATTCCCCCTAGACAAAATGAGCATTTCAAAACCTTTTTTTAAATCTAATATGTGTGCAAAATTCATCAAAATAATAAATGGTGATCTTACCATAAATTATCCCATAGACTCCCAATGGTGCCTTGTCACCCTGTCCCAAGTGCCCCTAGTGGAGACTAAAAGTGACCTTGCTGGCATACATTGCCCAGGCATATGCCGCCATTATAACTGTAAAGAAGGTCCTATATGGTCCTATGGGCCTATGGGCAGCAGAGTGGCTAAATGGTTAGCACTTCCGCCTGGCAGTACTAGCGACATTGGTTCAAATCCCAGCCACGGCACCACCTGACTGGAGTTTGCATGGTCTCCCTGTGCCTGTGTGGGTTTCTTCCAGGTACTCCAGTTTCTTCCCACACTCCAAAGACATGCTGGTAGATGAATTGGCTCCTGTCTAAATTGGCCCTAGTATGTGTATGTATGAATGTGAGTTAGGGACCTTAGATTGTACACCCCTTGAGGGTTAGAAACTGATGTGAATGTACAATATATATATGTAAAGCACTGCGTAAATTGATGGCACTATATAAGTACCTGAAATAAATAATAAGGTCCTGAGCAATGAAAGAAAATAGCTGAAAGGGGCTTGAGGAGATCCATATCAGATGCAAAGAAGATGAAAAAACAAAGTGAAAACTGTAATTTTGAAGAACCCATGTAATTTGTTTATGATGGACAGTGTTTTAGCTAATAAAAGCATCCAATTTAAGTTTAGATCTTTTTATCCTTACATTCAAAATATCCAAATCACAACCCAGAGAAAGATACTTTTCTAAGGAACGAACCTATGTAAAAGGTAATTTTTAATATAACAGAGGAATTCATTTACATTTTAGTAATTCAAGGCCTTTTTTTTTAAATCCAACAACTAACATACCGTATTTACATATAAGATCCTATAACAGCAACTTAAAGTGTAACTAAAACAAATTGTGAACAGGCAGGCTCTTTATTGCAGAAGAGATTTTTACCTGTCTATTCACAATTTCTTGCCTGTGTGTTAGGATAACTGCACTCCTGTCAATGCGTAGGAGTGACATCATCTAGCACCAGCCAATCAAGAAGAAGTAGAAGACTGGCACCAAGAAACAGCTGCGCTAAAGATGCCAGCAAGAGACAATCAGGGCGTCAGACCATTGAAACGAAGGTCAGCATTTTTGCCTTTAGTTCTGCTTTAACACCAACAAAGAAAACATAAAGTCAAAACACAATTCAGTACCGTATAATCTACCAGAAAAAGGCTATAATAATATATGACATCGAGAAATGCATTAAACAGTTGTTCTCACCATTCACATTGACATAGAGAAATACGCTCAGTAAAATTGGATGTGCACTGATTGGAACTGAAGGTCATGTTGCCATTTTCTTCTGTTTAAGAGGTAATACATTTAAGGTGCAGTTTAGATATTTTCACTGACTAGAATGATAACCTGTCTCCACTGGCTAAGGGAAAGGGAGCATGGGAAAGGTGTGTGTGCTGTCAAGGAAACATGCCTATTCCTGGAATATACAGGTACAGTGCAAGCCGAGCAGCAAATTCTTTACAGCAATAGCTAAACAGCTAAAAAATGTATTAGAATAGCAAGAATTGTGTTTTCTTTACAGACATTACAGTAAAGGCTAAGTTCAGCCTTTACATTAGCTAGGCTATGAAAACAAGGGGTGCCAGTAGTTTAAAACACACTTAGGGGAATTCATAATGAGTGTCTAAAACACTCTTTAGAATTCTGATATGCCTCCACAAGGCAAATGCTGGTGTGGGTGACAGATTTATGGCCACCCTGGCCTCAGTGCACTTTCCCCAGGGCTGCAGCTGTCACACAGATATCTGCATCTGAGAGGGGCAGTGACACTAGTTCACCCTTCAGGTCTACTCCTCTTGCACAAAATTCCACACATTGCCTGTGTAAATTGCAAGGAAAGACCAGACCTGGTGGGAAACTAGTGTCACTTGTTGCTAGTTGGTTGTCGGCTATGAAGCCAACATTGTTCTTAGCAACCATTGACAGAGAGGCAAATATTCACCCTGCTACACTTCATACAGGAACAGATAATCTGCCTGTCTCTGTATGAAACCTAGGGTTGGTCTTAATTATCTCCAGTTTAATTAGCTAAAAAGTGTAGGTAATTATTTTTTTACGTAAACCAGTCCGAGATGTGTTCCATTCCACCAGTTATTATGAAGGTTAAGGCTGAACTCCAGTCATTGCCTTACAGTTCACCCCTACAACAAAACACTGCCTTATAAACAGCCAAAATACTTACCTGTGGTCACCTAACTCTCAGGCTCAATTTTTTAAATCATCTTTCCTGCAAGATAAGGTCTTTCTTCAGATGTCCTCATGACTGTCTGGGAGATGAGCACTTCACCTTCATGCATGCCACCCACATAAATACAGGCCTCTTACCAGAACCAAAGAACTTATAACAAAGGTCTGACAGTAGTAGATGAAAAAAACCAATCCACGATGGATGGACCAATAGCTCATACATCCAGCAGCACTCAGTCTCCACTAATAGTACCGCCATCAGATTCAGACTCCAAACCGGTATACAGCAATCACCAGTATCATATAAATAGGGAGAGGGATTGCTCATGGTACAGTATGCAAAATGAATTTTATTGATAAAAACATATATTCACAAGCGTTAAAATTCAGAAAGCATGTCAAATACAAGACATCCAACGCCCGGCTCATTCTGCACTATGCAGTAGAAATGGAGATCTGTGTTCAGCTCCTAAATAGCTTCCATATCATGCTGGTGAGCAGGGCAATCAGGGACCACATTTCCCAAGAAAGATAGCGTGTGGGCGGAGGCAGATAAATAGCAAAGCCCAGGAGACCAGGCCAGGAGAGTGCGGAGAGAGACTGAAGGAGAAGGAGGTGCACTGATGGCTCACAATTTTACAGTTGCGATTTATTTTGGTCACAAGAGCACAGTGGTGTCAGCAGAGGTTGGGCTTTCAGCAAGAGGTCCAGATTGATAGGGAACCCAAAAATTATTAAGCAACCGTAAAGGGGGTAGTGCTACATGTGGGGGCTCGACAGGGATATGCCTGTCCAGAGAATCTGTGAACCCTAGAAAGAAAGCATGGTACCATCTAAGATCATTGCCTGGTGCCAAGAGGAGAATGGGAAATCAGGGCAGTGTGTGGTGCTGAGTCTTCCTGAGGATGATTGGATAGAAGAACATGTAGCAATTGTGCACACAGAGATGGACGCGGTCGTCCATTTTGTTAAGAACCCTTCCATGTTGTATCATCTCTCCCCCTCCCAAAGCAGGCTTTCTCCTCCAATCATCCCCCCTCCCTCTCTGTTGAGTGACATATGGTCTGGGTGATGACAGAGGTCACAGGCAGTCAAGGCACAGCAGGGGAGCTCCAGAACTATAGAACCCCCAGCTGAGCTGGGGCCTAGCTGTCTGTTAGCTCGCAATCTGGGATATCGTAAAAGTGTAAGTCAAGTCTCTCACTGAACTTCAAAAGACCTTCCAAGGGGTCATAAAAACAGACTTACTTTTAAAAACTCACTTTTTCATATAAGTTGATATCTTCAAATAGGACGTAATTACACAAACATGGAGCACATATTCGGACGGCTGATGTTAATTCAAATTCCCTGATATATTACACCCCCTATCTGACATATACCAGAGAGCAGAAAATTATATCTCCTGAACCATTCAAGTGAATATTTCATATCTAACTGTTCAGCAGGAGATTCTGTGTAATAATCTACTCATGGATAGGATGTTGTATGTATCCAGGGTAAATTATGAACTATAATATAAGCTAGGAGAGTTTTTGTTCTAACTTGGGTCTCCGCCCCAACACCCCTTCCCAAAGGAGGCGATTGGTTCTCTGCTCTAAGGAGACACCCCGTTGAGATCCTAGAAAAAGGCTGTTATGCTTGGAGTTGAGCGGTGTGTGAAGAGTTGAAGATCTCCCTGCTTTAACATCGAAACTAACAGTGGGAGATCAAAGCATCCTTTTGGTTCTGAAACTTGGAAGCTGCTTAAACCAAGGCTGACTGGCAAGTACTTTAGCTAATTTCCTTTCTGTTATCTCTTTGCTGTGCTATTGTTCTTTGTATATTTATATATATATTGGCTACATCTTTTTCTGTAAATATTTTTATTGCACCCTTTTGACCTTTTAGTAATAAATCTTACTTTCTGAAAGTGTTGAACTGTTTCTAAAGCCTTTAATGCAAACTACGAATTCCTGCCTCTAAAGAGCGCTACTGTGTGTGTGTTTTAAACCTCAGTATATCTCTGCCTGCGGTGACAGTGGTATACCGACGATTATTCAACCATCATAGTGTTATTGCTAATATTGCCGAATTTCCTCTTTCTCTGTACAAAAAGGAGGTGGTGGCAGTGTGAAGGGTTAATTGCGTAATTAACCTGACCCAGTAACAATGGCTCCCAGGCTGCCGGTACATTGATTGTGGTCCAGTGAGCTGGAAAATCTTTGTGCAGGGTGCAGCTGGGTGTGACATTGTTACGCACGTGGCAGCGAGGTTTTAGATTGGCTAGTCCTTCGGTCACGAGTTTGGTGAGAAGGACTGGAGTCTGACGCCGCGATCATCACAGAACAGGTTGAGCAGATGTTAACAGCCCGCATACCAGATTATAAAGGAAGCATCATCAATAGCAGAAGCAACCCAGGTGCACCCAGTGTATTGGTGTTGACGGAGTGGGCAAAAGGGATCCCCTCTTTGCTCAAAGAACAGAGTATACATCTGAATGACATGGTAATGGCACAAGTGTTCCGATCTGGTGCTACTGATTCAAGTGGAGAGAGTTCGCAGAGAGGTATCCCTGAACCTGAGTCGTCCACTTCTTCGGCTGCTGGACTACGCATGTCCGCCGCTTCACTGGCCGAACTAGGGAAGTTTATAGAGATATTCTTCTCTGGAAAGACCCCTACACCCCTAGGGGAAGATTACTTTGATACGTGGTTTGACCAAGCCCTCCAGGCTATAGAGGTATGGGAAGTAGCAGACGCCGTAAAGAGACAAAGGGTAGTGGAAAGTTTGTGGGCTCCCACCTCCTACATTGTATGTAACCTAAAATGGGACAAGCCCCGCTGTACTGCACAAGAGTGTCTTGAAGCCTTACATGAAGTATTTGGGCAAGTTGAGAACTGTACAGAGTTTACCTGTTTATTTGAGCACACCTATCAACAAGAAAGGGAGAAACTGTCCGACTATGTTCAAAAGTTGGACAGGATTCTGCACTAGGTAGTCGTTCAAGGAGGGGTGAAGGCAGAAGGTGCCAGCAAGGCTCTATGGACCCAAATACAGAAGGGAGCCCAACCTATGGATCCAATTGTTCAGAAACTCAGAGTCAGTTACCCCTGTGGTGTGGTGATGTACTTAATGCTGCTAAAGACCATAAAAGAGGAAGAATCTCTGATGGCGGCTAAGGCTAGGAAGGAAGATGTTCAAGGCAGAACCTTGCCCAGGGCCTCCTTTTGTGTCACTCAAGCTGTTCCAAACAGAGAAGGTGTCTGAGGCACAGGTCATGACCACCATGGATGGTATAGTGCAGACCATGTTCCAGTTGGCCCAGGCCCAAGCCATGATTCAACAATCTTTTTGTGAAGTCCAAAAGACTGTGGGACAAGTTATGGAGGTTCACATTTCTATGCAGTAGACCAGAAGACCATGTCAGAGATGGGACAGACAATGTTAGCCATGTCAGCTAAAAGAGGGGAATCCATTCTGGGATACCCCAGATATTGTTTTCAGTGTGGAGAACCAGGACACTTTCGGACTCAATGCCCGTAGACAGAGCCAGCAGCCGACCTGATGGCTGAAGTGATTCAGGCCTTAAAAAGGCTATTCTTCTCAAAGATGGCAGAAAACTACTGGGGACCTCAGTGAAGGAGGCAGTTGAGGACCCAAAGAACAAGTCAGATCCCAACTCTGCTAACTGGGACTCTAGCACGGGAAATAAATGCACACCACTCCAAGATTCCAGAAAAACCAAATCTCCAGAAGCGAGTGACCACACTTGGGAAAACTTGCATCAGAAGTGCCAAGCCTCAACCTGAGAAACTATTAGATGAACTAGTGGGCCCATCCCCACTGGTCTCCATCCAAGTGGAGGGAGTATATACCAAAACTTTGCTGACTCAGGGGCGCAGGTGACTCTACTCTATAAGGTTTTTTTTGACAAACATCTGAAGCATGTCCCCATCCATAAGTTAAAGGAGCTGGAGATCTGGGGAATCGGGACCCAAAAGTGCCTCTATGATGGCTACATACCTATGTGTTTTAGCTTTGGGCCAACCTTGACAGGAAGAGGGGAGACTTTCAAAACTCTGATGATTGTTTACCCCAGACCCTTGGTAAAGCAGTGTTCACTACTAATTGGAACCAACACCAACTTAGTACGCAGACTCCTTACTCCACTAGCCGATCAAAATACGGTACCTATAGAAAGCATTCTATACCCACAATTACCAGAAAGTTGTCAGAAAGTTCAGGGCTCCAGAAGAGGAAGTCGGGAAGGTTTGCAAGAATACAATATATATGTATTGTTGATGTGGATGATTTTGCTGTTGTGCCTCCTGGTTTGGGGGGCTAACTGGTCTTGAACCTGGGCAGGTGGCCCCCTTCGGTTCAGTCCCCGGCACACTGGGGCTGCACCACCAGTCTTATCTAGTGTTTGTGGCTCTGTGCGGCCATTTGGAATGTAGTGGTGTGGCTATATCCCTCCTCTGTACCCGGTGGCCGCTTCTCTGCATGTCGACAGTCTGCTGATGTCATCCCGCAATGCAGGTGGGGCGACGCCGCGCACCAGCGTTCCAGGGGGTGGTCCCCAGTGACGTCCACAACGGGACAGTGTGGGTCTGGCGTTTAGGCGCCATCTTGGGAATTAAGGGCCCTTTTTTATATGTGGTCATATGGACATATGTATTCATACATTGTTCATTTATTTTCCTAATGACAGCATTACTAAAAGGGATAGACGGTTCAAGTGGGAATACCTGTCTTTGAAGTCCTATACCATATCACCTGATCTATTGGGTAGAATGAGGAGGAGGTGTGGAAAAACCTGGATGTTTACACACTTAATGGTGGGTTTCCATTATGAGACCATTATGGTACCAGTGTGTGACAAACAATAGCTATTTATTGCAGTGACCTGTGGTGTGCACTTGTGATCCCTGCCTGTGGGGTTTCCATTGAGTCTATCAGGTATAATCTATCCTGTATAATGAGGAGGAGGTGTGAAAACACCTGGATGTTTATACACTTAATGGTGTGTTCCTAGTCTATGAGACCATTATGGTACCAGTGTATGACACATAATGTGTTCCTACTTATTTGCATAGCTATTTATTGCAGTCACCTCTGGTGTGCCCTTGTGATCCGTGCCTGGGGGGTGCCCATTACATCCAGGCTAAGCCGCTCTTCCAGCCATATGAGGCAGCAGCATTTTGAAGTACCATGTCTTTTATATTGGTTGAAAACTCAACTATTTTTTCTGCACTTTCTTGTATTGAGAGTATATCTACAGATTGTAAATTGTAAAATATTGTAATGGATACAAGAAATGTTCCGAACAAATATATGCTCAATCTTGTAGATGATGTTACCCATGAGTTCTTCTTTTTCCATGAAGAAGGAGTGAAGTCACTCCGAAACGCGTTGGATCATATAGAAACTATCTTTGTAATCATATGTATGGATGGTGATGTTACAACATTTGTAATGGCTAGTCAAAAAGTTGAAAACTCTCTAATGTGTCTATCAGGAGCCAAATGGTTTGGTGTCCTGGATTTGAAGCGTGGGTACTACCAAATCCCTATGTATCCTGAAGATAGAGAATAACTGCTTTCATCAGTTCATTGGGGCTTTTCAAGTTTGCCTGCCTCAGGGCCTATCTGGAGTGCCAGACACTTTCCAGGGGTTGATGGAATGCATGGTGGGGGACATGAATCTAATTGAAGTTCTGGACAACATAATAGTGTTTGTAAGAACTTTAGAGGAGCATGAGGAGCAGCTAGAGAAGGTGTTCCAAGGCTTCTCAATGAAGGCTTGAAACTTGAAAAAGTAGCAATTCTTTAGGAATTCTGTCACCTATCTTGGTCATGTGGTCTCCACAGAAGGGGAGGCTACAGACCCAAGTAAGATTGTACCTGTGACTACCTGGCCTCAACAATATCACTGAATTGATGTAATTCCTGGGATTCTGCTCGTACTATCGTCGGTTTGTGGAGGGATTTGCAAAGACAGTTACTACCCTCACTGACCTTTTAAAGAATATAGAGGGGGAAACCAGTGAGCTGAACAAGAACCCTCCTAAGAAAGGTCCTCGAAGACCTTGGGAGCTCACCAGCAGTCATTGGACCCTGCAGTGTGAGCAGGCTTTCATCAAGCTTAAGCAGGCCCCTGTGTAGGCTTGCGCCAACCCCTCCAGGCTATATGAACTTCATGTGTATACCAGCCGTGAGGGACTAGGGGCAGTTCTCTATCAAGAGCATGCTGGGTATTGTGACCTGTGGCTCTCATGAGCCAGGGCCTTTCCCCCACAGAAAGGTGTTACCCGGCATGTAAGTTGGAGTTTCTTGCTTTGAAATGGGCCATGGTCGACAAGTTGAAGGATCACTTATATGGGGCTGAACTCCTTATGAAGACGGCTAATGATCCCCTGACCTATGTGCTCACCACAGCCAAACTAGATGCCACTGGACACCAATAGCTTTCATTTCAGCCGGAAGTACGGACCTGGATTAGGGAATAAGGATGCAGATACTCTATCTAGAAGAGCCAATGGCTGCCATACCACTGCACCAGACTGGTTGAAAAGTACAGGCCATGAGTCAAGGAGCTGAGTACGTAGCCAAACGGGTGGCGTATGCTACAGTGGTGGGAGCATAGAGTGCCTGCATCCCATCATATTATGGCAATGTATCTTAGTTGAAAGGTGAAGATTTACCACCGCTCACCACCAAAGATATGCAAGAGGCTCAGGATCAAGATCCCCTCTGTCAGCTTATGAGAGGAACCCTTATGAGGTAGCAACCCAATCTCTTGTGGGTGGAAGATCCCCCTGATGCTAAGGTAGTCCATTGAGAGTGGAATAGATTGGAACTAAGGGATGGGGTGGTCTACAAAAAGGGCCCCTCAGACCGAAGTGAAGATCTATGGCAGCTCTTTTTACCCACAAAATTCAGGAAAATTGTGTTGAAGTCACTACACGATGATCATGGGCACCTGGGACAGGAAATAACCTACCTGATGGTGAGAGACCGGTTCTATTGGCCACGTATGAAATACGAAGTAGATAAGTACTGTTGCACCTGTCAAAGGAAGACGTTACCAAAACAAACCTCCAGAGCCAAGGACCAATGGAACTAGTGTGTATTGATTTCTTGTGTCTAGAACCCGATTCAAGTGAACGGAGGAATGTCCCAGTAGTGACAGATCACTTCACTAGATATGCTCAGGTGCTCCCCACAAAGAACCAGCAAGCATCTACTGTGGCAAAAGTCTTAGTAGAAAGGTTTTTTTGGAACTATGGGCTTCCACAGATAATCCACTCAGATCAGGGCAGAGACTTTGAAAGCAGACTGAATAAGTAATTATTGACCTTGTTGGGACTCAGAAAGTCCAGAACTACTCTTTACCACACTGAAGGTGACCCTCAGCCAGAACATTTCAGCAGAACTCTTCTAAACACACTGGGCACTCTGCCGTTGGAGAAGAAGCAACAGTAGAGTCATCACATTGCAGCAGTAGTACACACCTATAACAGTACTGAGAATGATGCAACAGGATTTTCCCCCTATCGTCTGATGTTTGGATGGAAAGTTAAGCTACCTGTGGCACTGCTCCTTATCACTTAACCCCTTTATCACATCAAGGGTATGTTGAGAGACTGAAATATCAGTTGGAGTCTGCTTATGAAGAAGCAGGACAGAGAAAAAAAACAATGTTATGACACTTAAACTCTAGGATTTGCAACCCGGAGATCGAGTGCTATTAGGAAACCTGGGGATCCCAAGGAAACATTAAATTGCAGCTCGCTGGAAATCTCAACCATTCATTGTCTTTCAGAAGTTATCCGGTCTACCTGTTTATCAGATCTGCCCAGAGGGGAGGAAAGGCTCATTCAAAACATAGCATCACAATTATCTCTTACCCTTAACTGACACTGTGCAGGTGTCAGAGCCTGGGTCCAAATCTGGGCCTTCTGCAGTGAGAGGCAATGTTTCTTCTTGCTGAGCCGCCTGGAATGCTGGACAGCTCCCTTGACAATTGTTTGGATGATCCTGCCTTGGCCCTGTTTGTCTTGAACCTTGAACCCCTTGCTCCTCCCATGAACTTTCTGATAAAAGCCATGTCTCTGCATTTCCTCTTTGCCAGATTATTGTACCTTCTCCAGCTAATATCCCGCTTGTCTCTCCTGTTGCCGTCTATACCTTCGCTACCGACCTTTGGCTTGTTCCTGGACTACGATTCTGCCTCATCCTCATCTACTACCGTTTGTGACCGACCCTTGGCTTGTTGACTGACTCCGATTCTGCATGATCCCTAACCTGTTCGATCTGCTATTGGATTCCGGCTTGCTCATTCCCTGGTGGGGTGATCCTGAGATCTGCGACCTGGTACTAACATGCAGCCAAATCCATCTCTACCATTAGGAGCTCTGGTGAAAACTGGTTAGTGCTTAGACCCCGCACCTCAGGTGAGCCTGCGTCATTTCCCAGGGTGACCTGCCTATGTACCTATCCTGCTGGTTTCAGGTACGCCTTAGCACTGCTATAGCAACTAGACCCAGACCGTGACAGCAAGTCCCAATCCAGATAGATGAACTTCCTGTTGCAAGGACTCGGGCCCTGCAGATCTCCCCCATCCCAGTCTCAGAGGAGGAAGGGAACAAAGAGGAAGAGAGGATGGAAATAGGAATAGATTGGAGACCACTTTTAACTGCTTTAAAAGACAGTCTTTTGGCATTCTTCACCAAGCTTCAATATTGAAGACTTTCTTTTTCCAGAATTTAAAATTGATTCCCCAGGAGATTTTCAAACAGGATCTGAAATCAAGGAAGCTGCTGTACTCCTAAACCTAGAAGAGGTAAAGAGTGCTTCTCTTCAGGAGACGTTTTGAGAAAGAAGGGAGATAAGAGCACCCAAAAGACTGACTTATGATGTTCTGGGAGAAAGCTCTGAAGAAGCCTTCATGGCAACCAAAAAATCTTAGAGGCTCCTATATAAAGCTCGAGGCAAATTCAAGGGCTGTAAGCTCCCTTGCTGACATTAACTCTGGAGAAGTTTTTGAAGCTGTTATCTTATTAGAGCAAATTCCAGAGCTTGTAACCCCCTCTGCTGACAACATCTCTGAGGAGATTTCTACAGTTATTGCTTTACACCTAGCAATCAGAGTCTCCTAACCCTGAGTTAGAGTCATCATTGCAGCAGTTGTATTTGTCAAAGATTACTCCTCCTGATTAATGGGGCTCATCTCTTTATCTAGTGTAAATACGTTGTGCCAAACATTGTCCATTTGTTTGTTCTTTGGGGAACCAAAGATTTCAAGTGGGGTGAGTGTGTAACCCATTGAAATGTTATTACTTGCAGTACATTAAGATGGACATTCGATGACAGTGGACTGACATTCAGGGTCACTCACATGGACAGAACAGCCCTCTGGAACTTGTATGCTGAATAGCAGGATTCAGCTAGTGAGCAGGGCAGTCAGGGACTACATTTCCCAAGAAAGGTAGTGTGTGGGCAGGGGCATATAAATATCAAATCCTGGGAGACCAGGCCAGGAGAGTGCAGGGAGAGACTGAAGGAGAAGGAGGTGTGCTGATGGCTGAAGTGCTGAACTAGGCCACGGACCCAGGGTTGGAGAGAGAGGAAGAGCGGAAAGAGCCTACTGGCCACCTGATCTGCTACGCTGCCCAGCAGGCAAATCTGACAGCAGGAGACCAGACGGGATGCTGAGTCTGAAACGGAGAATACCTGGACTGACCCTGTTTGCAGAGGAAGACAGACCGCTGTGATCTGCCAGACTACTTTGCTCAGGTGAGAGAGACCCATGCACCCAATAGCCAAGTGAATACTGACAGTTTGCCAACTCAGCTATCTACCTACAAATAGTTGTGAACATTACATATAGTTTTGGGTGTATAGCGGCTATCTAATATTTAATTTAGCACTTTACTGTTGATCACAGTTGTTGGTTTATTTAATACATACTGGTTGTGACGTAATTAGAGGTGAAAGGGTTGTACCATAGAGGCACACAAGTTTAATTAGTATACTGAACATTACATATAGTTGTTCCAGTTTGCAGCCTAGTTCTCCCAGCTACTATCGTTGCTGCATTACAGTTTATAGTACAAGCTGATCGCAGAACATACAGTTGCAGGCCAGGATACAGCAGTGCCAACTGAAACAAGTTTTCCCCTTTTTCAACTAAGCAGGATCCCTACTACTGTTCATTTTACCTTGATAATCAGAGGGAGTTGTCTTTGTCCATAGACACTATTGCCAGTTGTTCCTATTCATTACTTCAAGCCTGCCCTAGGTTTAGTGCTTTAAAGTGGATCCCGCACTAATTCGCAAGAGGAAAAATGTTAAATCTCCCCTTTTCACACACTAACTTTGTGTGGCCATCCAGAAGAACTACACTATATTGTCAAAAGTATTGAGACACCCCTCCAAATCTTTGGATTTAGGTGTTGCAATTACCTCCATGACCACAGGCGTATACAATCAAGCACCTAGGCCTGCAGACTGCCTCTACAAACAGTTGTGAAAGGATGGGTCGCTCTCAGGAGCTCAGTAAATTCAAGCGTGGTACCGTGATAGGTTGCCACCTGTACAATAAGTCCATCCATGAAATTTCTTTGCTATTAATTATTCTACTAAAGTGCTACATTAATAATTTCAAATTTAAAACAAACATATACTTTAGCTGCGTATACTTCTTTTCTCTCACACTGTTTTCAATTCTTTGCACCCCAACTGGGCAGGTGCCCCCTGAATCTCATTGGCAGCTTCACTGCCTGGGAATATTTTCTGCGGGCACATAAAGCCCTGTGCAAATACATGTATTACCAGTATACCAGCACTTATGAACCTTCTTTGCTGGTCTGATCTTGTTGGGAAGCATTAATGATCTGCATACTGAAAGAACACCAGACCTAAAGTGTTACTAAACCCACAACAGTGAAGTCAGTCTGTATATGCAGTAAAGCATGCTTTATACACATTTACAATGTTCACGATCAGCTAATGAGAAATTGGAATGAACTGAAATACCAGCTGATTTTAATTTTTTTGATTTTGCATAGAAAGGGAAAAAGTTCAAACCCACGTCAGGTTGTGGCTGCCTTGAGGAGATATCCTCTCAAAATCTTGTCACCCAAGACAGAAAGTGACATGAAATTTATGGTTGAGGTGACCGTATTGTTAGTAAAGGAGAAGCACATTCCATCAGTTTTTTTATTGCTGTTTTCCTATCATCACCTGGATTAAAAATGATGGGAAAGGGGTCAGTAATGAAAAGACTCAAACCCTTGATGGAGGGCTGAGCTACCACTATGATGATGGAGAATTGAGCTTGAAACTAGACCCACTGTCTCTGACGAGGGAAGCTGATGGTACCACTCTGTGAATCAAGCCATTGTATTGCTCTGCTAGAAAGAAGTAGCTGATGGCAGTGCTCTTTTGAAGAGCTGAGTTGATGGTACTGCGTAGAAAGGGGTAGCTGAAAGGACTGCGATTTCAAGATCTACCTTCACCCATGGAGACAAAATTCCCTGCCCTGGCCCTGGTACCACCATAAGTCATCCCCTGCAGCCACCGACCCCAATCCTGAGTGCGTGCAGGTAGTGAGCACCATGCTGTGCAGGGGGGGGGGGGGTAGTCAGACCGGGGGTGTCAGTGGAGGAGAAGGTCAGGGTGGAGGTGGCTTCCCCTTGGTTGCTGAAGCCACCACAGGAAGTCCTGCTAGAGATATTCTCTTGCCTGTGTGCTATACAGCTAACCCTCCTATCCCTGGTGCTTCAGGACCAGTGAGATGTGGAAGGATTGTGTATGTGATGCAGAGGGGGGTATCTGGGGCTGTGATCAGAGAGGAGGGATCTGGTGGGAACCGGTAAGTATAATCAGAATGGAGGGATGGGGGTATCTGGGGGTGTGATCAGAGTGGAGGGATCTGGTGGGGGATCTGGGGTGTGATCAGAGTGGAGGGAATCTGGAGATGTGATTAGAGTGGAGGGATAGGGGGATCTAAACAGAGTGGAGGGATCTGGTGGGGGATCTGGGTGTGTGATCAGAGTGGAGGGGTGGGGGGATCTGGGGGTGTGATCAGAGTGGAAGGATCTGGTGGGGATCTGGGGGTGTGATCAGAGTTGATGGGATATGGGGGTGTGATCAGAGTGGAGGGATCTTGTGGGGGAACTGGAGGTGTGAACAGAGTTGAGGGGATCTGGGGGTGTGAACAGAGTGTAGGGAATCTGGTGGAAACCTGGAGGTGTGATCAGATTGGAGGGAGAGGGGGGATATGGGGGTGTGATCAGAGTGGAGGGATCTGGTGGGGGATCTGGGTGTATGATCAGAGTGGAGGGTGGGGGGATCTGGGGGTGTGATCAGAGTGGAGGGATCTGGTGGGGATATGGGGGTGTGATCAGAGTGGTGGAAATATGGGGGGTGTGATCAGAGTAGAGGGATCTAGGGGGTTTGGAGGTGTGATTAGTGAAGGGATGGGGGAATCTGGGGGTGTGATCAGAGTGGAGGGAATCTAGGGGGTGTAGAGGGATCTAGGGGGTTTGGTGGTGTGATTAGTGGAGGGATGGGGGGGATCTGGGGGTGCGATCAGAGTGGAGGGATCTGGGGGTGTGATCAGAGTGGGAGGGATATCTGGGGTGTGATTAGGGTGGGGGTATCTAAAAGTCCACAATTTAGGGGGTGCAAATTATTTTTAATAATGAATTTGTATTTATTTATTTTTACAAATATGGACTGTTTTATTTACTAGATCTCCTCAATACAGTAAGCCTTGTTCTGTCTCTTCAATCTAAGCACTGATAGTGTGATTCTGAAACTTACAGTTGTGATGAGATAGCGATAACTTCAACCTCAGCTGGATACCATAGTCAGTGACTCAATCAATATGACATCTTGTAGATCTTGTGAAGTTTATTCCTTAAACTGAGAGAATCTTACAACAATGAACATTCAATAGGTCAAAAGATCATAATGTTTCTGCTCCATGCCATGAGGCTTGCTGCAATGCCTTACTGGGAAAAGGGGTGGGATATCTATACAACATTAACTAAACCAAAGGAAAGGGAGGAGCAGAGACAAGATATAGAAAACACTTAAAGGCATATGACAGTCATGTGCAACATAACACTCCCCGTCGAAATCTATGACTTCTATATAATAAACTTTAGTTCAAGTCTAATATAAATAATGAAGATTCCTTTCAGGAACATCTGCAAAACAAGAGGGAAGGGAAGAACAAAGGAAAGCAATGCAAACATTTAGCATAATAAATTGCTACTGAAGGAGAAGGACTGTTACCGAAAACATGTACCTTCATTCTGTAGTCTATGACTTCATCATTGACATCATTATTGTGGTACCATTGGAACCTGAGGAAGTTTCTGTAGTCGTCACGGACGATGAAACAGTGAAACATCTGCTGAATGTCAGCCATAACAGCAATTGGCTCTTGTCTGAAGCAAAGTAAAACTCCTATGAGATTGTTGTTCAGATTAGGCCCAGTGAGAAGATTGTCATTGAGGGAGACATCTTCATGACAAGCACTTGAGTCAAAGACCACCCTAATCTGATCAGGCTTGAAAGGATGGTAGACACCAAAGCATGGTAGATACCAACATTCTTCTCCTTCCATAAGAGGAGGTGCAGGCTCAGCATGATCTCAAAAACCTTCTGCATAAAGTCCACAAAGTGCTTTTTCATCTCAGGCTTCTGGTTCAAACTGCGATTTAAAGAAACAAACCGTGATTCTGCGTGTACCCTGTTGTTTGGTAGTCTCTTTCTTGGGGTACAAAATGGTAGAGGTGCTACCCAACTGTTGGAATTATCTTGGTAGAACTCTTTACTCGTGGTTTTCAAGAATTCTTTGTCTTCTATGGTAGCTGCCAACTCATTGTCTTTAGTGGTTACCTCAAACACTGTGTTGCTGATGTTGTCATCCCAGAAAGTAAGAGCTTTCTTATTGTCTTGTATGATGTGCTGTTGTGCACCTTTTTCAAACAGTCTTTCTTTCTTAATATATTTATGTGGTCGTTGTGCAGAACAAGTTGTACGTCCATTTGATAGGAAATGTGTTTTAAAGGAAGCGACTGAGTAGGACCTCCTGTCCTTGTCTAGGCAGACATTGCCTATGATGACCCATCCTAGATCTAGACGCTGAGCATATGGTGCATTGTGTGGACCGTTGATTTGATGACGAACTTTGTGCACCCTTAGGATGTCTCGACCAAGTAACAGCAGGATATCGGCACTTTCATCGAGGGCTGGTATTTGGTTAGCTATGTGCTTTAAGTGAGAATGCTGAAAAGCAGCTTCAGGAGTCGGGATCTCCTCTTTGATGCTTGGAATCTGGTTGCACTCAGTGATAGTGTGCAAAGAAATTTCCACATTGTCATTCAGAGGAGCAACTACAAGACCACTGGCTCTCCTACCTAAGACTTCTGTAGTGCCGGAACAAGTGCTTAGAGTATACGGCAGAGCATCTCCAGTTATGTTCAACAGTTCAAAAAACTGTGTTCTTGCAAGAGATCTGTTACTCTGATCATCCAGAATAGTATACAGTCTTATGGCCTTTTCAGGTTGACTTTTGGGGTATACACGGACCACGCATATCTTTGCACAGGATTTGTCGCAGAATCCTTCTCCACAGACCTCTGTACATGTAGAGAACACTGGGGTGGTAGGTGCTGCTTGATCTGGGTGCTCCCCACCTTGCTTTGCCTCAGGAAGATTGTTTGTGAGCGTAGTAGAGTTGTTGGAATATTGATGAAGAGCTTGCACATGGTCATCACTGTCACACTCTATACATTTGATGATAGCTTTACATTCCTTTGCAAAGTGTTCTGTGGAGGCGAAGCATTTGTAGAAAACCCCAAATTTCTTCAAAAGTTCATTACGTTCTTGGAGGGTTTTCTTTCTATCTGTGTATTTACTGTAGCTGTGCGCCTGTACACCTATACATGGTGTGATGGAAAAGTATGATTTTTGTAGACCATCTCAGTGCCAGCATACACTGGTAGCTCATATTTGACTTTAGAATATTTTTTTTTTCTTTTACAATGTTTTGTTTACATAATGTGTTAGCATATAAATCAAAAAAGTGTAGCACATCCAAACATTAATGAAATCATATACGACTCAATGAATTTTGAAATAAAGTGCTCAGACAGTGAATAAATTTCTAACTCTTCACAAATGCTCCTATAGCGTTAATATAAGCATTAGACAGGCATTAATGAGCTTTAGAAAGGACAAACAGAGGGCACACCGGCCTAGTGCATTACCATAAAAAATGTTTAATAAGAGATAACAATAGGTATTGTACTCACAAATGACAAAGTCAAAGGCACATCATAAAAGAACAGCTTGGTCAAAACCGTGCTATGTGACTGTCCGCAATAGGGAGTGTAGACATCCAGTAGGCTAACGCGTTTTGAGGACTTACCTCTTCCTCAGAGCTCTGTTGTTCTTTCTCCATTCAGTATATTAGGATTTCCCCAGTCTTTTGAGGGCAGCAAGGTGTGCATATTCCAGGACATTCATGATGTGGTCCTAGCCTACACTGAGTCCATCCCAAAGCGCAGGAGCATTTGTGTTTGCTGGTTCTTCGTTAATGAGCTTTAGTATGGATGTTTTACAATTGCTAAAAATGCTCCCCAAACAGACTATGCACAGTTTTGAGGCATTTTACAAGCATTAAAACTGTACCACAAACACCTATAATAAACTGTAATATTATTAATGCGCCACAACCGCACTGCAAACGCCCCGCAAATGCCTGCCAGCGCATTTGTGGTGCGTCAGCATAGACTTGAATGGGAGGCTTTGAAAGGCTTCAAACTCCTCCAGACTCGACATGAGGCTTCAATTTTGAAGCATCATGCTAATGCTTCATGTTTTGATAATGTGAACAGCACTGTGTGCTGTCCATAGTATCATTTGCATAGGCGTTTGATGATAAAAACACCACTCAAACGCCTGCTTTCAATGGCAGTGTGAACTAGACTTAATAAATGTCCCAAAAACCAATCACCAGATAGTGTTTGCTATCAATCTTCTTAACATAACGCCCATGTGCTAGCCACCTCCACCAAACAAATTGTCTGCTCACCTCCAGAGAATGACCCCTGAGCTAACTGTAGGTCAAAAGGCACTTTCCCTTTAAGGGCCAGTTCACACCACAAATATGCACTCTGAATGCGTTCCATATGTTTTTGCTTTCAGTTCATACCACACTATTTTACAGTGCGTTTTTTATATGTTTTGCTGTGTTCCAGCACAGTTTTGTGCAGAAAAAATGCAGCATGTTCTATTTTGTTTCTGCACTGGAAACTGATAGCGTTCTCTGTTTAGTCCCCAATGCAGAAGCCTCTGTCCCTTTTACACACACACCCCCACTGTAGTGTCCTCTGTCCCCTTCACATACACCCCCACTGTAGTGTCCTCTGTCCCCTTCACACACACACCCACTGTAGTGTCCTCTGTCCCCTTCACACACACACCCACTGTAGTGTCCTCTGTCCCCTTCACACACACCCCCACTGTAGTGTCCTCTGTCCCCTTCACACACCCCCCCCCCACTGTAGTGTCCTCTGTCCCCTTCACACACACCCCCACTGTAGTGTCCTCTGTCCCCTTCACACACACCCACACTGTAGTGTCCTCTGTCCCCTTCACACACACCCCCACTTTAGTGTCCTCTGTCCCCTTCACACACACCCCCACTGTAGTGTCCTCTGTCCCCTTCACACACACCCCCACTGTAGTGTCCTCTGTCCCCTTCACACACACACCCACTGTAGTGTCCTCTGTCCCCTTCACACACACACCCACTGTAGTGTCCTCTGTCCCCTTCACACACACCCCCACTGTAGTGTCCTCTGTCCCCTTCACACACCCCCCCCCACTGTAGTGTCCTCTGTCCCCTTCACACACACCCCCACTGTAGTGTCCTCTGTCCCCTTCACACACACCCACACTGTAGTGTCCTCTGTCCCCTTCACACACACCCCCACTTTAGTGTCCTCTGTCCCCTTCACACACACCCCCACTGTAGTGTCCTCTGTCCCCTTCACACACACCCCCACTGTAGTGTCCTCTGTCCCCTTCACACACCCCCCCCCACTGTAGTGTCCTCTGTCCCCTTCACACACACCCCCACTGTAGTGTCCTCTGTCCCCTTCACACACACCCACACTGTAGTGTCCTCTGTCCCCTTCACACACACCCCCACTTTAGTGTCCTCTGTCCCCTTCACACACACCCCCACTGTAGTGTCCTCTGTCCCCTTCACACACACCCCCACTGTAGTGTCCTCTGTCCCCTTCACACACACCCCCACTGTAGTGTCCTCTGTCCCCTTCACACACACCCCCACTGTAGTGTCCTCTGTCCCCTTCACACACACCCCCACTGTAGTGTCCTCTGTCCCCTCCACACACACCCCCACTGTAGTGTCCTCTGTCCCCTTCACACACACCCCCACTGTAGTGTCCTCTGTCCCCTTCACACACACCCCCACTGTAGTGTCCTCTGCTCCTTCACACACACACCCACTGTAGTGTCCTCTGTCCCCTTCACACACACCCCCACTGTAGTGTCCTCTGTCCCCTTCACACACACACCCACTGTAGTGTCCTCTGTCCCCTTCACACACACACCCACTGTAGTGTCCTCTGTCCCCTTTACACACCCCCTGCAGTTTCTTCTGCTGCGCCAATGCAGTATCCTCTTTCTCCTTTACACTCCCCCCTCACTGTAGTGTCCTCTTTCCCCTTTACTCCCCATCCCCTTCACCACAGTAGTGCCCTCTGTCCCTGTTACATCCCCTCCCCCACTGTAGTGTCCTCTGCCTCCCCAATGCAGTGTCCTCTGTCCCCTTCACACCCCCTAGTGTCCTCTGTCCCCTTCAGTCCTCCTCTCCACTGTAGTGTCCTCTATCCCCTTCCCCCAATGCAATGGCCTCTGTCCCCTTTGCACTCCCTCCCTTACTGTAGTGTCCTCTGTCCCCTTCACACACGCAGCCACTGTGGTGTCCTCTGCCCTTTTTACACACATCCTGTAGTGTCCTCTGTCCCCCAATGCAGTGTCCTCTGTCCCCTTTGCATTCCCCCCCTTACTGTAGTGTCCACTGTCCCCTTTACACTCCCCCCACTTCCCCACAGTAGTGTCCTCCATCCCATTTACATCTGCATCCCCCCCCTACTGTAGTTTCCTCTGTCCCCTTCACACACACAGCCACTGTGGTGTCCTCTGCCCTCTTTACACACACCCTGTAGTGTCCTCTGTTCCCCAATGCAGTGTCCTCTGTCCCCTTTGCATCCCCCCCCTTACTGTAGTGTCCTCTGTCCCCTTTACACTCCCCCCCCCCACTTCCCCACAGTAGAGTCCTCTGTCCCTTTTTCATCCCCCCCACCACCACTGTGGTGTCCTCTGTCCCCTTTACACTCCTCTCCCCTCCCCACTTCCCCACATTAGTGTCCGCTGTCCCCTTTACATCTCCCCCCCACCCCACACTGTGGTGACCTCTGTCCCCTTTACACTCCTCCCCAGAGTAGTATCCTCTGTCCTCTTTACTCACACTCCCCACTGTAGAGTCCTCTGTCCCCTTTACATACCCCCCCCCCCCCCCACACACACACACACACACACACACATTGCCTTGCAAATGATTGCCATAGCCTATCCATATTTTGTCTGATTACAGTTTGACAGTATGGTGACTATATCTCCACCACTATACCTCCAGAGATAAATATAGCAATATATGCATATGGCCAGGATTAGGCCCAATGCACAAGGCTTTAGTGAGATAATGATTAATAACATCAAGTAATCCCCAGCAATAGGCTGGCACCCTTACAGTCATGTGGGAGGTTACATGAGTTTTATACCTTAGGACTCTAATGCTAATACCTATAAGACCAAGGTAGCCTAGCCTTCTGCACTTTATCCTCCAGACGTTTACCCAATATGTCACCTTCTGAACTCCGAGATGGTGTTGTATGAACAATACATCACACTGGATGATAAAATGATGAATCAAGATGCTACATAAGTAAACAATGACTCAGGCATGAACTGTGTCTCACCCGTTCCCACATCTCATTACCTCAGAGGTTAGATAGTTAGATTCTGAAATTTGTAAGGGAGTGTTACAAGACAGACAAAATGCTTTATCCATCCTATAATATAGGGGTAGGCAACCTTTCAGAGGTTGAGATCTACCAGGACAACATGGAGGAAATCAAAGATCCCGGGGGAAAGGGGGGGCACACCTTTAAGAAAAAACAACTGTCAAGTCCCGAATAAAAACACAGCATAGTGTCCTGTGCCCCCCCAGTCCCACCCACTCCTTAGCTCCCCTTCACATCATTATCCCCTTCACAGTAGTGTCATCTGTACCCCCCCCCCCAGTAGTTTCCCTCACCCACAGTAATGTCCTCAGCCTCCCCTTAGCAGTGTCCTGCCCACCTTCACATCACCCCCCCACTATAGTGTCTTCTCCCCTCACGGCAGCATCCTCTGCCCCCTCTCCCTCACAGTAGGGTCCCCTGCCCCCTTTTCCCCACAGTAGAATCCCTTGCCCCCCCCCCCATAGCAATGTCCCATACCTCCCCAAAGCAGTGTCCTCTGTACCCTTCACATAACAACCCTCCATCCACACTCTAGTGTCCTCCTGCACCCCCATAGCAGTGTCCTGTGCCCCTCAAAGTAGTGTCCTCTGCCCCCTTCACCCCCCTCCCAATAGTGTCCTCTACCCTACATAGCAGTGTCCTCTGTTCCCTTCACATACCCCCTCCACTGTAGTGTCCTCTACCCCCTCCCCCAAATGCAGTGTCCTTTGTCCCCTTCACACCTCTCCACTGCCGTGCCCTCCATCCCCTTCACACCCTTCCCCCACTGTAGTGTCCTCTCTCCCCCCCAGTGCAGTGTCCTCTATCCCCTTCACAAACACACCTCCACTGTAGTGTCCTCTGTCCCCTTTACACACCCCCTGTAGTGTCCTTTGCATCCCAATGCAGTGCCCCCTGTCTCCTCTACACTCCTTCCTCATTGTAGTGTCCTCTTTCCCCTTTACACTCCACCCCCCCTTCACCACAGTAGTGCCCTCTGTCTCTTTTACATCCCCCCCAACTGTAGAGTCCTCTGCCTCCTCCCCAATTCAGTATCTCCTGTCCCTTTCACACCCCCAGTGTCCTCTTTCCCCTTCACAACCCCCCCACTTTAGAGCCCTTTGTCCCCTACACACCCTTCCCCCACTGTAGTGTCCCCTCTCCCCCCCAATGCAGTTTCCTCTATCCCCTTCACACACACACACCCACTGTAGTGTCCTCTGTCCCCTTCACACACACAGCCACTGTGGTGTCCTCTGCCCTTTTTACACACACCCTGTAGTGTCCTCTGTCCCCCAATGCAGTGTCCTCTGTCCCCTTTGCACTCCCCCCCCTTACTGTAGTGTCCACTGTCCCCTTTACACTCCCCCCACTTCCCCACAGTAGTGTCCTCCATTTACATCTGCATCCCCCCCCCTACTGTAGTTTCCTCTGTCCCCTTCACACACACAGCCACTGTGGTGTCCTCTGCCCTTTTTACACAAACCCTGTAGTGTCCTCTGTTCCCCAATGCAGTGCACCTTACTGTAGTGTCCTCTGTCCCCTTTACACCCCCCCCCCACTTCCCCACAGCAGTGTCCTCTGTCCCCTTTTCATCCCCCCCACCACCACTGTGGTGTCCTCTGTCCCCCCCACACCAAATGCAGTATCCCCTGTCCCTTTTACACACCCCCACTTTTAGAGCCCTCTGTCCCCTACACACCCTTCCCCCACTGCTACTGTAATGTCTCCTGCCTGCCCCCCAATGCAGTTTCCTCTGCCCCCTTCTATCCCCCCCCCACTGTATTGCCCTGTGTCCTCTGTCCCTTTTACACTCCCCCCCCCCACTGCTTAACCACAGTAGTGTCCTCTGTCCCCTTTGCATCTTAGCCCCACTGTAATGTCCTCTGTTCCCTTTACACCCCCCCACTCACAGTAGTGTACTCTGCCCCCTCTACACCCCCCACTGTAGTGTCATCTGTCCCCTTTACCCCCCCCCCCCACTGTAGTGTCATCTGTCCCCTCTACACACACTCCCACCATTATAGTGTTCTCTGTTCCCTCTACACACACTCCCTCCATTATAGTGTTCTCTGTTCCCTTCACAACAGTGTGTAGGTAGTACTCTCCTACCTTTTACTGGTATACAGCAGAGCAGAAAGCAGGAAGTATCACAAGTACTGGATAGAGGGCAAGGGTGAGAGCTGTCGGAGTTAACTTTACTCACTAACATGTTGGTGATTGGTTGCTAGGACTGCCTGGCAACCAATAACCTGCTGGTTAATGTGAAAAGTTAACTCCAGCATCTCCCGCCCTTGCCCTCTATTCTATTCTACTCTTCTCACTCTCTGCTTTATAGTGAAGAGGAGAGCGGCTGAGGCTGGGGGGAAGGACTGGCAATGCAGATCCATTTTCCTGACTGACTAATTGATCGGCTTAATAGAGATCAATGGCTTGCATGCACATGAACTTTAATGGTATCCCAGTCTTAATCCGCAGGGTTCAATATTGACTTTGCCCACCCTTTGCAACTACAGTACATCCAGAATGTATTCACAGCGCTTAACTTTTGCCACATTTTGTTACAGCCTTACTCCAAAATGGATTAAATATATCTTCAACATTCTACAAACAATACCCGATAATGACAACGTGAAAGAAGTTCGTTGTGAAATCTTTGCAATTTATTGAAAATAAAAAAACCACATGTCCATAAGTATTCATAGCCTTTGCTCAATACTTTGTTGAAGCACCTTTAGCACCAATTACAGCCTCTAGTCGTTTTAAGTATGATGCTACAAGCTTGGCACACCTATTTTTGGGCAATTTCTTCTATTCTTCTTTGCAGTGCCTCTCAAGCTCCATCAGGTTGGATGGAGAGCATCAGTAGACAGCCATTTTCTGATCTCTCCAGAGATGTTCAAACGGGTTTGGGTAGGCCACGTAAAATGACAGAGTCTGGGCTCTGGCTTGGCCACTCTAGGACATTCACAGAGTTGGCCTGTAGCCACTCTTTTGTTATGTGGATTGTGTGCTTAGGGTCGTTGTCCTGTTGAAAGATGAACCATCGCCCCAGTCTAAGGTCCAGAGCGCTCTGGAACAGGTTTTCATCAAGGATGTCTCTGTATATTGCTGCATTCATCTTTCCTTCGATCCTGACTAGTCTCCCAGTTCCTGCCGCTTAAAAACATCCCCACAGCATGATGCTGCCACCACCATGCTTCACTGTAGAGATGGTATTGGCCAGGTGGTGAGCGGTGCCTGGTTTCCTCCAGACATGACGCTTGGCATTCAGGCCAAAGAGTTCAATCTTTGTTTCATCAGACCAGAGAGTTTTGTTTCTCATGATCTGAGAGTGCTTCAGGTGCCTTTTGGCAAACTCCAGGTGGGCTGCCATTTACCTTTTTACTGAGTGGCTTCCGTTTGACCGCTCTACCATACAGGCCTGATTGGTGTGCTGCAGAGATAGTTGTTCTTCTTAAAGGTTCTCCTCTCTCCACAGAGAAACGCTGGCCTGGAGCTCTTTCAAAGTGACCATCGTGTGCTTGGTTACCTCCCTGGTTAAGGCTCTTCTCCCTCGATTGCTCATTTTGGCCAGGCAGCCTGCTCTAGGAAGATTCCTAGTAGTTCCAAACTTCTTCCATTTACGGATGATGTCGGCCACTGTGCTCATTGGGACCTTCAATGCTGCAGAAATTTTTCTGTACCCTTCCCCAGATCTATGCCTTGACACAATCCTGTCTCAGAGGTCTACAGACAATTTCTTGGACTTCATGGCTTTGTTTGTGCTCTGACATGCACTGTTAACTGTGGGACCTTATATAGACAGGTTTATGCCTTTCCTAATCATGTCCAATCAACTGAATTTCCCACAGATGGACTCCAAATAAGTTGTAGAAACATCTCAAGGATGGTCAGTGGGAACAGGATGCACCAGAGCTCAATTTTGAGTGTCATGGCAAAGGCTATGAATACTTATGTACATGTGATTTTTATTTTTTTTATTTTTATTTTTAATAAATTGCAAAGATTTCAAAATGGACTTCTTGCACATTGTCATTATGGGGTATTGTTTGTAGAATGTTGAGGAAAAAAATGAATTTAATCCATTTTGGAATAAGGCTGTAACATAACAAAATGTGAGAAAAGTTAAGAGCTGTGAATACCTTCTGGATGCGCTGTATAACAGCTTCAACTCCTCTGGGAAGGCTGTCCACAAGATTTAGGAGTGTGTCTATGGGAGGGTTTGACCATTCTTCCAGAAGCGCATTTGTAAGGTCAGGCACTGATGTTGGATGAGAAGGCCTGGCTTGCAGTCTCCACACTAATTCATCCGAAAGGTGTTCTGTGAGGTTGAGGTCAGAACTCTGTGCAGGTCAGTCAAGTTCCTCCACCCTAAAATCGGTCATCCATGTCTTTATGGACCTTGCTTTGTATACTGGTGCACAGTCATGTTGGAACAGGAAGGGGCCATCCCCAAACTGTTCCCACAAAGATGGGAGTATGAAATTGTCCAAAATGTCTTGGTAAGCTGACACCTTAAGATTTAGCTTCACTGGAACTAAGGGGCCAAACTCAACCCCTGAAAAACAACCCAACACCATAATCCCCACTTCACCAAACTTTACACTTGGCACAATGAAGTCAGTCAAGTACTGTTCTCCTGGCGACCGCCAAACCCAGACACATCCATCGCATTGCCAAACATAGAAGCGTGATTCGTCACTCCAGAGAACACATCTCCACTGCTCTAGAGTCCAGCAGCGGCATGCTTTACAGCACTGCATCCGATGCTTTGCATTGCACTTGGTGATGTAAGGCTTGGATGCAGCTGCTTAGCCATGAACACCCATTCCATGAAGTTCTCTACGCACTGTTGTTGTGCTAATCTGAAAGCCACATGAAGTTTGGAGGTCTTTAGCTATTGACTCTGCAGACAGTTGGCGAGTTCTGCGCACTGTGCGCTTCAGCATGCCCTGACCCCGCTCTGTCATTTTACGTGGCCTACCACTTCGTATCTGAGTTGTTGTTGTTCCCAGTTGCTTCCACTTTGTTACAATACCACTAACAGTTGACCCTGGAATATTTAGTAGCAAGGAAATTTCATGGATGGACTTATTGCACAGGTGGCAACCTATCACGGTACCACGCTTGAATTCACTAAGCTCCTGAGAGCGACCCATTCTTTCACAAATGTTTGTAGAAGCAGTCTGCATGCCTAGGTTCTTGCTTTTATACACCTGTGGCCATGGAGGTGACTGGAACACCGAATCCATTTTGAAGGGGTTCCAATACTTTTGGCAATATAGTGTATATGCAACTACCTAAGCACTGGGTTAGCAGCTTTTGGGGAGTGTGCACATTTTTAGTAGGTCTAGTGGTGGATTATAATAAAGGCATTGGGGATGCTTAACTAATTTCTATACTTTGTTACTGTTTAAAGTCAGTTGATTTCAGCTTTGCAAAGTCATATTTTTTTACAGAAGGAAGTCATCAATGGCAAAAGCTCCTGCTCCCTGGTGAGTGGAGGGTGTCAGGCCACTGCCCATTTCACCAACCTGTGACAACTGACTGGTCAACCTCACACCATGCTGTCACTGATATGCCACAATGACACTCTCAGCCTCACCCTGCACAAAGATTCTCCAGTTTGCGGGACCCACTCTAGGTGCCAACAGACTGAGAGTGATTGTCACTGGGTTAAGTTAACTAAACAATGATCCCTTTAAACTGCCACCACCTACTTTTTTTTTTTACTGATAAGTAGGAATCCTTCCCAATGTTAACAATACCATTTATTTATTATTATTATTATACAGGATGTATATAGCGCCAACAGTTTGCGTAGCACTTTACATTATAAGGGAGACAGTACAATTACAATACATTTCAGTACAGAAGGAATGTGAGGGCCCTGCTCGTGGAGCTTACAATCTAAATTATGATTTTAGAATGAACATCTGTAACACATGCTGTTACCACAGACAGATATATTCAGAGATTTAGACTACAGTAACGACAGTATAGAGACAGGGATTCTTTTAGTTTGCATTAGGGCATTAGAGAGCACATTTTAGCAATTTTCAAAATACAGTTTAATAGTGAAAAGGTAAAAATGGTGAAAATAAAATATTTCCAAAAAGGGGTATTACAAAGAAACAAAGAGACAATATTGCAACAGAGAAATAAAAAGGAATTGAAAATGGAAATACTTGCAAGTCCTGGTTTCAACAGACTTCAGTCAATGAGCATGGCGATATATTGGCTCTTATAACTTGACAGCTCTTCAGTCCACTTTTCTTTGGTATCAAGGGGGTGTTGACAGAGATCATCTTTCCAATTAAGCGGTTGAGGAGTGGCCCTGGGATGTCACTGTCTTTATGACTGTATCACAGGTACAGTTTTCTATAAGTATTAATATCTCTGAATACCTACAGGTTACAGTCTGCTAACCTGCATATTATCATACAGCATGCAATTAGCTTCAAAATGGATATAAATATGATAGGTCTTGGATACCCAGTACACCAAGCACATAGCTAGCCACACACTTAACCCTTTGATCACCATAGATGTTAACCCCTTCCCAAACAGTGTCATTAGTACAGTAATCAGTGCATATTTTTAGCACTGATCACAATATTAGTGTCACTGGTTCCCAGAAAGTGTCAGTTAGTGTAAAAATGTCCACCACAATATCGCAGGCCCACTATAAGTTGCTGATCGCCGCATAAGTTGCTGATTACTAGTATAAAAGATTTTTTTTTTAAATTCCAGTATATGTCTCATAGTTTGTAGACACTATACGTTTTGCAGAAACTAATTAATATAATCTTATTGGGATTTTTTTTTTTACCAAAAATATGTAGCAGAATACATTTTGGCCTAAACTTATGAAGAAATTTTACTTTTTACATTTTTGTATTGCATATGGTTTATAATAGAAAATAAAAAATGCTGTTTTTTTTTTCAAAATTGTCGGTCTTTTTTTGTTAATACCGCAAAAAATAAAAACTGTAGAGGTGATCAAATACCACCAAAAGAAAGCTCTATTTGTGGGAAATAAAAGAACATAAATTTCATTTGGGTACAGTGTTGCACGACCGTGCAATTGGCAGTTAAAGTAATGCAGCGCCTTATCGCAAACAAAGACTTGGTAAGGAAGGGGGGTAAATCTTCTGGAGGGCAAGAGGGTAAAACGGTCAGCAGAAAAGGTTATCAACTATGTCTTCAGAGAATTTACTATTTAATAAAATCGCTATGTGTACCCTAAAGAGAGCTTTTGATGAGTGGGATTATCCATTATCACCTCCTAGGGAAGACCTACATGTGCCAGTCTTTGCAAGAGATGCTTAAATCTACCGCTAACTATGGTTAGGGCATGGCCAAACAAAGTCACGTCTCTTTGTAACTGACCCCAAGAATGACCCCCAATGACTTTCATAGAAACTGTCACATGATTGATTTTGTTTCACTTGTTCATTCAGTCTTCTGCTAAGGATTAAATGACTTCTGAACATGACAGATAAAAATAAACCTGGTTACGATGTTCTTGTAAAAGTATCAGAGCAACAAGTATGTCAGATGGCTGTATGCTGTTGCAGGAGGAATCCAAACAGGACTGGTTTGTCTCCTCCGTTGATTAACGCTTTTATGCTGTTTGGTGGGTTGAAAATAGCTGCATGAAACAACATTTGCAGGCAACGGTATAATGGACACGTCTCACATTTTTCATAATGCGTTAAGCTGTATGAAAAGTCTTCATAATCCCTCCAATTTATCTAAAATCAGAACAATGTTTTCATTAATGTAGTCCCTTACGCAATGTCTGGAACTGACTGCCTACGTAAAGGTTCACATACAATTCTGAACTGGCAATAATCTACCAAGTTTAAATGTCTATATTTTGCAGATTTGTTTGTATACACTCCGATCAGTTCCTTTCTCCTACCCATATGGAAGAAAAATATATTTAAAATATATTTAAAAAATATTTTTTCCCAAATATATTGACATATATTTGAAATGCTACATTTTTGGCCATATTCAATATATTTCAAATATATGTTAAAATTACTTTTTTATATGTTAAAAAAAATCTAAAAAATATATCAAAAATATTTTTATAAATATATATATAATTTTTTAAATATAGTCTTCAGATATTTTTTAACATATAAAAAAGTAATTTTAACATATATTTTTACATATATTTGTAAATGCATTCCAAAAATGAAGATTTGTATTTTTAAAGACATACAGCATATTTGAAATGTATTTTTAAAAATATTTTTCATATAATTTTTAATAAAAACGCATATCAACATGCAGTGTGTGTATGTATGTATGTATATATATATATATATATATATATATATATATATATATACAGTCATGGCCGAAATTGTTGGCACCCTTGATATTTTTCCTGAAAATCAAGTATTTCACACAAAAAAGGTATTGCATTAACACATGTTTTGCTATACACATGTTTATTCCCTTTGTATGTATTGGAACAAATATAAAACAGAGGCAGAAAAGCAAATATGACATAATGTCACACAAAACCCCAAAAATGGGCTGGACAAAAGTATTGGCACCCTTAACTTAATATTTGGTTGCACACCCTTTGGAAAACATAACTGAAATCAGTCGCTTCCTATAACCATCAATAAGCTTCTGACACCTCTCACCCGGAATTTTGGACCACTCTTCCTTTGCAAACAGCTCCAGGTCTCTCTTATTGGAAGGACACCTTTTCCCAACAGCAATTTTAAGATCTCTCCACAGGTGTTCAATGGGATTTAGATCTGGGCTCATTGCTGGCCACTTCAGAACTCTCCAGCGCTTCTTTGCCATCCATTTCTGAGTGCTTTTTGACGTATGTTTGGGGTCATTGTCCTGCTGGAAGACCCAGGATCTTGGACGCAAACCCAGCTTTCTGACACTGGGCCCTACAGTGCGACCCAAAATCCTTTGGTAATCCTCAGATTTCATGATGCCTTGCACACAGTCAAGGCACCCAGTGCCAGAGGCAGCAAAACAACCCCAAAACATCATTGAACCTCCACCATATTTTACCGTAGGTACTGTGTTTTGTTCTTTGTAGGCCTCATTCCGTTTTCGGTAAACAGTAGAATGATGTGCTTTACCGAAAAGCTCTATCTTGGTCTCATCTGTCCACAAGACGTTTTCCCAGAAGGCTTTTGGCTTACTCAAGTACATTTTGGCAAACTGTAGTCTTGCTTTTTTATGTCTCTGTGTCAGCAGTGGGGTCCTCCTGGGTCTCCTGCCATAGCGTTTCATTTCATTTAAATGTCGACGGATAGTTCGCGCTGACACTGATGCTCCCTGAGCCTGCAGGACAGCTTGAATGTCTTTGGAACATGTTTGGGGCTGCTTATCCACCATCCGGACTATTCTGCGTTGCAATCTTTCATCAATTTTCCTCATCCGTCCACGACCAGGGAGATTAGCTACAGTGCCATGGGTTGCAAACTTCTTGATAATGTTGCGCACTGTGGACAAAGGCAAATCTAGTTCTCTGGAGATGGACTTGTAACCTTGAGATTGTTGATATTTTGCCACAATTTTGGTTCTCAGGTCCTCAGACAGTTCTCGTCTCCTCTTTCTGTTGTCCATGCTTAGTGTGGCACAGACAGACACACAATGCAAAGGTTAAGTGAACGTCTCTCCTTTTTATCTGCTTTCAGGTGTGATTTCTATATTGCCCACACCTGTTACTTGCCCCAGGTGAGTTTACAGGAGCATCACATGCTTGTAACATTCTTATTTATCCGCAGTTGTGAAAGGGTGCCAATACTTTTGTCCAGCCCATTTTTGGAGGTTTGTGTGACATTATGTCGAATTTGCTTTCTTTCCTCCCTTTTTTTGTTTTGTCCCAATACACACAAAGGGAATAAACATGTGTATAGCAAAACATGTGTTAATGCAATACGTTTCGTGAGAAATACATGATTTCCTGGAGAAATATCAAGGGTGCCAACAATTTCGGCCATGACTGTATATAGATAGATATATAGATATATATATCTATATATATATATATAATTTTATTTTTTTTTATTAAATTAATTGAAGTATATTTTGAAATATATTGAATATGGACAAAATTGTAGCATTTCAAATATATGTCAATAAATTTGGAAAGAATATTTTTAAGATATATTTCAAATATATTTTTCTTCCATGTGGGTAACTACAGCATCACAGAGTACTGTTGCATTACTGTGTACTGTCCTAAACCTGTCCCTCTAGCATTGCCATTATATCAATCTGTGATCACTATACTATTAGGCCTCATGCACACAGGCTCTTGTGAACAATTTACTCCTAACAGGCAAAAAGCCATGTAAAAATAAGTGCCTAAAGCATAATTTTTCAAACACATTTAGCATTTAGGTGTTTATTCATTTCTATGGCCAGATTATTAAATTATTCTGGCCATTGAAAGGAATAAATATTAAAGCTCTGAATGCGCCTAGTGTTTAATGTGCTTAGAAGCATTTAGATGCCTTGGGAATTTTTCTGCCTAAACATTCCTCATGTGAATGCGGTTTAGGT
Source organism: Staurois parvus (assembly GCF_062004578.1). Classification (NCBI taxonomy): domain Eukaryota; kingdom Metazoa; phylum Chordata; class Amphibia; order Anura; family Ranidae; genus Staurois; species Staurois parvus. The sequence continues at coordinate 30,025,877 of NW_028317821.1, forward strand.
ACATTACCATTTCTGCCCCTAAATGCCACTGCCTCTAAACTTCTCTAAACACTTATGTGTGCATGGACACATAGGCTAATATAGAGGTGCATTTAGGGCCAGAAAAAAATGGCAACCACATGTAAAATTGGCGTTGGACAGCTGCAGTGTGCATGAGGCCTTATTCCAATTCAATTATAAGATAATGAACACAAATTTGTTGTTGGCTACAGAAATTCATACTGGTCACTTTGAACAACTTTGGTTGTGTTCTCATTTTCTTTATTAAATTTTCATGAATCAACAATATTTTTGTCAATACTTATAATCTCTCTTTATTTGAGTTCCATTTTCTTTTGCACTCAAGCTGATGTTTCCAGTCAGGTTGAAAGTGACAGTATTGTAGAAGTAATGGTTGCTGACATTGGAGAAAAGCAACTGAAGTGGGTGACTCAAACATCTACCAACAGACTTTTCTACCTGTAGCTCTGAGAATATAGGGCTGTTCATACACAAATAGATTTCTCTCACACAGGCTGAATAAGAGCAAGTCAATAGTCCTCCATCCATTCTAAATAGCTTTATCAGCTACTGTATTTACACAGCCATGACACCCATGGCTGCCTGAATTCCCAAGCAGAGACTAAATCTGGTAAATTCTACCTAAGTCGATTTATTAAACCAACTTTTGCTGAATCAGTGCTAATAGGGCCACCCGCAGCTAGAATATCAGTAGGGAACAGTTAAAGTGCAAGCCATGTAATTGTTAGGATGGTGACTGAGCCATGTGGACCCTTCAGCTACACAAGTAAATTATAGTCAATGAAAGGCGGTAGGTGGGCCTGAGAAATGTGGGCTGACAGCTGGCTTTCAGTAGAGTGAACCACCATGGAACAAGTTAGACCTAAGGCTTGTATCTGCAAAGGAGGGACCACACTGGAAAAGGTAAGTCCTGGGAACTTGAACAGGGCCAAACTGGAATGGATTGGGGCTCAGTAGAGTACAAGGGTGGTTATATGTGAGAGCAGGTAATGCGGATCCCACAGTACATGGAGTCTAAAAGCCAGCCCATACACACCAAGGAACCCCTCACCTGGGTCCAGAACTTGCTGCAAGCTGACCCCCAGGTTCACCATGTTTTCAGCACCATCTACCACGAGCCAGAGGACATCGGGAAGTAGGTCTGAAGCAGATAAGTGAACTTTGTGAAACAACAGAGTGGAATAGGTTACTAAGTTAGTCTATAGGCCAGAGCTGTCTGTAGACAAGGATGGTCAAGATCCAAGCCAGAAGTCAAGGCATGTAGCAGGCATTAATAAACAGGAAAAAAACAGAGGTCAGGACAGGCAGCAGACTTGGATAGCCAAAAATAAGCCAGGGGTCAGGGCAGGCAGCAGATACTAATAACTAGAAACAAGCCAGAGGTTGGTAAAGAGGAATCAGTGGATACAGGTTGGATATTGAAAAGCTGACCAGCTAGCTCGTGAAAGCATTGCTTAGGCAGAAATCTGGGACTTGCCCTGAGTTTAAATAGGGTGGGCAAAAGAAGGAAGGTGTTTTTATTGGCTGCAGACTGAGAGAGAGAGAGCTGGTGCCCTCAGATAGGCAGTGACACTACAGAAGACAAGAGCACCAGCTTGATTGACTGCAACCTGTCTGCTATCATTTGCTGTGGCCTTTCAAGGGAACGGAGCCACTCTGATTAAATATGGACATGACACATGAAGTGAAAGCGGCCATTTGTCATAGAAGCATAGGTGGCACTGTATCATGAAATGTAAGTGGTTCTGACATTATCACCAGACCAATTTTGCAAACACTGGAAAGGGTGTTTAGGGTAAGAATCTAAGATTAGGCAGAGTTAAGCCATATTAAGGTGATAAGGGACTCCAAAGACAACTAATAAACACAACCTTAAAAGTGTTTGACACACACACACACACACACTATACTCATTAGATAAGTATTGCTCTGCATAAATGTTTACTTCTTTGCCATTTAAATATGAAATATAATGGAAATATGCATCATTGTATTCATCCAGCAGGTGGAGCTTTACGCTCCTTTTAACATGATTTACAGTTTCTTCGACCCTCCTGTTGTAAAAATCTTGCTTACAGAGTTTAGCAACTCAAAAACACAAGTTTTTGTGCATAAATCAGAACAGTGACTAGTCCTTCTTTTCCCTTGCTCCTTGTGAAAGGCTCCAGAAGTTTCAGGCAAGAACAGTGAACATGATTTACTAAAGGATATATGCATATGCAAACAGCAATTATGTGTAAACAAATAATATGCTCACGGAATGTACACTGCATATAATCACATATCCACAGGCTACAGTGTATTTACACAGTATTTACTTACAAATGTGGTTTGCTATGGAATGTATGCATCAACATCGAACAGTGCGGCAGCTAAGCCTCTGTATGTCTAAACTAAAAATGTGATTTTCTCTGGGTTTTTTTTTTGTCTATTTAATCACTTTGAATGAACATGACACGACATGATGTAAAAATAAAACTCCATAATTAGGGACACTGTAAAAGTTGTAACCATATGCAAGGGATAGTGTGCTCTACCTGTATGTATCTTCATGCACATGTATAAGATTCCATAGGCTGGTGTCTGGAACACACTGAAGATTCCAGTGATAGCTACCCTCACCTATATTGTCTTTGTGCCTACCACAACATAGTGTATTGGGTTTTTTGACATGGTATTTGGTTTCATGATACACAGTTGAAGTGGAACTTTGGACTACCATTAAAAAATATGTGCTGCAGCGCTTAACCACAATTGTATGTACACTTACCGTTTTAACTTAGCCCCCCTGCAACGTCTCACCCATTGATCAGCCAGGTAAGTCCACCTCAAGCAGCTTCCTGTGATGGGGGACAACTCTGCTGTACTGCTACTGAGTTCAAAGCAGAGTTGTACCTCTGTGTCTGCTTGCACAGCAGTGAACTGAGATGTTGCAGGGGGAATGACTAGTGGCTATCAGCATTGTCAATGTTAGAATGTCAATTAACAGCTGGACACACCTAGCCCTACCTACTACTTTATGGATTGGTAGAACTGACTATGTTACTAAATACCCCCCTCCCAAACTGTGAGCTGCAGTGTCTGTATTGTGTCCATATGTATTGGAGAATAATGTATGATCAGCTAGATAGGTTCAGGGATCATGATCACTATGTGCATGTGCCAGTATGCAAGCACCTACTGATGCACCTGATCTCTACTGACATAATGGTGCTGTAGGAATGATTTTGTCATGTATTAAATGTTTATTTGTAAAGCAAAGATTGTAAGATATTTACAAAAAGTGCAGGCTGGTATGATGCATTTTTTTCTGGATGGTAAATGCAAATCTATGGCTTGTAGAGGTTTAGAGTGAGATGAAAATAACATATTTGTAGTCATTATGCATCAGTGTGTCTTGGTTGATAGGCACTTTGTAGGAACCCGTCTGAGGTATGGCTTCCAGTTGTTTTGGTGGAGGTATCTGCGGTGGTGTCTCCAAGTCGGTGGTGTTGCGGCCAGAGGCCTAGTTAAACAGGACGCAGGTATTCGTTTTCTTGATGCCTATTGGGACCTTGAAAAATGTATGTTATACTGTGTTTTTCCTATTTAAATGTTATTTATTAACAGTTGTAATAAAAGGCCGTTTTTGGGCCATTGTCTCCATTTTTGTCAGTGTGGTTACTTAGGTTAAGGATGGGGGTAGGTAGTGGTTCAGTGGGACTGGATCAAGCCAACTTTAGTCCCCTGGTCAAGGGCCCCTTTAAATTGCAAGCCATCAAAGTGCAGGCTGGCATGATGCATTTTTTCTGGATGGTAAATGCAAATCTATGGCTTGTAGAGGTTTAGAATAAGATGAAAATAACATATTTGTAGTCATTCTGCATCAGTGTGTCTTGGTTGATTGCACAGCACTGAAGACATATGCGTAGTCTTCCTTTAATGTGAAATGTACAGAAACAGGTGACATCCAACTCTGGAAAGGTCAAGGAGGTTGTCATATGTCAGTTTCTAAAGTACTGCCGGGTAACAATGTAAAACATTAATCATATGCTACTGACGCCATTAGCATTGTCATCAGCTTGCGGTTGAAAACACATGCACAGAAATAGTGCTCAAATGAAAATAAGACGTCCTTTGGACTGTGAAACATTTGAGGCCATTTACTAATGCAGCAGCTGATGTCTTGTTTCTTGAAACAAAATCCTTATCTCTGCAATCATTAAAGGACACAACTGCATCTTTAGATCTTGGACAATGGGTTATGTTGCCGCCTGCCGTAGTAGGATGCTAGGTACAAACAAAAGAACAACCCAGGGGTGGTCCCTGCTGGTGACCGACCCCTCTGTCTGCAAAAAGAAACTGAGTACACATGGTAAAGGCAAGCAAAGCATAGTAGCATAGCCATATATTTGAGGGGTGTGTTGTGTCCTTTAATAAAAGAGGAGAAATGGATTTTATGGTAAGGTCACAAATTTTCAATTCTCTTCTGTTTTCTCTTCTATTCCATTCTGTTTTGTCATTCTGGGTGGACATCATATGACGTCCTCCCAGAACGAGCCTCAAGCGTGGCCAAGGGGCTGTGCTGTGGGCACGATCTGTCACTGGCTCAGCCAATAACTGATCAGTTCACCAGCCCGCTGCCCGTACCTTGTGATCACTGTGACCAATCATAGCAGTTCACATGCCAATTGTAAACAATGAATGGCTTCGGTTCATGCCATGCACTGTTGCAATTGTGTTGATAGCCGTGATAGGTCACAGTGGTCACATGATGCAGACAGGGTCAATCACAGCCCATCTGTACCATGTGATTAGCTGTGGCCAATCACAGCTAATCACAACAAAACAAACTGAATGAATCGATTTCATTCAGTAAAATGCTTCCTTATAGCAGTGAAATTCACTGCTATAAGCAATCATAATGTGTAAAAAAAAAATCCTGATCACTATCCCAAGATTGGACAAGGTTACTATAGTAACATTATATTGCTATGGTCACAGTGGGTTAAAAAATATCGTAAAAAATGGAAAAATCTAATAAAACAAAAATTGTATTTATTTTTTTTTGCGTTCTGTCACCAGTCAGTGTGCCTGATAAACCACCACACCAGTTATGTGATGACTCTGTACTGCACTGGTGACAGTATGTAAAGTAAAAAAATTGTGTTTTTTGTTTTTTTTTTTCATTTCTTAATTTTCAAAAAAATTATGACAAAAGAATTACAACTTTACCCCTTAGTGGCAGCGCCTCCAGGCCCTTTAAGGGTTTCAGAAGCCGGGAGGCGGGGCAGGGTTTTAGGGTCATGTGACCGCCGTAATTTGCCGTCACGGCGGTCACATGATCGGGAAAGGTCCCAATCGAAAGAGGAGATCGAGACCTTTCTGTGAGTACCGCACATGTGTGCTGGGAGCATGCGCGCTCTCAGCACATATGTTTTTCTTAATTGCACACAAATGTGCGGCCGCTCGGCGTCTAGGCGCAGACGCTGGGAGGCCGTACATTTGTGTGTGGCTGGCGTGAAGAGGTTAAAAAAACTTGCCATACCTCTTACTAAATACCTTGGACTGTCTACTTTCTATAAAGGGGTCATTTGGGGGATATCTGTTCTGCCCTGACACTTTTGGGCCTGAAGAAATGAGATAGGCTGTAAGTACATCAGGATTAATCGATATTCAGATATATACCATAGTTTGTGGACTCTTAAACTTCCTACAGGCTGAATAATATACACTGATTTGTGTTATTTTCAGCAAAGAAATGTAGTAGAATACATTTTGGCCTAAATTTATGAAGAACAATTATTTATTTGCAAAATGTTATAACAGAAACTAAGAAACGTGTTTATTTTTAACATTTTCTTTCTTTTTTTTCTTGTTTATTTAGCAAAAAAAACAACAACACAGTGTTGATTAAACACCACCAAAAGAAAGCTCTATTTCTGTGAAAAAATTATAAAATTTAGTTTTGGGACAGCGTTGCATGACCGTGCAATTGTCATTCAAAGTGTGACAGTGCCGAAAGCTGAAAATTGGATTGGACCGGAAGGGGGTAAAAGTGCCCGGGGTTAAAGTGGTTAAAAAACACCATTGCATCTTCAGATCTTGACCAGTAGGCTGTCCAAAAGCAGTGTCAAATAGAGGCTGGGCCCAAAGAGAAATAAGCAGAAAACAACAGTATAAACAAAAAGCACAACTCTAGCAAGGATGCTCACACGGCCACCTGAAAAACCTTTCCCAGCAAAAATATCTAGTTCCTAACTCCTAGATACCAGGCAAAAAAAGCTGACAGGTACATACAGTTTGACCACCAGCAGGAGCTGCCCCTGGGTTCTTTTTGTTTGGGCCTAGCGTTCTACTGCTGCAGGTGGTGACATAACCCATTGATCAAAATCTACAAATCCCACCATGTCCTTCAATGAATGGAAGAAGAATATAAGCAATACCCTTGGTGAACATAACTGCTGTACATTAGTGAAGTAGAAGGTGTAACTCAAATAGGAATGCAGCCAGTCAGGGTCAGCTAGGAAATAAATGCAGACCAGGTATATAACGTGCACCAGTCTATCTATATATATCTATATATGTAACATGAGTGCTATATTGGTATGGGCAATAACAATAAATTAGTAGCACCCTCTAGTATGCTACTAGTATTAGTGTAGATAAATTTATTATGGTATGACTTATAGTAACTGTGTTAATCTGTAATTATGTTGGGTTACTGCAGGTCAGGCTGGGTGACTTAGACAGCTGGGACTCTATTGTCCCCACCTGGAGGACCAGGGAAGCTTCCAGAAGCCAGTGGGTGGGAGGAGTAGAGACCTAAATCTGCTTATTTATGGGATTCTAGCCAATCCCAGGTTTGGAGGCCCTGGTAGTGTGGTGAGACCAACCCATAAATATAAGAGAGCCATGCTTGCACAGGATTTGGGTGGAAGATGGAGAGCTGAGGAGGCTGTCAGTGGCCTGGGAGGGGTCTCCTATATCTAGGGGGGGAGGGCTTGGCCTCCAGGCTGGGCTCAGGCTGGCTTAGGAAGATCCATTCAGCATCACAAAATGAACAGAATCATTGCCTGGAAGCAGTGGGAGCAAGGAGGACAGAGTGAGTACATCAGCATACCCAGGGATTCACAAGGGGAAAGACTGCCACATGTAGCAAGCTTTCAAAGGATAGCATTGTGCTTAATCCTTTATCCTTGTCCTGAGAGATCCTCACAGCAGCCAGGAGGGCTGGTAGTGTCTTCAGGCTGTGGAGCTGGGAGCAGTTCTACAGGGGAGAGAAGATACTTCTGCATGTAGTTTGCAACAATCTGTGCTAAATTTCAGAGGGGCTGAGAGTCCCTCGCCCAGTAGGGGCTTTTGCTTGTGATCCATAAAGACTGACCGCACTCAAGGAGAAGAACAGTCCAGGATGTTTATCTGTAACTAGGAAGGAAATTGTTGCATTGATTCAGCCAGTTTGTGCATCCCGTAATCCCTACTACCCCATCCAATTTATTTCCCCTAATAAGATAACAAAAACCAAGCTCATGGACTGTTCACTGACTGTGGATGCAAGTGTGGAAAATGCGTGTTACCTGGCTGTGCGAAGCTTGGGGGGACCCAGAAACACAGCAGCCCTCAAGAGGGTAGCACTACAAAGCACTGGGAAATATGTAAATTTTGACATGAAGCAGGTATACCAAGTTCGTAGGCATACCAGATTTAATTTCAGACCCCCACTGGAAATATTAATACTCTCTATTTGTATTGTTGAACATTGTCATTGGAGCAGAGAGTGAGCGAAATGCCAACATTTTGAGTTGTCATTGCAATAGGAATAGAGGTGAAATCTTCCAATGAGAACACGATTTCCTTCCTTCTGGAGAGCTTTCCCCTCACCTCTTATATCTACAGGGCAGGAGGTAAAGGGAAACCTCACCAATGGAACACATATGGCAAGACAAAAACCTGACAGGGGCTCTTAACCAAATTAAACTTTGCTATTTTTTTTTTAATTAAATCGGCCCCCAGATCTTTATGCCACACTGTGCTAGTATGCGCAGCATATTAGCACAGTATGGAAGACTTACCTGTCAAATAATGCCCTCCAGCACTGTGCTGTCAGCACTCCTGCTGGTCGCGGGTGCTTTATTCTCCCAGTCTTCCTTCCGGAGGAAGAGGCAAGTCCTCGAAATGCGTCAGCCTGTTGGAGGTCCAGAGTTCCTATCACGGACACACACTTAGTGCGGATCAGACCGAGCTGTTCCTATACGATGTACCTTTGACTGTATTAGCATTTTGTGAGTACAATACCTACTTTTATAATTTAATAAATACAGTTTTTAATTAATGCGCTAGGCCGGTGCGCCCTCTTTTTTATTTTTCTCTACTCAGGATATGGTACGTCCAGCCGCTTACATGGCTGGACCACAATGACATCGCTTCCTTGCATGTGCAGAGGAATAACATCATAAGGGCACATAGGGGTGCCATAAATGTACACTGAGCTGCACATGCACGGTTCAATGTTACGGCTAACAGGCAGGGTAAGGGATTTCTGACAGAAGAATCCAATAGGGACAGCATTTTATTTTTAATTCAATTCCACTTTAACCGCTTCCTCTCTGCCCTATAGCAGAAATACTGCTACAGAGCGGTAAGGATGCGCAAAATGAGGTATAGATACGTGATTTCGCAGTTTAGGGTAGGGAACTTTTCACGACCTCGGCTGTCAATCATCAGGTCCCGGTCGGTGATTATTCACCGACACCCGGTGATTGCCAAGTATTACCAACGGGGGAGAGGACTGTATGTAAACAATACATACTTACAGTGAAACACACAGCACATAATGTGAAACAGCACACAGCACAGTTAACCCTTTGATCGCCCTAGATGTTAACCTCTTCCTGCCCAGTGCAATTAATACAGTGTCAGTGCTTTGTATTAGCACTGATCACTGTATTGGTGTCACTGGGGATGTCAGTGACACCAAGTTATTTCCTCCCAGTGTCAGAATGCCTGCCGCAGTTCCGCTATAAGTCACTGATCGTTGCCATTATTAGTAAAAAAATAAAATGAAATAAAAAATTCCAGTATATATACTGCCATTTGTGAACGCTATAACTTTCACGTAAACCAATTCATTTACATAGTAAAAATAAAGGTAGGTAGTGAGCGCACGGAGGGACAAAAGCAGCCTGCAAGAAAGGACAACCCTCTATATACTCAAAAACATAAATAACGTAAAGTGCAGCGCTCATAGAAATATAAATATTAATGAATCACAGTAAGATATAATAATAAAATGAGTGAAAATGGTGAAAGTATGCAGAAAAAATAGTTATAAGTGAAGCGCTCTAAAAGTGGCGCTAAGATGAATCATAATAAGTGATCAAAAGTGTTGCACTGAATAACAGCGAAAGGTGGTCAAACAACACCGTAATAGTGACAATAGTGAAATGTCCAATATAAATAAAAGCATCCAAGCGAATATATCAATAAATAGTCCAAAATGTATCCGTGTTAAAAGATGACTCCATGATAAATTACTTCTCTTAAATGCACTCACCAGAAGCGCATATGAAAGGCGCATTATAATTAAAAATCTCCTCCACAGGTCAGGCTCGTCCACCGTGATGCTCACAGTATGGGAATAAAACACCACTGGCCTCACACAGAGTTAAGGGATGACTCCAGCAGATCTCAGTACTCCTCAGCTCGTGCCTCGTTCCCCAACCAATGCAGACACGCCTCCTCGTTTACACGTATTGTTTTTTTTTTTTTTAGCAAAGACATGTAGCAGAATACATTTTGGCCTAAATTTATGATGAAATTTGATCTTTACATTTTTTTATTGGACATGTTTAATAGCAAAAAGTAAAAAATATAGGTTTTTTTTCTTAAAATTGTCGGTCGGTGCAGCATTGCATGACCACACAATTGTCAGTGATAGTAACGTGACGCCATAACTCCAAAAAATGGCCTGGTCAGGAAGTGGGGCGGGGGGGGGGTAAATCCTCTGGAGGGCAAGTGGTTAATTCTTTGCTACTATGTTGAAAATAAAAAAAAGCAAACGTTTTGGATACACTTTGTTTTGGCGGTTTTGCTACCACACTTATTCACTTGGTTCTATCTAAGATTATAAATTTAATAAGTGATTACAACCTTTTGTCTATACAGGAATCCTGATGTGGCTAATACCAATAATGTTAATACCAAATGATAACAACTGTGTGAAAAATAAAGATCTAATTTATTTACACAGAAAAGAAGCTTGCTATTAATCAAATATAACAAAATATAATGTAGCCGGTATGCCTTTAAAAGTAGTAATATTACTATGCAAATACAGAACGTTACCAATATAAAGAGAGATGACTATAGGAAAGAAAGTTACAGGAAAGAAACACAGCAATGGTGATACATTACACAGACATCCTGATGTCCGGACGCCTGGGCTCCGAAAGGGGCCAAAGAGACAGAATGCCATACCTTTATACCTCCTTCCCCCTACATTCCAAGTAAAGGCACACCCTTCAATAAGTTCCAATATCTTGCCATTTCTTGTTCAAAGGGGGGTTCTGTGACTTGTGAAAGATATTGGCCAACTGTATAGGCCAATGTCCAGGAAGCATACCTGCTTTGAAGCCAGTTTCCCCAGGAAGATCTATGACAATACTCCCTAGGAGGTGTTAGAAATGAAGACTCCTGGGCTTATTCAGCCAGGTGGCCATACTGCCATAAACCCCTACAGGAAACCTTCTAAGGGGGGGTGTTGAGGTGATGCAACAGATGGTAAATAAGTTACAGGAATTGAGACCCCTATCAGAAGTTCGCAATAATGTTAAAAATTATTGTAAGCCCAAAATATCTATCACAAGCAGGGGCGGACTGACCATTTGGAAACTCGGGCACTGCCTGAGGGCCCGGGGTCAGTAAGGGGTCACATGAGATGCCCCTGGTACCTTTTTCATAGGCTTTTTTGAGTTTGGGCAAGGACACAGGGGCCCCATGATCCCCTATTGCCCGGGGGCCCCATGCGTTGTCAGTCCGCCCTGATCACAACTTTAATATGCATGTGATTACGCATATCAATAAATGCATCTTTGGCAATGAAATGACTGGTAAAAGGAAAGTGCAGCTCTGCACTTTCTTTTTACCATTTGTTTATGAGGATATAGCGGGTTGTCCTTTCGTGCTAGCGGCTGTTGTTTCTTCCCTCCCGGGGCGCTCAGTACATTTCTTTATTTTCATAATTAAATGACTGCATTTTAACCTGGTCTACTATGACTATTGTTTAAACCCCCCTCTAACTGTTATGAAGAACTAAGTAAATTATTAGTGTAGACCCTCATATGTCTGGTACAGGGAAAATCTACACAGCACCTAAACACAGCATGTGTGACACTTTCTGTGATCTCTGGTTGCTGTGGGTTATAGCACGTTGTACATCAGCCTTGCTCTTTTTACCGCTGTCCTGATTAAGCCAATGGTTTGCAATATTAACTGATCCAGCAATGCACACAGGCAAGCTGATGCAAGTGAAAAGGTTTTGTAATTGTTACAGGAAGCGTGAAGCTTTCGTTTCTCATGCCAAGCGAGCTTTAAACAACAAAAAAGGAAGCTAATAATGTGCAGGCTAATTATCCTTAATAAAAGACAGAAAGATCTGCAGCAGTAGGCACTCTCTACTATACACTTAAAAGAGTATATGTTGTAATATACAATCTTTGGTCCAGAATGAGTTACATGGATAACATTAACATTTTCCTGTGATAACAGGTCGGTGTGTACAAGTTCTTCCACTTCATTCATCACTGCCAGAGGCACATATGTGAAAGTTATGTGACTTGTCATTTTAGAATCAGAGGAAAGTAAAACATGCTAAAGACAGGTAGTAGCTTGAATGACCGCAGGCATGTACATGACAGTGTGGGACCCAGCTTAACTGTCACTTTCAAGAATAAGCTAGGGTGTATTTATGTTCAAAGTGCCTATTATGCAGACGTGAAAGTAAGATAAAAGTACACACTTCTACTCAAGTGTGGCTCAGCACATTGGAAGTAAGCCTACCAGCAGAGAGAAATATCTAGACTCCCTCCCTCCTAGATTGTAAGCTCCAAGGAGCAGGGCCCTCCTATCCCTCTTGTATTGAACTGTATTGTTGCTGTATTGTCTCCCTTTATATTGTAAAGTGCTGAGCAAACTGTTGGTGCTATATAAATCCTGTATAATAATAATATATAGATATATACCTCTTATATTGTAAGCTCCAAGGAGCAGGGCCCTCCTATCCCTCTTGTATTGAACTGTATTGTTGCTGTATTGTCTCCCGTTATATTGTAAAGCGCTGAGCAAACTGTTGGTGCTATATAAATCCTGTATAATAATAATATATAGATATATACCTCTTATATTGTAAGCTCCAAGGAGCAGGGCCCTCCTATCCCTCTTGTATTGAACTGTATTGTTGCTGTATTGTCTCCCGTTATATTGTAAAGCGCTGAGCAAACTGTTGGTGCTATATAAATCCTGTATAATAATAATATATAGATATATACCTCTTATATTGTAAGCTCCAAGGAGCAGGGCCCTCCTATCCCTTTTGTATAGAACTGTATTGTTGCTGTATTGTCTCCCGTTATATTGTAAAGTGCTGAGCAAACTGTTGGCGCTATATAAATCCTGTATAATAATAATATATAGATATATACCTCTTAGATTGTAAGCTCCAAGGAGCAGGGCCCTCCTACCCCTCTTGTATTGAACTGTATTGTTGCTGTATTGTCTCCCACAAAAGTCCGGACACTTTTACCCCCTTCCTGTCCAGGCCAATTTTCTGCTTTCAGCGCTGTCACACTTTGAATGACAATTGCACGGTCATGCAACACTGTACCCATATGAATTTTTTAGCATTTTTTTGAGACAGATAAAACTTTATTTTGGTAGTATTTATTCACCACTGGGATTTTTTTTTTTTGCTATATAAATTTTGCAAATAAATAATCTTTCTTCATAAATCTTGGCCACAATTTATTCAGTTATCTTTTTAGTAAAAAAAAAATAACCCAAATTAGTTTATAACCAAAAATTATAATTTTTGCTAAAAAAAATATTTACATTTTTTTTTTATTATTTATGTTTTTTTAACATACTGTCACCCAGCAGTACAGTGTTACCATAGTGACACTGTACTACTTGTGGGGGGTGATGAAGATTTTTTTTTTTTTTTACACTGATTGCTTTTACACCCATGAAGGCTCTAAAAGCAATCATTTCTCCTTCTCTCTGGCTGCAAGATTGCAGCCATTGAGAAATACTGTGTGAGCTGTGATTGGTCACAGCTTGTCACATGGTACAAGGCTGTTGTGAATAGCCTTGTACCATGTGATCTCTGTGATCATTCACAGATTTCACACATAGAAAGCAATAATGTCAGGAAGTGACATCTTGCTTACTACTCTGCATGTGATCACTGATTGGCCAATCAGTGATCACATGTTTGGGACCTCACACAGAAGTCCTGTACAACGATCGGGGTTCCTCCGGACACAGTGGGCATCGGATTGCGGTGCTGCGTGCTCCCAGGAAGCACACACAAGCAGGGAAGCAGGGAAGATGTTTATAAACGGCCACCTGCCCCTGCACTACTCCCGTCTGGCCGTTTATATACAGGCAAGACGGGAAGTGGTTAATAAACACACACTTACCTGTCCCGGAGTCCAGTGATGTTCTCACCTGCAGGGTCCCTTCTCTCCTCCATGGTGACGGCATCTTAACTGTGGGCACCAGGCTGTGACAGCTTGCGGCTTCACAACCTGGTGCTCACTGCGCATGAGTGAGACGCACTGTGCCTCCTCATTGGTTCAGCAGTCTCCTGGGACCTGTGAAAGTTCCCAGGAGACTGCGGGAGGGAGGAGGGGGACGAACTTCCGTCTCACTTCGCCACGGTGAACTGAGCTGGAAGTGGGAGCTAGTACCTGTCAAAAACACCTGGGAACAACTGTCTGTGACCTGCCAGTCTGCCAAGTGCGTCCCATGTGATCTGCCAGCCTGCCAAGTGCCTACTGCCTTCTCATCTGCAGCCATCATCACCAGAACTGCCAGGCACTCGTGTCTCTCCAGGCTCTCATGCCTCCTGTCACTTCACCTGGGGTACCAGGTCAAAAACAGGTATCCACTCCCTCCCAAAAGGTGCCAAATATGGCAGTGAAGGGGGGGAAGAGGCAAATAAGCGAAGCTTCCAATTTTGAGTGTAACTCCACTTTAAGACAGATCATCAACATAATAAGTAGGCAACCAGCAGTTTCAGGAGAGGTCAGAAATGGAAGCCAAAAAAAAATCTCAACAAGTCTACTTTAACTGGGTATTAGATCAGCATTTGTGGTAATGATGGCAGGAAACAAGATTAAAACTGGCAATACAAGGATCTGAATTCAATGTTTGATTGAATTCTGTCAAAGGGACATGATGGAAAAATGTTTGTCGATCAGCAGCCACAACCAATTGGTGAGTACCGTTGCCAGAATAGAAAGCACTGACGTAGAGAATTTCTTTATCCAGCTTGTTTGTGTGAATGAGAAAATCTGTTGTTTTGGTTTTTTTTTACTTTCAGCCTGCTGACTGAACAAGAAAAACTACTTGTCTATGGTCTGCTAAAGATGGTCCAACGACAGCAGCAATGACAGCATGAGTTTTAAAAGTGCAGGAAACTGTGAAAGTGACTCGCTGGGTTGGCTGTGGACATTACCAAGTATAATTCTATTTAGTGATTTATGAGAGACACATCTTCAAGAGTCTCTGCATAATTTAAACCATACATTTCCCAACCAGAGGCTCGAAAGAAAAAAAAGAGAGAAGTATGAGATTGTGTTTTTTTTAAAAATCATAGTTACCTAGGCTGGATGCAGCATTGATCTGATGCTGTATCTGCCACGCGCTGGCTCTAAGGCTGAGAACTGAGTGATCAGACACCACTGATCACTCATTTCTCCAGGCTGCTCTGAGTAGAGAGCGGTGACTGTCAGTCTCCGCTGTTTGCTCTGCCCCCCTCAGCTCTCACTGGAACACTGGGCTATGGACAGGGGCAGACTAACAACTCATGGGGCCCCCGGGCAATAGGGGATCAAAGGGCCCCTGTGTCCTTGCCCAAACTCAAAAAAGCCTATGAAAAAGGTACCAGGGGCATCTCATGGGGCCCCCTACTGACCCGGGCCCTCGGGCAGTGCTCGAGTTTCCAAATGGTCAATCCGCCCCTGGCTATGGAGGATGGTGAGAGCAGATGGCTGAGGCTCTCCTCCGCTCACTGAGAGGCTGAACCAGGTGTCAGTCCAGGCTCCTGGGTGGATCCCAATCATGTGATCATGATCTTTCCCCAGCCTGGATCGTCAACTGACAGCGGGCTTTAGCCTGTGATCCCCAGGAGAAGTACAGGCACTGATTGGCTGCTGCTGCAGCCTAGAACTGCCCACCTTTAGAACCAAGGAGGATTCCTATTGGCTGGACGATTAGCCCAGTCCACCACATAAAAAGGGATATGGGGGGGGGAGTCTGGGTTGTTCCATTCAGATCATGCCCACTTCCTAGGTTGTGAGGCCCCTAATCATGCAGGAACTGCCCACTTGCAGCAGCCATCTCCATGAGTTGTACTGTTGAAAAGAGCTGCTGGAAGAGACTATGGGCTTGGTGCTGTTGCCACTGAGAGATACATGC
This sequence comes from Staurois parvus, assembly GCF_062004578.1. Classification (NCBI taxonomy): domain Eukaryota; kingdom Metazoa; phylum Chordata; class Amphibia; order Anura; family Ranidae; genus Staurois; species Staurois parvus. Next base: position 30,041,576 of record NW_028317821.1, read on the forward strand.
TGCTGCCAAAGGATCTGCTGCTGTACTTTAGATCTGCTGAGATCCCTTTCCTTTTGGGAGCATCCTTATCCAATCAGGAATGCAAATGCCCTCAATAGGATGAAGTGAGCACTCTGACAAGAAACTAAGGATCCCAACATCAGCAGGACTGAATTGCAGCAAGCTAGACTCGCTATACTCTATAAAGCATGGGTGTCAAATTGGCGATCCTCCAGCTGTTGCAAAACTACAAGTCCCATCATATTTCTACCTTTGGGAGTCCTGTTTGTAACCGTCAATCTTGCATTGCCTCATGGGACTTGTAGTTTGGCAACAGCTAGAGGGCCACCAGTTTGACACCTGTGCTATAGAGTATGTGCAGTTAGGAGCTTTGCATCTGAGATAAGTCTGATAGATGTCAGTCATCTGTCTGTCTTAGTGTTGTTCTTCAACCTGTGATGAGTAGAACTGTTATATTTTTTATATTGTTGTGTATCTTTATCTGCCTAACCAATTTCCCTTGCAGGGTCTTTGGAGTTCATTAAAGCCCATTGAAATGTTGACAGGGTGGGTCAATATTGGTGTAGGGCAGAAGAGTTCAAACAATCCAGAGGTAATTCTACCTGTGGGGGCTCAACCGGTACTCCTTTTAGATCCCTTTCAACCATGTCAATGAGCACCTCCAAAACTTGCTTTACCAGTTTTGCAATAACATGCATACAATATCAGAATTAATATTTTAGCAACATGACCAATTAATAAACTGAAATTTGATTTTCATGGGTTAGCAGTTATATATTTTTGTCATAATACATCTTTTTTTTTTTAAAGCTGCTAAGTTGCTTTTAAGCATACTACTTTAACAATATGAAAAAATGTTTCAAGCTTTTAATATATTTCCCAGCTCAGTTCTATAAAAGAAGCATAGCTATTAGGAATAATTTCACAGTGCATATTATTTTACAATGCATCTTATAACATTTCTATGGAACTGGGTCTGCTCTGTGATAAGAAAATAGTTTTTCAGCTGATTTTAGTATTAATTATTATTACAGTGCGAATGAGGTTGTTATCATTAGAGAAGAAATATGCTACGCCGTCAGTTCTAGTTACCAAATATATTGGGTTGTCAAACTGTCAACACATTGCTGCTTTCCTGTGGTGTCTTACATGGAAAATGTTTTAGTTAACAGACAGCTGCGAAGAAGAAGAGGCAAATGCTTATGTTACACGTCCATCATTGGACAGACAGTGCCAATACTGGAGCCCATTTATCCAGTGCCTTTCCATGAATTATGTGCCATATTCCTTTAAACTCCAGTATCAGCACTGGCAGTCATTTGCAAAGTTGACATGTAGTTTTTTGTTGTTTTTTAATTCAACCTGTATGAAGGGTCATATTTAGACATCATGCTGCCCTACCAACACCTCGCTTTTGTACAGGCTATTGCTCAAATGTATACAAAAAAATCACCAGTGCCAAAAATAGTGAAATAATTCCTAAATAAATGCTGCTGCTCATTAGTGTAAACACTAATAAAATAACAATAAACATCAAACAGCACAAATAAATATTCACAAAAAATTAAATAATATAATAAATAATGCAAATAATACAAAAAACTTATATTGAATATAATAAATAGAATAGTCCCACTCCAAAAATAATTATTGAGATGATTTACCACGGTTTGGAGGTCTGAGGCATATATCTATACCTGCACTGGGGGAGTTCCATCTAAACCTGGTGATTGGAGACTGTATTGATTGGGTCTAGGATTCCAAAAAACCCATAAATAAGGTGTTTTTTTCACCAATATCTGGTGAGTGCAGTATGTGATCTGAGCACTAATGGGCGTGAACATGGGTCAAGGGTCTTTTGGATAAGGACTTTTCAATTTTATTCTACTCACCATATTCATCTCAATAATTATTTTTGGAGTGGGACTATTCTATTTATTATATTCAATATAAGTTTTTTGGATTTTTTTTATTATTTATTATATTAATTAATTTTTTTGTGAATATTTATTTGCGCTGTTTGATGTAATTTATTATTGCTCAAATGTGCTTTTGGAGGAAGCAGACTGTCTGCTTTATATTCACAGTCACTTTGTAACCAGGGGCGGACTGACCATTTGGAAACTCAGGCACTGCCCAAGGGCCCGGGGTCAGTAGGGGGCCCCATGAGATGCCCCTGGTACCTTTTTCATAGGCTTTTTTGAGTTTGGGCAAGGACACAGGGGCCCATGATCCCCTATTGCCCGGGGGCCCCATGAGTTGTCAGTCCACCCCTGTTTGTAACTGTACAGACCAACAGAAAGGAGAGAAAGCTTCACGTACTAGAACTATAGTGTGACATTTGAATCCAACCAGCAACACCCCTGAAATGAATTTGTTGAATTTAGCCACAAATGTCCAGGGATGACCAGAGACGGGAAACAAGATAAGAGGAAAAATGCAGTTTGCACATTTTAAGGCTTGATCATGCACCATTGTGGTTGCCATTATGGTAAATACAGTCCTGTCTGTTTGTGAAATTAACACTTTAAAGCGATAGTAAACCGCAACTTGGAGAAAAAAAAAAATCCCCTGCAAGGTAATGTCATTATGTGCTAGCATGCATCGTATGCTAGCACATTATGAAAAACTTACCTTAAAACGAAGCCCTCCAGCGGTGCGCTGTGGCAGGGCTTCCATCTTCACCCGGTTTTCCTTCTGGGTTTGCAAGCTCCAGCCGTCTGCCGGGCTTAGCCATAATGACATCACCCCTGTGCGGGAGTCTTGGGCCATGGCACAATGCCGGCTGTCATAAAGAGCAAATATCTCCTGAACGGTGCACATTTAGGAGATACTCATTTTACCAACAGGTAAGCTTTGCTATAAGCTTACTTGTAAGTAATAGATACAAAAGCGGATGTACTTCCACTTTAAAGCCCAACTGAACTTTTAGTTAAAATCTGCTAAATACATTCCAAGTGCATCAAAGCCAAAAGGTGTGGCAAGTCTTAGGGCCTGTTTACATCTGAACAATGTTAACATGTGTTATGTCTGTAATAATGTGTGTTTCATTAACCGCTTCTGCACCGCCCTATAGCAGAAATACCGCTACATGGCGGCATGAGTGCGCAAAATCACACACACACACACACACACACACACACATATATATATATATATATATATATATATACTGTATATATATATATACACATACACACGTGATTTTGCAGTTCTGAGTAGGAGACAATCCCGCAACGGCATTTGCAGCATCGGCTGTCAATCAACAGGTCCCAGATGGTGATTACTGACCAGCACTCAGTGATCGCAGAGTATCTCTGATGGGGGAGAGACCTGTGTATAAACAACACAGATCTCTCAGCACCTGCACCCTGGTTTGTATGACTCTGCATAGCAGAGCCATACAAAGCAGTGTGCTTACAGTGTAGCACACACACAGCCCCCATAGTGAAACAGCACACAGTTAACCCTTTGATTGCCCAAGATGTTAACCCCCAGTGCCATCAGTACAGTGTCAGTGCTTTTTATTATCACTGATCACTGTATTGGTGTCACTGGGGATGTCAGTGACACCAAGTCAGTTCCCTCCAGTGTAAGAATGCCCGCTGCAGTCCCGCAGTCCTGCTATAAGTTGCCGATTGCTGCCATTACTAGTAAAAAAAGAAAAAGAAAAAAAGAAATTTCAGTATATACAGGTAAAACTCGAAAAATTAGAATATCGTGCAAAAGTTCATTTATTTCAGTAATGCAACTTAAAAGGTGAACCTAATATATGAGATAGACTCATTACATGCAAAGCAAGATCGTTCAAGTCGTGATTTGTCATAATTGTGATGATTATGGCTTACAGCTCATGAAAACCCCAAATCCACAATCTCAGAAAATTAGAATATTACATGCAATCAATAAAACAAGGATTGTACATAGAACAATATCAGACCTCTGAAAAGTATAGGCATGCATATGTACTCAGTACTTGGTTTGGGCCCCTTTTGCAGCAATTACTGCCTCAATGCAGTGTGGCATGGAAGCTATCAACCTGTGGCACTGCTGAGGTGTTATGGAAGACCAGGATGCTTCAATAGCGGCCTTCAGCTCTTCTGCATTGTTCAGTCTCATGTCTCTAATCTTTCTCTTGGCAATGCCCCATAGATTCTCTATGGGGTTCAGGTCAGGCGAGTTTGCTGGCCAATCAAGCACAGTAATCCCACGGTCATTGAACCAGGTTTTAGTGCTTTTGGCAGTGTGGGCAGGTGCCAAGTCATGCTGGAAAAGAAGTCAGCATCCCCATAAAGCTCATCTGCGGAAGGAAGCATGAAGTGCTCCAAAATCTCCTGGTAGACTGCTGCGCTGACCCTGGACTTAATGAAGCACAGTGGACCAACACCAGCAGATGACATGGCTCCCCAAATCAACACAGACTGTGGAACTTCACACTGGACTTCAAGCATCTTGCAGTGTGTGCCTCTCCATTTTTCCTCCATACCTGGGTCCTTGGTTTCCAAATGAGATGTAAAAGTTGCCTTTGGACTTTGGACCACTGAGCAACAGACCAGGTCTGTTTTTCTTTAGCCTAGGCAAGACGCTTCTGACGTTTGTTGTTCAGGAGTGGCTTGACAAGAGGAATAGGACATTTGAAGCCCATGTCCAGGATCCGTCTGTGTGTGGTGGCTCTTGATGCATTGACTCCAGCCTTAGTCCACTCCTTGTGAAAGTCCCCAACACTTTTGAATGGCCTTTTCCTGACAATCCTCCCCAGGCTGCGGTCATCCCTGCTGCTTGTGCACCTTTTTCTTCCACACTTTTCCCTTCCACATAACTTTCTATTAATGTGCTTTGATACAGCATTTTGGGATATCCAACTTCTTTTGCAATTACCATTTGAGGCTTTCACTCCTTATGGAGGGTGTCAATGATGGTTTTCTGCACAACTGTCAGGTCAGCAGTCTTTCCCATGATTGTGATTCCTACTGAACCAGACTGAGAGACCATGTAAAGGCTTAGGAACCCTTTGCAGGTGTTATGGCTTAATTAGCTGATTAGAGTGGGACACTTTGCACTGAGAATATTGCACCTTTTCACAATATTCTAATTTTCTGAGATTGTGGATTTGGGGTTTTCATGAGCTGTAAGCCATAATCATCACAATTATGACAAATCACGGCTTGAACTATCTTGCTTTGCATGTAATGAGTCTATCTCATATATTAGTTTCACCTTTTAAGTTGCATTTCTGAAATAAATGAACTTTTGCACGATATTCAAATGTTTTGAGTTTCACCTTTATACCGCCATTTGTAAATGATATACCTTTCACGTAAACTAATTAATTTAAACGTATTGAGATTTTTTTTTTCAAGCAAAGACAAGTAGCAGAATACATTTTGGCCTAAATGTATGCCGAAATTTGATTTTTTTAAATTTTTACTGGACATGTTTAATAGCAAAAAGTCAAAAATATTTTTTTCTCAAAATTGTCAGGGTTTTTTTGCTTATAGCTCAAAAAATAAAAAACATACAGGCGATCAAATACCACCGAAAGAAAGCTGTATTTGTGGGAAAAAAAGGATGTAAATTTAATTTGGATGCAGCTCTGCTTGACCGCGCAATTTTCAGTTAAAATAATGCAGCACCGTATTACAAAAAGAGGCCTGGTCATGAAGGGGGGTAAATCCTCTGGAGGGCAAGTGGTTAAAGCAGAACAACAGTGCTGCTGAGCACCACAAACCAAAAATGCTATTTAATTCATTGTTAATATTCAAAGCAACCTCCTCCATCCATCCATGTCTCCATGCTTTATTTTGCTAAGAGATCACTTTGAAAAACACCCCCTAGCATTTCTGGCCGTGGCCATCTTGAGTAAGGGCAGATGATTCATGTAGCATTTACTTCCTGGAATCCATCTGCCCTTAATGCAGGCATTGGCTGAGCTGAGAACCCTCCCACCCCTACTGAAGACTCCTGGGATATATGACATCATTTGCCTAGGCATGAAAACCAGAAAGTAACTGAAGAAGTGTAAAAAAAAAAAAAGTTTAAAACACGTAAATATGATATACTTTCCTATATATTTAGTAGTACTAGCAGCATAAGGATTAAAAATAGCCCATGTTGATTTAGAGAGCGAAGTTCCACTTAAAGGCATCTCATTCTTTTTTAATGGGCTTCCTATGCACCCTAGTGCATCAAAAATTGAACATGACCCTTTCTATGTAACTCAATGCACAGCAATGCACTACTGTGAGTTGCGGCACACTACAATGCAGGGCAGTTGGGAAAGGTCCATGGGGTGCCATTCAAATGGAATGGCACCACATTGTACCAACACACGTAACACACACGTAACTGTAACTCAGAAGCGTGACTGGCACTTGCAGTTCATTTCTTGTTCAATATTTGTATTGTAGAAATTAGGTATACAATGGTTACAAAAAAGTGCAACCATAAGCCAAACATTTATGTACAGTCAGTTTACCTAGGAAAACATTTGGGTTGCGTAGCTGTAGCATCTGAATAGACACAACTAACGGTAGAGTCATCCAAAGAGCCTGAAGACTGGTCCAAAGACATTACAGTTATTTTCTTTAGAAAGCAGACACAACTTAAGAAGAGCCTGTCCCCAGCCAGCAAGCTGTAACAAAGGTTCCTTGCTCTTTGTGTGGAAGCAGTTGTCACTCTGCTGAGGTCAGGCACCCTCCCCCGTGAGTCAGAGCCGGAGCTCTCCATACAGCAGGCAGCAGTAATAGTGTGCGCTGTGCTGTAATGTAGATCAGCAAACCTGATTTCATTGGCATTTTGTCTTACTAAATAAACTTACAGGCGTACCTCGGTTTACAAATTTTATTCGTTCTGCGGGACTTTTCGTATTGCAAAAAATTTGTAAACCAGAACGCGGTTTCCAATAGCAATGCATTGAAAACCAATTAATTTATTCCGGAGGTCAGAAAATTTTTTTAAAAAGTCTTTTATCTGTTCAAAACTCTTTATAAAGTGCACTTTAAAGGTATAAGTACTGTACAGGGACATGATTAAAAAATTTGTAAATGCATTGAAAACCAATTTATCCATTCCAGAGATCAGGAAAAAGTAAAAAAAAAGTCTTATCTGTTCAAAACTCTTTATAAAGTGCACTTTAAAGGCATAGTATTGTACAGTGACATGATTTTAAAAAAATCCGTAAATGCACTGAAAACCAATTAATCTGTTCGTATTGCGAAAAATGCCTTTATTTTCAATAGATTTTCATTTGTAAACCGAAAATTACATAAATCAAGGTACGCCTGTATATAAAAACTGTGATGTGTTTGCATATGCATATAGGAACCTCCGAAATACAGCCATAGTTTGGAGTTGATTTACTAAAACCGCAGAGTGCAAAATCTGGTGCAGCTTTGTATAGAAACCAACCAGCTTCCAGTTTTTCGTCAAAGCTTAAAGTGTGACTAAACCCAGGACCCTGCATTTACTATATCTATTTTAGTAAATATAAACTGCTAAATACCTTTTCTCATCAGCAGTCTTGTGACTTCTATCCATGTCCAGCACAGCACATGTTAAAGCTCGTAAGAGGAGTTTTCATTTTGCTCTAGGAGGATGCAGAACCCCTGACCTCTGTCTGGACAGTGCTGATTGGCCCTGTGCTGATCACGTGTACTCTCCCCCAAAAAAAACACCTCTCTAGTAATACACACCAAATTGAGCATGTGCAGAGTTTCTCCACATGATATGTCTTATCAGGAGATAAGAGGGGGACACTGGAAGAAGGGGAGGATCGAAGAAGTCGGGATCAAACGGCCTTTTTACACAATGCAGAGGATTAACCCATTGGATTCCACAGTGAGTATAACAAGCATGTTTTATTGCATATACAGACTGATTTTACTGTTGTGGGTTTAGTAACAATTTAAGTTAACAAACTGAAGTTTGAAACTGATAGGCTACCATGCACAGCTGCACCAAATTTTACACACTCCAGTTTTAGTAAATCATTCCATAGTTTGCACAAAACAGAAGACTAGATGGAACTGAAATAGAAAACGGGTAATGCTTTGCTTTCTACATGCCCAGTAAGTAGGCTCTAGAAGTCTTTTCATTTAACACACCAGTTATGTCTAACAATTATTGCCATACTTTCTGTAACCTTCTGTACAGCATCACTATGCCCTGAATGTTAGTGGTATTTGTGTACTGCATTAAACAGTTTTCCAAGCACCACAGCTGCACTAGGTCCCCTCTAAGAAAAGGACAATACAAGGTGGCCTCTGGTGTTTGCAGAAAAAAATGTGATTTTGTTTAACATAACAACTAAGTCCAATGTGTGCTGACTCATGTCATGCATGTGGGAGCAGATATGTTCCTATCTGAATCAGTGCAGGCGGGAGAAAATGTTCACAATGACCTTGCAAATAGATAGAGTGTTAGATGGCAGAACTGTTAAAGCAGAGAAAAAATGGCAACAAATGATAGCCAATGTAACTAGGCAGAGTTATAGGAATTGTAAAACAGAAAAAGATAGAGAAAAGCCATCCTTATCTGTAATGGAACTTTCCATAACCTTTGGCCCAAAGCTTTTTCTGAGAAATGCAGGTACTACTAAACAGGGGAAATAACCATTGGCTAAGTGACAAAAATAAAACACTGTTTAAAATGTCCATATTGAAGTATATGCATATCCTCAACCCATACAGTTTAAAACAGAAATGAAAGGTAAAACATTTGTGTACAACTATAAAAAAAATATTCTAAATATATTTTTCCCCTTTTTTATAAATGATCACATACCTGCTGTTCTCAGCTGCATCAGAGCTGGGGGAGGAGAAACAGCAGTACACTGATGTTCCCAGTGAATGCTTGTGCGGGGGATGGGGGGAGGGTGTCAGCACAAGTCTGATCATTGGAGTAGAGCAGACTGAGTTCTCAGCACAGCCAGAAAATTGACCACCCTGGTGTGGTCACTTTTTAATAGGAAAGCAGAGGGACTGGCAGGAACACCTGGCATTTCACACAAAGGAAGTAATACTTATCAGAAATATGAAATGTTGGGTTTATATATACTTTAATTTTATTTTGTACACTATGCCCATATGCATATGAGCAACGCTGTTTACAATTACTTTCCTCATCCTCCTTGCAAGTGCACAGTTTGAAGACTCTTATGTTGGAGGTTGATAATACAAACACTCTTATAAACTGACAGTGAATAAAGAAAACGTTTCATCTAATTTGATCAGTTATTTATCTGAAAATATATGCCTAAACTATTGTTTGTGTGTGTATATACAGTGTGTATATATATATATATATACATACACTGTGTATATATGTGTGTATATATATATATATATATATACAGTGCTCAGCATAAATGAGTACACACGGTTTGAAAATTAACATTTTAATCAATATCTCAACAAACACAAGAACAATTTCCAAAATATTGACAAAACTGGGTTTTATAGAACATTTGTTTAGCTCATTACATGAAAGTAAGGTTAATAATATAACTTAGATTACAAAATCTTTAGTTTTACTCAAATTAGTTGATGAAAAAATGGATACACCCCACAACAAAAACTACTCCATCTAGTATTTTTTATGACCATGATTTGTAAGGACAGCTCAAGTCTTCTAGGCATGGAATGAACAAGCTGGTAACATACTGCAACATATATCTTTTTCCATTCTTCAAGAACAATCTCTTTTAGAGCCTGGATGCTGGATGGAGAGTGATGCTCGTCTTGTCTCTTCAGAATTCCCCATAGGTGTTCAATTGGGTTCAGACCAGGAGACATATTTGGCTTCTGATTCACTTTCACCCTGTTCTTCTTCAGAAATGCAACAATGGCCTTAGATGTGTGTTTTGGATTGTTGTCATGTTGGAAAAGTGCACGATGACCAAGGGCACGGAGTGATGGTAGCATCTTCTCTATCAATACAGATTAGTACATCTGTGAATTTATGACACCATCAATGAAATGCAGCTCCCCGACTCCAGAAGCACTCATGCAGCCCCACAGAAGGTTACTGTCAACACCATGTTTCACTGTAGGCACCATTCATTTTTCTTTGTACTCCTCACCTTTGCGATTCCATATAGTTTTGAAGTCATCAGTTCCAAAAACATTTATCTTGGTCTCATCACTCCAGAGTCCTGGAAGTCTTCTTTTTCAGAGTGAGCCCTGGCAAATTATAGGGCTTTTTTGTGCATGGAGTAGAGGCTTCCTTCCTGGATGACACCCATGCATGCCATTCCCCTGCAGTGTGCGCTATATTGTGTCATGGGAAACAATCACCCCAGTTTAGCTTTCTACTTCTTTAGATAACTACATTGAACTTGCATGGCAATTTCCTTCAACCCTTCTCATCAGAAAACGCTCCTGTCGAGGTGTTAACTTCTGTGGATGGCCTGGACGTCTCTGTGAGATGTTTGCAGTTCCATCTTTGTCAAATTTTTGTATCACTTTTGCTACCGTATTCTGACTGACAAGTAAAGCTTTGCTGATCTTTTTTGCAGCCTTGACCTTTCTTGTGTAAAGAAATTATTTTCTTTCTCAGGCCTTGTGACATTTCTCTTCCATGTGGTGCCATTGCTGACAGCATGAAATAGGAAGGGGTTTTCTTTGTTAAGTAACGCCCTTTTATAATCAACTGCCTGCTGGACACCTGTTTAATGAATAATTACACTCACCTGTAGTTGAATTCTTGTTAATTGGGATTTTGTTGTCTAAGGCCACTTTCACACGGACGTTTCGATCAGGTCCACCTGCCTATTTTTCAGGCAGACCCTGTCGGAAACCCTATTCACCTCTATGGAGCTGATGGTATAAACGGATATGTCTCCGTTTACACCAGCTGACATCCATCCGATCCACCAAAAAGAAATGGATGGGGATCCACCCGTTTCCATCCGACTAACCATAGAGGACAGCGGGCTGTGTCTGTGTCTGCTCTGCAACAGCGGAGTGCACACGGACCTGTCATCCACTTGCTCAGTGGGGATCAGCAGAGAGATCCCCACGCTGAGCAAGCGGATCCTCTGACGGGTCTGCCCCGTGTGAAAGGGGCCTAAAAGTTGGCTCTGCTCCTAAGACTTTCATTGGGGAGTATTCATTTTTTCAACATGGTCTTGAATTAGTTTGTTAGGAAAAATACTTTTTTGTGCGTGTAAATTAACAAAATCTTGTTTGCTAGCAATGGCCCGCATTTGTGGGAGGATTTTGTAGTATAGTGTCCCATAGAAAATGTTGATTCTGAAAGGAATGTAAACAGTCAGACAGTTATCTGCATAGTCCATACCGAACAATATTTAATTCCCATGTGTGCACAACATAAAGGGACATTATAGTTTTTTTGTGGTTGCATACATTATTATTGCAGTATTTACTATAGAATGTGACTTTGTCTTTAAGTGCACAACATGGTACTTTGTCATAGCTCAGTTCCCCATGAACTGGCTGTAGGTACCTGTTCACATATCTGCATGTTTTCTATTCTATATTTCAATTATTGTATTACAATAAAGATTTGTAGCTTTTCAATTTGGTAACTATTTGTGTGTCAGGTAGTTGCCATATATGAATTATAGGCAGTTCCTGGATTACGAACAAGGTTCTGTAGGTTTGTTCTTAAGTTGAATTTGTATATAAGTTGAAACAGGTACATTTTTTAAGTGTAACTCCAGGTAAAAAAATACATTTTGGATAGCATAGGGAAAGGTTAACTGGCCATGCAGTGATGTGGGATTGCTGACAAGTCCGCTGGACAGTAGGTGAGCCGCAAGATGGCCTCCCAGCGGTAACTCGGGGACTGCCTGTATTTAGCTTATAAACAGCTCACTGTATGATCAATGAACAAAAATTCTGCTCAAGTCTGTTTCCAAAGAAACGAGTTCCCTGTTGGGTGCAACCACCTTTTCTCCCGCACAGCATAGCAGCCAAGCATTCAATCAAACTGTACATCTGACACTTCCTATGACTGTCATGTGTAACTGCTTTCTATTAACCTTCCTTTCATGTAATGACCAGAGGAAAATGCTTGATAGAGATGAGGACTGTTGAAATTTTACAAAAAGTAAATTTTTTAATGTCAGAAATGGCATTGTGTAATCCAGTTAAAGGGCAACTGTGCTTTAAAAAAAAAATTTGCAGTTCAGAGAAAATGGCAGCTTTGTACTACACATGAACACCTTACCTGACTGATTCCTATGGTAAAGCCATAGTAATGGCAGTGTTAATTAATCATCAAGAAAGCATAGGACCAGGTGTACAGCACATAGGGGTGGGGGAACTAAGCAAAAAAAGAAAAAAAATTAAAGTACAGTAATAATTTAAAGAAGAATTCCAGGCATGGTATATTTTTACATAGTTACATTGGTCCTGCTTGGACCAATGTAACTATGTATATACCAGGGGCGGACTGACCATTTGGAGACTTAAGCACTGCCCGAGGGCCCGAGGTCAGTATGGGGCCCCATGAGATGCCCCTGGTACCTTTTTTATAGGCTTTTTTGAGTTTGGGCAAGGATACAGGGGCCCCATGATCCCCTATTGCCTGGGGGCCCCAAGAGTTGTCAGTCCGCCCCTGGTATGTACTAGACCATTCCCTGTAAGCTGGAAACCAATGAAATAGAGACAGTTACTCCAGTGATCTCCACTTGCTTCCAGGTCTCATGCTGAACATTCGGCCTACTACCTCTTCGCAATACATAAGGGACTTAAGCAAGGTTGCCTCTCCTGTACTGTGGTTGTAGACGTGTACACGTGTACACGTGATGTTTTAGTGAGATGGTGACATGGTTTGCCAGATCTTCACACAGATGCACTGCACTCCTGGTCTAGAAGCTGCCAGTCACTTTGGATCAGCCCAGCAGTGTTAATGCCTTGCACCAGGCGAGTACTGAGTAAATGGGCTGTACTACACTGATGTGGTAGGTCTGTTCAATGAGGATAGGGGTGCTGTGTGTAAAAGGGGTGTCTCACCATGCCCCCTAAAACTAAACCAAAGTTTGACCATGGTACATTTTACCTTGGTGCAGTGCATGTTGTTATTACAGTATAACCTATTGCAGCTTTTCTCAACCAGGGTGCCTTGAGGTTTCTTCAGGGATGCCTTGGCAAAATGTCTTAAAATTCCCCAAAACTTGTATACAAGCCAGTGGGTGGAACAAGCCTGCCTTTTAGTTACACAAAGCCACAGGTTTTCATTGTGCCCCATCACGACCTTCTAGCCGCCAGCTTCCTGACAACCAATTACATCATCAGTTGATAAGGAGGATGTCAGGCGCCTGCAGTGCATCCTTGTTTGACCCTCCCCTGTCCCTCTCCATCAGTGCTGGGGTCACATTGGCTCAGTGATGGAGAAAAACTGAGGGAGAAGAGAAACACTGGAATACTAGTCAGTACCAGTGTGAAAAAGTGTATTTTCTTAGGAAGAATAAATCACCTCTAATGTTGGGTGTCCTACATGTGTGGATGTTGCTGCGTTATATAAAACTTAGAATTGTTTTTCGCATTTTAGAATGGTGTGCCTTTTAAAATTATGGACAGTCTGGAGGCATCTCATTTTAGAATGGGGTGCCTCAAGACTGTCCATATTTTAAAGGGTGCTTCAGGACTGTCCATAATTATGAAGGGTGGCTTGACTGAAAAGAGGTTGAGAAGCACTGACCTAAAGCAGCACAGTTGCTAAATGGTTAGCACTTCTTGTCAGCACTGATTAGGGTCATTGGTTTGAATCCTGACTGCAGCACTACCAGACTGGAGATTGCATGTTCTCCCTGTGTCTGCGTGGGCTTCCTCTGGGTACTCCAGTTTCCTCCCACACTCCAAAGACATGCTGATGGTTAGTTGGCCCTAGTACTGTATGAATGTGTGTTAGGGACCTTAGATTGTACGATCCTTGAGTGTTAGGAACTGATGTGAATGTACAATATGTATGTAAAGAGCTGTGTAAATTGACAGTGCTATATAAGTACCTGTAATATAAAGAAAAACATCAAAGAAAAAGCTGTTTTAAGACTATAATTAGAGATGAGCGAATCGAAGTAGGTGAAGTGGAATTCGTTTCGAATATTAGGAAAATTTCGATTCGCGTCGAATCTGAAAATAAGCAGACTTCGGATGCGCGAATCAAAATTTTTCCTAAAATGGCGGCGACATGTGCGGCGACGGAGCGGGGATGTCTGGGAAGGCGCGCAGACAAGGCGCGCTGACCCATAATGCATTCATTCATGACATGTGATCGCATTAGCCAATCAGCAGTCAACCAGCCAGCACAGTGTAATGGTCGAGCTATAAATGGCGGCCATTTTAGAATTCTCCATTTGCCTCCAGTCATTCAACAGAGACAGACCTGGCTGTATGCAGGGAGAGAGTTAGGGACAGAGAAACGTTACTTAGGGACACAGAAACGTTAGTTAGGGCCACAGAATCGTTACTTAGGGCCATAGAAACGTTACATAGCGCCACAGAAACGTTATTTAGGGCCACAGAATCGTTAGTTAGGGCCACAGAAACGTTACTTAGGGACACAAAATTGTTACTCAGGGACAGACAGAATTGTTACTGAGGGATACAGAATTGTTACTGAGGGCCACAGAATCGTTACTTAGGGCCACAGAAACGTTACTTAGGGCCACAGAATTGTTACTTAGGGACAGACACAGAATTGTTACTGAGGGACACAGATTTGTTACTGAGGGCCACAGAATCGTTACTTAGGGCCACAGAATTGTTACTTAGGGACAGACACAGAATTGTTACTGAGGGACACAGATTTGTTACTGAGGGCCACAGAATCGTTACTTAGGGCCACAGAAACGTTACTTAGGGCCACAGAATTGTTACTTAGGGACAGACACAGAATTGTTACTGAGGGACACAGATTTGTTACTGAGGGCCACAGAATCGTTACTTAGGGCCACAGAATTGTTACTTAGGGACAGACACAGAATTGTTATTGAGGGACACAGATTTGTTACTGAGGGCCACAGAATCGTTACTTAGGGCCACAGAAACGTTACTTAGGGCCACAGAATTGTTACTTAGGGACAGACACAGAATTGTTATTGAGGGACACAGAATTGTTACTAAGGGCCACAGAAACGTTACTTAGGGCCACAGAAACGTTACTTAGGGCCACAGAATCGTTACTTAGGGCCACAGAAACATTACTTAAGGCCACAGAAACGTTACTTAGGGCCACAGAATTGTCACTTAGGGACAGACACAGAATTGTTACTGAGGGACACAGATTTGTTACTGAGGGCCACAGAATCGTTACTTAGGGCCACAGAAACGTTACTTAGGGCCACAGAATTGTTACTTAGGGACAGACACAGAATTGTTATTGAGGGACACAGAATTGTTACTGAGGGCCACAGAAACGTTACTTAGGGCCACAGAAACGTTACTTAGGGCCACAGAATCGTTACTTAGGGCCACAGAAACGTTACTTAGGGCCACAGAAACGTTACTTAGGGCCACAGAAACGTTACTTAGGGACACAGAATTGTTACTCAGGGACAGACAGAATTGTTACTGAGGAATACAGAATTGTTACTGAGGGCCACAGAAACGTTACTTAGGGCCACAGAATTGTTACTTAGGGACAGACAGAATTGTTACTGAGGGACACAGATTTGTTACTGAGGGCCACAGAATCGTTACTTAGGGCCACAGAATTGTTACTTAGGGACAGACACTGAATTGATACTGAGGGACACAGATTTGTTACTGAGGGCCACAGAAACGTTACTTAGGGCCACAGAAACGTTACTTAGGGCCACAGAATCGTTAGTTAGGGCCACAGAAACGTTACTTAGGGACACAGAATTGTTACTCAGGGACAGACACAGAATTGTTACTGAGGGATACAGAATTGTTACTGAGGGCCACAGAAACGTTACTTAGGGACACAGAATTGTTACTTAGGGACAGACACATAATTGTTATTGAGGGACACAGAATTGTTACTGAGGGCCACAGAACCGTTACTTAGGGCCACAGAAACGTTACTTAGGGCCACAGAATTGTTACTTAGGGACAGACACAGAATTGTTACTGAGGGACACAGATTTGTTACTGAGGGCCACAGAATCGTTACTTAGGGCCACAGAATTGTTACTTAGGGACAGACACAGAATTGTTATTGAGGGACACAGAATTGTTACTGAGGGCCACAGAACCGTTACTTAGGGCCACAGAAACGTTACTTAGGGCCACAGAATTGTTACTTAGGGACAGACACAGAATTGTTACTGAGGGACACAGATTTGTTACTGAGGGCCACAGAAACGTTACTTAGGGCCACAGAATCGTTAGTTAGGGCCACAGAAACGTTACTTAGGGACACAGAATTGTTACTCAGGGACAGACACAGAATTGTTACTGAGGGATACAGAATTGTTACTGAGGGCCACAGAATCGTTACTTAGGGCCACAGAAACGTTACTTAGGGCCACAGAATTGTTACTTAGGGACAGACACAGAATTGTTACTGAGGGACACAGATTTGTTACTGAGGGCCACAGAATCGTTACTTAGGGCCACAGAATTGTTACTTAGGGACAGACACAGAATTGTTACTGAGGGACACAGATTTGTTACTTAGGGCCACAGAATCGTTACTTAGGGCCACAGAAACGTTACTTAGGGCCACAGAATTGTTACTTGGGGACAGACACAGAATTGTTACTGAGGGACACAGATTTGTTACTGAGGGCCACAGAATCGTTACTTAGGGCCACAGAATTGTTACTTAGGGACAGACAGAATTGTTACTGAGGGATACAGAATTATTACTGAGGGCCACAGAATCGTTACTTAGGGCCACAGAAACGTTACTTAGGGCCACAGAATTGTTACTTAGGGACAGACACAGAATTGTTACTGAGGGACACAGATTTGTTACTGAGGGCCACAGAATCGTTACTTAGGGCCACAGAAACGTTACTTAGGGCCACAGAATTGTTACTTAGGGACAGACACAGAATTGTTATTGAGGGACACAGAATTGTTACTGAGGGCCACAGAAACGTTACTTAGGGCCACAGAAACGTTACTTAGGGCCACAGAATCGTTACTTAGGGCCACAGAAACGTTACTTAGGGCCACAGAAACGTTACTTAGGGACACAGAATTGTTACTCAGGGACAGACAGAATTGTTACTGAGGGATACAGAATTGTTACTGAGGGCCACAGAATCGTTACTTAGGGCCACAGAAACGTTACTTAGGGCCACAGAATTGTTACTTAGGGACAGACAGAATTGTTACTGAGGGACACAGATTTGTTACTAAGGGCCACAGAATCGTTACTTAGGGCCACAGAATTGTTACTTAGGGACAGACACAGAATTGATACTGAGGGACACAGATTTGTTACTGAGGGCCACAGAATCGTTACTTAGGGCCACAGAAACGTTACTTAGGGACACAGAATTGTTACTTAGGGACAGACACATAATTGTTATTGAGGGACACAGAATTGTTACTGAGGGCCACAGAACCGTTACTTAGGGCCACAGAAACGTTACTTAGGGCCACAGAATTGTTACTTAGGGACAGACACAGAATTGTTACTGAGGGACACAGATTTGTTACTGAGGGCCACAGAATCGTTACTTAGGGCCACAGAATTGTTACTTAGGGACAGACACAGAATTGTTATTGAGGGACACAGAATTGTTACTGAGGGCCACAGAACCGTTACTTAGGGCCACAGAAACGTTACTTAGGGCCACAGAATTGTTACTTAGGGACAGACACAGAATTGTTACTGAGGGACACAGATTTGTTACTGAGGGCCACAGAAACGTTACTTAGGGCCACAGAAACGTTACTTAGGGCCATAGAATCGTTAGTTAGGGCCACAGAAACGTTACTTAGGGACACAGAATTGTTACTCAGGGACAGACACAGAATTGTTACTGAGGGATACAGAATTGTTACTGAGGGCCACAGAATCGTTACTTAGGGCCACAGAAACATTACTTAGGGCCACAGAAACGTTACTTAGGGCCACAAAATTGTTACTTAGGGACAGACACAGAATTGTTACTGAGGGCCACAGATTTGTTACTGAGGGCCACAGAAACGTTACTTAGGGCCACAGAAACGTTACTTAGGGCCACAGAATCGTTACTTAGGGCCACAGAAACGTTACTTAGGGCCACAGAAACGTTACTTAGGGCCACAGAATTGTTACTTAGGGACAGACACAGAATTGTTACTGAGGGACACAGATTTGTTACTGAGGGCCACAGAAACGTTACTTAGGGCCACAGAAACGTTACTTAGGGCCACAGAATCGTTACTTAGGGCCACAGAAACATTACTTAGGGCCACAGAAACGTTACTTAGGGACACAGAATTGTTACTCAGGGACAGACACAGAATTGTTACTGAGGGATACAGAATTGTTACTGAGGGACACAGAACCGTTACTTAGGGCCACAGAAACGTTACTTAGGGCCACAGAATTGTTACTTAGGGACAGACACAGAATTGTTACTGAGGGACACAGATTTGTTACTGAGGGCCACAGAAACGTTACTTAGGGCCACAGAAACATTACTTAGGGCCACAGAAACTTTACTTAGGGCCACAGAATTGTTACTTAGGGACACAGAATTGTTACTCAGGGACAGACACAGAATTGTTACTGAGGGATACAGAATTGTTACTGAGGGCCACAGAAACGTTACTTAGGGCCACAGAAACGTTACTTAGGGCCACAGAATTGTTACTTAGGGACAGACACAGAATTGTTACTGAGGGACACAGAATTGTTACTGAGGGCCACAGAACCGTTACTTAGGGCCACAGAAACGTTACTTAGGGACACAGAATTGTTACTCAGGGACAGACACAGAATTGTTACTGAGGGACACAGATTTGTAACTGAGGGCCACAGAAACGTTACTTAGGGCCACAGAAACGTTACTTAGGGCCACAGAATCGTTACTTAGGGCCACAGAAACGTTACTTAGGGCCACAGAAACTTTACTTAGGGCCACAGAATTGTTACTTAGGGACACAGAATTGTTACTCAGGGACAGACACAGAATTGTTACTGAGGGATACAGAATTGTTACTTAGGGCCACAGAAACGTTACTTAGGGCCACAGAAACGTTACTTAGGGCCACAGAATTGTTACTTAGGGACAGACACAGAATTGTTACTCAGGGACAGACACAGAATTGTTACTGAGGGACACAGATTTGTTACTGAGGGCCACAGAACCGTTACTTAGGGCCACAGAAACGTTACTTAGGGACACAGAATTGTTACTCAGGGACAGACACAGAATTGTTACTCAGGGACACAGAATTGTTACTGAGGGACACAGAATTGTTACTCAGGGACACAGAATTGTTACTGAGGGACACAGAATTGTTACTCAGGGACACAGAATTGTTACTCAGGGACACAGAATTGTTACTGAGGGACACAGAATTGTTACTCAGGGACACAGAATTGTTACTGAGGGACACAGAATTGTTACTGAGGGACACAGATTTGTTACTGAGGGACACAGAACCGTTACTTAGGGCCACAGAAACGTTACTTAGGGACACAGAATTGTTACTCAGGGACAGACACAGAATTCTTACTCAGGGACACAGAATTGTTACTGAGGGACACAGAATTGTTACTGAGGGGCACAGAATTGTTACTCAGGGACACAGAATTGTTACTCAGGGACACAGAATTGTTACTCAGGGACACAGAATTGTTACTGAGGGACACAGAATTGTTACTCAGGGACACAGAATTGTTACTCAGGGACAGACACAGAATTGTTACTGAGGGACACAAAATTGTTACTGAGGGACACAGAATTGTTACTGAGGGACACAGAATTGTTACTGAGGGACACAGAATTGTTACTCAGGGACAGACACAGAATTGTTACTCAGGGACACAGAATCGTTTAATTAAAGAGTATGTCAGACAACATGCAGAGGAGTGGCAGAGGAGGCAATGTTTTAGGAGCGAGCAGACGTGGCAGCAGAGGAAGGGGTTGAGGCAGCACTATTCGCAGCCAGAGGCCAGTGCTCCCGGTGTCATCCAGCGGTCGTGTCTCCACCGACAACCCTGCCGTCATCGATTGGTTGGCTCGGTCGTCTTCCTCTTCCCAGGTCACCTCTGACACCTACAGCCAACGGTCGGTGGGTACGTCAGACACAACCGTTAGTTGGCATGGCCCGGGACCAAGCCCACTGAAATCACGTGTCCTCTACCTGCCCCTGTCCTTTGGTGTTCCCTCACCAAGCGAAGTATCGCATGCTGTGGGCTCAGCCCCACTGTACAGTGAGGAAGAGCAAACAGAGGGCGGTCAGGAACGGGGGGAGACATCCGCCTCTTCAGCAGCCAGGCGAAGAAGTAGTGGCGAGGAGAGTGGCTCGGTAGCCGGTCTAGAGACAGGTCTGTCTCCTGACCCACACGCAGCCGAGGGGGCTAGTAGTGAGGCGGAGACCCTAATTGATGATGATGAGGCTGATCGCACTTGGCAGCCTCGTCATCATCAGGCTATTGCTTCCGCATCATCAGGAGAAGAGGGTGGCAGCTTGGCAGCGAGCAAAACAGTCGGTAGGTTGCCCAGGAGGCAGCAGGGTCGCAGCAGTGTCAGTGGAGGCAAACGGCCACGGAGTACAGCACCAGCTCCACTGCAGCCTACCACCACGGCCAGTAGTGGTGCCGGTGTGCACGGAGGAAGTAGCAGTCAGCCAGTGAGGAGTATCGGGGGCAAAGTTTCCTACTCGGCGGTGTGGCAATTTTTTGTCAAGCCGCCCGAGGAAGTAAACGTAGCCGTATGGCGACTATGTGGCCAGAAAGTCAAGCGTGGCCAGGGGGCCCATGTTGGGACTACAGCGTTGCGGCAGCATATGCAGCGTCGCCATTTGGTGGCCTGGGAAAACCGTGATAAAGATACGGCGGTTCTGCCCGCCCCAGCCCCCGCTCCATCACCCGCTCCGTTACTTGCTCCGTCACCCGACGTCAATCGCCCTCTATCAGCCAGTCAAGGCTCCAACACCTCTGCTGAGGGGAGTTGTCGCTCGTTGCCATCTTCCGCTCGTTCAGATGCTCCTTCTCCTGCTACTCCTCTTCACGGATTCCGTCAGCAGTAGAGATGAGCGAAGAAATGAAAAATTCGATTCGACTGATTCGGCGAATTCGTGGACAATATTCGATTCGAGTCGAATAAATTCGCTGTGAATTTAACTTAAAAAAGGGTGTTTCTAGGCTTCAGAGAGACTTAATATTAGTGCAGAACACTGTACCTTTAATTTAAATGCCCTTGGAGTCTGCTGGGGAAGAGAAATAATACTGTCAGTCAGTATGACATGCAGATGAGTGCCGTCGATCTTAGAATCACCGCACACTTCACTCATTTGGGCAGTCACGGGGCCAAAACCAGAGTGTGGAGCCACAGTGTGGCGGTGGAGGCAGCAGCAATGGGAGGCCATACAGCACCCTATGACAAAAATGGAAACCACCAGCAGTGTGAGGAGACCTGAAAGTGGCACATGGCAGAGTGTGGCGATAGAGACAGCAGCAATGGGAGGCCGTACAGGGACCCATGACACACTCTGGACCTGGCAGCAGCATGAGGAGGCGGTACAGGGGCCCATGACAGATTACGGGCCTGGCAGCAGCATGAGGAGTCGGTACAGGGGCCCATGGCAGATTACGGGCCTGGCAGCAGCAATGGGAGGCCGTACAGGGACCCATGACACACTCTGGACCTGGCAGCAGCATGGGGAGGCGGTACAGGGGCCCATGACAGATTACGGGCCTGGCAGCAGCATGAGGAGTCGGTACGGGGGCCCATGACACACTCTGGACCTGGCAGCAGCATGAGGAGGCGGTACAGGGGCGCATGACAGATTACGAGCCTGGCAGCAGCAACTTGGACAGGAGGACGTTCAGCTTCTGCACCGTCGGGTGCGTGCTCGCAAACTGTTGTCTCTTGGAAACGGATTCCAAGAAAGACTGCTGACGGAATCCGTGAAGAGGAGTAGCAGGAGAAGGAGCATCTGAACGAGCGGAATATGCCAACAAGCGACAACAGTGGCCCATGACAGATTACGGGCCTGGCAGCAGCATGAGGAGTCGGTACGGGGGCCCATGGCAGATTACGGGCCTGGCAGCAGCTATGGGAGGCCCGTAATCTGCCAGCACCCTATGACAAAAAATGGAACCCACCAGCAGTGTGAGGAGACCTGAAAGTGGCACATGGCAGAGTGTGGCGATGGAGACAGCAGCAATGGGAGGCCGTACAGGGACCCATGAGAGACTCTGGACCTGGCAGCAGCATGAGGAGGCGGTATAGGGGCCCATGGCAGATTAGGGGCCTGGCAGCAGCTATGGGAGGCCCGTAATCTGCCAGCACCCTATGACAAAAAATGGAACACACCAGCAGTGTGAGGAGACCTGAAAGTGGCACATGGCAGAGTGTGGCGATGGAGGCAGCAGCAATGGGAGGCCGTACAGGGACCCATGAGAGACTCTGGACTTGGCAGCAGCATGAGGAGGCGGTATAGGGGCCCATGGCAGATTAGGGGCCTGGCAGCAGCTATGGGAGGCCCGTAATCTGCCAGCACCCTATGACAAAAAATGGAACACACCAGCAGTGTGAGGAGACCTGAAAGTGGCACATGTTTGGGGCATGATTCATGGCGGATTTAGTCAGTTGTGTCAGGAACTGGTGGTTTGAAATCCAGACTAATCCACGCCTGATTCATTTTCACAAACGTCAGTCTCTCCACACTTTGGGTGGACAGTCGTGTCCTCCGCGGAGTTGCAATACCTCCTGCCGCACTAAACACGCGCTCCGATGCCACGCTACTGGCCGGGCATGACAGCCTTTCAAGGGCAAATTCAGCTAGTTGGGGCCAAAGGTCAAGTTTCGTTGCCCAGTAGTCAAGGGGATTGTCTACCTCGGTTGGCAGGGTGCTGTCCAAGTAGGCCTAAGCCTGTTGTTTGAGGTCCTGCTCCAGGTCCACCTGATGCTGCTGCTGCTGCTGCGGCTGGTTAGTAGTTTCCTCACTGCGCTGGTGAAGAAAGCTACTCATCATCGACTGCAGACTGAGGCAGCCGCTGCTGGTGGAGCTGCCACTGCTCCTACCACCCCACCCCTCCCCTGCTGCCATGGCAGCGGAACACGAGCGCACAGGGCCCACAGTGTCTGAGGATGGACGTTGGCGCAGACAGGCAGAGACCAGCTGACTACATAGGTGTTTTTTATAGTACGTTATTTTGGCCTCCCTCTCAGCAGGTGTGAAAAAGGCCACCATTTTTGAACGGTAGCGAGGGTCCAACAAGGTGGACAGCCAAAAGTCATCCCTCTGTCTGATGGTTATTATTCGGCTGTCGCTACGCAAGCAACCGAGCATGCTATGGGCCATTTGTGCCAAGGAATGCGAGGGACTCCCTGCCTCCATCTCCACAGCATACTGCCACGGTGCGTCTAGGTCCTCTGTCTCCTCTTCCTCCTCCTCTACCAGATGCTCCTGCTCCTCCACTCCTGTCCGCTGAGTGGAAAAACCACCCATTTCACTCAATAATTCCTGAGCACCAATGTCCTCCTCTACCTCCTCCTCTTCTTCCAGTCCTGCCCCCACAGGGGCCATGTGGCGTTGAGATCTGTGCGCCACGTCTACCGCACCCTGACCAGCCATTGTTAACAGCATTTGTTCCAGGACGTGCAACAGAGGAATGACGTCGTTCATCCCATAGTCCTGCCGACTCACGAATAGCGTGGCCTCCTCAAAGGGCCTGAGCAAGCGCAGGTGTCACGCATGAGCTGCCAATGGCTGACATCTAAGTTACACAGGGAGTACCTTTATCTGCTTTTAACATCAGGAAATCTGTGATGGCCTTTTGCTGTTCGTAAAGGCGGTCTAACATATGTAGGGTTGAATTCCACCTTGTTGCAACGTCACAGCATGAGGAGTCGGTATAGGGGCCCATGGCAGATTAGGGGCCTGGCAGCAGTTATGGGAGGCCCATAATCTGCCAGCACCCTATGACAAAAAATGGAACACACCAGCAGTGTGAGGAGACCTGAAAGTGGCACATGGCAGAGTGTGGCGATGGAGACAGCAGCAATGGGAGGCCGTACAGGGACCCATGAGAGACTCTGGACCTGGCAGCAGCATGAGGAGGCGGTATATAGGGGCCTACGGCAGATTAGGGGCCTGGCAGCAGCTATAGGAGGCCCGTAATCTGCCAGCACCCTATGTCAAAAAATTCAACACACCAGCAGTGTGTGAGGAGACCTGAAAGTGGCACATGGCAGAGTGTGGCGATGGAGACAGCAGCAATGGGAGGCCGTACAGGGACCCATGACAGACTCTGGACTTGGCAGCAGCATGAGGAGGCGGTATATAGGGGCTTATGGCAGATTAGGGGCCTGGCAGCAGCTATAGGAGGCCCGTAATCTGCCAGCACCCTATGTCAAAAAATTCAACACACCAGCAGTGTGAGGAGACCTGAAAGTGGCACATGGCAGAGTGTGGCGATGGAGACAGCAGCAATGGGAGGCCGTACAGGGACCCATGACAGACTCTGAACTTGGCAGCAGCATGAGGAGGCGTTATATAGGGGCCCATGGCAGATTAGGGGCCTGGCAGCAGCTATGTGAGGCCCGTAATCTGCCTGCACCCTATGTCAAAAAATTTAACACACCAGCAGTGTGAAGAGACCTGAAAGTGGCACATGGCAGCAGAGTGTGGCGATGGAGACAGCAGCAATGGGAGGCCGTACAGGGACCATGACAGACTCTGGACTTGGCAGCAGCATGAGGAGGCGGTATATAGGGGCCCATGGCAGATTAGGGGCCTGGCAGCAGCTATGTGAGGCCCGTTATCTTGCAGCACCCTATGTCAAAAAATTTAACACACCAGCAGTGTGAAGAGACCTGAAAGTGGCACATGGCAGCAGAGTGTGGCGATGGAGACAGCAGCAATGGGAGGCCGTACAGGGACCCATGAGAGACTCTGGACCTGGCAGCAGCAGGAGGAGGCGGTATATAGGGGCCCATGGCAGATTAGGGGCCTGGCAGCAGCTATGTGAGGCCCGTAATCTGCCTGCACCCTATGTCAAAAAATTTAACACACCAGCAGTGTGAAGAGACCTGAAAGTGGCACATGGCAGCAGAGTGTGGCGATGGAGACAGCAGCAATGGGAGGCCGTACAGGGACCATGACAGACTCTGGACTTGGCAGCAGCATGAGGAGGCGGTATATAGGGGCCCATGGCAGATTAGGGGCCTGG
This sequence comes from Staurois parvus, assembly GCF_062004578.1. Taxonomy (NCBI): domain Eukaryota; kingdom Metazoa; phylum Chordata; class Amphibia; order Anura; family Ranidae; genus Staurois; species Staurois parvus. The sequence continues at coordinate 30,066,857 of NW_028317821.1, forward strand.
CAGCAGCTATGTGAGGCCCGTTATCTTGCAGCACCCTATGTCAAAAAATTTAACACACCAGCAGTGTGAAGAGACCTGAAAGTGGCACATGGCAGCAGAGTGTGGCGATGGAGACAGCAGCAATGGGAGGCCGTACAGGGACCCATGAGAGACTCTGGACCTGGCAGCAGCAGGAGGAGGCGGTATATAGGGGCCCATGGCAGATTAGGGGCCTGGCAGCAGCTATGTGAGGCCCGTAATCTGCCTGCACCCTATGTCAAAAAATTTAACACACCAGCAGTGTGAAGAGACCTGAAAGTGGCACATGGCAGCAGAGTGTGGCGATGGAGACAGCAGCAATGGGAGGCCGTACAGGGACCATGACAGACTCTGGACTTGGCAGCAGCATGAGGAGGCGGTATATAGGGGCCCATGGCAGATTAGGGGCCTGGCAGCAGCTATGTGAGGCCCGTTATCTTGCAGCACCCTATGTCAAAAAATTTAACACACCAGCAGTGTGAAGAGACCTGAAAGTGGCACATGGCAGCAGAGTGTGGCGATGGAGACAGCAGCAATGGGAGGCCGTACAGGGACCCATGAGAGACTCTGGACCTGGCAGCAGCATGAGGAGGCGGTATATTGGGGCCCATGGCAGATTAGGGGCCTGGCAGCAGCTATGTGAGGCCCGTTATCTTGCAGCACCCTATGTCAAAAAATTTTACACACCAGCAGTGTGAAGAGACCTGAAAGTGGCACATGGCAGCAGAGTGTGGCGATGGAGACAGCAGCAATGGGAGGCCGTACAGGGACCCATGAGAGACTCTGGACCTGGCAGCAGCAGGAGGAGGTGGTATATAGGGGCCCATGGCAGATTAGGGGCCTGGCAGCAGCTATGTGAGGCCCGTTATCTTGCAGCACCCTATGTCAAAAAATTTAACACACCAGCAGTGTGAAGAGACCTGAAAGTGGCACATGGCAGCAGAGTGTGGCGATGGAGACAGCAGCAATGGGAGGCCGTACAGGGACCATGACAGACTCTGGACTTGGCAGCAGCATGAGGAGGCGGTATATAGGGGCCCATGGCAGATTAGGGGCCTGGCAGCAGCTATGTGAGGCCCGTTATCTTGCAGCACCCTATGTCAAAAAATTTAACACACCAGCAGTGTGAAGAGACCTGAAAGTGGCACATGGCAGCAGAGTGTGGCGATGGAGACAGCAGCAATGGGAGGCCGTACAGGGACCCATGAGAGACTCTGGACCTGGCAGCAGCAGGAGGAGGCGGTATATAGGGGCCCATGGCAGATTAGGGGCCTGGCAGCAGCTATGTGAGGCCCGTAATCTGCCTGCACCCTATGTCAAAAAATTTAACACACCAGCAGTGTGAAGAGACCTGAAAGTGGCACATGGCAGCAGAGTGTGGCGATGGAGACAGCAGCAATGGGAGGCCGTACAGGGACCATGACAGACTCTGGACTTGGCAGCAGCATGAGGAGGCGGTATATAGGGGCCCATGGCAGATTAGGGGCCTGGCAGCAGCTATGTGAGGCCCGTTATCTTGCAGCACCCTATGTCAAAAAATTTAACACACCAGCAGTGTGAAGAGACCTGAAAGTGGCACATGGCAGCAGAGTGTGGCGATGGAGACAGCAGCAATGGGAGGCCGTACAGGGACCCATGAGAGACTCTGGACCTGGCAGCAGCAGGAGGAGGCGGTATATAGGGGCCCATGGCAGATTAGGGGCCTGGCAGCAGCTATGTGAGGCCCGTAATCTGCCTGCACCCTATGTCAAAAAATTTAACACACCAGCAGTGTGAAGAGACCTGAAAGTGGCACATGGCAGCAGAGTGTGGCGATGGAGACAGCAGCAATGGGAGGCCGTACAGGGACCCATGACAGACTCTGAACTTGGCAGCAGCATGAGGAGGCGGTATATAGGGGCCCATGGCAGATTAGGGGCCTGGCAGCAGCTATAGGAGGCCCGTAATCTGCCAGCACCCTATGTCAAAAAATTTAACACACCAGCAGTGTGAAGAGACCTGAAAGTGGCACATGGCAGCAGAGTGTGGCGATGGAGACAGCAGCAATGGGAGGCCGTACAGGGACCATGACAGACTCTGGACTTGGCAGCAGCATGAGGAGGCGGTATATAGGGGCCCATGGCAGATTAGGGGCCTGGCAGCAGCTATGTGAGGCCCGTTATCTTGCAGCACCCTATGTCAAAAAATTTTACACACCAGCAGTGTGAAGAGACCTGAAAGTGGCACATGGCAGCAGAGTGTGGCGATGGAGACAGCAGCAATGGGAGGCCGTACAGGGACCCATGAGAGACTCTGGACCTGGCAGCAGCAGGAGGAGGTGGTATATAGGGGCCCATGGCAGATTAGGGGCCTGGCAGCAGCTATGTGAGGCCCGTAATCTGCCTGCACCCTATGTCAAAAAATTTAACACACCAGCAGTGTGAAGAGACCTGAAAGTGGCACATGGCAGCAGAGTGTGGCGATGGAGACAGCAGCAATGGGAGGCCGTACAGGGACCCATGAGAGACTCTGGACCTGGCAGCAGCAGGAGGAGGTGGTATATAGGGGCCCATGGCAGATTAGGGGCCTGGCAGCAGCTATGTGAGGCCCGTTATCTTGCAGCACCCTATGTCAAAAAATTTTACACACCAGCAGTGTGAAGAGACCTGAAAGTGGCACATGGCAGCAGAGTGTGGCGATGGAGACAGCAGCAATGGGAGGCCGTACAGGGACCCATGAGAGACTCTGGACCTGGCAGCAGCAGGAGGAGGTGGTATATAGGGGCCCATGGCAGATTAGGGGCCTGGCAGCAGCTATGTGAGGCCCGTTATCTTGCAGCACCCTATGTCAAAAAATTTAACACACCAGCAGTGTGAAGAGACCTGAAAGTGGCACATGGCAGCAGAGTGTGGCGATGGAGACAGCAGCAATGGGAGGCCGTACAGGGACCATGACAGACTCTGGACTTGGCAGCAGCATGAGGAGGCGGTATATAGGGGCCCATGGCAGATTAGGGGCCTGGCAGCAGCTATGTGAGGCCCGTTATCTTGCAGCACCCTATGTCAAAAAATTTAACACACCAGCAGTGTGAAGAGACCTGAAAGTGGCACATGGCAGCAGAGTGTGGCGATGGAGACAGCAGCAATGGGAGGCCGTACAGGGACCCATGAGAGACTCTGGACCTGGCAGCAGCAGGAGGAGGCGGTATATAGGGGCCCATGGCAGATTAGGGGCCTGGCAGCAGCTATGTGAGGCCCGTAATCTGCCTGCACCCTATGTCAAAAAATTTAACACACCAGCAGTGTGAAGAGACCTGAAAGTGGCACATGGCAGCAGAGTGTGGCGATGGAGACAGCAGCAATGGGAGGCCGTACAGGGACCATGACAGACTCTGGACTTGGCAGCAGCATGAGGAGGCGGTATATAGGGGCCCATGGCAGATTAGGGGCCTGGCAGCAGCTATGTGAGGCCCGTTATCTTGCAGCACCCTATGTCAAAAAATTTAACACACCAGCAGTGTGAAGAGACCTGAAAGTGGCACATGGCAGCAGAGTGTGGCGATGGAGACAGCAGCAATGGGAGGCCGTACAGGGACCCATGAGAGACTCTGGACCTGGCAGCAGCAGGAGGAGGCGGTATATAGGGGCCCATGGCAGATTAGGGGCCTGGCAGCAGCTATGTGAGGCCCGTAATCTGCCTGCACCCTATGTCAAAAAATTTAACACACCAGCAGTGTGAAGAGACCTGAAAGTGGCACATGGCAGCAGAGTGTGGCGATGGAGACAGCAGCAATGGGAGGCCGTACAGGGACCCATGACAGACTCTGAACTTGGCAGCAGCATGAGGAGGCGGTATATAGGGGCCCATGGCAGATTAGGGGCCTGGCAGCAGCTATAGGAGGCCCGTAATCTGCCAGCACCCTATGTCAAAAAATTTAACACACCAGCAGTGTGAAGAGACCTGAAAGTGGCACATGGCAGCAGAGTGTGGCGATGGAGACAGCAGCAATGGGAGGCCGTACAGGGACCATGACAGACTCTGGACTTGGCAGCAGCATGAGGAGGCGGTATATAGGGGCCCATGGCAGATTAGGGGCCTGGCAGCAGCTATGTGAGGCCCGTTATCTTGCAGCACCCTATGTCAAAAAATTTTACACACCAGCAGTGTGAAGAGACCTGAAAGTGGCACATGGCAGCAGAGTGTGGCGATGGAGACAGCAGCAATGGGAGGCCGTACAGGGACCCATGAGAGACTCTGGACCTGGCAGCAGCAGGAGGAGGTGGTATATAGGGGCCCATGGCAGATTAGGGGCCTGGCAGCAGCTATGTGAGGCCCGTAATCTGCCTGCACCCTATGTCAAAAAATTTAACACACCAGCAGTGTGAAGAGACCTGAAAGTGGCACATGGCAGCAGAGTGTGGCGATGGAGACAGCAGCAATGGGAGGCCGTACAGGGACCCATGAGAGACTCTGGACCTGGCAGCAGCAGGAGGAGGTGGTATATAGGGGCCCATGGCAGATTAGGGGCCTGGCAGCAGCTATGTGAGGCCCGTAATCTGCCTGCACCCTATGTCAAAAAATTTAACACACCAGCAGTGTGAAGAGACCTGAAAGTGGCACATGGCAGCAGAGTGTGGCGATGGAGACAGCAGCAATGGGAGGCCGTACAGGGACCATGACAGACTCTGGACTTGGCAGCAGCATGAGGAGGCGGTATATAGGGGCCCATGGCAGATTAGGGGCCTGGCAGCAGCTATGTGAGGCCCGTTATCTTGCAGCACCCTATGTCAAAAAATTTAACACACCAGCAGTGTGAAGAGACCTGAAAGTGGCACATGGCAGCAGAGTGTGGCGATGGAGACAGCAGCAATGGGAGGCCGTACAGGGACCCATGAGAGACTCTGGACCTGGCAGCAGCATGAGGAGGCGGTATATTGGGGCCCATGGCAGATTAGGGGCCTGGCAGCAGCTATGTGAGGCCCGTTATCTTGCAGCACCCTATGTCAAAAAATTTTACACACCAGCAGTGTGAAGAGACCTGAAAGTGGCACATGGCAGCAGAGTGTGGCGATGGAGACAGCAGCAATGGGAGGCCGTACAGGGACCCATGAGAGACTCTGGACCTGGCAGCAGCAGGAGGAGGTGGTATATAGGGGCCCATGGCAGATTAGGGGCCTGGCAGCAGCTATGTGAGGCCCGTTATCTTGCAGCACCCTATGTCAAAAAATTTAACACACCAGCAGTGTGAAGAGACCTGAAAGTGGCACATGGCAGCAGAGTGTGGCGATGGAGACAGCAGCAATGGGAGGCCGTACAGGGACCCATGAGAGACTCTGGACCTGGCAGCAGCATGAGGAGGCGGTATATTGGGGCCCATGGCAGATTAGGGGCCTGGCAGCAGCTATGTGAGGCCCGTTATCTTGCAGCACCCTATGTCAAAAAATTTTACACACCAGCAGTGTGAAGAGACCTGAAAGTGGCACATGGCAGCAGAGTGTGGCGATGGAGACAGCAGCAATGGGAGGCCGTACAGGGACCCATGAGAGACTCTGGACCTGGCAGCAGCAGGAGGAGGTGGTATATAGGGGCCCATGGCAGATTAGGGGCCTGGCAGCAGCTATGTGAGGCCCGTAATCTGCCTGCACCCTATGTCAAAAAATTTAACACACCAGCAGTGTGAAGAGACCTGAAAGTGGCACATGGCAGCAGAGTGTGGCGATGGAGACAGCAGCAATGGGAGGCCGTACAGGGACCCATGAGAGACTCTGGACCTGGCAGCAGCAGGAGGAGGCGGTATATAGGGGCCTATGGCAGATTAGGGGCCTGGCAGCAGCTATAGGAGGCCCGTAATCTGCCAGCACCCTATGTCAAAAAATTCAACACACCAGCAGTGTGAGGAGACCTGAAAGTGGCACATGTTTGAGGCATGATTCATGGCGGATTTAGTCAGTTGTGTCAGGAACTGGTGGTTTGAAATCCAGACTAATCCACGCCTGATTCATTTTCACAAACGTGAGTCTCTCCACACTTTGGGTGGACAGTCGTGTCCTCCGCGGAGTTACAATACCTCCTGCCGCACTAAACACGCGCTCCGATGCCACGCTACTGGCCGGGCATGACAGCCTTTCAAGGGCAAATTCAGCTAGTTGGGGCCAAAGGTCAAGTTTCGTTGCCCAGTAGTCAAGGGGATTGTCTACCTCGGTTGGCAGGGTGCTGTCCAAGTAGGCCCAAGCCTGTTGTTTGAGCTCCTGCTCCAGGTCCACCTGATGCTGCTGCTGCTGCTGCGGCTGGTTAGTAGTTTCCTCACTGCGCTGGTGAAGAAAGCTACTCATCATCGACTGCAGACTGAGGCAGCCGCTGCTGGTGGAGCTGCCACTGCTCCTACCACCCCACCCCTCCCCTGCTGCCATGCCAGCGGAACGCGAGCGCACAGGGCCCACAGTGTCTGAGGATGGACGTTGGCGCACAAAGGCAGAGACCAACTGACTACATAGGTGGTTTTTATAGTACGTAATTTTGGCCTCCCTCTCAGCAGGTGTGAAAAAGGCCACCATTTTGGACCGGTAGCGAGGGTCCAACAAGGTGGACAGCCAAAAGTCATCCCTCTGTCTGATGGTTATTATTCGGCTGTCGCTACGCAAGCAACCGAGCATGCTATGGGCCATTTGTGCCAAGGAATGCGAGGGACTCCCTGCCTCCATCTCCACAGCATACTGCCACGGTGCGTCTGGGTCCTCTGTCTCCTCCTCCTCCTCCTCTACCAGATGCTCCTGCTCCTCCACTCCTGTCCGCTGAGTGGAAAAACCACCCATTTCACTCAATAATTCCTGAGCACAAATGTCCTCCTCTACCTCCTCCTCTTCTTCCTGTCCTGCCCCCACAGGGGTCATGTGGCGTTGAGATCTGTGCGCCACGTCTACCGCACCCTGACCAGCCATTGTTAACAGCATTTGTTCCAGGACGTGCAACAGAGGAATGACGTCGTTCATCCCATAGTCCTGCCGACTCACGAATAGCGTGGCCTCCTCAAAGGGCCTGAGCAAGCGGCAGGTGTCACGCATGAGCTGCCAATGGCTGACATCTAAGTTACACAGGGGAGTACCTTTATCCGCTTGTAACATCAGGAAATCGGTGATGGCCTTTCGCTGCTCGTAAAGGCGGTCTAACATGTGTAGGGTTGAATTCCACCTTGTTGCAACGTCGCAGATCAGGCGATGCTGTGGAATTCCGTTCTGCCGCTGCAGCTCAATGAGGGTGTTCTTTGCGGTGTAGGAATGGCTGAAATGCATGCACAGTTTACGTGACATTTTAAGGATGTCTTGCAGTGGGATGGTGGATTTTAGGAACCGCTTGACAACCAGATTGAACACGTGAGCCATGCATGGCGCATGGCACAACCTTCCTTGACGCAGAGCAGACACCATGTTCTTTCCGTTGTCAGTCAACATGGTTCCGATTTTTAGTTTGCGCGGAGACAGCCATCTGTCGATTTCTCTGTTCATTACACTCAGCAGTTCCTCCCCTGTGTGACTACGTTCGCCAAGGCATACCAGGTGCAGCACAGCGTGACACCGTTGCGCCCTGCACATGTGATATGCCGGTCGGGTAATGGGACTTGGCACGGGGGTGGCGGCTGAGGACACGGCGGAAAAAGAGGTGGTAGAGGCGGACATGCTTGCTGGACCAAGGACGTGCAAACGTGGAGGCAAAAGCGTCGTGACCTGTCCAAGTTGCTGGTGCGGCTGTGCCGGCACCACGTTCACCCAGTGGGCCGTAAATGACATGTACTGTCCCTGACCGTAGTTACAGCTCCACACGTCGGCGCTGCCGTGCACTTTGGCAGAGACCGACATGCTCAAAGACTGGCCCACCATCTCTTCTACATGTGAATGCAGGGCTGGCACTGCCTTTTGGGCAAAGAAATGACGGCTTGGCACTCTCCACCGCGGCGCGGCACAAGCCATCATTTCTCGGAAAGGTGCTGAGTCCACCAGTTGGAAAGGGAGGGACTGCAGCACCAGCAACTTGGACAGGAGGACGTTCAGCTTTTGCACCGTCGGGTGCGTGCTCGCAAACTGTTGTCTCTTGGATACGGATTCCAAGAAAGACTGTTGACGGAATCCGAGAAGAGGAGTAGCAGGAGAAGGAGCATCTGAACGAGCGGAAGATGCCAATGAGCGACAACTCCCCTCAGCAGAGGTGTTGGAGCCTTGACTGGCTGATAGAGGGCGATTGACGACGTCGGGTGACGGAGCAAGTAACGGAGCGGGTGATGGAGCGGGGGCTGGGGCAGGCAGAACCGCCGTATGTTTATCACGGTTTTCCCAGGCCACCGAATGGTGACGCTGCATATGCTGACGCAACGCTGTAGTCCCAACATGGGCCCCCTGGCCACGCTTGCATTTCTGGCCACATAGTCGACATACGGCTACGTTTACTTCCTCGGGCGGCTTGAGGAAAAATTGCCACACCACCGAGTAGGAAACTTTGCCCCCGCTACTCTTCACTGGCTGACTGCTACTTCCTCCGTGCGCACCGGCACCACTACTGGCCGTGGTGGTAGGCTGCAGTGGAGCTGGTGCTCTACTCCGTGGACGTTTGGCTCCACTGACACTGATGCGACCCTGCTGCTGTCTCCTGGGCAACCCACCGACTGTTTTGCTCGCTGCCAAGCTGCCACCCTCTTCTCCTGATGATGCGGAAGAAATTGCCTGATGACGACGAGGCTGCCAAGTGCGATCAACCTCCTCATCATCAAGTAGGGTCTCCGCCTCACTACTAGCCCCCTCGGCTGCGTCTGGGTCAGGAGACAGACCTGTCTCTAGACCGGCTACCGAGCCACTCTCCTCGCCAGTACTTGTTCGCTTGGCTGCTGAAAAGGCCGATGTCTCCCCCCGTTCCTGACCGCCCTCTGTTAGCTCTTCCTCACTGTACAGTGGGGCTGAGCCCACAGCATGCGATACTTCGCTTGGTGAGGGAACAGCAAAGGACAGGGGCAGGTAGAGGACACGTGATTTCAGTGGGCTTGGTCCCGGGCCATGCCAACTAACGGTTGTGTCTGACGTACCCACCGACCGTTGGCTGTAGGTGTCAGAGGTGACCTGGGAAGAGGAAGACGACCGAGCCAACCAATCAATGACGGCAGGGTTGTCGGTGGAGACACGACCGCTGGATGACACCGGGAGCACTGGCCTCTGGCTGCGAATACTGCTGCCTCGACCCCTTCCTCTGCTGCCACGTCTGCTCGCTCCTAAAACATTGCCTCCTCTGCCACTCCTCTGCATGTTGTCTGACATACTATTTAATTCAACGATTAGGTGTCCCTGAGTAACAATTCTCTGGCACTCAGTAACAATTCTGTCTGTCCCTGAGTATGAATTCTGTGGCCCTGAGTAACAATTGTGTGTCTGTGCAAGTAACAATTCTGTGTCTGTGCAAGTAACAATTTTGTGTCTGTGAGAGTAACAATTCTCTGGCACTCAGTAACAATTCTGTCTGTCCCTGAGTAACAATTCTCTGGCACTCAGTAACAATTCTGTCTGTCCCTGAGTAACAATTCTGTCTGTCCCTGAGTATGAATTCTGTGGCCCTGAGTAAGAATTCTCTGGCACTCAGTAACAATTCTGTCTGTCCCTGAGTATGAATTCTGTGGCCCTGAGTAACAATTGTGTGTCTGTGCAAGTAACAATTCTGTGTCTGTGCAAGTAACAATTTTGTGTCTGTGAGAGTAACAATTCTCTGGCACTCAGTAACAATTCTGTCTGTCCCTGAGTAACAATTCTCTGGCACTCAGTAACAATTCTGTCTGTCCCTGAGTATGAATTCTGTGGCCCTGAGTAACAATTCTGTCTCTGTGCGAGTAACAATTCTGTGTCTGTGCAAGTAACAATTTTGTGTCTGTGAGAGTAACAATTCTCTGGCACTCAGTAACAATTCTGTCTGTCCCTGAGTAACAATTCTCTGGCACTCAGTAACAATTCTGTCTGTCCCTGAGTAACAATTCTCTGGCACTCAGTAACAATTCTGTCTGTCCCTGAGTAACAATTCTCTGGCACTCAGTAACAATTGTGTGTCTGTGCAAGTAACAATTCTGTGTCTGTGCAAGTAACAATTTTGTGTCTGTGAGAGTAACAATTCTCTGGCACTCAGTAACAATTCTGTCTGTCCCTGAGTAACAATTCTCTGGCACTCAGTAACAATTCTGTCTGTCCCTGAGTATGAATTCTGTGGCCCTGAGTAACAATTCTGTCTCTGTGCGAGTAACAATTCTGTGTCTGTGCAAGTAACAATTTTGTGTCTGTGAGAGTAACAATTCTCTGGCACTCAGTAACAATTCTGTCTGTCCCTGAGTAACAATTCTCTGGCACTCAGTAACAATTCTGTCTGTCCCTGAGTAACAATTCTCTGGCACTCAGTAACAATTCTGTCTGTCCCTGAGTAACAATTCTCTGGCACTCAGTAACAATTGTGTGTCTGTGCAAGTAACAATTCTGTGTCTGTGCAAGTAACAATTTTGTGTCTGTGAGAGTAACAATTCTCTGGCACTCAGTAACAATTCTGTCTGTCCCTGAGTAACAATTCTCTGGCACTCAGTAACAATTCTGTCTGTCCCTGAGTATGAATTCTGTGGCCCTGAGTAACAATTCTGTCTCTGTGCGAGTAACAATTCTGTGTCTGTGCAAGTAACAATTTTGTGTCTGTGAGAGTAACAATTCTCTGGCACTCAGTAACAATTCTGTCTGTCCCTGAGTAACAATTCTCTGGCACTCAGTAACAATTCTGTCTGTCCCTGAGTAACAATTCTCTGGCACTCAGTAACAATTCTGTCTGTCCCTGAGTAACAATTCTCTGGCACTCAGTAACAATTGTGTGTCTGTGCAAGTAACAATTCTGTGTCTGTGCAAGTAACAATTTTGTGTCTGTGAGAGTAACAATTCTCTGGCACTCAGTAACAATTCTGTCTGTCCCTGAGTAACAATTCTCTGGCACTCAGTAACAATTCTGTCTGTCCCTGAGTATGAATTCTGTGGCCCTGAGTAACAATTCTGTCTCTGTGCGAGTAACAATTCTGTGTCTGTGCAAGTAACAATTTTGTGTCTGTGAGAGTAACAATTCTCTGGCACTCAGTAACAATTCTGTCTGTCCCTGAGTAACAATTCTATGGCACTCAGTAACAATTCTGTCTTCCCTGAGTAACAATTCTCTGGCACTCAGTAACAATTCTGTCTGTCCCTGAGTATGAATTCTGTGGCCCTGAGTAACAATTCTGTCTCTGTGCGAGTAACAATTCTGTGTCTGTGCAAGTAACAATTTTGTGTCTGTGAGAGTAACAATTCTCTGGCACTCAGTAACAATTCTGTCTGTCCCTGAGTAACAATTCTCTGGCACTCAGTAACAATTCTGTCTGTCCCTGAGTAACAATTCTCTGGCACTCAGTAACAATTGTGTGTCTGTGCAAGTAACAATTCTGTGTCTGTGCAAGTAACAATTTTGTGTCTGTGAGAGTAACAATTCTCTGGCACTCAGTAACAATTCTGTCTGTCCCTGAGTAACAATTCTCTGGCACTCAGTAACAATTCTGTCTGTCCCTGAGTATGAATTCTGTGGCCCTGAGTAACAATTCTGTCTCTGTGCGAGTAACAATTCTGTGTCTGTGCAAGTAACAATTTTGTGTCTGTGAGAGTAACAATTCTCTGGCACTCAGTAACAATTCTGTCTGTCCCTGAGTAACAATTCTCTGGCACTCAGTAACAATTCTGTCTGTCCCTGAGTAACAATTCTCTGGCACTCAGTAACAATTCTGTCTGTCCCTGAGTAACAATTCTCTGGCACTCAGTAACAATTGTGTGTCTGTGCAAGTAACAATTCTGTGTCTGTGCAAGTAACAATTTTGTGTCTGTGAGAGTAACAATTCTCTGGCACTCAGTAACAATTCTGTCTGTCCCTGAGTAACAATTCTCTGGCACTCAGTAACAATTCTGTCTGTCCCTGAGTATGAATTCTGTGGCCCTGAGTAACAATTGTGTGTCTGTGCAAGTAACAATTCTGTGTCTGTGCAAGTAACAATTTTGTGTCTGTGAGAGTAACAATTCTCTGGCACTCAGTAACAATTCTGTCTGTCCCTGAGTAACAATTCTCTGGCACTCAGTAACAATTCTGTCTGTCCCTGAGTAACAATTCTGTCTGTCCCTGAGTATGAATTCTGTGGACCTGAGTAAGAATTCTCTGGCACTCAGTAACAATTCTGTCTGTCCCTGAGTATGAATTCTGTGGCCCTGAGTAACAATTGTGTGTCTGTGCAAGTAACAATTCTGTGTCTGTGCAAGTAACAATTTTGTGTCTGTGAGAGTAACAATTCTCTGGCACTCAGTAACAATTCTGTCTGTCCCTGAGTAACAATTCTCTGGCACTCAGTAACAATTCTGTCTGTCCCTGAGTAACAATTCTCTGGCACTCAGTAACAATTCTGTCTGTCCCTGAGTAACAATTCTGTCTGTCCCTGAGAATGAATTCTGTGGCCCTGAGTAAGAATTCTCTGGCACTCAGTAACAATTCTGTCTGTCCCTGAGTAACAATTCTCTGGCACTCAGTAACAATTCTGTCTGTCCCTGAGTAAAAATTCTGTGGCCCTAATAACGTTTCTGTGGCCCTAAGTAACAATTCTCTGGCACTGAGTAACAATTCTGTCTGTCCCTGAGTATGAATTCTGTGGCCCTAACTAGCGTTTCTTTGTCCCTAAAGAACGATTCTGTGGCCCTCATTAACAAGTCTGTGTCCCTGAGTAATGGTTCTCTGTCCCTAAGTAACTTCTCTCTGTCCCCAAGTATTGTTTCTGTGGCCCTAACTCTGTCCCTGTCCCTAGTACAGAGCGGTCTGCCTCTGTTCAATGACTGCAGGCAAATGAAGATTTCCAAAATGGCCGCTATATATACCTCGACCATTACACAGTGCTGGCTGGCTGGCTGCTGATTGGCTGATGCGATCACATGTCGTTGAGGAATGCATTATGGGGCAGCGCGCCTTGTCTGCGCGCCTTCCCCGACATCCCCGCTCCGTCGCCGCACATGTCAGCCGCCATTTTCGGAAAAATTTCGATTCGCGCGTCCGAATTAGGCTGTTTTTCGGATTCGGCACGAATCGAAATTTTTCCGAAATTCGACTCGAATTCCACTTCGGATACTTCGATTCGCTCATCTCTAGTCAGCAGTCTTTCTTGGAATCCGTTTCCAAGAGACAACAGTTTGCGAGCACGCACCCGACGGTGCAAAAGCTGAACGTCCTCCTGTCCAAGTTGCTGGTGCTGCAGTCCCTCCCTTTCCAAGTGGTGGACTCAGCACCTTTCCGAGAAATGATGGCTTGTGCCGCGCCGCGGTGGAGAGTGCCAAGCCGTCATTTCTTCGCCAAAAAGGCAGTGCCAGCCCTGCATTCACATGTAGAAGAGATGGTGGGCCAGTCTTTGAGCATGTCGGTCTCTGCCAAAGTGCACGGCAGCGCCGACGTGTGGAGCTGTAACTACGGTCAGGGACAGTACATGTCATTTACGGCCCACTGGGTGAACGTGGTGCCGTCACAGCCGCACCAGCAACTTGGACAGGTCACGCCGCTTTTGCCTCCACGTTTGCACGTCCTTGGTCCACAAAAGATGTCCGCCTCTACCACCTCTTCTTCCTTCGTGTCCTCAGCCGCCACCCCCGTGCCAAGTCCCATTACCCGACCGGCATATCACATGTGCAGGGCGCAACGGTGTCACGCTGTGCTGCACCTGGTATGCCTTGGCGAACGTAGTCACACAGGGGAGGAACTTCTCAGTGTAATGAACAGAGAAATCGACAGATGGCTGTCTCCGCGCAAACTCAAAATCGGAACCATGTTGACCGACAACGGAAAGAACATGGTGTCTGCTCTGCGTCAAGGAAGGTTGTGCCATGCGCCATGCATGGCTCACGTGTTCAATCTGGTTGTCAAGCGGTTCCTAAAATCCACCATCCCACTGCAAGACATCCTTAAAATGTCATGTAAACTTTGCATGCATTTCAGCCATTCCTACACCGCAAAGCACACCCTCCTTGAGCTGCAGCGGCAGAACGGAATTTCACAGCATCGCCTGATCTGCGACGTTGCAACAAGGTGGAATTCAACCCTACACATGTTAGACCGCCTTTACGAACAGCGAAAGGCCATCACCGATTTCATGATGTTACAAGTGGATAAAGGTACTCCCCTGTGTAACTTCGATGTCAGCCATTGGCAGCTCATGCGTGACACCTGCCGCTTGCTCAGGCCCTTTGAGGAGGCCACGCTATTCGTGAGTCGCCAGGACTATGGGATGAACGACGTCATTCCTCTGTTGCACGTCCTGGAACAAATGCTGTTAACAATGGCTGGTCAGGGTGCGGTAGACGTGGCGCACAGATCTCAACGCCACATGACCCCTGTGGGGGCAGGACAGGAAGAAGAGGAGGAGGTAGAGGAGGACATTTGTGCTCAGGAATTATTGAGTGAAATGGGTGGTTTTTCCACTCAGCGGACAAGAGTGGAGGAGCAGGAGCATGTGGTAGAGGAGGAGGAGGAGGAGACAGAGGACCCAGACGCACCGTGGCAGTATGCTGTGGAGATGGAGGCAGGGAGTCCCTCGCATTCCTTGGCACAAATGGCCCATAGCATGCTCGCTTGCTTGCGTAGCGACAGCCGAATAATAACCATCAGACAGAGGGATGACTTTTGGCTGTCCACCTTGTTGGACCCTCGCTACCGTTCAAAAATGGTGGCCTTTTTCACACCTGCTGAGAGGGAGGCCAAAATAACGTACTATAAAAACCACCTATGTAGTCAGTTGGTCTCTGCCTTTGTGCGCCAACGTCCATCCTCAGACACTGTGGGCCCTGTGCGCTCGCGTTCCGCTGCCATGGCAGCAGGGGAGGGGTGGGGTGGTAGGAGCAGTGGTAGCTCCACCAGCAGCGGCTGCCTCAGTCTGCAGTCGATGATGAGTAGCTTTCTTCACCAGCGCAGTGAGGAAACTACTAACCAGCCGCAGCAGCAGCAGCATCAGGTGGACCTGGAGCAGGACCTCAAACAACAGGCTTGGACCTACTTGGACAGCACCCTGCCAACCGAGGTAGACAATCCCCTTGACTACTGGGCAACGAAACTTGACCTTTGGCCCCAACTAGCTGAATTTGCCCTTGAAAGGCTGTCATGCCCGGCCAGTAGCGTGGCATCGGAGCGCGTGTTTAGTGCGGCAGGAGGTATTGTAACTCCGCGGAGGACACGACTGTCCACCCAAAGTGTGGAGAGACTCACGTTTGTGAAAATGAATCAGGCGTGGATTAGTCTGGATTTCAAACCACCAGTTCCTGACACAACTGACTAAATCCGCCATGAATCATGCCCCTGCCATGTGCCACTTTCAGGTCTACTCACACTGCTGGTGTGTTCCATTTTTTGTCATAGGGTGCTGGCAGATTACGGGCCTCCCATAGCTGCTGCCAGGCCCCTAATCTGCCATGGGCCCCTATACCGCCTCCTCATGCTGCTGCCAGGTCCAGAGTCTCTCATGGGTCCCTGTACGGCCTCCCATTGCTGCTGTCTCTATCGCCACACTCTGCCATGTGCCACTTTCAGGTCTCCTCACACACTGCTGGTGTGTTGAATTTTTTGACATAGGGTGCTGGCAGATTACGGGCCTCCCATAGCTGCTGCCAGGCCCCTAATCTGCCATGGGCCCCTATACCGCCTCCTCATGCTGCTGCCAGGTCCAGAGTCTGTCATGGGTCCCTGTACGGCCTCCCATTGCTGCTGTCTCCATCGCCACACTCTGCCATGTGCCACTTTCAGGTCTCCTCACACTGCTGGTGTGTTCCATTTTTTGTCATAGGGTGCTGGCAGATTACGGGCCTCCTATAGCTGCTGCCAGGCCCCTAATCTGCCATGGGCCCCTGTACCGCCTCCTCATGCTGCTGCCAGGTCCACAGTGTCTCATGCCATGTGCCACTTTCAGGTCTCCTCACACTGCTGGTGTGTTCAATTTTTTGACATAGGGTGCTGGCAGATTACGGGCCTCCCATTGCTGCTGCCAGGCCCGTAATCTGCCATGGGCCCCCGTACCAACTCCTCATGCTGTGACGTTGCAACAAGGTGGAATTCAACCCTACATATGTTAGACCGCCTTTACGAACAGCAAAAGGCCATCACAGATTTCCTGATGTTAAAAGCGGATAAAGGTACTCCCTGTGTAACTTAGATGTCAGCCATTGGCAGCTCATGCGTGACACCTGCGCTTGCTCAGGCCCTTTGAGGAGGCCACGCTATTCGTGAGTCGGCAGGACTATGGGATGAACGACGTCATTCCTCTGTTGCACGTCCTGGAACAAATGCTGTTAACAATGGCTGGTCAGGGTGCGGTAGACGTGGCGCACAGATCTCAACGCCACATGACCCCTGTGGGGGCAGGACAGGCAGAAGAGGAGGAGGTAGAGGATGACATTGGTGCTCAGGAATTATTGAGTGAAATGGGTGGTTTTTCCACTCAGCGGACAGGAGTGGAGGAGCAGGAGCATCTGGTAGAGGAGGAGGAAGAGGAGACAGAGGACCCAGACGCACCGTGGCAGTATGCTGTGGAGATGGAGGCAGGGAGTCCCTCGCATTCCTTGGCACAAATGGCCCATAGCATGCTCGCTTGCTTGCGTACCGACAGCCGAATAATAACCATCAGACAGAGGGATGACTTTTGGCTGTCCACCTTGTTGGACCCTCGCTACCATTCAAAAATGGTGGCCTTTTTCACACCTGCTGAGAGGGAGGCCAAAATAACGTACTATAAAAACCACCTATGTAGTCAGCTGTTCTCTGCCTGTCTGCGCCAACGTCCATCCTCAGACACTGTGGGCCCTGTGCGCTCGCGTTCCGCTGCCATGGCAGCAGGGGAGGGGTGGGGTGGTAGGAGCAGTGGCAGCTCCACCAGCAGCAGCTGCCTCAGTCTGCAGTCGATGATGAGTAGCTTTCTTCACCAGCGCAGTGAGGAAACTAATAACCAGCCGCAGCAGCAGCAGCATCAGGAGGACCTGGAACAGTACCTCAAACAACAGGCTTAGGCCTACTTGGACAGCACCCTGCCAACCGAGGTAGACAATCCCCTTGACTACTGGGCAACGAAACTTGACCTTTGGCCCCAACTAGCTGAATTTGCCCTTGAAAGGCTGTCATGCCCGGCCAGTAGCGTGGCATCGGAGCACGTGTTTAGTGCGGCAGGAGGTATTGCAACTCCGCGGAGGACACGACTGTCCACCCAAAGTGTGGAGAGACTCACGTTTGTGAAAATGAATCAGGCGTGGATTAGTCTGGATTTCAAACCACCAGTTCCTGACACAACTGACTAAATCCGCCATGAATCATGCCCCAAACATGTGCCACTTTCAGGTCTCCTCACACTGCTGGTGTGTTCCATTTTTTGTCATAGGGTGCTGACAGATTACGGGCCTCCCATAGCTGCTGCCAGGCCCCTAATCTGCCATGGGCCCCTATACCGCCTCCTCATGCTGCTGCCAAGTCCAGAGTCTCTCATGGGTCCCTGTACGGCCTCCCATTGCTGCTGTCTCCATCGCCACACTCTGCCATGTGCCACTTTCAGGTCTCCTCACACTGCTGGTGTGTTCCATTTTTTGTCATAGGGTGCTGGCAGATTACGGGCCTCCCATAGCTGCTGCCAGGCCCCTAATCTGCCATGGGCCCCTATACCGCCTCCTCATGCTGCTGCCAGGTCCAGAGTCTGTCATGGGTCCCTGTACGGCCTCCCATTGCTGCTGTCTCCATCGCCACACTCTGCCATGTGCCACTTTCAGGTCTCCTCACACTGCTGGTGTGTTCCATTTTTTGTCATAGGGTGCTGGCAGATTACGGGCCTCCCATAGCTGCTGCCAGGCCCGTAATCTGTCATGGGCCCCTGTTGTCGCTTGTTGGCATATTCCGCTCGTTCAGATGCTCCTTCTCCTGCTACTCCTCTTCACGGATTCCATCAGCAGTCTTTCTTGGAATCCGTTTCCAAGAGACAACAGTTTGCGCGCACGCACCCGACGGTGCAGAAGCTGAACGTCCTCCTGTCCAAGTTGCTGCTGCCAGGCTCGTAATCTGTCATGCGCCCCTGTACTGCCTCCTCATGCTGCTACCAGGTCCAGAGTGTGTCATGGGCCCCCGTACCGACTCCTCATGCTGCTGCCAGGCCCGTAATCTGTCATGGGCCCCTGTACCGCCTCCCCATGCTGCTGCCAGGTCCAGAGTGTGTCATGGGTCCCTGTACGGCCTCCCATTGCTGCTGCCAGGCCCGTAATCTGCCATGGGCCCCCGTACCGACTCCTCATGCTGCTGCCAGGCCCGTAATCTGTCATGGGCCCCTGTACCGCCTCCTCATGCTGCTGCCAGGTCCAGAGTGTGTCATGGGTCCCTGTACGGCCTCCCATTGCTGCTGTCTCCATCGCCACACTCTGCCATGTGCCACTTTCAGGTCTCCTCACACTGCTGGTGGTTTCCATTTTTGTCATAGGGTGCTGTATGGCCTCCCATTGCTGCTGCCTCCACCGCCACACTGTGGCTCCACACTCTGGTTTTGGCCCCGTGACTGCCCAAATGAGTGAAGTGTGCGGTGATTCTAAGATCGACGGCACTCATCTGCATGTCATACTGACTGTCAGTATTATTTCTCTTCCCCAGCAGACTCCAAGGGCATTTAAATTAAATTTACAGTGTTCTGCACTAATATAAAGGCTCTGTGAAGCCTAGAAACACCCTTTTATAAGTTAAATTCGCAGCGAATATATTCGACTCGAATCGAAATTTTTCCACGAATTCGCCGAATCAGTCGAATCGAATTTTTGAATACTTCGCTCATCTCTAACTATAATGTACCAATGTAAAGTAAATATTAAAAATACTAAACTATTCCCTAAAACGTACATTATTAGAATACTCCTACTTATTCTACTTATGTTTACAGCATCTTCTTGTTTATTTTTCAATAGATTCCCCCACCAACATTGACTGCGTTTTTGGGGGGAACAAGCAATTTTCGTTCCTGTAAACTGTGGTTGCAGGAAAGAAGATCACATAATCTATGGCTTGTCTTAGTACCATTGTAACTTGTATGCATAACTTGTGGGGAAGTAGGTAAACTGATACCCAACAACAATCTGTAACCTATACCCATGCTTAACATATTACTTAACCTTCTAAAGGAAACCTGCAATGAAAAGACAATGGGGAAAATTTACTAAAACTGGAAAGTGCAAAATCTGGTGCAGATCAGCTTCCATATTTTATTGCCAAAGCTTATTTGAACAAGCTGAAGTTATAAGCTGATTAGTTACCATGCAAAACTTCACCAGATTCTGAGTGCTCCAGTTTTAGTAAATTCCCCCCAATGAAGGATGCCATTGCTGTTGACCTTTTTTTCTGGAAAAAAAAAATACTAACTGACTGTTATTCTAGGACTCTTGCTTCAGTACTTTGTATCACTGACATGGAGCAATTATGCAAATAGTCTAGTGATTTTACTCTGCCGTTTCTGATTTTAATAGCTATTTGGCATAAGGACTGAAGCCAAAGATTCAAAGTAACAGTTAAGCAATTAGCATATTTATCAGAACATCAGCAATGAAAGCTTCTATATTTCTCTTATAGTTTACTTTAACCCTAACCCTCTAACCCTTTTCAGTAACACTAACCCAACCCTATCCATAATAGCCCCTAAATTAATTACTAACTGTAAATTACACTTATCTTATAGGGTGCCTGAGCATGGAATCCTAACAGAGGTCCATCTACCAGCAACATATCAGGAAAAAACTGTTGATCTATCCTTCCAGGCCCTCATCCAATCCCTGTCCAAATCATGCCACCTCAACCTCCGCAACATCTCCAGAATACACCCCTTCTTAACCAATGATACCACAAAGCTCCTAATTCACTCCCTGGTAATCTCTCGACTCTACTGCAACTCCCTTCTCATTGACTTACCTTTACATAGGCTATCCCCCCTCCAGTCCATCATGAATACTGCTGCCAGGCTCATCCACCTTATCAACCATTCAGTGTCTGCCACCCCTCTCTGCCAATCCCTCCACTGGCTTCCACTCACCCAACGAATAAAATTCAAAATACTAACAACAACTTATAAAGCCATCCACAACTCTGCCCCCAGCTATATCACCAACCTGGTCTCAAAATATCAACCAAACCACGCCCTTCGATCCTCCCAAGACCTTCTGCTCTCTTGTTCACCTGTTACCTCCTCCCATTCTCGCCTCCAGGACTTCTCCCGAGCTTCTCCAATCCTATGGAACTCTCTACCCCAACCTGTCCGGCTGTCTCCTAATCTATCCACCTTTAGACGATCCCTGAAAACCTTTTTCTTTAAAGAAGTCTATCCTGCTTCTACCTAGTAAATCACCGTTTATTTCCTCCATCAGCTCATCCCCTCCACAACTATTACCTTTTGTATCACTATACCCTTCCTCCTAGATTGTAAGCTCTAACGAGCAGGGCCCTCTGTTTCCTCTTGTACCAAATTGTATTGTAACTGTAATGTTTACCTTCATTTTGTAAAGCGCTGCGCAAACTGTTGGCGCAATATAAATCCTGTATAATAATGATAATAATCTACTGCAGATGGAATCAGGTAGAAATCCTTCATTCATTTAATATGATTATGAGGGAGGAATGGTTTCCACACTTTTGACAAGGCATGGGTGGATGTATGAAAACTGGAGCAAAAGCAGAGTTTAACTTTTTTCTGAATGTAAATGATTGCTACGCATGAGTCTGTGCTTGTCCTAGATTCAGCAGATAAACCTCTCAGAGTCAGTGTAATTCTCACTCAGTCCAAGTTCAATAAATAAAGCTGGGTCATTACAACAGGACCACTTTCATCCATCCAGCCAACTGTTTATTCCAATGATATATAGAAATTATCACAATGAGACCATGAGGTGAATTTGTTCTATGTACCCTGAAAGTAAACCTGATTCTTTCTGCTGGTAGAGGTAAGGTCAGGGTACCATTCTTAATTCACCGACACTATCAAAGGTTCATGTAAAATATATACAAGGCAGATACCTCTGCAGATACCTGCTGTGACATAAATGTACAGATTTGAGTAGATAAGATGTGACCTGTAGAAAATATGAAAATGTAAATCTAGTTCATTCCGTGTCATTAAAGAAATATTCAGTCATAGGTATTCAGACACAGATGGTCACCAATTAACATCTGAAAGACAGAGCAGCTTCCTCAGGCTGGAAGCCACACCTGGGTGCTAATAAGGTTTGTCACCTTCTGGGGAAACTGGGAAGGAAATGGCTGGAGACAGGTTGGCTTCATGACAGCGGGAGACCAGAGCTTTGAAGTATATCAGGGGATCAAAGGAGTATGTTTCATCCCTCATAAAAGCTAAAATATTAGTTGCAGAGAGATGAAAATACTTCCTTCTGATGGGGAACTCTGTAGGCTACATCGGCATATAAAAACTATATTTGTGGCCTAGGTAGAATGGCAGATAAATGCAGGAAATGGTTATGTGGCGTTGGAGTGCGATAGCAGAACAGTGATTGGTACTGTCGCTATCGGACTGATGCGCTGGTGTTGGAAATCCAATCCCCGACTTGGTGATTCAAACCGGTCTTGGTCCAATTGACTTTGGGCAGGTCAGCACCCAGAACATCCTGTGGGCTGGTACAGGAATGCCCCCCAGAGTCAATTGGCCGAGGACTAATGTCCCGCCTACGTCCATATCCCCATCAATTGAGTACCCTGACATTGGGACATTTCGTATGGAACCGGTTCTATTTGACTGACGAATTTCTGACTCTCTGACTTGCTCCAGTCACAGGATAAATCTTGGTAAAAGTTTTATTTCTGTTTTTTATTCCCCTTTATTTTATAGTGAATAGTCTATGTGTGTCTTCTTGTATTTTTTGTAACTTTTTATATTTTGTACATATATTATGCACTGCCCACTTTTGGGATAATAAATCTTAAAATTAATAAGTGACTTCTGTGTACTTAAGCTCAGGCTCATATCTCCGGAGACATTAGATTGGCGAGATTAGATTGTATTGTATTTTAGTGCCTTTATTTGCTCGGTCAAGCTTGTTGCCAATCTGTATGCAATTGCACTGCGTGTGGGCAGATTGTGTGCAGATTGTAAAGGTAGCAGATCTGCCAGACGGAGATCTGTGTGTGTGTGGTGTCCCAACAGACCATTCTGCGGATAAACTGTTGGGTGGTGGCCAGCTACCATTTGTGGTGTGTCTGGTGTGGGGGGGTGTGGACAGTGGAAGAGTGATTAACACCAGGGTTCTAGCTGTAGGATAGCTGGAGGGATCCTAGAAGGGTGTGTGATTGCTAAGCTGCTCCTCAACTCTAATCAGTGCACCAGATTGTATATAAGATTTGTATCTGCCAGAGTGTGGTTAGCCATCTGGATTGGAGTGGAGTCTCCCCCCGGTGGTGGCCAAGAGGTAGTGCGGGCTGTGAAAGTATATCATGGCTGGTGTTATATACGGTTTTATATATTCAAAGTTAAGTCCCCTTTATTCCCTCTTACCCCAAGTCACGGCCGCACGTGTGCGCCTCAGTTAGCTAGTCGCTGTGGGCGTGGCGTGTGGGTGGACCCATGACACCTGCCCATCAATGATCATCCTTACCAAGGCAATAAAGTATGTTGACAAATGGTCTGCCATTTAGGGGATCTAGTAGAGAATTTGAGGACTAAATTAAACAATAAGAATAAATAACACTGCAACACACTGGGCTCCTTCCCTACCCATAGTGTTCATGTGATTCATTGCAGGTTCTCCATGAAAATTACCATAATCTCATGGGTGAATACAATATTTATTAAACGTAATCAACAAAGATATAGACTTTGATAACTGTTAGCTTGGAATTTAACACAACTTTAAATGCATTGCAGAAGTCCAAATAGCCAAATTATGGGAAAGGACACGTGTTTATGGCATCTGAAAAAAATATACTATAAAATATTATTCAAGAGGTGCAGAAAATAATCCCTGGTAGACATGTGAAAACCTTTTTAAAAAATGCGATGTTGCAAGGCAGGTGAAAGATAACAGGTCTCTGCTATAGGCTCATACTAGGGATATTGTTCTTGAATAATACAATGCTGTATATTAGAGGCTACATTTCCCTACAGGTTACAATGTCTCTGAATGTAATGCAGTTTGGTGGAGGGTAATTAAGGACATACACATGATCCAATTCAACATAAAAGTGTGTAGTCCTTCTTGGAATACATGCCTATACTATGTGGCATGTGAATCAACAGTTAATCCCATGTAAACAAGGTTACTGCATAAGATTTACTCTGTCACAAATGTGTTTGCCAGACATTTATTCAGAGCTAAGCATCTATGGTATGTACAAAGCAGCCATCTTTTCCATTGCTTCCTGCAAGCATAGTGTGAACTGCCAGGAGATTAATTACATGTATCTATATATTTTTACCCTCAATCATAAGAACTTGTGTTAATGTTGCCTGCAGCCCTTCACTTGACATACCCCTGACCCATGACATGAGCCTCACAGAATACTGATAATATGTAATGTATCTAACCCCAAGTACAAAAATGTAATATATTGCAAAGTGCCACTCCTTAGGTGTGATGGCTGCGGTAAATTGTATTCTTCAGATTTCCTTTCCCTTAGTTTGAAATGGCGACACTGCCTAACCCATGGCCTAGGGTGACAATGCATACTCACTGTACTGTAGCTATGAAGGTGCAGCCTTCTCACTCTAGTGTGGAGGAGTTCTGTAGTCCACTGAAATAACTGGTAGCAATACTAAATTGTAAGAGTCAGCAGAGGTACAGAGTGCAAGAAGTTATCAGCTCAAAACATTTCTGACACAATCATCATACGTTTTTTACACTTATCAAACAGACATAAATATACAGTACAATTGAAAGTATTTTTTAACAGACCAAAAGAGACAAAAGAGAGACAAAATAAGCAGAGTTCATTGCTGGGGTTCACATACACTTTGAAGTGATTCTAAACATTCAGTTTTATTTTTTAAATAACAAACATGTCATGCTTACCTGCTCTGTGCAGTGGTTTTACACAGAGCAGCCCCAATCCTCTTCTTCTTGGGTCCCACCACTCCTGGCTCCTCTCACTTCACCAGTGCCCCCAACAGCAAGCTATGGGGCACTGGTGAGCTCCACCCTATGCGTCCATAAAGCACATAGTGTGGCAGCTTGGCCCCACCCCACTCTCTCCTCTTTGGCTCACTGGCTGTGATTGACCAGGTAGGTCAATGTAGTAGTCAGGTAGGTCAGTGTAGGAATCAGGTAGGTCAATATAGTAGTCAGGTAGGTCAGTGTAGGAATAAGGTAGGTCAGTGTAGGAATTAGGAAGTTCAGTGTAATGGTCAGGTAGGTCAGTGTAGGAATCAGGAAGGTCAGTGTAGTGGTCAGGTAGATCAGTGTAGGAATCAGGTAGGTCAGTATAGTAGTCAGGTAGGTCAGTATAGGAATCAGGCAGGTCAGTGTAGTGGTCAGTTAGATCAGTGTAGGAATCAGGTAGAAAAGTGCATTTTGAACTGAAATTTCTTTAATACAAAAGAAACCTGTCTACCCATCCCATCCCATCCCTCAACCATTTATCCCAACCATTTTACCCCAAGCCCCCCACCCCGCCCCCCCATCCCAACACCCACCCCTCTCCCAACCATAGCCTGATTACCCCACCCATTACCCACGGCTCTTTTTCCACTTACCTTTCCAAGGCAATAAGTATTGGTAATTAGTATCAGCGAGTACTTAAAAAAGTATCAGTTCTCATACTCAGAGTTAAAAAATGGTATCAGTACATCCTTATAATAAATAGAAGGTACAGTAAATAGACCTGAGAACAGATCAATCCTAATGTAAAGTATAAGCATACAAACACACGTGACCAAAGTTTTGGATACATATTGGAGCAGTAATGTATACTGTATGTAATCTCGCTGATTCCAACTCAGTACGCTACTTGGCGCTAGCTATATAGTTGGTATAAACTGAAGATTTTCACTCCTCCTTCTATACAAAAATGAATGCTAAAGGTAGAAGAAATTAGATGCATGGAGGATATTGTCCTCTCTGCCCAAAACAAATAGTCTATAAAGCAACATGATTTCATTGGATTGATTTTACATTCTCAACAGAAGGTAAGGCCCTATTATTTGGCAATGCCTGAAAGCCTTTGACATCCTTCCACTCTTCTCTCGTGACAGCAACCCCAAACTCCCTCCCCCTTTCTGCCCCCCCACCCCTTTTTTCTACCTAGTGTACAAATACATAGTCATAATTGTCCTTTTCTCTGGTATATTTCCAAATGCACTCTGGGATACAAACTGTTAAACTTGTGTGTCTATAGGACATACTCCAGCTTTGGAATGAAGCAATCTGTTATTACTGCTCTAGGGTGTATTTTCAATGTATCGTAAGTTGACGATTTTTCACCATGAGTCAATATATAGATTTATTTGCTACCCCTTTTGTGCATAAAATAAATAAAAATAAAATATAAACTAAAGATCTTGTGCTATAATGTTAACAAATTAATAATCAAGATTGACCAGTTCACAAGACCTCGCACCATCAATAACATGAGAAAAACAACTCGCAAAATTGTAATTTTGCAGTTGGTAATTGGCACAAAGCTCAGACGTTTTATGCTGAAAGTATGTGGTATTTACTAAAACTGGCGCAGACAGAATCTGGGACAGTTGTGTATAGTAACCAATCCACTTCTAACTTGTTCAGTTAAGCTTTGAAAATTAAAACTAGAAGCTGATTAGTTGCCATGGACAGCTGCTCTAGATTATTTGCGCCAGCCTTAAACTGGTTATACACGTTCAGGTTTTTTTATGTTTAACTAGCAGGTTGAATAAAAAGCTGACAGATCTCTGCACCAACACAACTATTGTATTCTGACACGGAGACTTCCCACCGCTAGAATACACTGATCAGCACTTGCAGCCATTGGCTGCAAGTGCTGATCGAAAGCTAGTTTTCCAGCAAGACCGTTTGACAGGAGGCTTTCTAGCAACCACCTTCTGTTGAACAGACAGAGGTACACATGTATCAAAAACTGGCTGGTTCCTGCTGAACCAGTCAACTTTTGATATTTGTAAATTCCCATCAAATAGCATTCTGGCTTGTTACCAGAACAGAAGTGGAGGGGAAATCCTCCAATGATGGCATATGTTGTGCTGCTGTGTCTAGTGATGGAAAATCTCCATAATGGTATAGAGGCTGTAAAAAAAAGTCTAAAAAAAGTTTTGGCTTCTGATATACTTTCATCTATTGATGTCAGGGCACTGTCCACAGTAGAGGTGCTCGAAGACCTGGCATTCCTGCCAGTACTTTGCATGGCTGCAGGAATGCGCACTGACGCATAATGGGTGCACGGCGAAACACAGATGTGCATTGGCGCACAGCTAAGCACGTCCCCAGCCCATTTTGGAGCCAGACAGCTTTTATAAGGAAGCCAGTACCTCTGCAATTGCTGGTTGATCTTCGGCTTCCCAGAGTGTTTGTTCCTGTGTTCCCTTGTTTCTGTGAATTCCTGTTACCGACACAGCTTGTCTAATGCAGTGTTTCTCAACTCCAGTCCTCATGGACCCCCAACAGGTCATGTTTTCAGGATTTCCCTCAGATGAAACAGCTGTGGTAATTACTAAGGCAGTGAAACTGATCAAATCACCTGTGCAAAATAATGGAAATCCTGAAAACATGACCTGTTGGGGGTCCATGAGGACTGGAGTTGAGAAACACTGGTCTAATGGATCTTCTCTCTCTTCTCTCCTGTGTATGACCCTGGCTATCCTCCTGGCTATGCTTGCTCTGATCCTCACCTGGCTCCTGATCTTGGCTTCTACCTGACTACCCTCCTGTTCTCTACTCTACTGAAGACCTGCTGCTTTTGATGAGCGACACCTGTCTGCAGACACTACTCCAATGCATCAGCTGTACTCCTGGGCTTTCTGCTGGCAAGCATCCTAGTCAGATCATCTCTGCAAGCATTCCAGCGGGTGACCCATGCTACTTTGGGCCTGACTCCTTCTGTTCTATCTTCAGGGGGGTCTGGAACTTAGCCGCAAGGGAAGCCCTCTCTCCCTTGGCCTCCAGCCCCAGGTATGTGATAGCTGACTTAGACCACTAAACAAAGTACAGCTAGCCTCAATATTTATGACAAATAGACGTCTGTTGATTGCATTTTAAATACTATTAACATGAAATCTGGCTTTATATTAAAGGAGAAGTACTGCCAAAGCTCTTTTGGCTGTACTTCTCCTGTGGATCACAGGAGTGTGGTTTGTTCTGCGCTCCTGTGACCCATTTGCAGCTGACAGTGGGCTGAAGCTCACTGTCAGTTGATGTCACTCAGCCTGTCCAGGCTGGGGAAAGATCCCAACTTTAAAGTGGTTCTAAAGCCTCAAGGTTTTTTACCTTCATGCATTCTATGCATGAAGGTAAAAAAACCTTCTCTGTGCAGCAGCCCCCCTAATACTCACCTAAGCCCCTCTCGATCCAGCGATGTGCACTGGAGTCTTGGCTATCCCGGGACTTTCTCTTCTCATTGGCTGAGACAGAAGCAGGAGCCATTGGCTCTCACTGCTGTCAATCACAGCCAGTAAGCCAATGAGAAGAGAGAGTGGGTGGGTTGAGCCGTGTCTCCATGTGTGAATAGACACACAGAGCAGCGGGTGCCCAAAAGCAAGCTGCTTGCTGTGGGGGTACCCAACAGGAGTGCCAGTGTGGGCAACGAGAAGAAGAGTATCCAGGCTGATCTGTGCAAAACTACCTCTCACAGCAGATAAGTATAATATGTTTGTTATTAAAAAAAAAAAACCTTTAGGATCACTTTAAAGTTAGGATCCACCCCAGAATCTCAAGCGGCACCTGGCTCAGCCTCGCGGCGAGGGGGAGCAGAGCGGAGGGCAGTCACCGCACTCTGCTCACAGCAGCAGCAAGAACTCAGCGATCCGCAGTCATGTGATTGCTGAGTTCTCATACTTCTCAAACCAATGCTGCATCCACCTAGGTAAGTATCATTTGGGGGTAAAAATAAACCCATGCTTCTCGTTTAACTTTCCTTGAACTGCAAAACAGCAGAAGTCAGACTGAGAGTGGAAGTGCTGTCACTGCAAAACAAATAGTGCTGCCAACCTTACATGTTTCTGGCTTTGAGGGCTTAAGGAAATATTAGGGTATGCTTACAGGTGCTGGAAACAAAGTGTCGGACTTCAGTGAGATGATGTTTAGTCATACTCTAGTAAATTGGCTGAAGTTCAGATGTGAATGTCTCTGACTATGTAGTATGTTAGTTTAACCTCCCTGGCGGTATTCCCGAGTGTAGTTCGGGGTAAAATTTCAGTACCAAGAGCGGTAACCCCGAGCTACACTCGGGCTTACCATGCGGCGTTGCTCAGGGAGTCCCTGCAGCGCTTACCTTGTCCTTCGCTCCCGCGATGTGTCCCCTGCAACGTCCCCGGCCATCTCCTCCGGCCGATGCCGGCATCCGGCTTCCGTGTTCCGGTCCCTGTGACGTCGGGACGTACGGGCGCCGGAACCGGCGGCAAATTTGAAATTTTTTAAAAATGTCATTTTTTTAAAAATGATTATTATATAGTAAAACATTGCTGTTTCAATGCATTTCACATATATTTGTCCCTACTGCTTTGTCCTGTGCCCTGCCTACATTTTGACTGTTCTTTCTGCCTGGAAACTTAGAAAAGTCCATGGCGTCCAAAAAGCGTCCCTTTATGTCAAAAGCAGTTTTAGACCGGCTAGAGAACAGCGATAGTAAATTAGAACTACTTGCAGAATTGAATGATAATGATTCGTGGGGAAATTCGTCATCAGACACTGAAAACGATTTTGCGTCTTTGCTCAGCGATGTGCGAATTTGCCTCTGTATTTCAAATTTCAGTGTTTTTGGTTTGATTATATTATTGAATTAAATTTATTATTATTATATTATTATTTTTTATGATTATTAATTAAATTATAATTTATGATTTCGTGTTTCAAGTTTTATCATATCCGGAATGTTTACTAGACTCTTATTCGGACAGATTTCAGTGAGTTATTTCTAAAAATTACAGCCTACAATAAAAAACTACATATTTCCATGCAAAAAAATGGTACTGCTTTCAGCACCAAAAATCAGAAATAATCATACCGTCAGGGAGGTTAACTACATATCTACATGTTGAACTGTACATCCTTAAATGGTTTTAATCTGCATAATAACAAAAAATAGTTATTGTGTAGCTATTTCTGGGTGTCTTTCGTACTACTTCTGCTAGTTACTGTATCATATCATCAAAGAGCTCTCCAGTTTACTATTCACAAATGTGTGCCTTCATTTATAGAGATGTTTTTGGCTTAGCTTGTTATTTTAAGGTTGAGTTTCAAAGATCAGACAGAATGAAATTATTAGTTTGAACTGTTCTTGAAAATCTGATACCCCGTACTTGAACTATAAAAAGTGTTGCTTAATCTGTCCTATTTTTACCTGTATATAACATGATATTTGCATCTATATGTTAACATTCGTCATAGGATTTCTATTAATATCCTGCAGGACTGCAGTGTTTCTTCTGACATCGTGTGAAATGTTTTAAATTTAACTGCCATGTCAATTAGAGCGGCACATCGACTAAAGTGATACTGTCTTGGATTTAACAATCAGTCTAGAAAACCTATGACCTTTACATCTGCATTTCGCAACATTCCCAGGGTTTACCCAATAAACTAATCACTAATGAGCAAAAGGAATATTCTAGTTGAGCCGGGAAATTCGGGGTCCAATTTGAGTACTGCAATTTGCGTTTAAAAAATATGATTTAATATTTAATTAATGGATATAAATGTTGGATTAAAGAGGCTTAGACATACACTTTTGGGCCTGAGTCAAATATGCACACAAAATAGTATGCAGAAACATGCTGTACCACTGTAGACCTACACTCACCCTTGACACCATGGTTAATATAGATCTATTATGCAGCCAATTAATATTATTATAATCATCAATTATGCTAAGCCTCTGTGCTTTGGCTCTTTCAATGAATAGGAATGCATGACTGAAATGCATGCAGCAATCTTAGGTACTGTGTGCTCATTTGGATGACCTTCTGAGTGCAAACTAGCCTGTAAGTAGTTTGGTAAATCCTCATTTTGAAACACACAAAGTTTTGATCGTGGTACATGGATAAGTCCAATATTTCCCATCCAGAAAACTGGTGCCCTGCAATGTGCATTTTTTTTACTGCATGGTTTTCCAGACACACAGTTTTTATTTTATTATTTTATTCACAAGACCCTTTTATACAGTGAAAGAAATGTTTCTGTACAGTCTTGAGTTTCAAAAAGAGAACATTGTGGCACACATACAATTTGGATTGATGAACATTGTGGCAATTTTATTTATGTGATATATAATATACATTGGTTTAGTGTGATTTGCAGCAAAGGACTAAAAAATCACAACGCAGCATTGTTTTTAAATAGAGACTTCATTTATATTTGACACAATTATAGTTTTATTTGCACATAATTGTTTCTAATTTAAGCTCATGCATTTATAATTTACTTGAGCAAAAATATTTGCAGTTTAAGCATTATTCACTGTTTATTAGTAATTTATGAGGTTTTTTTATTTATAATTGTGGAGCGCTGTAAACCAGAAAAGGAAGACACTGTTCTAAGTCTGTGTAGCAGGATCCACTCAGCACTCCAACTGCAGAGTTGCTTTCCCAGCTTGCCTCCGGAAACAGCATTGTACCGTATGTATTTACTTCCAATATTTGCCATCCAGCAGACTGGTAGCCTGCAATGTGAAATATTTTTTATTGCATGGTTTTCTAGACACACAATTGTTGTTTTGTTTTTGTTTTTTTTAATCACAATACTATTCTGTACAGTGGAAGAAGTAATTCAATTCAATCTTGAGTTTGTACCCTGTGTCAAGTTGGCAGAAATGTGTGTTGAGAAAAGCATACCTTTGCAGAAGATACTATGATCATGCACCCTGCATGTGGGAAGCAGTATTATAGTGAATCCAGATGAGCCAAACTTTATCTGCAACCTTTGAACCCAATCTGGTCAGATTCACACATCATCTCTTGACTATCATCATACTTGCTTTATAAAATTATCTTAAAGTGGAAATCATTATTATTATTATTATACAGGATTTATATAGCACCAACAATTTTTGTAGCACTTTACAATATAAAGGGAAACAATACAGTTATGATATAGTTCAATACAGAATGAGAATACAGGAGGTCCCTGCTCATGAAGCTTACAATCTGAAGGGGGTGAGGTGGTACAAAAAGTAATAGCTGTGGGGGATGATCTGATGGAGGTGTTTGAAGTACAGTTTTTAGGTGAAGGTGGGGTAGGCTTCCCTGAATAAGTGAGTTCTCAGGGAATGCCTAAAGGCAGCTAGTATAGGAGATAACTGGAAATACCAGGGTAGGGAGTTCCAAAGGATAGAAGAAGTTCTAGAGAAGTCCTGGAGGGGAGCAAAATGAAAGCTAATACAATTTAGGTTAAAAACCTTGCATTCTGCCCCACCTGATACCTGATGCTGCTTATTACCTCTAAAGAATTCTGTGTAAAAAACCTTTTATAGCAACATAAGTGTGGCCACATGATCTGTAAGTTCTGTTTCCTATGTCTGTGCAGCGGATGGGAGGAAGCACTGACAACAGAGGGGCAATGGAAGCTGGTGGCAACTCCACCCCTGTTGTTGAGCCACTCACTGACACAGGGAGGCCGCAGCTTACAGATCACCTGACTGGACTGAAGCTGATAAAAAAAAGGCATTTACACAGGACTCTTTCACAAACAGTGTAGACATGAGGTTGGGGCATGCAAGGTTTTTACCTAAAATGTACTAGCCTTTACTTTCACTGAACTCCAGCCTTCTCTTCAGTCTTGTACAGTTCTACACTAGAGGCTCCTCTCCTGAACTGAATGTGCTTACTCTGATTTTACTACAAACTGTGACCTTCTCAGAGTGTGCATTAGAAACTGCAAAAAATCAGATAGTGCCTGTCTCATTTCCTGTCTGGAGGATGTCCACCATTGCCTTGTTTTTTCTAATTCAGATTTACTGTCCCTGGCCCACTCCTTTCATTCATTGGATTTCTGTTCTTTTTCATGTATATGTAGGAAATACCTAGGGAGACCTGTATGCAAATGTGACCTGCCTGTTGGCTGGTGCAGTTAGCTAGTCTGCCACTACGTGGTTCTGTCCCAGAATAGTGTGTCAATGGGAAATATGTAATTTGGTGTTAGGCCCCTTTCAGAAGAAATCTTTCTGTAGTGATCTAGTGGGTAGAGTTAATGCCCTTATAAATGCCAGGATGGGAGAAGCCTTAGAGATTTGAGGCCCACACCACCCCAGAGCTATTTGGATGTAGTCAGCTACTGCCAAGGGCCCTGGATAGGGCTGAATCTCTGGGTGAGATAGATCAACACCCAGAAGGACCAGTTGTAGTCATCCTGACTCTTGTAAGGTCAGACGTGAACTGTGAGCAAGATGCGAAAGGCCTTTTAGGCCAGGCTAAGTGTCCTCTGACGTGAGCACTAGTACACTTAGGAACAAGTGCAACATCTGAGGGCTTGCCCGGCTGAGCCATAGAATGAGACAAAGAGAGAGACACTGGTAAACTGAACAAAAGCACATTGAATAGACTTGGTGACAGAAGCTGTAGGCTGTGGGCTTAGCATACATGGAGAAGAGGTCCCAACACTGTGGTGCTCCCAAGGAGATAGGAGAAATGAACGGAAGATGGCTTACAAGTTATATATTGGTGTACTGCGACCAAATGACTGCTACAGAATTTCTAGAGGAAAATGTGAATCCTAAAAGGAGCCCTTACATTTGGCCTATTGCAAAGTTTAGTACAGTATATAACTGGATAAAACTATAACTAAATCAGAAAGAGTCATACCTAAAATCTACTGATACTCAGCTGTGTAAAGCTTTTAGAGATTTCAATATTTAGAACTCAAGCATGAAATAGTGTTTCTTTGACATTAGAAACAAGCGTTTTATACACCAAGAAAAAATTATATTCCTTTTGGAATTCATGATCTTGTTAGAATCTTCATTTCATCGGATGCCAAAGGTCAGGAATTTCCAGCACGTTTCTCTACGTTATATAACATTCTAAATGAAGAAGGTATATAAATTTATGACCAGCTACAGGAACTTGGCAGATTTACCATAACTTCTTGCCAGATTGGCCAGCTACAAAAAAACTGATACCCTATCATAGTTTAATTTGACCACCTCTCGCAATTGCGTTGATTTATTGTCCAGAATTTAAGTTGCATTTTCAACACAAAAGTACAGTTAGAATTACTGGAAGCACGCTTATATAAGATTATAGGTTTATTTAATTGTATTCTTTTAAGATCTAAAGGTAGGACTCTTTTTTCGCTGTGCAAAGGCACTTAGCGTAAGCAACAACTCAGCACCTCCTGCATGTGCCTAATTAATGACACTATAACCCCATAAATAGCAAGCTGGAGTCTTCCCACTACATCCTTATTTCACCACATGCCGTTACATGTATTTCACTTCATGGATTAAATTCTCCCTATTGTGCAAGCTAAGGATGAAAATTAAGTTGTGACTATTTACCCATTCATGGATATCTGTCTGAAAGCACTTAAAAAATACACTGTATTTTAAGCAAAAAGGAAAACCTATTACCAACCAGTTATTCTTCTGATGTCCAACATGCAGCCAAAGAGCTGTTCGAAGAACCTTGGTATTTCCTGAGGAGACATTAGGTCCCACCAGCCTGTCGTTTCCTTATCTAATTGGCTACCTTACCAGCACATGACCTAGAATTGAATGAGAAGAAATGTTTTTAGATTGAAATTCTGTGAGTTGACCTCTGATGTAAGGAATGCCTGGGAACACCTTCCCTCACTCTGCTCTTCCAATGAGTATTTCAGGAAAGAGCTTGCAGTAGCACCATATGTACAATTCATGAACTGCTATACCATACCAGAGTTCCCTGTAAGAACATTTATTTTCACTAAACATTTAGAACAGATCTAGTTGTGGGTAATATAAAATGTACAAACAGTCATTTTCAGGGGACCTGTAGGGCTGAATACAAATTTAGGAGCATTGGTTTGTACAGGGTCTATAGTAATGTAGCACACCCTTGGGTGATGCTTGGCTAGATATATAGATTCAGCTCCCACCTGAATCTGGTGACACCTCCAATTATACCCAGAACACTCCGACACTCTGAGAATATTTTTTATGGGTTTTATCGAAGAAGACAAACCCTGAAAAAGAACTAGCTGATTTAACACAGGTAATGTACATAAAACACAGATACCACTTTGCATAACACAGTTAATAAGAAATCACTCTTCACTCACCAAAGACTCCAAAAACTGACACAGTTTCACACTGACTAGGGTGGCACATGAGAATGACATTGACACATGAAACAATACCTGTTAATGAAGGTAAGCAGCTTATTGACATTTGTTATAACAGTACTATCTAGAGCAGAAATGTCCTACCTAACCACTGGCCAGTGGGATGAAACTTAAAGTCTCTCAACGTTGGGGCCCTTTAATCACTGGAAGAGCGCTCACTCTCTGCATGGGAGAGTATTTGTAATCCAGTGGTAGCAGGATAGCACAGTCTCCTTTAAGCAGAAACTTCCAGTGAACATTGCAATAGAAGAAAACAACACTTCAACAGTCTTTACCATACAGGTGAAATCCTGTGTCAGGGATCCCCTCGATCCCCGCCGCGTTGGTCCCGGCGCAGGCGCAGTATGCCGCCCGGCGCAGGGACTCGAGCACTGGTTCCGGGCCGGCCGCGGCGTTCGAGTTCGCGCATGCGCAGTAGAAGCCGCGGCCGCCCGCTGGGCACCAATGGCAGCGCAGGGCGGGATATTTAAACGACCCTGAGCTGTCATTCAGTGCCTTCTGGTCTTTCCTGCATTCTGAATCCTGTGAACCTGTACCCTGTAAGTTATTGACCCGGATTGAACCTGACCTTGCTGTTTTCGCCTGTTCTGACCCTTGCTTTGCCTGACCTCTCTCCTGAATGCCCCCTATTGGATTTGACCTGCTGTTGCTGACCTGGCGTGTGACCCGACCATTCTATGCCCGCTGCCTTGTACCTTGCCGCCCTCTCTGTTACCGACCCGGCCCGTCTGACCCTGCTCATCCATCCATCCATCCCGTGCAGTGGGGTCTTCTGACCTCCTCACATCAGACTCTTCCCCGTGGGAGCCCCTTGCGCATACTACTACCACTGACGGACGCACCCGGTAGTCACGACCTGGTCTCAGGGAGCTCCAAGTCCATCCCCACCATCAGGGGCCCTGGTGAACAAGCACCCTGGGACTTAGACTCCGTGCGCTGGGGACGCCTATTCAGTGGAGTGCTAGTAGTACCGCCGGGCGGTCCCTTACAGTACCAGAAGGCCATGACTGAGTCTAGAGGAGGTCCCTCGCCGCTGGAGGAGATCTGCAGGCACCTATCCAATTTGACACAGGCCGTATCGGCCCTGCAGGATAGATGTCAGCAGATTGAAACTCAATTCCAGGCCTGCACTATATCCGTTCCTGCCCCACAGGCCGCGGTCCCCACACCTCCAGCAGCCCCTGTGCTGGTGTCTGGGGCACTCGCACCACTCCCGGCGGCCGACCCCCGAGTACCCTTACCAGAACGTTTCCACGGGGACCGCACACGGTTCAGAGCATTCCGCGAGTCCTGCCTCCTCTATTTTGAGCTACAACCCCGAACCTTCGTGACTGAATCCGTGAAGGTGGGGTTCGTCATATCCCTCCTGCAGGGTGAACCCCAAGACTGGGCCCATCGATTACGGGGAAAAAATGACCCTCACCTTGGTTCGGTTGACAGTTTTTTTGATGCTATGGCCATCCTTTATGATGACCCGCAGCGGGCAGCTTCTGCTGAAGCTACTCTGTACACACTCCGGCAAGGCGGCCGAGCGGCGGAGGAGTACGCATCTGAATTTAGGCGGTGGATGGGGGATACTCGCTGGAACGAGTTCGCACTCCTGCATCAGTTCCGTGTTGGCCTATCAGACGGCCTGAAAGACGAGCTCGCCCGGGTGGAGGTACCTGAGACTTTAGAGGACCTAATAGCACTGACCATTAAAATTGACCGTAGACTGCGGGAACGCAGGTTTGAGAGGTCCGGCCAGGGTCATGGAAATCCCTGGGGATCATTTCAGGGTCCCAGTCAAACACCTAGGCCAGTCATCCAAAACCGGCCACCTGGAGACAACCCCGAACCCATGCAGCTCGGCCTGGCACGGCCTAAACTATCCCCAGAGGAACATCTGCGCAGACGATCCCAGAACCTGTGCCTCTATTGTGGAGAAGCTGGTCATATGGCGCGTTCCTGCCCGCAGAAACTGAGTAAGTGCACCTCTTCTTCCTTATCCCTTGGCAATGTTGGTCCATCCCAATACTTAGTGGTGCCCCTTTCCTTTCAGCTTCCAGAAAGGACCGTGGAAGTATCGGCCATAATTGACTCTGGGGCATGCAGCTGCTTCGTGGATATTAATTTTGCTCACCAGCAGGGTATTCCCCTTCAATTGAAACAAAAGGGGTTCAATATTTATTTGGCCGACGGTTCCCGAATAAAATCGGGGGTAGTGAACCAGGAAACCCCCTCCATCACCACTGTCATTGCCGGCCAGCACCAGGAACTCCTCCACCTGGATGCTATAGCTTCACCCCTCTTCCCAGTCATTCTGGGGCTCCCATGGTTACGGGCCCATAACCCCCAGATTGACTGGGAAACCGGAGTAATCACGTTCCCTTCCCCATACTGTCGGATATACTGCCGCACTTCGGGCCCGGGGACCCCCCAAATCCTCCTGTGCTCTGAGGTGGAAGCTGAATTAAAACAAGTAATCCCTGCGGCCTACCATGGGTTTCTAGATGTGTTCAGCAAACGGGGAGCTGATACTCTACCCCCCCACCGCCCTTATGACTGCCCCATTGACCTGTTACCCGGCTCAGAAATTCCTTTTGGGCGAATCTTCCCCCTTTCAGAGCCCGAATTGGGGGCCCTAAAGGAATATATCGAGGACAGCCTCCAGAAGGGGTTCATCCGCCACTCCACTTCACCGGCGGGGGCGGGAATCTTCTTTGTTGAAAAGAAGGACAAAACCTTAAGGCCATGTATCGATTACAGGGAATTGAACAGGGTCACGATAAAAAACCGTTACCCACTACCGTTAGTACCTGAACTGTTCCAAAGTTTAAAGTCAGCAGTAGTTTTTACCAAGCTGGATCTGAGGGGGGCGTACAACTTGATTCGCATAAGGGAGGGGGACGAGTGGAAGACGGCCTTCCGCACCCGCTTCGGTCATTTTGAATATCTGGTCATGCCGTTCGGGTTGTTTAATGCTCCGGCCACGTTTCAACATTTTGTAAATGATATTTTTAGGGATTTTCTGGATGTCTTTGTGATCGTTTATTTAGACGACATTCTGATTTTTTCCCCCGTCTCTGGGGGAACACAGAATACATGTAGCAAAAGTATTGGGGCGGCTGCGGCAGCATGGGTTGTACGCCAAGGCAGAAAAATGTTGTTTTGAACAATCCAGCATTGCCTTCTTGGGCCTGATTATCTCCACCGCGGGGGTCGCGATGGATCCCCAGAAGGTCGCTGCAATACTGGATTGGCCTGAACCCACAGACAGGAAAGGCGTCCAGCGATTCATCGGTTTTGCAAATTTTTACCGGAAGTTCATCAAGAACTTCTCGGGTCTGGTCTCCCCCATTACTCAGCTAACCAAGCTGGGGACCCGATTCAGATGGACACCAGAAGCGCAGGAAGCTTTCGATGCCTTAAAGAAGCTGTTCACTTCGGCACCCATTTTGGGTCACCCAGACGCCGCTCTGCCCTACATCTTGGAGGTAGATGCATCGGAGAATGCGGTAGGCTCCATCCTCTCCCAACGAAAAGGCACCAAGGAACTGCTCCACCCGGTAGCGTTCTTCTCACGGAAACTGACCCCAGCGGAGAGGAACTATGATATCGGTGACCGTGAGCTACTAGCGATCAAAACGGCGTTAGAGGAATGGAGGTACCTGCTGGAAGGTGCGGTGCACCCCATCTTAATATTTACTGACCATAAGAACTTAGAGTATCTGAGAACTGCCAAGCGTCTACGCCCGCGACAGGCGAGATGGGCACTATTCTTTTCAAGATTCAACTTCCATATTACGTACCGGCCGGGATCAAAGAACACTAAGCCGGATGCGTTATCACGGATGTACGAAGACGCCAAGGAGACCCCAGTACCTGACACCATCCTATCCTCGGGTAACTTCTTGGTCCTTCAGTCGGACCTTCGTTCCAGGCTAATGGAGGCATCCACAAACTTCTCTACCCCAGGCGGAGGGCCACTCCAGAACAAGGGGGGACTCCTATGGAGGGAAGATCGAATTGTGGTGCCGGAAGAAGCTCGAACCCTGGTCTTGGGGCATTGCCACGACCACCCAATGGCGGGGCACTTTGGCCCAGAAAAGACCCTGGAACTTCTCCGACGCTCATTCTGGTGGCCAGACATGGCTAAAGATTGTAAGGGCTATGTCAGGTCCTGTGTCACCTGCCAGAAGAACAAGCCCTCAAGAAACAAGGTTTGGGGTCTGCTGCGACCCTTACCTATTCCTGAACGGCCTTGGCAAAAGATCTCACTAGACTTTATAGTCGAGCTTCCGCCATCCCGAGACCACACGGCAATCCTGGTAGTCGTGGACCGCTTGTCCAAGATGGCCCACTTCATCCCGTTGAAGAAGACCCCCTCGGCGGCCGAGACCGCGCGAGTCTTCATTCGTGAGGTAGTCAGGTTGCATGGGGTCCCCGAAGACATTGTCTCGGACCGAGGGGTCCAGTTCACGTCCAGATTCTGGAGAGCACTGTGCAAAGCCCTGGACATCAAATTATCTCTCTCTTCTGCGTTCCACCCTCAAACTAACGGTCAAACCGAAAGGACCAATCAGACCTTAGAGCAATATTTGAGATGCTATACCTCATTTACTCAAGATGACTGGCTGCCACTTCTTCCTTTAGCGGAATTTGCGTATAACAACGCCCGCCACTCAGCAACAGGGCAGTCCCCGTTCTTCGCCAACTATGGCTTTCACCCAGTCTTCCTCCCGGATTTGGTGTCGGAATGCCCAGTACCAGCAACACAAGATGTGGTAACGTTCTTCGCTGCGAACAATGAGAAGCTTCAAGTGGCCATCAGTCGGGCCCAGGAAGACTACAGGAAAGCATTCAACAGGAAACGGAGAGGAGATCTGGTATTGCGGCCTGGGGAGAAGGTTTGGCTGGCGACGTCCAATCTAAAGATGCTTTGCCCATCGAAGAAATTGGGACCCAAATTTATAGGCCCCTTCTGCATTAAACGGATGGTTAACGAAGTAGCCTATGAACTCGCCCTCCCTGACACGCTCAAGATCCACCCGGTCTTTCATGTGTCCCTTCTGAAGCCTGTGGTCCCAGATGCCTTCCCTGACCGGGAATCTAGACCCCCGGAAGCGGTAACGGTCGAAGGAGAAGAAGAATTTGAGGTTGAAACAATCCTGAAGTGTCGAAGGAGGGGAGGCCAGACCCAATTCCTTATCAAATGGAAGGGCTATGGTCCTGAGGACAATTCTTGGGAACCAGCCCATAATGTCCATGCACCCAGACTTGTCCGGAGGTTCTTTCGCGATCACCCGTGGTGGAGAGATCGGATGGGCATCCGGAGGTTGCCCGTAGGGGGGGGGCAATGTCAGGGATCCCCTCGATCCCCGCCGCGTTGGTCCCGGCGCAGGCGCAGTATGCCGCCCGGCGCAGGGACTCGAGCACTGGTTCCGGGCCGGCCGCGGCGTTCGAGTTCGCGCATGCGCAGTAGAAGCCGCGGCCGCCCGCTGGGCACCAATGGCAGCGCAGGGCGGGATATTTAAACGACCCTGAGCTGTCATTCAGTGCCTTCTGGTCTTTCCTGCATTCTGAATCCTGTGAACCTGTACCCTGTAAGTTATTGACCCGGATTGAACCTGACCTTGCTGTTTTCGCCTGTTCTGACCCTTGCTTTGCCTGACCTCTCTCCTGAATGCCCCCTATTGGATTTGACCTGCTGTTGCTGACCTGGCGTGTGACCCGACCATTCTATGCCCGCTGCCTTGTACCTTGCCGCCCTCTCTGTTACCGACCCGGCCCGTCTGACCCTGCTCATCCATCCATCCATCCCGTGCAGTGGGGTCTTCTGACCTCCTCACATCAGACTCTTCCCCGTGGGAGCCCCTTGCGCATACTACTACCACTGACGGACGCACCCGGTAGTCACGACCTGGTCTCAGGGAGCTCCAAGTTTATCCCCACCATCAGGGGCCCTGGTGAACAAGCACCCTGGGACTTAGACTCCGTGCGCTGGGGACGCCTATTCAGTGGAGTGCTAGTAGTACCGCCGGGCGGTCCCTTACATCCTGATATATTAACACTTGCTCAGTATATTTAAAACAGCAAGCTTCTGTGGAGACTTGGAACTAAACACACTCTTCAGCCACAGCACAAGTTTTGAGGAGACAAACCAGTAATATACAGAGACAGAGTTCTCTCATCAATCAGCAGCAGGAATAGCTAATTCTGAGCAGCTTGGGCTTTCCAAGATCTGTGTCACTCTGAGAATTAGAGAGCAGGCTTTCTTATGACCATTCTCCAGAGATGAACAGCAAATGCAGCAATATCAAAATCCCCTTTCATCACAGAGTGCTCACTGTTTCTGGATTGTCCTCTAGATAGCAGTAGAAATCCTCTCTCTTTTAGCAGCTCCAGACTTTGAGAGAAACATGCACTTGAGTGGCTGTAATCCTGAGTGTCAGGCAAGACAATCCTTAGTTTGCACACTGTGCTCCTGCAACAATTTCTCTGCTTGTTATAAACCACCTAGCAGGGCCCCTAGCAGTCCACAGGACAGGATTCCCCAGGGCGCGGAGTCTAAGCCCCAGTCTGCTTGTTCACCAGAGCCCCTGATGGTGGGGATGGGCTTGGAGCAGACAAGGACCAGGTCGCGACCCCTGAGTACCCCCGTCTGTGGCAGCGGGACCCGCCAGAGGTATGTGCAGGTAGAGAGCCTGATGTGAAGAGGTGGAAGACGGGATCCGAGCGGGATGGATGGATGGCAGAGTAGTAAGCGTGGTCAACGAGCCGGGTCAGTAACAGTGGGGTCAGTGTGGTACAAGGCGGCAGGCGGAAGAATAGTCAGGTCACTTGCAGGGGCCGGCAACAGGGGTTCAGATCAGGTACGGAGTATGCAGAAGAGAAGTCAGACTAGCCAGGGAATCAGAGCAGGAGAAGTCAGCGGTGGTCAGGTGCAGGCAGGGTCAGCAACGAATCTAGGATCACAGGAACACAGGAACACAGAAGAGACCATACGGCAATGGGTGTTAGTGCAGGGCAGGTTAAAATGGTGCGCCCTGCACTGCTATTGGTGCCGGGTGAGCGGCCGCAATCGCGAGTGCGCATGCGTGGCCGCCGCTGTACAGGTCTCAGAGTCCGTCGGATAGGATGGATCAGTGCTCCACGCATGCGCAGAGTCACTTACCGCCGCAATCCCTGACACTGCTACACACTTCCAGCCCAGTCCATGGGCTCTAGCAGCACGGAGAGTGAGACTCTGTGACTTCACACCAGGAGCCCTTGCTCCATGCAGTCCCCTGAAAATGTCTGCTTCCCCACATGTGCTTCTTCTTCCTTTTTCCTCTCTCCTTTCCTCCACAGCAAATCATAAGTCCAGCTGAAACAGTGCTGCTATGGGTGTATCCTTCTCAGCTGTAGCAACAACCAATCAGAGCACAGTCCTGCTTTTCCTGTCTGTCACTCACAAAGAGGGAAAAGAAAAAAATGCTTTGCAACTGTTGTTTAAAATTTAAAGCAACCAGCACATCTCTACAGTAGTATAGTGTAGTATAGTAGTAGCCCCCTCTAGCGTCTCTATTCTCTGACCATTTCCACTGGTATATATGAAGTCTCCAATGAAGTTCTGTGAAATTCAACGGCCGATCACAGCCCTAATTGGCATTACATATACTGAATACTGAAATTAAAAAATACCTCTACCAAAGGCCTGCACCTGAGGGACCCTTATCTATTAGGTACACCACCAAAGTAATTTTTTCAAAAGAGAGAAGAAAATAATTGTTGATCTGCCCAAACTCCACCTCTAGTTTGACTATGTCATTACAAGCCAGCCAACTGATAACAAATCTAAAGGCGCTCACACAGTAGCATCTCCCTTAAAGGGTAAGTGCACTCTGCACTGACTTAGACAAACCCACTCCATTTCACCCTCTCTTCAATAGCATCCACTAGAAACCCTGTTGAGGAAACATGACCTCTTAAAACCCCTTTCCCCATTTATGCCCTACTTACGACATGTCACAGCCCCAAACCCACCATTCTATCCCATACATTTTAGATGAAAATTAGGAGGATGGTGTTGCACCAGGGGCGGACTGACAACTCATGGGGCCCTCGGGCAATAGGGGATCATGGGGCCCCTGTGTCCTTGCCAAAACTCAAAAAAGCCTATGAAAAAGGTACCAGGGGCATCTCATGGGCCCCCCTACTGACCCCCTGGGCAATAGGGGATCATGGGGCCCCTGTGTCCTTGCCCAAACTCAAAAAAGCCTATGAAAACGGTACCAGGGGTATCTCATGGGGCCCCCTACTGATCCCAGGCCCTCGGGCAGTGCCCAAGTTTCCAAATTGTCAGTCCGCCCCTGTGTGGCACAAAATACTAACGTGATGATCTCAACCAGAGACCAATTTGTCTAGCTGAGAGGATTGTGGGGCACAATATACCAATGTGATGATCTCTGTTCAGAGACCAAATTGTCCTACTGAAATTTATCTATAGAATAAATTACAATCCTCAGAGATGACCTCATATGGAATCTCCTATTTGTAACAAATGATGCAAAGGAGCAGGAGGAAGGCTTTTTTTTAACATAAGGTATGGAGCTGCCCTGTGTCCTGAACTATTGTTGTCAAGTGGTTGCTAAACTAGCAGCAGTGTCGGGTCTACCCTTTACATAAAACCAGCTTGTACTTTTACTGGGTATCCAAGATGACCTCACAGTACAAAAAGCACGTTAAGCTCTTTCAGTTCTATGTGCCCTACTGCGCTAGATTGGAGACACTTCTTAAGCAAAAGTTCCCACCCCCTCCTTTTTACAGGGACTGGTATGCAGCTATCCAAAACATGGTTTTCATGCAACAATTGCCATATATAGTAGGTACTGTCCTGTCCCTAAATATGGTCCGCATTACTAAATTCAATGTACACATAACACCCCTCGTTGATCCTTCATTCCACCATATATCCTCTTCTTTTTGTCTACACTTCCATTTTTCTTTCCCACTGTCTTGAACTATATCTTTATTGGATAACACCTGCATATACTGTATATATTGCTACTAAATGATTATCACCATTACAGCTGAATATGTGCTTTGTGTTATTGAAGACCACTGTCATGTTCCTGGAGATAGTGATGGTCACATTAAGAAGGATGTGCCATCACCTGCACTCTGGTCAAAGTAACATATACTTCAGACTGGGTGACACCAGAGGTGATCCCATGAGTCTGGATCTGGAAAGCATTCTGCAGCTAACACATTACCTAGTCTAGGAAGCACAATTGGAAGAGCCAGGATGCACAAAGGACACTTTCCAAGCAGGCCCCACATTCTTTTGTCCAGCAGGGACCAGGAACAGCCTCTAAGGCATCACCAAGGATTAGCTGACCCAGATAGCTGCATAGAGAGGCCAGCTCAGCAGGGTGTACATGATATCTTGATTGAAGAAAAAATATTAACAAAAAATCAATACATGGATTGAAATTCAGCCAGTTCAGCAGGGACCAGCCCCAGATGATCCACATTGGCTTACAATTGACATGATCCAAAAATATTTAGACAGTGTAAAGGTGAATAAAGCACCTGTACCAGATGGCATACACCCACGGGTCCTTAAAGAATTGAGCTCTGTCATTTCAAAGCCATTGTTTCTCATTTTTAGGGACTCTATAATGACTGGCATAGTACCACTGGATTGACATAAGTCCAATGTGATGCCAATATTTTTATAGAGGGGTCAACATCTTTACCAAGTAATTATAGACTTGTTAGTTTAACTTCTGCAGTTAGAAAAATACTGGATAGTTTAATAAAAGACCACATGGATGAGTTCTTGCTGGAAAAAAATATTTTAAGCAACAGACAGCATGGATTCATGAAAGACAGAAGTTGTTAAACAAATCTGATTTCTTTTTATGAGGAGGTGAGCAAAACCTTGGACAGAGGGGTGGCGGTGGACGTGGTATACTTGGATTTTGTAAAAGCGTTTGACACAGTTCCCCACACATGCTAATGTGTAAGGTAAAATCTACAGGCTTGGAAAAATCTGTATGTAAATGGATAGAAAACTGTCTAAAAGATCGTATTCAGAGCAGGGGCGGACTGACAACTCATGGGGCCCCCGGGCAATAGGGGATCATGGGGCCCCTGTGTCCTTGCCCAAACGCAAAAAAGCCTATGAAAAAGGTACCAGGGGCATCTCATGGGGCCCCCCACTGACCCCGGGCACTTGGGCAGTGCCCGATTTTACAAATGGTCAGTCTGCCCCGATTCAGAGAGTAGTGGTTAATGATTCATTCTCTGAATGGTCTAGGGTTGTCAGTGGTGTACCCCA
Organism: Staurois parvus; assembly: GCF_062004578.1. Classification (NCBI taxonomy): domain Eukaryota; kingdom Metazoa; phylum Chordata; class Amphibia; order Anura; family Ranidae; genus Staurois; species Staurois parvus. The sequence continues at coordinate 30,111,704 of NW_028317821.1, forward strand.
CGTTTCAGTGTTGGGACCCTTACTTTTTAATATATTTATAAACAATATAGGGTATGGGATTATAAATACCATTTCAATCTTTGCAGATGACACCAAGCTGTGCAGTGGAATAACGTTCTTACGGGATGTCTCCAATTTACAAGCCGACCTCAATGCACTGTTTAATTGGGCAACTATGTGGCAAATGAGAGTTAATGTTGATAAATGTAAAGTTATGCACTTGGGGGCTAAGAATATACATGCATCATACATACTAGGGGGAATACAACTGGGGGAATCAATGGTGGAGAAGGATCTGGGAGTTCTGGTAGATCACAAGCTTAATAATGGCATGCAATGCCAAGCTGCAGTTTCTAAAGCGAGCAAAATCCTCTCTTGTATTAAAAAAGGTATAGACTCCAGAGAGAGATATCATTTTACCCCTACAAATCATAAATCATCAGTGCCCTGATGATCAGTGCCCAGCAGTGCCAGTCACCACCAGTGCCACCCACCTGTGCCCAGCAGTGCCGCCCACCTGTGCCCAGCAGTGCCGCCCACCTGTGCCCAGCAGTGCCACCCATCAGTGTCCAGCAGTGCCACCCATCAGTGTCGCCCATCAGTGCTGCCCAGCAGTGCCACCCATCAATGCCCAGCAGTGCCCAGCAGTGCCGCCAGTCAGTGCCACCAATTAGTGCTGCCTATCAGTGCCCATTAATGCTGCCTATCAGTGCCCATTGTGATAATTGTGCGGATAGATATAGACGCTGACAACCATATTTGTATCATACTCTACAATTATCATTCTCACTCTGACCAGTCCCCCCTCCCTCTTTGAATGGAATGTGGTCTGTGTGTGTGTGCACTGGGGGGTCACAAGTGCATAAGGCACAGCTGGATAAGCTTCATGGTTGTAACCCCAATTAAGCCTGGTGCCAGAGGGTCTGACAAACACTTTCATCTGCCCAGTCGTAAAACTATAACTCAGTCGGTCACTTGACATGTAAGCCTTACCTCAGAGTGGCCATAAAACGTACATTCCACCTGAGTCACTTTTCATACAAATTCATAAACTTCAACAGGAACAGGGCACATTAAAATAGCATATATTCAAATAGGTCATTTTAATACGAGTCACCTTACACCTTAGGTAGCGTCTACAAGAGAGTAGAAAGCAATATATTTTTATCCGGAATGGTAGGATATGCCATATTTGGTGTCTGGACGTTCAGAATATGATTCTGCATATTAATCTGCCAGTGGCTAGGATGCTACCTGTACCTATTGAAGGTTATTGCCCATGGTATAAACTGGGGAGGAATTTGGTCATAGCCTGGGTCCCTGCCTAACACCCCTCCCCAAATGAGGCAATTGGCCCTTATATTCAGGAGACACCCCCTGTTGGGAGACTAGAAAAAAGGCTGACCTGCCTGCAGAAAAATAAGAAGAGATTCTCCCTTTTAACACCAGGAACCATCTTTTGGAGAAAAGGCAACCTTTTGTTTGGACACTTGGACTCTGCTTAATCCAAGGACTTCTGCAAGTATCCTACCTTCTGAAACTTCTTTCTTTTATTCCTCTATTGTTTTATTGCTCCATATATATATATATATATATATATATATATTTGCTACATCTTTTTCTGTAAATATTTTAATTGCACCATTTTGACCTTTTTAGTAATAAACCCTATTATCTGAAAAGCGTTGAAGCTGTCTCTAAAGTTTTTAATGCAAACTAAAAGAATCCCTGTCTCTGAAGAGTGTTACTGCATGTTTTAACCCTCTGCATACATCTGTCTGTGGTAGCAGTGTGTATGCAGACGCTTATTCAAACATCATAGTGTTACTGATAAGATTTGTGAGTTTCCTCCTTCTCTGTAAAAAGGTCTTGGTGGCAGTGTGAAGGGTTAATTGCGTAATTAACCTGACCCAGTAACAATCGCTATCAGGCTGCTGGCACATAGATTGTGGTCCAGCGAGCTGGAAAATCTTTGTGTAGGGCGCAGCTGAGAGTGGCATTGTTACGCAAGTGGCAGCGCGGTCTCAGATCGGCTTCGGTCACAAGTTGGTGAGAAGGGCTGGGGTCTGACGCCGCGTCCGTCACACCCATCATTGTTGCATATCACTGCCAGCTCATCAGTGCCACCTATTCGTGCCGCCTATCAGTGCTGCGTATCAGTGCTGTCTATCAGTGCCCATCAGTGCTGCCTATCAGTGCCCATCAGTGCCTCCTATTAGTACCCATCATTGTTGCATATTAGTGCCAGCTCATCAGTGCCACCTATCAATGCCTGCTCATCAGTGCCACCTATCAGTGCCCATCAGTGCCTGTCAGTGCTGCCTATCAGTGCAGCCTCATCAACGCACATCAGTGAAGGAGAAAAATTACCTGTTTGCACAATTTTATAATAGAAACAAAGAAATTGTTTTTTATAGCGCACAAAATAAAGCACCCAATGGTGAGTAAATACCACCAAAAGAAAGCTCTATTTGTGTGAAATAAATTATAAAAATTTCATATGGGTACAGTGTTGAATGACTGCGCAATTGTCATTCAAAGTGCGACAGCGCTGAAAGCTGAAAATTGGCCTGGGCAGGAAGGGGGTATAAGTGCCCTGTAGGAAAGTGGTTGATCAGTACATTATTCATCTGAAACATGTATGAAGAGTAAGACCACGCATGCTCAGAAACAAAAGAATACATTACAATACAACACATTACATAACTTCCAAAGTTGTATCCTGTCTTATGAGAATTTTTGTAATTTTAGTAAACTCTTCATTTTCAATGTGAGACTAGCATGCAAAAAAACAAAAAAAACAAATGACCATTCTTCAGATATTTTCATTGTGTGTGCCAGGCTTTAGATGAACTAGCAGATTTTGATACACTAACACACTGAATCCAAAATCTATCTCACACTGCAGTTACACCAGCAGTTACAGCAACAGTTTTTTTTTCTTTTGAGATAAAGTTTTACATGAACAAATAAAATCTGATCATTGTAAGCACCCCTGTCAGTGGTAAATGGTTTGTCTCAACACTCTTAAAGCAGCTGTAAATCATACATTTGTTTCCTCTGTTGTCCCTCTCGGCGCCTTCTCTTCTTTATGCATCCCCATAGGAACTATAATATTAAGATTATTTTCCATATACATTTGTAAACTAAAATGAATTAATTATAAGCTGTGAAAACAATATAATGCTGTTGCCCCTTTATTAACTTTGTTTTTTGGTTTTTTTTAATGTTTATAATTTATAGTCTTTGCCATAATGAGTTTGTTTCTATTTACAGATTGCATTATGTAATTTCACAATTTCATAATTTCATAAGCAGTGTTTAAATAATTTTTTTCTGCCTTAGATAACTCTGGAGGGGATTGTTATTACCTTAATGATCAACAAAATAAAACATTTATAGCCGCACAGTAAATGCTCTGTTTTAATGCAATCTGTTTTATGAAATACAGGCCTACAGATTCTAGTGTCTATTTCAGCACATTTTTCAGTCAATGATACAATGCAAATGTAGGGATTTGCTGCCCTCTACTGTCTGAATTTATAAATGTCTGTAAATATGTTATGTATGCATTTCCTGCCCCTGGGTTGTTGTCTTTGAAATGCTAGAAGGAGGAAATGGATTGGAAGAGAAAGTCTCGGCCACATGTCCTGTTCATGGTGCTAAACCCCAAGCAAGGGACTATTATGCAAGCCTTCCTATGATCTAATAGCTTAACTGCAGTTCTGAGTGTACATCTTAATCCTTGTGATGGAAAGAGTATCTCAGCCCTGTCCTTGTTATTATTTCATATGCACAATGCTAGACAGCTAGACAGCTGTGATAATGTATGTGTAGTGGTCATCTTTTGATATATTACTAGATTAACCCATTTTTTGCAATATAGTTTATATGCAGCTTCTGTTATTCTAGTTAACCCTGTCCCTTCTGGTCTGGGATTCTATAGCTACCTTTAGCTTAGGACTCGATAAACAGCAGAGGCTAGAGCCAGGTTAGGCATCTAATGACCACTTCTGGTAATTATGGGTTTTAGAAGTCCGGTGGCATGTCAGATTAGAAACCAATAGGGAGGAACTAAAGGGTACAGTAGATAGGCTGATTGTGAGTTCCAGTGTCACAGTTCCAGTGCCACACCAAAGTTCCTGCTGTTGAGAAGCTCTGTTCCAGGCTGGTTGGACAACAGTTGGAGAATCTCCCCAAGACCACAGATCTTGTCTTCAGGTCTCAGGCACAAAGACAGATGCCACATCATCCTCAGGGGCCCCTGCAACTGGACTTTGCTGCAGCATACATCTAGCGGTATCTTTATTAATAACTACTGTATATATACTCGAGCATATGTGCACAGTTCCATCAGGACTCCTATCGGGCATTTGCTGATAATACCTGTTTCTACATTGGATTTATGTACTGTTGTTAATCTCTTCTTATATAAAGCTTAGTTTATGGTTAATGTTGTATGCTAGTTGCAGTTGTTCTTCTGCTCCCAATTACTATGTTTAGATTACTGATGAACTGCCCAGGAAGATAATACCATCTGTTCACAAAAGCCCTGTACTGAGTGGAGGCACTGCAAACTTTACTGTCAAACCCACTCTTCCACATAGCATAGGATCTGTTTCCCTTATTTAGTTACAGGTTTAGCACAATATCCTCTTTTTTGTGGGGGGGGGGTCATTTCTCATACCCCCCCCCCCCCCCCCCCGCTTCCCAAACACACAACATAAGAGGGCTACACAAAGAATGATTATCTATTTACAACAACTGATCACATGCATCTGTCATATCAAATCCTTGTCACTAATCTTTCTTCAAAACGAGGCTCTTTAGAGCTGTTCTTGTAATGTATAACCCAACTGTCTCACACAATGTGCATAAAATGTGTTCATTCATGGTACACAACAGAATTTCTGTTAATTATTGACAGTAATAAATCTTCTGGGTTCCTGGCAGAGCTCCAGGTACAAACTAAGACCAAGTCAATAAACTAAATATAGCATGTCAGCATCAATACAGTCAAACTAACTGTTTTTATCTTCCAAACTTCAAATAATAAAGTGCTGCTAAAAATACTTTGTGAAATAAACTAGTCTAACTCATGTGACCCCTGGACAGCTGTAACCTTTTTAAACATTGGAAGAATTGGTTGGATGAGGCAATGTGCTTATGTCTATGAATCAGGTGGAAGTCTTTTATCAAACCCCACTGAGATGTAATAATTAGAGATGAGCGAAGTATTCAAAAATTCGATTCGACTGATTCGGCGAATTCGTAGAAAAAATTTGATTCGAGTCGAATATATTCGCTGTGAATTTAACTTAAAAAAGGGTGTTTCTAGGCTTCAGAGAGACTTAATATTAGTGCTGAACACTGTACCTTTAATTTAAATGCCCTTGGAGTCTGCTGGGGAAGAGAAATAATACTGTCAGGCAGTATGACATGCAGATGAGTGCCGTCGATCTTAGAATCACCGCACACTTCACTCATTTGGCCAGTCACGGGGCCAAAACCAGAGTGTGGAGCCACAGTGTGGCGGTGGAGGCAGCAGCAATGGGAGGCCATGCAGCACCCTATGACAAAAATGGAAACCACCAGCAGTGTGAGGAGACCTGAAAGTGGCACATGGCAGAGTGTGGCGATAGAGACAGCAGCAATGGGAGGCCGTACAGGGACCCATGACACACTCTGGACCTGGCAGCAGCATGAGGAGGCGGTACAGGGGCCCATGGCAGATTACGGGCCTGGCAGCAGCATGAGGAGTCGGTACGGGGGCCCATGGCAGATTACGGGCCTGGCAGCAGCAATGGGAGGCCGTACAGGGACCCATGACACAATCTGGACCTGGCAGCAGCATGGGGAGGCGGTACAGGGGCCCATGACAGATTACGGGCCTGGCATCAGCATTTGGAGTCGGTACGGGGGCCCATGACACACTCTGGACCTGGCAGCAGCATGAGGAGGCGGTACAGGGGCGCATGACAGATTATGAGCCTGGCAGCAGCAACTTGGACAGGAGGACGTTCAGTTTCTGCACCGTCTGGTGCGTGCTCGCAAACTGTTGTCTCTTGGAAACGGATTCCAAGAAAGACTGCTGACGGAATCCGTGAAGAGGAGTAGCAGGAGAAGGAGCATCTGAACGAGCGGAATATGCCAACAAGCGACAACAGGGGCACATGACAGATTACGGGCCTGGCAGCAGCATGAGGAGTCGGTACGGGGGCCCATGGCAGATTAGGGGCCTGGCAGCAGCTATAGGAGGCCCGTAATCTGCCAGCACCCTATGACAAAAAATGGAACCCACCAGCAGTGTGAGGAGACCTGAAAGTGGCACATGGCAGAGTGTGGCGATGGAGACAGCAGCAATGGGAGGCCGTACAGGGACCCATGAGAGACTCTGGACCTGGCAGCAGCATGAGGAGGCGGTATAGGGGCCCATGGCAGATTAGGGGCCTGGCAGAAGCTATGGGAGGCCCGTAATCTGCCAGCACCCTATGACAAAAAATGGAATACACCAGCAGTGTGAGGAGACCTGAAAGTGGCACATGGCAGAGTGTGGCGATGGAGACAGCAGCAATGGGAGGCCGTACAGGGACCCATGAGAGACTCTGGACTTGGCAGCAGCATGAGGAGGCGGTATAGGGGCCCATGGCAGATTAGGGGCCTGGCAGCAGCTATGGGAGGCCCGTAATCTGCCAGCACCCTATGACAAAAAATGGAACACACCAGCAGTGTGAGGAGACCTGAAAGTGGCACATGTTTGGGGCATGATTCATGGCGGATTTAGTCAGTTGTGTCAGGAACTGGTGGTTTGAAATCCAGACTAATCCACGCCTGATTCATTTTCACAAACGTCAGTCTCTCCACACTTTGGGTGGACAGTCGTGTCCTCCGCGGAGTTGCAATACCTCCTGCCGCACTAAACACGCGCTCCGATGCCACGCTACTGGCCGGGCATGACAGCCTTTCAAGGGCAAATTCAGCTAGTTGGGGCCAAAGGTCAAGTTTCGTTGCCCAGTAGTCAAGGGGATTGTCTACCTCGGTTGGCAGGGTGCTGTCCAAGTAGGCCTAAGCCTGTTGTTTGAGGTCCTGCTCCAGGTCCACCTGATGCTGCTGCTGCTGCTGCTGCTGCGGCTGGTTAGTAGTTTCCTCACTGCGCTGGTGAAGAAAGCTACTCATCATCGACTGCAGACTGAGGCAGCCGCTGCTGGTGGAGCTGCCACTGCTCCTACCACCCCACCCCTCCCCTGCTGCCATGGCAGCGGAACGCGAGCGCACAGGGCCCACAGTGTCTGAGGATGGACGTTGGCGCAGACAGGCAGAGACCAGCTGACTACATAGGTGGTTTTTATAGTACGTTATTTTGGCCTCCCTCTCAGCAGGTGTGAAAAAGGCCACCATTTTTGAACGGTAGCGAGGGTCCAACAAGGTGGACAGCCAAAAGTCATCCCTCTGTCTGATGGTTATTATTCGGCTGTCGCTACGCAAGCAACCGAGCATGCTATGGGCCATTTGTGCCAAGGAATGCGAGGGACTCCCTGCCTCCATCTCCACAGCATACTGCCACGGTGCGTCTGGGTCCTCTGTCTCCTCCTCCTCCTCCTCTACCAGATGCTCCTGCTCCTCCACTCCTGTCCGCTGAGTGGAAAAACCACCCATTTCACTCAATAATTCCTGAGCACCAATGTCCTCCTCTACCTCCTCCTCTTCTTCCTGTCCTGCCCCCACAGGGGTCATGTGGCGTTGAGATCTGTGCGCCACGTCTACCGCACCCTGACCAGCCATTGTTAACAGCATTTGTTCCAGGACGTGCAACAGAGGAATGACGTCGTTCATCCCATAGTCCTGCCGACTCACGAATAGCGTGGCCTCCTCAAAGGGCCTGAGCAAGCGCAGGTGTCACGCATGAGCTGCCAATGGCTGACATCTAAGTTACACAGGGAATACCTTTATCCGCTTTTAACATCAGGAAATCTGTGATGGCCTTTTGCTGTTCGTAAAGGCGGTCTAACATATGTAGGGTTGAATTCCACCTTGTTGCAACGTCACAGCATGAGGAGGCGGTATAGGGGCCCATGGCAGATTAGGGGCCTGGCAGCAGCTATGGGAGGCCCGTAATCTGCCAGCACCCTATGTCAAAAAATTATACACACCAGCAGTGTGTGAGGAGACCTGAAAGTGGCACATGGCAGAGTGTGGCGATGGAGACAGCAGCAATGGGAGGCCGTACAGGGACCCATGACAGACTCTGGACCTGGCAGCAGCATGAGGAGGCGGTATATAGGGGCCTATGGCAGATTAGGGGCCTGGCAGCAGCTATAGGAGGCCCATAATCTGCCAGCACCCTATGTCAAAAAAATTCTACACACCAGCAGTGTGAGGAGACCTGAAAGTGGCACATGGCATGAGAGACTCTGGACCTGGCAGCAGCATGAGGAAGCGGTATATAGGGGCCTATGGCAGATTAGGGGCCTGGCAGCAGCTATAGGAGGCCCATAATCTGCCAGCACCCTATGTCAAAAAATTCAACACACCAGCAGTGTGAGGAGACCTGAAAGTGGCACATGGCAGAGTGTGGCGATGGAGACAGCAGCAATGGGAGGCCGTACAGGGACCCATGACAGACTCTGGACCTGGCAGCAGCATGAGGAGGCGGTATATAGGGGCCCATGGCAGATTAGGGGCCTGGCAGCAGCTATGGGAGGCCCTTAATCTGCCAGCACCCTATGTCAAAAAAATTCTACACACCAGCAGTGTGAGGAGACCTGAAAGTGGCACATGGCATGAGAGACTCTGGACCTGGCAGCAGCATGAGGAAGCGGTATATAGGGGCCTATGGCAGATTAGGGGCCTGGCAGCAGCAATGGGAGGCCCATAATCTGCCAGCACCCTATGTCAAAAAATTCTACACACCAGCAGTGTGTGAGGAGACCTGAAAGTGGCACATGGCAGAGTGTGGCGATGGAGACAGCAGCAATGGGAGGCCGTACAGGGACCCATGAGAGACTCTGGACCTGGCAGCAGCATGAGGAAGCGGTATATAGGGGCCTATGGCAGATTAGGGGCCTGGCAGCAGCTATGGGAGGCCCATAATCTGCCAGCACCCTATGTCAAAAAATTCTACACACCAGCAGTGTGTGAGGAGACCTGAAAGTGGCACATGGCAGAGTGTGGCGATGGAGACAGCAGCAATGGGAGGCCGTACAGGGACCCATGAGAGACTCTGGACCTGGCAGCAGCATGAGGAGGCGGTATATAGGGGCCTATGGCAGATTAGGGGCCTGGCAGCAGCTATGGGAGGCCCGTAATCTGCCAGCACCCTATGTCAAAAAATTCAACACACCAGCAGTGTGTGAGGAGACCTGAAAGTGGCACATGGCAGAGTGTGGCGATGGAGACAGCAGCAATGGGAGGCCGTACAGGGACCCATGACAGACTCTGGACTTGGCAGCAGCATGAGGAAGCGGTATATAGGGGCCTATGGCAGATTAGGGGCCTGGCAGCAGCTATGGGAGGCCCTTAATCTGCCAGCACCCTATGTCAAAAAATTCAACACACCAGCAGTGTGAGGAGACCTGAAAGTGGCACATGGCAGAGTGTGGCGATGGAGACAGCAGCAATGGCAGGCCGTACAGGGACCCATGACAGACTCTGGACTTGGCAGCAGCATGAGGAGGCGGTATATAGGGGCCTATGGCAGATTAGGGGCCTGGCAGCAGCTATGGGAGGCCCGTAATCTGCCAGCACCCTATGTCAAAAAATTCTACACACCAGCAGTGTGTGAGGAGACCTGAAAGTGGCACATGGCAGAGTGTGGCGATGGAGACAGCAGCAATGGGAGGCCGTACAGGGACCCATGAGAGACTCTGGACCTGGCAGCAGCATGAGGAGGCGGTATATAGGGGCCTATGGCAGATTAGGGGCCTGGCAGCAGCTATGGGAGGCCCTTAATCTGCCAGCACCCTATGTCAAAAAATTCAACACACCAGCAGTGTGAGGAGACCTGAAAGTGGCACATGGCAGAGTGTGGCGATGGAGACAGCAGCAATGGGAGGCCGTACAGGGACCCATGACAGACTCTGGACTTGGCAGCAGCATGAGGAAGCGGTATATAGGGGCCTATGGCAGATTAGGGGCCTGGCAGCAGCTATGGGAGGCCCATAATCTGCCAGCACCCTATGTCAAAAAATTCTACACACCAGCAGTGTGTGAGGAGACCTGAAAGTGGCACATGGCAGAGTGTGGCGATGGAGACAGCAGCAATGGGAGGCCGTACAGGGACCCATGAGAGACTCTGGACCTGGCAGCAGCATGAGGAGGCGGTATATAGGGGCCTATGGCAGATTAGGGGCCTGGCAGCAGCTATGGGAGGCCCTTAATCTGCCAGCACCCTATGTCAAAAAATTCAACACACCAGCAGTGTGAGGAGACCTGAAAGTGGCACATGGCAGAGTGTGGCGATGGAGACAGCAGCAATGGCAGGCCGTACAGGGACCCATGACAGACTCTGGACTTGGCAGCAGCATGAGGAGGCGGTATATAGGGGCCTATGGCAGATTAGGGGCCTGGCAGCAGCTATGGGAGGCCCTTAATCTGCCAGCACCCTATGTCAAAAAATTCAACACACCAGCAGTGTGAGGAGACCTGAAAGTGGCACATGGCAGAGTGTGGCGATGGAGACAGCAGCAATGGCAGGCCGTACAGGGACCCATGAGAGACTCTGGACCTGGCAGCAGCATGAGGAGGCGGTATATAGGGGCCTATGGCAGATTAGGGGCCTGGCAGCAGCTATGGGAGGCCCTTAATCTGCCAGCACCCTATGTCAAAAAATTCAACACACCAGCAGTGTGAGGAGACCTGAAAGTGGCACATGGCAGAGTGTGGCGATGGAGACAGCAGCAATGGGAGGCCGTACAGGGACCCATGACAGACTCTGGACCTGGCAGCAGCATGAGGAGGCGGTATATAGGGGCCTATGGCAGATTAGGGGCCTGGCAGCAGCTATGGGAGGCCCTTAATCTGCCAGCACCCTATGTCAAAAAATTCAACACACCAGCAGTGTGAGGAGACCTGAAAGTGGCACATGGCAGAGTGTGGCGATGGAGACAGCAGCAATGGGAGGCCGTACAGGGACCCATGACAGACTCTGGACTTGGCAGCAGCATGAGGAGGCGGTATATAGGGGCCTATGGCAGATTAGGGGCCTGGCAGCAGCTATAGGAGGCCCATAATCTGCCAGCACCCTATGTCAAAAAATTCTACACACCAGCAGTGTGAGGAGACCTGAAAGTGGCACATTGCATGAGACACTGTGGACCTGGCAGCAGCATGAGGAGGCGGTATATAGGGGCCCATGGCAGATTAGGGGCCTGGCAGCAGCTATGGGAGGCCCGTAATCTGCCAGCACCCTATGTCAAAAAATTCAACACACCAGCAGTGTGTGAGGAGACCTGAAAGTGGCACATGGCAGAGTGTGGCGATGGAGACAGCAGCAATGGGAGGCCGTACAGGGACCCATGACAGACTCTGGACTTGGCAGCAGCATGAGGAGGCGGTATATAGGGGCCTATGGCAGATTAGGGGCCTGGCAGCAGCTATGGGAGGCCCGTAATCTGCCAGCACCCTATGTCAAAAAATTCAACACACCAGCAGTGTGTGAGGAGACCTGAAAGTGGCACATGGCAGAGTGTGGCGATGGAGACAGCAGCAATGGGAGGCCGTACAGGGACCCATGACAGACTCTGGACCTGGCAGCAGCATGAGGAGGCGGTATATAGGGGCCTATGGCAGATTAGGGGCCTGGCAGCAGCAATGGGAGGCCCGTAATCTGCCAGCACCCTATGTCAAAAAATTCTACACACCAGCAGTGTGTGAGGAGACCTGAAAGTGGCACATGGCAGAGTGTGGCAATGGAGACAGCAGCAATGGGAGGCCGTACAGGGACCCATGAGAGACTCTGGACTTGGCAGCAGCATGAGGAGGTGGTATAGGGGCCCATGGCAGATTAGGGGCCTGGCAGCAGCTTTGGGAGGCCCGTAATCTGCCAGCACCCTATGTCAAAAAATTCAACACACCAGCAGTGTGAGGAGACCTGAAAGTGGCACATGGCAGAGTGTGGCGATGGAGACAGCAGCAATGGGAGGCCGTACAGGGACCCATGACAGACTCTGGACTTGGCAGCAGCATGAGGAGGCGGTATATAGGGGCCTATGGCAGATTAGGGGCCTGGCAGCAGCTATGGGAGGCCCTTAATCTGCCAGCACCCTATGTCAAAAAATTCAACACACCAGCAGTGTGAGGAGACCTGAAAGTGGCACATGGCAGAGTGTGGCGATGGAGACAGCAGCAATGGCAGGCCGTACAGGGACCCATGAGAGACTCTGGACCTGGCAGCAGCATGAGGAGGCGGTATATAGGGGCCTATGGCAGATTAGGGGCCTGGCAGCAGCTATGGGAGGCCCTTAATCTGCCAGCACCCTATGTCAAAAAATTCAACACACCAGCAGTGTGAGGAGACCTGAAAGTGGCACATGGCAGAGTGTGGCGATGGAGACAGCAGCAATGGGAGGCCGTACAGGGACCCATGACAGACTCTGGACCTGGCAGCAGCATGAGGAGGCGGTATATAGGGGCCTATGGCAGATTAGGGGCCTGGCAGCAGCTATGGGAGGCCCTTAATCTGCCAGCACCCTATGTCAAAAAATTCAACACACCAGCAGTGTGAGGAGACCTGAAAGTGGCACATGGCAGAGTGTGGCGATGGAGACAGCAGCAATGGGAGGCCGTACAGGGACCCATGACAGACTCTGGACTTGGCAGCAGCATGAGGAGGCGGTATATAGGGGCCTATGGCAGATTAGGGGCCTGGCAGCAGCTATAGGAGGCCCATAATCTGCCAGCACCCTATGTCAAAACATTCAACACACCAGCAGTGTGAGGAGACCTGAAAGTGGCACATGGCATGAGACACTGTGGACCTGGCAGCAGCATGAGGAGGCGGTATATAGGGGCCCATGGCAGATTAGGGGCCTGGCAGCAGCTATGGGAGGCCCGTAATCTGCCAGCACCCTATGTCAAAAAATTCAACACACCAGCAGTGTGTGAGGAGACCTGAAAGTGGCACATGGCAGAGTGTGGCGATGGAGACAGCAGCAATGGGAGGCCGTACAGGGACCCATGACAGACTCTGGACTTGGCAGCAGCATGAGGAGGCGGTATATAGGGGCCTATGGCAGATTAGGGGCCTGGCAGCAGCTATGGGAGGCCCGTAATCTGCCAGCACCCTATGTCAAAAAATTCAACACACCAGCAGTGTGTGAGGAGACCTGAAAGTGGCACATGGCAGAGTGTGGCGATGGAGACAGCAGCAATGGGAGGCCGTACAGGGACCCATGACAGACTCTGGACTTGGCAGCAGCATGAGGAGGCGGTATATAGGGGCCTATGGCAGATTAGGGGCCTGGCAGCAGCTATGGGAGGCCCGTAATCTGCCAGCACCCTATGTCAAAAAATTCAACACACCAGCAGTGTGTGAGGAGACCTGAAAGTGGCACATGGCAGAGTGTGGCGATGGAGACAGCAGCAATGGGAGGTCTCCCATTGTCCCAACATGGCCCAAATAGTCCCAACATGGGCCCCCTGGCCACGCTTGACTTTCTGGCCACATAGTCGACATACGGCTACGTTTACTTCCTCGGGCGGCTTGACGAAAAATTGCCACACCGCCGAGTAGGAAACTTTGCCCCCGATACTCCTCACTGGCTGACTGCTGCTTCCTCCGTGCACACCGGCACCACTACTGGCCGTGGTGGTAGGCTGCAGTGGAGCTGGTGCTCTACTCCGTGGCCGTTTGGCTCCACTGACACTGCTGCGACCCTGCTGCTGTCTCCTGGGCAACCCACCGACTGTTTTGCTCGCTGCCAAGCTGCCACCCTCTTCTCCTGATGATGCGGAAGAAATTGCCTGATGACGACGAGGCTGCCAAGTGCGATCAACCTCCTCATCATCAAGTAGGGTCTCCGCCTCACTACTAGCCCCCTCGGCTGCGTCTGGGTCAGGAGACAGACCTGTCTCTAGACCAGCTACCGAGCCACTCTCCTCGCCACTACTTCTTCGCCTGGCTGCTGAAAAGGCGGATGTCTCCCCCCGTTCCTGACCGCCCTCTGTTAGCTCTTCCTCACTGTACAGTGGGGCTGAGCCCACAGCATGCGATACTTCGCTTGGTGAGGGAACACCAAAGGACAGGGGCAGGTAGAGGACACGTGATTTCAGTGGGCTTGGTCCCGGGCCATGCCAACTAACGGTTGTGTCTGACGTACCCACCGACCGTTGGCTGTAGGTGTCAGAGGTGACCTGGGAAGAGGAAGACGACCGAGCCAACCAATCGACGACGGCAGGGTTGTCGGTGGAGACACGACCGCTGGATGACACCGGGAGCACTGGCCTCTGGCTGCGAATAGTGCTGCCTCGACCCCTTCCTCTGCTGCCACGTCTGCTCGCTCCTAAAACATTGCCTCCTCTGCCACTCCTCTGCATGTTGTCTGACATACTCTTTAATTAAACGATTATGTGTCCCTGAGTAACAATTCTGTGTCCCTGAGTAACAATTCTGTGTCTGTGCGAGTAACAATTCTGTGGCCCTAAGTAACAGTTCTGTGGCCCTCAGTAACAATTCTGTGTCCCTGATTAACGTTTCTGTGGCCCCAAGTAACAGTTCTGTGGCCCTCAGTAACAATTCTGTGTCTGTGCGAGTAACAATTCTGTGTCTGTGCGAGAAACAATTCTGTGGCCCTAAGTAAAGTTTCTGTGGCCCTAAGTAACAATTCTCTGGCACTCAGTAACAATTCTGTCTGTCCCTGAGTAACAATTCTCTGGCCCTAAGTAAAGTTTCTGTGGCCCTGAGTAACAATTCTCTGGCACTCCGTAACAATTCTGTCTGTCCCTGAGTAACAATTCTCTGGCACTCCGTAACAATTCTGTCTGTCCCTGAGTAAAAATTCTGTGGCCCTAATTAAAGTTTCTGTGGCCCTAAGTAACAATTCTCTGGCACTCAGTAACAATTCTGTCTGTCCCTGAGTAACAATTCTCTGGCACTCGGTAACAATTCTGTCTGTCCCTGAGTAACAATTCTCTGGCACTCAGTAACAATTCTGTCTGTCCCTGAGTAAAAATTCTGTGGCCCTAATTAAAGTTTCTGTGGCCCTAAGTAACAATTCTCTGGCACTCAGTAACAATTCTGTCTGTCCCTGAGTAACAATTCTCTGGCACTCCGTAACAATTCTGTCTGTCCCTGAGTAACAATTCTCTGGCACTCAGTAACAATTCTGTCTGTCCCTGAGTAAAAATTCTGTGGCCCTAATTCAAGTTTCTGTGGCCCTAAGTAACAATTCTCTGGCACTCAGTAACAATTCTGTCTGTCCCTGAGTAACAATTCTCTGGCACTCAGTAACAATTCTGTCTGTCCCTGAGTAAAAATTCTGTGGCCCTAAGTAAAGTTTCTGGGGCCCTGAGTAACAATTATCTGGCACTCAGTAACAATTCTGTCTGTCCCTGAGTAACAATTCTCTGGCACTCAGTAACAATTCTGTCTGTCCCTGAGTAACAATTCTCTGGCACTCAGTAACAATTCTGTCTGTCCCTGAGTAAAAATTCTGTGGCCCTAATTAAAGTTTCTGTGGCCCTAAGTAACAATTCTCTGGCACTCAGTAACAATTCTGTCTGTCCCTGAGTAACAATTCTCTGGCACTCGGTAACAATTCTGTCTGTCCCTGAGTAACAATTCTCTGGCACTCAGTAACAATTCTGTCTGTCCCTGAGTAAAAATTCTGTGGCCCTAATTAAAGTTTCTGTGGCCCTAAGTAACAATTCTCTGGCACTCAGTAACAATTCTGTCTGTCCCTGAGTAACAATTCTCTGGCACTCCGTAACAATTCTGTCTGTCCCTGAGTAACAATTCTCTGGCACTCAGTAACAATTCTGTCTGTCCCTGAGTAAAAATTCTCTGGCCCTAAGTAAAGTTTCTGTGGCCCTGAGTAACAATTCTCTGGCACTCCGTAACAATTCTGTCTGTCCCTGAGTAACAATTCTCTGGCACTCCGTAACAATTCTGTCTGTCCCTGAGTAAAAATTCTGTGGCCCTAATTAAAGTTTCTGTGGCCCTAAGTAACAATTCTCTGGCACTCAGTAACAATTCTGTCTGTCCCTGAGTAACAATTCTCTGGCACTCGGTAACAATTCTGTCTGTCCCTGAGTAACAATTCTCTGGCACTCAGTAACAATTCTGTCTGTCCCTGAGTAAAAATTCTGTGGGCCTAATTAAAGTTTCTGTGGCCCTAAGTAACAATTCTCTGGCACTCAGTAACAATTCTCTCTGTCCCTGAGTAACAATTCTCTGGCACTCAGTAACAATTCTGTCTGTCCCTGAGTAAAAATTCTGTGGCCCTAATGAAAGTTTCTGTGGCCCTAAGTAACAATTCTCTGGCACTCAGTAACAATTCTGTCTGTCCCTGAGTAACAATTCTCTGGCACTCGGTAACAATTCTGTCTGTCCCTGAGTAACAATTCTCTGGCACTCAGTAACAATTCTGTCTGTCCCTGAGTAAAAATTCTGTGGCCCTAATTAAAGTTTCTGTGGCCCTAAGTAACAATTCTCTGGCACTCATTAACAATTCTGTCTGTCCCTGAGTAACAATTCTCTGGCACTCCGTAACAATTCTGTCTGTCCCTGAGTAACAATTCTCTGGCACTCAGTAACAATTCTGTCTGTCCCTGAGTAAAAATTCTCTGGCCCTAAGTAAAGTTTCTGTGGCCCTGAGTAACAATTCTCTGGCACTCCGTAACAATTCTGTCTGTCCCTGAGTAACAATTCTCTGGCACTCAGTAACAATTCTGTCTGTCCCTGAGTAAAAATTCTGTGGCCCTAATGAAAGTTTCTGTGGCCCTAAGTAACAATTCTCTGGCACTCAGTAACAATTCTGTCTGTCCCTGAGTAACAATTCTCTGGCACTCGGTAACAATTCTGTCTGTCCCTGAGTAACAATTCTCTGGCACTCAGTAACAATTCTGTCTGTCCCTGAGTAAAAATTCTGTGGGCCTAATTAAAGTTTCTGTGGCCCTAAGTAACAATTCTCTGGCACTCAGTAACAATTCTCTCTGTCCCTGAGTAACAATTCTCTGGCACTCAGTAACAATTCTGTCTGTCCCTGAGTAAAAATTCTGTGGCCCTAATGAAAGTTTCTGTGGCCCTAAGTAACAATTCTCTGGCACTCAGTAACAATTCTGTCTGTCCCTGAGTAACAATTCTCTGGCACTCGGTAACAATTCTGTCTGTCCCTGAGTAACAATTCTCTGGCACTCAGTAACAATTCTGTCTGTCCCTGAGTAAAAATTCTGAGGCCCTAATTAAAGTTTCTGTGGCCCTAAGTAACAATTCTCTGGCACTCATTAACAATTCTGTCTGTCCCTGAGTAACAATTCTCTGGCACTCCGTAACAATTCTGTCTGTCCCTGAGTAACAATTCTCTGGCACTCAGTAACAATTCTGTCTGTCCCTGAGTAAAAATTCTCTGGCCCTAAGTAAAGTTTCTGTGGCCCTGAGTAACAATTCTCTGGCACTCCGTAACAATTCTGTCTGTCCCTGAGTAACAATTCTCTGGCACTCCGTAACAATTCTGTCTGTCCCTGAGTAAAAATTCTGTGGCCCTAATTAAAGTTTCTGTGGCCCTAAGTAACAATTCTCTGGCACTCAGTAACAATTCTGTCTGTCCCTGAGTAACAATTCTCTGGCACTCGGTAACAATTCTGTCTGTCCCTGAGTAACAATTCTCTGGCACTCAGTAACAATTCTGTCTGTCCCTGAGTAAAAATTCTGTGGGCCTAATTAAAGTTTCTGTGGCCCTAAGTAACAATTCTCTGGCACTCAGTAACAATTCTCTCTGTCCCTGAGTAACAATTCTCTGGCACTCAGTAACAATTCTGTCTGTCCCTGAGTAAAAATTCTGTGGCCCTAATTAAAGTTTCTGTGGCCCTAAGTAACAATTCTCTGGCACTCAGTAACAATTCTGTCTGTCCCTGAGTAACAATTCTCTGGCACTCGGTAACAATTCTGTCTGTCCCTGAGTAACAATTCTCTGGCACTCAGTAACAATTCTGTCTGTCCCTGAGTAAAAATTCTGTGGCCCTAATTAAAGTTTCTGTGGCCCTAAGTAACAATTCTCTGGCACTCAGTAACAATTCTGTCTTTCCCTGAGTAACAATTCTCTGGCACTCGGTAACAATTCTGTCTGTCCCTGAGTAACAATTCTCTGGCACTCAGTAACAATTCTGTCTGTCCCTGAGTAAAAATTCTGTGGCCCTAATTAAAGTTTCTGTGGCCCTAAGTAACAATTCTCTGGCACTCAGTAACAATTCTGTCTGTCCCTGAGTAACAATTCTCTGGCACTCCGTAACAATTCTGTCTGTCCCTGAGTAACAATTCTCTGGCACTCCGTAACAATTCTGTCTGTCCCTGAGTATGAATTCTGTGGCCCTAACTAGCGTTTCTTTGTCCCTAAGTAACAGTTCTGTGGCCCTCAGTAACAGTTCTGTGTCTGTGCGAGTAACAATTCTGTGTCTGTGCGAGTAACAATTCTGTGGCCCTAAGTAACAGTTCTGTGGCCTTCAGTAACAATTCTGTGTCTGTGCGAGTAACAATTCTGTGTCTGTGCGAGTAACAATTCTGTGGCCCTAAGTAAAGTTTCTGTGGCCCTAAGTAACAATTCTCTGGCACTCAGTAACAATTCTGTCTGTCCCTGAGTAACAATTCTCTGGCACTCAGTAACAATTCTGTCTGTCCCTGAGTAAAAATTCTGTGGCCCTAAGTAAAGTTTCTGTGGCCCTGAGTAACAATTCTCTGGCACTCAGTAACAATTCTGTCTGTCCCTGAGTAACAATTCTCTGGCACTGAGTAACAATTCTGTCTGTCCCTGAGTAAAAATTCTGTGGCCCTAATTAAAGTTTCTGTGGCCCTAAGTAACAATTCTCTGGCACTCAGTAACAATTCTGTCTGTCCCTGAGTAACAATTCTCTGGCACTCAGTAACAATTCTGTCTGTCCCTGAGTAACAATTCTGTGGCCCTAACTAGCGTTTCTTTGTCCCTAAGTAACAGTTCTGTGGCCCTCAGTAACAGTTCTGTGTCTGTGCGAGTAACAATTCTGTGTCTGTGCGAGTAACAATTCTGTGGCCCTAAGTAACAGTTCTGTGGCCTTCAGTAACAATTCTGTGTCTGTGCGAGTAACAATTCTGTGTCTGTGCGAGTAACAATTCTGTGGCCCTAAGTAAAGTTTCTGTGGCCCTAAGTAACAATTCTCTGGCACTCAGTAACAATTCTGTCTGTCCCTGAGTAACAATTCTCTGGCACTCAGTAACAATTCTGTCTGTCCCTGAGTAAAAATTCTGTGGCCCTAAGTAAAGTTTCTGTGGCCCTGAGTAACAATTCTCTGGCACTCAGTAACAATTCTGTCTGTCCCTGAGTAACAATTCTCTGGCACTGAGTAACAATTCTGTCTGTCCCTGAGTAAAAATTCTGTGGCCCTAATTAAAGTTTCTGTGGCCCTAAGTAACAATTCTCTGGCACTCAGTAACAATTCTGTCTGTCCCTGAGTAACAATTCTCTGGCACTCAGTAACAATTCTGTCTGTCCCTGAGTAACAATTCTGTGGCCCTAACTAGCGTTTCTTTGTCCCTAAGTAACAGTTCTGTGGCCCTCAGTAACAGTTCTGTGTCTGTGCGAGTAACAATTCTGTGTCTGTGCGAGTAACAATTCTGTGGCCCTAAGTAACAGTTCTGTGGCCTTCAGTAACAATTCTGTGTCTGTGCGAGTAACAATTCTGTGTCTGTGCGAGTAACAATTCTGTGGCCCTAAGTAAAGTTTCTGTGGCCCTAAGTAACAATTCTCTGGCACTCAGTAACAATTCTCTCTGTCCCTGAGTAACAATTCTCTGGCACTCAGTAACAATTCTGTCTGTCCCTGAGTAAAAATTCTGTGGCCCTAAGTAAAGTTTCTGTGGCCCTGAGTAACAATTCTCTGGCACTCAGTAACAATTCTGTCTGTCCCTGAGTAACAATTCTCTGGCACTGAGTAACAATTCTGTCTGTCCCTGAGTAAAAATTCTGTGGCCCTAATTAAAGTTTCTGTGGCCCTAAGTAACAATTCTCTGGCACTCAGTAACAATTCTGTCTGTCCCTGAGTAACAATTCTCTGGCACTCCGTAACAATTCTGTCTGTCCCTGAGTAACAATTCTGTGGCCCTAACTAGCGTTTCTTTGTCCCTAAGTAACAGTTCTGTGGCCCTCAGTAACAGTTCTGTGTCTGTGCGAGTAACAATTCTGTGTCTGTGCGAGTAACAATTCTGTGGCCCTAAGTAACAGTTCTGTGGCCTTCAGTAACAATTCTGTGTCTGTGCGAGTAACAATTCTGTGTCTGTGCGAGTAACAATTCTGTGGCCCTAAGTAAAGTTTCTGTGGCCCTAAGTAACAATTCTCTGGCACTCAGTAACAATTCTGTCTGTCCCTGAGTAACAATTCTCTGGCACTCAGTAACAATTCTGTCTGTCCCTGAGTAAAAATTCTGTGGCCCTAAGTAAAGTTTCTGTGGCCCTGAGTAACAATTCTCTGGCACTCAGTAACAATTCTGTCTGTCCCTGAGTAACAATTCTCTGGCACTGAGTAACAATTCTGTCTGTCCCTGAGTAAAAATTCTGTGGCCCTAATTAAAGTTTCTGTGGCCCTAAGTAACAATTCTCTGGCACTCAGTAACAATTCTGTCTGTCCCTGAGTAACAATTCTCTGGCACTCAGTAACAATTCTGTCTGTCCCTGAGTAACAATTCTGTGGCCCTAACTAGCGTTTCTTTGTCCCTAAGTAACAGTTCTGTGGCCCTCAGTAACAGTTCTGTGTCTGTGCGAGTAACAATTCTGTGTCTGTGCGAGTAACAATTCTGTGGCCCTAAGTAACAGTTCTGTGGCCTTCAGTAACAATTCTGTGTCTGTGCGAGTAACAATTCTGTGTCTGTGCGAGTAACAATTCTGTGGCCCTAAGTAAAGTTTCTGTGGCCCTAAGTAACAATTCTCTGGCACTCAGTAACAATTCTGTCTGTCCCTGAGTAACAATTCTCTGGCACTCAGTAACAATTCTGTCTGTCCCTGAGTAAAAATTCTGTGGCCCTAAGTAAAGTTTCTGTGGCCCTGAGTAACAATTCTCTGGCACTCAGTAACAATTCTGTCTGTCCCTGAGTAACAATTCTCTGGCACTCAGTAACAATTCTTTCTGTCCCTGAGTAAAAATTCTGTGGCCCTAATTAAAGTTTCTGTGGCCCTAAGTAACAATTCTCTGGCACTCAGTAACAATTCTGTCTGTCCCTGAGTAACAATTCTCTGGCACTCAGTAACAATTCTGTCTGTCCCTGAGTAACAATTCTGTGGCCCTAATAACGTTTCTGTGGCCCTAAGTAACAATTCTCTGGCACTGAGTAACAATTCTGTCTGTCCCTGATTATGAATTCTGTGGCCCTAACTAGCGTTTCTTTGTCCCTAAATAACGATTCTGTGGCCCTCATTAACAAGTCTGTGTCCCTGAGTAATGGTTCTCTGTCCCTAAGTAACTTTTCTCTGTCCCCAATTATCGTTTCTGTGGCCCTAACTCTGTCCCTGTCCCTAGTACAGAGCGGTCTGCCTCTGTTCAATAACTGCAGGCAAATGAAGAATTCCAAAATGGCCGCTATTTATAGCTCGACCATTACACAGTGCTGGCTGGCTGGCTGCTGATAGGCTGATGCGATCACATGTAGTTGAGGCATGCATTATGGGTCAGCGCGCCTTGTCTGCGCGCCTTCCCAGACATCCCCGCTCCGTCGCCGCACATGTCAGCCGCCATTTTCTGAAAAATTTCGATTCGCGCGTCCGAATTAGGCTATTTTTCGGATTCGGCACGAATCGAAATTTTTCAGATATTCGACTCGAATTCCACTTCGGATACTTCGATTCGCTCATCTCTAGTAATAATCAATTGGACAAGTTTTTCTTTGATGGCTAGTGCTCCTTTCCTGATATGGGAATTTTTTGGGAATAAAGTGCATGTGAACCTTAAATTTATAAGTTGGGAAGTTGGGGAATACATTGCTTTGTTACTTACTCAGCTCACTGTAATCTTTGCCTTGCATATGAGGTGTGTAAAAGTCAGTAAATACCTAATAATCCCGCCAGTCCTTTTATGAACTCCCATCCTCCCCTTTTTACTGATCAGGTTAAAGCATGAACGCAAATCAGTCCTAGTGTATAGTCTTTGCTTCCTACTAGGCAGCTACAGGGCTCTGTGTCAATGCGCAGTGTGCATGTAGTCCCAAAGTCATGCCATCCAAAGCTGCAGAACAACTTTTTGAAACTCTGCTCCCAACCCTCGGAGGTGGGGGGAGAAGAAAAGATCTAACTGTCCCATGATGGCCCAAAGGATATCCAAAATAAGGTACTTACACTTTTATTGTACAATGTTCACATAGAGGACATGTTTAGAGCAGTGTTTCTCAACCTTTTTTTTTAATCAAGGCACCCTTTAAAAATTGTGCACAATCTCAAGGCATCCATTCTAAAATGTAAAAACCTAAATTAATAGTTTTACATAATGCAGCAACAACCACACACGTAGGACACATTTAAGATGTGGTTTATTTCTCCAAAACAAATACACCTTTGCACACTGGTACTGACTAGTATTCTAATGTTTCTCTTCTCCCTCAGTTTCTCTCCCTCTCTTAGCTAATATGCTGACAGAGAGGGACAGAGGAGGGGCAAACAAGGATGCTGTGCAGACGTCTGATGTCCTCCTTATCAACCAATGATGTCATTGGTTGTTACAGCGCTGGCGGCTAAAAGATTGTAACGATGTGAAAGATGTGAAAACTTGTGGCTTTGTGTAACTAAAAAGCAGGCTTGCTCCTCCTGCTTGCTTATATACAGTTTTTGGGCACCCTTGTTAAAAAAGGCTGCTTTAGAGGATGGGTAAGCTTTGCAATGATGTATTTAATTTAATATAACTTTACAGATACTTTAAAGTTGAACCCCAGGCATAAAAAAATAACACACAATTGCTTTCCACTCCATTCCATCCTAAGGAATCTCTACTTTGTATTTTAAAAATGAAAGCTTGCAAGACCCCCATTTGCTTACCTGATTTCACGGTCACATGACCATAAGTGACACCTCTTCACATAATGGAGGCTGATCAGCGCAAACTGCTGTCTGGGCAGCCAACTGGTCTTATTGTCCCTTGCGTCGTGATGAGATGATTCCAGCACGCAAATAGTAGAAAACCCTTTGATGAACCCTTTGTGCAGGTAATATGCAGTGTCCACATCACCAGAATGGCATGGGCGCTGCAAGAAATTCCCTCCTATACAGAATGTCATGTGAATGTACATTTTAAAACCAAAAAAACTATACATTATTATTATACTACAGTATTTATATAGCGCCAATAGTTCGCTCAGCACTGTAACATACATTTTCTAGAGGTGGGATTGAAAACAAATTGATTTAAACCATCTTAACTTTAAAGTAAGCAATCCTATTTTTAAGTTATGTTATAAAAAAATATATATATATATATAATTTATACTTGTGTGCACATTATGACATGGGGCTGGCACCTATGCCATTCTGTGTTCAGATTGGAGGTAGTCTGGATGATCACAAGCTAAACTGTCTCTAATTCATATACATGATGACACTAACACCCACCTCTTGTTAAAACAGACCAAGTATCAGAAGCAGAGACAATGGGCAGTTGGACAAACCAGATGGTCGTAGCAATGGTTGCCATTATTCAGATAAGTACTGCATAAGGGCTCTGCTATTTGCAAGCCAGGGCCTATTTAATGATAAACATCCACTAACACTCAAAGTCTCCTTTAGCATTATCACAGAGTGATTAATTATACCATTCCACATTAAAAGTATATGGGACAGCTTTGTGCCATTAACTATAATACGGTCCCTGGATGGTCTTCCCTGTAAATGATCTTATCTTAGTAGTATCCTAATTGGATTTGGATTATTTTTTCTATACTTTCTTTAAAGTTACTACATGCGGAAAAGGTAAAACAAAGGACAGAATAAATATATTGTAAACATTAGAATATGGATCAAACCTCTAATTTTATTCCCTGTGGACCAGTAATATAGCAGGAGCTATATAAGTTTATTATTTTTATTTATTACAGGTACTTATATAGCACCATCAATTTACGCAGTGTTTTACATATGTAGCTCTACCCTCTTGAGGGCCACTGTGTTTCTGGGTCCACACAGCCAGGCAACATGCATTTTCCACACTTGCATCCACAGTCAGTGAACAGTCCATGAGCTTGGTTTTTGTTATTTTATTAGGGGAAATAACTTGGATAGGGTAATAGGGGTTATGGAATGCCCAGTTTGACTGAATCAATGCACAGGGACAACTTCCTTCCTATTTACAGAAAAAGATCCTGGACTATGTTTCTCCTTGAATGTGGTCAGCCTTTACGGATCAGTAGCAAAAGCCACTTGCAAACAAGGGACTCTCATCTACTCTAAGTTAGCTTAGATTGTTGCAAATTACATGCAGAGATATCTCCTCTCCCCCATAGAACTGCTCCCAGCTCCACAGCCTGCAGACACTATAACCTTCCTAGCTGCTCTGAAGATCTCCCAGGACAAGGATAAAGGATTAGCACAATGTTATCCGTTTGAAAGCTTACTACATGTGGCAGTCTTTCTCCTTGTGAATCCCTGGGTGTGCTGATTTACTCACTCTGTCCTCCTTGCTCCCATTGCTCCCAGACCTTCATCATGTTCATATTGTGATGCAGCCCGAGCCCAGCCTGGAGGCCAGCCTTCCTAGACCTAGGGGACCCTTCCCAGGCCATTAACAGCCTCCTCAGCACTCCATCTTCCAACAAACCCTCCTCCCAGCCTGATTCTCCCATATTTATGGGTTGGTCTCACCACTCTACCAGGGCCTCCAAATCTGGGATTGGTTAGATACCCATAAACATGCAAATTTAGGTCTACACCCCTTCCACCCACTGGCTTCTGGAAGCTTCCATGGTCCTCCAAAAAAGGTGAATGCGATAGAGTCCCAACCTGTTAAGTCATCCTGACCTGCAGTAACCTGACCTAATTACACACTCACTCAGTTACCATGAGTCATACACAATACATTTACCTAAACTAACCGTAGCAGCACACTAGAGGATGCTACACTTATATATTGTACATTCACATCAGCCTCTAACCCTCAAGAAGTGTACAATCTAAGGTCCCCAACTGACATTCATACATACACATACTAGGGCCAATTTACAGAGGAGCCAGTTAACCTACCAGCATGTTTTTGGAGTGTGGGAGGAAACCCACAAAGGCACAGGGAGAACATGCAAACTCCAGGCAGGTAGTGCCGTCTTTGGGATTCAAACTAACAATCCTAGTACTGCCAGGCAGAAGTGTTAACAACTTAGCCACTGTGCTGCCAATGAAGTTGACCATTAAATTATTTTTCCTGCAAATAATGTGGGCAAAAATATACACAGTCATATACCATGGCTGGCTAATGCCTAACCTTTTGAGATGATAAAAATCAACCAAAAAGCTCCAACCCAGTGGATCTATTGTTTCATAAGGCTGGTCAGGTGGCATCTGAAAGTGTCCTTATCCATTAAACAAACTGACCTTAATTGGTCTGCAGCATGTCTATTCATTTTCCTACTGACTTTGATGTTTACTAATATGGAAATTGCTACAGATATCACAGTTTGTATTAATAG
Organism: Staurois parvus; assembly: GCF_062004578.1. Taxonomy (NCBI): domain Eukaryota; kingdom Metazoa; phylum Chordata; class Amphibia; order Anura; family Ranidae; genus Staurois; species Staurois parvus. The sequence goes on from NW_028317821.1 coordinate 30,137,533, forward strand.
CATTGGAAATAAATAAACCTGTCGGTCCCAGTGTCTTGTTTAAATATAATGCAGTGCTGTTATATTGATATGTCATGACCACTCATCTTTACTGGCTAATTGTCTATTGTCATCTAACTAAAAATATGCTTGTTTACAAATGTATACCCCTCAATAAAACAAGAACTTGCTGTTTCCTCTGGGAGCCATGCTTTCAGAATGAAGCAGCCTTCTTATTCGAGAGGCAAGCATCTCTAAATATTTCATGCAATTTTAATGCAAGACTATAACAAGAGCCATAAAAGAAGAGTTCTGAGGGTGCTAAAATATTTTATGACTAGGTTGCACTTATTGTGCATGTGGCTAGGGAAATATTACAGGCTAGACTGAGAAAGCCATTATTATGGGAATGTTCTCATGGCATAAAGTGACAGTTCACATGTTTAAAAAAGAAAGGATATATATAAATATAGAATGAGGTACACCTTACCTAGAGCAATTGTATTTCATATACAGAAAAATCTCCTCAGCCTGAGCAACAAAGAAATATACACTGCAGATAGAAATCAGGTTTAACCACTTCAATACTGGGCACTTTTACCCCCTTCTTGTCCAGGCCATTTTTCAGGTTTTAGCACTCTCACACTTTGAATGACAATTGCGCGGTCATGCATCACTGCAACCAAACTAAATTTTTATAATTTTGTTCCCACATCTAGAGCTTTCTTTTGGTGGTATTTACTCACCACTGGGGTTTTTATTTTTTGCTACATTAACAAAATAAATTTTGAAAAAAAAACATGTGTTTCTTTGTTTCTGTTATAAAAGTTTGCAAATAAATAATTGTTCTTCATAAATTTAGGCCAATATGTATTCTGCTATATTTCTTTGGTAAAAATAACCCAAATCAGTATTTATTATTTAGTCTGTAGGAGTTCACAAACTATGGGATATATGTGAAAATTGATCAGTCCTGAAGTACATGACCAAAATGTCAGAACAGTACAGATATCCCCCAAATGACCCCTTTTTGCAAAGTAGACAGTCCGACATATTTCATAAGAGGCATGGAGAGTTTTTTGAAGTTGTAATTTTTTTGTCCTAATTCTTCGGAACATTAAGAAATTAAAAAATTATTTTCACAATTTTTTTTACATACTGTCCCCAGTACAGTACAGCATCATCATATAACTGTTGTGTCGGTGATCAGGGACACTGACTGGTGACAGTATGAAAAAAAATTTTGATAATTTTTTTTCAATTTTGTTTTATTTTTTTATTATTTTTTATTCATTTTTTTTCTCTTTTTTTAAGATTTTTTTTCATATTACACTATGACCAAAGTAGTATAATGTTATCATAGCAACATTGTACTACTTTGGGGAAGTGATCAGTATTTTTTTTTTTTTACACAATTTGATTGCTTATAGCAAAGAATTTATTTGCTATAAGCAAGCATTTAACTGAATGAAATCGATTCATTCAGGTTTTTTTGTTGTGATTAGCTGTGATTGACCACGGCTAATCAAATGACACAGATGGGCTGTGATTGGCCCAGCCTGTGCATGTGATCACTGTGACCATTCATGACAAGACACACTTGTATACAATAGATGGCATGAAAGGAGGCCATACATTGTTTTGTGACCTGCTGTGATTGGTCACATCAGGTCACGTGGTACTGGCAATGGGGCCGGTACACAGATCTGTCTGAGGTACACAGCCGGTGACAGATCTTGCCACAGCGCAGCCCTGCAGGCACGCGCAAGGCGCGATCCAGAAAGGACGTCATAAGACACCCTCCCAGAGGGACAAGAGGCTCGCCCGGCCGTCATTTTACTATATGCCGGGCAGGAAGTAGTTAAAGAAAGCAAATAGTGCACACGCCAGGGCAAATGATAATATGTACCCATTAGTACACATATTACAATTACGAGGTTAAGGAGGTCAATAGTATATACAGTCATGGCCGAAATTGTTGGCACCCTTGATATTTTTCCTGAAAATCAAGTATTTCACACAAAAAAGGTATTGCATTAACACATGTTTTGCTATACACATGTTTATTCCCTTTGTATGTATTGGAACAAATATAAAACAGAGGCAGAAAAGCAAATATGACATAATGTCACACAAAACCCCAAAAATGGGCTGGACAAAAGTATTGGCACCCTTAACTTAATATTTGGTTGCACACCCTTTGGAAAACATAACTGAAATCAGTCGCTTCCTATAACCATCAATAAGCTTCTGACACCTCTCACCCGGAATTTTGGACCACTCTTCCTTTGCAAACAGCTCCAGGTCTCTCTTATTGGAAGGACACCTTTTCCCAACAGCAATTTTAAGATCTCTCCACAGGTGTTCAATGGGATTTAGATCTGGGCTCATTGCTGGCCACTTCAGAACTCTCCAGCGCTTCTTTGCCATCCATTTCTGAGTGCTTTTTGACGTATGTTTGGGGTCATTGTCCTGCTGGAAGACCCAGGATCTTGGACGCAAACCCAGCTTTCTGACACTGGGCCCTACAGTGCGACCCAAAATCCTTTGGTAATCCTCAGATTTCATGATGCCTTGCACACAGTCAAGGCACCCAGTGCCAGAGGCAGCAAAACAACCCCAAAACATCATTGAACCTCCACCATATTTTACCGTAGGTACTGTGTTTTGTTCTTTGTAGGCCTCATTCCGTTTTCGGTAAACAGTAGAATGATGTGCTTTACCGAAAAGCTCTATCTTGGTCTCATCTGTCCACAAGACGTTTTCCCAGAAGGCTTTTGGCTTACTCAAGTACATTTTGGCAAACTGTAGTCTTGCTTTTTTATGTCTCTGTGTCAGCAGTGGGGTCCTCCTGGGTCTCCTGCCATAGCGTTTCATTTCATTTAAATGTCGACGGATAGTTCGCGCTGACACTGATGCTCCCTGAGCCTGCAGGACAGCTTGAATGTCTTTGGAACATGTTTGGGGCTGCTTATCCACCATCCGGACTATTCTGCGTTGCAATCTTTCATCAATTTTCCTCATCCGTCCACGACCAGGGAGATTAGCTACAGTGCCATGGGTTGCAAACTTCTTGATAATGTTGCGCACTGTGGACAAAGGCAAATCTAGTTCTCTGGAGATGGACTTGTAACCTTGAGATTGTTGATATTTTGCCACAATTTTGGTTCTCAGGTCCTCAGACAGTTCTCGTCTCCTCTTTCTGTTGTCCATGCTTAGTGTGGCACAGACAGACACACAATGCAAAGGTTAAGTGAACGTCTCTCCTTTTTATCTGCTTTCAGGTGTGATTTCTATATTGCCCACACCTGTTACTTGCCCCAGGTGAGTTTACAGGAGCATCACATGCTTGTAACATTCTTATTTATCCGCAGTTGTGAAAGGGTGCCAATACTTTTGTCCAGCCCATTTTTGGAGGTTTGTGTGACATTATGTCGAATTTGCTTTCTTTCCTCCCTTTTTTTGTTTTGTCCCAATACACACAAAGGGAATAAACATGTGTATAGCAAAACATGTGTTAATGCAATACGTTTCGTGAGAAATACATGATTTCCTGGAGAAATATCAAGGGTGCCAACAATTTCGGCCATGACTGTAAGAAAATTGTTCAAACTACTAATACTGATTTTGAATCATGGACACATGACAGAAAGTACCTCTGTGTCACAAAATGTACTCAATAGCAATTTTTTTTTCTTAAGCATAAGCCCGCAGCCCTAGCCATTCCAGAGCCCTGTTTAGAATCAATCTCTACCAGATCATACCTCATCTCTGCACAGTCTGAGTTAGAGAGAAGTCTCTTGTAGCGAGCACCAAGAGAGTGTACCCAGGGCTGGTGTTAGAAATCATGGTGCCCAGTATGGCCTACCCAACAGGGTGCCCCTCAGAAAAAAATCAAAATGATATTTTAGCTATATATACACTAAAATCATTATTAGCAGACACAAACACAAATTAACTTACACCTGCACACCTGTCAAATTAGGACCTATGTCTTTGTTCGTACAGCTTCTACATCCTCATAGAGTGACAGGAAACTCCAGTCGCATGAACAAACATCTCTTTCACATGGCCAGAGTACCCGTGTGAATGAGCCCTTAATTATGTCCAGCTCCAACTAAAGTGCTAAACCCATGTGGTACCCTGCCAGGGTCTAAATAGGGGTTGTGACGCAGGATTCTCAGTCAGGCAGGTTGAGGGGCTCCAGGGAGCTTGTGTCATGCAGAGGAAACTGGCTTTTCAGTTTCCTCAGTGTTTCCTAAAGTCCATTATGGGACCTGATATAGTGTTTTTTTTAACTTTCTTTTTAAGGGCTTTTCTTGCCCCATTTTAATAAAAGAAAGTTCAGAAAAAACACCATAACATGAGTTTCCCATGCAGAGGTATTCAGCATTAGTCTTCCCATCCAAAAAAACAAACATTCAACCCTTCTGGCTTGTACTTGTAGCACAGTTGCTCTGGCTTTACACTTTAGGCCACAGGTGTCAAACTGGCAGCCCTCCAGCTGTTGCCAAATTACAAGTCCCATAAGCATTGCAAGATTAACAGTTACAAGCATGACTCCCAAAGGCAGAGGCATGATTTGCAACAGCTAGAGGGCCGCCAGTTTGACACCCTTGCTCTAAGCCCTTGTCTGTCTTCTACAAACTGCTCACTCAGCAATGTTTGGACCATACACTTAGCAGCCCCTTGCTGTTCAGGCTGCCACCTAGGGGCTCTCCTGACTCCTGGGCCAGACCTCCTGTCTGCCGAGGTGGAGCCCAGGACCATGGTCAGGTCACTGCTATAAGCCCAGGACACACCTTACCAATTAGTGTGCTGGCTGTTCACAAAACCTAGACCCAGGATTGGAGATTTCATCCCTCCCAGATCACTTTGAAATCTACAGGCTCCATGTCCCAGAACAGACTTTACGAAACAGTCTTTATGACAAAAGCTCCCCGGAGCCCCTCAATCTGCCTGACTGAAAATCCTGGGTCATAACCCCTATTTAGACACGGCCAGGGTACCGCACTAAGACACCCTCTATCCATTGCAAATGAACTTACTAGTCCTGTTGGCTTACACAGCTCACTTAGACTGCCAAGTCAATGATAGTATGAGTTGTCGGACTCAAACCTTCTGCTCGCCTGCTCCACAGTGCTTCTGATCGTCGCATCTGCAGGAAGTTATACTTGCACATGACTTAATGATTTCAATGAACACAGCTTTACATGTTTTCCTAAACCCAATAAATATTAACTTTCCTAAAATAGCAGCTACTACACCTTTAGCAACTCAACTGCATTAAGTCAGACACTCACGTTAAATAATACAATTGTTATGTGACCGATATGGCAACAGTTGTTAAGCAAGAAAGTAGAATAAGGGTAATGCTAATCTACTAATCTCTACATTACATCTATATGACTACATAGGCTGTGCCCTCTGTTTGCATCTCAATGCATATTTTTTATGTTTAACAAGAGAGGAAATGTGAATGGTTGTTAAAAGTTCAAACAATTATACCTGTTTTAAAAAAACACAAACTGTTTTTTACAATTTTTCTCTCACAGAAGGACTGCATCATGTAAATTTTTCTCTCTCTCTGTTCCTACTGACAGCACCTTCTTGTTACTTTCATATTGTGCCTCATGATACAATATTTATATTCTGTATTAGATTGTCCTAGATTGTAAGCTCCAAGGAGCAGGGCCCTCGAACCCCTCGTGTATTGCACTGTATTGTTACTGTACTGTCTCGTGTACTGTCTCCCGCGCTGAGCGAACTGTTGGCGCTATATAAATACTGTATAATAATAATAATATCAGGCTTTATAATCTCAAATTTGACTGTTTCCATCTATGTTTTGCATCCTTAATTTTTTATGTTCAACACTTTTGTTCTTTTTTTTTTACTGGAACTTTTCAAAATGTTCTGTCCTATCTCTGTGAAAACTCTTCCCTAACTAATTCTGTCTGTCCAAATGTACCTGCTCTCTCCTCTACACATGCTATTAATCTAATGAATCGATGAACACACTCTTATGGACACACTGGGTTCCCAGCTAGGAGCTCCATTTTTTAATATCATGGCATCCTAGCTATAAAAAAACTGAATATCTTGTGTACTGGCAAAGAATTATCCATGCATCAGCTACTGTCATTACCATATTGCCATTAAAGTTGATTACCTGATCTGCTGATCAAGACATTGTTATGTTCTGCATATGAGAAGTCGTCAGTAAAGTTCCAGGGCAAGCAGAAGTCCCGGATGTGGAAAGTGAATTGAGTAGGGCCTGAGGGGGATACAAGACTGGGCACAAAAGCGTAGCAACACTGAAAGAGGAAAAGATGTGTTCTCATTCTAGGTCCTGGGTAAGAGTCAAAAAGTTTTGGACTCCTAGATAGAAATGCGTGAGGCCTTCTTTGAGACCCAGGAGTGAAAGAGGATCTGTGTCAGCAGAAGTATAGGATTAAGTCTCAGACGCCTCCACATAGAGAGCCTACTAAATGTTGCAGAGCCTACTTTGGGTGCACTGGCTGAATGTACTGCTTTACGTGCATGTATGTGTGTTTGATGCTCTTCATCTAAGTTTACTTGATGCTGAACATTCACGATGAACATTACTTTTTTTCCACATAACATGTCACATATACATATGGTTATGCTACAGGTAATTGTACATCTACAGATGTCCATTGATACATATGCCATTAGAAAGAACAGTGACATACACATAATTTGAGTTCAATGTTTTTTGTGTAGCCCAGTGCTGGTCAACTTATCTGTGTCACCGACAGACATTTATAATAATGGCTGTGTTGAATTAATACCCCCTCTAGTGTCCAGCTGTAATAGTGACATGGTGTTCAGTGGCACCATGAGGATTCCACTGAGAGCTGGGGATTGTGGGACATGTAGTCCAGATGTGAGAGATTTACTAGGAACCAATGCTGCTGATAACTACAGTTTCCAGGTGGCTAACAGAGGAGAGGTGAATGCTGGGGGTGAATATATAAGTTGGACTCTGGAGAATGCTCTTCCTCTTGGGACTACAGGCTGAAGCTGCAAGCAGGGACCTGGCTGTTGTGGAGAGCTGAGCAGGCTGCGCGAGCGGTCCAGATGGAACGGAAGTCTTTGGTGTGTGAGCTATAAACTGTTCACCAGAGCATCACTAGAAATAGAAAACCATAGAAGTTGCTGAATAGCCTCTAGTATTGCCTTCCAATACATATTAATTAACAGGCACTCCAACCATATATGAAGGAACATTCGCTTGAGTCCAGAACTCCTGGTTTATAACTGGTTTATAATTTATAGCAAGTTTCTTGTGTTTTTTAGCTGATGGATTTGACATGAACTAGTATAGCTTAATTATGTTTCTGAGCATTGAAGAGTGTTATGTCTAAATCTCTCTCCCATTCCTTGAAGGAAAAGGGATCCTGTTGTAAATATCTCTTTAGAAGTAACTTTTAGGAGAAAGACAAACGCCCTAATGCTTTTTCCTTGCATTAGACATACCTTTCTGAAATCTGATAATGTGTCTGTATGTCTATTGTTGGCATCAACACTTGTATAGAAATATTTTAATTACATGTGTTGCCAGGAGACCATGGGGAATATACCTAATTTTTCCCTCAACTCTTCCAATGACTTGCCATTTAATGTGTTCCAGCCTATGTCTCTGTCCTTCCCAACTGCCATTGCTTTCAGTGTCTGAGCTATCTCTTCATTTGTTATCTTATGTTATGTTATGTTCAAGGCTGAGGGATAATTGAGTGAGTTTTAGAAATGGTATTTCCTTGAGTTATTGTTTGATCTGCCCTTTTCTTTATTCTACAACTTCCTGGGGTTTTGCCCTTCTGATGTTATAGAGTTCCTGAAAAAAATCTCTAAGCATCTGGGCTATGCAAGGGCTCTGTATTATCTGTTCTTTATATGGTTTGATTAGTTTGTATGTGAGTTATCCCATGATGTTCCCATGTTAAAAACTTTTGTCCTCAAAGCTGAATCTTTCTGCAAATGTATTATCCCAATTCCCAGTTTAGTTGAGAGCGTAATGAGCACAGTACCTGATCCTCTGTTTTACCTCTGCTTTCATGTATTGCTGTTCTACTTATGAGTTTGGAGATGTGTGCTTGTCTCTCCTTTTTTCTTTTTGAGTCTGATAACTATTTAATTAGTGCTCCCTTGAACTTAGCTTTGGGGGCATCCAATACAGTCCTCTTTGGCACATCCTTTGAAGCATTTTGTTTAAATGTGTTGTGAGACTGTACCTAATCTGTGAAGCCACTGCTTGGCTAAAGAATTTTATTTATTCTCCATGACCTCTCTTCAGATCTTTTATTTGGGAACACTATCTATACTGAACCTGAAGTGTTGCACAAGATGGTTTTTTGGTTAATGTCTACTGCCCCCATTCTCTCAAGGAATTTGTAATGTATTAGTAGTAGATCTATTATGGAATGAGGCATGTTGACTGCCAAGAAATAAGTATTGACTTTTTCTGACCCATGAAGCAATCTCCAGCATTCCAACAGCTTCATTCTTTGCATACATTGTTTATAATAGTTTCAGTCCCACTTTGAAGATTGTGGACTTTTCAGAGGAGGTGTCAAGTAGGGGCTCCGATCTATAATCTCCCCCAATTACCAGTATACCCTTGTTGAACTTAAGCAGATTGTTACTGATCTGTCAATAATCGGAACCCAACATTTATAAAATGTGTGTGTAACCTTCTCTCCTGGATGTTGTGGAAATCACTCTACAGCCTTTGAACATAGACTCCAGCTCCCAGGACAGTCCCTGCAAGTCAAACAAACCAACTCCACTCCCACAATTTAAGATAGATAGCATAGGAAGTCAATAACATGTCACAAAGGGAAGATAGAGCCAGACTAAAGCCCCATATACACAATGAGAATATCGGACGAATGGTCTCCATTTTTTTTTTGCATTCTAGTCTCATATCGAAAGATGTTACTAAAGGTACAACAATTCTTGTATAACAGAAGAAAAAATTGGAAGTGATGTCATGTATTGTATTATATTTGTATTGTATTTTCAGATGAAAACTGTACTAATTAAATGAAATTCATGCTTGTCCCTTCGAATATTTTCAGACAAAAGCTATGAACTAACAGATTATTGTACAATCACTTTCTATAGTGGTATTTTTTTGTACAATTTTCTGATCTTGTGTACTAGGCTTAAGTATCTATCTAAAGTAATGCTTTAGGAGTACCTATTGTACTGACATATGAACAATGAGAGATTCTCAACTCAAATTGTCCCAGGGAATAAACTTTAAAAGACCAAAGTCTGTCCTTGTGTAGAGAGACATATTACTGCTTAGAATACTATGTAGATAAATAGACCATTTTGAAGAAAGTTGAATAAGGATGTTTTTCTAGTGACCTGGGCAGGTGGTGGGGATACCCACTCTCTCCTGCTGTGGGGACCAAATCTGGGCTATTTACATCTTACCATTGTTAGTCTAGTTGTGGTATCTGGACATCCTCAACCAATATAGTTTGGATCTCAATTGCTGGGAGTTTTAAAGGTTTCTTTTATATCTCAGTGCAGTTGTAACACCATCCTTATTAGATGTCAACTGGAAGAGGTAACCCCAGGCAGTGGTGTATTTAGGTTTTGAGCTGCCCTAGAAACACAAAAATCGTCTGCCCCATGGACACCGACCAACACAAGCCCCCCTTCCCCTCCCATGGAGAGAGCCTGACATTGACCAACAACACCCCTGCCCCCCACTCAGGAGAGCCTTCCACTACCCCCCCCCCCCGGGTAATAAACACTCATCTTCACAGCTCCAGACATCAGGCTCTATATACAGCATCAAGCAGCCTCTCTCACATCCCACCTGGTTCCCATGGTGCTCGTGTCCCTTCTTTCATCCCTTCTTTTGGGGGTAGGTGCTGCCTCCTTGAAAAATGCTGCCCTAGGCAAGTGCCTTGTTTGCCTTGTGGTAAATACACCCCTGACCCCAGGGACATCTGTAGGGCATCCAGTAATAGTTGTAGTTAGTCATTAGTGCTGCTCAACATGTTGTTGTAAATGTTGCCAAGTGTGGATTTAAATCCTTGATTACAGTTGCTTCTGGGACCCCATAAAGTCTAATATTTGGAGTGATGGCTTCTATTTTCATAGTCATCCAATTGTAACAACAGTTCCTCAGTCCTGCAATCTCATCTTATTTTTTCATCTTTCTGGACTTGCTATGAAATTACAAAATCCTCATATCTAGTTCCCAAAGCATAGACCTTTGTGCCTAACTCTCTTTTTCCAGCTTCAATTTCTAGTACACTCTGCTGGTATGTAGCTTCTAGCCCAGAGACTGAGGCATCCAAATCTGCTTTGGTGGGTAAATCACTTAGGTATTGCTTAATGTCTCGGTGCAGCTAAGCTAGTAAGTACTTGCCTGCCTTTCTGACATTCCAGAGCTGCTTCCCAGTGAGTGATGGGGTAAGAGATAGTAAGATTCACTGTTCACTGATGGTAAACTAGGTGTACTATTGTATCTGGATTTGCATTGGCCACTAGTGGCTTCTGATGCCATCTTGAAGTTCCTTCTATGCCTTGTTCTACCTTAGTCCAAAAAAATTTTTTCTACAGTATAGCACCTTTTTTGTTTTTCTGTGGTCTCTGAGGTAGCAGAGACATTCTTCTTTTTAACATGAGTTAGACACTGAACAGAGTTGGTTAAAATTCAGTGCACCCAGCTGTTCAGTACCTTGAACAGGAGCTACTTGAACTTAGACCTGCGGAGTATCTCTCTATCACTTATTTTGCATCTTTATAACATTCAAACATTTATTACAATATCGGTTACAATATCTTTCTTCAAGAATGCATGCCATAGCAAAATCCAGTGTTTTGTGATTATTTTCAAAATGTCGTAACAGCCATGACATTTCAACTGCTATAGAAAACATATTTACACTATAATACACATATAAAACATACAAATCTGAGTGCATTGAGGGAATTTTCAGTGTGTTCCAAAAACAGTGCACACAAAAACAGGCACTTCCACTACTCATAGATGCTCACTATCTCCTCTACAGTGCCTAATGTGCTACCTTCCAAATCACGGTGCATAAAAAGAGATAATTATTGTGGCTACCCAATCACTACAAGGGATTTTCAAGCCATTATTAAACATACTTCCACAGTCAGCTTTACTCTCTGCATGGCATTGTTCAAACATTGATTTCACCTTTAGAGATGGATCTATTGGTGCATCAGTAATGAGTAACCTCATCTAAATAGTATTTTTGCATGAGCTGGTGAATGAATGTTTTCAAAGTAAACCCTTAGTCACTTGTCGCATATTAATACCTTTAGATATGTTTACTGAATCGTCAAACTAATAGACCTCCTAGCGTTGCATTTGAACAGAATGTGATGAGTTTGGATTTGTGATCATTCAAACATAAGCTGCCTCGGACCAGTGTGTACTCCAGAAGAGATCAGTAGATTAGTCAATCATCAGAAGGGAATCATTGAAACGCTTAGGTCACTGCTGACCCAGGTCACATTCAAGTTTCCAGGTTTCAAATAACTATGTACAATCCATAATTAGCAGAGTAATTATAGCTACTACAGTTTAGAATTTCAACATACATATTAACAATGCCACAAATAGTTTACAGGCCAAAAAATACCTTATTAAACTGCTGAAAAAAAAATAGTTAAACCAATATTGACAATGAAATCACAGACGTAAAATATGCATTGGTAGCCCAGCTGTTTAGTGAAACATTATTTTCAGTCCTTTAATTTGCTATGGATGTTTTATTGTATACAGTAATAGCAAACCACAGGGGGGCAGATCTTTCATCCACCAAAACAGAAGATGAGAAATGGGTCTAACCTCATCACAACCACTGCATCATAGAACCAAATGTAGCTTTTTAAAAGGTTATGCAACATTTAACTTAAAGCAGATCTAAACTCCCTTAATCAACATTAACTATTTTAATCCTTATTCTGCTAGCATTTGTAAATAGATAGGAAGGTATATTATATTAACTTGTTTCAAACATTTTTCCTTATATTTCTTTAGTTGCTTTCTGGTTTCTGGCCTAGGCCAAAGTTATGTCATACATCACAGGATTTTTAAAGTGGTTCTAAAGCCAGATAGTTTTTACCTTATTGCATGACCTGCATTAAAGTAAAAAAATGTCCACTAGTTGTTCCCTCCACCCCTGCTCCCCCCCCCCCACCACCCTTAATACTTACCTGTATCGATCCAGTGCTGTGTCCATCTGCAGCAGTGCTGCTTCTCTCTTCTCCAAGTCAGACCAATGTAACTTAGTAAAAATATCTATACCTGAAGTTTATCTTTCATAGCTGAACTCCAAGAATTCAGCCAATCTGTAAAATGTGCTGATATAGTATGGGGTGGATTTACTAAAGGCAAATAGACTGTCCATTTTTCAAGTGCAGTAGCACTCATTTTCCCCAGAGCTTAGTAAATGTGGTAAATTCTGCATACAAATTGGTATTTAGAAAAGCGCCACACCCTCCAATTATACAGCAGCAACTCTAACTCCACAAACATGGATAAATCAAATCAAACATAGGAGTGCGCTAAACAAACATATATAAAAGTCCATAAATCAAATATGTGAAAGTCCAATATAAAACTCGTGTGACAAATATATAACACCGTGAGCAATCCACCACCAAATCAATCGAATGATCAAATTATAGACCAGCCTTAGCGCTTTTGCTCTGGGAGCGAAGAAAACAGCAACTTCCAGACTTTAGATGTAATATTCTGCAGTATTAGATTCCAGCTGATAGACACCCTTCTATAGTATAGGCAGGAAATGAGGAGGAATATTCTGCAGCCATTCTTCCATGAGTGGGCAATCACCACAGCTCCATGTATATCGGGACCACATTCAAAAATAAAGAAGAATATAATGGTGCAGCATGTGTTTACAACATCTATTTAATAAAAGGTTTAAAATCCACTCACAAATAAGGTGTCTAGCACCAGCACCAGCATCAATCGCATAGGCAGGGAAAAGAACGGCAGCTCCGTACACTCAGCTGTCTTCCGACAATAGCAGGGAGCGTCCTGACGTCAGCATCCGACAGACCACGCCCAACTCGTTTCGTCACCACGACGTCCTCACGGGGCAGTACAGATGCAAACGTCAGACCATTCATTATATACCGCACGCACTCTGCATTGCGGTGACATCTCAATCAATGTCAGCGGCATTAAATTTGCAACCACCGCTCCAATACTACATCCTACTTTGTTAACATCTTATGTAGCGGACATATCATCCAACGTAAACACCATGGTAATCATACATAAATATATGCATCAATAAACACCAAATTATCTAACCCTATGGAAAATCAAGTCCATTTAAAGGGCCATACTCCCCCATTAAAGCATTACCCTATCCCACCTACACCTCCGTCACAACATCTGATAGTTTTATGAAGTTCAGCTATCACTACACCCCCAGAGATCTGACATATGAGATGCTGGCTACTCACACACAGCTTCTCTGCCTACCTGTCCCCTTTGCTGTCCATTCACAGGAGCCTTTGTATTTTGAGAATGTGTTCACATAACACAAAGCACTCTGTGATTGGGCAGGAGGAGGAGAAGGGTGGGCACAGTAGCTGCTTGGGACTCTGCAGCTACTAAAGCTATGACCAGTAGGTCCATCATCGGAGTGCTGGCAGTGGTAGCTATGCTCCCGGTGCTCCATAAAAAGAGATAGTATGCATCCCATTGGACTTAACCCATAGCAATTCAGACCATTTTCCAAAGTGTCTGGATTCCTGGATTTCAGCTTTAAATATACAAGCTGTAGAACAATTTATCCTTTTCTGTAATGAAATAAGAACAATCTATGATCAGTCATGTGGATTTTTTCACCTTTAATACCTCAATACATTAACAATGCTTAGTTGTTGCCTTCACTGTGCATAGATGTGCTAATAAGCAATGATGTAACTAGACACATATCAAACCATGATATTTATGGGGATCAGAAGCAGAGAGGGCCAATAACTGTCTGCCTACATAGTGATTTATACAGCCAGAAATAGTGTATAGCAAATACTGTGTCTTTGCATAAAACTAATACAGTTACAGTTTGGGAACCTCTATAGTATATTTTACAACTAGTAGGGCTACATTTAGACATCATGCTGCCCTAGGAACACCTGAACTGTGATGCTCCTACAATCTCTGCTCCATGTGATTATTTTTTTTTTGCAGCTGGAAGAAAAAGTAGCTAGAATGCACTAATAGAGATGGAATGTAGTCTGCTTTATATAAAATACTACATGTAGCATACTTCTAAGTGTTGGCTTTGATAAGTATACAAGCACAGCTCCTGCCTGAATCTAGTGACAATGAAACAGACAATGGTAAATATTATGTATATACATCAGTTCTGCACTCACAATGCCGCACAACTATGTTTACAGTAGTATAGCACCGGATGTATGAAATGGCCACTTGCACACAGTCTTTGCAATGTGCTGGTTCCTCATTGTATGGAAGTTCTCATTATTTATTTGCTACATTTATCTTTCATTAGTGCATAACTATGTTTATAGCAGTAGGGTATGTGTGGAACAAACACTGGGTAGAGGCAACACACACAGTTTTTGCAATGTGCTGGTTCCCCATTGGGTGGAAGGTCCAGTCATTGTTTGCGCCATGTATCTTCCATTTCTATTTATCCAATGTTTTTTTTTTATTATTTTGTATCATTGTTTTGTGCCTGGAATAATTATTTGTCCAGAAAAGATTTTCAACTGTTGTTTTGTGCAAAGTGGGAGCATGCATAGATGACAGCGCGTAATGGCAGTTGATTTGCATATACAAGAGGCTGAGCTGGCCAATGTCCACATAAATACTTCTCTTTTGATCACACACAACAAAACATTATTAGCTTAGTGATCCTGGAATGAATGTGAGCTGGAGGAACTGCAGCACTGTGTAGTGGTTTGGCTCTGCACTTTTCTTGGACAACGATGTTAATTTGCCTTGTGTCAGTAATTCAATAAAGCATTTTTTTTATTTTAAAATGTGAATGCACTTTATTAAGTTTTAACAAATCAGTTTTAGCAGTGAGCACTATGTTTTTTTCTCTGTCTTTTTTGAGCGTTGAGAATCATCCAACAAGGTAAAATGGATGGCTTTACCTTGCTGGATGATTGTTGAGGATGTTCCCTGTAAGCCTAATGGAGTCATGTTATTAGCACATGGAAGACTGGAGGGCTACCATTTCTGTGTCCTCAACTAAGCACCGTGCTGGGTCCTGTTATAACAAAGAAGTGCATTGTGAACTTTGTAGTGAGGGTCAAACTTAGGGTGAGTGTTTTCCTGTAAGGAGATGGTGACTGTCATTCACATTGAATAGCACTATTATATGGAGCTTTGGATATCCTAGACTCTTTTTTTGCGAAATATAAAAATATTACAATGTATCATTTATTTCACATTTGGTTCATGGAACTAATATACTTTTGTGTTAGTTGAAATATTCACATATCATGCATGCAAATTGACATACACTGCTCAAAAAAAGTAAAGGAACACTTTTAAAGCACATCAGATCTCAATGGGGAAAATATCATGCTGGATATCTATACAGATATGGACTGGGTAATGTGTTAGGAATGTAAGGATGCCCCATCGTTTGATGGAAATGAAAATTATCAACCTACAGAGGACTGAATTCAAAGACACTGAAAATCAAAGTGAAAAAATGATGCAGCAGGCTAGTCCATTTTGCTGAAATTTAATTGCAGCAACTCAAAATGGTACTCAGTAGTTTGTATGGCCCCCGTGTGCTTGTATGCATGCCTGACAATGCTCCTAATGAGGCAACGGATGGTGTCCTGGGGTATTTTCTCCCAGATCTGGACCATGGCATCACTGAGCTCCTGGACAGTCTGAGGTGCAATCTGGCAGCGTTGGATGGACCGAAGCATGATATCTCAGAGGTGCTCTATTAGATTTAGGTGAGGTGAGCGTGGAGGCTATTCAATGGTATCAATTCCTTCATCCTTTAGGAACTGCCTGCATACTCTTATCACATGATGCCAAGCATTGTTGTGCACCAGGAGGAATCCAGGACCCACTGCACCAGGTATTAGGTATCCCGATACCTAATGGCAGTCAGGGTGCCACTTTCTAGCCTTTAGAGGTCTGTGCATCCCTCCATGGATATGCCTCCCCAGACCATCATTCACAAACCTCCAAAACAGTCATGCTGAATGATGTTAAATGCAGCATAACATTCTTCACGGCTTCTCCAGACCCTTTCACATCTGTCACATGTGCTCAGGGTGAACCTGCTCATCTGTGAAAAGCACAGGGTGCCAGCGGTGGACCTGCCAATACTGGTGTTCAATGGTAAATGCCAATCGAGCTCTATGGTGCCGGTCAGTGAGCATAGAGCCCACTAGAGGATGTCGGGCCCTCAGACCACCCTCATGAAGTCTGTTTCTGATTATTTGGTCAATGACATTCACACCAGTGGCCTGCTGGAGGTAATTTTGTAGGGCTCTGGCAGTGCTCATCCTGTTCCTCCTTGAGCAAAGGAGCAGATACTGGTCTTGCTGATGGGTTAAGGACCTTCTACAGCCCTGTCAGCTCTCTTAGAGTAACTGCCTGTCTCCTGGAATCTCCTCCACGCTCTTGAGACTGTGCTGGGAGACACAGCAAACCTTCTGGCAATGGCTTGTTTTGATGTGCCATCCTGGAGGAGTTGGACTGCCTGTGCAACCTCTGTAGGGTCCAGGTATTGCCTCATACTACCAGTAGTGACACTGACCCTAGCCAAATGCAAAACTAGTAAAAAAAACAGTCAGAAAAGATGAGTAGGCAAAAAAATGTCAGTGGCCTCCACCTGTAAAATCATTTCTGTTTTGGGGGTCATCTCATTGTTGGCCATCTAGTGCACCTGTTGTTATTTTCATTAACACCAAAGCAGCTGAAACTGATTAACAACCCCCTCTGCTACTTAACTGTCCAGATCAATATCCCAGGAGTTTAATTGGCTTGACTCTATTCTATGATTAAAAAGTGTTCCTTTAATTTTTTTTGAGCATTGTATTTGTTTTCACCACTATACCAGTCATATGATGATGCTGTACTGCACTGGTGACAGTATGTAAAAAAAAAAATTGGAAAAACCCAAATTTTATTTAATTTCTTAATTGTACAACTTAAAAAAACCCCATGTCTCCTATGTGTTCCTGCCTGTGTTCCTGTGTACTCGGTCTTGCTGACTTCTTTTCTGATTCTTGTTCTTGATTTTTGGCTCCTGACTATGCTGACTGGTTTCCTTACTCTGGCTAGTCTTATAACCCTGCTCTGGCATCCAAACCCTGGCTCCTTTTTTGACTACAGTCCTGATCTTGGTTATATTTTCTATTTCATTAAAGGTGTGATTTTAACTGCACATTCTGTCTCCGCCTGGTTCATGGTTCCTGACAGTTATTCAGCACTGTGCTACTTTAACTGGGAATTGCTTGGTCATGCAACAATGTACCCAAATTACATTTATATCTTATTTTTTTAACACTTTCTTTTGGTGATATTTAATCACCACTGGGGTTTGTATTGTTATTTAAATTAAAAATATTGAAAATTTTGAAAAAAATAATAATTTCCGTAACTCAGAATGTGTACAAATGCCTGGCCATTATCTTAGCCATGATAGTACAATAGCTTTCTCTTCATGCAGAAGAATCAGAATTTGGGTCTGAACACTTTCTTTCACAAAAAAACCTTTGTAAATCTGTGAAATTTTGGGTTGACCAGTTGATAGTTAACCAACCATATAACAATTCTACTGTATATTTGCTATTAGTTAAAGCAATGGTTCAGTGTATTATTTTAATTTTTGTTCATCAGATTATGTTGGTGTTTTTTCATTTAAAATACCTGCAAACACTCCATCTCTATGTCCCACATTAGCATTATATGTCAGTTCAATAGGAAAGTAATTGAGCACTGGAAAAAAGATGATTATCATTTGTATCACACCTTTGATTAGTAATATTGCACCCAGTAAAACTATTACTGGTTTGCTATGAACACTGTCGGCTGAAATCTTAAACTCTGGCACAGAGAACTCTCTGGCTGTTACATAACATATCTAGTTATGTGACATTGCTAAGAAAACACAGCAGACAACGAATAACAAAGTAACTCTTCTTATAACATAATATATCTTAGTAACATATGGTTGGCCTGTGTTTAAAAACATTATGTTTTTCATACCCCAATGTTTCCCCATTTTACATGCCTGGAAGCAAAGCAATGGAAAATGTTTTAAAGATTGCTCATGATATCCAGGAAGGGCATCTGTCTTCATCCGGTAAAAGTCAAGTGCTTCAGAGGATTAGTGAAAACTTGAAACTCTGACTGTGTTCTTTCTTCCAGGCCCCATCAATTCAGGAATCCCATTCCATGAGAATGCTACTCACAAGCTATAAGTGCTCTAGTATGAACAATCTGCTATACATATACATATTGTGTCACTTGGTTTACATCTAGTCATGCTGTATAGATACAGCTTATGATTAAAGTTCCTCGTTGGGATCCATTTTGGACTCTGCTGTCATGTTGGCTAAGAGCTGGTCTGTAATTGATATCAGTGCTTATAACATCATAGGTAAGGTAATCATCAAACTGTGAACTTTAGCAACACGTGTCATCACTTCTTAAAATGGGACACGCTGAGTTTTACACCTAGTAAGTAGTTGTCTAACGGAACATGCACTTGATTTGAGAAAATAAAGCAGGGTTACAGTTCATAAGAATAACACGTGGCTGCTTAAAGTTCAACAACATAGAGAGAAATTACAAAGCAGATTTTAAAAAGTGTACTCTGGAAAGCAGGTGGACAAGTGAATGGTATTGCGACTAAGAGTAGGGCACCTTAACACCTTTTAAGTCAAAAGCTCAGAAGAAGCATGCAGAGCAGACAGTAATAATATTACTATTATTCAGGATTTATATAGCGCCAACAGTTTGTTCAGCGCTTTACATTTTAAAGGGAGACAGTACAGATACAATACAAAATCAATGAGGCTAGAAGGTTAAGAGCTTACAATCTAATAGGAAGGAGCAAGTGGAACAAATGGAAATAACAGTGAGGGATGAGCTGATGAGAGAATTAAAAGATTCAATTGTTAGACATGTGTTAGACACCCCGGTGTTCTGTAGTCCCCAGTTATAGACTGGGGCAGTGGCCATTTTTTTGTACTGTTGAATTGTTGGTGAGGGGGCGCACTGGACACCCTAGCTGCCATTGTGCTACATGCTGGGTGTCAGGTGCGCTCCTGTACCCGTAAGGAGGGGTGGGCTCCCTTAGGTTCAAAAAATGGCCACTGCCTCAGTCTGGCCTTTACAGCAAGGAACACATGCACAGGCGACGCATGTCAAAAAATAAAGAGTTCCCAGCTCAACTTGCCAGCCAGCTTGCAAACAAACCAAATTAACCTGTATAACAGTATGCGTTAAAAACAGGGGTTTGGTTAGCACACATTTGCAAATACATACATAAGCTACAGAGCCATGTCACGGCACCCCAATGTTCTGTAGTCACCCAACATGTAGCACAATGGCAGCTAGGGTGCCCAGTGCACCCACTCACCAACAATTCAACAGTACAAAAATGGCCACTGCCCCAGTCTATAACTGGGGACTACAGAACATCGGGATGCTGTTAGACAGGTTAATTCGGTTTGTTTGGAAGCTGGCTGGCAAGTTGAGCTGGGAACATTTCTCTTTTGTTGTTTGACATGTGTCACCTGTCCATGTGTTGCTTGCTGTGAAGGTCAGTTATAGACTGGGGCAGAGGCCATTTTTCTGTACTGTAGGAGGTTAAGAACTTACAATCTAATAGGAAGGAGCAAGTAGAACAAATTGAAATAATAGTGAGGGATGAGCTGATGGGAGAATTAAAAAATTCAATTGTTAGATGAAGGCAGGATAGGCTTCCCTGAAGAGATGAGTTTTCATGGATCGCCTAAAAGTGAGCAGAGCAGTTGATAGAAGGACAGATTGAGGTAGAGAGTTCCAGACGATGGAAGAAGCTCTAAGAAAATTCCTAGAAGTGTACTTGAGAGGAGGAAACAAGGAAACTAGAGAGCAGGAGGAGTGGAGAGGACAGTTTGGGTAATACATTGGTCATTATTGATAATGTAGGTTGTGGCAGAGTAATATATTGCTTTGTACAATGTTGTTAGTATTTTGCATTTTATTCATTGGCAAATTGAAAGCCAATGGAGGGATTTACAGAGGGGGGTAGTGTGTAATGTGGATGAGTCTGGTAGCAGCATTCATGATAGACTAAAGGGGGGATAGTCTGTGTAAACGTAAGCCTATGAGTAGGGTATATACATTATTTGTCATTTACTTCTTGACTCGTATGATACATTACCTAATACAGCCACCTTTATTGATTTTTACATTACAGCAATACTAAGAAAATGTGCACAATTCAGAAAAATTAAATAATCTAATCAAATCAGGCTTGCCAAAATCCATTCAAAACCTTCCAACTGACTGCTATAGGTTACGGCAATTGGCACATTTTAATGGCTCCATGCTGTTTGCAGTGAATGGTATGTTGAGGATGGGGGTAAGACTTGTTCTCAACAGAATGGTGTGTTTCAGTGTTCCTATTTAAATCAACTAAATTTAAATTTTCCCAATTAGATTTAATCTCTAAAATGTCACTCACTATAAAAAACATAACTGCTTTGGTGGAGCCAGGTAAAATGACTTGCTGGCATTTCCATCACTTGGAGACTCTGAAGTATACTATGTTATGTGTAACACCTGTGGCAGTGTAGTGTCCTGCCACGGTCAAAATAAAGCTGAAAACCCTGGATTCTCAACCAGGCAGGTTGAGGGGCTCCAGAGAGTTGATGTATTGCAGAGGAAACTGGCTTTTCAGTTTCCTCATATATTCATAAAGTTTGTTTTGGGATCTGGAGCCTGGAGATTTCAAAGAGATCTGGGAGGGATGAAATCTCCAATCCGGGGTCCGTGTTTTGAGAACCCCCAGCGCACTGATTGCACAGGTGTGTGCAGGCCTTTTTGTAGAGGCCTAACCATGGTTCTGGGCTCCACCCCGGCAGACGGAGTCAGGAGGGCTCCACCCCAGCAGACGGAGTCAGGAGGGCTCCACCCCGGCAGTTAGGAGTCAGGAGGGCTCCACCCAGGCAGACGGGAGGTCTCTGCCGTGGAGTCAGGTGGGCTACACCTAGGAGAGGTGGAAGCCGGACTAGCTGTGTGCTAGTGCCATACTTTGGGAAGAGTCTGCAGGAGGCAGACTTAAAACTGCGTACAAGCCAGGAGGCTGAATACTGTTCATTTGAATTTGTGTGATGGTGGATACCCCTGCGTGGGAAACCTTTATGTTATTGAACTGACATTTAAATAAAAGTGGGCAAACAGGCCCTTAAAAAATAAGCGAGTTGCCGTGTGCTTTGAAGAAGCTCTACCACTTGAAGCGAGTTCCCACACACCCTGAAGAAATACTGGATGCAAGATGTTAAATGGAAACAAGATGGCAGTGTTCTGCAGCCCAGTTATACAGACTCTGCCAAATAAAAGCTTAGTGGGACTTGTAGGCTGATAGCAAGACCTCACTGTTTACTGTGGAGCTGACAAACTATATTTCCCAGAAAAGCTGGCTGATGGGCAGGGGCAGTTAAATACTAAAGCCAGGGAAAACGAGGGGAAGAGGACAGTGAGAGCTGGAGAGGTAAGGTGTGTGAGAGGAGAGCTGTGGTGCACTATGGAGGTTCAGGCTGGGCCAGAACCACAGAAGATGGAGTGAGGAAGAGATGATGACCGCTGCAAGCTGGACTGGTGACCTTACAAGCAACTGAACTGGAGTGCTGTAATCTGGAGTGATCAGTGAGGAATCCGGAGAACACGGGGTCCTCCATCTGCAGAGAGACTATCTGCTACCTGACTGCAGCCACGGATCAGGTGAGAGAGCCTCATCCCTCACATTATCTAAGTTACAAAGGACACTGCTAAACCTAGTTACACTTTTCTCAGCTTAGTATCCTCCATCCTACAAGTTACATGTGTTACAGGCTAGATTGTTTGGCCCATCTTGCCTTATGGCCTATTAATCATTATACACTCTCAACATACTAAATCACAAGAGCCTACTGCAATATCTGCACCCTGCAGGTCAAGCTGTCTTGGTGCCTCAGACTCAGTGTGCACCACTCACCAGGGAACCTTCCCATTCTACTACAGAAGTGTCGGCTGCCCCGCCTCCCCTTTCTCAATCTCAGCCAAATTTGATGGTTTCACCCCGGGAGTGCTGAGGGGACACCATCCTAATTCAGCATCACTTAAGGGAGCAGCTTCCCTCACGTTATGTTCACCTTCTTTGAAGAACTCCTAGACTTGCATCAAGAGAGATTTAAATCTTTACGTGCACCAACTAGGGCCCCATCAAGCACACAGCAGATTGAACATTGCAATTTAAAAAGACATTCATTCATCCTTTTACAGAGCTCTTCCTCTTTCAGAATTAGACCCAATCACAAGAACCTGAGGGCCCAACGTAAGTTAGTCTGTCAGTCTGATTGCTTCCCATTCCGCTCACTTGGGAAGAAACATCTCAGGGCTGAGGCTATCGTTTGAATTCTGATTTGCAGGACAACAAAAACTGATCTGAGTGTGCTATGTTGCAACCTTTGTTTGAGTTTCTTAAAAGTGTTAACTGTCATTTCATGCACATATTTTCTTGTCACTTCATTTTATCATGCTCACTATTTGACCTCAATATAATCAAAGTGTCAGTTCACTGTAACCTATGTGTGAGTCTAGTTTATGGTAAAGGCCAGAGGGCTCTTGTGGCCAAAGGTTTAGGGGGGTGTCAGCAGAAACAATTCAAGGGGGTAGTGCTATATATGGTTGAAATGTTAAATCTAAGATTTCCTCCTGAGTGCAAACACTTCAAGGTGCCTGTTCTTACCACTATATACTTAAAAACCTGCTATGAATTTCAAAACCATCTTTTATTAAGGTCTCAGATTTCTAAATTATGTGATAAACCTCACCATCAAAGACAACTTCCTCTCACCAACACATCCTTCAATGACATCAGCTTCATTAGCTGATGAAACACTTTTATTGCATCATTTATCTGGGGGTGGAGCAGCTTAGCTTAATGGCTGGGCTTACATTGAATCTGGGGAAGTCAAGACTTTGACCATAGGGTGGAGGATTCCTCTTCATACTAGCTGCTGTTAAGGTAGGTGTTTAGCTCTTATACTTTAACAAGGAACTAGGTATTGTGGTCTGTAAATGATACAATGCTAGACTGCAGTAGCTCCCACACATACTTATTTCAATGTAAGCTGTAAATAATTTGATCATTTTCATATTTTTATCAAATCTAATAAAAATAGATCAATGTGTGGGTATTTTATAATCACTTTTATTTGATAATTTTATATTAAATCCATAGGAAGACAAACAGACAGGTCAAAAGTGTTTAATTATTTTAAATGAGGTTTGTGCTTACGTCCAATCTTTTACAGCATTTAGCAAAAATTGATCTAATAAATATTGAAGATAATTTTCTAATTTAAATCAAATAAAAGTAACAACAACAAATGTGTGTGTCACTTTGAAAGAAAACAAAGCCAAATGTGACCAAAAATTTAGATTTATGGGTGACATACAGAGTAGTTGTAAAAGAAGTCAGCTAAATGTAGACAGTGTCAAGGGTTGGGTCAGAACTATTCCTTTGAAGACCAGGCCTATTCTGATGCTTCTCTCCTACTGTAAATGTAAACTCCCCCCAAAATTATATTTATATATACAGTATCTCCCAGAAGTGAGTAAACCCCTCACATTTTTGTAAGTGTGTTACTGTGACAACACTGAAGAAATGACACTTTGCTACAATATAAAGTAGTGAGTGTACAGCTTGTATAACAGTGTAAATTTGCTGCCCCCTCAAAATCACTCAACACACCGCCATTAATGTCTAAACAGCTGGCAACAAAAGTGAGTACACCCCTAAGTGAAAATGTCCAAATTGGGCCCAGTTTGCCATTTTCCCTCCCCGCTGTAATGTGACTTGTTAGTGTTACAAGGTCTCAGGTGTGAATGGGGAGCAGGTGTGTTAAATGTGGTGTTATCACTCTCACTCTCTTATACTGGTCACTGGAAGTTCAACATTGCACCTCATGGCAAAGAGCTCTCTGAGGATCTGAAAAAAAGAATTGTTGCTCTACATAAAGATGGCCTAGGCTGTAAGAAGATTGCCAAGACCCTGAAACTGAGCTGCAGCATGGTGGTCAAGACCATACAGCGGTTTAACAGGACAGGTTCCACTCAGAACAGGCCTCACCATGGTCGACCAGAGAAGTTGAGTGCACGTGCTCAGCGTCATATCCAGAGGTTGTCTTTGGGAAATAGACATATGAGTTCTGCCAGCATTGCTGCAGAGGTTGAGGTGAGGGGTCAGCCTGTCAGTGCTCAGATCATATGCCGCACACTGCATCAAATTGGTCTGCATGGCTGTCGTCCCAGAAGGAAGCCTCTTCTAAAAATGATGCACAAGAAAGCCCGCAAACAGTTTGTTGAAGACAAGCAGACTAAGGACATGGATTTCTGGAACCATGTCCTGTGGTCTGATGACACCAAGATAAACTTATTTGGTTCAGATGGTGTCAAGCATGTGTGGCGGCAACCAGGTGAGGAGTACAAAGACAAGTGTGTCTTGTCTACAGTCAAGCATGGTGGTGGGAGTGTCATGGTCTGGGGCTGCATGAGTGCTGCCGGCACTGGGGAGCTACAGTTCATTGAGGGAACCATGAATGCCAACATGTACTGTGACATACTGAAGCAGAGCATGATCTCCTCCCTTCGGATTGCGCACATTCATGCAATGGCAACAAACTACAATACTTAAAAAATCTCCATAGGAGACACTTGAAATACTTACAGGTTACCAGTTTGGAGTTACTAAGGAAGTAGAGCTAGAATTATTGCTCTCTCTACAATGTTTGTGGTGATACCTCACATATTTGGTGTGAATGCAATTTAAATATGCATGTGTGACCTACGTATGCGGTCGCCTATCTACGTGAGCACAGAGGAACGGGGGAAGGGGGGATGTTAAAATTTTATTTATTTATTTAGTTAAAAATGAGTTATTTTTACACCGTTCTATTATTTATTTTTTTTGTGATCACTTTTATTGCTGTCATAAGATAGAAATAAAGTATGACATGTCCTCCTTATGGAGACATCTGGGTTTATAAGACTCCAGATCTCTCCTCTACCCTTGAAAGCATGAGATCGAGAAAAATTGATCTCATGCTGTCCAGAAAAAATTGGCTCTGATTACATTTTCCCTAACCGGAAGTTCCATAATGCTCTTCGCTTCCGGTCTCCTAGGCCATAGAGATGATCGGGGATGTTCCGGTCTCCAATCACCTCTATTGTTATTGGCAGCATTGGAAAAGCACTGAAGAGAAGTGGAGGAGTCTTAACCACTAGGACCACTTTTACAGTGTACGGCATCGACTGTGGAAAAAACTATAACAGGTTTATGACTGACAGTTGTAGCCATGGCCCCGTTATAACTGCTTGAACACACTGACATACATGTATGTGATTGTGCATCAAGTGGTTATAACCAGGGAAGCCCCCAGAGATCATTGTCATGGGTAACATGTACCATGCATCTAGCCAAAGTGTGAAGCAGAGTCCTAGTCCACAGTAAGGTCAGTTCAGGTGGAGTTCACTGAGGTCAGGACAATATGGGTCAGCAGGAAAATTATTAAATGCTATCACAGGGAATGAAGGTGTGAAGTTAGCGGAAATTACAAAGAAATCCAAGCTAATCAGTATGGGCACTGACACAAATGTTTGCTTGGCCACACTCCAAAATGTACATTGCACACCTGAGGGTAGACATGGAGTGCTGGAACATACATAGGGCTACAGGAGGGGGGGTCTGGAATGCAAAAAAATCTAGAAGACATGGCCAGAATTTGTAAAGTGAGTTTCGCCTGTGCGGCTCACTGTACAGAGGAGGATAGGCAGGTAGGTAACTTTAAAGTGATTCTAAAGGCTTTTTTTTAGAAAAAATAACAAACATGTCTATACTTACCTAATGTGTACAGTGGTTTTGCACAGAGGAGCCCGGATCCTCCTCCTCTTGGGTCCCCCACAGGCTCTCCTAGCCCCTCCCTCCTATCAGGTGCCCCCACAGCAAGCAGCTTGCTACTGGGGTACCCGCTGCTCCATGTGTCCATTCACAGACAGAGCCACAGCTCGGCCCTGCCCCCTTTCTCTACTCATTGGCTCACTGGCTGAGATTGACAGCAGTGGGAGCCTATGAAGAGAGGGAGTCCCAGGATAGCCGAAACTTCAGTGCACATCGCTGGATTGAGAGGGGGCTTAGGTGAGTATTGGGGGGAGCTGGGGGGGATGCTGCACACAGAAGGTTTTTTACCTTCATACATAGAATGCATGAAGGTAAAAAACCTTGAGCCTTTAGAACCACTTTAATGCAGAAGAGACAAAGCGTGTTTCTTCTGCATTAAATTTCTGCCAGTTGCCACCCTTTTTTAATATTTTTTGCTAAAGTTCCACTTTCACTTTTATTTTTTTCATTTTGTTTTTTTAATAAAACCTAAACTGTAAGATTTCAGAGCTCGTGAAATACATATACAAAGGCATTCAAGGTATCTTCTCTTACAGTGAACAGAATATATAATCCCTTTTCACTGCACGCTTGAAATCCAAGTTGATCCTGTGGAAAATCTCTGCTCATTTGAGTACAATAAAGCTGTGCCTGTAAGTAGAAAGCTTAAATCCTATTGAATATCTCACTGATGTAATGGAAGGAATATAACTACTGCCAAAATCTTTTTTTTCTCTGACCCTATTAAAATATGTGAAAATTATACACACACCTCTCCTGTACCGTCTATAATAAGAACCAGAATGTACCAGGAAGTTACACATTAAAAAGTTTTCAGAAGTAGATGAAAAATACATCAGAAGATTCATTGAGAGATGGGAAATCGGCAAGGATGAGGTTTCCAGAAGATTTCAGTGACTTTTGAGAGAAATTAGACTTACAGAAAATGGTCCTTAAAGGGTGGTTTGAGGGGCCAAAAGAGACCAGAGGGCAGGGGGCAAGACATTGGCATAGGGTGGCTAAGAAGAAGAAGTAGGAAAGCGTGGTGGGGTGGTGGGGAAGATCAAGAAAGAGAGGGGTGTTTTTTTTTCTTTTTCTCCACCCTCTCTCCTCTCCCCCGGCCCTCTGTCGGCTGCACTATGGTTCTGTTGCCCCTGGTCCCTTTCTCCCCGGAGAAGATAATGAGGGAAGGGGGGGCTGAGAAAGTGGTTATGGTGGGAGGTCCGGAGGCCAGGCATGCTGTCAACTCCAGTCTGATAGATGATATGAGCCAAGGATTGGAGTCGGCGTGTGTGTTCTGAATCTCACCCCAGAATAGGAGTCGTTAGTGGGAATAGTCCATGGGGCAGTGTGTAGGCCAGGGTGGTTTTAGGTGTTTAAGAAGTAGGGGGAAGGGAGGGTGGGAAATAGGGGTGGGCAGATAAGCAGGAAGGGGGAGGGATGAAAACGGGGAGCTGCTGTAGGGAGGGAAGGGGGAAAGTCCATATCTTAAATTATCTGTATCTGTCTTCCGGCAACGGAACCCTGGCAGTGTAGTGAAATAATATTTGATATGAGCTTGATTAAGTTTATGACTTATAATGTGAAAGGGTTAAATTCTCCAGCAAAAAGACACAAGATACTGAGGGAAATCCAACAATACTCCATAGTTGTGGTGTTTCTTTAAGACACATTTAACCCACGATAAAAACGTTAAGTTATACTCTAAGTACCACGTACTATGCTGATTCCCCAGTTAAAAGGGCTAAAGGTGTAGCAATTGGGTTTTCAAAAAATGTAAGTTTCACCCTGGAGGGAAGAATGGAGGACCCAGAGGGCCGGTTTTTGTTTTTAGGAGGAAAATTACAAGGAGTTGAATATATACTAGTGAATATCTATTGTCCGAAATAAAAATCCAGTAATATTCTTGGAGGGTGTGGTAAGGAAACTTTCTGAATTTAAAAAGGGTAGCCTGATGGTGGCAGATTTAAATGTGTGTCTGGATCCTCAGATGGATGCGTCTTCATGTATGTGGAGAGAGGGGAGTAGGAAATCTAAACTATTGAAGGGATTGCTATATAAGTGCCAGCTGACTGACACCTGGAGAGTAAAACACCCAGGTGAAAGGGATTATACTTTCTCGTCTCTGGTACATGGTTCGTATTCAAGACTGGACTATATAATGATCGAGCATGGACAACTGGAGTCATTGGTTAGTTCAAACATAGAGGTTATGTCCATCTCTGATCACGCTCTTGTCACGATGATACTTCGGGTAGGAGGAAACCAGGGTAAAGTAAATATGTGGAGACTAAATGAGATGCGTATACAGAATCCTGAAATTGAGAAAAAGCTAAGGCAGGAAACTGAGCAATTTTTTGATTTCAATGAGACAGAAGAGGTCTCGGTGGCTACAATCTGGCAGGCACATAAAGCATATATCAGGGGTATATTGATCTTGATAGGTGCAGAAAAAAAGAAAGAACGAGGGGAAAAAATAAAGACGGTGATGGAGGAGCTCTATAAACTAGAACAGTTACATAAAAAGAAGACAGGTACAGATATATATCAGAAGATTTTTCTTAAAAGAGAAGAATTAAAAGAGCTTATGGAACAGGAGTTGAGAAGGACATTTAACAGGGTTTTAAAAGAAAGATATCAGTGGGGGAATAGATCTGGAAAATACTTAATGAGGAAGTTAAAGGAAAAGAAATCTAAAAACTTCATAGAAAGAATTAAAGATGGTAAAGGAGAAATGGTGTATACCACAACTTATATTGCTAATAGGTTCCAAAAATATTATAGCAGGCTGTACGACATGAGCCCCAGAAACCAAAAAGAAATGGAGGATGAAAGAAAAAAAAAGACAGAAATATTTAAATGAAGTGGAGCTGCCAAGTCTAGCACAAGAAAAATTAGAGGCCCTAGAGAGACCAATTACCTTGGAGACCAATTACCCTAAAAAATACGGCCGCAGGAAAGAGCCCTGGCCCGAATGGATACACTGTGGGATATTTTTAAAAATTCAAAGAACTCCTTGTCCCTAAAATGTGTGGTTATATGAATGCAATAGGGGATGGGTTGGAAATGAGAGATGAGTCATTGTAGGCATATATACCGAATATACTTAAAGAAGGGAAAGATAGAGTACTGTGCGCCAGCTATAAACCCATATCCTTACTAAACATTGACACCAAACTGTATGCCAAGGTATTGGCAACCAGAATGAAGGAGCTGATGCTGGAATGGATACACCTGGATCAGGTAGGATTCATCCCTGGAAGAGAATGTAGAGACATGGCCTGAGATCATTGCTCCTCCTACAAAAGGTAAAAAGAGAGAAATTGCTGTCGATAGATGCCAAAAGGCTTTTGACAGGGTTCATTGGGGACTCGTGCTTGACATGCTAGAGGTCTTAGGAATAGGGCCTAAAATGTTAAGGTGGATAAAAGGGCTCTATAGTGAGCGTCAGCGGCGGTTAAGGTCAACAGATCCCTCTCTCAGTTCTTTAAAATGCATAATGTTACCAGACGAGGATATTCACTTTCTCCTTTGTTATTTGTATTGTCCTTGGAACCTGTTTTGGCGAGGGTAAGAAAGTGTATAGATATAGCAGGTATAAAAATAGGGGAAGTAGAACATAAGGTGGCAGCATATACGGACGACATGTTGTTTTACATTGTAAACCCCAGAATAACATTGCCTAATTTAATGAGATTATTAAAACAGTACAACGAGGTATCAAAAAAATCAGAAATATTAAACATCAACTTACCAAAATCAGATAAGCTAAGTTTACAAAAAGAGTTTCCATTTACCTGGAGGGAAAAGGAAATAGGCTATCTGGGAATAAAATTAACTCCTTCAATAAAAGGTTTATAAAAGGTGAACTATATCACATTAATAAACAAAATAAAAGATGAGTAGGGGAGACTGTTAAAAGGTAGAGTTTCCTGGATAGGTCGTATAAACTTGGTAAAGATGGTGATAGTACCAAAAATCCTGTATAGGTTTCACATGCTCCCAGTACACCTACCAGAAACATTTTTTGAGACAGTGAAGAAGATGATACTCAAGTTTATCTGGGCAAATAAGAAACCTAGAATTAGCTATGAAGTATTGTGTAGAGCAAAAGGGAACGGGGGCATGGGCATGCTCAATGTGAAGAAATACTATCAAGCAGTGATACTAACACGTGTAATAGACTGGACATTTAATGCACAAGGGAAAGGTTGGGTGAATATGGAAGGGACTTTGAGTAAGGCAAAGTTAGGGGAAAATGGTGTGGGTACCACATAAATTTCACACACTGGATATGAATATTAGTTCTCTGACAAAGAATGTTTTAAGTATTTGAGATAGATTGTATAAACAAAAAGGATGGGAATATAATTCACCTTTGACTCCCCTGGTGGGAACAGAGTATTTCCCCCCCAGGGAAGGATAATATTTCTGGGAAATGGTTTAAAGGTAAAAATGCATGTTTGAATGATATATTGAATAAAGGGAAATTGTACACTTTTTTAGAGTTAAAGAAGAATGAAGATTTTGTTTCACATTAGGTGAGTGGCGGTATGATCAATTATATCATTTTGTTTCAACGCTCCCACAACCACTGAGGACTACGGAGGATCTGTATCCTTTTGAAAAACTGTTGAATGTAATTTCAGTCCCCAAACAAATTACCTCCAATATCTATAGGATTCTTGTGGACTTGGGGAGTACCGATCCTCCTTGGTTCTTGGGAAAATGGGAATAGGAACTTGGAACAGAATTGAATGAACAACAAAGGAATAAAATATTTAAATGAACACATGGGGTGATGAATATGAGCACAGTTGAAATGAATGACAAATCTTTGGCGAAATGGTATATTACACAGAGTAGGGCGCATAAACAACAAGTAGATGTTTCACTGTTGTGTTGGAGAGGTTGTGGGGAAAAGGGAACAATGTTACACATATAGTGGGACTGTCTGAAAATACAGGATTACTGGAAGGGAGTAATTCAATATACTCAGGAAATATGTGGGATTATGGTACAGAGAGACCCGTGGATGTACATGTTTTATAAATGTGAGCCTTCAGTAGATCTACTGAATAGGAGTACAGGTATGGTCCACTGATTAAATGGTATAGTACAGGAATAGGGTACTATACCATTTAATCAGTGCGGCTTGATTCCCAAGGTTTGGCAAGTCCCTGAGCCACCAAGAATAAATGATTGGATAAACAGAGTGGATAATATAGATAGGGTGGAGGAGTTATACCACATTGAGGAGGATAAAATAGACAAATTAAGAAAACGTGGAGTAGTTGGTTACATTTTAAAACATATAAAAATTATCTGGAACTGGTTGGAGCTAAGGTGGAAAAACATTAGAGAGAGCTTTAAAGGAGAACCCCAGAGAGAGAATGGAGGTAGGATTGAAGGGTTACAAATATAGACAGAGAACCATGAGAGAGGTTAGGAAAGAGCAGAGAGGACATGGACTGGGGTATGTGGTAGACGGGCAGGTGGAAGGAAGATGGGGTGGGGGGTAGAAAATGCAAATGGAATTTATGTATTGTTGATGTATTTGCGTTTTGTATTTCCTTCTTATGTTTGTGTATTAGAAGTTTTCTTTTCTTGTTTGTATTGAAAACATTTAATAAAAGATATAATTTAAAAAAAAAAGATTAATTGAAGGTTTATTTTTTTACAGACTGTCACATAAGTATTTTCATATTGATTGTTTAAACTTGGACAGTCTGATGGCCAAAGCTTGCTTATGCCTATAGAGCAGGAAGGTGGAGAGGGAGCTGACAACTACGCTAATGGCCTATCTTGCAGGTAAAAAACACTAGCAAACATCTAAAGCAGGTATGGAAGAGCCTCTACACTAGTGCATTGCCATAATTTACCCATTTAACATTATTGGGCTAGGCAGCCCATTATTTTGACATTAAGCCATTTTTACGAGGACAGGTAAAGTTCAGCAGGAAGGGTTGACAATGCTGCTGAAGTTTTGAGAGCAGCATATGCTGTGGAGTTGATTTACTAAAACTGGAGAGTGCAAAATCTGGTGCAGCTGTGCATAGAAAGTAATCAGCTTCTAACTTCAGTTTGTTCAATTAAGCTTTAACAATAAAAGCTGGAAGCTGATTGCTTTCTGTGCAGAGCTGCACCAGGTTTTGCACTCTCCAGTTTTAGTAAATTAACCCCACTGTGTTTAATATTTCACTTTAATCATTTTTAAAATCACTGTTCCCTGCCAAACAAAATGTAAACATTTTGCTTTGGTACATGGTCCCTAGTGCAGTGCCCACCCCCTATGTCATTTGTTTGACAATCCCTTGCCTATTAGCCTGCTATAAAGTAATGGTCAAAAATATTGGCAGCCCTGCATTTCTGTCAGATAATGCACCACTTCACCCAGAAAATTGTTGCAATTAAAAATGTTTAGGCATTCTCATGTTTATTTATTTTGTTTGTATTGGTATGACACAAACAAGTGGAGAAACAAAAAATCCAAATCTGAAACATTCCACACAAAACTCCAAAAATAAACTGTACAAAATTATTGGCACCCTCAATTTAATATTTGATAGCACACCCCTTGGAAAAAAAATAGCTAAAATCAATCGCTTCCTGTAGTCATCAATTAGTTTCTTACACCTCTCTACTGGAATTGTGGATGACTTCTTTCGCCAACAGCTCCAGGTCTCCTGGATTGGAAGACTTCCTTTTCCCACCTGCTGTTTTGAGATCTCTCCACAGGTGCCCTATGGGATTGATATCTGGACTCATTGCTGGCCAGTTCTGTACTCTCCAGGGGTGTTAATGCTTAGGGGAATGGATACATACTCCTGACCCCTGTACTCTGTACAATACATGCTTCTTACCCCTGCATACTTTATATTAATCCTGCTGAATTCTAAACTTTATGGCTCTATGCACACTGAAAAAGTGCCAGTTCCCTTGGCAGAAAAAAACACTCATATAGAGCATTTTTGTACAATGTTTAGGCACGTTTCAGAGTGTTCAGCATTTTTTCTGCAAGAAAACTCCACTTCAAAATCACAAACCAAACGGGGTTTTTTTGTATCTAATACAATGAGCTTAAAATATGCCTCTAAATTTCCTAATGTGCATGGACACATAAGATAACATTGAGCTACTTCTACAGGCAAAATACAGTGTGCATGGAGTCTGTGTACACATACTGCAGATTTTTGGGTTTAGGGACTGTGGCATATGTGTGAGATGACTTAGGTTCTATTTAACTATGCCATGTTCGACCACTACCGCTGTTAGTGCAATGTGACCACACCCACGAATTGCTGCGGAACTAGGTGTACTAAAGTTGGCCATACTGTAGATGGATTGCATCTTAGCCAGTTTAGCAGGGACTGGCCTGGATTCAGTCCATCGACTGACTTAGATACAACCAGCATGTTGGATTTTTAGCATGCCATTATTACCAGTGGCTATAGCCAGTAGCAATAATCATTGTGTTCTTCTGGCAGGGATGGCTTCCAGCATCCCCCACTTTGGAGAACACAATGGCTCCATAGGAGGAATTCCCCCATCAACACTGACTGCGTTGATGGGGGAAGCGAGCGATCATCTATGGCCTGCCTTAGGTAATCCTACTTTCCGAGTGCCCAAGGGTACCCCAGATCTTTCACAATCCTAGCACACTTCTGTTTTAAGAGTTATAACAACTACTTCTATGAGGTTGCTCTGAAGTGGCATAAATGGCAAAATACATATTTAAAAGGAGAAACGTTATTTTTTCTTTTCATCAGTAGTTTAAGGGCAGATTAGGGCTGTGTCACAATAGTAATCCTGTGTGATGTCTATGCACACCATCAATACAGATTTTGGTATCTATAATGTTCTAAATTATGTCCAGAGAAAGTGAGGGTAGGTTCCCTAGCCACCACACCACACAGGCCCATCTCAGGTTTACCACCTGGTGAAAGCCACAGACAGGTGATTTCTTGGCCATAAAAAGGGTATGGGGACTCGGGTGCTGCCCTGAGGGACATGAATCAATGAAAAAAGAACATTTCAAAAAGTACTGTTTTTAAAGGAGTGGTCATTTTTCATTGCTTAAAGTAAAAAAAAAAAAAAATGAAAACTTCCTTTAGCTATCATGCCTGCGGGGTCCTCTTAAACTACTTGCAAAAGTTGCACATCTGTACAATGTATAGAACCTGCTGTAGCAGGACTGCCATTTTTTTCTTAAATGACATTTAAAAAAAAAACACAGCGTAGGATCCCCCCTAATTCGTACCAGACCCTTTAGATCTGATAGGAAGGTTAGGAGAGACCCCACAGTAAAACATTTTTTTTAAAGTGCATGGGGTTCCCCCTAAAAGCCATACCAGGTCCTTTAGGCCTGGTAGGAGTTTTAAGGGGTACCTCACCTCCCAAAATGGGGGGGTGCATGGGGTTCCCCCTAAATCTATACCAGGCCGTGTAGGCCTGGTAGGACTTTTAAGGGGAACCCCATCTCTCAAAAATGGGGTAAAAAAGTGTGGTTTACCCCCTAAATTCCTACCAGACTCTTGATCTGAGCACAGGCCTGGCAGGGCAGGAAAGATGGGGGACAAATGAGCACCCCCCCTCCCTGCGGCTTACCAGGCCACGTGCCCTTGGCATGGGGACAGTGTTGGGAACAAGGGCCTCCACCACCGGACCAGGGTTGTGGGAGTCTGCAGGCAGGGAAGCCTATTAGCATCAGGGTACCCCTTTAAATAAGGAGGCACCCTGATGCTGCCCCCCCTTGTGAATGAATAACAGCTACTTGTACCCCTACCCATTCACTAAAGAGTAAAATTTAGTAAAACATTTTGCTGAAATTTAAAAAAACCTGATGCCCACAAACCCGTCTGTACCCACTGAGCACACACTGCAATATGACTTTTGCTGGTTTGTGTCAATTGTCCTGTGATTGGCCAAAGTATTGCTTTGGCCAATCACAATGCACTGTGAGAGTGCAGTGCATTGTGGGGAACGACAGGTGAACAACCCCCTGAACGCCCTTTCCGTTCATGTGTTCCACTCGAACATCAAGCCCATCCCTAGTGTTAAAACTGCTTCTCTTTGGATAGAGTACGGTGAAAGAGTGTTGATACCCTAGAACAGGAATCATGTTACTGGTAGGATCGCCAAGTTATAACAATCCTGAATGACTGGTAAATATTAAAATGGTTGCAAAGGTCAAATATTTTTTGCATTCTCTGCATTAAGGTAAAAAACCTTTCAATAGTAGTTACCCCCCAGCCCCCCAAATACCTACCTTAAAGTGGTAGTAAACCGTAGCTTGAAAAAAAAAAAAATCCCCTGCAAGGTAATATCATAATTAGCCAGTATGCATCGCATACTAGCACATTATGAAGGACTTACTTTAAAACTAAGCTATCCAGCAGCTCCAGCTGTCTCCACTGCAGAGGCTGCCATCTTCACCAGGTCTTCCTTCCAAGTTTGTGAGCTCTGGCCATCTGACTGGCCGAGTCGTGATAACATCACTCCTGCGCATGCGTGCGGGAGTCTCAGGCTACTCTAAAGGAACAGCACCAGTGTGCGATGCACGTTTAGGAGATATTCATTTTACCTACAGGTAAGCTTTATTAAAAAGAGTTTACTACCACTTTAAACCGATGCTGATCTAGCACTGTGCACATTTGCAGCAGCTCTTCTCCCCTCTCACAGCTCTCACAGGCTTGGCTAAGAGCATTGGGAGCCATTGGCTCCTGCTGTTGTAAGTCAAAACCTGTTAGCAAAAAGCAAGAGCGGCGCTAAGCCACACTGTGTGTCTGAATAGACGCACACAGTCCACCTTAAGGTTGAGCATGCATGAGTGCCCTCCTAGCAAGTGGCTTGGTATGGGGGCACTTGGAAGGGAGGTGGAGCCAAGAGTGTCCGCGGGGGACCCCGGAAGAGGAGTTTCAGTGGCCACTCTGTGCAAAACCATTGCACAGAGCAGGTAAGTATACAATGTCTGTTATTTAAAGAAAAAAAGCTTTACAATCACTTTGTATTTTTGTTTTGAGACTTGGGTTATGTTTTAAGATATGGTGTACAGCACAGGGAGGCTTATTTTAGGTTGATAGTTGTGCTGGAGTTTTGGGAAATTTTAATAGTTATTCTTCAGAAAGAAAAAAAAATAGAAAAATGCACACATGCCAGAACTGCATACACTTTGCAAGTACAAAGGTGTGAATAAAACCCGAAAGAAAAACACAGTTGAAAGAGACACAGTAAATTTCCACTTATGGTACCCATGTGAGATCTCTGTAAAGAACAGTGCAAGGTTAGTCTTTATTTGCTCATAAAAGATATGTTTGCTCACAAATGTTAAATTCAAGGATAAAGGAAGCTGTGAAATTTCAAAGGAAGTTCATCCTTAAAGCGGAGCTCCACCCACTTCTGCTGCGATCGCCTAGGTGATCGAAAGTGGAAGTTGTCCCCCCCTCCTCCCTCATTCAGTCTTAGAAGAAGACTTCAGGGCCATTCACAAAGAGCAGAGCTTCTCGCACATGCGCAGGGGCACCTGGCTGTGAAGCCGCAAACTGTCACAGCCACAGTTGGATGCCCACACTGAAGATGCTGGCGCCGAGGAGACAGGACGGTTGGTCAACCCAGCAAGTGTGAGGATACCGAGGGATTGAGGAACAGGTAAGTGTCCGTTATTTAAAAGTCAGGAGCTACAGTTTTTGCAGCTGCTGACTTTTTTTGTTTTTTAATTCCCACTGGACCTCCACTTTAAATCTGAACTCTCTGAGCATGGGACACTACAAGACATTTAAAAAAGAAAACTAGGCCTAAAACTGGCCACATAAAAAGCACATTTTGGGAATTTTCGTGATTAACTGTCTGAAATTCGGGTTGCGGTTTGCCCTGTTGACATCCTTCAATCTGAAAATCGAATGAACCAATCTGGAAATTGTCCACCAAAAAGC
Source organism: Staurois parvus (assembly GCF_062004578.1). Lineage (NCBI taxonomy): Eukaryota > Metazoa > Chordata > Amphibia > Anura > Ranidae > Staurois > Staurois parvus. The sequence goes on from NW_028317821.1 coordinate 30,174,650, forward strand.
TGCTGTATCCGATCAGATGCAGCCACTGTTTGGCTATTCTGACAGCCTCAGCTGCCGGCTATCAGAATACAATAGCCAGCAGGCGAGATTTGTCCATCAAAACTGTTTAGCATGAATAGGAGAGTCAAGTGATTTCTCGAATTCAGCCCGTGTTACTGAACAAGAGAAATCTTAGAGTGTATGGCTAGCTTTAGAAATCACAGGTATCACAGATAACACAGACATTTCACAAAAAAATTGGGCATCAGAAATATAATGATGACTGTTTTTGTGGGGTGGTTCTCACCTAAGTGTAGCCAAAACTTTTTTTTCTTTCTTTGGATATCATTAATCAATGTTAGGATTTTTGCTGTCTGTGACCTCCTTTGTAATTGTTTCTCCTAACTTACTGGGTGGGTCACTAGGACAGGATGGGATGGTAAATTTCTTTCAAACTAACAGAATAGTGCAAAAGGGTCTGTGTTTAGTGGTCAGAGCAGTGATGATCTAGTAAAGGATACAGGCCTACCTTGGTTCGGAAGACAAAGGTTAATATTACTATTCCAATATACCCTAAACCTAAATTTAATATTAAGTATATTAATATAGAAAAAAGTAATTATCTACATTGCTTATCCACCTATTTTGCACCACATCTTTTTTCCAGATACAAATACATTTAATGTTTAGTACTATAGGCAGGAATGTCATAAATATCAATCTTTACCCTAAAGCATGTCAATACATTTATGGCCATTAGTATGCTAGAGAATACCTAACTTGAAGTAGACTTTGAGATATTGTCAGTGTACTTTAAGCTATGCCAATGACCTTCAACAAAAGAAGAGGCAATGGTCAAGTGAACGGTATAGCCCAGGGGTGGGCAAACTTTTTGACTTGAGGGCCGCAATGGGTTCATATACTGGACCCGGGGGCCGGACCAAGAGTAGATGAATGATGTGTATGTGTCATCCATAGTAAGTATAGTAATATTCCCCCATAGTAAGCATAGTAATTAATCCCCCATATAGTAATTCATCCCCCATAGTAATTCATCCCCCATAGTAATTCATCCCCCATATAGTAATTCATCCCCCATAGTAATTCATCCCCCATATAGTAATTCATCCCCCATAGTAATTCATCCCCCATATAGTAATTCATTCCCCATAGTAATTCATCCCCCATAGTAATTCATCCCCCCATATAGTAATTCATCCCCCATATAGTAATTCATCCCCCATAGTAATTCATCCCCCATATAGTAATTCATTCCCCATAGTAATTCATCCCCCATAGTAATTCATCCCCCATATAGTAATTCATCCCCCATATAGTAATTCATCCCCCATAGTAATTCATCCCCCATATAGTAATTCATCCCCCCTATAGTAATTCATCCCCCCTATAGTAATTCATTCCCCATATTAATTCATCCCCCATATTAATTCATCCCTCATATAGTATTTCATCCCCCACAGTACTATTCCCCCCCAAGTAGTAAGCCAAGTCCCCCCTGTGTCAATTCACTTACCTTTGCTCCGCGCGTTCCTCTCGCCGTGTTCCCGCACCGTTGCGGTCTTCAGGGCGGACTGTGAGAGGAGCCTAGCTCCCCTCACGTTCGTCACGCTGCCCCGCCTACACACATCCTGACAGCCAATGTATCACGCTCCGCGGGCCGGATTAAAAGGTCCGCCGGGCCGTAAACGGCCCGCAGGCCGTAGTTTGCCCATTGCTAGTATAGCCTCATCTGTGTGAAAATTTTTGTTTATAGGTTTACCACTTTGATGTCTGGCACTATATACATATGTTGGTTCAATATGATATCTTGCAGGATATACATATCCTTATTACATATGATCCAAAGTCCTCCAGGATGACGTTTGTTAGTGAGTGACTTTCTTGACTTTTAGCCCAAACCATGCCCCCAATGTTGTCTTGACCAACCCTTTCCAATGAAAAAGCCTTGCTGATTAATAAAGGCACTCTCATTGAACATTGAATTAGTATATGGGCAAGTCTCAGACATTTTAAATGAAAAGAGCGTTCATTTCAGGGCAGTCATAAATGTGTGATGAAAACTCCAGTTTGTTTATGATGTTTTCTGTTGTGTATAAGAAAAGAAGGGTTAATAACACCAATTCCCCAATAGATCTATCTGTCTTTGCTTATGTAAGGAAATGATCTGATAATGCATAAATGTATGCCCTACAATATGTTAATTTAAGATATAATTAGAAAACATAATACCAAATAAAATATACATAATAACTACCTTCCAGGCTCCTCTGGTAACCTCAGACCCTTAATTCACTAAATATTATTCTGACACTCTCCTACCTGGAAAAATCAGCATTTTGTGCTAGAAAATTGCTTAGAACCTCCAAACATTATATACCTTTTAAGCAGAGGCCCTATAGAATAAAATGGTGGGTGTTTCAATTTGTTATGTTACATGGTATTTGTGCAGCAGTTTCTCTAACTCAATTTTTATGGAAAAAAATAAATTTTAATGTACAGAAACACAATATAATACTCAAAGTTTTTGTAACATATAAAAGATTATGTTACGTCAAGTAAATAGATGCCTAATGTGTCACGCTTTAAAATTGCACACGCTCGTGGAACGGTGACAAACTATGGTACTTAAAAATCTCCATAGGCGACGCTTTGAAAGCCTTTACAGGTTACCAGTTACACAGGAGATCTTGTGCTAGAATTATTACTCTCACTATAACATTTGTGGCAATACCTCACATGTGGGGTGCGAACACCATTTACATACGCATGTGCAGCCTCCGTATGAGTTCGCCCTTTCACACAAGCCTGGGGGCTGGAGCGCTTTAAAATGTATTTATTTTATTTTAGTTTTACACTGTCTTTTTTAATATCACTTTTATGGCTATCACAAGGGATGAACCACATCTCTTGTGATAGCTGGAGCAGTGACAGGCAGTGCTTTAATTTATAAGAGGGTAAAATAAAGGGGGAAAGAGGGGTCCCCAGGCTTCCTTTATAAAAAAAAATGTAACAACTATAAAATTAGTTTTATTATTAAAAATTTAACAAAGTGTGTGTGTCGGTGTTGGGAATACGAAACAGTTAAGCCTGACTTCAGAGGCAAAGAAAGGGATGAGGGCTTCTGGCAGATGTTTTACATTTAAATTTTTCATATTATTTTACTATTTCAGATGTATGTTCGGCCAGAATGACATAGCAGAGTGTCGGATGAAATCAGCAGAGAGGACCTTCCTTTCTTATGTGTCTTGCACCGAGTATAGTATTGACGTGGACTCCTAACCAGTGGGTTTCTTCCATGTCTGGAATCCTTCCACCAGACTTTCCACAAGCAGGGGCGGACTGACAATTCATGGGGCCCCCGGGCAATAGAGGATCATGGGGCCCCTGTGTCCTTGCCCAAACTCAAAAAAGCCTATGAAAAAGGTACCAGGGGCATCTCATGGGTCCCCCTACTGACCCCGGGCCCTCAAGCAGTGCCCAAGTTTCCAAATGGTCAGTCTGCCCCTGTCCACAAGTAACTTTCCTTTTCCCAAACCTTTCAGTCTATGGATCCGTAAACGCCACTGTCTGTGCGCCTGTCAATGCCATCCACTCAGAAAAAAGAGAGGGGGCTTGTCATAATGCTTGGAAATTTTTTACAGAGAACTCAGCGAAGAAGGTGCCTACGCTCCATGATGCTCGCTCTCTCACGAATGGCGTGTATTGTTAATTCTCTCTCTGCGGACTTATGAATGTGTCATGTAAACTCTACTCCTTAGGTTAGAACACATTTATGTTATTTTCTCAGTCTCAGTCCTTCAGAAAGGTCATTGGCAATTCTTCATCATCAGAATGACCAATTAAATATTGTTCAATCATCGACTCACTGTAGCTCATTATTTACATCGAAATGTCTTCAAAATTCACAGGATTTCACCCAAAGGTTTTCCTGTAAACTGCTGTTTTTAGAACAAATGTAGTTTATCATTCATTTCAGTTCACTTTTTTATTTGTCATATAATTTAATTTCTATGTTGAGGGGCCCTTGAACTTGAAGTGCCCCAGGCCCCCTAAGGTCTAAATCTGACACTGGTGACAGGTCCTCTTTATGTAGAGATCTGGGTCCTTAAAAGCATCTGATCAAACCAAGAATGGTTTGTTCAGGTGCTTTCACAAGCCAGCTTGTTTACATCCTGGCGAAACTGTAAATGACTAAATACTCGTCGCCTCCAGTTTCTTATGCCATAAAAATGACTGCGGAAGTTCTAGTCCTCAATCATATCTATGGTAAGCCGGCAGAACTGCCATCTTCAATCCTGGGCTCTCCGGTTGAATGGAAGAGCCCAGGAAAGCAGTGGAAGGCAGCAGGAGAGGGAAGGACCCCCTTCCACCACCTCTAAACATGATCCAGCAGCTTATTAGCCACTAGGATTGCCTTTACATTACAGAGCATTGCCAGCAGAAAAAAAAGATACCAAAAATGATGCCTGTAGCTACAGGCATCATGGCAGTATAACCACTTCAACCTTGCGGCGTACAAGTATGTTGCAGAGGAAGTGGTTAAAGAGACCCTGTCATGTCTCTAAACAGATTAAAAGGTCAGTTCTTTTCAAGAGAGGAGGTAGTACAATTAGCAGGTAGCACCTGTGCAGCTGCTCGTGACTCCTACCTTTCCTCTGTGCCAGTGCTGCATTTTCCATCACTCTCTGCAACAGATAATGATACCATAAAACATTCCATAAAGTAATAGAGAACTAGAGAACAGTGGAGCCTCATTCAGTTTAAACCATTCTCATTTGACTGAGGGCCACAAAAAATAAGTTTGACTGGCCCAAAAAACCACCAGTCTGGTATACCTGGTTTAGAGAGTTGACGGAGTCACTTTGCATACTCAGTTGATAATATTCACTATATGGTATAAGGCATTTTTCCCAAATCTTTCCTTACACAAGCAAATCACATTGTTGTTGAAAGACGCTTGATCATTTTGCTCAGTAACAAGTTACTCTATCTATGGACACATAACCCACAAAGCAAGAACTGTTGGTGGTCTTGACAGCTGGCTTGGTAAACACACTGGTTTTAGAAAATGTATTTAATGCATTCCTTTCATATCCTACTCAGTCTGGAATATGTTCTAGTGGAATTTATTTAAATGATAAATTAAGTAATCAGATGCTAATAGAACAAATTCTTTTAGTCCACCTGAAGCATTAAAGCTCTATGGAAATGGTATGCTGCATAATAGAATAAGTGAGCGTGACTACTATGTATGGACATAACTATGCAGCCTGGGCAAAAGCTTACAAACATTTCAGGCACCGTTAAACACTGCTGACATTAAAAGCCTTTATGCTGAAAAGGAATCATTTGGTTAGACAGAATGACACATTAGTGTACTCAAATATGTCCATGGATTATATTGTATGTGCATGTGTGTTTCTTTTATTTAGACGTCAAAAATTTAAACTTCAAGGAAGAGCATGTCACTTTGTATCTCTCTGTATGAGACACTATTACACAGGTTAGGAAAATTAACAACCTTTGAAATATACTCAAAACAAATGCTGCTCTGTCATTTCTACGTATAGGCCAGTTCTTACAAAAAGAAAGTTTCCTATTGGTATATAAGCATAGCTTTTTACAAAGAGTAGACTCAAATCAATCAGCTTTAATGCATTTGCCATACAATTTTTATTTTCGCTGTGTGACTGTTATTTGCATATTTATTTGGCTGTCATTGATAAAAATAATGGAAGCAGTCAGCAAAGCTTAGTGGATTGAGTATAACGTCTACTTGACTCTCATACTCAATTCAACCTTTTTATTTGCCATATAATACAATGTCACATTAAAGTTGCTGTAAAACCACAAAAAATGTCCCTGCTGGAAGAAAGGCAAAAGTAAGCAGCACAGGAGGGTCAACTCCCCTGAATGAAAATGTATCTGATCCAACCAATTCCTGAGGAATTGAGGAATGGTACTCAGAGGTATGGTTTGGTGAGATGATAAATGTTTTGGAAGCACTTTTAGACCTCTTTTTCCCATGGGGATTCTCCCTTTAAGGATACTTGTGTAGAGAATGGCATCTTGGGCTTTGCCTCTGCCTGAGTCATGTGCTGAAGGTCCCAGTACCTGAGGCTGAAGTTGTTTCCTGAAGGAAGCTATGCCCACCAAGGATGTTCTTGTTGAAGACTGTGGCAGAGTAGCTGAGTGGAAGCTACCACCTGGACATTATAAGAAGGATTTATTTCCCATAGATCAAGGCAATGTTAGCTTCTAACAGGGACAAACAACCTGACCTAGTCATTACAACTAATATTTGGTGACCATTGGGCAGCAGCCCCTTTCGGCCAACTGGTAGAGTATTACTCTTCTGACTGCAGTTCCCTTTCCCTGCAGTGATGGACAGCGCAAGGATGAAGTAGAAGAAGAAGGATTCTGACTGCTGCCACAGCATTGACGAGCCTGCCCCAGGCACGAGGGGCAAGGACAGATTGGCATTGACAGCTGGTCACATTAAGCCCTCCCGCGTTGTGATGAGACCTGCAACCTGTATATGTGTGTGTGTCCAGGATACTGAATTTGCAGAAATCTGGGAAAACTAGGGTATTGTCCCCTTGTGCTGCCAACACTGTGAGCCTGGGAGCCAAGCACAGGGCTCAGAGAGCAAAGGTGCTGAAGAGACCACGTGCTGGTGACTTCTGTTACAGAGCCAACGATCTGTCTGAATGTTCCTCTTCCTCTAGCATTTATCAAAAAGCTGCTCTTCAAGTGACTATTACTATTTTAGAATACAGGTGAAACTCAAAAAATTAGAATATCGTGCAAAAGTTCATTTATTTCAGTAATGCAACTTAAAAGGTGAAACTAATATATGAGATAGACTCATTACATGCAAAGCAAGATAGTTAAGCCGTGATTTGTCATAATTGTGATGATTATGGCTTACAGCTCATGAAAACCCCAAATCCACAATCTCAGAAAATTAGATTATTACATGCAATCAATAAAACAAGGATTGTACATAGAACAATATCGGACCTCTGAAAAGTATAAGCATGCATATGTACTCAGTACTTGGTGTGGGCCCCTTTTGCAGCAATTACTGCCTCAATGCGGCATGGCATGGAAGCTATCAGCCTGTGGCACTGCTGATGTGTTATGGAAGACCAGGATGCTTCAATAGCGGCCTTCAGCTCTTCTGCATTGTTCGGTCTCATGTCTCTCATCTTTCTCTTGGCAATGCCCCATAGATTCTCTATGGGGTTCAGGTTAGGTGAGTTTGCTGGCCAATCAAGCACAGTAATCCCACGGTCATTGAACCAGGTTTTGGTGCTTTTGGCAGTGTGGGCAGGTGCCAAGTCCTGCTGGAAAATGATGTCAGCATCCCCATAAAGCTTGTCTGCGGAAGGAAGCATGAAGTTGCATTACTGAAATAAATGAACTTTTGCACAATATTCAAATTTTTCGAGTTTCACCTGTATGTGTCCTCTTTTTTACACTATTTTTGAGTATTGTGCACCCCTAAACCTTCTCTCCTATTGTGGAATTCAGCAATAAAAAGTAAAAAGACTAAAGCTTATTTTCAGGTCAAACATATACCAAGGTCCAGACTATGGGAATTAAAATGCTAGCCCTTTAAGCTATTTGGCAATCACCAGACATTTGTTCAAGGGTAAGGGGGTAGTACACTAAAATCAACCAATGTTGTGGCTGCTTATATCATTACTAATTGACCATCCAGTCTTCTGTGGATCAGAGTAAGTACTCTGTTCTCTTCGACTCCTACCATTCAATGCATCAGAGGAAACTAACTCCCACCCATTAGCTAGCTGATTGAAACTCAACTTTAACAAAATTTTGCTTGCATATTTAGTTTTTTTTAGCTACACCCGAGTATGTAATTATTATTATTACAGGTATTTATATAGCACTGTCAATTTGCGCAATGCTTTACATTCACATCAGTCCCTAAACCTCAAAGAGCTTACGATCTAAGATCCCCATGTCTAACCAACATGTCTTCAGAGTGTGGAAGGAAACCCACACAGGCACAGGGAGAACATACAAACTCCAGGCAATTTTAGGTGCCTGAAGTGGTTAGCCCTTCAGCTACATGGAAGGGCTAACCACTTAGCCACTGTACTGCACCCCACAGAAAGGTTTATCGCTTTTCCATTCAGCTTGCTTGAGGTAGGATGGTGAATGTGTAAATACTGCTAAATCTCCTCATCATGCCTACCAATCAGCTAATAGGTGAATAAGTTATACAGAGGGGAAGTGGGTGGGAGTAAGTTTCCTTGGGTGCAGTATGGTTGATTTGACCAAGAGTTGATTTAGGCAGACCATGACAAAACCTAATTTATGTGGAAAAAGGTATAGTAATTTTATTGCTGATTTAATATGTTGAATGTTGATTTTTAAAACAAAGCTGCACTTGCCCTTTAAAGTGAAACTCTAGAAAAAAAAAAAGGTTTTTAACTTTAGCTGCTTGCAAAGATTCTGCAGTGACTATTTTAGGTCTAAATCACTGAAGGCAAAAATCCAGCTCTGTTTTTTGGCACTGAGTGTATGAAAGCTATGAGAGTAGCGGTTCCCATACAGTAAAGGGATCCTGTTGCTTCCTCATCCATTGTCCATGCACAAAACGTCTTGCAGTCTGTTCACAGAATACAAAGCATTCTGTGAATGGACAAGAGCCTATCCCTTTGTCCATTCACAGTACAACTTGTATTCTGGAGGAATAATGTATAGGTGTAATTTCAGCCCAAAGAACAACTGTCAATATCAGCATATCAGACCTCTGCAGGGAGACCACTGCTTCCATACAAAGAACAAGGATCTTTCTCTACAGCATGCAGGCATAGGACAGACTTCCCTACTCTACTGGAACAACAGGAAGTGAAAAGAAATCTTACTAAAGTTAGAGAAATCAACTCTTATGCAGTTGTCACTGGAGCAAGTGTCCTTATGGGAAGATATTCCCCTATTCCTGTTATGATAACAAATAACAATTCTGGCTTTTCCATCACTTTCTGTCCAAGTGACAGTGTTCACAAAGAAAGGTACAGTGAAAAAATCCCCCTGAGCAAAAAGGGGAAGGAACAAGGACATCAATTATAACCAGGGGTTTTAAAGTGATTGTAAACCTTCATTGTTTTTAAAATTGTTTTTAAAATAACAAACATGTCATACTTGCCTGTTTTGTGCAATGGTTTTGCACGGAGCAGCCCTGATCCTCCTCTTTTCAGGTCCCCCGCTGACTCTCCTGGCTCCTCCCCTCTGCCAAGTGGCGGCACTTATGCAGGATCGCTCCTGAGCCATTGACACACAGAGCACTGCTGAGTAAAGCATTGGAAGTTTTTTACCTTAACGCAGAAAATGCATTAGGCCCCTTTCACATGGCCTTCATTGATTTTGTTTAGCAGAGGAACTGTCCAGTGATCCCCTGCTAAGCTGAGCGGAGTGGCCAGATGACAGATCTGTACGGATACTGTCAGGGATCTCTCCGATCCCCGCCGCGATGGTCCCGGCGCAGGCGCAGTGCACCGCCCTGTGCAGGGACACGGGCACTAGGTCCGGGCCGGCCGCGGCGTTCGAGTTCGCGCATGCGCAGTAGAAGCCGCGGCCGCCCGCTGGGCACCAATGGCAGCGCAGGGCGGGATATTTAAATGCCTTTGCCTTTAAGAGGGGTGGCTCCCTCAGGTCCACCTGCCCTTGATCTATCCATTAAATGCATGTGCCTCTACTATGGGGACTCATAAATTTTAGAGTTAGGACCACAGATGATCAGGGTGCCGTGTCGTGGCTCTGTGGCTTACGTATGTATTTGCAAATGTGTGCTAACTAAACCCCTGTTATAAACGCATACTGTTAGACAGGTTAATTCGGTTGTTAGCAAGCTGGCTGGCAAGTTGTCCAAGAACATTGTTCTCTCCCCCTTTTTTTCACTATGTGATGCCTGTTTATGTGTCCTTGCTTCATAAGCCAGTTATAGACTTGGGCGGGTGGCCACTTTTATGCATGTTTGAGTTTTTGGTACGTGGGTGCACTAGGGCCCTGGTTGCCATTGTGCTACATGCTGGGGTCCAGTGCACTCCTTTGCCTTTAAGAGGGGTGGCTCCCTCAGGTCCACCTGCCCTTGATCTATCCATTAAATGCATGTGCCTCTACTATGGGGACTCATAAATTTTAGAGTTAGGACCACAGATGATCAGGGTGCCGTGTCGTGGCTCTGTGGCTTACGTATGTATTTGCAAATGTGTGCCAACTAAACCCCTGTTATAAACGCATACTGTTAGACAGGTTAATTTGGTTGTTAGCAAGCTGGCTGGCAAGTTGTCCAAGAACATTGTTCTCTCCCCCTTTTTTTCACTATGTGATGCCTGTTTGTGTCCTTGCTTCATAAGCCAGTTATAGACTTGGGCGGGTGGCCACTTTTATGCGGGATATTTAAATGGCCCTGAGCTGTCATTCAGTGCCTTCTGGGCTTCCCTGCATCCTGTGAACCTGTGAATTGTAAGTTGTGACCCGGATTGTACCTGACCTTGCTGTTTTCTCCTATCCTGACCCTTGCTTTGCCTGACCTCTCTCTTGAATGCCCCTGATTGGATTTGACCTGCTGTTGCTGACCTGGCGTGTGACCCGACCATTCTATGCCCGCTGCCTTGTACCTTGCCGTCCTCTCTGTTACCGACCCGGCCCGTCTGACCTTGCTCATCCATCCATCCATCCCTTGCAGTGGGGTCTTCTGACCTCCTCACATCAGACTCTTCCCCGCGGGAGCCCTTGGCGCATACCACTACCACTGCCGGACGCACCCAGTAGCCACGACCTGGTCTCGGGGGGCTCCAAGTCCATCCCCACCATCAGGGGCCCTGGTGAACAAGCACCCTGGGACTTAGATTCCGTGCGCTGGGGACGCCTATTCAGTGGAGTGCTAGTGGTATCGCCAGGCGGTCCCTTACAGATACAGCCCACTCTGCTCTATTGGCAGTCGGATGTACAGTAAACAGATCGGCTATGCATTTACACCCAACTGCCCTTCAATCTGATCCATCCAGGCGGAGGGGAATGGATCCCTTTTCCCCTTCGTTTACATCCAATTGCCCATAGAGGAGAATGGAGGGTCCGATCAGGTTTGCCTGAAAAACAGACAGACAGACCTGATCAGCCTTTTCAACCACTTTAGCCTGTCACCAATCTTTTCAAAACTATTTAAAAAATTAGGTTTTAGATTCACTTTAATATAACAATGCCACACTCTGCCTTTATCCATGTGCCTGTAAACTAACATGGCCATTTCCCAAGATCTGAACATAGCCTGCATGAATGCATATGTACTCAGAGTGCTAGCTAATGCTCATGTTTCAGGTACACCCTCCTGAGCTTTGCTCACTGGACCATGATTGTTAAGTGTTCGTCTGCATGTGGGAAGTCTTGCAATACTGCAATCAGTCTAAGGGCTAAACTTTAACTAGGTAGAAGAGCATTATAAGAGAATTATACTGTCAATATGAATAACATATAATACTACTTGTATACTCAATTATTTTTACAATATGGTATCTAAAATATTGTTTAATAAAGTTTTGGATTTAATATTCAATAACTGCTTTTCTACAACTTATTAAATGAACCTGTACCCATACTATGGAAAAAATGGTGCTGTTATTTTATCCAGGTGTATAGCCAGGTGACAGCTGCTTCCCAATCTTAGGTTATAGGTGAATTCTGGGTAGCGCAGGGGGTTCACATATAATATTTTGTGTACCCATACTTTGTAGACTACTGTATATACATAACAAACAGTAAAAGCATTTTAAATCAAGCCCTCATTTGCCTCTGTAGCTATAGACATTATGTTAATCTGAGATGTTAATCTTCAAAGTTCACAACAAAGGCAAGGTAATTGAATTTTTTTCCTAATACTTTTTACTGTACCATAATCATGGCAGCCTTCTAACAGCAGATGTTTCTAAACTGGTGAAAACTATCTGATGTTGGGTACATGTTCTTCAACCTCAATGTGCTGCAGTTACCACAATGCATGCTAAAGCACAATACATGCATTAATGCATTACAGCGCCATTAATTTTTATTGACCGCTCAACACACTAAGGCAACAATGTTCCAATGCACATATGTTGCAGTGCACCAATGGCAGGGAAAAGCTTGGGGTCTCCCCTAAATTCCTACCAGACCCTTGATCCGAGCACAGGCCTGGCAGGCTAGGAAAGGGGGAAGACCCCTCTCCTCCCTGCAGCTTACCAGCTGTCCTCGGCAGGTGTCCCCATGCTGAAAGGGACAAGGACCTCTACCCCACATACCTGGCCTGGTGTTTGTGGGGGTCTCATTAGCATCAGGGTATCGCTTTAAATAAGAGGGAACCCTGATACTGCCTTCCTCCTTTGGGAATGAGTAAGGGGTACTTATACCCCTACCCATTCACTAAAGGGTTAACTGTAGTAAGGAAATGTAAATGTAAAGGGTTAAATGTAGTAAAAAATAAAAAGAGACCAGTTTTTAAAAAAAAATCCTTTATGGAACAAAAAAAGAAACAAAAGTCTTTGAGAAATCCTTTATTTAAAAAAAAGCCAAAAAAATTGTTCCAACGTTGTAATCCATCGTCAATCACAGCATCCAGTGTCGTCACGCTGCTGCCGACTCACCAAGAAGACAAAATTAAAAAATACCTGTCTGAACCCGCTGAGCACTCAACACAATCTGACATGTCTGACAAAGTTGCTGGTCAGATGTAAACAATTGGGCAAAGCTAGTGCTGTGATTGGCCAAAGAATTGCTTTGGTCAATCACAATGCACTGTGAGGTGCGGCGTGTGCACAGCCTGCTGAACGTCCTTACCGTGTTCATCAAACACATGAACGGCCAATGTTCGAGTTGAGCTTACGTTCGACTTGAACATCAAGGCCATCACTATTGGCCGCCTTCACTTGCAGTTCAAGTGTTGCTATGTTGACCACTGCACGTTCCCGAAAACATTTACCAAACTCTTGATAACAGTTCTAGCCTCTCTCAGACAGAAAAATCTTCATGTCCATCATTATCTGAACAATATTCTTCTTTTGGCTAGAAATTAAGAACAACTCTTGATTCACAGGGAGATTCTGATGGATACACTCCAGAGCCTCAGTTGGATCATCAACGTCAGCAAAAGTCAACTCTCTCCAATGTGACAAATTGTATACTTGGACAACAGAGCAGTAGTTGCATACATTCAACATCGGGGCAGTACATGCAGCAGCATACTTCTGAAGGAGGTCGATCCCATCATGACCTCATTAGAACTACACCTGTTAGACCTGAGGGCAATGTACCTGAATATGCAGGCAGACAAACTATCCCACAACTTTCCAATTCACAACAAGTGGTCCCTTTGGTTCGCATGTGGGGCCTTCCCCAAGTAAACCTTTTTGCATCTCCAAGTAATTACAAGCTACCAAGGTTTCTGTCTTGATTTCCGCACTTCAGGTGGACTCCCTGTCCTCTCCATGGAACTGCAACTTAGCCTATGCCTTCCCTTCACTGCCACTCATAATGAGATTTCTGACGACACTTCTGAGGGAGAGCATCTCGGTTATAGTCATCCTGCCCTATTAGCTGTACAGGCTGTGGTTTCCCCTAGTAGTTGATTTCAGCATGAGTTCATCAGTTCCTCTGCTTGTTTTCACTCATTTTCTGTCACAGGGGACTCTCACACAACCAAGCCCACACAGGCTGGATCTTTGAGCATTGCTATTGAAAATGGGGAGATTGGAAGGCCTAGGCTGCTCCTTTCAAGTAATCTTGACTTTTTACAGAGCAGGCTAGACCATACTTGCAGCAATTTCTGTTGTGGCAAAGGCTAAGTGGGCAAAAGAGGGTTGGGGGGTCATCTGCTCCCCTTGATCAAGTGTTCCTTATATCATCTCAGCATAAGAACTATATTTTTAACTGCCTTAAGTTCATTCAAAGAAATTAGTCCTCAGGCCAGTTCCATCTTATCTCCCAAAGGTGACCACTTTGTTAAAATAATTGAATTGGGAGTTTCAATGCATTTTTATCAGAAGAATAAGAAGATGAATGGAAGAAATTAGACCTGGTCCAGTCATTAACATCCTATTTGGATAGAATCAAGCACTTCAAATATGTTTATTCATTTTTCAAATAGGATGTAAAAAGGGACTGCCGTGTCCTCCTAGGATTGGGTCATCATGAATCTAAAAACAATACAACTGGCTTAGGAGGTCTTCCTCCTTAAGTGGAAATCTAGCCTCACTTGACCAGAGTGGTGACTTCCTGTGCTTCTTACACAATGCTTTTGGCAGACGAGGTGGCAAGTTGGAGTTCTACTAGTAGGTTCATGTGCCATTACAAGCTGGATGTTTCGATGGGATGCTCAAGTGAATTTAGCTTTACTGTCATATTTTCAGTGGTTGTTCATTAAGCCTAATATATGCAGCCTTTATGTTGTATATGACAGACATTCCTGTTTGGTCTTATTCTGTCGTCTCATGTTAGGATGACATGAGTCAGTCCAGGTGTGGGCGGCACTATATGTTTGGTACCCAAGGTGGAGCAAATGCACATAGAGACCAAGGAACGTGGCACGATGTATTCAAACAAGGGTAAGCAACAAACAACACTTGGTAATTAGTGGCAAGGAAATCTCTTACAGTTCCAACAAGGTGGCAGCAGGGCCTAAATATCCAGACAACTCAAGTACAGCAGCTCTTCACAGTAAGATTATTGGAACACAGTCTCTATGCTTTTGAAGGCACATTGGCAAGCTTGCAATACTAGACAGTATCTGACAAAGGAGGTGGTTGACAGGCAGAGAGGCAGCAAGAGCACCCGGGACACTCATACAGTTCCTAACCCCGATCCCATGGAGTATACTAGTTAGCAGATTCAAAGATGGGTCCATTCTCTATCTCTCCTCCACTGGGACCTTTTCCTGCACTAAACATACTATCCCTCACCTGTGGGTTCCTGTCCCTACCCTATCCATTTTGCAAAATGAGTTCCAACTGCAGTGGGACAGTGCTATTTATAAGCATTGCCCTCAATAAAGATGGCTGTGGAGGTCATTCAATGTAGCAATGTCCAACTGAAAGACTGCTCCCCTGATGACACCTAGCTTCAGGGGAACAAAAGGCTCCATTCCCTCTGCATAGTGACTTCCAAAATACTGCCACCTACAGTGGGGAGGTTGAACTGCAAATGCCTACACAGGAATGAGGCAAATTGTTGGCAAATACTTAGTGCAATCTTCTTTACTGGATTCTCCCATATCAACCTAGGATTTTCACACTGGTTTTTATCACAATGTTTGTGATGTGAACATCTGGTAAATGCCCAGGCTAAGATTTATGGGCTAGTTAGGGGTGATCCTAAGGGGGTTAGAGGAGTGAAGCTGACCCATGCCATGTTAGGCTGACATGATATATATATATATATATATATATATATATATATATATACAGTCATGGCCGAAATTGTTGGCACCCTTGATATTTTTCCTGAAAATCAAGTATTTCACACAAAAAAGGTATTGCATTAACACATGTTTTGCTATACACATGTTTATTCCCTTTGTATGTATTGGAACAAATATAAAACAGAGGCAGAAAAGCAAATATGACATAATGTCACACAAAACCCCAAAAATGGGCTGGACAAAAGTATTGGCACCCTTAACTTAATATTTGGTTGCACACCCTTTGGAAAACATAACTGAAATCAGTCGCTTCCTATAACCATCAATAAGCTTCTGACACCTCTCACCCGGAATTTTGGACCACTCTTCCTTTGCAAACAGCTCCAGGTCTCTCTTATTGGAAGGACACCTTTTCCCAACAGCAATTTTAAGATCTCTCCACAGGTGTTCAATGGGATTTAGATCTGGGCTCATTGCTGGCCACTTCAGAACTCTCCAGCGCTTCTTTGCCATCCATTTCTGAGTGCTTTTTGACGTATGTTTGGGGTCATTGTCCTGCTGGAAGACCCAGGATCTTGGACGCAAACCCAGCTTTCTGACACTGGGCCCTACAGTGCGACCCAAAATCCTTTGGTAATCCTCAGATTTCATGATGCCTTGCACACAGTCAAGGCACCCAGTGCCAGAGGCAGCAAAACAACCCCAAAACATCATTGAACCTCCACCATATTTTACCGTAGGTACTGTGTTTTGTTCTTTGTAGGCCTCATTCCGTTTTCGGTAAACAGTAGAATGATGTGCTTTACCGAAAAGCTCTATCTTGGTCTCATCTGTCCACAAGACGTTTTCCCAGAAGGCTTTTGGCTTACTCAAGTACATTTTGGCAAACTGTAGTCTTGCTTTTTTATGTCTCTGTGTCAGCAGTGGGGTCCTCCTGGGTCTCCTGCCATAGCGTTTCATTTCATTTAAATGTCGACGGATAGTTCGCGCTGACACTGATGCTCCCTGAGCCTGCAGGACAGCTTGAATGTCTTTGGAACATGTTTGGGGCTGCTTATCCACCATCCGGACTATTCTGCGTTGC
Source organism: Staurois parvus (assembly GCF_062004578.1). Lineage (NCBI taxonomy): Eukaryota > Metazoa > Chordata > Amphibia > Anura > Ranidae > Staurois > Staurois parvus. Next base: position 30,191,155 of record NW_028317821.1, read on the forward strand.
AATCTTTCATCAATTTTCCTCATCCGTCCACGACCAGGGAGATTAGCTACAGTGCCATGGGTTGCAAACTTCTTGATAATGTTGCGCACTGTGGACAAAGGCAAATCTAGTTCTCTGGAGATGGACTTGTAACCTTGAGATTGTTGATATTTTGCCACAATTTTGGTTCTCAGGTCCTCAGACAGTTCTCGTCTCCTCTTTCTGTTGTCCATGCTTAGTGTGGCACAGACAGACACACAATGCAAAGGTTAAGTGAACGTCTCTCCTTTTTATCTGCTTTCAGGTGTGATTTCTATATTGCCCACACCTGTTACTTGCCCCAGGTGAGTTTACAGGAGCATCACATGCTTGTAACATTCTTATTTATCCGCAGTTGTGAAAGGGTGCCAATACTTTTGTCCAGCCCATTTTTGGAGGTTTGTGTGACATTATGTCGAATTTGCTTTCTTTCCTCCCTTTTTTTGTTTTGTCCCAATACACACAAAGGGAATAAACATGTGTATAGCAAAACATGTGTTAATGCAATACGTTTCGTGAGAAATACATGATTTCCTGGAGAAATATCAAGGGTGCCAACAATTTCGGCCATGACTGTATATATATATATATATATATGCTTTATATATTTTTCAAATGAGATTTGAAACCCTCCATGTAACATAGAGAACTAGAGCAGCCTAAACTCTTGCATAATCATTAAGCAAACACCATTAACTGATTTTTTTCAAAGAGATTTATTTTCGAAGGAATAATAAAAAAGGTTTTATGTGTTTGAATGCCCTCCTTACAAAAATATTGACCTCTACAACAGATTTTTTTTTATTTGCTTTAAAGCTCCCTTGTTGACAGATCTATTTATATGCTCCAGCAACACTTAACTTCTGTTTTCCCTGGCACAGATTTCGTAAATAAGTTCCAGTGGTTTTAAGTTGGCAAAGAAGATTTAATTAGTGTGTAAGTGTATTAGCTTCTAATGGAAATAGTATAATCTAGAAAGTCTGATGATCTTCATTGCTTTTCATACTTTCTCCTAGGTTATTATCCATACCTGAAATTTTGATAAATATTTTATTGAAAATATGTGTTTGAAAAGCTTTTTTCTTCTTTAGAAGTTAACCAACATAAAAAAACAGTATTAACTTGTAAGAAACAAGTAATAACAATATACAGAATACTGTGTATATATATATATATATATATATATATATATATATATATATTATATACAGTGCTCAGAAAAAATAAGTACAGCTCAACAGATTTGTCGAAAACGTTTACTTTCCTTTCAGAATCAACATTTTCTATGGGGCACTATGCTGCAAAATACTCCCACAAATGCGGGCGATTCATAGCAAACAAGATTTGTTACTTTGCACACACAGAAAAAGTATTTTTTCTAGCAAATTCATTCAAGACCATGTTGCAAAAATGAATACACCCCAATGAAAGTCTTAGGAGCAAAGCTAAATTCTAGACAATAAAATCCCAATCAACTAGACGTCAACTACAGGTGAGTGTAATTATTCATTAAACAAGTGTCCAGAAGACATTTGATTATAAAAAGGCATTACTTAACAAAGAAATCCCCTTCCCATTTCATGCTGTCAGCAATGGCACCACATGGAAAAGAAATGTCACAAATCCTGAGAAAGAAAATAATTTCTTTACACAAGAAAGGTGAAGGCTACAAGAAGATCAGCAAAGTTTTACTTATCAGTCAGAATACTGTAGCAAAAGTGATACAAAAATGTAACAAAGATGGAACTGCAACCATCTCACAGAGACATCTAGGCCATCCACAGGAGTTATTACCTCAACAAGAGCGTCTTCTGATGAGAAGGACTGAAAAAAATCGCTATGCAAGTAGCCAAAGTAGAAAGCCAAACTGGGGTGATTGTTTTCCATGACACAATATGGCATACACTGCAGAGGAATGGAATGCATGGGTATCGTCCACAAAGGAAGCTTCTCCTAAAGATCATGCACAAAAAACCCACCTAACATTTGCCAGGACCCATGCTGAAAAGGAAGAAGACTACTGAGAAGAACAGGATGAAAGTGATTCAGTAGCAAGCATGTCTCCTGATCTGAACCCAATTGAACACCTATGGGGAATTCTGAAGAGACAAGTTGAGCATCACTCTCCATCCAGCATCCAGGCTCTAACAGAAGTCATTCTTGATGAATGAAAAAAGATTGATCTTGTAATATGTTTCCAACTTGTTCATTTCATGCCTAGAAGACTTGGTGCTGTCCTTACAAATCATGGAGATCATACAAAATACTAGATTGAGTAATTTTTTTTTAACCTTACTTTCATGTAATGAGCTAAACAAATGTTCTATAAAACTCAGTTTTGTCAAAATTTTGGAAATTGTTCTTGTGTTCATTGAGATATTGATTGAAATCTTACATTTCAAAAGGGGTGTACTCAGTTATGCTGAGCGCTATATATATATATATATATATATATATATATGTTATATATCACTGTATACAGTACATAGTATATATTAACATTGACATCTATTGTTATGCAGTGTCTTAAATAGGGATGGTCTATATGTTCGAGTCGAACATACACTCGACATGAACATGTGGGGCCATTCGCCCGTGCGCCCCACAATGCAATGCGTTTTGGGGGCGCACAGGTCAGGTGCAATGCTTTGGCCAATCACAGCTGAGTTCACAGCTGAGTTGGCGTGACATCACGGCGTGCAAAACTCCTCCTTAATGCGTTTCGTACCAATGTACGTTGTCAAAAGGGGTGCGCCCTTTTGGTACGAAACGCGTTAAGGAGGAGCCCTGCACACCGTGACATCACGCCGCCAGACCACGGAGGTCCGGCGGCCATCTTTACTAACCAGCTGGTCAGTGCATTAAGCAGCTTTTAAGCTGCATGTCATTTTACCTATCCGAGGAGATTTTTTTAAATGTGTGTTCATTGAATTTTATTATCATTCCAATAAACCATTAATTAGGAATTACTACACTATGGGCACCATCCTTTTTTGCTCTGCATCGAGCATTTAACTCCCCAGGAACCCAGTTGACCATCCCAGGGCCCAGAGGAGAGAGACCTACACCAGACCCAACTGCAGCTTACCTTTAAGGGGACCTCTGATTGACATCCTATCGCCCAGAGCCATAGAGGAGGTTTTTCCATACCAGGCTGCTTCCTACTCCACCATAGAGGGGACCTTTGGTTGATTAATATTAATTGCGCATATAAAAATGCGCTTTTGGTGAGTGTGCATTTTTACTATTCTCCACACGTCAATGGATTAGCTGCTTCTACTGGGATAATAAGAGTCACCTATCTGGAATATTTATCTGCACTCATATCGAACATTAGATTAGTATTCTAGTATATGAGTATTTTGTGCAGTTTTATGTGTCAATACCGCTGGTTTTATTCTGACATTTAGCTTTTATGCGTCTTTGGCATTTTTTGGCTTTTATTTATCTAAGCGCTGCACTCTACTTTTTTATTTTTTGATCTTAGAAAGGTTTATGGTTTCCTTTTTAGTGTATCAGCTGCTTTAGTTTTAAGCACTCGCTGAGTCCCATTTTTACTGAGGATTGATACACCTGCTTGCTTGTATACAATTTTTGGTCATTTTGCCAAGGCAACCCTGAAGAAGCCTGAAGACACCCCAGAGTGCCGGGGGACCCTGGTTGAAAAAGGTTATTATAGAGGAAGCAGGGGTAGCTAGCTAGAAAGGTCTTTTTGCTTCCTGCCCAGATTAAATATTACAGTGTATGACAAATTCATTCTCACTTTTAACATCTGGGTAGGTGTTAACGTTTAGAGAAAAAAATAAAACCTCTATCATTCAACTTAAATGTCAACCAACATGATAGAAATGCATGTCCTTGCTGTTATAATTCAGTTGTACATAAGCCAGTCAATACGATTCAGATGACATGTTGACCCTGAATTAGGATCATTTAAGACATAAGGGGACCATGGTTTTTAGTACCTTTTCTTGCTGAGAATATCTCATAAATTTTATTTTATTGAGCAAATATTCCATTGGCTAAAACATACTAAAATGTGAGCATAGGTTAAGTTGATGAATGGCTATGGATGAAAAAGTATTATACTGCTTTTGGCAGACGTGTTTCCCAACATGCCTTAGGCTAGGTTCACACCTATGCAGTTTGCATTTGACCCGTTTCTGCATTGCAGTTTGTGTTTTTGACACATTTTCTCTTTCTTTTACTTGTTGCTAGGTACATTTAAAATGCATCAAAAACGTGGCAAAAAAATCTGCAAAAACACACTACATGCTTTTCTGCAGCATTTCCATTGAAGTCTATAGAACCAAAAACACAACTTTTTACGTTCAAAATATCCCTGACCCTTTCCAAAAAACGCACCGGGTGAAAACATGGAGATGTATATGTGTCCTGTAGGAAATCATGTTAAATGGACTGTAGTGCATTTCTGCAAGCGAAAACGCTTAGGTGTGAACCTAGGGTAAGAGTTTTGTCTGGCTTGTCATAATCACATCCAGATCAGTGTAGTTATTTTTTTTATAATGTCAGTATGTAAATAGGTTGACATTTCTTATACAATATGTATAATGATAATTTCTTTACAGTAGTCTTAGCGTTAACAAAGACAGGTTATAGACAGACAAATATCTTACCAACAATAAAAAGTGGTTAGATTTTGGCCCATACTGATCCATATTTGAACATGGGACATGCCATAGTGTTTAGCTGGGACTTGGTTGATACACGTTTAACAATTTATCCCATGAAAATGGAAGGATTGGGTCACACAAGAACTATGCTGCGAGCTAGAAATTGTTTGCTGGTAATAACAAGCCCTTTCAACTGTTGAAAGCTCTTATTATTGTCCCCCCCCCCCCCCCCCCCTCCCGGAGATGTCTTACAATGCCAAGGACCACATCAGGTAAACACAATGCTGTGGAAAAAGCCAGCTTATTGCCATCCTTGAAGCTGTTATCACAGAACTGACATCTCAAGGGCATTGACTAGCCATGGGTTGTCACCTAAGATCTTGTGTAAATTGCTCCACAAAATTACTTCTGAAAGGTGAAGATATATGAGACATACTAGCTTTTACTAGTTAGATCCTGTGCATACTGCAGTTACTTAAGTTAAAAAGGCTTATCTGGCAGGATATTCTTTTCTTGGATAAAGCTAGAGGAACATGCTTGTTAACACCTGTTCTCGCCTTGCAGGGTGGTATTTGAAACTGTCTGACTGCTCTGTGTTAAATTTAAGTATGACTGACAAACAGTCAAGTCTCGTATAAATTCTGGGGCTTTTTTCCTTTTGTGCATGAAAAGTAGTAACGGAACATGGATTTTTAGACAACATTACATTTACAGGGCATGAATTGCATCTATGGTACTGCAATTTATTGTTTTTCAATCCACACCTACAATGGCAAAATATATTTTCCAGTTTTATGCATGGCTGAGAAATAAAGAAAAATAATACATTTCTTAATTATTACATAAATGTGGAAAGTTCTATATCTAAACTGTCCATAATTTATAACCTCAATACAAAAATCTCTGTGTTTAAATTCCTGTAGTGAGCATACACCATGAAGGAAAATGTGAACAGCTGCCCTTCTAAGCTACAACAAACAACCCCTCCTCTTAGGCTGGCCATAGATGTCTTTTTTTTTCCAACCATCGGGTTGAACGAAAAAAATTAAATGATTCCCCCACCCAAATAGTAATGGGGGAATCATCCCCACTGAGCTATTGCATTCTGACAGCGGAGAGACTTCCCCGCCGTCAGAATACACTGACCACTGCTGCTGTCCATATCCGACAGGGCAGTTTTACATAAGTCGATTCGTATATCATCGTCTACACAACCACCCTGCCCCTATACCCCATAATGACAATGTGAAAGAAGTTAATTTTCAAATCTTTGCAATTTATTAAAAATAAAAAACACATGTATATATGTATTCACAGCCTTTGCTCAATACATTGTTGAAGCAGGTTTAGCACCAATTACAGCCTCAAGTCAATTTGAGTATGATGCCACAAGCTTGGCACACCTATTTATAGGCATTTTCTCCCATTCTTCTTTGCAGTGCCTCTCAAGCTCCATCAGGTTGGATGGGTACCATCAGTGCACAGCCATTTTCAGATCTCTCCAGAGATGTTCAATCTGGTTCAAGTCTGGGCTCTGGCTTGGCCACTCTAGGACATTCACAGAGTTGGCCGTAGCCACTCCTTTGTTATGTGGGCTGTGTGCTTAGGGTCGTTGTCCTGTTGAAAGATGAACCGTCACCCCAGTCTAAGGTCCAGAGTGCCCTGGAACAGGTTTTCTTCAAGGATGTCTCTGTACATTGCTGCTTTCATCTTTCCTTCAATCCTGACTAGTCTCCCAGTTCCTGCTGCTGAAAAACATCCCCACAGCATGATGCTGCCACCACTATGCTTCACTGTAGGGATGGTATTGGCCAGGTGGTGAGCGGTGCCTGGTTTTCTCCAGACATGACGCTTGGCATTCAGGCCAAAGAGTTCAATCTTTGTTTCATCAGACCAGAGAATTTTGTTTCTCATGGTCTGAGAGTCCATCAGGTGCCTTTTGGCAAACTCCAAGTGGGCTGCCATTTGCCTTTTACTGAGGAATGGCTTCTGTCTGGCCACTCTCTCCACAGAGAAACGCTAGAGCTCTTTCAGAGTGACCATCGGGTGCTTGGTTACCTCCCTGGCTAAGGCCCTTCTCCCTTGATCACTCATTTTGGCTGGGTGGCCCGCTCTAGGAAGATGCCTGGTGGTTCCAAACTTCTTCCATTTACGGATGATGGAGGCCACTGTGCCCATTGAGACCTTCAATGCTGCAGACATTTTTCTGTACCCTTCCCCAGATCTATGCCTTGATACAATCCTGTCTCGAATGTCTACGGACAATTCCTTGAACATCATGGCTTGGTTTGTGCTCTGACATGCACTGTTAAATCTGGGACCTTATATAGACAGGTTTATACCTTTCCTAATCATGTCCAATCAACTGAATTTCCCACAGGTAGACTCCAATCAAGTTGTGGAAACATCTCAAGGATGATCAGTGGGAACAGGATGCACTAGAGCTCAATTTTGAGTGTCATGGCAAAGGCTGTGAATACTTATGTACATGTGTTTTTCTCATCTTTTATTTTTAATATATTGCAAAGATTTCAAAACAAACTTCTTTCAAGTTGTCATTATGGGGTATTGTTTGTAGAATGTTGAGGAAAAAATATATTTAATCCATTTTGGAATAAGGCTGTAGCATAACAAAATGTGGCAAAAGTTAAGTGCTGTGAATACTTTCTGGGTTTCTGTATATATACACACACACACATATAGTGGAGTTTTATACTAAGGCTACTTTCACACTGAGGAGTTTTTGACGCATTTTGCGTAAAAAAAAAAGTGGCTAAAAAGCTCAAGAAAAATGCTGTCCTGTGTATGTGAATGTATATCTATTTGTGTTTACACACTGAGGCGTTGCACTTGCGGTGTGGTGTAAAAACTCCTGCTTGCAGCATCTTTGGGGCATGTTTGGTGAGTTAAAAAAAAACGCCCCAAAAACCGCCTCTTGCCATTGAAATCAATGGAAAACAAATGAAAAACGCCAGAAAAGCACCTGAAAAATGCCTCACAAATGCCTCTGAGAAGTGTTTTTGGTGTTTTGAAGTCATGTGTCCTTTAAAAATGCTCAGAAAGCGCAGCAGAAGTGCGGTAAAAACGCCTATGCATTTTTGCTGAGTTTTTGCGGCGGATCAGAGTGAAAGTAGCCTTAGGTGAAGAGCTTCAAGGATTCAATCCACTCACCAGCTTGCACTTCTATTCAAAAGTTCTTTTACAGAAGAGAGTTGTCCTCACAGGGTTTCCCACCATCTACAATCACATTAAACAACATATGCAAACTGTTGTAATTCCTACACCGTTCACCTGATTTGAATGTAAATACCCTCAAATATAAGCTGACAGTCTGCAGTTAAAGCACATCTTGTTCGTTTCATTTCAAATCCATTGTGGTGGTGTATAGAGCCAAAAATGTTAGAATTGTGTCAATGTCCCAATATTTATGGACCTGACTGTATATCCTTTCAGCCTCCTTGCTGTTTTTGGTATGCTCAGGCTACAGCCTATCTCAGCCTCAGTCTCCTGGCTATTTGGTCTGCTCCAAACTTAAAGTGGTTCTAAACTTAAAAGGTTTTTAGCCTTAGGGCCAGTTCACACCACAAAAACGCACTCCGGATGCATTCACACTACACTCCATTCCAGTGCAGTTTTGATGCAGTTTGCTATGTTCCAATACAGTTCTGTGCAGAAAAAATGCAGCATGTTCTACTTTTTTTTCGTGCAAAACTGACTGGACCTGACTACACTGGTGTGAATTTGGGTCATTGGAATACATGGAAAACACTGTGCATGTATTTTTGATACAGAAAAAAAATGCACTGGACTGCATCTAATGTGAACTAGCCCTTAATGCATCTACTTCATTAAAGGAGAAGTACAGCCAAAGCCCGTTTGGCTGTACTTCTCTTGTGGATCACAGGAGTGCAGTTCGCTCTGCACTTCTGTGATCCATTTCAGCTGACAGCGGGATAAAGTCCATTGTTGGCTTATGTCACTCAACCGGTCCAGGCTGGAGAAAGATCTCGACCGTATGGTCGGGATCCACCCAGGAGCCTGGACTGGCACCTGGCTCAGCCTGAGCTGGCTGCCTCCACCCCCTCCACAGCCCCGTGCTCCAGTGTGAGCTGGGGGGGGCAAGCAGAGAGCAGGAGACAGTCCCACTCTCTGCTCAGAGTGGCAAGGAGAACGGAGTGATCAGTGGTCATGTGATCGCTCAATTCTCACCTTAGAACCAGTGGGGGATAAATGCAGCATCAGATCGATACTTCGATTTGATGCTTCGATGATGCTCCTGTAATTCTTTTTTAAAGCTTCAATGAAGATTTGCAAATGCCCTGAGTGTGTTGATTTTCTATTTGTTTTAAAGGGGCTCAGTAGAACTCTGACTCGGTAGTACCCCCACTCAGAAAATCCCCAGCTTATTAGTATCATTGTTCAGCAGATCCCCAGCTCATTGGTACCCTTGTTCAGCAGATCCCCAGCTCGTTGGTACCCTTGTTCAGCAGATCCCCAGCTTGTTAGTATCCTCATTCAGCAGATCCCCTGCTCAGTAGTACCCCCAGCATTGCTGATCCCTTGCCTGATTCTCCACTCAGTTGTAACCCTAACCTCTGCTGATTCTCTGGTTTGCTCCTCCTCTCTCTCTGGTCCCTGCTAACCTCCTGCTATATTGCTCCCACACTGCACACCAATTGTGACATTGCTAGTTTCTTCTGCTCTGGTACCCCAGCTCTGCTGATCCTCTTCTGCTTAGTTCTTTCTCTCTGGTCCCTACTCACCTTCTGTCCCCTTGTTGCACACCAGGTGTGCCATCTACTAGTTGCTCCACTCTAGTATGAACCCCTATCACCTTCCTGCGGCTCCACACTGCACCCCAGATGTGGCGTCTGCACCAGATACTCCCACAATATATACACATGAACTGTAAGCGACTGATAGTGATGTATTTTCGATTTGCTTGTTTCTGAGTGCATCCTGGGATATCTCATACCTGCAATACCTGCAAAACAAAGCAAAACTAAAGCTGAATAAAAGCCTCTTAAAAGCTGCAGGTGCTATGAGCGTGCTTTGTTGTCGACTTCTATGGAGGGGTATATGACAAGGGGTATAATTTTTTAAGCAATTCAGAGTGCTAAAAAAAAAAATCATGTCCAATTCTGCAGTTTGAAGAAAGTGTAAATGAGCCCTTAGTATCAATATGTCTGTCTATGCACAAACATGACAGTTCTCTCGGGTGACATCCTTTTAATGCAGTACAGAACAGACACTTACCTTGTGTCTGTACACATTTGTTGCTCCCTGGCAGTATGATGGTCTTCTGGGAAGGGAGGATTCCTGAGCCTAAGTTAGCGCTGAAACAAAGAGCCCCATGCACAGCTAAGTAATAATGTGGTCTGGTTGTCAGCTAAGCTGTGGACCTAGGAATGAAAGCCAAGGCTCTACAATATAGTATATATACCATTTTTATTATATTTCCATTGCAGCTTTCATACGAGAAACAGTGGCAGATGGAATTCAACATTCATGGTGTGATTTACTAATGGTCTGCCAGGACAGCCAGTCATGATATGGGGAAAGGTTCAATTGGCCGTTTGAAGCAAACACATTTGTGGCCTGGCAAACCATGAATATATCACATCCTTAGTTTCTATGTCACACAGAAGTGTTTAATGCTTTTAGAATGCCAATTAATATTGGTTGGAAAAATAATGTGCCAAGATTAAACAAAGGTAATACCATCAACAAGAATAGGGTTTTTTTCTTTTATTTTAAAATAAGTATTGCTCAATTTTTAAAAATGCTAAGTAGCAACTTTCTAATAATAATAGTTTGTGAAAAACAAAGACATAAAGAACCTGAAGTGGTACGGACCTCCTAGGAGAAGGTAATCTGGAGTATGGGCAGTCAGGCACATCTTTATCCTGCGGCTTATCTCATTGCAAGATGCAATCTGGCCATGCCAACCACTTGCTGTGGCCCACATAGCTGAGGTTGTTTCTCAATTGTATCCCAGGGTGGCTGACATTTTGCTATGCTCTTTTGACTTTTTAATTGTAAAGTCAGGCAAATTACCTGTTATGGGTATTGTCAATGTTTACATATTGTTTATACTGTTTAACCACCTTCCGCCCGCCCTATAGTACAATCACGGGCGCAAGGTGGTTCTCTCGTTCTGATAGGACGTCATATGACGTCCTTCCATTCTCACTGCGCATCGCGGCTCAGGGAGCACGCAGCACGGCGATCGCCAGTCCGCTGTGTCCCTCGGACACATCACGAAAGAGCCGAAGATGTCGGCTCGGTCATGTGTTCAGCTGTGCCCAATCACAGCTGATCACATGTAAACACGGAAATGCCGGTTATCGGCATTTCTCTCCTCTCGAGCTGTCACGCTGACAGCTTGAGAGGAGAGGAGAGCCGGTAATCGGCTTTCCGCGGAGGGGACATGTACACTGATCATCAGGGCACTGATGATCAGTGTGCCTTGATGATCAGTGTGGCCCCAGCAGTGCCACCTGTCAGTGCTCATCAGTGCCAGTGCCCATCAGTGCCACGTGCCAGTGCCCATCAGTGCCACATCAATGCCACATATCAGTGCATACCAGTGCACATCAATGCCACATATCAGTGCCCATCTGAGCTTCCTTTCAATGTCACCCATCAGTGCCAGTCAGTGCCACCTATCAGTGCTGCCAATCAGTGCCACCTATCAGTGCCAGTCAGTGCCGCCTATCAGTGCCAGTCAGTGCCGCCTATCAGTGCCAGTCAGTGCCGCCTATCAGTGCCAGTCAGTGCCGTCTATCAGTTCCAGTCAGTGCTGCCTATCAGTGCCGCCTATCAGTACCATATATCAGTGCCATGTATCAGTGTCATGTATCAGTGCTGCCTTTCAGTACCCATCAGTGATGCCTGTCAATGCCCATCAGTGCAACCTACCAGTGCCTCCTCATCAGTGCTCATCAGTGCCACCTATCAGTGTTCATCAGTGCAGCTTCTTTAGCGCACATCAGTGAAGGAGAAAAATCACTTATTTACAAAATTGTATAACAAAAACTAAGAAAAAACGTTTTTTTTTCAAAATTTTCAGTGGTTTTTGGTTTGTTTAAGAAAAAATAAAAATCCCAGAGGTGATTAAATACCACCAAAAGAAATCTCTATCTGTCTCAAAAAAATTACAAAAATTTCATATGGGTACAATGTTGCATGACCGCGCAATTGTCATTCAAAGTGTGACAGTGCTGAAAGCTGGAAATTGGCCTGGGCAGGAAGGGGGTATAAGTGCCCTGTAGGCTAGTGGTTAAATATTAAATGCTTTCGTTTCTAAGGGCTTGTTCACGCTAGTGGTTGAAGGGTGGTAAAACGTAGTGGTTGAGACACATTTTTACCACCCATCAACTGCTCTCTCTCTCTTTAGCTGGAAAGGCAGCAGCCAGGGTTGTACATATGCCGCAGTCACAATGCTTTTCTTTGTTAGGAATTATACCCCTGTCGTGTTCTATGAGCACTACTGCCCACCGAACATGGCCCATTCAAGTGAATGGGGCCACAATGCAACCACTCGCAATGCTCTTGGTTGCGGCATGGTAGTCTGGCATTTAGAGGCCTAAAACAAATGAAGCATTTTGAACAAGAGAACAGATAGCACTGCAAGAGCAAACAAGGCCTAATAGTTGTTTCTGTCATTTTTCAGGTTGTCAGTACAAAATGGGATCTGGTAGCAAATTTTCCATGTTTTGTCAATAAAAAAGTCACAGGGGCAGGGGCAGACTGACCATTCGGGAACTCGGGCACTGCCCGAGGGCCCAGGGCCAGTAGGGGGCCCCTTGAGATGGCCCTGGTACCTTTCGTAGGCTTTTTTGGGTGTGGTTTGAGTGTGGGCGAGGACACAGGGGCCCCATGATCCCCCATTTCCCGGGGGCCCCGTGAGTTGTTAAGCAACCCTAAATATCTCTCTACACTTTATTACAGCATTTTGAAGCTGCCCACCAACATTAGAGACTGATTGGCCTGTGTAGGCATGATATAACAAAGATCTGAGGATGTAGCCTGTAGAATCAATATGCAAGCTCAAGAAACCAGCAATAAATCAACGCATTCCGACATGTACAATTACTATTTCTCCACTCCTGCTTTTTGCTATCAGTATCTGCTCTGTCACGCACACTGTATATACAGTATCTCACAGGAGTAAGTACACCCCTCACATATTTGTAAATATTTTATTATATTTTTTCATGTGACAACACTGAAGAAATGACACTTTGCTACAATGTAAAGTGAATGTACAGTCTTGTATAACAGTGTAAATTTGCTGTCCCCTCAAAGTAACTCAAAGCACAGCCATTAATGCCTAAACCGCTGGCAACAAAAGTGAGAGGTGTACTCACTTCTGTGAGATACTGTACATATTTATATATAATATCGCAATGGTTTTATTGCGACAATTTTAACTTTTTTTTTCTTTATTGAACTCAAGCATTATACCTAAATATAAAAGATAAAAGTGCTTATATATTCACAATTACAGTGACCGTATAAAATATATGAATACAAATAGCCTTGTCTATCTGAATCTTGTAAACATACTTTCCAATTGTGGAGTGAGTCTGTTGAGTGAGTGAGTGAGTTGAGTTTTATCAGGCATAGTGTATAGTATACCAAGTAGGAATAAATTAAATATTAACTCTTTGGGTGGCAAATTTAACACTCCCAATAGTAGGTATTGAAAGGTAGGTTTACCCTGTTCCTTACATTTTTCTTCAAAGCAGTGGCGCAGTTGTAGAGATCTATGGAAGAAACTATAGTGTAAACATTTTCTCTTCTGTAATTACAAAAAAATTACATTTCACATACCATGTACTGTACTGTACTATGTACTAAGCTGTGCTAATATAACATTGTCCCATTAGGTTAACATATCAGGTAGGTTGTGAACCAATATGGCCAATTTCAGGGTGGGTAGGTTGTGTTTGCAGGGGCATAGCTAAGGGGCCTCCAGGAATATCAACAATTATTTAGCCCCAAGAATATATATAAAACTTTGTTCCTGAGTTATGGGAAACTAAATTGAGGACGTATGTGCTAAGGTGTTCTAGTTTTCCTGCCAAGTAATACAAACACTTATCCAACAGGGCTATACTGGCATCTTCTTTAAATCTTTGTAGTGTAGCTAGTGTCAATTTACTTCTAGTGATACCCCATACAGAGAATTAGGTTCTTGGAAAAAGGATTTTGGTTGTGTCTCAGGCATATGTATGTGTAAATATATAGCTACATTTTAGCAAAACAATCATTTTGACTAAGTTCATTCTGCCTGCAATGGATAGTGGCAGTTTATACCACATCTGCAGTTTACCCTTAGGCTCCATGCACACGGGGTGTATTGATAACGCTGGTAACGTTAGCTGTGTAAAGTCACAATAAAAACGTGAGTATTTCAGCTTTTTTTTTAGCATTTTTGCATTAGTGTTTAGAGCCGTTTAGCTGCATTTAGCAATGTTTTTCCGCGTTTGCATTTTTTAGCATTTTTTGGGTCAAAAAAAAAATCACAAATGCCGGTTTGCAGTGGTTTACCGCATTTTGCCATGTTTTTCAGTGTTAGAGCATTTTTACAGCTAAAAAGCTCTTCTAGAAACCCACTAGTCCTGGGTTTTTTTTCCAGCCAACAAACGTCCCCACCAAAAAATGTTGATTACAGTCTATGTGTGCATGGACACATATTATAACATGCTGCGTGTTTTACTAGCTGTAGAAAAAAAACGTCAAAAGCCAAAAAGAGCAGCTGAGGACTTATTAGTTTGCATTAGTGAGCTAATGTTCACCTGAGATGGCACAGGAGGGGTCCTTTGTAATTATAATTATCTGGTACATAAAAGAAGGCACAACAATGAGAGGGATCTGAGGTGGTCTAGAGTACATGGCTCTAGATGCTAATGGCATCAGGACAGACTTTTACCAGCAAATGTTGAGACAACCAAATTCACCACCAAAATTCTTCAGTAGTCTGAAGGGCCAAGAATAAAGAATGGCCTGTATGTTGTATATATATTATTAAATCATTGGCATCTAGGCCTATTCATTCAGTTATTTGCCCTAGGGCAATGTCTCCAAAACGCTCTATTTGCTAGACATTAAATGGCAAGTGTCTCTTATGCTATAGCAAAAAGGAGGAGAGACAAGGGGCTGGATGGAAGGATAGAGGAAATGAGGCTGATAATGAGTGTGTTAGACTGTAGGTGTGCGTAGAGAATAGTAATCCATTTTCTGAAATACTTTGCCAAAGCATTGAGAACAAGCATGTAAAAAAGGCCATTTAATAGAGTCCAAAGCCTCAACAGTGTCTAAAGATACCAAGGCACATGTCTCTGGGTGTATGCTTTAGTTGAAACACAATTTGTGTCCTGCAGATATTTCTGTGGACTTTCTAATCATAAAGCATATTTGATTATCATGTATAATAGAGAGTATGAGAATATTCAGGCAAATAGCCAATATTTCTGTTCATATTATGTAATAAAGATTCCATGGGGTCATAATAAGATTGCAACAGAAATACAATATTCACATCATACATACTTATTGTTAATCTTCCATGTGTAAAAGCTTCCCCACAGGCCCAATTTAGGATAGGAACAATAATATCCAAATACCTTTTATGAACTTCCAAAGGCAGTCCACCAGGGCCTGATGCTTCGCCATTGGCAATATCTAAGACTGCCTGTTTAAACTTATCCACTGTGATTTCTTTCTCCAACATCTGCACTTGGGCTATTTTACAGGCTTAAGGCAGGCCATAGATTATGTGATTTTCTTTGCTGCAACCATGAGTTGAAGGAAAGAAAATTGCTTGATTCCCCAATAAACCCAGTCAGTGTTGATAGGGATATCTATATTTGTGTTCTCCTGGTTTGGGAGACCAATCACAAAGACCAGTGCAACTCGCCCATGCACAGTAGGAAAAGTGGGGGTAAAGCCACAAGACTTTACTTTCAGTTTTGCTTACTTGAAATGCTGGTACCGGGAACCCGGAGGCTAGTGAAGAAATAGCCCGGGTGATGATGACTCTGGACCCCTGGGCAGGTAAGTGTCCTTGTAATTAAAGTAAGCAGCTATGTTATTTGTAGCTGCTGACTTTTAATGTTCTGGGGGAGCCTGGAACTCCTCTTTAAGGTAAAAAATCTTTCATGATCAGATCCCCCCAGATACTTACCTGAGCCCGATCTCAACCCAGTAGTGTGCCCGAGAGTAGTGGCGCTGCTCTCTCTCCTCACAGAACATGGAAGCAACAGTGGGAGCGCTCTGCACTACAAATTTTAAACATTGGCATAGAGTGATGTTGGTGCTTAACTACTAAATATACTTCTGTTTAACAAAGAACAGTTTCAGTTTAGTATTATTAAGCCATCTGGTCATATTTAGTCATGACACATTCTCCCGCGCCGTATGCTTCAGTTTAGTGGAATTTACTATGAAAAAAGTTTCAGTATTGTCACAGGCCTCTGCTAGTTGATTACTGGCTTGGTGAGAAGATGTTTTATTAAAGGAAATAGTAGATTGCACACCGTTAAGAAATGCGTTCAATGCACCCATTGGTATTATTGGTAGTAGGGTCTTTCTGGGCTTCTAAGAACAATTCTGGTCGATCTGGAATGTGGTCATTGCACTCTATCCAAAAATGGTGGATTCTCCACTTAAGCCTGAGACCTACCAGATAGAAAATGCAATGTTTCAGAAGTGGAAATGGTCAGAGATACCTCTTGTCAGATAAGCTATAGAGCTTATCATAGTTTTAGCATTGTCTAGCATAAGATCAATCCAAGAAAATACCTCTGCTAGAAGTGAATCAGGAAATGCTTTAAAGTGTTACTAAACCCACAACAGTAAAATCAGTCTGTATATGCAGTCAAGTATGCTTGTTATACTCAATGTGGAACCTAAGGGGTTAATCCTCTGCATTGTGTAAAAAAGCTGTTTGATCATGACTTCTCAGATCCGCCCCTTCTTCCAGTGTCCCCCTCTTCTCTCCTGATGGAGTACTTCTGCACATGCTTAGTTTGATGTGTATTGCTGAAGAATTTTTTTTTATTTGGAGAGTGAATATGATCAGCACAGGGCCAATCAGCACTGTCCAGACAGAGGTCAGGGGTTGTGCATCTTCCTAGAGCAAAAGTAAAACTCCTCCTACAAGCTTTAACATGTGCTCAGCCAGACACCGAGAGAAGTCACAAGACTGCTCTAACTGCTGATGAGAAAAGGTATTTAGCAGTTTATATTTACTAAAATAATTGCATTTCCATGTTCTGCGTACTGTGAGAGACCAGATATAGTGAATGCAGGGTCCTGGCTTTACCAACACTTTATTATATAAACACAGAAATGTTTCTTCAACTGGGGATCCCTTGTAGTAGTGAGGAGATAAAGTTCTGTAGAACTCACTGAGTACAAATGGAAGAGGTTACCAAAGTATATGTGATAATAAGATGGGGTAGCTAGCATTGGTATCTATTAGACAGAGCAAGGAGGCTTCAGGTGGGAAGTTGTATAGTGTGAAGCCAGTCAATAACATGTTTAGGAGGAACAAAGAAATGTAACTTCCCATTATTGATAATAAGGTGTGCTGGATTGGCCATGGAATAAATTAAAGATTTTCTGGTCATTTGCATTTAGCTTCAGTAAATGTGGTTCTTTGTTTCTGTATCTCCAAAGAGAAATCTGGGAAAATAGAAATGGCAGAATTCACATAGATTATACTACCTTTCTCTACCTAGCCTTTGTTAAAATCAGCTCATGATATGGGTAAGTGGGGTTTAGCCGGTACTCTGTGCCTCCTTTCAACAGTGAATGCCAAGCCAGAGAGGTGAGAATCAGAGAATGTACAGTATTTTGCCACCATTTTTCAGTAAAGCTGTCAGGAATTTGTCCCTCAGATTTCTCCAGGAGTCCAATAATACGGATATTGTTCCATTGTAGAGATG
Organism: Staurois parvus; assembly: GCF_062004578.1. NCBI lineage: Eukaryota > Metazoa > Chordata > Amphibia > Anura > Ranidae > Staurois > Staurois parvus. The sequence continues at coordinate 30,208,766 of NW_028317821.1, forward strand.
TTCTTCCCAATCTTCAGATTTTGTTGCAAATATCAGCTTTTTTCAGTTTCTGACATTATGGAGGAAATAGGGAAAAATGCATTTTCTAAGGAAGAAAGCCTTTCTGTCCTTGTCACCCTCACCCTTACGTTCTGCAGGTCATGACAAATGAGACCTATAATTTTAACTTCCTCCCTGTCAAAGTTGCATTATTGCTGTAATTGTTGCCAGGACTTGTGATCTTTCCGGTTCCAGGGTGAGCTTTCTCTGTGGTGTGTGTACCATTTCTGGTGTAAGAGGGGGCTCCGGCTGCAATCTTGCTGATCCATATAGGCAAATTCCTAGTGCCTTTCATCGGTCATCTGCAGCTTGTCTCTGTTCATAGCTAGATACTAAAGGGGTTCAGGTATTTGTGATAATGTGGTTGTAGGGGGTTCAGTCTGCAGAATGGCTCAGTAGTAACCAGCCAAGCTGGTAGTAGCCACTCCTCCATAATTTTTATTATTCAACTGAACAAGTAATCCTTATCCTGACAAAACCGTTAAAGACTGCTTTTGAATCCCCTTGCTAGGTGGCTGTTCAGCGGATAATTTTGCCCTCCAGAGGATTTACCCCCCTTCCTGACCAGGCCATTTTTTGCATTACGGCGCTGTGTTACTTTAACTGACAATTGCGTGGTCATGCAACACTACACCCAGATGAAATTTATGTCCTTTTTTCCCCATAAATAGAGCTTTCTTTTGGTGGTATTTGATTTCCTGTACATTTTTTATTTTTTGCGTTATAAAAAAAAAAAAGGCCATTTTGAGAAAAAAAAACAATATTTTTGACTTTTTGCTGTTAAAAATGTCCAGTAAAAAAAATTTAAAAATCAAATTTCATCATAAATTTAGGCCAAAATGTATTCAGATACATGTCTTTGCTAAAAAAAAAATCCCAATATGTGTAAATTAATTGGTTTACGTGAAAGTTATAGCATTTACAAATGCCGCTATATATACTGGGATTTTTTTTTTTGTTTACTAGTAACGGCGGCAATCAGTGACTTATAGTGAGTTTTGCGGGACTGCGGCGGGCATTTTGACACTGAGGGGAACTGACACCAATACAGTGATCAGTGCTAATAAAAAGCACTGACACTGTACTAATGGCACTGGGCAGGAAGGGGTTAACATGTGGGGTGATCAAAGGTTTAACTGTGTGCTGTTTTACTATGGGGCTGTGTTAGTGCTTTCAACTGTAAGCACACTGCTTTGCATGGATCTGCTATGTAGAGCCATGAAAAGCAGTGTGCAGGAGCTGACAGGGGAGAGAACTGTATTGTTTACATACAGTTCTCTCCCTCCATAATGCTCTGCGATCACCGAGTGCCAGCAAGTAATCACCGACCGGGACCCATTGATTGACAGTCGAGGCCGCGAATAGCGGTCCAGGTAGGGCACGCGCACGCTCCCTACCTAGAAATGCAAATATATACGTGATTTTGCGCACACCTGCCGCCCTGTAGCTTATTATCTGCTATGGGGTGGCGGGAAAGCGGTTAAAAGATGTAAAAATCTATTTTCATTTTATTCATTCATCACAGACCTACAAAGCACACTTTAATGTCCTGAATGGTTTAGGGCTATATCTAGACTTTTCGCTATCGCTTTCAAATTCTGCTTAGAGGATGTTGCTATTTTACTTTTATTGCTAATAATATGACCTACAACTAAAACATACACAACAAAGCAGAAGTGACTAGTAATAACTAGTAATAACAGTATACATATATATACAGAATCAGTTGGTTACAAAATAAAGCAGTGAAGAAGTGTAGTGTGCAGTCACTCTCTACTCAAAAGTGACTTATTCATAATGCATCTCACAGAATGCATTGCACTATTATAATGCTAAAGGACCTGCAGGGGTAGTCAAGAAAGTATTGATAAAGGTGGTGATTGCCCAATTTAAAATAGATCTTTTAGAACTTGAGTCCTTTGCAGGGGCGGACTGACAACTCATGGGGCCCCCGGGCAATAGGGGATCATGGGGCCCCTGTGTCCTTGCCCAAACTCAAAAAAGCCTATGAAAAAGGTACCAGGGTGTTACGTACCTGAGTAGTGAGCCTGACGCAAAGAGGCAGACCTCTCGTACAACCCCGGCTCGGGAACCTCTGAGAGTGGAACAGCGGTCGCAGGAGCTCGGTGGGGAAAGAGGGCCTGGGATCTGTCCGGTGAAGCAGTTGGACTGGTGAGAAGCAGACCAGAGCAAGGTGCGGATGGATCCGTGCAGGATGGATGGATGAGCAGATCAGAGCAGGATGCGGATGGTTCCGTGCAGGATGGATGGGTTCGAATGATTTTCTGATCATGTGTACTAGGCTTAAGGAAATAACACAAAAGGTAAAGGATCTTAAAACCTGTTACAAACATGTTACAATCTGTTTGTGCAATCTACTTTAGGTTTACTGATAGACATGTAATGCTGAAACTACTCCTGTAATATGTGTTGCTGCCTCCTACTATAAAGGAATTATAGAGAAGATGAAAGAGTTTACAATCTATGGAAGAGATAAAGAAAGTAGGAGAGCTTACAATCTGAATAGTTAAAACGCTGAGATAAAAAGGTAGAAGAATGTAAGATGTCTATGCTATAAGATAACTATACCAAGGGCATAAAAGTTTGCAATGGCTTAGTTTCTATAGGAAGTGCACAGCAGGCAAAAGACATTCAAAACCCTTAAACCTAGTACACACAGGCCGAATGTTGGACAGCATCAGCCAGTTCAATAAAAAGCGTCCGACATTCCGCCTGTGTGTATGGTGGCCGGTGCAACAGAAGCTAGATGTTCAGACAACTTCTATCAAAGGGGCATGATCAAAAAAGGTCTGCCGATCTGCATCTCATCAGCACTCTCAGCCAATGGCTGAGAGCATTGGCTGGAGTATTCTGGCAAGGGGGGCACCCCCCCTGTCAGAACACAATAGCTCAGCGGGGGAGATCACCATACTAACATTGGATTGTTAGTACAGCGGCTCCTCCTGGGCTCTGCTGTTCTTTTTCATTCAGTCTGCTGGGTTGAACGAAAATCAAAATATCTAGTGTGTACCAGGCTTTAGGCTTATGCACACTAGCTTAAAAAAACAGCCAGTGTTGTTGGCAGCAAAAAAAAGCTAATTTTGAGCATTTTTTGTACTAATGTTTAGGAGCGTTTAGAATTTTTTTTCTGCCAGAAAATGCTCTCAAAAATAAAAAAACAGAAGGGTTTTTTATTTTGCTTAAAAACGCTGAGCTAAGAAAATGCCTCTAGACTACCTAGTGTGCATGGACACATAGAATAACATTAGTTCTTTCTACAGGCAAAACGCTAAGCTCTACTAGGATCAGCAGTTTTTTGAGCCAGTGTGCATGGAGCCTTAAACTGGCCACAAACATCTTATTGTAAAATATCCTCTAAATCTCTCTTGTATTAAAATGTATTGTTGCTGTATTGTCTCCCATTATAATGTAAAGTGCTGAGCAAACTGTTAATGCTATATAAATCCTGTATAATAATAATATATAGATATATACCTCTTAGATTGTAAGCTCCAAGGAGCAGGGCCCTCCTAACCCTCTTGTATTGAACTGTATTGTTGCTGTATTGTCTCCCCTTATATTGTAAAGTGCTGAGCAAACTGTTGGCGCTATATAAATCCTGTATAATAATAATGTCGCACAACTATACAATGCTTGGAACTACCTGACTAGATATAAATTGAATAGCTGCTAACACTACTAACTGATGGCAAATGTAATGGACATTATACAGGGTTTGTATAATCGGAATGTAACATGCGTGACTTACACTTTTTTTTTTAGTGTGAGGCATAATAAAGATTAAAGACTAAACTCTTTGATTCTGGCCATACAGGTACAAAAAAGCAACCACTTGAAAGATAGAATTAAAGCGGTATGAAACTCAAAACCAAAAATGGAATGTATTTCAGATTACCATTCCTTAGATGTGATGGCTGAATTTCCTTTTTTAGCCTTTTCCCCTCTGTTTTCCCCTTTGATCTGCCCAGCAACACACCTCCAGTATTAGGGTCCCCCACTCAGGATGACGGAGCACAGAGGACCCTTGGACAGCAGCATTGTTAGTCTGGGGAGAGGGGAGTGTTGGATGTATTAGCAGATTTAGATACACTAACAAAGTGAAGCCAAACTCCAGCTCACACTTTATAGGCAGTGTGAGAACTAGCATCAAGTGTAGAGCTTTTAATGCACACAGCCACTCACTTTCTTCTTTTTAAGGGCCATTTTTACCAAATTTTTTTTAACCATTAGCCGCCCGGCCAAAATCCTTCAGCGTTCCGGGTGGACACCATATGGCCTCCTCCCGGGCATGCGCAGTTTGCGCGCCTGCAGAGCCACGCAGCAGCACGATCTGTCACCGGCCGTGTACCTCGGACACGGCCGATGACAGATCTGAGTACCGGTACCACGTGACCTGCTGTGACCAATCACAGCAGGTCACATGACAGTTGTATACAATGGATGGCTTTATTCATGCCATCCATTGTATACTAGTGTCTAGCTGTGAATGGTCACAGCAGGTCACATGCACATGTCATGTGATTAGCCGTGGCCAAATCACAGCTAAGCGCAAAAAAAAAAAAAAATCCTGAATGAATCTATGTTATTCAGGTAAATGCTTGCTTATAGCAAAGTAATTCTTTGCTATAAGCAAATTGTGTAAAAAAAAAATACTGATCACTTTGCCACAGTAGTACAATGTTACTATGGTAACATTATACTACTTTGGTCATAGTGAAATATGAAAAAATAATCTTTAAAAAAAAGAATAAAATTTAATAAATAAACAATAATAAAAAAAAAAAAAAAATTATACATATATTTTTTTCATACTGTTACCAGTCAGTGTCCCTGATCACCGCCATGCCAGTTATATGATGACGCTGTACTGCACTGTTGACAGTATGTAAAAAAAAAATAGTGAAAATAATTTTTTTAATTTTCCGAAAAATTATGACAAAAAAATACAAATTCAAAAAACTCGCCATGCCTCTTATGAAGTACGTCGAACTGTCTACTCTGCAAAAAGGGGTCATTTGGGGGATATCTGTACTGTTCTGACATTCTTGGACCTCAAGAAATTAGATTGGCCATCAGTACTTCAGGATTGATCAATATTCAGATCTATACCATAGTTTGTAAACTCTATAACTTTCCTACAAACTAAAAAATACATCCTAATTTGGATTATTTTCACCAAAGACATGTAGCAGAATACATCTCGGCCTAAATTTATGAAGAACAATTATTTATTTGCAAACTTTTATAACAGAAACAAAGAAAAACGTGTTTTTTTTATAATTTTCGGTCTTTTTTTGTTAATTTAGCAAAAAATAAAAACCCCAGTGGTGATTAAATACCACCAAAAGAAAGCTCTAGTTGTGTGAAGAAAATGATAAAATTTTAGTTTGGGTATGACCGCGCAATTGTCATTCAAAATGTGAGAGCACTGAAACCTGAAAAATGGCCTGGGCAGGAAGGGGGTAAAAGTGCCCGGTATGGAAATGGTTAAAAGAAAGCTCCATAAATTTCCCTCACAGGGGTTTTCAGCATTTCACTCTTCAAGAACACAGATATTTAGCCTCCTGGCCAGGGGCGGACTGACGACTCATGGGGCCCCGGGCAATAGGGGATCATGGGGCCCCTGTATCCTCGCCCACACTCAAACCACACCCAAAAAAGCCTATGAAAGGTACCAGGGCAATTCATGGGGCCCCCTACTGACTCCGGGCCCTCGGGCAGTGCCCGAGTTCCCAAATGGTCAGTCCGCTCCTGCTCCTGGCTTGTACACACAATTCTGCTGCTCTGGCCTTCCACTTCAGGCTGCAGACTCCTTCCTAATTGGCTGTTTTGCACACAGCTAGCAGCCCCTGGCTGCTCTGACTCCCACCTCTCCTAGGTGGAGCTCTCCTGACTCCTGGGCAAAGACCACCTTTCTGTCGGGGTGGAGCCCAGTACCCTAGTCAGGTTATTATTTAAAGCCCTGCACACACCTGTACAATTAGTGTGCTGGGGGCAGGGGCGGACTGACCATTTGTAAACTCGGGCACTGCCCGAGGGCCCGGGGTCAGTAGGGGGCCCATGAGATGCCCCTGGTACCTTTTTCATAGGCTTTTTGAGTTTGAGCAAGGACACAGGGGCCCCATGATCCCCTATTGCCCTGGGGCCCCATGAGTTGTCAGTTCACCCCTGGCTAGGGGTTCAGAAAACATGGACTCAGGATTGGAGATTTCATCCCTCCCAGATCACTGTGAAATCTCCAGGCTCCAGATCCCAAAACGGACTTTACAAACAGATGAGGAAACTGAAAAGCCAGTTTCCTCTGCATTAAGTAAACCCTCTGGAGCCCCTCAACCTGTTTAGTTGAGAATCCTGGGATATAACCTTGATTCTCACAGTGACAGTGCCCAGATCTGCCACAGCAGTTACAGCAACATTTTTTCTATTGGGACAAAAGTTTTACATAAATAACTAAACGCCGATCGTTGTAAGCATTGCTGTCAGTGGTAAATGATTTGTATGAACACTGTAACTGCTACATTTGCAGGAAAGATTGTTCTATTGAAACAGAACAGACTTACTGGCCAGATCACCATGTGAAAATAAAGGAATGAAAGCCTAAAAAGAATACGAATGCAGCCATTGCAACTAAGAATTTGTAAGCTGCAATATAATATGTTTGCTTTTGGGTTCAATACACCTTAAGTGTTTCAAATGATCATTTAATCAAAAATGGCCATTTATTACAACAATGAAAAGATCAGTTTGATTGGTATTTTATCAGATTGTCCACCATAAAAATGTAGTCTTGTCGAAAATAATAATTTATAATTTTTTTCAAAATTAGAATTGTTTTGCCAAAATGACCACTATATTGAATCATGTTGTTATGTGTACGGCAGCATTACTTTCTCTATAGACACACATAGAAAGCTTGTAAAATCTGCAACTCTGACAGGACCTCAGCACACACATCCATCTCTTATAAGTATCCACATTACTACACATGTTCTGAACCCCTCAGTGTCCAAGTCCCTCTTGAGGCAGCCATACATGGATTGAACCTCGGCTGGTTCAGCAGGGACCCACAGAGATTCGATCCATGTATGGGCAGCCTGATTGTACTGAAGTCAATCCATCAGTCAACTTGAGTACAACCGGCCTGTCAAACATTTTGCATGTGATTAGTGCCAGTGGCTAAAGCCACCATCAGTAATCATTTTGCTCTGCTGGCAGGGAAGGCTCTACTATAGCGCTGCAGTAGGAATTCCCCCATCAACATTGACGGTGTTGATGGAGAAATCGATTGATTTTCTTTCCTGCAACTCGTGGTTGCAGGAAATAAAATTGCATCTTCTATGGCTTGCCTTATATACATGTTGCAGCTCTCCCCACTATCTACACTAGCCTCTGTCACAACTGATGAATGTCTGTTCTCACCTCTCTCCACCCCAAACTCCTTACTGCATGCTGCATTAAGTGTGATACACCCTTTGATTGTCAAGCTATATACTGTATAGTATTCTGTAGTGAATCCTGCAGCTGCTGACTTATTGCCACCTTTAGACTTTGGATTCTGTGACCCCTCCTTTCCACAATGTTGTCCTTTGGTATCTGCATGCTATCACTATTGTTGCCTGGCTGCCATAGTGGAGATTTGCTTTCTTTTTTGAACATTGCAACACATTTTAGACAATGTTTTACATTTATATTATAAAAAGAAACTGTGGTTAAAAGTTTTGGATAGTAAATCTAGGTTCACACTGCTGCAATATGATTTTGATCTGACTTTCAGTGCAATTATGTAGTGCTACATGGATGCAACTTTAATAAGGTTTGTATATTCTATAACAAAAAAAAACCTAACTTTTCCTCTCTCTCCCTACTCTCTATCTTACAGAAAGAAAATAAAACAAAGGTGCTTTTATGACAACTGTAACTAATTGGTTATGATGCTGTATGTGCACATACAGGCCTTATTGATGTAAGCCTTGCTGGTATAACCGCTTTATAATAGTGCATTTAAATTAGTATATAAGCCAAGGTACTTACTCCACCCAGCGGAACAAGTAATGTACGCCATATCAAAGACACCAATAGTTTTCAATTACTTGCCCATTTCAAACCCCAAGCCCAATTGCTATTGGAGGTAATATCAATCAGAGTAATTATAATACCTTTGACAAACACTACAGTACCACCCTGAGATAAACAACATTGGATTTGCTCATCTCCTCCCACCTCCCCTCTCCATTCACATGGAGCAAAAATTTCCTGTTCATGAATCCCCCTCTAATCCTTCTGCCTGAGGGCTGTGTGATTGTTCACGCACATCCAACCATTGTACATAGGTTGGATGCCAGGGACCTAAAATCATGGGAGGCTGGTAAACACTAGTCTGAAAGTCATTAAATTCAGAAAGTATTACTGACGTATCTTAACAAGCATCAAACAGCTTTCTTGAATCTTTTACATTATTACAACTATAGGCAAAATAAAAACAATTTCCACTGAAAGATCACACTGACAAAAGAGCATTATTTGGGACTGGTTCACAGCAGATGCAGTCCAATGCATTTTTATTCTGCATCAAAAATACATGGACAGTGTTTAACATGGATTCCAGTGGCCCTAGTTCACACCAGTGCAGTATGTTGTGGTGCAGTCAACAAAAGTAGAAGGTGTTGCATTTTTTCCTGTATGGAACGCATTGGAATGTGCAAAATGCATAAAAAACACATCTTAATGCCTCAGTTGAGATTAAGAAAAACAGAGGGGGAAAGAAACGCAAAAAGGTATTAAAAGTGTACATGCAGAAATACAACTGGAACTCAGAAATTGTGGTATGAACCAGCCATAAAACTTATAAGCACTGTTTCATTACACAGCTAAAGAAGGTTTATCAGTTTTGTCGCCTCTGAAAATCCTCCTCCTCAATGCCAGTGTTGGCAAAGCCTATCTTCTTTACAGGCTTTGTAATTGCTATCCATACCTTCTAGAGCACAGAGTTAGTGACACAGGGTGCCCTCTTCTACCTTTCCTTCCAGATCCAGAGGCCAGAAGATTGCTGTAGCCCCAGTCATACTATGTCCCTATTGAAATAGAGGTCAGTAGGAGGAAGCACTGGCCATATCAGTGAACAAGAAGATTGACATTTCTGGAAGTGTATGTTTCTCTGCGGACATCATGAAAAGATTTTTCATAAACAGAGCAGTGTTTGTATGAAAAGCGAGAGAAGGGGGATCCTGGTGGTCCTTTGCTCCTCCCATCCTGCCCCTGACTAGTCTAGATATTCCCGGGCCTTCATGGGATGACTCGCAGAAACCCTCTTCTGTTCTACTCTACTTCTGCTCCTTTCTCTCTCTGTTCTTCCTTGCTCTTCTACTGCTTTTTTCCTCACCTATCTTCCCCCCCCGCTTTACCGTTTCCCTCCCCCCCCCCCTTCCACTTAGGGTTGGAATAATCTACCCTTACAAGCTACCACACCCTGGGTCCCCGTACCCAGAAATATGTTGCCATTTCCAGCACTGGCTGCTGGTTGCTTTTTGCTCTCTGTTTTGGATTTTTTAATACCGCAATATGTTTGTAATTGAATGTTTAATTTGAGCCTTAGTCCCCTGCATGGTACTCAACCGTTTAATTTTGCTTTGTAAACCTTTCTCAATAAAAATTATTGCACCAGAAAAGCGAGAGAAGTACATATTTTTTCCTCATCTTTTGCAAGACTTCTGACTTTCTTGATCTAATTGTTTGTCTAGGTCAATGACTCAAAATATTACGCCCATGGGTGAGAGGCAGGCAAATATAATTTTCAGAAAGAGATCAGCAATGGTGACCTTCATACTTGGAGGCATGACAGGTTGACTTTCAACATTGCTTAAAGCTTGCTAAAGCCTTCTAAAAGCTTATTCAAAGCTACAATCCGATCTTTCATTTTGATCTTTGTTCAGAACATCATAAACTGGAGCTATCCCTTAAAGGGAACCTATCAGGATAGAGAGACGTGCACAACAATTGCTTGGTTTTAAGTCGCTAGTTTATGGGCTGTTATCCTTATCCTGGCTTCCTTTTGTAGTAAGGCTTCCTTTACAAGTAAATCAAATTATATGAATATCTCCTATCGGCTTTCAGTATCACGCCAATGGCACAATATGTACATGAACATGTTTAAGTTATATGAATATGCTGAATTAGTAAAAATTTGAGTGTTAGTAGCCCTTAAGATGTCAAAATTGAAGGAGCCAAGGTGGAAAATTGTCAGCCTAACAACAACTGCTTCTAATCACATGCAGCCAGTGTTTGGGTATTTGGACAACTATGGTGTTGAAGCCATCTGAATACAAAAGCTGGCAGATTCTTCCATCCAAGTTGATTAGTATGGATGGGGGAATCAAGTAATCTTTCAGGTTCAGTCCCATGGGGCTGACCAAGAGAAATCTAGCAGTGTATAGCTAGCCACACACAAGTTTTTTCTCTGTCACATATTAAATTGTAAGGCTCCATGCGCACTAAGGATGACAAGCTTCTTGCTTCCACCTTGAAAAACAAGTCACCAATGGCAGCTCATATGCTATCCTGTGTGTGTTTAATTAAAGGAAACCTGTATAAAGAGAAAATTTGTGGGCTGACATTGCTGATTGTTCATATATAGCAATTAACTATAGCAACCATTCATCTATCTCTACAGTAAACTAAAACAATTGGTTGACATTTAATACCATATGTTGCACATTTGCTTTTCTATGTTCAGTAAGCCCAACTATGCTAAATAACGGATACTCGTGTTGTCAACTTTGCTACCCATATGTCTCAGTTATAAAGACAAGGTAAAGATTAAGAGAGTACAAAACATCAACAGGTTTGCTTTTTGATATGCCAGCCATGGAACACATTATTCAGGTTCAATGATGTGTTCTTTGAAATACTAAAGTGTTGAGAACTTCCATATTTACAGGGATTTTTATGATATGATTGCAATATGTCACTAGTGAGACACCGCTGTCCTCCTTCTTCCCTTAAGAATAATAAGACGTGTCAGGCTTCCTCTCCCTGTCAGCAACAATGTATCATTGTAAGCTTGACATAATACATCTACACCTCCTCCTTTGGCAAACTGATACACTCCCATGGCTTTAACTATCACCTCTACGCCGATGACACGCAAATTTACCTCTCCACCCCTCGCCTCACCCCTTCAGTCTCCGCCCGTATCACCCACCTACTGAACGACATATCAGACTGGATGTCGCTCCATTTCCTCAAATTGAACCTTTCCAAAACCGAGATCCTTATTTCACCCCCAGCTCGTGCCCCCTCCCCCCCATCCTCTCCATCACAACCAACAACGCCACCATCAGTCCCACCTCACAAGCCAAAGTCCTAGGTGTCACTCTAGACTCAAACCTGTCCTTCCAACCCCATGTCCAGTCGTTGGCAAACTCATGCAGGCTCCACCTCCGCAACATCTCCAAAATACGTTCGTTCCTAACCCCAGACACTACTAAACAACTCGTTCACTCCCTTATTATCTCACGTCTGGACTACTGCAACTCCCTCCTCACCAGCCTACCTCATCACAGATTATCCCCAGTCTATCTTGAACTCAGCGGCCAGACTCATCCACTTTACTAACCGCTCCGCTTCTGCCACCCCCCTCTGTCATTCCCTCCACTGGCTCCCGATTGCCCAACGCAATAAATTCAAACTACTAACACAGACATACAAAGCCATTCATAATGCTGCCCCAAACTACCTCACCCACCTGATACCCAAATACCACCCTACCTGTAATCTTCGCTCCTCACAAGACCTCCTACTTTCTAGCTCCCTGGTCTCCACCTCCCATGCCCGACTGCAGGACTTCTCCAGGACTTCCCCCATCCTCTGGAACTCACTACTCCAATCCATTAGACTGTCACCTACCCTCCTCACCTTTAGGCACACCCTGAAAACCCATCTCTTCAGGGAAGCCTACCCCGCCCTCACCTAACAGCCAATCTCCTCCACTCCTCCTACCACTCCATCCCCCACAGCCACTTCCTCCTGTACCACTATCACCTCCCTCCTAGATTGTAAGCTCGAAAGAGCAGGGCCCTTGAACCCCTCGTGTTCTGTTTTGTTACTGTATTGTCTCATGTACTGTCCCCCACTATAATGTACAGAGCTGAGCAAACGTTTTAGCGCTATACAAATACTGTATAATAAATAATAATAATAATAGCACCTACTCTTTAGTTTCCATGAGGTTAAGTTTATATTGAATCTGTTGGCACTAAATTAACAACAGTTTGAGAATGTTACCATATTAAAAATAAAGGCATCCTTAGCTAACTGCTACCACTACTTGAGACCTACCAGACTGGTACCTCAAAAACAGATGGCTGTACTTGGGCAGCTTGTAAATCTGAATAAAAAATTAAGACCAAAGAAGTAAAGCTGGCCAGAGATGGTTCGAATCTCAGCCAATTCAGCAGGGACAGGCCAGGATTTGAGCCTGTAGGATATTCATGTGATTATTGCCAGTGGTTATAGCCACTGGCAATAATCACTGTTGCCGTAAAGAAAATCGCATCGTCTATGACTAGCCTAAGTCTTCACAGTAGGTTAACCACTTTAAGACCAGACTATTTCTCCCCCTTCCTGCCCTGGTCATTTTTGTCATTTCAGCTCTGTCACATTTTGAATGACAATTACTCAGTCGTGCAACGCTGTACTGAAATTAATTTTATATAATTTTTTTTAAACAGCGCTTTCTTTTGGATGGTATTTAGCCGTTTGCCGACCGCCTCACAAGTATGGTGGCAAAGCAGCTTCTCTGAGCTGGATCACGTATCTGATATGTAATCCAGCTCTTCTGGGTAAGGGGAGCATGCCCACTGACCCTGCTGTGCTGTGATTAGGTACAACACAAGCCAATCAGTGGGTACCACCAATGATTGATGATCAGGACCTGCCGATCGGCGAAGCTGATGATAGGACAGAGCTCTACATTTGTAATGTAATGCAAAGCAGGGAATAAAAACTGGCACACTCCTTAGTGAATCAGCACACAGTAAACACACCAAGCATTGTAAGGCACACAGTTAACCCTTTGATTGCCCCTAGATGTTAAACCCTTCCCAGCCAGTGTCATTAATACAGTGTCAGTGTATATTATTAGCAATGATCACTATATTAGTGTCAGTAGTGTTGTGAGCTAGTCAGTTCCCACGAAGTGCCAATTAGGGTCAGATTGCCTGCTGTACTATTACATTCCTGCCACCATTACTATTATAAAAAATTAAATTAATAACAATTCCAGTATATATTCCATAGTTTGTAGATGCTATAACTTTCATGAAAACCAATTAATATATGTTATTGGGATTTTCTAACTAAAAATATGTAGAAAAATACATTTTGGACTACATTTATGAAGAAATCAGATTTTTTTAATTTTTTTATTGGATATGTTTTATTGCAGAAAGTAAAAAATATCGTTTTTTTTTTAAATGTTTGGCCTTTTTTCATTTTATATAACAAAAAATTAAAAACCCAGTGGTGATCAAATACCACCAAAACAAAGCTCTATTTGAGCGAAAAAAATTATCTAAATTTCATTTGGGTACAGTGTTGCATGACCGTGCAATTGTCATTTAAAGTAGCACAGGGCCGAATAGCAAAAAAATGTCCTGGTCAGGGGGATAAAACGTTCCAGAGAGCAAGTGGTTAATCACCACTGGGATTTTTTGCTATATAAACGGAAAAAAGACCAAATATTTTGAAAAAAAAAGCATTTTGTTAGTTTCTGTTATAAAACTTTGCAAACAATTTTTTTTCATAAATTTAGTATTCTGCTACAATACAAAAAATAGATGTATATTATTTATTCTGTGTGAAAGTTTTAGCGTCTATAAACAATGGTAAATATACCTGAAAATTGACCAGTGTACTGACTGCCTATCTAATTTCTGAGGCCCTAAAATATCAGGGCAGTAAAAAATACTTCCCAAATTACCTCTTTTTGAAAAAGAGACAGCCCAAGGTATTTAGCAAGAGAAATGCTGAGTTTTGAAGTTGGATTTTTTTGTCACTTTTTTTGAAAATTAAGAGATTTTTTTTTACAAAATTATCATTTATCAAGGTTTTTTTCTCACACTTAGCCAAGGCATACTTACAAATACACCCCAAAATACATTCTGTTACTCCTGAGATACCTTGGGCTTTCAAGGAGCATAAATTATGCTTTATTGCTATGTGGCTGCCCGCAGGAATGCCATGTTCACTGGCCAGGAAGTACATTAGGCTGAAGAAAGGAAGAACAAAAGAGTTCCTGTGGTTTTATGAGTGCAGTTTTTCAGAGTATGGGTGGGACTAGTGTCTCACAGAAGCGTAATCAGTGGAACTCACAGATGGGCTAGTGCAGGCAACAAACAGAGACAGGGTAAGCAAAAAACAAAGGCAGCAGGCAGAAACATGGTCTATAAACAGGTCAGGTCAATACAAGTGGCAGGCAAAGGCAACACTGCACTTGTGTGGCGATGATCAGGAACACTGATGTTGGATGAACTGGTCTGGCAAAGCTGGGGACTAGTGTGGTAGCAATCAGGAACACTGTTTCAGCATACACTGGTCTTGTGACACTGGGACTGGTGAGGTTGTGATCAAGGGCAATGCTGCTGGTTTACACTGGTGTGGTGATACTCGGACTGTTGTGGCAGTAATCAGGAACATTGTTGCTGGATTAAACTGGTCTGGTGGCACTGGGACTGGTGTGGCAATGATAAGTTACCATGTTGCTGGCTGCACTGATCTGGTATGCCAGCAATCAGGAACACTGTTTCTAGCTATACTGGTCTGGCAACACTGTTACTGATGTGACTGACTTGCTCACACATGAGGTTGGGGGTTGGTAAAATCTCCTGGGGGCAGAGGAGGTGTACTCATGTTGTGCCTGTGATACTTTGTTTTGCAGCGGTGACAAAAATTATACCCCCTGTACACCTGCCAATTGCAACATATTTAAGTGAATGGAGGTGCTTGCACAGGGTCCAAGGAGTAATATTTAGGCATTTCCAGTGAAGGGTATTGTTTTAGCTACAGAATTTAAAGGCATTTTAGGCAATTTTGCATTTCCAACCTTATGGTAATAGTTTGGGCAAGGTCCTGTTCTCTTTCAGCATGATTGTGGTCTGTGCACAAAACCATGGCCATAAAATTATGGCTTGACCAGTTTATTGGCTTGCATATAGCCCTGATCTCAATCCTACTAAAACACCTTTTGGATGAACTGGAATGCCCCACATCAATATTTGACCTCACAAATGCTCTTTTGGATGAATGTTCAAAAATTCCAACAGGCACACTCCAAAATCTGGTGGAAAGCCTTCTCAGAAGTGTGGAGGCTGTTATAGTCATAAATGGAAGGGATGACTCCATATTAAAGTCATTGGTTTGGAATCAGATGTCCAATATGCTCATATAGATATGATTTTTAGGGTTCCACAAGCTTTTGGCCATATACGTTATCTGATCTGTTACTGTGTGCCCAAGGGGTAGGAGAGGTGAGGTATGAGACAGTAGACCTAGAATGAAAGAAAGTATTAGTCCAGTCCTATTTGGCATCTAGTAGTTGGATAGCTATATTCAAACATTGTTAGAGCTCAGCCTTCTAAAGGAGACCCTGTGACCAGGCAATTTATGTCAACATAAACCTTTCTTTAACATTATATATGCATTTCATGTATTTTATGCATGTTATTTACCTGTACAAATGTCCCTTGTGTAGACATCCAAAAGCTCTGAGACTGCTGCTCGATTCTGCCATCTTTGCTGTAATGTCAGCAGCTTCAGCAGACTCAGAGCTGTCACCCAAGTGACACCCCATAGTATTCCCCTTTGCTCTTTCCCAAGCAGCTACATGGAGGAGTTGGGCCAGCACTGACAGTTATTAGACTAGGGGTTGTGCTGGGGAATTGACTTATGCAGGAGTGATTCATTTTCTAGCAAGTTCAAAGGCACATTGTGAGTACATAAAAAATAATTTATGGAAAGAGAAAACACTACAAGTATTTACAATATTATATTTCTGTATATTTCATAAGTTTGAACAGAGTCTCTTGAGGGTGTCTTTTCTCAACGTGATGCATTTCAAGGGATCTTCTTTCTCAAGCTTGTGGAATAAATGTGAACTGGCAGGTCTGCCATGGGGACAAGCTCAAGCAAGATATGTATATTACCTCCTATCTTTCAAGAAAGAAGATCTGCCCTAACATTAGAGATTGTCTTAAAATGTAAACTTGATTTGACCATTTTCTGCCACAGGAATATGTAAACTTTATACAGCTGAACTAAGAGAGATAGGTAAAAAAACATGGGGAACAGCATGAAACTGCTATCACAAGAGGAACAATAGTGAAAAGAACACATTTTCCAACCAGTTGTTCACACTGACAGCAATGCAATGGTGCTATCACAGAAATTTAATAATCTCATACTCTACTCATTCAGAGATTTCTCTTCACTTCCTGTTTTAGTGACAACATTGCAACTGTGACAGAAAGTTAGGGAAAATCTTCACTGGGGTCACAAATAATGATATAAAGCTGATGGAGATTATGGCAT
Source organism: Staurois parvus (assembly GCF_062004578.1). Lineage (NCBI taxonomy): Eukaryota > Metazoa > Chordata > Amphibia > Anura > Ranidae > Staurois > Staurois parvus. The sequence continues at coordinate 30,225,407 of NW_028317821.1, forward strand.
TTTCAAGTCTACCAAACATTTTTTTTTCACTGTTTACCAATGTTTTTACTGCTGTATTGTCCAGCTGATTTCCGATACTATTGATATTGTTGTTATCAGAACAGGAACTGAGGGAAAATCCCCCAAATGAGACCATAGACTGCAATAAAAACCTAGCAGGGGTTCTAACCCTTCCTTAACCACTTGACCTCCAGAAAGTTTTACCCCCTTCATGACCAGAGAATTTTTGCTAATTAGCTCTGTGCTGTTTTAACTGGCAAATGCTCGGTCATGCAGCACTGTACACAAATTAACTTTTTTATCATTTTTCCCCACAAATAGAGCTTTCTTCTGGTGGTATTTAATCACCGCTGTTTTTAGAATTTTTCTATATGAATGAAAAAATACCAACAATGTTGAAAAATGTTAAACAAATAAATATTCTTTCTTCACAAATTTAGGTCAAATTGTATTCTGCTAAAATTCAATACAAAATAACCAAAATCAGTGCATATTATGTAGTCTGTGTGAAAGTCTACAAACTATGGTATATATTTGAAAATTGATCAATTCTAATGTACTGACAGCCTCTCATTTCTTGAGGGCCTACAATACCAGGACAGTACAAATACCCCCAAATTACCCCTTTTTGAAAAGTAGACAGTCTAAGGTATTTAGTAAGATGCATGGCTATTTTTTTTAAGTAATTTGTGGTCACAATTTTTTGCTTTTGCTACAATTTTTTTATACATACTGTCATCATATGACTGGTGTGGCCAAGATCAGAGATACTTACTGGTGACAGTATATAAAAAAATGTAACATTTAAAAAAACATTTTCTAAATGTTTTTATTTTTTTTTTATTTTTTTAATTATTTTTTTTTACATGTACCATAGTGTCCTATTCTGGGGGGGTGATCAGGGACTTTTTTTTCTTCTCATAAGCAATAGTTTTAGCTGTCAATGGGTTTGCATTCATGACAGCTTAGTTACTGTTGACATGCTGTGAGTGGCTACAGCTAATCACATGGTACAGGTAGCTGCGGACCAATCACAGCGTCGCAACAGTAATCAAGCTGTGATGAATAGAAACCAAATTCTTGACAGTTTGATTACATAAATATAATGTGATCACCATGACTGGTCATAGTGATCACATGGAGCGGTTGTGTACCGAGCACCTTGATCCACTGTGTCCATAGTACACAGAAGTCATGGGATTGTGCCTCTGCATGGCCCAGGGATTGTGCTAGTGTGCATGTCCTGGGGGAAGTACCAGTATGTTTCCCAGCCTAGCTGTGCTACAAAACTACCGTGGGTGGGCAGCATGTAGTTAACCTATCAAAACCATATATACATTTAGATGAAGATCCATTTTCTCAAGAAGTCTGTCATGAGGGAAACATGCAGGAAGCCACTGACCTTTGCTTCTGCAAATGTTAGTTGCTTGGCTGTTTGCTTCAATACTTTGAAATGCTAGCCCAGATCAAGTATTCCAGTAAAGTTTAATGACTTTTCCATGACTTTCCCTATCTGTATATGCGTTATTAGCCAACAGCTTATAGAATATTATGATAGTGGGCCAGAATCACAGTCATCCAGCACTTTTAGAAGGAGGTCAGCGATGGCAGACTTTGTATTTCTGTCATCAAGAGAATTGTAAACAAAATACAAATTCAACAGAATACAACTACAGTAGTGTTGTCTATAAAACATTTAATTTATTCCAAGTCTAAACAGGGCTTGCCTTTAGCAAACAAAAACAATGTAATAAAATGAAACAAGGTAATAACAAAAAAAAACAAAAAAAGAAAACCTTGCAGATAAGAGGAAAAAGTCTCTACAGACATTAACATATAATGCTGTGCCCAGACCTAAAGTGATTTCTCCATTTACTTACAAGGAATAGTTTATTCTGTGGCACCGTTTAATAATAAAGTTATCAGATGTAACTATAGCACAAGTAGGCGACTATTTACAGTTGTCTTTGTTACCTGTTTTACTTACCAATCATTAAAGATATCATATCATCAATGGATATTTGCTTAAGTTTTAACAAGATTACTATTACTATTATCAATGTAGCTGACGTTCATTGTTATAAAGTATATTTTTCAAATTGTTACATGCTGAGAATTTCAAAATACTGCAACATAAAGACATTTTGAAATGCCTGATAAATGTACACAATCAAATGTTGTTTTGGGCTGGAATCAAATTGTTTTATGTTTACACAAGTCTGCTTAGCCTAAAGCTGGTTATACTCTAGTAAAATTTTGTTTGAAATTTTTAATTTTAAGGATGTTTGTTTCACTTTTCTGTTAGTGGAGTCAAATTGACGTTTGTGTTTGGTCACAATGATGAGAAAATTTGAAGAAGCAGGATGGAAATTTTTCTCTTGAAACAACAGTGAATGCAATTTTCGTTTGAGAAATTACATTCATTCCAAGACTGAATTCCAACACTGGAACCCTTTAACTTGTAAAACAACCCAGTCTGCATAAATAGAAATGCAAGGCAAAACATTTGTGTGTGTGTGTGTTTGTATGTATATACACACATATATACATACACAGACTGCTGCTACAAACATTTGTGAAAGAATGGGTCATTCTCAGGAGTTCAGTGAATTCAAGCCTGGTACCATAATAGGTTGTCACCTGTGCAATACGTTCATCTGTGAAATTTCCTCACTATTAAATATTCCACGGTCAACTGTTAGTGATATTATAACAAAGTGGAAGCAACTGGAAACAACAGCAACTCAACCATGAAATGGTAGACCACGTAAAATGACAGCAGGGTCAGCGCATGCTGAAGCACACAGTGCGCAGAAGTTGCCAACTGTCTGTAGAGTCAATAAGTAAAGACCATCAAACTTCATGTGGCCTTCAGATTAGCACAACAACAGTGCATAGAGAGCTTCATGGAATGGGTTTCCATGGCCGAACAGCTGCATCCAAGCTTTACATCACCAAGTGCAATGCAAAGCGCCAGATGCAGTGGTGTAAAGCACGCCACCACTGGACTCTAAAGCAGTGGAGACATATTCTCTGGAGTGATGGATAATGCTTCTCTGTCTGGCAATCCAATGGAAGTGTCTGGGTTTGGTAGTTGCCAGGAGAACGGTACTTGCCTGACTGTATTGTGCCAAGTGTAAAGTTTGGTGGAGAGGGGATTATGGTGTGGGGTTGTTTTGCAGGGCTTGGCCCCTTAGTTCCAGTGAAGGGAACTCTTAAGGCATCAGCATCCCAAGACATTTTGGACAATTTCATGCTCCCAACTTTGTGGGGACAGATTTGGGGATGGACCCTTCATGTTCCAATATGAATGTGAACCAGTGCACAAAGCAAGGTCCATAAAGACATGGATAAATGAGTTTGGGGTGGAGGATCTTGACAGGCCTAAACGGAGTCCTGACCTCAACCCGGTAGAACACCTTTGAGATGAATTAAAATGGTGACTGTGAGCCAGGCCTTCTCGTCCGACATCAGTGCCTGAACTCACAAATGTGCTTCTGGAAGAATGGTCAAACATTCCCATAGACACACTCCTAAACTTTCTGGACAGCCTTTCCAGAACAGCTGAAGTTGTTACAGTTGCAAAGGGTGGGCCAACTCAATGGTGAACCCTATGGACTAAGACTGGGATGCCACAGAAGTTCATGTGCGTGTAAAGGCAGGTGTCCCAATACTTTTGGCAATATAGTGTTATATATAAAAATATATATAATTCATAAAGTATTCAGACCCTCTTCGCTTTTTTCTTTTGTTATTTTGTCACCTGATACTGCAGTTGTTTAAAACCACATAATTACATAATTCTGAAAACAGAATTCTGGAAATGTTTGCAAATGTATGAAAAAGGAAAAACTGAATTATCACATTGACATAAGTATACAGATCCTTTGCAACACTACTGGAAATTTAGCTCAGGTGCCTCCCATTTCTCTTGATCATTGCTAAGAAGTTTCTGTGCCTCAGTTGTAGTCCACCTGTGGTAACTTAAATTGATTGGACATGATTTGAAAAGGAACACACCTCTCTATAAAAGGCCTCACAGCTGACAATACATTCTGTATCAGAGCAAAAGCCATAGGTCAAAATAACTATCTGCAGAGCTCTGAGACAAGATTATTGCAAGGCAGAAATCTGGGGAAGGCAACAAAAAAATTCTGCTACACCTGAAAGTTCCCAAGAGCACAGTGGCCTCCATAATTCTCAAATGGAAGAAGTTTGGCACAGCCAGAACTCTTCCAAGAGCTGGTCACCTGGCCAAACTAAGAATTCGGCGAGAAGGACCTTAGTAAGAGAGGTGACCAAGAACCTGATGGTCACTCTGACTAAGCTCCAGAGATCCTGTGTGGAGATGGGACAAAGTTCCAGAAGGACAACCATCACTGCAGTCCTTCAATGATCTGCGCTTTATGGCAGAGTGGCTAGATGGAAACCTGTCCTCAGTGCAAAACACATGAAAGCCCTCCTAGAGTTTGCAAAAAAAGCTCCTGAAGGGCTTTCAGACTGAGGAACAAGATTCTCTGGTCTGATGAAACCATGATTGAATTGTTTGGCCTGAATTATAAATAAATATATTTGGAGGAAATCAGGCACTGCTCATCATCTACCCAATACAATCCCAACAGTGAAGCATGGTGGTGGCAGCATTATTCTGTGGGGGTGTTTTTCAGCAGCAGGGACTGGGAGACTGGTTGAGGGAAAGCTGAATGGAGCTAAGTACAGAATCCTCAATGAAAACCTGTTCCACAGCACTCAGGACCTCAGCCTGGGCTGAAGGTTTACCTTCCAACATGACAATAATCCTTAGCACACAGCCAAGACAACACAGGAGTGTCTTAGGGACAACTATGTGAATGTCCTAGAGTGGCCCAGCCAGATCCCTGACTTGAACCCTATTGAACATCTCTGGAGAAACATGAAAATGGCTGTCCACTGATGGTCCCCATCCAACCTGACTGAGCTTGAGAGGATTTGCAAAGAAGACTGGCAGAAAATCCCCAAATTCAGATGTGCAATGCTTGTTGCGTCATACCCAAAAAGACTCAAGGCTGTAATTGTTGCCAACGGTGCTTCAACTAGACTTGTTCTGTAGTATTATTCTGTACAGGGGCAGACTGACAACTCATGGGGCCCCCGGGCAACAGCGGATCATGGCGACCCTGTGTCCTTTCCCAAACTCAATAAAGCCTATGAAAAAGGTACCAGGGGCATCTCATGAGGCCCCCTACTGACCCCGGGCCCTCGGGCAGTGCCCGAGTTTCCAAATGGTCAGTCTGTCCCTGGTTCTGTAGCAATCCGCCAAACATCAAGATGTAACACAACTCTGGAATCTCAACAGCTGATGCATGTCGAGGACTTATCTTCTTCCTCAGAGCCCACAAGACTGTTAGTTGCTCCTAGATTGATATATGGTGTATATCAGTCTGAGAGCAGTTAACTCTTGTTCAGGGGCAGACTGACAACTCATGGGGCCCCCAGGTAATAGGGGATCATGGGGCCCGTGTCCTTGCACAAACTCAAAAAAGCCTATGAAAAAGGTACCAGGGGCATCTCATGGGGCCCTCTACTGACTACGGGCCCGTGTCCTTGCACAAACTCAAAAAAACCTATGAAAAAGGTACCAGGGGCATCTCATGGGGCCCTCTACTGACTACGGGCCCTCGGGCAGTGCCCGAGTTTCCAAATGGTCAGTCCGCCCCTGGTCTTGTTAGCAGCGTCAGCCTGTTGAGATTCCATCGTTGTTACATCTTGATGTTTTGTGGATTGCATTGTGCTGCTTTCATGATATGAACATGTACTTGTATCCATTTGTGAGTATAATACTTACCATTTTACACATTAAAGCTAATGTTTAAAGGATAATGCACTAGGCCAGCACGCCCGGTTTGTTCATTATTGCAGTGTCTGTTATACATGGTTGGTGCCATGTGTTCTTACAAGCCAAACATAGTTTACTTTTTTTTTTTTAACTTTCTTGAGATCTGAGGTTGACATTTCTTTTTAGTCTATGCAGCAAAGCAGAGCCAGATGAATGAGCTGTGTTTTTACCACCCAAAGCTGCAAAGGGAGTTGGACGGGGATATACAGATGCTGTAGCATTTAGTGCGCATTCAAATAAACTGTGCCATGCCAGTGTGCAGCTGTGAGGGCTTTACAGGGTTAAAACAGGCACTGAGGAGGAAACATACCCCTCCTCACTGCCTGCCAGTCACATGTGTAAACTTCGCCTTTGTTAGTGGAAGGGGCCATTGTTTTATGTGGTTCCCCACCTATCCTCTAAGTGAGGGAATGGAGCCACTATTTCCATATAGCCGAGCTTCTCTCGTCACCCTAGCCCGATACCACGACACCACACTGCACACAGCGGAGGCCGAGCTCAGTGTACTCGAATGTACTCTGAGCTCGGCTGATAACATAGACGGCAAGGTGTGCTGCGGCATTTCTCTACACATGAGAACGCGCCTCATTGGATGGTTGCCCGGGTAACACTTGTAAAAGAGGGCGGAGCTCCTAGCATCCCCCTCTCCAGCAGCACGAGGGACACACGCGCACACAGCCCAGGAGGCGTGGTTTCCGCAGATAGTGGAATGCGCGCGCCACGCCCTGTACAGTCTCGCGGAACGCGCGCGCACGCGAAGGGTCCATTGAGCAGCGGCTCGCCACCGGTCTTCAAGCCCTCCCCCCGCCCTCGGCAGCGCGCATGCGCGACTCTCGACCGCTACAGGAGGGCGGCGCGCGCTGGAATGCTACCTTAGCACTCCTCTGGTGGAAAGACGGGCAGCGCGCGCGCAGGGGTGGGGAGTCACGGGGGGCCGGGTGTGAGAAGGCGGCGGCGGTGGGGGGGCCCACAGCACAAGAACGGACACACACCGGAGACGGCCCAAGTCCATGGAGAGGCGCGTCTGCTCCGTAGCGTCACTCCTGTCTGCCGCCAGCAGGCTGCTCTAACCCCGGGCCGGCTCTCCTCCCGCATCGGGCGCTCTCGGACGTGTAGTGAGCATAAGCGAGCGGCGAGAGTCGCGCTGACTGAAGCAGCACTCGGGGACGTCGGAGGAGCAGCCGCCTCTATGATGAAGTTCAAGCCGAACCAGACTAGGACTTACGACAGGGAGGGCTACAAGAAGCGGGCGGCCTGCCTGTGCTTCAGGAACGAGAGGGAGGATGAGGTGAGACTGACCGGGGGAGACCCTCCCCCTTCCTTCTACAGGCCTGCTGTGTCACTGCTACCCCGCCACTGGGGGGCTCCCGACAGCACTCCTCTGCACGGCTGCCCCGGGATGGATCCACATGTGTGTCTCCGCGGATCCCACCCCCAGCCCGCTGTGATCACTGCTCGCTGTATTGGTGTCTACATGTGTTACACCTCCGATTCTCATGTGTGTGTCCAGGGATCACTGTAGACGCACAAGTTTGGCGATGTGTAATGAAAGCTGTATGGTACGAGTTGATTGTGAGCCTTCTACACGTTAGCTGGAGCTCTTCATGGTTGATAGTGTAGTGATCATGCTCAGTTCAGTTAAATATGGTTGCCTTGGGTTTCTGCACATCTAAGCCCACTTTTGCTACTGTGAGTTATTTTTGCTTCACCAGTTATGGAACTTTTGTTGGGAAATTGAACTTTCCATAAAACTAGTGAGCGCAGTGTTGTGCAGGCTCTGATGTCCCAGACCGGTTTTCATCAACTACTTTCAGGGTCGTTTGGATTAAACAGGAACATGTGTATAGCAGGACGGGAGTTAGAACTTTGCTTCTTCTCATGTGCAGGTTCATGGTAGGTGTCATTAGTGTGACAGGGTCTCCTACCAGGGGGGAGATGTAAGCGTGTGACAAGGACGTATCGGAGATGTCACCAGTAAACAGAGGAAGGCAGATATAAAAGGCACAGCTTACTGGTATTACTAAAGCCTGCCTTGCAACAGCTCACATTTCAGCTGATTTCTGCTGAATCGGACGGAATTTAAGCCTAAGGTGACCCTGTCAGGACCAACTGGCTCAAGAAATTTGTTTTTTTTTAGTCGACTTGAAGAAACCTGGGTGGAAAACTGCACCCAAACAGTGGCTGCATCCAGTTGATGGACAATTCTCTCCCAGTACATGCATCTTTCAGAATACCATAGCAAGGAGATTTGCCCATCTTATTGTGGATGGAGGGATCTGTTAAATTTGTTTTATTTAGCTCAGTTGCTGAACAATATAGGTGTGCATGACCAGCTTTACATCCTGAGAGGTGCTTTTTGTTTTTGACATGATGAATGTTTTATATTTTGTCTTCTACAATATGGAAGTTGCCTGGGATACGTAAAGACTTATTTGTTTTGTTTGTTTTTAAATACTTTTACTAAAATAAGATATCTGATCTTCTGTTCTCCAGATTGCTCGCTATTTAATTAAGTTTGTGATCATGTAAACTGTTGAAGTTGGGGTAATCATGAAAGGTTCTCTAGCTGTTGTATTGTGTAGCAGTGCTAGATTATTAAAAAAAAAAAAAAAAAAAAAAGGTTTGCCGGTACTGTTCGCATTCGTAAACTTTGTTGGCCATTTAATTGCATCGCAGAGAAGACCATGGACTTGGATTGGTAGATGAGTGCCATGATTTTTTTCAGTAAAAGCACAGCTCACCCCACCACACAACACCACCCTTGTGCTGTGAACAGGGCACTTAAAAAAAAAATTTTGTTTTCTATATACTCTGCTTATCCAGTGCAGGAAAACACAGGTCATTGCACATAATGTTGAATGAGCCCTAAACTTTCTGGAGCCCTGAAACCTGGAGTGCACATACACCAACAGCTGTAACAGTGCTTGGGCACGGTCCCAAATCTCCCCCCCCGCGTATCTTTGTGTAGTGTGAGTGCTCTGAACCATGCCCAGGAACAGTTAAGTGTACCGTGCCACTTGAAAGAGGTGGCACTGGGCATGGTTCACTTGTGGTTTGGAATGGGTTGCTTCAGCATGAGTGCAGACTTTGCCTGAGCACACAACTCCATAGATCTCTGAGGTCAGAAGCAGGCATCACTGTAGTCTGGATGTCATAAGCATGCCCGGGAACACTTATTTTAAAGCACAATGTGAGTGCTGACCGGCAGGGAAGGGGGTACAATCAAATTCGGAAGGGTTAAGTTCAACTGTGATCTTGTGTGACTGAACCCTTAGAGTACTTGGTTATGTAAAACTCAGCCTAAATCACTTGGGTCCTATTCACTTGTTGGGGTAAAGCGCTGTAAAACACATGCTGGCTTAATGTGAAACTTTACTTCGAAAGTTAAGTCCTGATAGATTATTTCATGCTGGCAGCATTTGCAGGTATACAGGGGCGAACTGACCATTTGGAAACTCGGGCACTGCCCGAGGGCCTGGGGTCAGTAGGGGGCCCCATGAGATGCCCCTGGTACCTTTTTCATAGGCTTTTTTGAGTTAGGGCAAAGACATAGGGGCCTCATGATCCCCTATTGCCCGGGGGACCCATGAGTTGTCAGTCCGCCCCTGCAGGTATAGTTGTATAAAACATTAAAAATGAGTGCCTATACTGTTTCACCACTTCAGTACTGGGCACATTTACCCCCTTCCTGCCCATGCCAGTTTTCAGCCTTCATTGCTCTCACACTTTGACAATTAGTCATACTATACTGTACCCAAACCAAATAGTCCTTTCTTTTAGTGGTATTTAATCACCACTGGGTTTTTTTTATTTTCTGAGCTATAAGTGAAAATATACCAGAAATTGTTGGGGAAAAAACAGGGTTTTCTTATTCCCCCCCATGACCCCTTTTTGGAAAGTAGACAGTCCAGTGTATTTAGTAAGAGGCATGATTAGTTTTTTTTTTTTCTAATTTTGTAATTTTTTCCCTCCAACAGTTCTTTGGAAAATGAACAAATTAATTTTTTTTTTCATACAAAATTGTCATTTCTCACACACGGCATAGGCATACTTGCAATTGCACCCCAAAACACATCCTGCTACTCTTGAGTAAAGCAATACCACATGTGTGAGACACTGCCACAGCTTGGCCACATAGAGGGGCTCAAGTGAAGTAGCACCTTCAGGTGTTCTAGGGGCATAAATTACACCTAATTTTCTGACTAATCCGTTTTGAAGGCCCTGGAGCACCAGGGCAATGGAAACACCCACAAAATGACCACATTTTGTAAAGCAAACACTCCAATGTATGTTCTATAAGGCATAATGAGTCTTTTGAATATAACTTTTTTTTTCCACAAAGTTGTACATTTATAAGATATTGCTAACACGTAGCATGGACATACCAATGATTATACTCAAAAATAAATTTTTCTGCTCCTGAATATGACACTACCAAGTGTGAGACTTTTTCACAGCATAGCTGAACAAAGGGTAAACGAGTACCGGTGGTTTTAGTAGCGTAGTTGTCCTCAGAGGAGAGCATTGGTCCAGCGGGCTGGCAACAGTCAAAGGAATGTTCCAGGCAGCAGGCAGGAATATAGTGGATAAACAGGCCAGGCTCAAAACAGGCAGCAGGCTAACATGCAGGCAGGAACATGGGCCATAAAAAGTCCTGGGTCAGTACAGGCAGCAAGAAGAGATGGTCAGCACAACCAAAGTATTGGTCCAGGCAACAGCCGGGAACATGGTCCATCAAATGTCCTGGGTCAGTGCAGGCAGAGATATATGGTCAGCACAGTCAAAAGTATTGGTCCAGGCAGCAATATCAGGCTTAGGGCTTCAGTCAGGTGAGACCTGGGCACAGGGGTAGAGGCTTAGTCTGGAGACTTCGAATAGATTGGGTGGGACAAACAGGCTGTGATTCAGGAATTACAAAACCTGGAGAAAACCAAAAATTGGTTTTCTTTACTGGGAACTCTACTCTGAAGCCCCTCACTTATGTGAGACCCCTGTGTTATCTTGAGTCCCACTACTACAGTAGCAGGGCAAAAGATCAGTGCATGTGCCAGGTAAAAAACCTGGTTGATAGGCCGAGGCCAGTGCAGGTGTAAGGCAGAAATATGGTAGATAAACAATCCAGACGCTAGAGACATTGTCTGTAAACGGGCCAGGGTCAGTTAAGGTGGAAAGCAGGGACATGGTCAATCAAGACAGCAGGTAAATGATTAGTACAGGTAATAAAAATGGGGAAATGGCAGGCTGTTAAAAATAGGGGGAACTAATATTTTAGTGACAGGATTACGTCAGAAGCTGTCTCCGATGCATAGGCCTGGTTGGGAGGAACATTGGGGACAATGAAAACTGGTGTCTCTCCTAACTCCCCCTGTGCTGCATACCCTACATTTTTTTTTTTGGCTACTTCTTTCTGTTTCTGATGGTGGAATGTTCTCGGGGAAATAGAGCTCAAGAAGTCTGCTGAAACAATTTGAGCAAATGCTTTCTGGTGGAGATCCTTGCTGATAGATTAGGGCAGTGATGACATTTTCTGTAAATTTGAGGAAGGTGGTTGGTTTTTACCATCGACTTCTGATCGATGACATATGCATTAAAAATGGTCATATGGAAAAGGTATATTGCAGCCTTTTTATACCAAAAGAGGGACTTTCATGTTGATAAATAGGGCTGTATAGCATCTGTTCTATTTATGCACACAGATGTTTTGGTCAGGGACATAAAGTTCAGCAAATATCTTGACCTGGACATTACAGCTGAAAAAATGGGAATGTGATGGGGTGGGTGGACCAACATGAATGTAACTTGTTTTTTTTTGTTTCAGCCCCATGTTGATCATAAGGCCCAAAAACAATTTAAACTCCTCCACTGTTTGACGTCTCCATTCAAATGTATGGGCATAGCATGAATTGGGGGTGGTGTGAGATATATTGTTGGGCAACAAGGTTAGTCTGGTCCACAAGAAATTGAAGGAAATTATCAAGGAAAAATAAATGATAAAAATCGATGAAAAATGTTCTGTGTTGGGCTGCACACCTGGATGTGCGGTGAATGGGGGGGGGGTGTAGCTGATCCTGAGCTGGAATACACCTATATTGGGTTTGCTAGATGTGTGAATCCGGATTCTTGGGGTCTGGTGTGGTATTCCACTGCAGATACTGGGCCTTTCATCCTGCGGTCTAGCGCTGTTGGTGTTTGCCAATTGACGTGTATGGTGCTGCTTGTGGTTGCCTGGTCTTCAGTGTTTTATTCTTTTAGGAGGGTCTGCTTCTTCCTCCGATTTGATCACCGATCTACTACTTTTGATTGGCCCATATTCTGAATCCGAATCGGATGGTGAGAGCTCCCCGCTATTCTTGTCCGTCATACTGAGGATTTGAAATGCTTCTTCACTAGTATAATATTTTTTGGACATGGCGGCTGTATGATGGGCAACTGTGATGGGTAAACTGCTGATAGGCGGGAGTGATGGCGGCTCTGTGATGGGTACACTGATTAGGCTGTGTTGGTATATGGACTGAGAGGTACACGGCTAGGCTGCACTGATGAGCTGTGCTGTCAGGTACACAGCAATCGGGACACTGTAGTGAAGGTGTTAATGCTGCAACTCACTGTTCCAGTTCTCTTCCTAACACAGGATCCTTGTGTGAGGAGTAGAAACCAGTAACCGCAAGTTACCGCTGATTGTTTACAGTTGTGATTGGACACAGCCTATCACATGGTAAAGAGCCACCTCTGATCGCCACACTGCACGCCCCCAGTGGTTCTCATGAGGGGCATGACCTGGAGGATGTCATATGATGCCGTCCTGGAAAACAAAAGGCCTGCCTGGCCATCATTCTTCTATTGACCGGGCGGGAACAGGTTATAATCCAGTAATACACTCTCACTTTCATTTTGAATGGACTAAAATTTCACCACACCAAAAGTAATGTATGCACTACTTTTTAAAATGCACTGCAACTGGATTGCACGGTACAAAAGGGAGATGTTATCTGATGTGGGCAAACACACTGCGTTTTGCAACCTACGTTTGTGGTGTTATCTTTCTATTGACACCCACTGCAGATTGCAAATGGAATGTATTTTGCATGCGGTGCGAATTGCTTAGGAATGCACAGCCTGTTCCTGTGCAATGCATGCACAGGCATGGTGTGAACTGGCCCTTGATTTGAAAATGGCTCCCCAACACAATACTGTAGGTTCTGACAGTCCTGCACTGCAGGTATGTTTAGTAATTTCATACGGAGTAGCAGCTCTTATTCTTTGTTTTTGTGGTTTTATTTTATTTTTGTTTTTATTATTGTATGAAGAGACTGCTGTTTTTAATGCCTATAGTCTGGGTGCACTTATGATTTTGCTATCACATAGGGGACCGACCAATAGTCCCCTATGTGATAGCATATGAGGGACCGGTCCTCTTTGTGGGGGGTCAGTGTGTGCAAGGAGGGGGGCAGGAGAGGAGCAGTGTATACACTCACACTCCCTCACTGACTGCCCCTATGTCACTGCTGGTTTTTAAATCTAATTACCGGCTTTTTTTCCCCTTCACTATACAGTGAGGAACAGAAGTATTTGAACACCCTGCTATTTTGCAAGTTCTCCCACTTAGAAATCATAGAGGGGTCTGAAATTCACATTGTAGGTGCATTCCCACTCTGAGAGACAATTTAAAAAACAAATTCAGGAAATCACATTGTATGATTTTTAAAGAATTTATTTGTCTTGCACTGCTGAACATAAGTATTTGAACACCTAAGAAACTGCAAGAATTCTGCCTCTCAAAGACCTGTTACTGTGCTTTTTAAAAAGTCCACCTCTACTCCACTCATTAATCTAATTTAGTAGCACCTGTCTGATCTCTTAAAGACACCTGTCCACCCCACAGTCAGTCAGACATCAACTACTACCATGGGCAAGACTAAAGAGCTGTCAAAAGACACCAGAGACCAAATTGTGGACCTCCACAAGGCTGGAAAGGGTTACGGGGCAATTGCCAAGCAGCTTGGTGAAAATAGATCAACTGTTGGAGCAATTGTTAGAAAATGGAAGAGGCTAAAGACGACTGTCAGTCTCCCTCGGACTGGGGCTCCATGCAAGATCTCAACTCATGTGGTATCACTGATAAGAAAGGTGAGGAATCAGCCCAGAACTACAAGGGAGGAGCTGGTCAATGACATGAAGAGAGCTGGGACCACAGTTTCAAAGGTCACTGTCGGTAGAACACTACGCCGTCATGGTTTCAAATCATGCATTGCACGGAAGGTTCCCCTGCTCAAGTAGTCATGTCCAGGCCCGTCTGAAGTATGCCAATGACCATCTGGATGGTCCAGAGGAGGCATGGGAGAAAGTCATGTGATCAGATGAGACCAAAGTAGAACTTTTTGGTCTAAACTTCACTCGTCCCAGAATGAGCTGTCATCCTCTCCTCTGCTAAGGGGCGGGGTCACCCAGTGACATTACCCAGTGACCCCGCCCCCTAGTTTCCCTTAGTGGAGGAGAGGATGACAGCTCATTCTCGGAGCTATAGTGAAGGGTAAAAAAGCCGGTAATTATATTTAAAAACTGGCATTGTTTTTAAATGAAATTACTGGCTTTTTTCTTCGCTATAGCTCCGAAAATGAGCGGCCATCCTCTCCACTGAGGGAAACTAAGGGGTGGGGTCACACAGTGCATCAGCAGATTGTCCTACAGACTGTCTGTAGCCGTTTGCCCGGAACTCCGATATGGGCAGGAGGCTAAACTGACAGGAAGCTCAGTGAACAATCGAGTGCTCACCAGTGCACTGGTAGTTCCTTTTGAACTACAAGCAGACAATAGCAAAGAATGTTGGTACTTATAGTTTATTCACAGAACACTGAATGAATGTGGAAGATCCCCGTTCGCTATCAAAACAGGGATGGGAGAGCGGAGATAGGTGCATCTGTAACATGTTACACACTGAATATGGGTGTAACATGTTACGAAAGGTGAACTTCTCCTTTAATTCATAAAATGCGTTAAGGTTAAAAAAAAACAAACTTAAACTTTAGAACCACTTTCATGTCACCACAATACCTATAGCTACAGTGGTAAATGAGGGCTTTTGTTAGAGTGCTTTTTACAGCTTTTTCAGAAGATGGGACTAAAGTGGTTGTAAACACTTCAGGTCTGTAGGAGGCATTCCCATTGAAAGCAGTGGGAAGCTACCATTTCCCAAGGACTATGCAGACAGTCTGCATCCAGGGCCAGTCATTCGCAGGTAATCACTGCATAGTGCTTACATGTGATTGGCTACAGTTAGTTGTGGGAGCCAGCAGCCTCCCTTGCTTTCAATGGGGCTGTCTCCCACAGTTAATTGCCTGGACCTCCTGCTGATTTTGTTTCATATACATTCCCCAAGGTCCAAAGGCAGGTGTGAATGCAAATTCTACTTATTTAAACCTAAGCCCTCTTTAAGAAGAGTTAAATGAACCATTTGCCATCTGAGCCAATTTTCACTTTTCTCACATACATGTTAAAATCGGCATTTTTTAATTTTTTTCTTGATAATTGGAACCCCCAAACTTTTATATATCTTCTGAATACAGAGACCCTTGAGAATAAAATAACTGTTGTAATTTTTTATGTTGTGTGATATTTGCATAGCCATTTTTCAAATGTAAATTTTTGGAAAAAAAATACACTTAAATAGGTTTTAGTGCGCACACACAATTTAATACCTCATTTTTTGGGGGAAAATAAAAGATGATGATGTGCCGAGTGAATAGATACCATGTATGCACATTTTGCACACCTATAAAACCATGACAAACCTAAAAAAAAACAAAAAATCTCCATAGGCAACGCTTTAAAAGCCTTCACAGGTTACCATTACCTGTTTAGACTTAAATGTGAGCCACTTGCCTACTGGGCACTTATACCCCCTTCCTGCCCAGGCCAATTTTCAGCTTTCAACACTCATGAATGGCAATTGCGTGGTCATGCAGCATGGTACCCATATAACATTTTTATCATTTTTTTTTTCTCACAAATAGAGCTTTCTTTTGATGGTATTTAATTTATTTGTGCTATAAAGAGCAAAAAAGTTTCTTTATGTGCGATAAGACTGCACTGATGGGTACAGGTGGGTGGCACTGATTATCAGTGCTAATCTGTTCTTTGACAATTGCTGGTTATTGGCAGTACTTTCCTCACACTGTTACAGCGTGAGGAAAGTGCAGCTGATAAGCAGCAACTGTATTTATCCAGTGATTTGCTGTGTCATTAGACACAGCTGATCAAGTGGTAAAAGGCTGCTGTGATTGGCCTTTTACCACATCACGTGATCAGGATCATTGAGATCGCGTGAGAGGGAGGATGTCATATGATGCCCTTCCAGAACTGAACAACCGCGTTGTAGCTGTCATTTGGCTGTAGCGTGGTTGCCAAGTGGTTAAATGGATTTAAGTATAGAGCGGTAGGAAGCAGCATATACAGTGCTCAGCATAAATAAGTACATCCCTTTTTAAAAAGTAAGATTTTAATCAATATCTCAATGAAAACAAGAACAATTTCCAAAATTTTGACAAAACTGAGTTTTATAGAACATTTGTTTAGCTCATTACATGAGCTCATTACATGAAAGTAAGGTTAATAATCTAACATAGACTACAAAATCTTCAGTTTTACTCAAATTGATGCAAAAATGAATACACCCCACAACAAAAACTACTACATCTAGTATTTTGTATGACCTCCATGATTTGTAAGGACAGCACCAAGTCATATAGGAAAGGAATGAACAAGTTGGTGACATATTACAACATCTTTTTCCATTTTTCAAGAGCGAACTGTTTTTTAGAGCCTGGATGCTGGATGGAGAGTGATGCTCAACTTGTCTCTTCAGAATTCCCCATAGGTGTTCGATTGGGTCCAGACATACTCAGTCACTGAATCGCTTTCATCCTGTTCTCCTTCGGAAATGCAACAGTTTCCTTAAATGTGTGTTTTTGATCATTGTCATGTTGGAAAAGTGCACGATGACCAAGGGCACAGAGTAATAGTAGCATCTTCTCTTTCAATATAGAGCAGTATATCTGTGGACTCATGATGCCATCAATGAAATGCAGCACTCATGCTGCACCACCATGTTTCACTGTAGGTACCATGCCTTTTTCATTGTACTTCTCACCTTTGCAACTCCATACAGTTTTAAAGCTATCGGTTCCAAAAACATTTATTTTAAAGTCATCGCTCCAGAGTACAGAGTCCCAGGAGTAGTCTTCTTTTTCAGCATGGGTCCTGGCAAATTCTAGGTGGGCTTTTTTTTTTGCATGATCTTTAGGAGAGACTTCCTTTATGGACAACACCCATGCATGGCATTCCTCTGCAGTGTGTGCTGTATTGTGTTACGGGAAACAATCACCCCAGTTTGGCTTTCTGCTTTAGCTAACTGCAGTGAACTTGAATAGCTTTTTTTTTTTTCTTCAGCCCTTCTCATCAGAAGATGTTCTTGTCGAGGTTTTAACTTCTGTGGATGTCTCTGTGAGGTGGTTGCAGTTCCATCTTTGTTAAATTTTTGTCTTACTTTTGCTACAGTATTCTGACTGACAAGTAAAGCTTTGCTGATCTTCTTGTAGCCTTCACCTTTCTCTTAAGAAATTATTTTCTTTCTCAGGCCTTGTGAAATTTCTCTTCCATGTGGTGCCATTGCTGACAGCATGAAATGGGAAGGGGTTTTCTTTGTTAAGCAACGCTCTTTTATAATCAGCTGTCTGCTGGACACTTGTTTAATACAGTAATTTGAAAAAATATTCATACCCCTTGACATTTTCCACATTTTGTAATGTTACAACCAAAACCACAAATATATTTTATTGGGATTTTATGTGATGGATCATCACAAAATGGCACATAATTGTGAAGTGGAAGGAAAATGATAAATGGTTTTCAAAGGTTTTGTTTTTTGTTTTTTTCTTACAAATATCTGAAAAGTGTGGTGTGCATTTGTATTCAGCCCCCTTTACTCTACTCTAATACCCCTAACTAAAATCTAGTGGAACCAATTGCCTTTAGAAATCACCTAATTAGTAAATAGAGCCCACCTGTGTGTAATTTAATCTCAGTATAAATACAGCTGTTGTGAAGCCCTCAGAGGTTTGTTAGAGAACATTAGTGAACAAACCGTATCCTGAAGGCCAAATAACACACCAGACAGGTCAGGGATAAAATTGTGGAGAAGTTTAAAGCCGGGTTAGGTTAAAAAATATTCCAAGCTTTGAACATCTCACAGAACACTGTTCATTCCATCATCTGAAAATGGAAAGAGTATGGGACAACTGCAAAACCACCAAGACATGACTGTCTACCTAAACTGACAGGCCGGGAAAGGATTGCATTAATCAGAGAAGCAGCCAAGAGGCCCATGGTTAGTCTGGAGAAGCTACAGAGATCCACAGCTCAGGTGGGAGAATCTGTCCACAGGACAACTATTAGTCTTGCACTCCACAAATCTGGCGTTTTATGGAAGAGTGACAAGAAATCCATTATTGAAACAAAGCTATAAGAAGTCCCATTTGCAGTTTGCGAGAAGCCATGTGGGGGACACGGCTAGCATGTGGAAGAAGGTGCTGTGGTCAGATGAGGAAATATTGAGTGAAAGGGGTACTTTGAGTGTAAGGGGGCACTCTGATGGGAATCCCTGATGTAAGGTGGCAATGTGATGGGGACAACTGCTGTAAAGGAGCAATCTGATGGGCACACCTGATGTGATGGGAATACATGATGTAAAGTTGCACTCTGATGGTGACCTAATGTAAGGGGGCACACCGATGGGCACACCCTATTCGGACCTCGGCCAGAAGAAACTTTTCGTGACTGGACCTCCTTGAATTTTAATTCAATACCCCTGGTTTAGATCAAAGCATATTATGTGTTAGAATGGCCCAGTCAAAGTCCAGACCTAAATCCAATTGAGAATCTGTGGCAAGACTTGAAAATTGCTGTTCACAGACGCTCTCCATCCAATCAGACAGTGCTTGAGCTATTTTGCAAAGAAGAATGGACAAGATTTTCACTCTCCTAGATTTGCAAAGCTGGTAGAAACATACCCAAAAAGACTTGCACCTGTAATTGCAGCGAAAGGTGGTTCTGCAAAGTATTGACTCGGGGGCTGAATACAAATGCACGCCAGACTTTTCAGATATTTATTTGTAAAAAATGTTGAAAACCATTTATCATTTTCCTTCCACTTTACAATTACAGTATCTCACAGAAGTGAGTTCACCCCTCACATTTTTGTAAATATTTGATTCTATCTTTTCATGTAACAACACTGAAGAAATGACACTTTGCTACAATGTAAAGTAGTGAGTGTACAGCTTGTATAACAGTGTAAATTTGCTGTCCCCTCAAAATAACTCGACACAGTCATTAATGTCTAAACCGCTGGCAACAAAAGTGAGTACACCCCTAAGTGAAAATGTCCAAATAGCCATTTTCCCTCTCGGGTGTCATGTGGCTCATTAGTGTTACAAGGTCTCAGGTGTGAATGGGGAGCAGGTGTGTTGTTTGGTTTTATCGCTCTCATACTGGTCACTGGAAATTCAACATGGCAAAGAACTCTGAGGATCTGAAAAAAGAGTTGTTGCTCTACATAAAGATGGCCTAGGCTATAAGAAGATTTCTAAGACCCTGAAACTGAGCTGAAGCACGGTAGCCAAGACCATACAGCGGTTGAAAAGATATAATATTTAGAAAAATGTGAGGGGTGTACTCATGTGAGATACTGTATGTGCCATTTTGTGTTGGTCTATCACATAAAATCCCAATAAAATACATTTCCGTTTTTTGGTTGTAACATGACAAAATGTGGAACATTTCAAGGGGTATGAATGCTTTCACAAGGCACTGTAAATATTTAGACTTGCCTGTAGTTAAATTCTTATTAACCACTAGCCTACAGGGCACTTATACCCCCTTCCTTCTCAGGCCAATTTCCAGCTTTCAGCGCTGTCACACTTTGAATGACAATTGCGTGGTCATGCAACACTGTACCCATATGAAATTTTTATCATTTTTTTGTGACCGCTTTATTTTGGTGGTATTTAATCACCTCCTGGGATTTTTATTTTTTCTTAAACCAAAAACCACTGAAAATTTTGAAAAGTTTTTTTCTTAGTTTTTTGTTATACAATTTTGTAAATAAGTGATTTTTTTCCTTCACTGATGTGCGCTAATGAGGCTGCACTGATGGACACTGATACATGGCACTGATAGGCAGCTCAGATGGGCACTGATATGTGGCATTGATGTGGCACTGACTGCTGGCACTGATGGACACATTCTGGGGCTACACTGATCATCAGGGCACACTGATCATCAGTGCCCTGATGATCAGTGTACATGTCCCCTCCGCGGAAAGCCGATTACCGGCTCTCCTCACCTCTCGAGCTGTCAGCGTGACAGCTCGAGAGGAGAGAAATGCCGATAACTGGCATTTCCGTGTTTACATGTGATCAGCTGTGATTGGACACAGCTGATCACATGACTGAGCCAACATCTTCGGCACCTTCCGTGATCTGCTGTGTCCGAGGGACACAGTGCACCGGCGATCGCCACGCTCCCTGAGCCGTGCATGCACGGTGAGAATAGGACGTCATATGACGTCCTATCAGAACGAGAGAACCACCTTGCGCCTGTCATTGTACTATATGGCGGGCGGAAGGTGGTTAATTTAGTATTTTGTTGTCTAATATTTAGCTTTGCTCCTAAGACTTTCATTGGGGTGTATTCATTTTTTCAACCTCGTCTTGAATAAATTTGTTAGGAAAAATACTTTTTGTGTGTGCAACTGCAATCAATGGTCCGCATTTGTGGGAGTATTTTGTAGTATAGTGTCCCATAGAAAATGTTGATTCTGAAAAGAAAGTGAAGGTTTTCTGACGAAATTGTTGGGGTGTACTCACTTATGCTGAGCACTGTATATAATGGATTTCAGTCCACTTTAAAGTAAAATTTGTTTGAAAGAGAAGTTTGCAGCTAAGCATCCAATTTTGTTTTATTTGAATGTAAAAACTAAATCTATCACTTAGATTTTTGAAGAGTAAGGTATAGTTTGTGATTATTTTATAGTCTGGTTGTTTTTTAATTGGCACGCATATCATTTGTATGGGCTTATATCTTCTCATCTGTGTCTACTTTAAAGTGGAACTATGGGGAGAAATAACACTAGGATATATTTATAAATGTGTTTACATAAGTTGCACAACTTTCACCCAAGATTCATCTGAAGACCAAGTCAAATCTTTATCATGAATTTTGATCCTTATTACAAAAAGAAAATTTTAGTTTTTTTCACACTGCAATAGGTGTTTGTTTTTTGAGTGCTAGATTCTTCCTGGCTGCTTTTATTGGTGCATAGTAAAGTCACCTGAATGACAACTTGGCAGATGGTTTCATGTTCTATCTAGTCCGTTGGATTTATAATGGTAAACTTTACTGGGTTTGTTATCTGAGCTATCAAATGGTTTTGCTTTGACTCTGCTTTGTATACAGTGTATGCATAGTTTTGTATTTTTTTTTTTTTTTCTTTTTCCAAAGTGCAGCAGTTTTCTCCTTTAGTCTTGCCCTGACTAATGGGATGCATTTTCTGCTGTTTCACTTGTTTTTGTAAATGCTAGCTACAGTTTATTTTGCTATGGACCCAGGCTTTATACAATGGAAATACAGGAAAACATTTAAAAAGAGACGAGTGCACCACCTGCTGTTAAACTACAAAACTTCATGGTACATGCAGTATTTGACTAAATGTATTTATAAAACTTTTTTAGTTTGGACAATAATAAAGAAATTATTTGCAGAACACCTGTGGATTCCCTTCAAATCAAATCTGTGGCAAAATAAACCTTAATGTGATTCTAAAGGATGAGTACCCCTATAACAGGCAGCTTTCTATGGGGTCACAACTGGAGGAAGGGGGGGGGGGGGGGATATCAGGAGCAACGACCAGGGGACCCAAGTAGAGGAGGATTGCAGAAATAAAAGTTTTCAATCACTTTAAAGTAGAAGTCTAAACTTAACCTGCTCACACCCTCATTTCAAGCTGTAAGATCTCCCCAGCATCTGGCTGTAGTGAAAAGGGGATATGGCAACAATTCCTGTACAGTGACATCACCCAAAGACTTCCTATGGGGCATCAGTTGTCACTGAAGCAGCTGCTGGGAGCATGTCATGCGACCGGCCCAAAGTGGCCTCATTCTATGTAAGTATAGACATCTTCCCTTTTACAGGGTGGTTAATATAGGGCCTAAAAGGGGGTGGGAACAGGTTGGTTTCGGTGAAATTTGACCAGACTTCTACTTTTAAAGGGTAACTCCACTTTTATGGGAAAAAGCAAATGAGAAAAAAAAGTAACCTATACAGTTACTACACACGTCCTATTTTAATTGAATGTTATTAAAAATTACCTTTCCTTTCAATCTTTTGCACTGTAAATTTCTTCAAAATGCAATGTGGCACAGGGGTGTAGAAATTTTTGAAAAACCTACTTGTCCAGAGATCTGCTTTTAGGAATGTCGGGGGCTTTATGGCAACTTAAACGTTTAATATTTTTAACCGCGCTGTATATCTCCTCCTCCCCTCCCTGCCTGTCTCCAGCACCGCACACTGGGACTAGCAGGGAGGAGAGAGACCTTTTGGGCTCATCAGGAAAGGGGAGTGTCTGGCTTATACTTTATCCATTTTTGCTTTCAGAGCTGTTTTTTGAACACGTTTAAAAACTAATTTAAGGCCTGAACATTGCACAAAACCCCCAAACATATATTTTCTGAAATCAGAGACCCTAGAGAATAAAATAGCGGTAGTTTCAATTTTGTGTCTCACACGATATCACAAAGGTCTAGGAAATGCAACATTTCAGTAAAAAAATACTTGAGTTAATTTTAGGGCACAAAAAGCAATAAATCATCAAATTTTTTGTAAAATATAAAAGACGTTGCATCAAGTAAATAGATATCCAACATGTCAAACCTTCAATTTGCGTGCACTTGTGAAACAACAAACTTTATTTAGTACCCTAAATGATGTTTCGGTGACAGGTTATCTTTTTTGAGACATCCTGGGTCTAAAGGACTCTGGATATCTCCCCTGAGCTCCCCTGAATGTAATGCAGTGCACATTGCACCACGTTACGTTCTTTCCTGGCCTCAATGACCGGGAATCTGTCAGAGACCCGGAAGTGACGGCACATCACTTCAGGGTGAGGTCAAGAAGGGTAGGGGAGCGGATGTGTCCACTCTCCTCCCTCCCTTGTACCACATCCTGCTGGCACCCACTTAACCAGTATCAGGCTCTGCTTGCCCATCTGCCATATAGCACAGTGGGGAGAGGCTGGCACTGTGGACTATGTGGAAGCAGTTGGGCGGCAGCACTGCCGGCTAAATTCTTCCACCTGACAGGTGAGCCCTGCTGCTTACCCGCAGCAGGGCTAAAGGCGGTATGAATTGGCATCCTGGAGGCCTTCTGCGCACAGTTGCTGCACAGAACGTCCCCCAGTAATGTCCTTTTCCTACTTTGTGTGATTTGCTTACTTCTACACTAAGATACAGGTCAGATTTTGGGCATCCCCTGCATTAAAAATTGTTGGTGAGATACTCCGAAAGGGAAATGAGATAGATATAGATATATATAGCAGCAGCTGGGAGTGTACACATGATGCCATGGCTGGAAGCATACCACCAGGTGAATGGACTTCACTGCAACCACCATGCAACTGTGTGCATTACATGTTGTGGTGGGGTGATGCTGCATTTAAGAGGTTAAAACAGGTGGTGAGGAAGCAACACATTGCCTCTTTACCACCTGTCAAATGCCTCTGAAAAGCAATCTGAGCATGGACTGCTTTTCAGAGGAGCAGCAGTCCATGTTGCTATTATGAACAAGCCCTAAAAAGTGATAGTAAAGGAATAGGGGGTAAGGATTAAAAGTAATGTGCAAACACACATACATATAAACACATATAAGACACGTATACACACACACTCTCACCCACACTTTGGCAAAACTGCAGCAGGGCAGTGTGCATGAATCATACAAAATAAAGTGCTGCATAACACTAGAAGGTAATGAAAACCTTATAGCAAACAAACCAAAAAAAAGTGTGTATAGATAGATACAGATATAACCTTTTTTGGCACTGGGCTTTTTGAAAGCGATACAATATTTTTTACTTTTTTTCCTATTAAACATGCTCAGTAATTTTATTTATTTATTTTTTTTCTTCTTTTAAAAATCAAACTTCATCATAAATTTAGGCCAAAATGTATTCTGCTACATGTCTTTGCTAAAAATAAAATCCCAATACGTGCAAATTAATTGATTTACGTGAAAGTTATAGCATTTACAAGTGCTAGAAAGTGACAGCCGTGACCCGGAAGTGATGTTACACACGCTTCCTTCCAGGTCACAGAAAGAAGGGGAGAAGAGAGCTTTCTCTCCCCTCCACCCGCCATGGCTCTGCCTGGGCCCACAGATGGGCAAACGGTGCCTGGATACATGGCGGGGGAAGGGGCCCAGAATAGGTGGTACAGGAGTCTGCCTGTCAGTCATGCACAATCCAGGTGGCTGCAGCCGTATGACGTTCAAACCTGGCGACAAAAGGGTTAAAAAAATAAATAAAAAAAAACTAAATAATTTGTGCTTAGAAAAATAAGGGGTTGCCATAGCTGGCATTCTTTACACAACTGTAGTGGCATGGCTATCACCCCAATGCTAGGACAGACACTGACCTGTAAAAAGGATGGATTATATATCGGACCCAGGTCACTCATTGACAACAACTACTTAGACCATAGGATCGAATTAACAACCAGACAAATAACTTTCTGTAGAGGTGTGCTGTGTGAGTATGTAAATTCAACATTTCATATTCCTGATGTGTCTACTGTACCACATACCTGTAAAATGATCCTGTTCGCTTTGTATTGCTTCCTTTGTGTGAAATCCTGCCAGTCCGTCTGTTTTCCTATTAAAAACTGACCACACTAGGCAGGAAAGCACAGAGGTTAGATATTTATTTACTTGATACAACCTCGTCTTATATTTTACAAAAAATTGGGAAAATGCATTGCTTTTTGTGCCCTAAAATTAAGTGTATTTTGTACTGAAATTTTGTGATAGTATCGTGTGACATAAAAAATTGGAACTACCACTATTTTATTCTCTAGGGTCTCTGATTTCAGAAAATATATCAGTTTTTTATGTCCTTTTCAGGCCTTAAATTATTTTTTTTAAACGTGTGCAAAAAAAATGGCTCTGGCAGCAAAAGGGATAAAGGATAAGAACGACACTCCCCTTTCCTGACGCAGCCAATCTGTGCTGATTACACTGCAAGTTCTCTCCTCTCCCTGCTAGTCCCCGGGTGCTGTGCTGGAGAGAGGCAGGGAGGGGAGGAGATAAACAGCACAATGTTAAAAATATTAAAAGTTTAAGTCCCCATAAAGCCCCTTTAATTTTTAAAAGCCCCAGACATCCCATAAAGCACCTCCGATTTAAATACAGTTTTTTGGTTTAAAAATTTATTTTTTTTATATATCAGGACGAGTAGATTGTCATGAGGGACACCAATTTAGTCGCTGGACAAGTAGTTTTTTTTAAAAAAAATTTGCACACCCCTGGGGCCTTTTTACCAGTACCGGTGTGTTTTTTAGGTAGCAAAATGCACACTATATAGTTTCCAAGCCCTACTATATGTACAAACATACACGTATGTGGTATCGTTTCATTGTCTGGAGCAAAATTTAAAAAAAATTTGTTCTTTGGTAAGTTATGGTAATAGCAAGAAATATATACAGCTAAAGTAGAAGAAAACTTGTTTTTTGTTGTTTTGTTTTACTATTTTGGGCCAGTTTTTTTTCCTTTTTGATGATAAAAAAAAAAAATCTGGAGATATCCGTTCCCATTTACCACCAAAAGAAAGTCCAATTTGTCCTGAAACAAAAAGCAAACCTAACAGCTCAAACAATTTATCTCATCAGTGTTTGATGTGTAGTTTGAAAATATTTAATTGCAAAATACAGAGATTTTAATGGTTCAGAGAATCACCATGACTTATATTAACTCGCCAACAGACTTTGAAAAAGCGAACATAAGTTTATTTAGGCAGACATTAGTGTTTAGTAAGTACTATAAACCAGTCTAGTAGTCACTAAACACTCAACCCAAAGTACTATGCTTTTATGAGCATCTGTTTGAATTGGCTGTAGGGATTATCTAAAATGGCTCAAGTGTTTTTGGTATAATACCTGAAGGCTATCAGCCAAAACTTTTGTTTTGTAGTTTTTATAGAGTGAGGTAGAATTAGAGCATCTGTAAGGTTTTTGTCAGTTTGTGTCCCTGCAGGGGAGATTTGCTTTCTGTTTGTCCCAGCAACAATAGAAGTAAGGGAAATACACAATTTGCCTTAATCCTTAGTCCCATACTTTGTCTTCTCTCCCCTGCAACTTTTCTTGGCACCCGGAGCTGAATGATTCTGTGGGGTCAGGGTAACCTGCCTGAACAATAATGCAGATAGAGGGAAGAAAAGTGAGAGAAATTGCGCTTGGTGCTTTGGATTGCGGCTAGTACACTCTCTCTCTCTCTCTCTCTCTCTCTCTCTCTCTCTCTCTCTCTCTCGGGATATGCATGTTTTTCATTTCAGAGGAAAACAACCACTTTAACAACTATGTCTGTCTTTACAGTGCAATTGTGCTAGCACAGGGGTGTCCAAACTTTTTTCAAAGAGGGCCAGATTGGATGAAGTGAACATGGTGGAGGGCCGAACATTTTTCCAAACATTCTTTGAACCATTACAATTAAATGCAAATAAATTATTTTATGCCAAGTTAATTGCAAACGACATACTTTTCATTTCATAACATTAAGATCAACTGACAGCTGAGTTTTCACAATGTATTGAAAATAAATTTAAAAAAAACTTACCTGCACTAATGTGAAGGGTGAAAAAGGTAGCTGGAGCTGAAGTCTCTGCTCGGCAGCCGGGAGGGGAAGAGAAACACACTTCACGCTGGAAGCCTGGCCCTGACGTCACCGCCCTCTGTCGCTCCCAGCGCGGTGCAGTCACGCATGCGCACTGCTCTCAAGCAGAAGACTGTCTGCCACAGAAGGGAGGGCCGTGCGACAGTCGCATTTACACAGCAGGGAGAACGCGCCGCAGTCAGGCATGCGCACTGCCCTCTGCTCTCAAGCAGAAGACTGTCTGCCATAGAAGGGAGGGCCACATTACACAGAGCAGGGAGGGCTGTTAGAGGGCCGTATTAAACTGACCCCCGGGCCGTAAATGGCCCGCGGGCCGGACTTTGGACATGCCTGTGCTAGCATCTTGTGGGTTTTGTAAACAAAGTAGAAGGTTCTGTTTCTGGAATGAGCCTACACGTGCTTAGTGCTCTTGAGTTCAGATGACTAATCCTGGCACTAGCAATTGTGTATGATTATGAATTCAGTTCCCATTCAGTGTTGCCACATTAATTGGTCTGCATGTTGTCATGCTTTGCATACAGTTGTGCTTTAAATGACACTCCCCTCCCAAGGTCTTACACTTGCCTTTCCATGATCCTAGCTGATCCGTACTTTATGGCTTGCTTCAGTCTCATCCAAAACTTTGCTTTGTAAATGTCATCGGGAGGTAATGACACCAGAGCTGGTGTTGACCATAGCTGCCTGTTTGATGCCAGTGGTGGGGTGTCAAATGGGTTCTATTCCTTAAGTTTTCCTAAGTGGGCTACGATAAGCTCACCTTTTCAAAAAAATAATAAATGCGCATTGTTTTTGCAGGTATAAAAGATGCATTTATAATTTCTTTTTTTTTTTTTTTGGTGAGTCTGTAAAGTATTGTACCCACGACCAGCAGATCGTGGGTGCTATGCAGGGCTCTTGCAGGCTGTGTAAGCTGTCTGCTCGTACAGGCTGTCAGTTGCACACTGATAGGAAGCCTGAATGAGCTACCACAGCGCTGTGGTAGTTAATTGAGAACTACAACCCGACAGCTGTCAGACAGCTCTTGGTCTCTAGTAATGATTGGGAGTCACTGGGACTGGCTCCTGATCATGTGACAGCCAATCAGAGTGCTCATGTGATCATGCAGACCTGAGAGCTAGAAATAGATTTTTTTTTTTAATTAATATAGAATGTGTTTACTGTCACTTTAACCCCATAATGACAGTAACACACATATACGGTTATCCAGGAGGTGGGCTTTAAACCTGGCCGCAGATGTGTTCCTGTGTTTGTGCTAGGAGCATGCTGCATAGTGTGCTCCCAGCGCAGAGACCTGGCTCTCACTGAGAGGCCCGGGTCTTGTAGTAACAAATGGGACCTAGGACTTCCAGACTGCAGAATGAGGTGCACTCCTGTGACCCACAGGAGAAGTAGGGGGGAAAAATGGTTTTGGCCCTACATTTCCTTTAGAGCTGATTCACGTGTTTTGCAGTAAGGATTGAAGTTCAAATTTCACAGGTAATTGGCACAGTAGTTGTTCAGCAGTTCAGATTTACATCCGGTTCATGTCAGGATTTTATTCTGTTCACACATGTTCGGTTTAGAAACGGTTCCCATAGAAGTCAATAGCCTGTAATCCGCACCTGAGTTGGACCGCACTGCTAAGAAATCGCACTGAATCCACACTGCCAATGCACCAGACATATGTGAACAGGCACCATAGGAAGCAGTCTTTTTTTCATGTGTCATGTGGATTGGTTGGGGTCCAATCTGCATATGTGAACCGGCACTCAAGCAATTGGTTCTATTTTATCAGTCAGTGATCTTCAGAGGCTTTTGTTTGTATGAAACACTGTAATCTTTGCTCCTCACTTCGTGTGCATCAGTTTTTTTATTTTTGCTGTGGAGCTTCTATCATTTGTAGCACAAGTACTGGGCAGAAGGTGTGATTGTAGAGATGTGATTTCTATACATTTGCATTAAGCATAATTTCTTTCCTCTGCTGCTTAAAGGTTTTATTGCTCCAGTTTAAAGTAATGCTGCTGCTTCTTAGTTTTGAGTAACAATCTCATAGCTTTATATAATTGTTGCATGTCTGTTTTGGATCTTGGCACAACTTTCAGCTGACTGCACAGGATTGCAAGCTCATAGTTTTCAAATATATGCAAAACCTACTGCAAAATTTTTTTTTTTTTTTTTAATACACGTTGCAGATTTCTGTGTAGAAAAAATTTCCACATGATTCTAGTGTTGTGATGTGAGCAGGACACATAGAGAACTTTTTTTTTTTTCCTTCTTCCTTTTTTTTTTTTTTTTTTTTTTTTTTTTTTTTTTTTTTTGTGCCATTGCAGAACAAATGCAGTTAAACGGATGTCTTTGCATCATGGTGTAAACAAGGCTTAAATGAGAGGCAGCTGGCTTGAGCTACATGCACACGGGTGGCGTAGCCCATGTGTACTGTGTCAAATCTTGGAGTTTTGGTCACCCAGTCTGTCATAAATACTCAATACTCTACTGGGACAGTACATGTGTTTAGGGCCATATGCATTCAGGGCGAATTGCGCCGTAGGTGTGAATACTGCTTAGTACAGCATCAAGCTGTAGGATGCTGCATTTGTGCCTCCTGGATGCCTGAAAACCCTTGGATTTGATGCACAAAGGTCAAACCACCCATGTGAGGCTTTAGTATTCAACATGTTCCTAATTTTGTCAATTCCTTGATAAATCATTACTATAACCAATTAACAGTTACAGTAGGTCAGAATCAAATATGCAACCAAGGATATGTCTGCTTTGAGATTTTTTTTAAATGTTGTCCACCAAACACAATGGATAGACAATTCATGGTTTTGAATAAGCATGTTCAAATCCAATTTGGTCATCAGCAGATGTATGGAAGATGTTAGTCATGTGTCTGCTTGTCTGTCAGATACCTTTCATTCCTTTGAGAACCACATGTAAGGGAGATGCCTTGCATGCCTTTCTAAAGGTGGCCGTTATTGACAAGTGATGAGTAGTGCAGCACTTTATGAACCAGTTATTGCACATTGGATTTTAGTGGTGGATGAAAATGAATAACATTTCAAGAGTTGGAGATTTAGATTACGAATACTTATTGGTAACTGGATTGTTTTTGGAGGTAAAGGTGAAAGGTTCCCAGATGTTTGACACTTACTGTTTTGTCAATTGAGCCTGCTGAAATTACTTCGCTTTATTAATTTGTGCAGCTTGGCATATGTAAAATTTTATTTTACTTTCTTGTGGGTTTTTTCCTCATTCAATCTATTGCCAAATATATTGGGACACCCCTCCAAATCATTGGATTAAAGTGTTCCAATCACCTCCATGGCCACAGGTGTATTAAATGAAGCACCTAGGCATGCAGACTGCTTCTACAAACATTTGTGAAAAAATGGGTCGCTCTCAGGAGCTCACTGAATTCAAACGTGGTACTGTGATAGGTTGCCACCGGTGCAATAGGTCCATCCATGAAATTTTCTTGCCAGTAAATATTCCACGGTCATCTGGTAGTAGTATTATAACAAAGTGGAAGCAACTGGGGACAGGGTCAATGCATGCTGAAGTGTGCAGAATTTGAAAACTGTCAATAGCTGAAGACCTCAAAACTTTGTGTGGCCTTCAGATTAGCACAACAACCGTGCGTAGAGAGCTTCATGGAATGGGTTTTCATGACCGAGCAGCGGCATCCAAGCCTTGCATCACCAAGTGCAATGCAAAGCGTCAGATGCAGTGGGGTAAAGCACACCGCCACTCCACCCTAGAGCCGTGGAGACGTGTTCTCTGGAGTGACGAATCACACTTCTGTCTGGTAATACAATGGATGTATCTGGGTTTGGCGATTGCCAGGAGAATGGTACTTGCCTGACTGCATTGTGCCAAAGTGTAAAGTTTGGTGGAGGGGGGATTATGGTGGGGGTGTTTTTCAGGGGTTGGGCTTGGCCAGTGAAGGGAACTCTTAAGTCATCAACATACCAAGACAGTTTTAAATTCTCAACGTTGTGGGAACAGTTTGGGGATGGCCCCTTCCTGTTCTGGCATGACTGCGCACCAGTGCACAAAGCAAGGCCCATAATTACATGGATGAGCGAGTTTGGGGTAGAGGAACTTGACTGAGTAGGCGGTGTGGAAATTTAAAAAAACTACTTGTCCAGGGATTAAGTTAGGGTGCCAATCTACTTGTCCTGATTAAAAAAGAAAAAAAAAAATAACCAAAACCATATTTAAATCTGAGGTGCTTTAAGTAGTGTCTGGGGCTTTTATAATCAAACCGGGCTTTATGGCGACTTCAACATTTATTATTTTTAACTTTGCACTGTTTATCTCCTTCTCACCCCCATGCCTGTCTCCAGCACTGCACCTAGGAACTAGCACGGGGGAGAGACCTTGCAGTGTTAATGAGCACTGATTGGGTGCTTGTCAGGACAGGGGAGTGTTGTGCTTATCCTTTTATCCCTTTCGCTGCCAGAGCTGTTTTTGCATTTTTTGCACATGTTTAAAAAGTAATTTAAGGCCTAAAGATTACACAAAACCCCCAAACAGTATATTTTCTGAAAGCAGAGACTCTATAGAATAAAAGTGGTAGTTCCATTTTTTTATGTCACACGATATCACAAAGGTTTCAGTAAAAAATACACTTTAAGTTAATTTTAGGGCACAAAAAGCAATAAATTATACATTTTTTGTAAAATATAAAAGATGTTGCATTGAGTAAATAGATTTCCAACATGTCAAACCTTAAATTTGCGTGCACTCGTAAAATGGCAACAAACTTTAACCTATATTTTCTGACCCTTTCAAAGCCCCTTATAGATCATCAGTATAGCATTATGGAGAAGATCTGGGGCTAGAATTATTGCTCTCATTCTGGCATGTGTAGTCATATGTAACGTGTATTGCAATTTGTAGGTGTAGGCACCCCAGCGTGTGCTTTTACATTTGTGCGTATATGTTTTGGGGGGGGGGGGTTCACTCCCGCCCCTCTTTTTATCACATAGGGAACAAAAAAGATTTTTTGGTGACAGGTTGTCTTTGAGACACTCAAGGTCTAAAAGACCCTGCATGTTTATACCGTGAGGTATTATAAAAAATACAGCGAACTGTTAATACCTAAATTGAAGAAATATATGAACGCCCTGGGTGGGGAGATGGAGATGAGGCAAGAATCTTTACAGGCCCATGTGGTGCTTATCCAAAAGGTAGGGAAGGATGCTTCTCAGTGTTCTAGTTATAGACCAATTTCACTTTTGAACACAGACACTAAATTATATGCAAAGGTTTTTGCAAATAGGTTGAAAGATTTAATGCCGGAGTGGATCCAAGGGGACCAGGTGGGATTTGTACCGGGGAGAGAGGGTAGAGACAATGGGTTGAGAACTCTGTTGCTTATTCAGAAAGCTAGGAAGGGGAAGACTCCGAGGGTGGTGCTTTCAATCGATGCGGAAAAGGCGTTCAATAGAGTAGACTGGAGCTTTATGATGGATACTCTGGAGACATTAGGACTGGGAGTTAGAATGAGAGAGTGGATAGGTAAATTGTATAGAGAGCCCTCCGCGGTTATTTTGGTTAACGGAGAGAGGTCGGAACCTATTGGGATGGCAAATGGAACAAGACAGGGATGCCCACTGTCCCCATTGTTATGTGTATTGACATTGGAACCTTTACTGGCAACAATTAGGAAGAATACAGATAGGAGGAAATGAACATAAAGTGGCTGCCTTTGCGGACGACCTGCTGTTCTATGTGGTAAACCCCAGGATAACACTCCCAAATTTAATGAAGAGTCTAAAGGAGTATGGGGAGTTAGCAAATTTAAAAATCAACCCAACAAAAACTGAGATCTTAAATGTAAATCTACCAAATAGTGAAAAAGAAAAGATACAAAAAGAATTCCCTTTTATATGGAAAGATAGAGAGATATAAAATATTTAGGGGTTAAACTCACTGCTTCATATATGGATTTGTATAAGATAAATTATATCTCACTTTTAAATGAGATTAAGGAGGAACTAAAGAAATTGGGAGGAGGTAACCTGTCTTGGATGGGGCTCATAAATCTGATAAAAATGGTGATAGTACCTAAAATCCTATAGAAATTCCAGATGATCCCAATTAAACTTCCAGAGGTTTTTTTAAGGTGATTAAAAAGATGCTAATATATATTTTGGAAAAATTAAAAAACCCAGGATATCTTATGACAGGGTGGATTTGATTTAAATCACTAGTCAGGCTTGATTTAAATCATAGTTTTCTACATAAAGACTAATTCTTGCTGGTATAACTTTTTAATATGCAAGTAGATGAAGATTTTTAGAATAACAACTTTTCATATTCTTTTTTTTTATCCCTAGTTTAATAGGTTAATCATTCATATTTGGACAACTTTTCTGTTGTACTTAGGAAGGAGAAAAATAATCATTACCTTAATAACAATTTAAATAGATTTATTCAACTGAAACAATAACATTACAGCATATGTTATTTGCTCAACCTCCTCGGCGGTATGATTCTTTCCGATTTTTTTTTTTTTTTTTTTTTTTGTGCTGAAAGCGGTACCATTGTTTTTGCATGGAAATATGTAGTTTTTTTTATTGTAGGCTGTAATTGTTTGGAATAACTCACTGAAATCTGTACGAGTCTAGTAAACATTCCGGATATGATAAAACTTGAAACACAAAATCATAAATTATAATTTAATAAATAATCATAAAAAATAATATAATAAACTTAATTCAATAATATAATCAAACCAAAAACACTGAAATTTGAAATACAGAGGCAAATTCGCACATCGCTGAGCAAAGTCGCAAAATCGTTTTCAGTGTCTGATGACTAATTCCCCCACAAATCATCACTCAATTCTGCAAGTGGTTCTGATTTACTATCGCTGTTCTCTAACTGGTCTAAAACCGCTTTTGACGCAAAGGGACGCTTTTTGGACGCCATGGACTTTTCTAAGTTTGCAGGCAGAAAGAACAGTGAAAATGCAGGCAGGGCACAGGACAAAGCAGTAGGGACAAAATATATGTGAAATGCATTGAAACGGCAATGACAGCAAAAATGACATTTTTTTAAAATTTTGCCGCCGATTCCGGCGCCTGTACGTCCCGACGTCACAGGGACCGGAACACGGAAGCCAAATGCCGGCATCGGCCGGAGGAGATGGCCGGGGACGCTGCAGGGGACACATCGCAGGAGCGAAGGACAAGGTAAGTGCTGCAGGGACTCCCTGAGCAACGCCGCACGGTAAGCCCAAGTGGAGCTCTGGGTTACCGCTCTTGGTACTCAAATTTTACCCCGAGCTACACTCGGGAATACCGCTAAGGAGGTTAAACAAACATCCATGTTTGTTAACTAATTTGGCTAAACAAAATATATATATTTTAAGAAACTTACACTGTCAGCCCCTTCCTCCTCACACTTAGTTTCACTTTCTTCTTGTGCAGATCTATTCCATTCCAAACAATCAGAGAAATATTGTTTCTGTTCACTGAACTTCTTGAAACTTGGCACTGAAGGGGTTGATTCTGTATTCATAGGTTTGTAGAAGTTAGGATTAAGGTCTTTTTCTGTTCATGTTATAACATTTTTGCTGTGGAGAAGAGGCATGTGATCTCCGCTGAGTCAAATTCAGTTTTGAGAACTGCAAAAGTAAACCAAGCATCTGTGATAATATCTTGTAGGCAGAGAAACTGCCCAATAATCTTACAAAAACCTCTTTAAGAGCATGACATTGTGAATAGATTAATGGAATTTATTTACCAAAAAAATTAAACATATACTGCCTTATTCTACATAATTAAAAAAACTAATCTTTATTTCCTGATGGAATAACCTTTGGATGGTAATATATTTTTCCTGAAAAAGCATTTTATTTAAAAAATAAATAATAAAAATATAATAAAAACAATATATATTTTTTTTTTTATATCATTGATTTTTATCCACCCTGTCTTATGATCTGTTGAGTTGAAATAAAGAGAAGGGAGGATTGGGAGTGCCAGATTTTAAGAGGTATTATAGAGCAGCACGTCTTGCAAGAGTTTATGACTGGACACACAACCCAGAGGGGAAAAGGTGGGTTAAAATTGAAAACGAATTAAGTGGAGTTAATTTGAGTAAAATCATATGGTTTCCAGCACAATATAGAGGATTATAAGATACCATGAGTGTTTATACATTTAAATGTTTTAAAGGTTTGGGATAAATTGCATAAGCTCATAAAATGGGATTTTAATTCACAATTAATGTCACTAAAGAACACTGAGTATTTTCCTCCAGGTAGGGAGGAAGCCACAGGAAAATGGTTTAAAAAGGAGGATATCCAATTGAGGGATATCATGGAAGGACAGGAATTGAGAACACTTAAGGGTTTGAAAAAGGAAACTTTTTATTAAGATAGACGAGTGGAGATATCACCAATTAAAACACTGTTAGGAGTCTTCCGAAACCTTTGAGATCGAGAAAAGATTGGAACTTGTTTGAGAGGTTGTTGGAGTCACGTGGGGATGGGAAGCGGGGCACGGCAAAAGTTTATAAGATTCTCACTGAGTTAGATACACACACAAAACCAATGTATATAGTAAAATGGGAAAGGGAGTTGGGGATAGAGATAGATGAAGATAAACAGAGAAAAATATATAGATTAACACATGAAAATATAAGCATGAGAGAGGTGGAGGTTAATTATAAGTGTTTAACAAGATGGCACATTTTCACCGAATGTTGAATATAAGATGTGTGGGGAGAATACATTAGAGTGTTGGCGGGGGTGTGGAAAGATAGGCACGTTATATCACATATGGTGGGAGTGCCCAAAGATTCAAGATTTTTGGGAGATGGTGGTTTACTTAATTGGGAAAATCTCCGGGATAAAGATAGGATTGGATCCAGAGTTGTCTATTACATAATACAGAGATATCAGTGAACAAATATAAGGACTTGGGTATATGGTACTATCGAAATGCGGCAAAGGGTTTTATACCTAAGTTTTGGCATAACTCAGAGGTGCCGAGAGAAGAGGATTGGGTGGAAAGAGTTAATCAGATATGCAGGATGGAGAAATTGTATTATATGCAAGAAGACAAGATGGGGTTATATTATGGGAGGTGGAGAAAATAGGAAGATTTTGTGTCCAAGGTGAAAAATATGAAGCAGTAGAGTGGGATAGGTGGAAGTACCTCTTACTAAGGAAAAGATGCTATGGAGAAATGCAGAGTGGGGGGGGGGGGTTCTATTTAGAGGGGGGGTAGGTTTTTTAGTGGGTGGGGGCATGGAATTGGGGGGGGGTAAGGGTATAACGATAGGGATAGAAGGAATGATTTTGTATGGTATATGTGAGTAATGATGGAATATGTATTTCATATGGAAAATGAATAGATATTTAAATTAAAAAAAAAAAATAAAAGACCCTGCCTTTCTCCCCTGTACTACACTGGATGTAATGCAGTGCACATCGCACTGCATTACTTTCTTTCCCGACCTCGATAGCCGGGAATATGTCAACTGGGACCCCGGAAGTGACGTTACATTACTTCCGGGTCAGGACAGAGAGGGGCGCGGATGTGTTGGCTCTTCTCCCTCTATACCTGCTGGCACCCGCTGAACTGGTCCCAGGCAAGTGGAGCCCAGGACATATAGCAGACAGTGGGTTGAGGCTGGCACCATAGTGGTCTGTGTGGAAGCAATCGGGCGACAGCGCTGCTGTCCGAATGCTTTGCTTGCCCCCAGCCAGGGCTAAAGGTTTAAAAAAAAAACAAAAAAAAAACCTACCTGCCAGGCACCTGGAACTACATGTCCCAGGCAGCGGGAGATATGAATTTAACATCCCTGACAGAGTCCTGACCTCAACTCTTTGGAATGAATTGGAGCAGAGACTGCAAGTCAGGCCTTCTCCTCCGACATCAGTGCCTGACCTCACAAATGTGCTTCTGGAAGAATGGTTAAACATTCCCATAGACACCCTCCTAAACCTTGTGGACAGCCTTCCCAGAAGAGTTGAAGCTGTTTATAGCTGCAAAGGGGGGGGCCAACTCAATATTGAACCCTACGGACTAAGACTGGGATACCATTAGTTAATGTGTGTAAAGACAGGCGTCCCAATACTTTTGGCAATATAGTGTATATCTAGCATATACTGTGCATCTACAATAAGTATCTGTAAAGCGGAACTACACTCCATCTGAGCACCACAAACCAAAAATGCTATTGAATTCATTTTTCATATTCAAAGTAAACTCATCCATCCATGTCCCATTTTTTTTTTTTTTTTTCTGAGAAATCACTTTGAGAAACACCCCACCTAGCATTTGTGGTCATGGCCATCTTGAGCAAGGGCAGATTTATGTAGCATTTACTTCCTGCAATCGATCCATCCTTAGCTCAGGCAGGAGGGTGTGCTTAGCTGAGAACCCCACTCCCCTCCTGAAATGTATGACATTTGTCTAGGCAAGAAATCAGGAAGTAACTGCAGAAATGTAAAATATATAAAAATTTGTGAGAAATTAAGGCTTTCAGTAGATTGTTGATTTCATGTAGAAAAATAGTTGTGATATCACAGTTCTGTACAGTTTGATACGCTGTGTGCATAATTATTAGGCAAGTGAGGTTTTTTTTTAACAAAATAATAATTTTTATGCATATTGTCCAACTGGCGCCTGAGTCGAAGTGGAGATCTGTACCCGGTACTGATCCAGCCACTGGCCCATAAAGAGTCACTCATCTAATCCGTCCATAAAACCTCTGAAAAATCTGTCTTTCAATATTTCTTGGCCCAGTCTTGACGTTTCAGCGTATGTGACTTGTTCAGTGGTGGTCGGGTTTCAGCCTTCTTTACCTTGGCCGAGTCTCTGAACACCTTGTACTTCTGGGCACTCCAGGTAGGTTGCATTTCTAGAATATGACAGCACTGGAAGATAATGGGTTCCTGATTCTTCTCAAATCTTTGGCAATTAATTAGCGTTTTTTTTTTTTTCTCAACATGTTTCTTGCAACAAAACATTGGATCAGTTCTGTGATCACACCCCAATATCATAGCAATTTTAAGAGTGCTGCATCCCTCTGAAAGACGTTTTACAATTTGTGACTTTTCAGTCAGTTAAATCTCTTTTTTTGGCCTGTTTTGCCTGAGAAAAAGAGAGGCTGTGCGCAAACTAAGAAAATTTAAATAAGGGATGACTGTGCTTTCTCTGAATTGCTCAGCGTGCGGCTTGTAACCCTCACAACAATGGGGACGTATCTGTAGTAGAATCGCCAGGTACATTGATAGCTATGAAATGTAATTTGAGCAGAGTGGTAAATATGACCACATTTCCCACTATAAAAAGTGAAAGTTGATGGAAAAGAGACCCTGTCCAAGGGCACCTGGTGCAAACATTCTAGCACACAACAAAGCGGTTGTGGAAGTTTTATTCTTTAATTACACTGCAGTGGTATAGCACTCTATACTGGATTTGGAGGTTAGCTAATTCTGCAATTTGTCATTTTATCAGAATGTTTTGAAATCGCAGACAAAATCGTACTGATTCTGCCTGTAGTTCAAAACACCAATGTTTGAATGCAGCCTTAACAGAAAATGTACCAATTTAAGAAAAACGGTCATTTTGAAATTGATGTCAGCAACATTTCTGAGGGCCATGTTTATCACAGTGTAGCATCTCTTCTTCTTTTACCAACACTCTAAAAACTCCTGAGAACTGAGGAGACCAGTTGCTGGAGTTTTTTGTGAGAGGAATGTTTTCCCATTCTTATCTGATATAAGATTCTAACTGCTCAACAGTCCTGGGTCATCTTTGTTGTATTTTTATATACAGATTTTTCTGGCTGACTCTCGCCACACCTTAGCTAACCTTGAGTTGGCCATTCACAAGGTAATTTGTTGGAGCAACTGAACTTTTGATTGCAATTTTGCCAATATTGCAAAGCAATTGATGGTGGCTTTTGATCAACAAGGATATGGGATCAAAATTGCCCAGATTGAACCCAGTGGAAAAATCTGATTTACTTTTAAGGAAACTGTATTTCCCTCCCCCCTTTTCAGTTGGATCTTTCAAGAAACTGTATTTAGTATGTGTGGTTTGTCACTTGTTCACGATTTGGATTTGTGATTCCTAGAGGAAATGGAAAGTGGTTGAAATTGACAAGTATATGCTCAGCTTTATTGTTCTCTGGAAAAGTGTTAAGATTGTACCTGAAGTACTTAAACAAATGGGCTTATTTGTATGCAGAATTGTCACTGATCATTTAAGTTAAGCCTGTGTTGTGATCCTTTCTAGTCTGATGTTGGTTAAGAATGTTAGGCAGCCACTTTACATTGCCTGGATCTTTGGAGCAGTGACTGTTGTAATCAGGAATGTTAATGGCTATGTGTTGCTGCATAACCAGGCACAAGCTCATGAGGTGTAGGCAGTGTCTGTACAAGTTTGTGTTTTAAATACTCGCACCTCTTTTTTTACTTTTCGACTGTTTAAAAACATGAGCAGATTTAGGAATATTTTCTGTTTTTTAAAGGGAGTCCCAGTCTTTCAGATCTCTGCTCTACTATTGTGATCCAACTACAGCTCCCTTTACATTTTTTGCTCTTGTTATCACTGCATTAAAAACGGTCTCCTCCAGGGTGGATTTGATTTAAATCACTAGTCAGTAAGGCTTGATTTAAATCATAGCTTTCTACATAGACTAATTCTTACTGGTATAACTTTAATATGCAAGTAGATGAAGATTTTTAGAATAACAACTTTTCATTTTAGTTTTTTTATCCCCAGTTTAATAGGTTAATCATTCATATTTGGACAACTTTTCTGTTGTACTTAGGAAGGAGAAAAATAATCATTACCTTAATAACAATTTAAATAGATTTATTCAACTGAAACAATAACATTCCAGCATATGTTGTTTGCTTAAACAAACATCCATGTTTGTTAACTAACTTGGCAAAACAAAATATATATATTTTAAGAAACAGACTGTCAGCCCCTTCCCCCTCATACTTACCGTATTTGCCGGCGTATAAGATGACTAGGCGTATAAGACAACCCCCTACTTTTCCTGCTAAAATGTAGTGTTTGGGCTATACTCGCCGTATAAGACTACTCCTCTTCCAATGCACACCAGTGGAAGGAATAGTGCCCCATCATTGGTATCAGTGGGAGGAATAGTGCCCCATCATTGGTATTAGTGGGAGGAATAGTGCCCCATCATTGGTATCAGTGGCAGGAATAGTGCCCCATCATTAGTGTCAGTGGGAGGAATAGTGCCCCATCATTGGTATCAGTGGCAGGAATAGTGCCCCATCATTAGTGTCAGTGGGAGGAATAGTGCCCCATCATTGGTATCAGTGGCAGGAATAGTGCCCCATCATTGGTATCAGTGGGAGGAATAGTGCCCCATCATTGGTATCAGTGGCAGGAATAGTGCCCCATCATTAGTGTCAGTGGGAGGAATAGTGCCCCATCATTGGTATCAGTGGCAGGAATAGTGCCCCATCATTGGTATCAGTGGCAGGAATAGTGCCCCATCATTGGTATCAGTGGCAGGAATAGTGCCCCATCATTGGTATCAGTGGCAGGAATAGTGCCCCATCATTGGTATCAGTGGCAGGAATAGTGCCCCATCATTGGCATTAGTGGCGGGAATAGTGCCCCATCATTGGTATCAGTGGCAGGAATAGTGCCCCATCATTGGTATCAGTGGCGGGAATAGTGCCCCATCATTAGTATCAGTGGGGGGAATAGTGCCCCATCATTGGTGTCAGTGGGGGGAATAGTGTCCCAACATTGGTGTCAGTGGGAGGAATGGTGTCCCATGATTGGTGTCAGTGGGGGGTGGAATAGTGCCCCATGATTGGTGTCAGTGGGGGGTGGAATAGTGCCCCATGATTGGTGTCAGTGGGGGGTGGAATAGTGCCCCATGATTGGTGTCAGTGGGGGGTGGAATAGTGCCCCATGATTGGTGTCAGTGGGGGGTGGAATAGTGCCCCATGATTGGTGTCAGTGGGGGGTGGAATAGTGCCCCATGATTGGTGTCAGTGGGGGGTGGAATAGTGCCCCATGATTGGTGTCAGTGGGGGGTGGAATAGTGCCCCATGATTGGTGTCAGTGGGGGGTGGAATAGTGCCCCATGATTGGTGTCAGTGGGGGGTGGAATAGTGCCCCATGATTGGTGTCAGTGGGGGGTGGAATAGTGCCCCATGATTGGTGTCAGTGGGGGGTGGAATAGTGCCCCATGATTGGTGTCAGTGGGGGGTGGAATAGTGCCCCATGATTGGTGTCAGTGGGGGGTGGAATAGTGCCCCATGATTGGTGTCAGTGGGGGGTGGAATAGTGCCCCATGGTTGGTGTCAGTGGGGGGTGGAATAGTGCCCCATGATTGGTGTCAGTGGGGGGTGGAATAGTGCCCCATGGTTGGTGTCAGTGGGGGGTGGAATAGTGCCCCATGGTTGGTGTCAGTGGGGGGTGGAATAGTGCCCCATGGTTGGTGTCAGTGGGGGGTGGAATAGTGCCCCATGGTTGGTGTCAGTGGGGGGTGGAATAGTGCCCCATGGTTGGTGTCAGTGGGGGGTGGAATAGTGCCCCATGGTTGGTGTCAGTGGGGGGTGGAATAGTGCCCCATGGTTGGTGTCAGTGGGGGGTGGAATAGTGCCCCATGGTTGGTGTCAGTGGGGGGTGGAATAGTGCCCCATGGTTGGTGTCAGTGGGGGGTGGAATAGTGCCCCATGGTTGGTGTCAGTGGGGGGTGGAATAGTGCCCCATGGTTGGTGTCAGTGGGGGGTGGAATAGTGCCCCATGGTTGGTGTCAGTGGGGGGGGGGGTGGAATAGTGCCCCATGGTTGGTGTCAGTGGGGGGGGGGGTGGAATAGTGCCCCATGGTTGGTGTCAGTGGGGGGGGGGTGGAATAGTGCCCCATGGTTGGTGTCAGTGGGGGGGGTGGAATAGTGCCCCATGGTTGGTGTCAGTGGGGGGGGGGGGTGGAATAGTGCCCCATGGTTGGTGTCAGTGGGGGGGGTGGAATAGTGCCCCATGGTTGGTGTCAGTGGGGGGGGTGGAATAGTGCCCCATGGTTGGTGTCAGTGGGGGGGGTGGAATAGTGCCCCATGGTTGGTGTCAGTGGGGGGGGTGGAATAGTGCCCCATGGTTGGTGTCAGTGGGGGGGGGTGGAATAGTGCCCCATGGTTGGTGTCAGTGGGGGGGGTGGAATAGTGCCCCATGGTTGGTGTCAGTGGGGGGGGGGGTGGAATAGTGCCCCATGGTTGGTGTCAGTGGGGGGGGGGGTGGAATAGTGCCCCATGGTTGGTGTCAGTGGGGGGGGGGTGGAATAGTGCCCCATGGTTGGTGTCAGTGGGGGGGGGGTGGAATAGTGCCCCATGGTTGGTGTCAGTGGGGGGGGGGGTGGAATAGTGCCCCATGGTTGGTGTCAGTGGGGGGGGGTGGAATAGTGCCCCATGGTTGGTGTCAGTGGGGGGGGTGGAATAGTGCCCCATGGTTGGTGTCAGTGGGGGGGGTGGAATAGTGCCCCATGGTTGGTGTCAGTGGGGGGGGTGGAATAGTGCCCCATGGTTGGTGTCAGTGGGGGGGTGGAATAGTGCCCCATGGTTGGTGTCAGTGGGGGGGGTGGAATAGTGCCCCATGGTTGGTGTCAGTGGGGGGGGTGGAATAGTGCCCCATGGTTGGTGTCAGTGGGGGGGGTGGAATAGTGCCCCATGGTTGGTGTCAGTGGGGGGGGGTGGAATAGTGCCCCATGGTTGGTGTCAGTGGGGGGGGTGGAATAGTGCCCCATGGTTGGTGTCAGTGGGGGGGGTGGAATAGTGCCCCATGGTTGGTGTCAGTGGGGGGGGTGGAATAGTGCCCCATGGTTGGTGTCAGTGGGGGGGATGGAATAGTGCCCCATGGTTGGTGTCAGTGGGGGGGATGGAATAGTGCCCCATGGTTGGTGTCAGTGGGGGGGGTGGAATAGTGCCCCATGGTTGGTGTCAGTGGGGGGGGTGGAATAGTGCCCCATGGTTGGTGTCAGTGGGGGGGGTGGAATAGTGCCCCATGGTTGGTGTCAGTGGGGGGGGTGGAATAGTGCCCCATGGTTGGTGTCAGTGGGGGGGGGTGGAATAGTGCCCCATGGTTGGTGTCAGTGTGGGGGGGGGGAATAGTGCCCCATCGTTGGTGTCAGTGTGGGGGGGGAATAGTGCCCCATCGTTGGTGTCAGTGGGGGGGGGGGGGAGGAATAGTGCCCCATCGTTGGTGTCAGTGGGAGGAATAGGAAAAAGTGTCAGTATGCCGTATACCGGCGTATAAGACGACCCCCGGCTTTTGAGAAGATTTTCAAGGGGTAAAAAGTCGTCTTATACGCCGGCAAATACGGTAGTTTCACTTTCTTCTTGTGCAGATCTATTCCACTCCAAACAATCAGAAAAATATTGTTTCGATTCTATTCACTGAACTTCTTGAAACTTAGCACTGAAGGGGTTGATTCTGTATTCATAGGTTTGTAGAAGTTAGGATTAAGGTCTTTTTCTTAACTCTGTTCATGTTATAACATTTTTGCTGTGGAGAAGAGGCATGTGATCTCCGCTGAGTCAAATTCAGTTTTGAGAACTGCAAAAGTAAACCAAGCATCTGTGATAATATCTTGTAGGCAGAGAAACTGCCCAATAATCTTACAAAAACCTCTAGAAGAGAATGACATTGTGAATGGATTCATGGAATTTATTTACCAAAAAAATTAAACATATACTGCCTTATTATACTAATCTTTATTTCATTATGGAATAACCTTTGGATGGTAATATCTTTTCCTCAAAAAGCATTTTATTTAAAAATAAAATTAGATTTTTTTTTTATTTAAAATCGGATTTTATTTTTTTTTTTTTAAAAATCATTGATTTTTATCCACCCTGGTCTCCTCTAATAATTCAGTTTGGAATTCTGGAATTTGCCAGCATGTGGCACTGCAGGGCACCTTTACAAAGCCTGTAAAAGCCTAGGAATTGTGGCAGGGGAACTTTCAAATCAGTATGGATTTTCCATAAACGTTGGTAATTCCTTTCTTGTACAATTCAATCTTCTACAATTCAGAGTTTTTTGCCTGTTTTGGATTGTCTTGCTGAAAAATGTAAGCTAAACTCTGTGCACCACAATTTTAGTATCTTTCAGTAGCTATTCATTACATTGTGACCGTGTGCATCACACCAGTGCCATTATCACAGGCTGTGCTTTGCGAATGGGATCGCTTACACAGGGGGCTAAGAACTGACACCAACACTGCTATTGATCATAGTTTGGGCAGGTGGAAGTACATCAGAAGCTGTACCCACCAACATAAATTATAGGCGTATTTTTGTTTGTGCCATTTCGAGTATGGTCCTTTCACACAAGTGTTCTGATCAGATACATCTTTCAGTTGTTTATGTGATCTGGTAAAGGCTCAATTTTAGTATATGCGCCAGCATTCGTTTACATCCGCCAACCTATATTCTAAAATTGAGCTTCTTTTCAGATTTACCTTAAATACGGAGGAGGATCTGATCAGGAACACTGTGAAAGGAATCTACTTGATTATCATAAACAAAATAAGCTTACAGATTCCCCCCGAGTCTGTCTAGATCTGAAAAGGTTTTACTGCCTTTTTTTTTTTTTTTTTCTTTGGACCCAAGTGTTACATTGTAGGTAAAAGAATGTGAATGAATGTGCATCCACTTACATCTCTTTACATTCACCTGTCCAGCGACCTAACTTGGGTCTCTTTTTCATAATTATTATTTTACTATTTACTGAACACGGTTCACTATTTTTACATTTGTTCTCCACAGATAGGGTGTTCATGCCGAGGGAATAAGTGCTGGAGTGTCACATGTAGACAATTTCTGCACTCTTGTTCCCCTGCCTCATTTGACATG
Organism: Staurois parvus; assembly: GCF_062004578.1. Lineage (NCBI taxonomy): Eukaryota > Metazoa > Chordata > Amphibia > Anura > Ranidae > Staurois > Staurois parvus. Next base: position 30,270,127 of record NW_028317821.1, read on the forward strand.
AAGTCTCATCTTTTCACCACTGTTTCTTTTCTCAAGAGATTTTAAGTTTCACCTCAATTAAGCCAGCAATATTGAAATTGTATGCTGGATTGAAATTCAGCTGATTCAGCAGGTACCAGCCAAATTTTGATCCATGCTTTGGCTGAGTGGTTGTACAGAATTCTGTGTACTGATCAACTTCTGTACAACCACCTTGTCTGATATTTGCCACTCGATCGTCGCTGCACGCTATAGCCAGCAGAACTGATCACTGTATTTTGTCAGCAGGAAAGTCTCCCTGCTGTCAGAATACAAAGGCTCAGCAGGGAGGATTCCCCTATCCACCACAAATGTGTGAATGGGTAATCCTCTATGGGCTGCTTTTAGTTCTTGCTGCTGCCTAAAGTCACCACCAGCCTAATTTTGTAATTGTTACATATCCCATGGAACCTTGCTGCCTGCAAGCAGGGATTGCTGTACTGACTCTTCCTCCATAAACTTCTACACTTCAGCACCTCTGTATTTTAGAAGGCAGACTCTGTCTTGTGGGTTGACACTGATGTGTAGCAGAGTTGACAGTGATTACGTGTCACAGGAAGTAAATGCCTGCAGATCTTCACAAAGTTAGTTTACAAACTTCAAGATTGTTCAGATTAGTAGGAGTAGGCTAGAAATAATTGAAATACCATGTGGAAATAAATATGATTATACATTTTTCATCAAAAATACTTGAAAGTGAAAAAAATTACATTTTTAGTTATGAGTAGCACTGTAACGAATTGAAATCATTCACATGGAATCTATAGAAGAGGACCCTCCATCCATGTCACCCGCTGGGGCTTAATCCTAGAGCAATCAAAATTGTTTTGAGCGATTTGGGTCAGCAGTGTCTTTTTATGTTTTGTTAGTTCATATTTCATTGAAAAATAAAATATGAAATAAATAATAAATATTTTTGAAAGTTAAAAAAAATTTGTATTTTATAATTTTTTTTAAAACTAGTCTGCAGGGCATTGCACCTGATGCTATCCGCATATTGCAGGTGCGGTGTCAGGCTCCTGCGCACACTGCCTACAGCTCTTTTGCTCATACCTCTGTACTGGCAGTCATTTTCAGGGCTTTAGGCAGTGTGAATTAACTATCAGTGTGCTCATCAGCATGTCTGCGGTTAACCCATACTCAAGTTTGTCTGCTGCAGTTGTGGATGAAACTTGTAGTTTTTCATTGAAAAATGTGGATGAATGATGACCCTGTGTGGCCGGAACATGTACAGCCGCGACATATTCAAAATATGACAGTGGGTGCAAGTAGAACCACAACCTGCCTACTGTTACAGTGAGGGGCGGAACAAGAACATGTTACATCCTAAATGCAGGTGTAAAATGTTCTAAAAGGTGAACTTTAAAGATGCATGGTTGATTCGTGATCAGATCTGCCTAAGGCTAGGTTCATACCTAATGCAGTTTGCGTTTGATCTGTTTCTGCAGTGCTTTTTGCTGGGCATTTTTGCACATGCGTCTTTTATGCTTTTTAATGCCTTTTGCATTTTTTCCCAGGAACTTTTGCTGTTCAGATAAAACATCATAAAAAATGCACTACATGCATTTATGCAGCATCTCCATTGAAGTGTGTTGAACCAAAAATGCAACATTTTGCATTTTAAAAAAAAGTCCCTGACCCTTGCCAAAAAACACACCGGGTGAAAACATGTCCCATAGGAAATCATGTTAAATGGACTAGTACATTTTTGCAAAATGCAAACCACACTGAAAAATGCTTAGTTGTAAACCTAGACTAAGAAAGCCTTTGAGCGTTTATACCCCCTTCCTGCCCAGGCCAGCTTTCAGCAATGTCGAACTTTAAATGGCAATTGCGCGGTCATGCAACACTGCACCCATATGAAATTTTGTATCATTTTTTGCACGCTGTGACAGCGTAAGGAAAGTGCAGCTGATAACCGGCAACTGCATTTACCCGGTGATCTGCTGTGTCATTGGATACAGCTGATCACGTGGTAAAAGGCCGTTGTGATTGGCCTTTTACCACATCACGTGATCAGCTGTGTTTGTAGGACACAGCGATCATGGAGATCGGCGGGGGCACGCAGGAATCCGCGTTCTGGGAGGACGTAATATGACACCCTCGCTGTAACAGTCATTCGTCTATAGTGCGGTTGGCAAGTGGTTATGCAAGGTTAAAAAGTTCTGCCATGTGACCATGCATCTCTTCTTCCAGTTAGTGAGGGGTGGGGTTACAGGACACACAACTGATAGTGTAAAATCATATGGCAATTTTATTCATGAAAAACAGTCCATAAATTACACTCACATTCTGTAGTGTCAAAGCCGACACTAGCTTGAATAGTGTATACAGCACATTCAGTGTCAGCTGATGCCGACAGCTCACAGGGCACAGTGACGTCACCCCAAGGCTCTACCCTACGCATTTCGTCACTTGATGTCCTCATGGATGTAATTTATGGACTTCTTTTTGTTTTTGTTTTTTTAAATTGCTGTACGATTTTACACTATCAGTTCCCTCTCTTCCTTTTTATGAGCGTGTTTGATGTCAAGAAGATATTAATGTGCATTGAATCTCCTCCTAATTGCCGATCATCAGTCTGCAGAAAGTTGCTCCCAGAGCGAAAGTGTGTGTGCTGGTTTATAATTTGACCAGCATGTTGCTCTGGTGAGTTTATTTAATTCATCTGGTGGTGGATTTTTCACGGTTTTATTTCAAGAATTAACAGTTTGGAGCACTGAAATTTAAGACACACCTTTTTTCTATATTAGTTTGCACATTGGAATTTGTGTAGTTTTTTTCACGTATAAAATTTTTTTTTTTTTTTATACCTACTACTACAATACTACTATTGGACATTTTTTTTGATGTTTTGATATTATTGATTTTTTTTTAGAGTATATGTTTTGCTTACTATGATACTGGATAATTCATTCAATGTCTAAACACACAAAAAAGTCCCAGGTGACACTGGTATATCCAGTTTAATTTGTTGCATTTTGTTTTGTTTTTTTTTGTTTTTTTATTAAAGATGTATGTTGTGCTCTTAGTACCTGTGAGCAAAACTTTTATATAAATTTTTTTTTTCACCTACATTTTCAATTCTACCTTTGGTTGTTTTCTGTCTATACTTGTAGGCTGACAAGTGCTTTTTAGCTATGATGGTTATTTTTCCATTCTGTAAAATCCCCAGTATTAAAGATTAACTGGAGCTGCAGGCACTTGCACATTTTATGCATTCCATGTTATCATGTTTGCATGACTCAGAAGGCAGGCTTATCTTGATTTGGCTGGAGATTCAGGTTCAAGGCTCCAAATTTATGAATTGTGCAGGGTGTAAATGATTGATCTGGGAGTGAAGCATGCTATTGGTTGTGTTTCTTTGGCAGTATTAAACAAAACTTGAATTTGAATGTTAGGTTGCATAATGGAATTGGAGTGCCCCTTATACAGATGGAGTTCTAGTCTGTTACTGCTTGAATTGTGTCTTTCTAGCACATGTCCAGCAAAACCTGTTAAATCTGACCTTACAGGCAAACCTATAAATATACTTGTGAAATGTATATGGGAACTGGTTTAACTGATAGAAATCTGTAATACTGTGCAGCATTTTTTGTGACCCAGACACTGCTACCAGTCATCACAGCTAGGTCCTAGACTGCCAGTGCAGAAGTGCAGTTTGGTCAAAACACTCCAGCTTGCTGTTTTGGCTATGAGGTCAAACCTAATGCTTTCACTCTTGTTAATGAGCCCACTCTTGGCACGTTCACTTCAACAGAGCTCACTGCTGCCAGTCTCTCTCCCACAGGAAGGGCAAAGCAGCAACCAGCTACAAAACAGAATAATAAAGTGGGGTGGCAGTCTCTTTTTAAGGGGAGTTCCCAGTGCTTGTCATAACAAGGCATTTTTATCACGTCATCAGCCATTTTAAGCTGGAAGTTGCACAGTAATTATGTCAGATCAAGTCCAGCAGAGCTGCAGTGTACTTTGTCTGGTTTTGGCAAAGTTGCATTTGATTTGGCATCATCGGTGTGTGATTTCCTGCTGAGTTTGTGATGTATGGTTGTTCTCCCTTTTGGGCATCACCCAGAAATCTAGAGGCAAGGGATTTTTTTTTTACAGATTTAGAGCAGTGACATCTCTGTACATGTCTACAAGTATGTGGACAGCAGAACACCTTGTTACATGTATTGTGGTGTGTTTGGTCAATGCCATGTAAAGTTTCTCCTGAAACACTGAAGTTACTTGGTACATACCCATTTTACGATAATAAGCAACCAAATTGTGGGCAGCTCATGCATACAGATCTGCATAGCAATTGTCTTTCTTGTGAACCAAATCTTCTCAGAGGTATTTTTGTCTGTAGAGGTGCATTGCTTCTGTAACCTGCACGGTGTCCATAACAAACATTGTTTACCATGGAAGTGAATGGTAGCTGTCCAGCCTGATCTAATTAACCTGGGTTCCAAAAACTTGTCTAAAATGTTTTCAAGAATTGGCTTGTTTTATCAAGGTATACTATATCTGTGGCTTAAACATCATTTCACATCTTTCAGGAATACTTTCTTTTCAATATAATATAATACAGTACAATCTTCGATACAGCTTCAGTACTTCATACTTCAGCACACCAACAATCGTGTTTGGTTTTTCCTGATGTTAGCATATACAATATAGAAATTCTATGTATTTTTTCAGTTTCTATTTCGCTTATTAAAAGGTGCAATTTAAAGCATGATTTGCTCTGTTTCAAAAAAAAGTTAAATTTTTGTTTGTTTACTGCAGATACTGTTGGTCAGCAGCAGTCGTTACCCTGATCAGTGGATCGTACCAGGAGGGGGAATGGAGCCAGAGGAAGAGCCTGGTGGAGCTGCAGTCAGAGAAGTGTATGAAGAGGTAAATGGAGGCTTTTATGTATGCTTTTTATAGAAACCTAGGCTAAAAATAGCCATCATGTTTCTCTCAGCATAGGTATCGTTTTAGACAGCCTTTACTGATGTAGATGTTGTATTTAACTGTTGATTTTTTTTGTGCCACCAGTGTAAGTAAGGAAACATAAAATGGCTTAAAGGATCAGTAAACACAAAACGTTTATCAGTCTTACAGTACAGGACACAAACTTGATATTCATAGACCCTGATTCATACCTTCAGGTAATTGGACACTGACAAAGCTTTTGAGGACAAGTCCCTTGGGCGTCCCTCATAACCCTACCCCACTCTGTGAGCCCTTCGTTTTATGCTATTCTAGCATGATGGACCTCTTCTCCCTAATGGAGAAATCACTTTTACCTTAACTAGTTTATTATTTTACTTTAGATTCTTCAATCAGCTGTTCATTGTCTTTCAATACAACAATAGAAGAAGTGCATGCAGATCCATTGATTTTGGATACAGTAGAGAGGTATTCAAACACCTGTCAGATATTTTTTTTTTTTCTGTCTGCTCCCTTATAAGAGAATCACTTTTTTCCCTGGTAATTGTTACTGAAAGTGCAAGAAAATCTCTCAAATTTTTGGGCTGTCACCAGAAAAGGAGTGGAGGAAAAATCTTCCAATGGTGACAACCAGGGATTCATCTACTTTTTGGAGGTATTTGTTTTTTCTCCCTTCCTATCAGCAGCTGCTAGATTTATCTGGATTTGTTAGATTATGGATCTCTCTCCAGTCATTGAGCATGATCTACCATTGCTTGATGGCCATGTAAAATTTTAAGTCTCTCCAGTTCAGCCTGTGAGCGCTGATTTGTCTTTCGGAAGTTTCTCCAGTCTTTTTTCAGCTATTGGTAGATTCACACCAGATAGTCTGAAAAGCTCCAGTTAGCCAAGCATTTCATTATGTATAATGGTGGTCTCTCTTTGACAGTCTTGCCGTCAACCATAACTACTGAAAACTGGAGAGTGCAAAATCTGGTGCAGCTGTGCATGGTAGCCAATCAGTTTCTAATTTCAGCTTGCTCAATTCAAGCTTTGACAAAAAATAAAAAATGGAAAGCTGTTTGGTTTCTATGCAGAGCTGCACCATATTTAGCATTCTTCCGTTTTAGCAAATCAACCCCTTGGAGTCAACATCAAGGCTGCATACTTCCATGTACCTATGTTTCCAGAACAAAGTTTCCTACTTTTTTTGCTTTGGGTTTCCTATACCACCAGTTAATTTCCTTCCCCTTCAGCCTCACTTCTGCATTTTAGGTGTTAACCAAGATGCTTGTCCTATTAGCCCTCTTGCATTCTCATGGCATCTATTGGGATACTAAGATAACCTCTGATTGAGGTAACAGTCTATGCAGACTCTGTTAGACAGGGTGGCTTTAGTTCCCCAGAAGTTGCAGCAGTTCAAGTGGATCCTGGACCTTCAGAAATTGTCACAGGAGCCAATTCTTAGTTTGGAGTATCTGGGTCTAGTTCTTGGAGTTTATGCCAGAATTTTTATTCCATTTGAAGAAAATTAAGTCTCTGGTCGTAGATCAAGCTTCTCCATTCAGGAGATACCAGACTCTGCTTCTGCATGAGCCTCCTTTCGAGGCAGTTCCGTTTGCCCAGTTTCACTCAAGACTTCTACAAAGTACAGATTTAGATGTAAAATATATAGACACAGTGCCAATAAATTATATATAAAGCTGCAAACCTAACCATAGAAAAGGTAAGTGACAAAAAATATATAAAGGAATGCGCTAAATACCAAATCACATGAAAATGCAGATAAATACATAAAATAAAAAATATATTTATAAATGTCCATAATTCATATAGAAGTCCAAACACCAATATAAGTGGAAAAAAAAAAAATCTCTTAAACAAGAAAAAACACTGTTGCAAAAATCCACCACCGAATGAAATGGGTAAACTCACCAGAGCTATTTGCTGATCAAACTATAAATCAGCAAAAATAGCAATTGCTCTGGGAGCGATGATCTGTTGGAGTATCCAGGAGCAATAGACTGCAATCAACCAAATCGGCACACATGGAACAGCCTTAACTGCAAGTGGTCATCTTGCCTTCATAACTTTGAAAATGGAATCAAAGAAGAGTATCATGGTGCAGTATGTTAAAAGAAAGATAATTTTTATTGTAGCCTTAAATATGCACTCACAAGAAAGGTGTCCAACTGACACCAGCAATATCAGTCTCAAAAATCTAAAGCAGGGACGAGCCTCGCTCACCGCAATCACAGCCGACAGTCTCGAGGAGTGTCTTCCACCCCTTGACGTCGGATGACGAAACGCGTAGGGCGGGGCTTAGTGGATGGGACGTCAGGACACTCCTGCCTGCATTTTTACCGTTCTTTCTGCCTGAAAACTGAAAAATGTCCATGGCGTCCAAAAAGCGTCCCTTTTATGTCAAAAGCGGTTTTAGACCAGCTAGAGAACAGCGATAGTAAATTAGAACTACTTGCAGAATTGAGTGATGATTCGTGGGGAAATTCGTCATCAGACACTGAAAACGATTTTGCGACTTTACTCCGTGATGTGCGAACTTGGTGCTATATTTCATTGTTTTTGGTTTGATTATATTTAATTTTTTATTATAATATTTTTTTTATGATTATTAAATTATACTTTATGATTTCGTGTTTCAAATTTTAACATACCCAGGATGTTTACTAGACTCTTGTTCGGACCGATTTCATTGAGTTATTCCTAAAAATTACAGACCTACAATAAAAAAAAATACATATTTCCATGCAAAAAGTACCGCTTTGAGCACAGAAATATGGACATAATCAGACCGCTAGGGAGGCTACAAGTCAACAGCTACAATATTTTTATAGCTGCTGACTTTAATTTTTTCTTTTAAACAATGGATATAGAGATATAGATATATATTACACAATACAAACCAGAGAAAGAAAATATAAAATTACCACATAGAAATATATAAAATGAAAGATAAAGGCAGACAGTACAGACCGCATACAACTATTCAGCACGTGAATTTAAGAAAGCATCAACCAAATGCCTAGCATATAGTAAAAAACTGAGTACACATTCAATTCCTCAAATTCTTATTACCGTGAAGCAGAAAGAGGTAATTTAGCAGCTGACCTTGTGGATGAGGCCAATGAAACCTAATAGGTCAAGCATCTGAATTACACTCAGCATCACTGCCGACCTGTAAGCGTGCTCCCACACTTACAGGTAGGGGAGTCTGTAGGAGTAAGGGCTTTGCAGAAAGCAATCCTATGGTTGCGCAGCTGTTTGCAAAATGTTGTAATTTTTTTGTTTGTTTTTGGTAACTTAACTGCTTCCCGACCGCCCTATAGCAGATATACTGCTACAGGGCGGCACGGGTGCGCAAAATCACAATTACACTGCGCCCCTACCCGGAAATACAAAATCACACATATATACACATGTGTGTGTATATGTGTGATTTTGTATTTCCAGGTAGGGGCGCAGTGTAATTACAGTGTAAAGCACAGACACAAGCAAAACGGCACACAGTTAACCCCTTTGATCTCCCCTCATGTTAACCCCTTCCTGCCCAGTGCCCTTAGTACAGTGTCGGTACTTTTTTTTTTTAAAGCACGGATTACTGTATTGCTGTCATTGACACCAAGTCAGTTCCCCCCAGTGTCAGAATGCCTGCCGCAGTCCCGCTATAAGTCGCTGATTGCCGCCGTTACTAGCAAAAATTAAAAAAAATTAAAATTCCAGCATCTATACCGCCATTTGTAAAAGCTGTAACTTTCATGTAAACCAATTAATTTACACGTATTGGGTTTTTTTTTTTTTTTTTTAGCAAAGACATGTAGCAGAATACATTTTGGCCTAAATAAATATTACGAATATTTTATTTTTTTTAAAACCTTTTTACTGGACATGTTTAATAGGAAAGTCAAAAATATTGGGGTTTTTTTCCTCAAAATTGTGAGGGTTTTTTTGTTGTTTTTTTTTTTTGTTTGTTTGTTTTTTATAGCGCAAAAAATAACTGCACAGGCAATCAATTACTGCCAAAAAACTCAATTTGTGGGGGGGAAAAAAGGACGTAAATTTTATTTGGGTGCAGTGTTGCATGACCGCGCAATTGTCAGTTAAAGTAACGCAGCACCGTAACGCACAAAGGCCTGGTCAGGCAGGGGGGTAAATCCTCAGGAGTGCAAGTGGTTATTATAAACAGGAGCACCAAGGGATACATATGACAAACGCAGTATTACAGGACAACTGTTGACAAATGGGGATTCTCTTGCCAATTTATGGATGTAGGCAAAAAAAGATCCCGTTGGGACCATCTATAATATCCCAGTATGTTCTGATATTGCCATGTCTTATTAGCTCTAGACAGAGAGAGGTCAGCTTGGACAAAAAAAACAAAAAATCGGATTCCTCCAGTGTCTACACCCCACTGCTGAGAAGGGAGAGTTGGCAAATATTTGACTGGTTGCTAGCACTAATGGTCCAGATTGACTTCATTACTTTAATTGCTGGACTCTAATCTAGTGTAGTTAGACAAAAGGAACTGGTGATCAGTTAATGAAGATTTATGTCTGGGGACCCAAACATCAGTGTGTGTGTGTGTGTGTGTTTTGTTTAGGTGGTGTAACAAAGTTTTTTTAAAATGCCCCAACGATTTGTTAGAGGTTTTCATTTACAGCAATTGACTCATGGGCAACACACCCAAGAAATTATACCTTTTTCAGCATCTGGGCTATTGGAATCTCCCTAAGAAACACTATTGGCATGTAGAAGATTGTGGTCTGTTTCCTTGCAGTGTTATTGGATGCCCAAGAGTACACTATACCTTGTGTTGGTTTTGTATATGTTAAAGTGGCTGTAACCTAAAAAAGAATGCTCCTGTCCCTTTTTAAGGCATGATATATAGCCTAGTGCTTTTACAGTGTTATGTCCCTTTCCATGTTCTACAATACCTGGTTTATCCTGCCTTTTCCTGTGTTCCCCCATGTGAACTGACCACACTAATAATGGCTGCTGATTCATGGTAGCATGGTCAATTTACATCCTTCTGTCATCCTGCTTCTCTCCTCAGCTGACTGCATCTCCCCCTCCCTTCCTGTCATTTCCATAGTTCTGTGTGAACTGTGAAGCTGATCTCCTCCCTGCCCCTCCTGCCTTGACTCTGTAATACAATTCCCCTGCAGCTGCTCCTCCCCTCCCTTTAAGGTGGTTGTAAAGTGTAATCTATTAAATACTTTTTATCCTCTGTTTTAGGTCCCTATTAAGTGTAGTGATTTTTTAATTATAATGCTACATACCTTTTTTGCACAGCACTACTCTGCAGTCATGTGTCTTCCCTCTGCCATCTTGCATACATCAGAAGGGAATCTCAGCCCCTCCCACTATACTCCTTTTAGATCAGGAAGGAGAGCAGAGGGAGGATACATGACTGCACAGCACGGTGCAAAGAAGATATGTAGCATAATTTAAAAAAAAAAACATGCCGCATTTAACATCGACCTAAAACAAGATAAAACTATTTTATAGTGCTGACTTTACAACCACAGTCAAGCATATTGATGTCTGTAGATGAAAAAGACAATGTCCGTTTTGTATAGGTAACCCCAATGATTTGGTATGGTTATCAATGAATGTAAGTTAATCTGGTGTGCTTGACTAGTCCAGCAATAAGTTATCAAACGTCTTTACAGTAAAATATCCAGGCCAAGTGCAGAAGAATAAAAGCAAAGGACACCGCACCTCTAAGTGTAGACTGTATAACAATTTAAATTAAAAGGTAAGTATAACAACTCACATCTTCGTATAGTGAAACGGGCTCATAGGGATAAAAAGCAGTACATCAGACACTGGATGTAAGGACTATATATATATATATATATATATATATATGTGTGTGTGTAAAATGCAGCGCTATTAATATATCATAAATGGTGAAATGATAATAAGACACAGTCCAGTGAAAGGTGCTTGTTGATTCCCGGTGCAAATGGTAGAAATGCGCACTATCCAGAAGCGTATAGGTAATACGCATGTGAATAAATATCCTGAAGATTCCCCTCTCCTTTCTGGTCTGATCACGGGAATAGCTGAAAAGAATGAAGATCAAGTGCCCTCGTGTGGTGAAGATGTGGTCCAGCAGGTCAGAGAAATCTTTGCCAAGATGTAGTTCCCCCTCTCAGAAGCTGACACAGGAATCACTCAGGGCTGTAAAGGTTGAAGAAGCTCCTCTGCTGCCACTTCCAACAATGTCTCCTCTCTGCTCAGGACTGTAAGGACTGTTTGGGAGAAGAGGAACCTGGTCGGTCAGCAGGATTCGCTGCAACAGGCATAGATGGTAAAGCCTGGCTGGGTCTCTAATATGTCCGGAGCTAGTGGCATTGGGTGTCTGACGTCATCGGGAGGCGACGTGTTTCTGAGCATGCGTGGGAACCAGCATGGGCCGATACGCTTTTTCATCTATGCCTCACCTGTTGCAGCGCCTCCTGCTGACCGACCGAGTTTCTCTTCTCCCGAGCAGTCCTTACATCTGGCGACTGACTTACCGCTTTTTATACCCATGAGCCTGTTTTCCTATACGAAGATGTGAGTTCTATTTGCCTTTTAACTAAATTGTTATACAGTCTACACTTTGCTTTTATTGTTCTATTCTAGAGTTTGCTTCACTCCATCGCAGCCTGCCCGAGTGGATTGCCCTTGTCCTATCTGGAATTTTATCCATTTATTCATCACTACATGGACTGCATCAGTATGCGCCTGCTGTTCCTTTTGCAAGTGCAGAAGAAGAATATTTCAGTCATACTGGTAATACATAAACAAATTGGCAAATGAGCAGGTGACATTTTAAACACATAGATGACCCCACAACCTGCAGGAAAACAGTTTTTCAAATTTTAAATACTTGAATATGTAGGTCGGGTAAGTATTCAACTGGTGGTGAGCTATGCTCTGACATCAAGGTTTGCCAAACTGCATTATTGCTAACATAGTAACATTACTTCATTAGAGATAATGGTGCAGAAACTTTTTTGCTTCTCGTGTAGCCAAAATACTTTTGGAAGAAATGGGCCCCATTTGACTTAAGATGTGAATTACAATATTAGAGTCCATTAGATAGAAAAAGTCTACACACCAGCGGTTGCAATGGAGACACATGGACTGAAATAATGGGCCAGCCTAGAGACCGATTGAGTGCTTATGGATTTTCAGTAACTCATAAATGATTGGAATTCATGAAAACTTAGGTAGAGAGAATGCCCAGTTCATCAGAAATCTTTTTTTTACCTCTTATTTTTGTACTGTATTGTGGAATCTGAAGTAAGCCTGCTGTACTGTGTCCATTTCGGAAAGTTGTGTTTATAGTTCTTGTCTATAGTGGGACCTGTCAAAGACTGCAGTAGCCCCACCTAATGTCTTCTTTGGCCAACTTCCCCAAAATAATCCTTTCAGCTTGGAAAAATTTGTGTTTTAATTTCAGGCAATCAATGTACAGCTGTCCGATGGAATAACTTTATCGAATTTGATATGGTGGAAGTGTCAGCTGTACTTTTTTTGGTTTTAACCTTCCCTGAGAGCTAGATTTCTTTTGAAATTTGTACAGGTCTACCTAAAACTCCAACTCTTTAAATACGGGTAGAACATGCAACATGTTTCAAAGGTGAATTTACCCTTTAGAGTGGAACATGCAACATGTTCCAGCTCCTGCCCCCTTCTTCCTGTTTTCTCCCCTCTCTCCCTATGACAGCAGATGGGGTGGTTCTCCCTGCATCTGCTGTAACTTTTTAAAAGTAGCTTGGTGAGGCAGGGCTCCGCCCACACAGCCACATCATTCATTAACAGTTTTCTGCCACCACAGTTCAGACTTGTAGTTTCAATGGGCTGAAGAGTGCTCTCGTAGTTCATTGACATGTCATTTGGCTTTAAAATGGAGCCCGTACAGAGGTATGGGCTGAAAGCTGGAGACATGTCTGTGGCAGTCCACCACTTATGCTGCAGGGAAAAAAAATAATGCACCTTTTTTTTTTTTTTTTTTTTTGCAAAAATATGTGCATTTATTTTTTTTCTGTACAGGTGAAATTGGCGTTGGGAACAAAAGAGGCTTCTGTAAAGTATTCTCAATAGAAGACCATATATAGTGACTGAGGTTAAATATTACTGTGTTTTTGATTATCCAGTTTTGGTTGCCCCTTGCCTCATCCATGAGGCTTTCCTTTTTAGTTGAGAGATAGTCTAGGGCAGGGCTTAAAATTTTGAGTCTAGACCTACTAGCCAGGCACAAACCTTACTCTCCATCAGTTGCCCCACCCAACCTTGCCCAGGTCCGCCTCCAACCCTGCCCCCAACCAAGCCCCCTTAAAGCTTATGAAATTACATTTTTCTTTAGAATAAAGAGTCCAAAGTATAGAAAACTGCAATTATGACATAGCTTTATTATGTCAATTTAAACATAACAGCAATAGCTTAATAGCAATAGGGTGCAATCAAAATATCAAGTTTTACAGCTTTAAACCTGAAGTGAACATTTTGTATTTTTTTTTGTTTATCTCCTGCATCTTTAAAAAGAGACTTTTTAATATGACGATATGATTTTTGTTAGTGAGCACATATTTTCAGTTATTGCAGTTCTTTTCCTTAAACTGATTTTTGTATAATACTTTTATATTTTTATTATTCATTTATTAATCACTTGCCTACCAGGCACTTATACCCCCTTATTTACCAGGCCAATTTTCAGCTTTCAGCGCTGCCGCACTTTGACAATTGCGCGGTCATGGAACATTGTACCAATATGAAATTTTGATCATTTTTTTCTCACAAATAGAGCTTTCTTTTGGTGGTATTTAATCGCCACTGGGCGCTTTACTTTTTGCGCTATAAATAAAAAAAAGTGCAAAAAATTTGAAAAAAAAAAAAATTTTCTTTGTTTCTGTTATAAAATTTTTCAAACAGGTAATTTTTCTCCTTCACTGATGTGCGTTGATGAGGCAGCACTGATGGGCACTGATAGGCACTGATAGGCAGTACTAATGAGGTGGCACGGATAGGCGGCACTAATATGCAGCACTGATAGGTGACACCGATGATGGGTACTGATAGACGGTACTGACTGGCATCACTGCTGGGCACTGACTGGCGGCACTGACTGGCACAACCGCTGGACACTGACTGGTGGCACTGACTGGCAGCACTGGTGGGTGGGCACTGGTGGGTGGGCACAGGTGGGTGGCACTTCTGGGCACAGGTGGGTGGCACTTCTGGGCACAGGTGGGTGGCACTTCTGGGCACAGGTGGGTGGCACTTCTGGGCACAGGTGTGTGACACTGCAGAGTGGCACAGGTGGGTGATCTGCTGGGCACAGGTGGGCGGAGCTAGTGGGCGCACTGCTGGGCACAGGTGGGCGGAACTTGCGGGTGCCACTGCTGGGCACCGATCATCAGGGCACTGATCATCAGTGCCCTGATGATCGGTGCCGATCCTCGCTCTGACAACTGCCGGTTCTCGGCAGTACTTTCCTCACGATCTGACAGCGTGAGGAAAGTGCAGCCGAGGACCGGCACTTGCATTTCCCTCTGATCAGCGTGTCATTGGACACCGCTGATCACGTGGTAAAAGGCCGCTGTGATTGGCCTTTTACCACATCACGTGATCAGCTGTGTCCGTAGGACACAGCGATCACGGAAATCGCCGGGTGTGCGCCCCCTGGGGCGCGCAGGAGAGCGCGTTCTGGGAGGACGTCATATGACGTCCACTCAGAACTGGCCGGCCGCAGTGCAGCCGTCATTCGGCTATCTGCGGTCGGCAACAAGTTAAAGTCAAGTTGTATTTTAGCAGAAAATTATACAAAGAAAATCAATGTTTTGGAACCGTAAATAACAAGTGTCTTACAGTTTATTTTGTAGCCCTATGCTCAGAGGTATACTGCAGTATACTAAGGCCACTGAGCTCTGTGTGAGGGCAGTGCAGTGGTTTCTCTACAGTGATCCCCCAAGGCGGGGGAGAGCGGACCTCTCCTCAAGTCCCCCGCGGCGGTGGAGAGGGTGTCTCCTCTCAGCAGAGGAGAGCGGACCTCTCCTGCACCTGTCCCCTCGGTGGCGCTGTCAGTGTAATAGCGGTGCTGAAGAAACCGGAACTCTTCACAATGAGGCTTGGAGCACAGGTGCAGCCGCTCCATCCATTTGTGCTCGCCACACAAGAATTTCTCATCACATTTGGCAAGCGGCTTTTTCAAGCCCTGGTCTAGGGAATAAGGGTTACTGATGGGACCTGTTGGACGTATTGCCTAAATGTGCCGTCCATTGGGATGAATTTTTGCCTGGTTCAGTGGATGAGTTTTCAGAACTGAAATCCATGTTAACAGTATTGGGCAGCGGTGGGTAGGGTACAGGATCCTCAATAGAACCGTACGTTGTGGTGTTAGCTTAGTCCTCATGGCTTTAATTTCTTCTTCTTACTGCTCTATGCACAATGGCTTAAAAATAGCTTCTTCTACAGGAGTTTTGCATTTTACCTGTAGAAGCAGCTCAATGTTGTGCTAGCATATTTTAAGCTCAATGTGTAGAGGCAGGAAGAAAAACCCTTCTGGTTTGCATTTTTGATTGGAGCTTTCTGGCAGAAAAAAAACACCAAACTCCCCTAAACTGTGTACACAAATGCTGTATATCAGCGGTTTTTTTTTTTTTTTTTTTTTTTTTTTTTTGTTTTTTAAGCCAGTGTGCATGGAGTCTAATTGTCTGCTTATAGTAGGTTTTGTTAGCACTTCAAGTGTTTTTTGTTTTTTTTTGTTAATGTGTGTTTTGTTTTGTACTAAAACCAATATAGCAATAGTAGTATTTAACAGCCCAGGCAGCAGAAAATTAAAGAAGGCTATTAGTAGGGTGTACATTTACTTTTGATACAGTATACCCTATACAGGCTGTTGGGTGCATGTTCCTGATGTGTAAATGGTTTTATAATGGTCTGATTAATTTTCAATACTTGTAAAATGAGGTAACATTTGGCACTCTTTCCCCATTTTCAAGGGAATAGATAAAGTATATACTCTATAATGAAGTACTTAAGTTTTGTTTTTGTTTTTCTCTAGTTCAGATCAAGATTAGTATGTACTTTATGTATTGCCATAGATTTAGATTTATGAATACTGATTGTACTACTTTCTATTTTCTGTTGATTGTAAATTTTTGATTTTCAGTCATAAATCATAGTAAAAATCTCAGTTTCCAATACAGTGCAGTCTTTTGGCAATCTTCAACTGCTTTTATAAGGAGTTTGTAGAGTTGAGAATCTTCTTACAAATTTCTGTGAATCGATACTTCATGTGAAAAGCAACTGCATGTGATTGGTTATTCAAAGTGAACAGGAATTTGCTTTGTATATTTATTGGATAAAATAAAATCAGTATTTACACATTTTTATAATGAAGATGCTTCAGTCCTCAAATTCGCCTTAGTATTTAGGCACTGTGCATTTTCTTATTATTGTTAATACCAGTATTTTCTGGCGTATGACTACTTTTTATACTTAAAAATATACCCCACAAATTGGGGGTCATCTTATACGCAGGGTATAAAATGTGAACCTTGAGTTTGTTTGGGTCAAGCTGGCTGGATGTGTGGTAATACTGTACATACAGTATACTGTGCTGAACCAAGCTGGCTCAAAACAAATGTCCCTATGACAGATTAATCTGTCAGCCTGCTGGATGTGCGTTATATACAGTATACTGCGCTGAGCCAAGCGGTTTCAAAACGGCTACATGCCGTATACACTGGGCCAATCACAGCGAGTAATGTATTCTACTAATGAATACAAAGCCTGCTCGGATTGGCTGAGTCAGAGAGGTGGGCTGATGTCACAACCTCAGCCAATCCGAGCAGGCTTTGTATTCATTAGAATACATCGCTTGCCGTGATTGGCCCAGTGTATACTGTATGTAGCCTCAGCTACTGTACATACACACATCCAGCGGTCTGATTACCGTAGGGACGTACCGGTACGTTTTGAAACAGCTTGGCTCAGTATACTGTATATACCACACATCCAGCGGGCTGACAGATTAATCTGTCATAGGGACATTTGTTTTGAGCCAGCTTGGCTCAGCACAGTATACTGTATGTACATTACTGCACATCCAGCGGGCTGTATATATACTGTATACTGTATGTAGCCGAAGCTACCGTATTACCGCACATCCAGCGGGCTGTATATATACTGTATGTAGCCGAAGCTACCGTATTACCGCACATCCAGCGGGCTGTATATATACTGTATACTGTATGTAGCCGAAGCTACCGTATTACCGCACATCCAGCGGGCTGTATATATACTGTATGTAGCCGAAGCTACCGTATTACCACACATCCAGCGGTAACCATCTGATTTGGAATTTGATCCATATGATGACTGTCTTACAAATGTATCACAAGATGTCATTCATGAACTTATGATGTCAGAGGATGAACATGATTAGGATTTTGAAAAATTTTAAGTACCGGTAAGTCATAACCATTTCAATTAAAAAATCTGATGTTTTTAAATGGTGTTGCCTCGGAAGGGGGGTAGTCTTATACGGCGAGTATAGCCCAAAACCTATGTTTTAACTGGAAAATTAGGGGGTCGTCTTATATACCCAGTCTCCTTATACGCCGGAAAATACACTAATTTAATTTAAAAAAAAAAAAATTATAGTACAGATACGCATGTTTGTGACCTAGGGGAGGGATAGACATCTAAGGGTGGCCTGTCTAAACTTTTATAATTCAACATTTAATAACCATTTTCTCCTGCAGGCTGGTGTAAAGGGGAAGTTAGGAAGACTCCTGGGAATTTTTGAGGTAACTATTTTACTGTTTTGACTTCTTTATGCCCCAAAAATGTTTCCTAGAAGAAGGCAATGTCATGGCTTTCCACCAAGATCCTGGGAAAGCCGATAATACCAATCTGCTTAGATGCTCAAACACTTTTTGTGAGATTTGAAATCAACTTTCCCAGGATCTTGCCAGAAGACCAATGATCACAGCCTCGCCTAGGTGCCGTGTTTTCCTCAAGTGTTTAAAATGTTTTTGCTTACATCATGCTGCTTTATAGAATGTGAGGGGGGCTAGAGGGTCGACAGAGTCTCTGCTTGTTCATTTTACATGTGTCAAGAACAAAAAAATCTAATTTTTAATAGGAATATTTCACATTAAAGATAAGTATTTTTTTCCATTTAAGCAGAACCAAGATAGGAAACACAGAACGTATGTGTATGTTCTCACCGTGACAGAAGTGCTTGAAGACTGGGAGGATTCTGTGAGCATTGGTGAGTTCTTTGGATTTATTGTTGGACCTGGGAGAAATGGTATTTTCTATTCCGTTCTCTGCTTTTTTTTTTTTTTTTTTTTTTAACTAAGCTGTCAAATAGTGCAATACTTTTGTGGGTTTTGTTTTGTTTTGTCACTGACTGAAAAGTGGTAAACTGGGTGTGCTACTTTTTTTTTTCATTGCAGTTAACTGTGACAATAAATATCTTTATAACCGGTTATTCAAAGTGATAAGTAATTGAACTTGGACACTAAATACGCCTTTTGACATTTTAGAGATACCATTCAGCGAAATGGAATTTGAACTTTCTGACTTATTTCTTATCTCTCTATATACAATTATTCTGCTAGATTACCTGTTCCTCTGGCAGCCAGATGTGGGTATCCCCTTGAATAGCCTTTGGACTGAGTGCTGTTTAAAATGGATGTTTGATTGCCTTCAGTTTATAGATTTCAAATGTTAGCATATAGTGCTCAGTAGCAATGTTGTATACACCATGCAGCACATTACAATGAAGATATGGGGTGCTGGTGGTGATGTGGAAGCACTAATGGCATCATGTGAATTTTGTTTTCAGGGGACATATCGATTCAGCCCAGTAGTAATCCAGCACTTCCCTTTATTTTCTAAAAGAATAGCACTTTTAATCTTGTTCTAATCTCTCTTCCATGTCTGACTGAAGCACAATGAGTACATTGTATACAGTGTGATAGTATTTATGATTTTATTACCAAAATATCAAACTGTAAAAGTCCTTTTGTCATATCGATCCTCCTCCTCAAAGGTAAAACTATTGAACATGCTAAAATTGTTTTAAAAGATGATTGGTCTGGGTATGGTCATTACTTGGTCAGATTCTGGATGTACCCTGCTTGTCATCACAGAAACTAGTCTTGTGGGCAGTAGTGAATTAAACACACCTTGCACCCTGGGCTGCTTTTAACCCACTTCTCTGAGCCTTGCCAGCCTTTTAATCCACTAATCACACTGGAGTAGCCTGCAGTACTTGGTGATATTTTAGTCTTTTACATTTTCTCCTTAGCTATACAAACAGGAAAACCACACTTTCTAATGCTCTCCTTTTTGGTGGCCCCACTTTCCTGCTTCAGGGTGGCTGTTTTCCCTTGTAGGGTACTATGGAGCCACCCTGTCGTGCATGCTCTTGGTATTTGACGACAGGGCTGTGCCAACGTGCACAGTGAAGAGGCGCATCGTATATTTTTGTGTATCATGAGCTGCCTGTGCATGTAGACAGGCCTTGGGGAGCTGCTGTTGTCATTTCCATTGGAGGGAGGGCTAGAGGTGTGGCATGAGTTGCCTGTTCATGTGAACACAGTGATTATTGCTAGCGGCTATAGCCACAGGCTATAATCACATGAAAAATCTGAAAAACTGGTTGTACCAAAGTTGTACAACAATGGAATTGGGTACAATCAGTCTGCCCATAGATGGTTCGAATCATCTATGGCCGGCTTAAAGCTGGGTATACACTTGAAGGGTGTTTTTTTGTTTTTTTTTTTTCAATTCAACTCACTGGGTTGAATGAATAAAAAAAAAAAAAAAAAAAGAGGTTGCAATATTACAAGCGATGTTGGTACAGCAAACTCCCCTGCTGTGCTTTTGTGTTCTGTCGAAGACTACACCCCCCCCCCCCCCCCCCCCCCCCCAAAACACACTGATCAGATGCTGGTATTCCAGCATACCCGTTCGACAGAAGTTGGTCACGAGACCACAGTCTGTAGAACCAGACAGCTGTACACACCGGCTGAAAGTCAACTGGTTCCTGCTGAGTGGATGGATTTCAACCAATTTTTGGCCTGTGTGTACAATGCATTATTATTATTATTATTATTATATAGGATTTATATAGCACCAACAGTTTGTGCAGCGCTTTATGCTGACTCGCTCACACCCTTCCAGTCATTCCTGAAGGGTCCCGTAAAGGACAGGCTACTTTTCATTCTCCTTTCCAGATGGAGTAGGCAGCTCGCCATTAAAGCGGATTTTCCCCCCCTAGATGCACTGTGCATCATTGATGTCATCCTGCACCCATCCCCCCAGCAATCTAAAACGTGTGTTTTTTTGGTTTTTTTTTTGTTTTTTTGCGTGCCTCCAGCTGCCATTCTTTCCTCTCCACCACTCTGAAGCCCTCTTTTGATATCCTAAGGTGCTCCACTTTTCATTCAGAGGCCAGAGTGTGGGCCTGGTTCACATGGTTAACGGGACCAGGCTGCTTGAACCAGGAAGAGACAGTCATGATGGGAACAAAGATGGCAGTGCGGTAGAATGATGGATCTGCTGGGCAGGTGAGTATGTGAATTAAGGGTAACCAACCCTGGATAACAGGTGAGGGAGGGGGGGTCTCCTTCTTTGCTGTATTTTTTTTTTCTCGTGAATTAGAAAGTTTCTACGATCAACTACCTTAGAGTTATTGGCTCTAAAGATGTGATCGTTCTTGTCTACTCATCTTTGGAGAATTATTGCCCATGTGTGTTCCAGTAAACATAGGACTCTGCAAATGAGGTTGTGCCAGTATACCTAGGGGTT
Source organism: Staurois parvus (assembly GCF_062004578.1). Taxonomy (NCBI): domain Eukaryota; kingdom Metazoa; phylum Chordata; class Amphibia; order Anura; family Ranidae; genus Staurois; species Staurois parvus. Next base: position 30,290,884 of record NW_028317821.1, read on the forward strand.
CTTGCCAAGTTGTCAATCAGAGCTGTGGCAGCTCCACTATCCCTGTCTTTAAAGACTCTCACTTTTAAGTGGCTTGCTGTGTACATGCATTGTGTGATCTTGGGCTGTAAAGTATCTGGCCAGGCTGTATTTTTTTTTTTTTATTCTCATATCGGCCTGGACCTTTTAGTCTTAGGTGGCCACGGTCTGTTCTTCCCGAGCACCATTTTAAAAGTCCTGCCATCTTTTATGCTTGGCGAGGACTTGTGATGCTGTTCATTAGTGGCGTGTGTGCTAGCCTCTTCCTTTTTTCATTGCTGCTAAGTGACGGGCATTTTTCTGCAAACTGTTACCCCCCTGCAGTTGATGAGTGGTCACAAATTCATAGTTGCCTTATTTACCCCTGGTACATCTGACTTGGTTCTTGTAGTACTCTTAGGGATTTGGGTAGCTCCTTCAGGGTATTTATTTTTCTGATTGTTTGCAATATCTTGTGTGCCGAACGGTTTCCTCGTGCTGGTGATTCTTTTAATTGGGACCTTGTTTGTACTACTTGCAAGGGTGAACATGGCACAGGAAAAGTTGGTGTCTTTTTCACTTTTACATATCCCATCTACACCTTAGTGGAATCTGATGCAGAAATTCTGCATTCCATATGTGTTTTGTTTTGAAGATTTCCCATTCTTTTTTCTAACATGGTGTTTGGGCTTAGTTTTCATGGATCTAGCATTCCAACAAGCTGTTTTTCATCTTCCTGTATTCTGTAAGTTGTCTAAAAGATCAAAACCACTAGGCTAAGCAAATCCTGGATACCAAGCAGATCCTTAGGGTCCCTACTAACTTAAATTTGGCACAAATTTCTTTTTGTACTTATTGATTGCGTTGACAGATGTTTTTCTGTCAAAACCGCATTTAGTACCAACTGGGTCAGGTCTCGGATAAACCTGTCTTCTATTCACATCTGTAGGATGCTCTGACTTCTGTGCAGCAGTGCAAGCGCGTAAGAAGTCTCTACATCCAATAGAGTCCAAATGCATATAAAAATATACTCCGTATGCCGTCCCTTCAAAGTGCAGTGCGCATGCATCTATGCCTAAATGGTGAATATCTCCTTAAAGGTACACATTCAGGAGAAATTTTTTATACCTACAGGTAAGTTTACCATGTAGATACAAGTCACCACGCAATGTGTACTACTGTTTAAAAGGGACAGGCCTTCAGTTTGTGTACCTAGAGTCCATGTGTGCTGTAGGCTACAATATAACCTTTACGTTGTTGCTTATAGTGGTATTTTCTCAAATTTGCAAAAGTGGAAATACACTTTGTTTTAGTGTGTGTGTCTCTATACATAGATATATACATACTATATTGCCAAATGTATTGGGACACCCCTCCAAATCATTGGATTCAAGTGTTCCAATTACCTCCATGACCACAGGTGTATTAACCACTTGACAACCGGGCTATAGCCGAATGAATACAGCACGGTTGTCCAGCGTGAGGAAAGTGCAGCCGACAACTGCATTTACCCAGTGATCTGCTGTCATTGGTCCAATGACACAGCAGATCACCGGGTAAATGCAGTTGTCGGCTGCACTTTCCTCATGCTGTCACAGCGTGAGGAAAGTACTGCTGATAAACGGCAATTGTCAGCGAAGTGATCGCCACTGATCATCAGAGTGAACTGCGGTCCTGCTCCTCTGTCTGCCTTCTCATTTTGCATGCTGATTGAAAGCGTTTTTAGATGTAAGTCTTCTGTACTAAAGTTTACATGTTTTACTCACCTTGACCTGTGCCCTCCTTTCTCTTCTGCTTGTCTCACTGATGATCAATGCCCAGCAGTGCCACCTATCAGTGCTGCCTCATCAATGCACATCAGTGAAGGAGAATAATTACCTGTTTGCAAAATTTTATAATAGAAACAAAGAAAACAACCCCCCCTCCCCCCTTTTTTTTTTTTTTTCTTTTCTTCTTATAGCGCAAAAAATAAAACACCCAGCAGCGATTAAATACCACCAAAAGAAAGCTCTATTTGTGTGAAAAAACAGCCACGAAAATTACGTAAAATGACAGAGCAGGGTCCGCACATGCTGAAGCGCACAGTGCTCAGAAGTCGCCAACTGTCTGCAGATTCAGTAGCTAAAAACCTCCAAACTTCATGTGACCTTAAGATTAGCACAACAGTGCGTAGAGCGCTTCCATGGGTTTCCATGGCCGAGCAGCTGCATCCATGCCTTACATCACCAAGTGCAATGCAAAGCATCGGATGCAGTGGTGTAAAGCATGTTGCCACTGGACTCCAGAGCACTGAAGACGTGTTCTCTGGAGTGATGAATCTTGCTTCTCTGGCAATCTTATGGACGTGTCTGGGTTTGGCGGTTGCCAAGAGAACGGTATTTGCCTGACTGCATTGTGCCAAGTGTAAAGTTTGGTGGAGGGGGGATTATGGTGTGGGGTTGTTTTTCAGGGGTTGGGTTTGGTCCCTTAGTTCCAGTGAAGGGAAATCTTAAGGCGTCAGCATACCAAAACATTTTGGACCATTTCATGCTCCCAACTTTGTGGTAACAGTTTGGGGATGGCCCCTTCCTGTTCCAACATGACTGCGCACCAGTGCACAATGCAAGGTGGATGAGTGAGTTAAAGTGGAGACTGCGAGCCAGGCCTTCTCATCCGACATCAGTGCCTGACCTCACAAATGCGCTTCTGGGAAGGCTGTCCACAAGGTTTTAGGAGTCTGTCTATGGGAATGTTTGACCATTCTTCCAGAAGAGTTGAAGCTGTTATAGCTGCAAAAGGTGGGCCAACTCAATATTGAACCCTACAGACTAAGACTGTGATGCCATGGGGGGGGTGACTGACTAACTGCCATTGACGTCCCCACTGACACTAATACAGTGATCAGTGCTAATAAAGCATTGACACTGTACTAATGACACTGGGCAGGAAGGGGTTAACATCTGGGGCAATCAAAGGGTTAACTGTGTGCTGTTTTACTGTGTTGTCTGTGTGCTTTACTGTGTAAGCATGCTGCTTTGCATTGCTCTATGCAGAGCAATGCAAAGCAGCGTGCTGGTGCGGACAGGGGAGAGTTCTGTATTGTTTACATACAGACCTCTCCTCTGTCAGTGTTCTTTGCTAGTGGGGAATCGCTGGCCAGGACCCGTAGATTGACAGCTGTAGCCACCAATGGCGGCTGAGGTAACTAACCATAAGTACAAAATCACGTGTATGTGTACAGGGGCGGACTGACAACTCATGGGGCCCCCAGGCAATAGAGGATCATGGGGCCCCTGTGTCCTTGCCCAAACTCCAAGCCTATGGAAAAGGTACCAGGGGTATCTCATGGGGCCCCCTACTGACCCCGGGCCTTCGGGCAGTGCCAGAGTTTCCAAATGGTCAGTCCACCCCTGTATGTGTGTATATATACTGTTAGGTGTATATCCAAATGTACTGCCTTTCGCGTCTCATCTGGTAATAATTTCTCTTAGAATATATAGATCAGATCCTTAACTTTCTAAGATTTTGGTTTAGACACATTGTGAGTTTTAATAATGGAATTCACCAGTTTTGCTTATTAAACTTTTTTTGCGTTTTGTTTTTTGTTTCTTCTTTAGGACGAAAGAGGGAATGGTTTAAAGTTGAAGACGCTTTGAAAGTGTTGCAGTGCCACAAGCCTGTACATGCAGAATATTTAGAAAAACTGAAATTAGGATGTTCCCCAACTAATGGAAACTCTGTGGTCCCACCTATATCAGACAACACATCTCTGTATGTAACCTCTGCACAGACTTCTAGCTTACCCTCAAGTGTGAGATAAAACTGCACTTTAAGGCATCTTACCTATACAAGTGGGGAGGATGCCATTTTGTGTTCTCATGAAAACATCCTGATGAATAAACCTGGATCCTCTTGCAAGATGTGCTATAAACTATATCGCTTGCTTAATTCAACACTTTTTTTTTAACCATGTATAATAGTGTTCATCCAACAAAAGCCATATGGATTTTTCTTTTTTTTTTTTTTTTTTTTAATGCCTTAAATGGCCATTTTTCTGTCTTATGTTCTGTCACTCCCATTGTAATATGGCTTCTATGCCATGGCAAATTTTTACAACTGCTAGTTCCAAAAGGGCTTTAACTTCTGCTGGATGCAAGATCAGCCTTTAGTGTGCTGTGTGAAAGTTTTTAGATTGAGAGAGAAATGTGGCCTTCACCAGGTTCAGCTCTAAACTGTTATGTCGCTGGCTGCTTTGTAATATGGGTGTTGTCACTAAAGATTTCAGTCTGAGCATGTTCCTTGATATCAATTTTATTCACCATCTTAGTAGTTTCTGCACTGGTTCTCCTTCTTTTAAGCTATAACTAAAGTCAAAACTTTATTTGGATAGAGGGGGATTAGAACACCTGTCAGGTTTTTTTATTGCAGTCCGTGCCCCTGTTAGGGAGATTTACCCTCTCTGGATTTGTCCTGTTTACCATTATATCACTGAAAGTGAAAGCAAATCCCAAGTATTGGGTTGTCCCCAGTTCTGGTGACAACCAGGGATTCCCTCACTTTTAAAGACTTTTTCTCACTTGCTATTTTAGCCATGGGACATGAAGTAAAGGCAAATCTCCCCAGTGTGACACAGATGGCAAAAAAAACCCTTGCGGGGATTATAACCCTTCCTTACTCTATTCAAAATGAAAAAAAAATTCCTTTAGTTCTAATTTAATGCCTGAGTCAGCGAAATTAATTTTGATATTTGTGATGTTTGAATAATTTCTTAAGCTTCTCAACTTTAAGGACATTCCCCAAACCATACACATGTTTTTACTGCATAAATGCATCCTCTCTTGTTTATAGAGAGTGAATTCTGTTGATTGTGATATGCTACAAGAGGATGCCTAAACTACAGTCCTCTAAGAGCTGCTAATAACATTCACGTGCAAATGTTCAGTTCTTTTCTTGAACTTGACATAATTACATTTGTTATGCAGTTAACTACAGAGTGATTCTGTCAGCAGTCTTATCTGGCTACTGCCATCTGAGTGGCTTGACACTGTTGAACTTGGAAACATTCACCTAATCTTCATATGTGTGTCCTTAAAAGAGAAGTATGGCCAAAGCTCTTTTTGCCATACCTTTCTTCAGGGTCACAGAAGTGCACTTCAAGCTCACGGTCGGCTGACATCACAGAGCCAGTTCAGTCTCTGCAGGGATCTCAACAATGATGTTGAGCCTCTCAACGTGCCTGCTCCCACCCCCCTCCATAGCACAGCACTTAAGAGGGCACTGGGGGGGGGGCAGAGCAGAGAGCTGGATGACAGTCACCGCTGTCTTCTCAGTTAAGATCGTGAATTTCACAATCGGCATTCATGTGATAATTTGCTTTTTGGACTCAGAGCTGGCAGGGACAGCTGCAGCATTGAGCCGATGTTGCATCCACATAGGGGAGTATGTAGGTATGGGGTTTTTTTTTTTTTTTGTAATCCTGCACTTTTATACATTTTCAGAGCTCCTTAGTTCAGATATACAGCAAGTTGTAATATTGGCTGTATATGTTTCACTATGGCTTGTTTCTGCAGGGCTGGCACTATGAATCTGCAGCCCTAGCCATTTTGACATTTATCTCTGATAAAGAAGTTGTATCCTAAGATGCACAATTTAGGAAAATTGTTTTTTTTTTTTCTAATATACATAGCCCTTCTGCAGACAGTTACCATAGCCGTTATTGCAGAAAACATTGACCCCTGCGTTGTTCACGTGAAACATTTTTGGAAATGTGAAATGTTTGTGTGGACAGAACATTGAAGTACATCTAGATGTGGGTTTAATAGCTGCTTATAGGTAGTTTTGTTATGGTTTTTATAGTCATTGCTTAACTTTCCGCAAACGTGCACAACTTTCAAGGCTGTGGATGGAATACTAGCAGCAGCTGGCAGTCAGCAGTGTCTGTGATGGCTAAATGTTTAGGGTTTCCCAGTGACTTACTTGACAACCCAGACAAATGAACAGCTACCCAAGAGCTCATTTTGGTTATATTCTTCTGTAAATGGATTTTATTGGTGGCTTATTATAAGTAAACCAGCTTGTATACATACAGTATGTGCTATACATTTATTGGACAGCACCCATATTTAAAACATGCTTATTCTTGGTTTGGTAGGGTTTTCAGTTCTGGAAATATTATTTTCCAGCAACTGTTTCATTAGCTCTTATTTGGCTAGTCCACCTAAAAGTGACATTTTGGTACTGCTTTGAATTTGGTGCTCTGAATCACTCACTGGCTTGTTGTATTTTGGGAGGAGCCAGTAGTAATAATCTTCCACCATAGTTCTAGATTCTCTGTATACTAAAATTACTTAAAAACCCAACAGAAGAACAGAATCCTGGAAAATGTGCTTAGCCAGAAACATAAGTATATAGATCATCACCACCGAAGACTGCAAGAAAAGCAAACAAGGAAATTTTAAAGGAACCTGTCTGGAGAGGAATATGGGTTCTTTCACTGATGTATTTAAGGTGTCGGCTCAGATTTTTGTTCTTGCTTCACTATTTAGTGAGTGGCTGAGCTGGAAAAAGCATGTGCATTTATAATTCTATATTAGGTAGTGTCCCTATCTAGTATACAAAAGGTTTTTCCTTTTGCAGTGTCTTACCAATTAGTGAAAGAACAACAGAAATAATGTCTCAGACTGGACACTCATAGCAACAACAGCTCCATTATTTATCTCCTGGTGGGTTCCTCTTAGCTGACATGGTTTTTTAAGCCTAAAAATGCATATAGTAATTGCCAGTGTATGCACTTTGCATCTGAAACTTGGAGAATGTTTATTGTATTAATGAAAAAGGTGGGAGAGTTTTAAGTCCAAAGAAAAGTTCATGTGCACACTGGTATCTTTACTTCAGTCAGGATTAGGATGATTGATCCCTACTGAGGAATGTAGTGACTGTGTGCAGACTGCTCATTGACATGATTGATTTAACATGCCTGCAAAGGAATGAAACATACATGATAATCCTTGTATTTTTTTTTTTCCATCATTCATGCTCAGACGGGATCATTGAAAGCAGCAGACTTTCTTGTGTTCATTTTCCATTGACAGAACAATCAAGAATAAAATCTATCCATCTGTATGTAGCTTTCCACATGTTCTGTTTATAATTAATGTAAATGCATTTGCTACATCAGGTAAAAAAACACACAGATCCAAGAGCCCAGTGCTTTTGTGCAGGATGCCAAAGAAATGTACATTTTGGTTTTTAAATATTATACTGGGCAAGTAATCCTATTCTGCATGGTACTATCGTATAGTTAGTCTATCCTTGTGGACCCTTCTAGTTCTGTAATGCTAAGGAATTTGAACAGAAGATTATTATGATGCTCTTCCCATGCACACTGACACAGCAGTTTCTTCTCTCAGGTTAAATGCCATTGATCTGTATATAGTAAATGAATATGGTACTTTCTGTCCTCTACATCTCCCGGTCCTGATATGATTACCTTTTTCATTCAGTAGTCTGTCATTGATGTACTCTTCTGTATATCTGTGTGGTGTGTGTGTGTGCGTGTGTAAAATATATATATATTTTTTCCCCCTCCTCCTTTTTTTTTTTTTTTTTTTTTTTTCCCACAAGTTACCTGCCACCTTCTCACATGCTTCCTTGACATCTGCTTATGTTCACACAAGCACTGCAGTGACAGGTCATCCATTGGTATGCCTGTAGTGCTTTGGTTTTTTAATCTTCACCATGGAAAACTGATTCTTTTCTGGCTGCTTGGACCTTTGCAGTATAATGTACATGCACTGTTAAGCACAAGTCAGAGACTTCCCATAGGCTGTGAAGACTTCAGCTTCTCTACACTGTCAGCAGAGAACATCATAGCATCAGTTAGTTTTATACCCACAGATCTATTACTCGTAATGACCATCTCTCAGGGTTTTGTGTTCGAATAATTTGCGGCCAATACTCTGAGATGTTCTCATATAGTAGGCTAAACACTGTGTGTACCTTGTTACAACAAATGTAATGTATACAAGGTATTCTACAAAAGAAAGTGTTTTGATTGCTCTTAGTTTCCTGTCAGACTTTATAATCTTGAAGTAACCGTAGCTGATTTATTGCTATGGGCAATTAATGCTTTCTTGAACACCTTTTCATGCAGCAGGTTCCTGATCTGTATGTGTCCTACTATAGGAGAATTGTTGAGCTAAAACCTCTGTAGTCTTGCATCTTTAAGACCGCGTCTGAAACAGAAAAGTTTAATAAAACACATTTCCCAATAAAATAACTGAGGCATGGTATAGATAGTTATGATTTTTTTGCATTGTTCCATTTAACACTGGCCCCAGATTGTTCCAGAATAACTGTAGATAAGTTGTAATATTGCTTTCAGTGTTAACAATATATTCTGTGTAAAAATGCAATTTTTGTAAATAATCAAATCCGTAAATATGGCGAGTGCACAAAAGGATTGTTGTAATTTAAACATTTTGTTACTCAATACATTTTTTAACACAAACTGTGTAAAATGCTGCTATAAATTAAAATCATTGTGAGTGCTGTTACATTTTTATTTTTTTGGTTTAAGAATGGTGCCACAATTGTTTTGTAAGTTAAATATACCTGTGCCATATAATTTGATTTTATACCTTTTTGAGTAATGTATGTACCAAGCATATTTACTGCTCAATCTTTCATTTCATTCAAGTCTTTGTTTTGTCCAGAGAATGAAAGCTGTTCTTGTTCTCTGGGTATGGTATAGAAACTTCAGAAGGTGCAGACTGTGGACAAGGGTGTGTTGTGATATGTGCCCACATTTCTCTAATATGCAGCTCTAGTTTCTTAGTCCTAAAGGGCTTCTGGTAGCTGTGTAGTGTTCCTCTGTCCCTTATGCATTTTGTAAAGCCTATATGTGACGGAAGATGGTAGCATTGGGAACACTGAAGAATACGCTTATTTACCAAGTTTCCATAATTCCCACATCCTACACTTACTGGATTCTGTAGCTGTACCAATGTTTCTTTAGAAAGCTTTATTTAATAGTTTTTTGGGTTTCTTTCTCTCACCCCTCTCACTGTTGAATGTAAATTCTGTAATGTGTATTTCGCAGGAAGGGGAAGGAGTGCAACATATCATAAGTTTTAAAATTAGCCTTTTAGATCTACAAACAAGAAACTACGACAAAATAGTTTATGAATGTAACATCTTCCTAATGTAGTGGTCCAAACCCGATTCATAAATCCCTGAAACCATCCTTCATGTTTGAGGCATCTCATGATTCTAATATCCAGTACTGAAAAATTTAGAAAGGAAAATGTGCTCTAAACCAGACTGCCAATTGACTAGCCAGTTAGATTAGCATCTCTACAGCAGGAGTTGAATGCAGAGAGGACGAATATCTTACGTTGCAAAATGTTTTCTGAATATGCGGTTCATAGTCTGCATACTTAAGGAGTACGTAAGGAGTCTGTGCAGGGAGCAAGCACTTACTGCATCAACAACTGGGTGTTTTTTATATTCTAGTCTACCAATAAGCCTTAAAAGTGTATCTAAAGCCAAACGTTTTTGGTTTTGGATTTAGCGTGGAAGTGTTAACTTCTGTAGGATTCTAATATTGTCTTTCCCTGCTGGGGAAGTTCACCCCCTGTATGACCTAGTAACCTTGTTGCTGGGACATCTTTGTTGCTGATGGGAAATCCCAAGTTTTTACAGTTGTCACCTGAGCAGTAGTCTTCCAATGGTGAAATGGGGCAAAACTAAACCCCTACAGGGGAATTAACCATTCCCTAATGTATATGAACTAGCATTAGATATACTTTATTTACATCATAAATAAGGAAACTTTTTGGTGACCTTCACAAAAAAATGTGTACAATGTTTAATTCTTTGATATCTGCAACTTGAGATATTTGTTACTGTTGCATGTTAATTAATGCCTTTAAAACCTAGGCTGTGGACACATTTATTAGAAATTTTATCAACTAAATATACATTGGTGGTTGCACTGAAGGAGGAAGGCTTAGCTTACACTTGCTTTTGGTGGGGGCACAGTAAAAAATAGGCAATTCAGCTGTGTTTTTACAAGCAATACCTGTATCGATTTAATTTGAAGGATAAGTTCACCTTTCATAACATGTTACATATAACACCCATGTTAAAGGTGTAACATGTTATGCTCTGGCTCCTGCTCCCTGCCGATCCTCCCCATTTTGACAGCTAGTGAGGGGCTTTTCGCCCCCTCCCTAGCTGTCAAATTAAAAAAAAAACAAAAACCACAGCCGTGTGTGGCTCCACCCACCCACGTCACTTATTCACTGTGTTCTGTGAAAGATAAACTAAAATCCTTCAACCTTAGTAGCTGTAGGCTTGTAGTTCTCAATGCGTTTTTCAATGGGTAGTTCATAGAATCTTCCTGTCAGTATATTTGCTTGCCCATACAGGATGTACAAGCAAGCAGATATACTGACAGATCTACAGGAGACCTGATCACTGGAGCAATGGTTTACAGGCTTCTGCAGCAAAAAATAAATGCACATTTTTTTTTACCTGGGAAAAAGGTGAACCTATCCTTTTTAAGGTATAGGTTCTAGCAAACTGATACTGCAGGGAATCTAAAGCTGGGTACACACAGATTCCCACATTAGCAAATACATATTCTAAAGGATAAAAAAAAAAAACACTTGTCAAGGGATTTCACCTCTGGGAAAAGTCATTCCTACTGTGGCAAAAGCTAATCAAAGTGGGCAACAGCAGGGCAGTGATGTAACATCTCTGTAATGCCAAGGTTGGATTCAGAGAGGGAATGCTGCTCTCTGGATTAAAAACTGATGATCCTGCAAACAGCATAGCTTGTTACTTTTTTTAAAAGGTAAAAAAATGCTTTTTATTTGTGGATTCAGGGCTGGGTCACACCATAGAAATCCAGTCCGGATGCGTTGCTGATGTGTTTTTGATGCGTTCTGGTTAATTTTTTCCCCCTTGCTTTTTCTTCAATTTAAATAAGGACGTGTGTTTTACTGCGTTCCAGTACAGTTCAGTGCTGAAAAAATGCAGCATGTTCTACTTTTTTTTTTTTTTCTCTTTCTGGAACACACTGGAACTGACCACAATGGTGTGAACTATGCCATTGGAAACCATGTATCCTACTAGCAATGCATTTTTGATGCAGAAAAAAACCACACTGAACTGCATGTAATATGAACTGGCTGTAAATACATGTTTTATCTAGGTAAACTTGGGTGGCCACCAGCATGATTGACCTTTTCCAGAATAAGTGCAATGAAGGGGTTACAAGGGTTATGAATAACATGGGTAAATAGAAATGTTTCAGAAAGTATTCAGCTCAATGTTTCACAAAATATTGCAGGCAGCCACTGCCTGTCCTGAATGGCCTTGCTTAGACTGGGTGCAGTGCAATTAGTAACATGTAAAATACCTCAAGTTCTATCAAAGTATTGGATATTATACATATGTTGGTGTTGTAGTCAGAGGACTACTGTGGAAGGGAATGCTGATTCCTTTTTATGTCATAGTCTCCCTATAGAAGTAATACCATAAGTAAGCTTAGATATGTTGTGTTCATATCATTTAGAACATACCTTTGTGGTTTTTACAGACCAAAGGAATGTAGACGTGAGCACATACCTTGTCATCATACAGAGACGACTCATTCATATTTTATCCCTTGCATCAAAAATGTCACCTCATCCTCCCAAGATCTGCAATGTCATTATAAGCAGTCGACCGTTTTGTATGGGATTCTGTGTAAAATGGAGATGAGTAATGTTGTGATAAATGTCCTTAGAGCTTGTACTGCATGGTTATTTAAAAAAAATATGTAATATGTATTTGACAAATGTAAAGAAACATGTACAGTATTGATGTATAATAACAACTTAATAATCTGTACATTTTGTTTCACTTGGGTTTTTGGGTAGGCCTATTAAACTTTGGCTGTTAATTTGTGCCAAAGTCAGTTACTACACAATCTCTCTATGCAACTTGAGCGCGTATCCTTGAAGGCTGCACACATGAACACTGGCATTTGTCTGTATATAGTTTTTTTCAAAGTCGTAGTCTGCTTATGATGCCCTTGAATTTGATTTTTATATTTCTACAGCACACCTGCTTGAACCACCAGCCTGTAAATTTGGTTGGTCCTTCCCCCCCCCCCGTTTAGACTGACTATACGTATGGGAATTTTGCTGGAATTTCAAATGTGTTGCTATAACTAACAAGCTCTATTGCTTATACTGTAATTGGATTTGTAAAAATGCAGGACTACTATAGTTGTTGCACCACTCCTGCACCTGCCACAATACACTGATCAGTGCTCACTGGCCATTGGGTACAAGTGTTTATCGAATGCTGCTTTTCCAACATGACCATTTAACAGAATCCATTCGTTTGATCACCGTCTGTTGGACAGCTGTACATATGGACTGAAAGTTGGCCAGTTCCTCCTGAACCGCCCAGTTTTTGACCCATGTGTACTGAGCTTTAAAAGATAAGTTCACCTTTTGTAACACGTTGCATGTTACACCCATATTCAGGGGTGCACTGACCCCCGATCCCCCATTGTGAACAGTCACCTTCGTGACTGTTGGCTTGTAGTTCTCAACTACCAGAGTGCTGTTGATCGCTCTAGGTCATGGGTGCCCAATCTGTGGCTACTTGTAACTGGCAGCCTAGTAATGCCTCATAAGACTTGTAGTTCTGCAACACCTGGAGGGCCACAGGTTTTGCTCCCATGGCCTAGGTAGTTCATTGAACTTCCTGTCAGTGTAAGACCCCAGTTGCACTGGGTGCGACTTGGCATGTGATTTGCATGCCGTGTGACTTGCAAATTGCATGCCAAGTAACACCTTATTGTCTGCAATTACAGTGGTCATATCATGCACTACTTTGTGAGATCTGACACCGATGTCTATGCATCGCACCTGAAATTAGCATGTCCCCCAACTTTGAAACTGTGACTTCACTGTAAATCCCATGATTTCAAAGTTGGGCTTGATGTGACCGGGGTGTAACAGTCTGCCTGTATCGGAGGTGTGGGTTGACAGATTCAGTTTGCAGAACTGTAGCGTTACACCCACAATCTGCTGATTATGGGTGCAGTGCTTTACAGGTCTCTTAAAAAAAAAAAGCACTTTTTTTTTTTTTTTTCTGTTACCTGCAAAAAAAGTGCTGCTGCGTTTTTGTTTTTTTTTGTTGTGGTGAACTTATTCTTTAATCAAACTTTTCAAAACTGATACAGCTGCTTGGATAGTTCTTTGATTAGGAAATTTTGCATAAATTAGATGAGATCCTGGCTCTTTGGCAATGTGCTTTTGAGGCTATAGTGATCTGTTGCAGCTGGAATATACCACATTGAAATGTTTGAATTGTAATGTTACCGATGTAAATAGTACCTAAAGGCCATACAGCAATTTTCCCATAGAGGGAAAGGGATTGTTTGAGATATTGTGTGCCATACACACTAAAATATAAATCCAGTTACCCAATTAATGTTATTAGTTTAGCAATTTACATTTAACTTATGGAGGTCTTTGATGGATTTTTCTCCCCAAATCAAGTTTCACATTTGTGTTTTTAGGAACACTGCACTTTAATGTTTGCAGTACAGAAGAATAGAAAGACCTAAAATGTGAAATGCTTGTGTCATTCGTTGTCATTATACAGGTATAATGTGTATAGCACATGGGAACATGTATATATTTCAGTAACCCATGTCTAATGTACAAACTTTTCAGTATACAGAATGGGCTGTATATATCTTTTTTTAGTGGAACAATGAAATGTTATTCAGCTTCTGAATTTGTTTATTGAGAAATAAATCTGTCATTGAAATTTAACAAATGATCAGTTGTGCTCTTAAGTATTTAAATTGTTTCAAGAGCCAAATTTTGTTTTGTTTTTTATTGTGTGCCTTTTGAAAGAATCTATCCTTTGTGAAGTTATGTAGTTCAGATGACTGAAAGGAGGTGTAGAAAATCGTGTGTGTGTGTGTGTGTGTTTAAAAAAAGAAAAAAAACATTTTAAATTTGACATCAAAATGTCATACAAGGCTGAACTCCAGACAGATCTAAGAGACCAATGAATCAAGCTCTGCAATAAACAATCATTAAACTTTTTTTTTTTGTAATGCAAACATCTGAATGTTTGCTTTTGTATCCACCTCCTTAAAGCATTCATACTGGGAAAAGGAGAAGAAACGTAAGAACAAAGTCGGTTGTGCTGCATCGCTTATGTGCAAACTAGACATGCAGCTAGGAGAAGGTTTAGTGGCAGATTTTTTTATGTTCAGGTTGGTTTGGGACAATACCAGTAAATGTAACTTGTAACTAAAAATCTGCTCTCCTGCTTTACCAGACAGATAAAAATAGGTAAGTGGCTTTCTCATATATTTTTGTTTGTGTGTTTTGCTATTTGCTGGGTGTTCAGCATTAACATTTTTAACAAGTTTCTGCATCATATGCTAGTGTTGCCTAACTTTTAAAGTCAGTATCCTCAGGGCTTGAAAAAGCCGCTCGCCCGCTCACCAAATGCGAGGAGAAATTCGAGCGGCGAGCACAGATGATGGAGCGGTTGCGCTCCAAGCCTCATTATGAAGCTGAGTTCCGGTGTCCGGCTTCTTCAGCACCGCTGCTGAGGGGACAGGTGCAGGAGAGGTCCGCTCTCCTCCGATGAGAGGAGACACCCTCTCCCCCGCCGCGGGGGACTCAAGGAGTAAGTACTGTATACATGTCATATCACTATAATGGAGTACAGGGGAGCTGGGATATACATTACTGTATACATGTCATATCACTATAATGGAGTACAGGGGAGCTGGGATATACATTACTGTATACATGTCCTATCACGATAATGGAGTACAGGGGAGCTGGGATATACATTACTGTACACATGTCATCACTATAATGGAGTACAGGGGAGCTGGGATATACATACTGTATACATGTTATCACTATAATGGAGTACAGGGGAGCTGGGATATACATTACTGTACACATGTCATATCGCTATAATGGAGTACAGGGGAGCTGGGATATACATTACTGTACACACGTCACATCGCTATAATGGCGTACAGGGGAGCTGGGATATACATTACTGTATACACGTCACATCACTATAATGGAGTACAGGGGAGCTGGGATATAAATTACTGTATACAGTTTTATATTTTGGACTCTATTCTAAAGAAAAATGTAATTTCATAAGCTTTAAGGGGGCGGTGTTGGAGGTGGACCTGGGCAAGGAAGGGTGGGCCAACTGGTGGAGAGTAAGATTTGTGCCTGGCTAGTAGGTCTAGACTCGAAATTTTAAGCCCTGGTATCGTCATTGTGCACGATTCTTCCTAAATCATGGCAATGGTTCTGATCCATCTGATGAGTGATTACTGGAAAACAATATCTGTTGAAATCAATCCTTGGTCACCTCTGCTCTCCCAGTCTGCTGATTGGAAAGTGAAGGAGCAGCCAATCGAGATTATACCTGTGCTCTCACCTTACGTATGCATAATTACTGTTATATTGACAACACTTTGCAAAGCATTTTACGCTCTGAATGGCAGTACTTTAGAGCCTCTCACATATCAGGTGATGCCTGGAGATGTAAAGTTATCCAAACAGCTAGGTTCACACTGATGTGGTGCGAGTTGAATCTGTTTTGCAGTGCAATTTCAGGAGCAGCTCCAGTGTGAGATGGTACTGAAATCTAGAGTCCACAGCATATAGTTTAAGTTTGTAGAGCTACAAATTGCACTGCGCTAAACTTAAGACCCTTTTTCAAATTGCATTGGCTTTGCACTGCATATATGTGAACAGCCTCCAAAGAAACTCATGTTCATCTACTTCTCATGTGATTCTATGCTTTCTGGAACTCATCAGAAATCACATATAAAAAAAAAAAACTCATTCAACCATGAGCTAACAGCACATCAATCTTAAATCTTATACCGTGCCCTCATAAAGTATTCAGACCATCACTTCTTTCAATTTTATGTTGTAGCCTGATACCACAGTTTTTACAAAAAATTTTTTCTCAATCTCTCCGCCGTACCCTATAAATGACGACATAAAAACAGAATTTTAGAAATATTTGCAATTTTTGAAAATGGAAAAAATCTGAAGTATCACATTGCCATAAGTATTCAGACTCTTTGCAACAACACTTAAATTTTAGCTCAGGTGCCTCCCATTTCTCTTGATCATTGCTGAGATGTTTCTACACCTTACAGTCCACCTGTGCTAAATTATAGAGATGTGTGCCTTTCCAAATCCATTTAAAAGGCCTCACAGCTGACTAATGCATACTATTTTAGAGCAAAAGCCATGAGGTCAAAGGAACAAGATTATTGTAAGACACAGATCTGGTGAGGGCTACACAATGTTTCTGCTGCTCTGAAGGTTCCCAAGAGCAGTAACCAAGAACCCAATGGTCATTGAGCTCCAGAGATTGTGTGGAGATGGGAAAATGTTTCAGAAGGACAAGCATCACTGCAGGCCTCCTAGCCACTCTGTCATAAAGCCCAGATTGTTGAAGTAAACCTCTCAGTGCAAAACATATGAAAGCCCTCTTGGAGTTTGCAACATAAAATTGAAATGGTGTTCGGGGTCTGAATACTTTATGAATGCACTGTATAAATGATTTACTGTGTTTCTCATCCACCTTTTCCAAATACTTGGTGTATCTAAACCCAAAAATAAAATTTGAGTCCTTAGATGAGGTGGTTGCATTGTGTTCATGGTTTTTACTTTCTTTTTACCTGTTGACTTTTCAGAGCTGTTCTCCATTTTTTTTTCCCCCGTTAGATCAGTCACAATTGTCATACAGGTTGGACATTTAACATCTCTACTACAGTGAAGGAAATAAGTATTTGATCCCCTGCTGATTTTGAATGTTTGCTCACTCACAAAGAAATGATCAGTCTAAAAATCTAATGGTAGGTGTATTGTAACACTGAGAGACAGAATAGCAACAAATAATTCAAAAGAAATGCATGTCTAACAAATTATGTACTGATTTGTATGTTCATGAGGGAAATAAGTATTTGATCCCCTTCACAAAACATGAGTTAGTACTTGGTGGCAAATCCCTTGTTAACCACAGAGGTCAGACGTTTCCTGTAGTTGGCCACCAGGTTTGTACACATCTCAGGAAGGATTGTGGCCCACTCCTCTTGGCAGATCCTCTCAAAGTCATTAAAGTTTGGTGGCTGACTTTTGGCAACTTGAACTTTCAGCTCCCTCCATAGATTTTCCATCGGATTAAGGTCTGGAGACTGGCTAGGCCACTCCAGGACCTTAATGTGCTTCTTCTTGAGCCATTCCTTTGTTGCCTTGGCTGTGTGTTTTGGGTCATTGTCATGCTGGAACACCCATCCACTACCCATTTGCAATGCCCTGGCTGAGGGAAGAAGGTTCTCACCCAAGATTTGACGGTACATTGCCCCGTTCATCGTCCCTTTGATGCGGTGCAGTTGTCCTGTCAGCAGAAAAACACCCCCAAAGCAGAATGTTTCCATCACCATGTTTCACAGTTGGGATGGTGTTCTTGGGGTTCATAGACAGCATCCCTCCTCCTCCAAACACAGCGAATTCAGTTGAAGCCAAAGAGCCCGACTTTGGTCTCATCTGACCACAACACTTTTAACCAGTTCTCCTCTGCATCATTCAGATGTTCAGTGGTAAACTTCAGACGGGCCTGGACGTGCTTTCTTGAGCAGAGAGACCTTGTGGGCACTGCAGGATTTCAATCCTTGTCGGCGTAGTGTGTTACCAATTGTTGGTGACTGTGGTCCCAGCTGCCTGGAGATCATTGACAAGATCCTCACGTGTAGTTCTGGGATGATTCCTCACTGTTCTCATGATCATTGATACTCCACGAGGTGAGATCTTGCATGGTGCACCAGACCTAGGGAGACTGACAGTTGTTTTGTGTTTCTTCCATTTGTGAATGATTGCACCAACTGTTGTCACCATTTTACCAAGCTGCTTGGCGATAGTTTTTGGTAGCTCAGTCCAGCATTGTGTAGGTCTACAATCTTGTCCCTGATATCCTTGGACGGCTCTTTGGTCTTTGCCATGGTGGAGAGTTTGGAATCTGATTGTTTGATTGCTCCTGTGGACGGGTGTTTTTTATACAGGTAACAAAATGAGATTAGCAGCACTCCCTTTAAGAGACTGCTTCTAAGCTAAGCTTGTTACCTGTATGAGACACCTGGTAGCCAGAAATCTTGCTGAACGATAGGGGATCAAATACTTATTTCCCTCATGAACATGCATATCGGTGCATAATTTGTTAGACATTCATCTTTTTTGAATTTTTTTGTTGCTATTCTGTCTGTGTTACAATACACCTACCATTTGATTTTTAGACTGATTATTTCTTTGTGAGTGGGCAAACATTCAAAATCAACAGGGGATCAAATACTTATTTCCTTTACTGAACATGGTAGATTGATGGGACTAGTTGTCTACACAATAAATAGAAGTGTTTTTTTTTTTTTTTGTGTTTTTGCTTTTCAGTTCACAGGAAACGGTACTGTATGCTGCTGATGACTCTGACAGAATGATTGACCTGATTCTCAGTGTGTGAACAATAAGTGGCATCTTCACAATACAGTAATAAATGAAAAAAGTATGCAAAAATGGTTTAAGAGCCAATTCTTAACCCGTTCCTGCCTAAGGGTATAAATAACTTGATCTCTAAGCACGATTTTGCAAGTTGAACATGTGTTGGTAAAACTACATATCATCACAACTATTTTGTGCATCCAGGTAGATTATACCTTGTTTTTTTCAGGACAAATTGGGCATTCATTTGTTGGCAAATAGAACTGATGTGTTTTTTTTTTTTTTTTTTATCAAAAGAAAACTAGTCCAAAATAGCAAAAAATATAGATATATTTTTTTTTTCATTTACCTGTGTATTTCTTGCTACTACCAAAACCTACCACCAAAGAATAACCCAAAATAAATTCTTATGATTGCAGCAATATCCTATTTTGTTTTTCTTTGTATCCTACCTAAAACACACTGACGCTAATTTAAATTGTTTTTTTTCCCAGTGCAAACAAAAAAAGACCCTGAACCTGACCCAAAACACTAACCTATATCACACCTTGAACTAGGTGTGTGGTTTTTGTTTGGTTTTTTTTTTATTTTTTTTTTTACCTCTGCAAGGAGAGAGCGGGATATGCTGGTCAGCCTAAGGGTGGGTGTTGGCTAAAGCTGTACAGACTGTGCACAAACTACTCTTGCAGAGTTGTAGCAGAGGGCCGAGTGCTGGAGTGGTCCCTATACCCGGTCAGCACTAGTCTAGCACCCATACATTATGCTCCTCTTGTCAGTCGAAGTGATCTCTGCCCGACAGATGATTACTAGTTCTGGCCTCTGATATGACTCTCTCAGGGGCCGGGACAGGAAGAGAGCGGGTCTGTGCAGCAAGGGAGTGTTGGTCGAATTTAAGGTAACCAATAATTTAACAAAATTATTGGCTGTGCTTGACAAAGACTGTGTAATGTATTACAGTGACTCAATAATAAGTCTGTTCCTGTGAACTGGATTGGTTAACTCTTTGAGGAGTGCGGGGAGTTCTGTGATGGGGTGAAGGGGTTAAAGCCATTAGTAATATGCAGCAGGATGGAGTTAATGTACTGTCACTGAGGCATTAGTGGCCAGAGGCAGTTAACCCCTTTGTGCTATATTAGTGGCACCAGTGTCAGTGTAAATGAACCGCTATATGCTGTAGCATGAATGGCTTAATAAATACTGCTACTTACCACAAATTGAACACAAAGGGGTTAATACTGCCAGTGCCCACCAATAGGCAGGGATTGTTTAATTAGAATGACTACTGACCATCCTCCTAGGGTCACATATATGTGGGGGGGGGGCAGACTCCATGTACAGTTAGGTCCATACATATTTGGACACAGGCACAATTTTCATACTTTTGGCTCTGTGTGCCTCCAGAGTAATTTAAAACTAAACAATCCAAATGAATTTTAAGTGCAGACTTTCAGCTTTATATCAAGGGGGTGAACATAAATGTCAAGTACAAATTTTAGGAACTGCAACCATTTTTATACACAGTTCCTCCATTTTCAGGGGCTCAAATGTAATTGGACAAATGAATATAATCATAAATAAAATGTTCATTTTTAATATTTTGTTGAGAATCCTTTACTGGCAATGACTGCCTGAAGTCTGGAACCCATGGACATTACCAAAGGCTGGGTTTCCTCCTTTCTGATGCTTTGCCAGGCTCTAACTGCAGCTGTCTTCAGTTGTTCTTTGTGGGTCTTTTTGCCTTTTAGTTTTGCCTTCAGCAAGTGAAATGCATGCTCAATTGGGTTGAGATCAGGTGATTGACTCGACCATTGCAGAATATTCCACTTCTTTTCCTTCAGAACTCCTGGGTTGCTTTTGCAGTGTGTTTTGGATCATTGTCCATCTGTACTGTGAAGCGTGGTCCAATCAACTTTGCTACATTTGGCTGAATCTGGGCTGACACTATATCTCTGAACACTGCAGAATTCATCTGGCTGCTTCTGTCTTCTGTCCTATCATCAATAAACATCAATGACCCAGTGCCACTGGAAGTCATGCATACCCATGCCATCACACTGCCTCCACCATGTATTACAGATGATGTGTGCTTTGGATCATGAGCTGTTCCAAGTCTTAACACTTTTTACTTCCCATCCTTCTGGTACAGATTAATATTAGTTTCATTTGTCCAAAGAATGCTTTTCCAGATTTTTTTTTGGCAAAGTCTAATCTGACTTTTCTGTTCTTCAGGCTTATGAATGGTTTGCACCTTGTGGTGAACCCTCTGTATTTGCTTTTGTGAAGTCTCTTGATTTTAGACTTTGACAATGATACTCCCACCTCCTGGAGAGTGTCCTTCACTTGTCTGGATGCTGTCAATGGGTTTTTCTTTACCATAGAGAGGATCCTGCGGTCATCCACCACTGTTGTCTTCTGTGGACAGCCATGCCTTTTTATGTTGCTGAGCTCACCAGTGCGGTCTTCTTTCCTCAGAATGTACCAAACTGTGTATTTGGCCACTCCTAAGGTGCTATCTCTCTGATGGATTTGTTTTGTTTTTGAAGCCTTACAGGGGACTGTTTCACTTGCATGGACAGCTCTTTTGAACGTATGATGTAGGTTCACCGCAATAGATTTGAAATGCAAACACCACACTTAGAATCAACTCCAGATCTTTTACCTGCTTAATTGATGAAGAAATAATGGAGTACCCCACAGCTTTTGATTCAATTGTCCAATTACTTTTGGTCCCTTGAAAAAGGGATGGCTACTCTTAAAGAGCTGTAATTGCTAAACCCTTCCTCCAGTGTGGATGTACATACCCTCAAATTACAGGGGTGAGTGCACTTTCAGCCCATATCCATTATATAACTATAGCTTGAATATGTTTAGGTATATACCTGGAAAAAACTAAAATTGTGTTTGTGTCCAAATATATATGGATCTAACTATATCACACGCGTCCCTTCACCTGCATGCAGACACACACAAAACATGGTGCTGCATGGAAAATGTGGGGGTGCCATTATTCTTTAATGGCACCCTTCATGCACTGAAAAATGCAGTGTGGTTTGCCGCACATGGAAATCGCATGGTGCAGGGACCTTTTCCCTGCAGAAAATGAATAGGCTGCTGTGCCCACGCACAGCCGCATATATGTGAACTGGGTCTCAGTGCAGAAATATTAACCAGTTCAAGACCCAGGTCAATTCTAACAATTCTCATATGTAAAATTCAGCGGTTTTTTTTTTTGCTAGAAAATCATTTAGAACCCCCAAACAGTGTCTATTTTCTGAAAGAACGGCCCTGGAGAATAAAATGGTGACAGTTACAAATTTTTATGTCTCACTGTATTTGTGCAGCAGTTTATCAAAAGCAAATTTCCAGGAAGAATACACTTTAATAAATTTTAGTGCACATAAACACAATATAATACCTAATTGTTTGTAAAATATAAAAGATAATATCCATGGGTGATGCTTTAAAAGCCTTTATAGGTTACCAGTTTAGAATTAAACAGGAGGTCTGGTGCTAAAATATTTACTGCCCCCTGACCACCCACCTTAACAAGGAGATGCAGATGCACAGGGCTGCACACATGCCATAGCTGGATGATTAGCTTCATGACAAAAATTATATGGAATGGGGCCATGCTACAAATGCGTGTCATTGGGTTAAAACAGGCAGCCGGGGGAGATGTGTGAAATATGGCCTCCTTACCACTGCCTATCAAATGCCCTCTGAAAATTGATCTGCCTTTGTTTTTCCTAGGGGCAGCAATGATAGCTGCACATCTGAATGAGCCCTTTCAGCCCTTCTTCTTCCCCTATAGCACTCTTCAGCGTCCAATTCCCCTCCCCTCTTTTATCCCATTGCCAGTCGTCCGCCTGACATGCAGCGCCATTGTTCCTCTTGGCAACATCACTGACACATTTTTTTCCTTTCAGTGACACCACCAAAGCAGGAACATTGTTTTCACTACTGTTAGCCCCATATTTGTGTTCTGATTTTAAACTCTTCAGTTTGCTGCAGTGTACCACAACTATTGGCAGTTTGCCATCTTCTCACTGGTCGCTGGATGACCCTGCCCCATCACCGGATACAATATATCTCTCTCCTCCATTCAGAGAGAGAAAACGGGGGGCGGGCTTCACAGTGAATGATCAGAGGATATTACAGCTATCAGGTGGTTCCAGTCTCTGTGCTCGAAATGTGTCCTCTTTCAAATCTGATAGGTCACAGAGACCATTGTTTGTGCTTTAATTCCACCCTTTGAAAATAAACTGTGGGTCTGATTTCCTAAAACAGAAGTCTAGAAACCGACATAGCACCCAGCCAGGTTTCACCTATGTCTTTTAATTTTGTAAATCAGCCTCTACCGTGAGGAAAATAATTCTTTGATCCCCTGCAGATTTTGCAAGCTTTCCCTCTGACAAAGAAATGAAGGTTCTATAATGTTTATCATAGGTGTATTTTAGATAGAAACAGAATATCAACCTGAAATCCAGAAAAAAACACGATACAAATGTTATAAATTGAGTTGCCGTTCAGTGAGTAAAATAAGTATTTGATCCCCTAACAACCAACAATAATTCTGGCTCCCAGACTGGCTATGTGGTACACAGATTAGTTCTGTCAAAATAAGAAGGTGCTCCTAACGACAACAGGTTATATGTATAAAAGACACCTGTCCACAGAATCTTTTTCTTCCATTCAAACGTCACCATCATGGGCAAGACCAAAGAGCTGTCAAAGGACGTCAGGGACAAGATTGTAGACCTGCACAAGGCTGGAGTGGGCAAACTTACAAAATCTGCAGGGGATCAAATTATTTTCCCCACTGTGTGTTGTTTGCTATCACATAGAATAGACGGAACATCTGACAAGCACTTCCAATTCAGATACTTTTAAATGCAAGCTCTTCTTTCACAATAATACATTAATTGTGGCTGTATTTCCATATGAATTGCTGTTTAGTGTCTGTAATAGCCATCTATCTAAAATGTTTTACAAAACTGTGAATATTCTGATAGGGTGCCAGGGCCATTCCACTACAATACAAACTCTACTTCCCACCTGGGCCATAGACAAAAGATGTTCTCGGTTGGAAGTGGAATACCAGGGTTATGGCTTCAGCAAAGTTCTTTTTTTTTTTTTCTTTTCAATCTTTTAGCTAAAAGTGGTCTGAGCAAGAGATTCACCGCTAGATCACTTTTAGAAGTAGAGGGGACCACCCCACCCCCCCACCGCTTTAGGGTGGTTCTCGGGCTCACCTGGAGGATTGGTAAGCTAGGGAACCTATCTGAGCATCGAGGCGGCTGGGCAGATGAATGCAGGAAGGAAAGATGGCCTAGGAGGACTAGAGTGACGTCATTACGTCATTTCCGGTTCCTGCCTAATATAAACAAGGCCATTTTTTTAAAGCATTATATCAATGTTTTTTTTTCTTTCTTTTTTTAATCTAATGCTTTGCATTGTAGAGGACCTGTCACTGCTTATTTCTATCACAAGGAATGTTTTGTCCTCTCCCCTGAAGTTGGTTGCTCGTGAGATCACATGACTGGAGTGCCCACTTTCTTTTCACAGGGTTGTTATAAAGGGGATGAGAGCTGGTTTAAGCATAGACAAGAATAGCCTTGACATACTTTGACTTCAACATTCCTTTGTAAATAGCACTTCTTCTTTTGTTACTTGCAAATGGTCAACAGAGTCTAACGGTGTGCTCTGGGCAGATTGCCCATTATTCTGTCTTCAGCTGTAGCATTATTATTATACAAGATTTATATAGCGCCAACAGTTTGCTCAGCGCTTTACAATATAAAGGGAGACAATACAGCAACAATACAGTTCAATACAAGAGGGGTAGGAGGGCCCTGCTCCTTGGAGCTTACAATCTAAGAGGTATATATCTACATATTATTATTATACAGGATTTATATAGCGCCAACAGTTTGCTCAGCACTTTACAATATAACAGGAGACAATACAGTTCAATACAAGAGGGATAGGAGGGCCCTGCTCCTTGGAGCTTACAATATAAGAGGTATATACAGTCATGGCCGAAATTGTTGGCACCCTTGATATTTCTCCAGGAAATCATGTATTTCTCACGAAACGTATTGCATTAACACATGTTTTGCTATACACATGTTTATTCCCTTTGTGTGTATTGGGACAAAACAAAAAAAGGGAGGAAAGAAAGCAAATTCGACATAATGTCACACAAACCTCCAAAAATGGGCTGGACAAAAGTATTGGCACCCTTTCACAACTGCGGATAAATAAGAATGTTACAAGCATGTGATGCTCCTGTAAACTCACCTGGGGCAAGTAACAGGTGTGGGCAATATAGAAATCACACCTGAAAGCAGATAAAAAGGAGAGACGTTCACTTAACCTTTGCATTGTGTGTCTGTCTGTGCCACACTAAGCATGGACAACAGAAAGAGGAGACGAGAACTGTCTGAGGACCTGAGAACCAAAATTGTGGCAAAATATCAACAATCTCAAGGTTACAAGTCCATCTCCAGAGAACTAGATTTGCCTTTGTCCACAGTGCGCAACATTATCAAGAAGTTTGCAACCCATGGCACTGTAGCTAATCTCCCTGGTCGTGGACGGATGAGGAAAATTGATGAAAGATTGCAACGCAGAATAGTCCGGATGGTGGATAAGCAGCCCCAAACATGTTCCAAAGACATTCAAGCTGTCCTGCAGGCTCAGGGAGCATCAGTGTCAGCGCGAACTATCCGTCGACATTTAAATGAAATGAAACGCTATGGCAGGAGACCCAGGAGGACCCCACTGCTGACACAGAGACATAAAAAAGCAAGACTACAGTTTGCCAAAATGTACTTGAGTAAGCCAAAAGCCTTCTGGGAAAACGTCTTGTGGACAGATGAGACCAAGATAGAGCTTTTCGGTAAAGCACATCATTCTACTGTTTACCGAAAACGGAATGAGGCCTACAAAGAACAAAACACAGTACCTACGGTAAAATATGGTGGAGGTTCAATGATGTTTTGGGGTTGTTTTGCTGCCTCTGGCACTGGGTGCCTTGACTGTGTGCAAGGCATCATGAAATCTGAGGATTACCAAAGGATTTTGGGTCGCACTGTAGGGCCCAGTGTCAGAAAGCTGGGTTTGCGTCCAAGATCCTGGGTCTTCCAGCAGGACAATGACCCCAAACATACGTCAAAAAGCACTCAGAAATGGATGGCAAAGAAGCGCTGGAGAGTTCTGAAGTGGCCAGCAATGAGCCCAGATCTAAATCCCATTGAACACCTGTGGAGAGATCTTAAAATTGCTGTTGGGAAAAGGTGTCCTTCCAATAAGAGAGACCTGGAGCTGTTTGCAAAGGAAGAGTGGTCCAAAATTCCGGGTGAGAGGTGTCAGAAGCTTATTGATGGTTATAGGAAGCGACTGATTTCAGTTATGTTTTCCAAAGGGTGTGCAACCAAATATTAAGTTAAGGGTGCCAATACTTTTGTCCAGCCCATTTTTGGGGTTTTGTGTGACATTATGTCATATTTGCTTTTCTGCCTCTGTTTTATATTTGTTCCAATACATACAAAGGGAATAAACATGTGTATAGCAAAACATGTGTTAATGCAATACCTTTTTTGTGTGAAATACTTGATTTTCAGGAAAAATATCAAGGGTGCCAACAATTTCGGCCATGACTGTATCTATATATTATTATTATACAGGATTTATATAGCACCAACAGTTTGCTCAGCACTTTACAATATAAAGGGAGACAATACAGCAACAATACAGTTCAATACAAGAGGGATAGGAGGGCCCTGCTCCTTGGAGCTTACAATCTAAGAGGTATATATCTATATATTATTATTATACAGGATTTATATAGCACCAACAGTTTGCTCAGCGCTTTACAATATAAAGGGAGACAATACAGCAACAATACAGTTCAATACAAGAGGGATAGGAGGGCCCTGCTCCTTGGAGCTTACAGTCTAAGAGGTATATATATATTATTATTAGAGATGAGCGAAGTATTCAAAAATTCGATTCGGCGAATTCGCGGAATAAATTCGATTCGAGTCGAATATATTCGCTGCGAATTTAACTTATAAAAAGGGTGTTTCTAGGCTTCAGAGAGCCTTTATATTAGTGCAGAACACTGTACCTTTAATATAAATGCCCTTGGAGTCTGCTGGGGAAGAGAAATAATACTGTCAGTCAGTATGACATGCAGATGAGTGCTGTCGATCTTAGAATCACCGCACACTTCACTCATTTGGGCAGTCACGGGGCCAAAACCAGAGTGTGGAGCCACAGTGTGGCGGTGGAGACAGCAGCAATGGGAGGCCATACAGCACCCTATGACAAAATGGAACCCACCAGCAGTGTGAGGAGACCTGAAAGTGGCACATGGCAGAGTGTGGCGATGGAGACAGCAGCAATGGGAGGCCGTACAGGGACCCATGAGACACTCTGGACCTGGCAGCAGCATGAGGAGGCGGTACGGGGGCCCATGGCAGATTACGGGCCTGGCAGCAGCAATGGGAGGCCCGTAATCTGCCAGCACCCTATGACAAAATGGAACACACCAGCAGTGTGAGGAGACCTGAAAGTGGCACATGGCAGAGATTGGCGATGGAGACAGCAGCAATGGGAGGCCGTACAGGGACCCATGACACACTCTGGACCTGGCAGCAGCATGAGGAGGCGGTACAGGGGCCCATGACAGATTACGGGCCTGGCAGCAGCAATGGGAGGCCTGTAATCTGCCAGCACCCTATGACAAAATGGAACCCACCAGCAGTGTGAGGAGACCTGAAAGTGGCACATGGCAGAGTGTGGCGATGGAGACAGCAGCAATGGGAGGCCGTACAGGGACCCATGAGACACTCTGGACCTGGCAGCAGTATGAGGAGGCGGTACGGGGGCCCATGACAGATTACGGGCCTGGCAGCAGCATGAGGAGTCGGTACGGGGGCCCATGGCAGATTACGGGCCTGGCGGATGACGACGAGGCTGCCAAGTGCGATCAGCCTCATCATCATCAATTAGGGTCTCCGCCTCACTACTAGCCCCCTCGGCTGCGTGTGGGTCAGGAGACAGACCTGTCTCTAGACCGGCTACCGAGCCACTCTCCTCGCCAGTACTTCTTCGCCTGGCTGCTGAAGAGGCGGATGTCTCCCCCCGTTCCTGACCGCCCTCTGTTAGCTCTTCCTCACTGTACAGTGGGGCTAAGCCCACAGCATGCGATACTTCGCTTGGTGAGGGAACACCAAAGGACAGGGGCAGGTAGAGGACACGTGATTTCAGTGGGCTTGCTCCCGGGCCATGCCAACTAACGGTTGTGTCTGACGTACCCACCGACCGTTGGCTGTAGGTGTCAGAGGTGACCTGGGAAGAGGAAGACGACCGAGCCAACCAATCGATGACGGCAGGGTTGTCGGTGGAGACACGACCGCTGGATGACACCGGGAGCACTGGCCTCTGGCTGCGACTAGTGCTGCCTCGACCCCTTCCTCTGCTGCCACGTCTGCTCGCTCCTGAAACATTGCCTCCTCTGCCACTCCTCTGCGTGTTGTCTGACATACTCTTTAATTCAACGATTCTGTGTCCCTGAGTAACAATTCTGTGTCCCTGAGTAACAATTCTGTGTCCCTCAGTAACGATTCTGTGTCCCTCAGTAACAATTCTGTGTCCCTGAGTAACAATTCTGTGTCCCTGAGTAACAATTCTGTGTCCCTCAGTAACGATTCTGTGTCCCTCAGTAACAATTCTGTGTCCCTGAGTAACAATTCTGTGTCTGTCCCTGAGTAACAATTCTGTGTCCCTGAGTAACAATTCTGTGTCTGTCCCTGAGTAACAATTCTGTGTCCCTCAGTAACAATTCTGTGTCCCTCAGTAACAATTCTGTGTCTGTCCCTGAGTAACAATTCTGTGTCCCTGAGTAACAATTCTGTGTCCCTGAGTAACAATTCTGTGTCCCTCAGTAACAATTCTGTGTCCCTCAGTAACAATTCTGTGTCCCTGAGTAACAATTCTGTGTCTGTCCCTGAGTAACAATTCTGTGTCCCTCAGTAACAATTCTGTGTCCCTGAGTAACAATTCTGTGTCTGTCCCTGAGTAACAATTCTGTGTCCCTGAGTAACAATTCTGTGTCTGTCCCTGAGTAACAATTCTGTGTCCCTCAGTAACGATTCTGTGTCCCTGAGTAACAATTCTGTGTCCCTGAGTAACAATTCTGTGTCTGTCCCTGAGTAACAATTCTGTGTCCCTGAGTAACAATTCTGTGTCCCTGAGTAACAATTCTGTGTCCCTGAGTAACAATTCTGTGTCCCTGAGTAACAATTCTGTCTCTGTCCCTGAGTAACAATTCTGTGTCCCTCAGTAACAATTCTGTGTCCCTGAGTAACAATTCTGTGTCTGTCCCTGAGTAACAATTCTGTGTCCCTGAGTAACAATTCTGTGTCTGTCCCTGAGTAACAATTCTGTGTCCCTCAGTAACGATTCTGTGTCCCTGAGTAACAATTCTGTGTCCCTGAGTAACAATTCTGTGTCCCTCAGTAACAATTCTGTGTCCCTCAGTAACAATTCTGTGTCTGTCCCTGAGTAACAATTCTGTGTCCCTGAGTAATGATTCTGTGTCCCTGAGTAACGATTCTGTGTCCCTAAAGTCTCTCTGGCCCTAACTCTGTCCCTAATACAGACAGGTCTGTCTCTCTTGAATGACCGGAGGCTAATGGAGAATTGTAAGATGGCCGCAATTTATAGCTCCACCATTACACAGTGCTGGCTGGCTGCTGATTGGCTAATGCGATCACATGTCATGAATGAATGCATTATGGGTCAGCGCGCCTTGTCTGCGCGCCTTCCCAGAGATCCCCGCTCCGTCGCCACACATGTCGCCGCCATTTTTGGGAAAATTCGATTCGTGCATCCGAAGTTGGCTAATTTTCGGATTCGGCGCGAATCGAATATTTCCCAATATTCGAAACGAATTCCACTTCGCCATGTTCGATTCGCTCATCTCTAATTATTATTATACAGGATTTATATAGCGCCAACAGTTTGCTCAGCGCTTTACAATATAACCGGACAATACAGCAACAATACAGTTCAATACAAGAGGGTTAGGAGGGCATGAAAGTAAACCTTTCTCTAATGTACAATAAAAACCAAGATACATTATTGTTTCCTTTATCAGTTGGTGGACCTTGGACATGCAATGTATGTCCTAAACAACTTCATCTAGGTACCTTGGGCATGGCCCCATACACCCTACACTTGCTTCCGATTGCAGCCTTAGTATGAAAGGAGGATAAGTAGTTAGTTGTGGACCAGAGACATACAACGCATGCAAAAAATAAAACATTGGGCCAGGGGCGGACTGACCATTTGGAAACTCGGGCACTGCCCGAGGGCCCAGGGTCAATAGGGGGCCCCATGAGATGCCCCTGGTACCTTTCATAGGCTTTTTTGGGTGTAGTTTGAGTGTGGGCTAGGACACAGGGGCCCCATGATCCCCTATTGCCAGGGGCCCCATGAGTTGTCAGTCTGCCCCTGCATTGGGCATACTCATTATGTCACTGCTCCCCCTTCTCCTTAGCAGCTGTGGTATCTCATGAGATCAGTATGATCATCTGATAGTTTGACGGCCAGTTTCCACTCTCTGCTTTAGGAGCTCACACAGTACCTCCTATTTAAACAAAGCCACAAACAAACACTGCCGGCTTCATTGATACATTTTTAGTTTAGGCAACCCCTAAGAAGCTCTATAGAATGCCTTCCTTTTTTCCATTCACCTAGTAAACCTTTTTTTAGTTTGTTTTGCTCATTTTTGTTACAGCATATTACTCTAACATCTGCATACTTTATTGGCAGTGACACTAGATGTATGAAAACAAACCATGTTGAAACTAGAAAAAATATTTTTTTTAGAATGCATAGAAAATACAACTTTGCAAGACTGTATTGCCAAAAGAAAGACTTGTCTGGCCTCAGTAATTTTAGAATTAATGACAAATCTGTAGACTTGTCATGTAATCATAAACATTGGTCTGGTCCAAAAGCGAATATACACATGTGGAAACTGAAATGGTTAAAGGATGCAAGGCAGTTTCACACTTACATATATGTAAGATTTGATCATGCTAAAAAGAGATTTTTTTAGTCTCAAGCCAAGACTAGTATAGGTTTGGTAGATTTAAAGTGTTACTAAACCCACAATAGTAAAATCAGTCTGTATAGGGCAGTAAAGCATGCTTGTTATACCTCCCCTTCTACTGTCCCCAAACCATCACCTGATAGAACAGAGCCTTGGGGGCAAGAATACACATGCTCAGTTTGGTGTGTATTGCTAGAGAGCTTTTTTTTCCTCTTGCGAGAGTGCATGTGATCAGCACGGGGTCAATCGGCACTGTCCAGACAGAGGGTCAGGGGTTATGCAGCCTCAGGGGACAATGAAAACTCCTACAAACTGCAACCAATGCTCTGCTGGATACTGATCGAAGTCACAAGGCTGCTTTAACTTCTGATGAGAAAAGGTATTTAGCAGTTTATATATACTAAAAGAATTTGCATTTCCATGTTCTGTGTACTGTGGAAGACCATATATGTTATTATACAGGATTTATATAGCGCCAATAGTTTGCTCAGCGCTGTACATTATAATGGGAGACAGTACATGAGACAGTACAGTAACAATACGATTCAATACATGAGGGGTTAGAGGGCCCTGCTCCTTGGAGCTTACAATCTAGGAGGGAGGGGATAGTGGTACAGGAGGAAATAGCTGTGAGGGATGGAGTAGTAGGAAGAGTGGGGGAGTTCAGTAATTAGCTGAGGGCGGGGTAGGCTTCCCTGAAGAGATGGGTTTTCAGGGTGCACCTAAAGGTGAGGAGAGTAGGTGGTAGTCTGATGGATTGGGGTAGGGAGTTCCAGAGGAAGGGGGGAAGTCCTGGAGATGGGCATGGGAGGAGGAGACCAGGGAACTAGAGAGTAGGAGGTCTTGTGAGGAGCGGAGAGTACGTTTTGGGTGGTATTTGGATACCAGATCGGTGATGTAGTTTGGGGCAGTATTATGAACCGCTTTGTATGTCAATGTTAGCATTTAAAATTTTATCCGTTGGGCAATCGGAAGCCAGTGGAGGGATTGGCAGAGAGGGGTGGCAGATACAGAGCGGTTTGTAAGGTAGATAAGTCTGGGCGCAGCATTCAAGATAGACTGAAGCGGGGATAGCCTGTGGTGAGGTAAGCCGATGAGGAGGGAGTTACAGTAGTCAAGGCGTGAAAATATAAGAGAGTGAATGAGTTGCTTAGTGGTTTCCGGGGTTAGGAACAGACGTATTTTGGAGATGTTATGGAGGTGAAGTCTACATGAGTTTGTCAGCGATTGGACCTGGGGCTGGAAGGACAGATTGGAGTCAAGGATGACACCTACCACTCTAGCTTGATAATCAAAAGTTGTATTATTGTCTAGAGCAGCCACTGAGTTATCTCTGACCTAAAACTTGAATTTTCAGTAATCTTTCAGGCAACTGCAGAATTCATAAATCAGCTCCTTATATATTTGGCAACAGCAATCCTATGTGAACACTTATCTCGCATGACCCTCTACTCTATCACTTGTGGGTCTGGAATGCACTGCTAAAGATTTGCACAGGACCCTTTTCATAATGGCACTCAAAACAAAATGCGTTTGGATTGCATCTGTGTGAACCACTCAGTAGGAGCACATAATATCTAGCCTGTCATGCAAATATGTGAGTTTGAAAATGCATCCACAATCGCATATGTGTGAACCAGGGCTGCTCCATTCACACCTGAGCATTTTGGGATCACGGCAGAATCTCTGTGATTGCAGATCGCAGGTATGGATGCCATTATTTTCAATGGCACCTAAAATGTGGTGCGATTTTGCCGTGATTGTCGCGCAGCAAATCACATTCCATGAAGCTTGTCACCCAAAAGTTGCCCTGCCCTGGGCGCTGACAACCCACTCTCTGTTAAAAAACAAACAAACAAACAAAAACTGGCTTTTAACTTTTTTAGCTGGCTCCTAGTTTCAAAGCAAATTTGTCAAGCCCTGGTATACATCAGCCCAATCTAAGCTAAAAAACACACCTTTCCTTAATTGTAAAAAATACAAGATGGTAAACTGCACAAAGCATATATGTTGTACTCACTAATAAATAACACATTTACAGAGAGCAACACTATAGCATCCAGTTCAATGGCAGCAGCGGAGAAGTTTCTTTAGTGTCCATAAAAAAAATGTAGGAACCTCCTTGGAATTTTCAAGGTACTGAATAGAATTTCAGCAGCCCATAAGATTAATGATTTATTAAAAAACCTATTTAAAATCTCATACTTAAAACAAAAGGCTAATATAAGTTTGAGAAACCATCTCACCACATCTCCCCCGCAGTAGCCCCATACCTCCATAAACAACATTCTTAATAGAATAAATACATTTATGACTACTTTGTGTGTTTTGCAAATAATTCTTTTGGGGCTTATGAGGGTGCATATTCTATAAATACGTAGGCAGTCAAGATTATCCCATATTTACAGTCATGGCCGAAATTGTTGGCACCCTTGATATTTTTCCTGAAAATCAAGTATTTCACACAAAAAAGGTATTGCATTAACACATGTTTTGCTATACACATGTTTATTCCCTTTGTATGTATTGGAACAAATATAAAACAGAGGCAGAAAAGCAAATATGACATAATGTCACACAAAACCCCAAAAATGGGCTGGACAAAAGTATTGGCACCCTTAACTTAATATTTGGTTGCACACCCTTTGGAAAACATAACTGAAATCAGTCGCTTCCTATAACCATCAATAAGCTTCTGACACCTCTCACCCGGAATTTTGGACCACTCTTCCTTTGCAAACAGCTCCAGGTCTCTCTTATTGGAAGGACACCTTTTCCCAACAGCAATTTTAAGATCTCTCCACAGGTGTTCAATGGGATTTAGATCTGGGCTCATTGCTGGCCACTTCAGAACTCTCCAGCGCTTCTTTGCCATCCATTTCTGAGTGCTTTTTGACGTATGTTTGGGGTCATTGTCCTGCTGGAAGACCCAGGATCTTGGACGCAAACCCAGCTTTCTGACACTGGGCCCTACAGTGCGACCCAAAATCCTTTGGTAATCCTCAGATTTCATGATGCCTTGCACACAGTCAAGGCACCCAGTGCCAGAGGCAGCAAAACAACCCCAAAACATCATTGAACCTCCACCATATTTTACCGTAGGTACTGTGTTTTGTTCTTTGTAGGCCTCATTCCGTTTTCGGTAAACAGTAGAATGATGTGCTTTACCGAAAAGCTCTATCTTGGTCTCATCTGTCCACAAGACGTTTTCCCAGAAGGCTTTTGGCTTACTCAAGTACATTTTGGCAAACTGTAGTCTTGCTTTTTTATGTCTCTGTGTCAGCAGTGGGGTCCTCCTGGGTCTCCTGCCATAGCGTTTCATTTCATTTAAATGTCGACGGATAGTTCGCGCTGACACTGATGCTCCCTGAGCCTGCAGGACAGCTTGAATGTCTTTGGAACATGTTTGGGGCTGCTTATCCACCATCCGGACTATTCTGCGTTGCAATCTTTCATCAATTTTCCTCATCCGTCCACGACCAGGGAGATTAGCTACAGTGCCATGGGTTGCAAACTTCTTGATAATGTTGCGCACTGTGGACAAAGGCAAATCTAGTTCTCTGGAGATGGACTTGTAACCTTGAGATTGTTGATATTTTGCCACAATTTTGGTTCTCAGGTCCTCAGACAGTTCTCGTCTCCTCTTTCTGTTGTCCATGCTTAGTGTGGCACAGACAGACACACAATGCAAAGGTTAAGTGAACGTCTCTCCTTTTTATCTGCTTTCAGGTGTGATTTCTATATTGCCCACACCTGTTACTTGCCCCAGGTGAGTTTACAGGAGCATCACATGCTTGTAACATTCTTATTTATCCGCAGTTGTGAAAGGGTGCCAATACTTTTGTCCAGCCCATTTTTGGAGGTTTGTGTGACATTATGTCGAATTTGCTTTCTTTCCTCCCTTTTTTTGTTTTGTCCCAATACACACAAAGGGAATAAACATGTGTATAGCAAAACATGTGTTAATGCAATACGTTTCGTGAGAAATACATGATTTCCTGGAGAAATATCAAGGGTGCCAACAATTTCGGCCATGACTGTATATCAATTATACTGTTTTAAAAAAAGTTACAGCAGAGCTTCACCCAAAAGGGGAAGTTCCGCTTTAATGCATTGTCCCCCGCTCCCCGTTAAGGATTGGCACCTTTGGGGAGCGGGTACCCGAATTGGACAGGTACCCGCTCCCACTTCCAATGCGATCGCCTAAGGCGATCATAAGCGGAAGTTGTCTTCCCCCCTCCCTCCTCGTAGTCTTCTGGGACACGTGACAGGTCCCAAAAGACTACGGGACCATTCACAAAGCGCAGTGCTACTTGCGCATGCGCAGTGAGCACCCGGCTGTGAAGCCGCAAACTGTCACAGCCGGGTACCCACGCTGAAGATGCCAGCGCAAGGGAAACAAAACAGCAAAGGTGAGGACACCACTGGACCGAGGGACAGGTAAGTGGCTGCTATTATATATATATATTTTTTTTTAAATCAGCTGGAACTCCACTGGCACTAAGGCTAGGTTCACACTAGTGGTGCTGTATAATCCTATTACATGTTTAATTGGTACTTGGAAACTGTTAAGCACAAAATTGCATGTACATGTGTTTTTCATGCCCTCCCTTTGAAGTCAAGGGGGCCATATGTGCAGTAGGCTTCCGTTTCAAAAACTGAATTGCACCATGTTACACTGATGAGATGTGCAGTGATGGTACCAAAGAGAATATTGTTATTTCCAGTGTTCACTGCAGTGCAACAGCAGATGCAGGAGAAATTGCTCTAGTGTGAACAGGGCCCTTAGGCAGGCCATAGACGGGCCGTTTATCGGCCGAATTGTCGGTCGATAAACGAATAATCGGTCAGCCCCGTTGCCGATGCTGCCAGCAGTGTCCACGAAAAACGGCCATTTTTCGTGGATTTTCCAGCATGACCGATAAAAAATAAATGTGAAGATCCGCGAAAAACGGCTGCCGGGCTGGCCCCACTAAGGGCGTGAATATCGGCCGATTTTTCGGCTGATAAACGACCTGGCTATGGCCTGCATTACCCATATCATGGTAAATCTAAACCAACCAAAGATAAAAAGTTATCTGTCTCTCCTGCATATGTGAACCCAGCAACCCTAGTCTGAGCATCAAAGCCACAAGGGACCTTAAAGACACACCACTCCCCTTGTACCTTCTGTTAGGATATATATGTCCTGATAACAAAACTATTCCAAGGGATTATAATCTAAACCCAATATTTACCTCCACTCTGAACTCTCTACCTACTTAATCTGCTATTGCAGTCAGTCACAGCAGGCATAATGGGCTTTCAGGCTTGTTCTGATATCTCTCTTTAGTGTAGATTGCCCATTTTCCACATGAGTGGATACATCTAGGGATAATGTCAAAGTGTGCCTCTATTGTCAGAGAGTCCTTCCCAAGTGGGGTATGTCCAAGACATATAGACAAAAAAAATCCAGGTACATACTTATATGTGGCTATTGACATTATAATGAACAGAACTAATATCCCTTCGGGGTAGTGTCTACAGATGGACAAAAATCAGGTTTTAAATTACCCACCATTTATCCTGTATTCATTTCTGTCCCCCAGTCGTGAGGTATTCATATGGGGGTCATATCAGTTATGACCAGTTCCCATACAGCATGAATCTAAATGATAAGGGGTAGGAAACTCCAAAATATTCCTGCCTCTGCAAATACATAGGCAGTATTTGTCACATCCACTATCTCAGAAATATTCTGTTCCCAAAAATTGTAAATAAATTGCCTTATCCTTTATGGTTTTAAATACTGAATACATTCACCAGCCACTTTATTAGGTACTCCTGTTCACATGCTTGGTGATACAAATTCCTAATCAGCCAATCACATGGCAGCAAATCAATGCATTTAGGCATTTAAATGTGGTGAAGATGACTTGCTGAAGTTCAAACTGAGCATCAGAATGGGGAAGAAAGGGGATTTAAGTGACTTGGAATGTGGCATGGTTGTTGGTGCCAGATGGCTAATCTAAGTATTTCAAAAACTGCTGATCTACTGGGATATTCACCCACAACCATCTCTAAGGTTTACAGAGAATGGTCCAAAAAAGAAAATATCCAGTGAGTGGAAATGCCTTGTAGGTGTGAGAGGCGAATGGGCAGACTGGTTGCTGTGACATTCAGATGGTAGAGTCAGAATTTGGTGTAAACAACATGAAAGCTTGGATCCATCCTGCCTTGTATCAATGGTTCAGGCTGCTGGTGGTGGTAGTGTAATGGTGGGGGGGATATTTTCTTTGCACTAGCAAGGTGTACCAAATAAAGTGGTGCCAATTGTAGGCTTCAAATGGCTATTAAGATGCTTTTATTTTACCCAACATTTATATGTTTTTGGGGGGGTTTTTTTAGGGCTTACCTGCAATGTCCGTGTGCACTGGATAATAGTGTCCACGGGTAACACCCAAAAGGCTAGAGGGAGAAGGATATTCACTGTCTCCTTAAATTGATACCCTGCCATATGAGCAATTCCCACACCATCGAGTCACTATGCACTCACAAATTGTAGTGTAGTGTGCACAGGAGTGGAGGGGGTGTCTCTTCAGAATAACTTGTTCTCATCCAGATAAACCAAAATGTGTTCTTAGTCTGGATATCACTGCACAGATACTACTGTGAGCAACTTCTCATGCTGCAGAGGATTTGCTGACTCCTGAGATTCAGTGTGTATTTGCATCCAAATGATGCTAACTTATAGAAGTTGTATGCACCAAATAGCACACATCAATGATTTACACCGACTACAACCCAGGGAATTTTATGAAAGAATGGGCAGCACCAAGAGCAAGTGTGAATGCTGCAATGCCCTTCAGTATGAATTCAGAAACAGCAGGGAGGGTAGGAGGGCAATATTAAAGAGTGGCAAAGTCAGCAACCTTGTCCTGGGGGATTACTAGCCTCAGCTGCACCATTTCCACCCCGATTATACCGTTACTAGGGCTCTGGCTCACTTTCCCCCTTCCTCTTCACCTGGGTATACCTGGCTATCCCTGGCTCAGCTCACAGGCTTTCTCCATAGACTTTAAGTGCCGGTTCACACTGCTGCGAATTCTAAGTAGATCAGATGCATTCAGAAAAGCATAGTTTTGCATGTAGTATCAAAAAGCACTATTTCCAATGAGGCCTGTTCACATATACGCAAATTTGATGTAGTTGAAAAAAGGGTCCTGTGCAAGTTTCATCTCTTTATATGCCCAGTCCCCTCAGAAATCACATTCTATTCACGCCTGTCATAGCAGAAATTGCACTGTGAAACCGCATCAGATTCCTACCACATCTGTGTGAACCGGCACTTAAGGATAAGTTCACCTTTGTAATATGTTACATGTTCCACATATTTTTAGGATGGAACATGTATAACGTTCCAGCATCTGAAGCCTCTCCCCCCCTGATCCCCTCTCTCTGTGACAGCAGGCAGAGGTATCCTCTCCCTGCTCCCGCTGTCATAGTTTTAAAATAATGTGGCCATGCGGGGCTCCACTAGGGTTGCTACCTCATCCCTTTAAAAAACACATTAATTACACAGGTTCTGTGGCTGATTAAGGTGGTAATTAAACTCACCTAATGTCTTATCTACAGTAAATTAGCCTCTTAACTTGTGTAAATAATATGTGTTCGGTTTTAAAGGGATGAGGTGGCAATCCTAGGCTCCACCCACATGGTCATGTTATCCATTCACTGGTTCCTGAAATGGCGCTGGTGAGCACTCTCGTAGTCCACTGACCTTCCTATTCGCAGGTATCCTGAGAGTCTGCAGGAGCCTGAGATTGCACCTATAATCTGCTGGTCGCAGGTGCAATGCTCTGCAGGCTCTGTAGAAAAGAAAATAATGCACATTTTCTTTACCTGCAAAAATTGGGCATTTATTTATTTATTTTTCTTAAGGTGAACTTATCCTTTAAAACAGACACCCAGCTAGTCTCCACCCTTCTCCCTTGGAAACGTTTCTCTCCCGACTCAACATCCCTGACCATACAATTTCTTGGTTGTATGTCATATGTTGAGAGAGGGGATCTCTTCTAGATATTTGCTGGAGTTGCCACCTGATTGTGCCATCTTGGCAAAAAGTATTTACCTCCTACAATTCTATGTATATCACTGACATTCTCCTAAGGTTGCCCTTTTGATGATGATCCCTGGGTCCTTCTCTAAAATTAAAAAAGGCATCTTGGAGCATTGCCTTGGCTGTTGGCTGCTTGGGTTGCCATCTCTCGCCATTGGAAAACTACTTCTCTACATCTTTTGGAGTGGGCCCAAATACTCAACAACATCATGGCAATGGAGACCCTGATAGCAGAGGACAGCACTGACTCAGAAAGAAAACGTACGCATTACAAGGGCCTGTTGGCAGGCATACAGTGACTTAGATAATTTCTGAGCCTTAGTCACACAGTGAACTAGACATATCCCCATAGATTATTTTGTTCTTAAAGCGTTTCCTGGAACTCATAGGGTCCTCAGACAATTCTCTGGTTCCAGAAACACGGTAGACCCTCTACCCCCTTTACGTCTAAATATACCACTTCCCTTGTTTTCCACCCAGTTCTATTCCCTAAACTGAAATAGCACAGGCGGGCGGGCGTGCATGCACGCCCCCTACCCGGAAATGCAGTATCACGCATATACACTGTGTGCACAATTTTTAGGCGAATGAGTTTTTGGACCAAATCATTCTTTTTATGCATATTGTCCAATTCCAAGCTGTATAACTGTGAATGCTTATTGGATTTAAGCATATCAGGTGATATGTATTTGTGTAATGAGGGAGGGTGTGGTCTAAGTGGATCAACACCCTATACCAAGGTATGCATAATTATTAGGCAGCCTCTTTTCCACAGACAAAATAGGCCAAAAAAGAGATTTAAAGGATAAGTTCACCTTTAGAACATATTACATGTTCCACCTATTTTTAGGGCACCCAGCGATCGCCAAGTATCACCAACGGGGGTGAGACCTGTGCATAAACAACACAGATCTCTCCCCTGTCAGCTTCTGCACACTGCTTTGTATGGCTCTGCATAGCAGAGCCATACAAAGCAGTGTGCTTACAGTGTAAAGCACACACACAGCACACAGTTAACCCTTTGATCGCCCCACATGTTAACCCCTTCCTGCCCAGTGCCATTGGTACAGTGTCAGTGCTTTTTATTAGCATTGATCACTGTATTGCTGTCACTGGGGATGTCAGTGACACCAAGTCAATTCCCCCCCAATGTCAGAATGCCCGCTGCAGTCCTGCTATAAGTTGCTGATCATTACTAGTAAAAAAAAATTCCAGTATATATATCGCCATTTGTAAATGCTATACCTTTCACGTAAACCAATTAATTTACACATATTGGATTTTTTAGCAAAGACATGTAGCAGAATACATTTTGGCCTAAATTTATAGCAAAATTTGATTTTTTACATTTTTTACTGGACATGTTTAATAGCAAAAAGTCAAAAAATATAGTTTTTTTTCAAACTTGTTGGTATTTTTTGTTTATAGCGCAAAAAATAAAAACTGCACAGGCAATAAAATACCACCAAAAGAAAGCTCCATTTGTGGGAAAAAAAGGACATAAATTTCATTTGGGTGCAGCGTTGCATGATCACGCAATTGTCAGTTAAAGTAACGCAGCGTCGTATCACAAAAAATGGCCTGGTCAGGAAGGGGGTAAATCCTCTGGAGGGCAAGTGGTTAACTGACTCTAAAAAGTTAAAAAAAAATTATAAAGTCTTTCAGAGGGATACAGCACTTGAAATTGCTAAGATTTTGGGATATGATCACAGAACCATCAGACGTTTTAGTGCAAATAGTCAACAGGGTCACAAGAAATGTGTTGAGGAAAAAAAGGCACAAATTTACTGCCAAAGATTTGAGAAGAATCAAATGTGAAGCTACCAGGAACCCTTCATCCTCCAGTGCTGTCATATTCCACAACTGCAACCTACCTGGAGTAACCAGAAGTACAAGGTGTTTAGCACTCAGAGAGATGGACAAGGTAAGGAGGGCTGAAAACCACTACTTAACAAGACACATAAGTTGAAACATCAAGACTGGGCCAAGAAATATCTGAAGACAGATATTTGTCCACCACTCTTGTTGGGTACATTTGGGTACATTTGTGGCTGTCCCACTGATATTAAACGATCTTGTTTTTATTTTGTTTGTTTTTTTGAGGGGGGGTGTTTATTTTGATAATTTTTTTTTGTCTGAACATAGGTCTATGCTTGTCCCAAGCATATTTGAAGCTATTTACTGTTGACTGGCTCACTGCCTTTGCTGAAAATTTGTTCCAAGCATCAACTACATCACTACTTTTTGTATTGGTTGAGCCAGTTGCTCTTTTTTCTTTCCTCTGCTTGCTCCTGACAGACTTTCTGTGCCAATGATGGAATGTGACCACTGGATGGTGCCATCCCACTGAATACTTTTTTTTGTTCCACTTAGCATCCTACTATTGTAGATGGCACTATAACCCACTGGTTATGATTGATCTTCAATAAAGGCTGTGTCTCTCAGTGAACTCCAAAGAATTGTACAGTGAGTACAAAAGCTATCTATATTTGGATGAAACATCTGTTGCATACAGAGCATTGGCCTTTACAGATGAGGGTCACTCTATCTCCTTATGTTAAATATATTGGCCATCTGTAATAACAACAGAGTGCCACAGTGATATAAAAAGCAGACATCTGTAAAGTTAGTTGACAGTAATATTTTTATTACTCAAGCTTGCCTACAATTTTTTTTACAGTCATATCCAGGTGTGTTACATTTATTGTCATTTATGAATTACATAGCAATAGTTTTAAACTAACTAATTTGCTCTTGACCTATTTTCCTGATGTAAATTAATGAATGACACAACAGATCACATACTAAGATGCTTATATTCCTTTCATTGCCAAAAGTATTAGGACACCCCTCCAAATCATTAGATTCAGGTGTTCCAATCACCTCCATGACCACAGGTATATAAATTTAAGCACCTAAGCATGCAGACTGATTCTACAAACATTTGTGAAAGAATGGGTCCCTCTCAGGAGCTCACTGAATTCAAGCGTGGTACCGTGATAGGTTGCCACCTGTGCAATAGGTCCATCTGTGAAATTTCCTTGCTACTAAATATTCCACGGTCAACTGTTAGTGGTGTTATAACAAAGTGGAAGGAACTGGGAACAACAGAAACCCAGCCACGAAGTGGTAGGCCAGGTAAAATCAGAGCAGGGTCAGCGCATGCTGAAGTGCACAGTGCGCAGAAGTCTCCAACTGTCTGCAGAGTCAATAAAGACCTCCAAACTTTGTGTGACCTTCAGACTAGACAACAGTGCGTAGAGAGCTTCATGGAATGGGTTTCCATGGCCGAGCAGCTGCATCCAAGCCTTACATCACCATGGAACAACAGCAACTCAGCCACGAAGTGGCAGGACACGTAAAATGACGTGCAGGGTCAGTGCATGCTGAAGCGCACAATGCACAGAAGTCAACAACTGTCTGCAGAGTCAATAGCTAAAGATCACCAAACTTCATGTGGCCTTCAGATTAGCACAACACCAGTGCGTAGAGAGCTTCATGGAAGGGATTTGCATGGCCGAGCAGCTGCATCCAAGCCTTACATCACCAAGTGCAATGCAAAGTGTTGGATACAGTGGTGTAAAGCACACCGCCACTGGACTCTAGAGCAGTGGAGACGTGTTTTGTGGAGTGAGAAATCACGCTTCTCTGTCTGGCAATCCAATGGATGTGTCTGGGTTTGGAGATTGCCAGGAGAACAATACTTGCCTGATTGCAATGTGCCAAGTGTAAAGTTTGGTGGAGGGGGGATTATGGTGTGGGGTTGTTTTTCAAAAGCTGCGCTTGGCCCTTTAGTTCCAGTGAAATGAACTCTTAAGGCATCAGCATACCAAGACATTTTGGACAATGTCATGCTCCCAACTTTGTGGGAACAGTTTGGGAATGGCCCTTTCCTGTTCCAACTTGATTGCACACCAGTACATAAAGCAAAGTCCATAAAGACATGGATGAGAGAGTTTTGGG
Organism: Staurois parvus; assembly: GCF_062004578.1. NCBI lineage: Eukaryota > Metazoa > Chordata > Amphibia > Anura > Ranidae > Staurois > Staurois parvus. The sequence continues at coordinate 30,333,620 of NW_028317821.1, forward strand.
TGGAGGAACTTGACTGGCCTTCACAGAGTTCTAACCTCAACCCGATAGAACACCTTTGGGATGAATTACAGCGGAGACTGCAAGTCAGGCCTTCTCGTCCAACATCAGTGCCTGACCTCACAATGCGCTTCTGGAAGAATGGTCAAAAATTCCCATACACACACTCCTAAACCTTGTGGACAGCCTTCCCAGAAAAGTTGAAGCTGTTATAGCTGCAAAGGGTGGGCCAACTAAAACTTGGGATGCCATTAAATTTCATGTGCGTGTAAAGGCAGGCGTCCCTATACTTTTGGCAATATATTGTAGCTAGGATGTGTCACATAGATGTGCTAGTAAAAAGTGACTCCTCTAACTCTGACTGCCACAAAATCTGATAAGTCATGGCAGTGAAAGGTTCTGAAGTACCATCTTTGTATACTGTCACAAAAGGGGGCTAGTTTCAACACTTGGAATGCTTATTTAGACAACCATAGTGCCAAGAAAAAGTACTGGAAAGAGGAGGGTTGTGTTACTTACCTGTTTCTCCAAGCATGTATGCAGGTGCTTACTGAAGTACTACTGTGTGGGTTATGTTCATTATTTCCTGAGTTAAGTGTTTTTTTTTCTGCTGGGTAAGTTGCACTGTTTATTTACCGTTGCCCAGCAGGAATGGTGCTGTCTGGTAGGCAAGGGTTGCCCTCTGCTGAACAAAGCATATAAAAAGGGTACTCTATCTTGGTCAGGGTCTTGTCTTTGCTCTCTGCATGGTAAGAGAAGGAGATTGCTGCTGAGCATGTAATTGCCACATTGTCACCATTACCACCCCTTGCTGGAGCCGATTCGGGGTTCCATTTGATATGGACTTTGCTGGCAAATGGACTATTGGCCTTTCTCACTTACTGTATGTAATGGGGCATAACAAGGACACACAAAAAGGGCACTTAGAGGACTTTGTACCGGAATGTGTATGGAAGGCGTTTCTGAGAACTGGTCACTGTCACATTTAACTACTTCAGAAAAATAACTTTGTTGTTAATTCACTCTGCCTGATCTGCAGTCAATAAAGGGGTGCATGCATGGTGTAGCAAAGAACAGGGCTTAGAAGGGCAATAAAGAGAAATAAGTGCGGACACATTATAAGGTTCCAACCTGCAGTGGAAGGAGAAGAAGCTACTTTGCCATTGCTAGAGGCAACCGGAATAATGATGGGTGCTTTAACAGCCAACCAGCAAAAGTCTTGGTGACATGACCTGGGTGACAGAGGGCCCTGCTAGTGAGGAGGTTTCAAAGCTTAGCCCCCTTCCTAACAACTGGTACCGCACATACAGGGACAAATATCATGGCACAGGGTATAACCAGGGGTATATTTACCACAAGGCAAACAAGGCATTTGCCTAGGGCAGCATTTTTTACGGGGGCAGTACTGCCCCATGGAAAAAGGGACATATGTAGCATGGGAACCAGGTGGGATCAGAGAGAGGCTGTGGACTATTTGATGGTGTTTGCAGAGCCCGACTGGCGTTCCTGGGGATGGCCTGAGATGTGAAGGCGAGTGTCTTTCTCTCTGTCGCTGGGGGGTGGGTGTTAATGGAAGGCTCTCGGGTGGGGGGGGGGTAGAGCAGGGGTGTTATTGGTCACTGTCAGGCTCTAGCCGCGGGAGGGGTGCATCCGGTGTTGGTCGGTGTTCTGCTCTCTCCACTGTGGAGGGGGGGGCGTCCGAATTTTGTGTTGCCTAGGGCAGCACAAAGCCTAAATACACCACTGGGTATGACATGTAGCTAGCCAGGAGTATCATGGAAGAAAAGTAGTGAGAGACCTTGGGAATAGAGTAGCCCAGAAACCTGTGAAGGGATGATCCCTATGTGTAAGGGAGAAGTCTCATAATGTCAATGAGAGTGAGGTGACATGCCGGGCTATGCTGGTGGAGTGTGGTATTCGTTGTACCCACTTGGAATTGCTGCATCCATTAGGAGAAATGAAACATACACAAAGGGTTAGCTGTGCAAGTAGAGCATGCTCTAGCGAGTCCCCAGCTCCGGTGCCGTAAGCCCCACCCACAAACAAGTAGGTGCCTCTCCCCTCCTTTTGGTGAGGATTCAATATGATAGCAGGTATGATATGGATAAAAGTCAAAAGTGAGCCTGTTACAGGAAATGTGGGAGCTGCCTATGGTGAACTCTTTCTAAAAATGCTACCTGTTTTTCTAAGCAACTGGCCACCTCTACCTCCAACAAGCTCTTCTTTTTAAAAAAAGCTTTATTCTTAATTTAGCGTACTAATTACTAAAGGCAAATACGTTCCTGTTAGCTTCTGGTTAAGTAATGAAGGGGATAACTATTGAACAAACTTGGCTCTGATTGCAACCTTTCAGATTGCTTTTGACATTGCTCAACGTAGAGGTGAAACCATAACCTTGTGTCCCGGAACATGGCGTCAGGCTAGTACAGTTGCCTGACATTCACTGGCTTCCACACTATAAATATGATGAAAGTGACAATTCAAACTTGTTTATACATATGCCCTTTAGTGTATTTTGTTTTATTACTGCCCATTTTTTACTAACTTTTTAACAAGTAGTGTGATGCAAACAAAATCAAGAATACAATTCTTTACTGTTGTACTGCTGTTTAGAACATATGGTTTGGGGCAGGGCTTTTTTCAGTGGGAATGTGGAGGAACACCGTTCCGGAGCGTCCAGCACTGAATGTATGTAATGGCAAGGGGTGCTGGAGGTTCTATGGATGCTGGCTGCTGGGGTATCTGTTGTTGGAGGGGATCTGTTTTTGCATATGGATGTATTGTTGCTGGAGTCTATAGTTTCTGGTGGTGAATCTATTGTTGCTAGGGGTGTCTTATGTTTCTAGGGGGTCATTTGTTGTTGGGAGGGATCTGTTGTTGAGGGAGGGCTCTATTGTTTCTGGCTGCTGGAGGGTTTATTGAAGTTAGCTGCTGGGAAATCTCTGGTTGCTGCTGAAGGTTAATATTGTTGGGGTGTCTCTATTGTTGTTGGGGTGGACCTATTGTTGCTAGGAGGGATCTACTGTTGAAGGAGGGGTCTGTTGTTGCTGGCTGCTAGGAAATCTGTTGTTGCTGCTGGGGGTTATTATTGTTGGGGTGGATCTATTGTTGTTGGGTGGATTTATTGTTGCTGGGAGGGATCTACTGTTGAGGGAGGTTCTATTGTTGTGGTTGCTGGATGGTTTAATGTTGGCTGCTGGGAAATCAGTTGTTGTTGATGGGTTATTGTTGTTGGGGTGGATTTCTACTGTTGTGGGGGGGTGTCCATGTTGCTGGGGGGGTCTATTGTTGCTAGCTGCAGGGGATCTATTTCACTGCTTTGCTCGTTATCAATAACATATTCCATATAAATTGCTTAGCACCATAAAATGACACTTGGTTCTGTATTCTCTAAAAGGGGCAGTACTGGGAGGTGTGTAGAGGGTGGAACCTAGGGATGGTGCTCGGAGGTTGGTAGGGGGCAGAACCTAGGGATGGTGCTCGGAGGTTGGTAGGGGCTGGAACCTAGGGATGGTGCTCGGAGGTTGGTGGGGGCTGGAACCTAGGGATGGTGCTTGGAGGTTGGTGGGGGGTGGAACCTAGGGATGGTGCTCGGAAATTGGTGGGGGGTGGAACCTAGGGATGGTGCTTGGAAGTTGGTGGGGGGCGGAACCTAGGGATGGTGCTCGGAGGTTGGTGGGTGGCGGAACCTAGGGATGGTACTCGGAGTTGGTAGGGGGCGGAACCTAGGGATGGTGCTCGGAGGTTGGTAGGGGGCGGAACCTAGGGATGGTGCTCGGAGGTTGGTATGGGCTGGAACCTAGGGATGGTGCTCGGAATTTGGTAGGGGGCGGAACCTAGGGATGGTGCTCGGAGGTTGGTAGGGGGCAGAGACAAGAATGAATCAGAAAGGGGGAGTTTCTGCACCTATTCTCTGAGAAAAAAAGCCCTGATTTGGGTTTGGGGTAAGGTCATCCGTGAATTTTCACATGTGCTTTACACTGTGCATGTGAAAAATGTATGCAAATTCCCCATCAGCAAAAGGATTATAATGAGCAACTTGAATTGTGTACTACTTATGTAAACTAAACAGATTAGTTGTAGTTCAATGTACATAAAGTCATTATTACATTTATTATATACTGTGGTTTGTGAGTCATAAAACATGAATCATTTGAGAATTGAGATCTGTGCCAAATGGGTGTAAAGCCACTGATACTGATACAGGTTGCAGCTGTCTGGCTTTTTCTTTGTGAATAAGTAGGCTATGACAAAAGTGCTAGTCTGACACCTATGTGCTTGATGAAGAACTGCACTTCCCAAAAATAATATGTGACTACTGCCTGTTATGTGACTACAGATGATAAATGCATGTGCAGGTTTTGTGTTTGAAAACAACAGAAACAGCAAAACATAGTTCTTTTCAGGTTAACTGAAAGCAACAACACATAACTGTGCTCCAGACAGTTTTGGCAGTCAAGAAATAAGAGAAAAAAAATCTATGTCTACAGCTGTTGTATTATACCAATATTTATGGTACTTATATAGCGCCGTCAATTTACGCAGCGCTTTACATATATATATTGTACATTCATATCAGTCCCTAGCCCTCAAGGGGTGTACAATCTAGGGACCCTAAATCACATTCATACATACACATACTAGGGCCAATTTAGACAGGAGCCAATTAACCTACCAGCATGTCTTTGGAGGGTGGGAGGAAACCGGAGTACCCAGAGGAAACCCACACAAGCACAGGGAGAACATGCAAACTCCAGGCAGGTGGTGCCATGGTTGGGATTCGAACCAGCAACCCTAGTACTACCAGGCAGAAATACTAACCATTTAGCCATTGTGCTGCCATACTTTCCTAGAATAGTGATAGGAGGCTGGCTGTCCTGGTTACAGAGATAGGTTTAAAAAAGAAATTAATTTAGTTCAAACAACAGGAAAAAAAAAACCTCTGGATATAAAACGGAAAACATGTCAGCACAGCTGGGTAAGAGCTCCATCCCCCCCGACCCCAATGCTTACAGGACAATCAATTTGAGTCCACCCGCAGCCTCAATTTTCTGTAACTAGTCCTACCATGCTGGCTGGGAATTGTGCTGACATGGAGATCGTCAGGAACGGAAAATTACGGTAACTATCATTGAATTTTCCGTTTTCCTGACAACTCCATGTCAGCACAGCTAGGAACTAACTAGCCACATGGGATAATGCTACACACTCCTTAATTCTGGCTTACAGCAGAAGCCAGAATACCTCTGTCAAACGCAACTGTCATTAAGACTGCTTCTATACAGTAATGAGCCATATTGGTGCCCACGTAGCTGCCTTGCAGATAGTGTCTGGGAACACTCAGCTTGCTGCTGCTCACAAGGTCAAGACCCTTCTAGTGGAGAGTGACATGCATGTGCAGGGTTTAGGGCATAGCCAACCCTTTCAACTTGTAGGCCAATAAGATGAGCTTCACCGACCAAGAGGCAATAATCTTGCTGGAAGCTGTGAAACCATTACTCACTCCACATGGAATGACAAACAAGTGCTCTGACTTCCTGATACCAGATGTCGCCTTGATGTAACATTTTAAAGCTTGGCCCACATCTGATGAGCTAACTTTTTGGGTACTCCCCAAGAGGGATGTAGGAAGAACAACTTCTTGTGTGATATGGACTCTGAAAGCCACTTAGGCACGATCTTGAGCAACAGCACGAATACCACCCTGTTTGGGATGAACGTAAGAAACCTCAGGGCCACTAATAAGGACACTCTACTGGTTCAGGTATTTGCAACCAGGAAAGCAGTTTTCAGTAAGAGGTACCACAGGGGGCCACTTTGATTGAGGGCATCTGATGTAATCAAATCGAACACCAATCGGGGGATCCAGTTTGCAAACAATACTCCCTTAGGTAGGTTTCAACAAAGTTGCAGCTTGAAGAACAGTATAACTGGATGCCCACTGTATGCTTGCGAAGGCATATATAGCTGAAATATGGGCCCATAGCATAATTACACATAAACCTATATCAAGCCCCACCTGCAGAAACTTCAGAATGTGACAGACTTGTGAAGAGCGCAGTGTAAAACCTTGATCAGCAATCCTGTGACTTTGTCAATCTACTATAGGCACAGTTAGTGCTTTCCTTCTTTGCTTTCATAAGAGTATTCACAGCCTTTACAGAGCACCCGAGATCTATTAACCTCTGCCTTTCAAGACCCAAGCCAACAGCTTGAGTTTGTCAAGTGTTGGACAAATGGGACTTTGGAGAAGATCCAATCTTACCGGCAGAGGGAATGGACCTTGACAATCATTAGGAGTGGGTACCAAGGCCCCTTCGACCAATCTGGGATCAGCACCAGAACTGTCACCTTCCCTTGCCATAGCCTCAGCAGGAAGCTGAGAAACAGAGGGAGAGACAGAAAGGCATAAGCTATCCTGGAGATCCACTCTGCGATCAGCACCTACCCCTCGATTGCTTATAAATGCTGGACCCTGGAATTGAACTTCAGCAACTTGATGTTGGCTGGGGATGTGAACAGGTCGACCTCTGGAAGAAATTACCAAGCTCTGTTAGTTCTCGAAAGACTTGCAGCAGTCTGGACCATTCATTGTCTTCCTGGACTGTCCTGGACAAATAGTTTGCCTGAAGATTCTTCTGAGTGGGCACATAAGCCACAGATAGCTGCAGGCTATAGACTTGGGACAACTCCAGAATCGGAGAAACCTCCTTCAGGAGGGAGAGATTGTGAGTGCCCCCATTTCCAGATGTAGGCCACAGTCGTTGTGCTGTGTAACTTCACCAGGACAGGTCCACCCCAGATGAGGTGACTGAAGGAGAGCCTGAAATGCTGTTCTTAACTCCAGGATGTTGGACACCATCTATGACCCATGAAAAAGGCAATTGGTCCTGAACCCATTGCTCCTGAATTAAGGCTTCCCAACTACTTTGCTGGAGTCTGACTGCACCACCAGACACTAGGTCGTCAGATGGGAATGACATCACAGAATAATCTGCTTCTCCAGCCACAAGTTTAGGCTCGTTTTCATACAGGGAATAATCCATATCTTCTTACTTAGGCCCTCTGACTGCTACCATTCCTGAAACCCGACTTGAAAGGTGGTGAGAGTTCAACTGAGTCTACCTGAACTGGTGAAGCGAAGCAATTTACAGTCATGGCCGAAATTGTTGGCACCCTTGATATTTCTCCAGGAAATCATGTATTTCTCACGAAACGTATTGCATTAACACATGTTTTGCTATACACATGTTTATTCCCTTTGTGTGTATTGGGACAAAACAAAAAAAGGGAGGAAAGAAAGCAAATTCGACATAATGTCACACAAACCTCCAAAAATGGGCTGGACAAAAGTATTGGCACCCTTTCACAACTGCGGATAAATAAGAATGTTACAAGCATGTGATGCTCCTGTAAACTCACCTGGGGCAAGTAACAGGTGTGGGCAATATAGAAATCACACCTGAAAGCAGATAAAAAGGAGAGACGTTCACTTAACCTTTGCATTGTGTGTCTGTCTGTGCCACACTAAGCATGGACAACAGAAAGAGGAGACGAGAACTGTCTGAGGACCTGAGAACCAAAATTGTGGCAAAATATCAACAATCTCAAGGTTACAAGTCCATCTCCAGAGAACTAGATTTGCCTTTGTCCACAGTGCGCAACATTATCAAGAAGTTTGCAACCCATGGCACTGTAGCTAATCTCCCTGGTCGTGGACGGATGAGGAAAATTGATGAAAGATTGCAACGCAGAATAGTCCGGATGGTGGATAAGCAGCCCCAAACATGTTCCAAAGACATTCAAGCTGTCCTGCAGGCTCAGGGAGCATCAGTGTCAGCGCGAACTATCCGTCGACATTTAAATGAAATGAAACGCTATGGCAGGAGACCCAGGAGGACCCCACTGCTGACACAGAGACATAAAAAAGCAAGACTACAGTTTGCCAAAATGTACTTGAGTAAGCCAAAAGCCTTCTGGGAAAACGTCTTGTGGACAGATGAGACCAAGATAGAGCTTTTCGGTAAAGCACATCATTCTACTGTTTACCGAAAACGGAATGAGGCCTACAAAGAACAAAACACAGTACCTACGGTAAAATATGGTGGAGGTTCAATGATGTTTTGGGGTTGTTTTGCTGCCTCTGGCACTGGGTGCCTTGACTGTGTGCAAGGCATCATGAAATCTGAGGATTACCAAAGGATTTTGGGTCGCACTGTAGGGCCCAGTGTCAGAAAGCTGGGTTTGCGTCCAAGATCCTGGGTCTTCCAGCAGGACAATGACCCCAAACATACGTCAAAAAGCACTCAGAAATGGATGGCAAAGAAGCGCTGGAGAGTTCTGAAGTGGCCAGCAATGAGCCCAGATCTAAATCCCATTGAACACCTGTGGAGAGATCTTAAAATTGCTGTTGGGAAAAGGTGTCCTTCCAATAAGAGAGACCTGGAGCTGTTTGCAAAGGAAGAGTGGTCCAAAATTCCGGGTGAGAGGTGTCAGAAGCTTATTGATGGTTATAGGAAGCGACTGATTTCAGTTATGTTTTCCAAAGGGTGTGCAACCAAATATTAAGTTAAGGGTGCCAATACTTTTGTCCAGCCCATTTTTGGGGTTTTGTGTGACATTATGTCATATTTGCTTTTCTGCCTCTGTTTTATATTTGTTCCAATACATACAAAGGGAATAAACATGTGTATAGCAAAACATGTGTTAATGCAATACCTTTTTTGTGTGAAATACTTGATTTTCAGGAAAAATATCAAGGGTGCCAACAATTTCGGCCATGACTGTATGTGTCCCAATCTGAGACATGAAGGATGAAAGATCTCCCTAATATGGAATGAAATGCTTGCCTTGAGGGACCATGTATCCTTCACCAAAGCTGTACTTCTGTCCAAATAGGAGCCACCAAGTGCAAATAAGACATGTATGGGTAGCACAATCCCCAAAATACCAGAGAGCATCATGACATGAAGCTCTTCGCTTACTTCTTGTGCTGGCTTTTTCTTTGACTACCAGCCAGAATTGCAGAAGCTACCCTTGTCGCAAGCGTACACTCAGAGACTGACGCAGTCTTCCATTTTGTTAAGAAATCTCAATGTTGTCCCTCATTCTCCCCCTTTTCTCTCTGTTAATCCACAGGGACATGTGTGTTGGAAGGGTCACAGGCTGGGCAGAGCACAGCAGGGAACCCCAAAGCTATAAAACATTGTTGAGAGAAGGTGCCTGGTTTTCTGAGAGAGCTGTGCGATATAGCACCTCGTAAAAGCTAATGCAAGCCTTCCCAGGAGTTCAAAGAGATTCTAGCTAAGCACAGCCCAGATAGCACTTTTAAAATCCATTTTTCCCCTATGTTTCATATCTTGGAATATGAGGGACTTACATAAAAACCAGGCATATCGTCAGATTGGCCAAGAGGAGACGAACAATTTGATAGGTCTCCTTGGCTGGGATACATAGGAAAGCAGAAAAGTAGATCTCATGAACCATTCAGTGTATAATTTCATATTTCATATGTAATCAATCCTCAGAACTGTCTGCATAATAATCTACCCACGGGTGGAGTGTCACTTGTGCAGATGGAAAGTTATGAGCCAAAATATGAACTAAAAGAGATTTTGGCTCTAGTTTAGGTCTATGCCCAGACCTTCACGCCCTAAACGGGGTATTGGTCCTTGACTTCAGAGACACCCCCTGCTGGGGAACTACAAAATGAGCTGTCAGGCCTAAGAGAGTGAAGTTGAAGAATTCTCCCGTTTAACATCAGAACCAACTTGGGAGACCGCCCTTTCACTCTGAAACTTGATCTGCTAACCCAGGACTTTGGCAAGTACCTTAACCCTCTCACTTCTCTCTGTTATCTCTTTGCTGCACTGTTGCTCTCTGTATATTTATATATATTGGTTACATCTTTTTTCTGTAAATATTTTTATTGCACCCTTTTAACCTTTTAGTAATAAATCTTTCCTTATGAAAGTGTTGAACTGTTTCTATAGCTCTTTATTGCAATTTCCAAATTCCTGCCTCTAAAAAGAGCGCTACTGTGTTTGTTTAACCCTCTGTATAACCTGCCTGCGGGGACCGTGTTATACAGACGATTACCTCAACCATTATAGTGTTATTGCGGATATCTCAGAGTCTCCTCTTTCTCTGTACAAAAAGGAGGTGGTGGCAGTGTGAAGGGTTAATTGCGTAATTAACCTGACCCAGTAACAATCGCCCCCAGGCTGCCGGTACATAGATTGTGGCCCAATTAGCTGGAAAATCGTTGTGCAGGGTGCGGCTGGGCGTGACATTGTTACGCATGTGACATCGCGGTTTTAGATTGGCTAGTCCTTCGGTCACGGGTTTGGGGAGAAGGTCAGGGGTCTGACGCCACATTCATCACAACCCTCTCTGGAGTGAGTGTGGAAACTGACCCTTGAACATCTGTTGAGTTAAAGGAGACTGAAGTTCATCTTGAGGCAGGAAGCCAAACTGACCGTTATTAATTTAGGCTTCACCTTCTAAGATCAAGAACAATGCAGTGATTGAGTATATCCTTGATACATGACCTTTCTAATGGTAAGGTCATGTATCTGACCAATCCCATTAGGCAGGGGTGTCAATCTCAATTTCATCGCGGTCCACATCAGCAATATGGTTTCCCTCAAAGGGCCGGTTGTATCTGTAAGACTATACAATAGGTTCTACCCTTTATCACAATAAATAATTGCCTCTGCCTTTAATTATTACTGGTTTTATTGACAACTTAAGACTTAAGCTGTGAAGGACAGGTGCAGACCGGCACGGTGCCCACTCACATGCCTGTAGCAGATGATGCAAGTCTGAAAAGAAAGATCGCACACTGCTGGTATCATCCACAAGAAACTTTATTGGAGACTATGGTTCTACCATAGTGTTCTGTCTGAGCAGTAGGGCTTTTTTCAGGGGGACGCAGTTCTGTCACCTCCAGTTCTGAATATATGTATTTATTTGCAAAGGGTGATGGGGTGTGCTGGAGGGTTTATTGTTACTGGTTGCTGGAGGATCTATTGTTGCTAGAAGGGATCTTTTTTGCGGTGGGTGATCTGTTGTTGCTGGGGATGGGCCTTATGTTGCTTGGGGGGGGTGTCAATTCTTGCAGGGAGGAATTTACTGTTGAGGAAGGGGTCTATTGATGCTGGCTGCTGGGGATGGATCTATGGTTACTTGGGGCTTTATTGTTGTGGGGGGAGGGGTCTATTGCTTCTAGCTCCAGAGGATCTACTTTACTGACGTTTTTGTTATCTTTAACAAATTCTGTACAAATTACCACCACAAAATTATACTTGGTTCTGTATTCTCTAAAATGGGCAGTACTGGGAGGTTGATAGTGGAACCAAGGAACAGTGCTCGGAGGTGAGTTGGGGTGGGGACACGGGGGGTTTCCGAAGGGGAAAGTTCCTACACCTATTCTCGGAGAGAAAAAAAGTCCTGCTGAGCAGTCTCCACTAAGGTTTCTTGTGATTGAGACCAATGGTATGCAACCCACCTTTTTAACTGACATAGAATTGTAGTATTATTATTATTATACAGGATTTATATAGTGCCAACAGTTTGCTCAGCGCTTTACAATATAAAGTATTCTCATAATAATTATAAGCAGATGTCCACAGCCCCCCACACTTGCTTACATCACCCTCCCTTACCTTGTGTTGCTTCCAAGAAGCAGCTGGGTTAGAGCTGCAGGAAAGGTGCGAGGGCCACATGAAATGGCCTGGAGGTCCGCATTCGGTCCCCAAGCCTTGTGTTTGACACATGTGCCATAAGGGAAACACGGGCTGAAGGAGTGATTCAAAACCCTTGACATCCTGCTGTGACAACATGCTACAATCTTGTAGAACGAGCACTTGATTCAGTCACCATAAGGGAATTGTCAAGTTGTCCTCTGGAGGCACTTGAAATACTTCCACAGCTTTGCTTCTATTTAAAGGCATTTCATCAACCTTACAAAACGAGGAATCCAAAAACTGGACAAAGGTCATCCTCATCTTCTTGTTCGGAAGAGACTGAAGAGGATTGATTGGCTTGAGAAGGCTCTGCCAGGGTATGCAAACTTTAGAGCACAACTGTATAGCATGAAATTCCCTTTTCCTTCTCTCACTGATTTTCTCTGTCTAAACGTAGTTCACAAAATGCTTGGGTCACACTGATCAAAATCTTGCTTGCTCAGCAGGGACTGGACAAATTTCGATTTGTGTGTGACTGTCCCTATTAGACAGTCAAACATTTGATTGACTTCTCTTGAAGGAACATTGGAAAAATGTTCTTTGATCAGCAACTGTATCCAATCAACTTCAACCACTGATTAATGAATGCAGGGGTCGGCAACCTGCGGCATGGGTACCAGGCTTGGCACAGGCAGCCTTTTCAGTGGCATGTGCTGGGTTACCCGAAATGATTACATTTCCACTGACCTAGCACAGCACTTATAATGTATTTTTTTTTATTACTGCTGTGGACATGGAGCTGGAGCATGTGGAGCAGAGAGTACAGTGCCAGAAACTAATAATCAGGAGGCACAGTGTAATGTACAGATGAACAGGAGGTGCAGTGCCAGGAACAGAGCAGCAGGTACAGATGAGAAGTGGAGTACAGTGGCGGGGGGTGGATGAGCAGGAGGTAAAGTGCCATGTATAGATAAGAAGTGGGGTACAGTGTCAGCAACAGATGTGCAGTGGAGGCGTACAATGGTGGGGCAGAAGAGCAAAGGGGAAAAGCAGTAGGGCAAAATAGCAGGCATACAGTGGTGGGGCAAAAGAGCAGGGGGTACAGTGGTGGGGCAGAAGAGCAAAGGGGAAAAGCAGAAGAGCAGGGGGTATAGCGGGTGGGGCAGAGGAGCAGGAGTTAAAGCAGTAGAGTAGATGAACAGGGGGGGTAAAGCAGTGGGGCAGATGAGAAAGGGGGTACAGCAGTGGTGGACCAGAAAAAAAAGGGGGTACAGTGGTGGAGCAGAAGAGAAGGGGGTACAGCAGTTGAGGAGATAAACAGGGGGTTACAGCACTGGGGCAAATGAGCAGAAAAGTACAGCGGTGGGACAGAAGAGCAGGGGGTTGAGCAGATGAGCAATAAATACATTGGTGAGGAAGATGAGAAAGGGGGTAAAATAGTGAGGCAGATGAGAAAGGGGGTAAAATAGTGAGGCAGATGAGAAAAGAGGTACAGTGGTGGGGCAGATAAGAGGGTACAGTGGTGGGTTAGATGAGTGAGAAGAACAGTGGTGGGACAGATGTGCAGACATGGGTATGGTGATTTGAGATGTGAAGTAGCAGGAATTGAAGCTGATCTGAAATGTGGAGGTACAGAAATTGGGAGTGATCTGGGGTGTGGAGCTGCAGAATTGGGCTGATCTGAGGTGTAGGAATTGGAGTGATATGAGGTGTGATGGTGCAGGAATTGCGGTGATATGAGGTGTGATGGTGCAAGAATTTGGGTGATCTGAGGTGTAAAGGTGCAAGCATTGGGGTGATCTGAGGTGTGATTGTAATGATTGTGCGCAATAGAGACATGGAACCTGTACGTGACTACCATTTTTGTTTTTCATGAGCAATGATCTTCCTCCCCTTCCCTCTCCTAAATTAAAACACAGAGCTGGCCAGGCTGTAAACAGCTAATTAGTCTTGGCAGGATGTCTGCTTCCACTAACCATGGAAAACACTTTCCTCTGCCCTATTGTAAAACAATAATAACTCAGTCAAGCAGTCACACATGACCTGTAAGGCCATTAAGGCTCTAAAAATGCAGAGCGTGACATAAAACGTCTATTCCACAACTTAATTCCTTCAATGCATAGAATTCAACAGGAACAGGACACATTAATATTAGACATATATTTGAATGGGGAATGTCCTACCGAACAAATCAAGGCCATTCATGACTATGTTAGCACATACAAAAGGGGAGAAAGCAGTCTCTTCCCTCCTGGGTGACAAAGTACGCTGTGTTTGGTATCCCTGGGTTTGAAATATAATTCCCAATATTAATCTGCTAGTTGCTAGAATATCACCTGTACATTTTGGAGGTTATTAATTTTAGTGTAAAACTGTAGTTAAGACTTGGTCATAAATTTAGTGACCTCCTACCACCCATCCCTTAAACCAGATTATTGGTCAGTTGGTCTCTAGCGACACCCCTTTGATATCATAGAAAAGGGACTGACCAGATCTAGTAAAAGAACTGTCATTTAACATCAGCCAAGGAACACCCAAGAGAGCCACAGCAATGTTTTTGCTTGGACAATTGGACTCTGCTAAAACCAGGACTTTGCAAATATTCTATCTTAACTCCATTCTTTTATTTCTCTGTTGCTTTATTGTTCTTTATTTATTTTTAACATCCTTTTCTGTAAATATTTTAATTGCACCATTTGACCTTTTCATTAATAAACTCTATTGAAAAGTGTTAAAATGATCTCTAAGGCTTTTAATGCAAACTAAAGAATCCCCATCTCTTGAAGACTGCTACTGTATGTAATAATCATCTGAATATACTTGTCTGTGGTGACAGTGTGTATTAAAGATATTTATTGTTCACATTTGTTCTTGCTAACATTGTGAAGGGTTGATAGTCCCAAAACTATGGCAGTTTGCACTTTGAAGGGTTAATTGCGTAATTAACCTAACCCAGTGACAATCGCTCTCAGGCTGCTGGCACATAGATTGTGGTCGCACGAGCTGGAAAATCTTTGTGCAGGGCGCAGCTGAGAGTGGCATTGTTATGCAAGTGACAGCGCGGTGTGAGATAAGCTGGTCTTTTGTCACCAGTTGGTGAGAAGGGCAGGGGTCGGGCACTGCGTTCATCACAGTGGTGGTGCAGGAACTGGGGTGTTCTGAGGTGTGATGGTGCAAGATTTGGGACTGATCTGAGGTGTGAAGGTGCAGCAAGCTGGGGTGATCTGAGGTGTGAAGGTACAGGAATTGGGACTGATAGGAGGTGTGAAGATGGAAGAATTGGGACTGATCAAAAGGTATGAAGGTGTAGGAATTGTGGTGATCTGGGGTGTGAAAGTGCAGGAATTGGGGTGATCAGAGGAGTGAAAGTGCAGGAATTGGGGTGATCAGAGGAGTGAAGGTGCAGGAAATGGGATAATCAGAGGTGTGAAGGTGCAGGAATTGGGGTGATCAGAGGTGTGAAGGTGCAGGAATTGGAGTGATCTGAGGTGTGAAGGTGCAGGAATTGGGGTGATCAGAGGAGTGAAGGTGCAGGAAATGGGATAATCAGAGGTATGAAGGTGCAGGAATTGGGGTGATCTGAGGTGTGAAGGTGCAGGAATTGGGTTGATGAGGTGTGAAGGTGCAGGAATTGGGGTGATCTGAGGTGTGAAGGTGCAGACATTGGGTTGATGAAGTGTGAAGGTGCAGGAATTGGGGTGATCAGAGGTGTGGAGGTGCAGGAATTGGGGTGATCTGAGGTGTGAAGGTGCAGGAACTGAGCCTGATCTGAGAGAACGTTATTAGGGTGACAGTTATTACATCATGCTTTATTTCCAACTGTATATTTTGCAATGATGGCCAAATCGGCCGATCGTTTTAACAATAAAAATTTGCGCATGAGCCGTGACCTGCAAGGGACAGAAGTTATGAGGTGAACTTTATGATTTAGTCTGCAGATTTTTTTAATCGTTGGTGGTAACGTTGGCCGAACGGACGACCGATTTTTTGTTTATCATTCGAAAAATCGGCCGATGTTCGACCCATCTATGGACTGCATATGTTGCACTTTACATACTCCTGACCAAAGTGTTTATTGTCTTAATAGCTGATGGCTGCAATTTGAATGAAATTCTTCTTTAACCCCTTGACGCCGATCACATGCAAATAAGCGGCCTCTCGGCGTCTGGGCCTTGACGCCATATATTTGCGTGCAATTAAAAATTGCATACTTGCTGAGAGCGCGCTCCCAGCACATATGTCCGCAACTCCCGGAAAGGTATCGATCTGCCCCGGGACCTTTTCCGATCATGTGCCGGCGAATCACGGCAGTCACATGACCCTAAAACCCCACCCCGCCCTCCCAGCTTCTGAAATGCTTAAAGGGCCGGGAGGCACCAGCCCGAAGAGGTTAAGGTAGGCTCTCTGTCTATATTCAGTTTACGCAAAATCGTATGCAATAGAAGTTTCATTTAAAGAAAAAAAAAATTGATTGTGCTGATTTTTTTTATACGTCTGTGAGGCTCTTGCCTGTGGCACAGCAATCAAAACATAGCTTGAGGGTACAAGAAGGCTGCCAGTACAGTGGGGATTAAAAGGAGAAATTTGGGGATTGCAAGAAAAAAAAAATCATACCTACTGTAGATTGCTGCAGCACCGATCCCAGCTGTAACCTCGCCCGTTAAGACTGAGAATCAAGCGATCAAACACCGCTGATCGCTCAGCTTCCAGCCTGCAAAGTGCTAGTGACTGTCAATCACCGGTTCTCCGATCTTCTCCTCCACTACCAGGCTGTGGAGGAAGTGGAAGTGGCTGGCTCAGGCTCTCGGTGGATCAATGTTAGGCTCAGCCAGGTTCTGCTTCAAGCTTCTGGGTAGATCCTGACCATGTTATTATTATACAGGATTTATATAGCGCCAACAGTTTGCGCAGCGCTTTACAAACTGAAGGCAGACGTTGCAGTACAATTTGGTAGAAAAGGAATCAGAGGGCCCTGTTGGTTAGAGATTACATATGGTCAGGATCTTTTCAGAGCCTGGACCAGCTCTGTGACAGCAGAAGACAGTTGACTGTCAGCTGAAAACAGGCCACAGGAGTGCAAAACTAGCTGTACTCCTGTGACCCTCAGAAGAATTTGCCAAAAAAAAGCATTAACCATACTTCATTAATACAAGTGGCTGGACCTGTCACAGGCAATTGTCAAAAGTGCTGACTATGCCCACACTATGACTACGCACTTTCCACCCTCATGTTCCCTTTACAAAAGCTGTAGTATCTGTTCTGGCAGCGAGAAGTGCTCTAGGAATGGAGGAGGTGGACCTTTCATTCATCTGCCTGTCTGCCATTCAGAGAGTGCTTTTCACTGTGGAAAGCAGCAATACAGCTTTAAGAAATGAAGCAGTGAGGCAGAGAGGGTGGGCATAGTCAGCACTTTTGACAAGTGCCTGTGACAGATCCAGCTGCTCTGATTAACCCCTGCAGCACCAGAAAATCATAGTTGTGGGGATATCCAGGCTGCGGCAGAGGAATTAAGATTTCAATGAACATAGCAGGCACTAGAAAATGGACATTTTCATCTATTGTATGACCTGTCCCTGTTACGGATTAAAAAAAATACTGCAATGAAGTTAAGCTTTAAAAGTTTTTAGCAAGGAGTTCCCCACAGACCTGAATATTAATATATTGTAAGCTCATTGTACATTACCAAGACAAGCGACTAGTGGTCAGTGAAGTGCTTCTTGTACTGTCAATGGTGCAGTGTCCCCTTACACTGTTGGCTAGTGGTGAAAAGCCTTCTCACATAGGTGGTTCGCATTTAAGTGCCCCCTTACATTGGTAATCAATAATGAAACACCACTTATTTGGGGGGTTAGTAGTGAAGTGCTTTGTTACACTAGTGTACAAGTCACTGCCAGTAGACGAGAGGGGGAGAACAATTTTGGTGCTTCTGATTTAGATAGGGCCACTCTCAAATTAGGACATTTGTTTAAAAAAAAAACATGCATCTTTCTCAGAAAACTTTTTTTTTTAAAGGTCTGTCTGGGCATACTGTTCCTTGAATATTATACAGTATACCAAGATAAAACCAAACCAGCACTCAGATCTTCAGGCTCCACAAGCACACGGTGTCTGTCACTCGCTGAGGTGCAGTCCTCTAGAGATCGGGGGAATCTTCATACTAACTAGAAGAAAATACAAAAGAGCCCACTCTCCTCATGCTTTACTGTGATAAAAAAAACAATAGGATTTATTAAAAAAAAAAATGAATTTATTATAAAAAATTTTATTAAACAAAAAAAATGGCAAGTGAATACTCACAAACTAAGGGTCATATAACCAGACAGCTAAAAGTAGCAGTCTCAAACAGCAGGGGTCATGTGGTAAAGAAAGCTAATGCGTTTCAGGAGTAGAACTCCCTTCCTCAGAGCTGAAGTTGTTAGTAGCCCATATATAGGGGAGCAAATTATGTGCGAAAACAAAAACTGCACCCTCTCGATGTGGGAGTGAGCTGGGGTGTTTGGAAGTATTCACTCGTCACTTTTTTTTTTTTATAATCCATTTTTTTTTTTTATCACGGTAATGCACAAGGAGAGTGCACCTTTTTGTGTTTTCTTCCCTTCCTGCCGACGTCACACAAATATGCGGCCTCACGGAACTGGGTTTTTTTCCGTGGGGCCGCATATTTGCGTACCTGTCTTTGTGCTGCGCTCAACTGAGACTGCGGTGTCACTGAGAGCACCAGGTCCCGTTCTAACGATCGTGACCCGGAACTCCCGGGCCCCATGATCGCTGTGATAGCCTCTGATTGGCTATCACAGTGATCAGTCACTGTGCAGCCTGGCCCCCTTGTTGCTTTTTTTTTTTTCTCTCTATGAATGGAGGAGAGAGATACAATGTATGAGATACTCCTGGCATAGAGAGAATAAAAAAATTAGTAAATAAAATAAAAGAATATTAAAAAATAAAAGAAACAAATAAAGAAAAAACACCTAGATCAAGTTTTCATCTAGTTCAGTGCCAGGGTTAGTGTTTAGGTCAAAAGTCAGGATTTAAAAAAAAAAAAAATTATTGGTGTCAGTGTTAATGTCAGCGTGTTTTAGGTAAAAAAAAAAAAAAAAAGACAAAAACAAAATGCACACTATTGTTTCTGGGCTGTATTACGGGTACAAATAACATACACATATATGGTATCGCTGCGATCGTCAAGAGCTGGAGAGTTTATTTTGGGGTGTTCTTTGATGGTAGGTTATAGTCGTAACAAGAAACACACAGCTAAATAAAAAAAAAAATATTTTTTTTTTACTATTTTGGGTCACTTTTCCTTTGATAATAATAATAAAAAAAAAATCAGGAGCTATCCATTACCATTTATCACCAAATGAAAGCCCAATTTGTCCTGAAAAAAATCAAGGTATAATTCACCTGGATGTACAAAGTAGTTGTGCTGGTTTTTCTATCACATGTCAACGTTATAGACTTGTGCTTAGGCATTTAGATTTGTTTTACCCTTAGGCGTGAAGGGGTTAATGACTACAGAAATGGTTTTTCAGCAACAAGACTTTGGACTGTTCCTAAGCCTTTACATGTATGTATTCCTCAGTTGGAAAATAAAATGCTACATTTTTGTCTTCATCCTCTTAATTCTTTGGTTTAGCTGGAAAGCCAACCTGTTTGCTATTGCTGAAAGAACAGCTGGGAAAGGGATACCTGTTCTTATTGGTTTTAAAAACAAAGAAAACTTTCTACTTATCAGTAACTCTTTCTCTAGGAGTCATCCATGACAAGAGAGAGTGAAGCTCCACCTCCAGAGACAAGAAACAAAGAGGAAGTCATTGAAAGGTGATTTGCTTTGCCAGTATCTTGATCAAGAAACACACCAGGGCGTAACTACAACACACAGTACCCCAATATTTACAACAAATCAGGGGGGGGGGGTGTTTGTAGCTCCTGCTGTCCTGTACAACTCCTAGAAAAAGTCACTGGTATTGTAATTCTGGGTGTCTGTCCAGCACAGCGCAAGAGAGGATAAAAGTGAGAATTTACCAAATTTAGGGAGGGAACTATCGCCTGTACGACGTTTCTCCCAAATGCCTGGTCTTGGGCTGAGTGAAGGTCAAACCAATAGTGCTTGATGTAAGAGTAGCTAGACCATGTTGCTGCTCGATATATAAATGTTCTGGAGATGCTCCTGTTCACTCCTTCCAAGAGGTGGACATGGCCTTAGTAGAATGGGCCACAGAAGATAGAGAACCAACTTTGTCGAAAGCGTTATAGGATTCCATGATCACTTGCTTAATCCACTGGGTCGTATTTTTTTTGAGCTTGACATCCTGCCCTATTCCCTGAGTGCAAAACAAAAAAGGCATTTGACTATTAGATTTAAGTATTGTAGAATACAAGCTCTCACTGCAAGGAGAAGGAGTTCCTTAAGCTCCTGAGACCGGTGGAACCTTGAGGACACCTTAGGAAGGAAAACTGTGTCAAAAGTGCAGAACCAACTAAAGACTGCGCCAAAAAACACTCCATGCTGCTACATGCACCCTAAAAAAAAAAAAAGTACTGATTGCAAGGCCTTGGTCTCCCCCATCCTATATAAATTCAAAGATGAACAGAACCTCCAGGGTGACCTTCTTGGTCTGGTGCCAAGAACAGAAAACCTTCCAGACCTGTCCAGTCGCCTTCATCCAACTCTGACAAACCCTTCGCTTTCAAGATGGTTTCTTCAGAAACCAGGCCAAAAGCTTTAGGGTTTGAAACATGGGAAAAACCACTGGTTCTTGAAATAAGTTCTCTCTCTCCTGGAACATCAGAGGAGGCTCAGTTGCCATGCGCAATAGGCTAGAGAACAGAGCCCTTATGGGCCAAGGCCAATGAGGTGCTAACAAAATCATTGCTGTTTTCTCTTATTTGAACTTCCTTAGGTCAAGAGGAATAAGTTTGAACAGAAAAAAGGCATAACATATGAAAATTCCACAAATGAATCACAGCGACTTGGTCAAGCAGAGTCAGCTCCGGGGATAGAGTGAAAAAAGCTGGAACTTTGGCCTGCTCGAAAACAGGTCTACTTGCAAAACTCAAGTTCTGTTCGATAGTATGGATAGTAAACAAAACATTTCCTGATTTCTCCTGTACCTGATGACAACTCAGAAAATCTGCTAATAGGTTCATAGAGCCCATCAGATGACAGATCTTAGACCACAGAGATCAATAGAAGACTGATCACTGTCCAAGCAAAGATGCTGCCTGTTAGAACGATACCATGCCTCCCCTTTCTTAAGTGACTGTCACCACATTTTCCAACAGTATTTGAGGGTGGTGCCCCACATTCTCTTTGTCAAACACCTGGAGGGCCTCCCAGACTGCTCTCAGCTCACTCCAGTTGGCTGATTTTGGGCCTCTGCCTTGGACCAGGAGCTTTGAGCCACTGTCACCAGAGTGCGTGCTCCAACCAAAGGAGTTCACATTTGTGGTTAATCTCACCGAGACTGGGAAGGACTACAGGAGACCTCAAGAAAGATTCTTCCTGTCCCTCCACTACAGGGATCTCCTGGGTTTATGGGACAAATGTAAGGTCTTGTATAAAGACTCCTGGTTTCTGTCCCAGACTCCAAGAATGTTGGACTGGAGGCACCTGAAGTGAGCTTTAGCCCATGGCACCTTCAGCCTTAACAGTGACATAGCCATATGAATGGATACTGGAAGATTGTACTGGAGGAAGGCTGATATCTTCATCACCCTGCGTATTTTCTCCTCTGGGAGAAACACCTTTTATGTCACATAGTCTACTCTGTACCTGAAAAACTATTTATGACCCATTCTGGACTCTAAAAAGGAATTGCTCCCTGCTGGTCCTTTTTTAGCTGGTCCTTTCTGGACCAAGAAAAAAAAGATAATCATCCAGCCAGATAGGGGATAACAGACCCCCTTTAATCCTAGCTGGGTCAGAACCTCCACCAGGACATTTGTGAAAATCCTGGGGGCTGTTGCCAGGCTGAAAAAGTGTGCCCTGAATTGAAAATGGTGCATCTTTCTGCCCCACCGGAAAAACCCACAGAAATTTTTGGGATTCTGCGTGAATATGTAGTTAGACATCCCTCAAGTTGAAGGGAGGCCAGAAAACAATCCGTGATCCGAAGTCTTCACTGAAAAATATTCTTTCCATACAAAATCTTTTCTTATCTACCTATTTGTTCAAGGGTTTTAGGTTCAAAATAAGTCAATACTTGCCTGATGGCTTTTGAACAACAAAAACGTGAGGATAAAAGCCCCAATTTATTTTTGAGCAGGGACTGAAATACTCACTGGTCTACCAAATCCCTCAGAGATAAGAGGGCTATCACTTTCTGAGGATCTTTGGGAGGGGAAGTCAGGAACGTTTTTGTGGGTGGACTGCCCTCTAATGCCAATCTATAACCCTCCACAATGAACCTCTGAACAACGACTGCCACTGCAGTAGGAAGAGCACCAACCTTCCTCCTACCGGGACCAATCATTGGGACTTTGAGGCATTGCTAGGAGAGGGGAAAAAGTATCCCTCCCTTTTGTTTGCCTTTGCCCCACTATTTCTTTTGGGTTGGCTCCTTGGAACTCTGGGATTGGGCTTC
Source organism: Staurois parvus (assembly GCF_062004578.1). Lineage (NCBI taxonomy): Eukaryota > Metazoa > Chordata > Amphibia > Anura > Ranidae > Staurois > Staurois parvus. The sequence goes on from NW_028317821.1 coordinate 30,355,887, forward strand.
CTGCCCTTGGAAGAAATGCTTCACCAGAGTTTTTCTTTTTAACCGGTAAAGCTTTTTCTTATCTGGCGGCCGGTCCAAGGTCTTTTCCAGGTCCGGACCTAACAACAGATCCTCAAAAGAAATGCCACAGAGACACACTTTAGAGCCTGGGTCCCCCATCTGGACTTCAACCAGATTGTCCTGCATGTAGAATTGACAAAAGCTGCCGTTTTGGCTAATAATTTAGCAGACTCTGCCGAAGCATCAGGCATGTGGACCGCAGCCTGAAATAAAACTGAAAAGACTCCAGGATCTCATCTTGAAGTTCCCAGGTCAAGTTGCGACTGCATCTTGGATAGCCAATACTCCAGGTTCCACGGCACCACAGTGGTTTCCATAGCAGGTTTAAGCTTAGCCTTCACAACCTTCCATGCCCACTTTAACAAGACCTCCATCCTCTTGTTCACGAGTTCTGTCAGGATACCCATATCTTTGAATGATAAGTCTGTGGACTTGGATGCATGGGAGAAGGATGCATCAAGTTTAGGAACTTTGTGGGCTCATCATTCAAAGGGAACCTGCACTTCAGGGTTTTAGGGAAAAATGTTTTCCAGGTCCAGACATTCTTTTTTGTTGGATTAGGATAAAGTGCTATGCACCAGGAAAACTGTCCCTCCTCTATCAGAGTTTAGTACATTTTGTCATAAAGAGACAAGGAAACCTTCTCCTCCTGAATATCTAGCGTGTCATACATTGTACCAAACAAATAATCTGCTCCCCTAGCTAGTCTACTCCATCATATTTTGTTTTCCCTCCTCCATGGCTGAAACGGAAGGCACAACTACAGGCTGGCTGAGGGAGGAATGAGATCAGTTAATCTCAGAAATTTCCTGCTGAACTCCTGAAAGGGAGCCCCTTGCAAACCACTGCAGATCCCTTGAGGACAAACCTATCACTAAAATGTTTACATATTGGCTTGCTCCAGTATTCTCAACGCAGCAGAAAAAAAGGGCAATTTTCATTCCCCCATATTTATCCACATCTTTGGACGGAGCTCGAAATTAAAGAACAAACCAGTCCCCTCACCCCCAAAGAAGGGTACATCCACCTGCATCAAAAGAAAGCCAGCCCCATGCCACACACAGGGAAGCCAAGGTAGCCAGTGTACGCAAATCTCTGCAGAAAAAGTGATGAAAAAAAAAAACAAGCTCATCCCTCCCTCGGACAGATAATACAGATCTCCCATTCCCCTTACCCGAGCCAGTACTAGTGATGCCCGGTTCCACCTCAGCTGCGTCCTCCTGTAGAACACAGAAGTGGCCAGATAACAAAAGGAGCCTGTGCAAAACCATGTTCATCAACCAACCAATCCAACTCCTTTCTAATGCATCCAGGGGCTCCTTGCAGGACCCAAAACTGGAGGTGGTTTACTGCCAGCCCCTTCCCCCCCCCCCCCCCCAGCATTCCATGGGCCAGAACTCTCCATGGCCCAGTGCCAACCATGTTTCTCGTCCCTACTGGAAATAATGTACATATGCCCTTGATCCGAAAAACCGCATTCACCAATCAAAAGGGGGTAGCAGCGGTGAGTGTCCCAAGCCCACACGGACCATAGAAGCCAGGGAAGAAGCTACAAACTTGTGTGCATCTTAAAACCGGGCCCAGGTGGCTGAAAAAGTGGTAGTTGAGATTTGCACAAATGCATTCTGATTTTCAGGGCCCTGGGCTCATCTTCAAGGTTTGTGAGCACTCACTTAAATCATCTTTAGGTAGAGTTTAACATTCCAAAAAATACAGCCCTCCCAACTTTCCTGCCACTGTCAAACCACAAATGTTTTGAAAGGAAAAAGCTTTGGTACTCTTGTTAGTGCTGAAGCTTACCCTCCTATCCTGCCTTCTGCACATTCCTATTGGTCAGTGAAATTACTCATCACAGAGATGGGCCAGTAGTAAATGTCTGTGTGGCTTGTGTGTCAGCTCCAAACCTCCCCAAAAGTGATCAGTTCTATCAGGACAGTTTGGAATTCAGCTGTGACAAGAGGGTTTGGGATGCTACAGCAGGAATTCTGGAGGTGCCTTAATGTTAAAACCTGTAGCTTTTTGCTTTCACCAGTCTATTTAAGAGTCTACTTTCCATCACGACGTAACACTTTGAATGTGATTGTAGGCCCACAAAAGTTGTATGACCATCTGACTAACCTGTAAAGAAATATATTTTCTACCATTACTTCTGAGAAAGCATGCAATGTTTATTATGCATTTCAAAGGTGACTGTTTACAAAAAGTATACTGCATTTATAGAAAATAGAAGTTGAAATCCCTGGAAGAAAAGCAGAACTCAAACCATGTTCTTCCTTTTATTTGTAATGTTATCTTACATTGAGACATGCCATTATAAGAGAAGATGTAAAACATTCATAATGAACTGTCACAGAGTGTTACATTATTTAAAGAAGTATAAACATATATAGGTCTGCATGAGCAGCTGCACAGTTAGAATCTCAGGACTAATTTCACATAACACTTGTGTATGAAAAAATGCTTTGTTGGAACAGTTTTCTAGACTGGACAAAGTTAAAAAATATATTGCGATCAGCGCTCAGATAACAGGTGCATGCAGAAAAACACATCCAACCCACTGTTCAACTACATTGTAGGTTACAAATCTGTATGAACTATTTACAAACTATTTGGAGTGTGAATTTTCTCCATTACAATAAGAAAAACAGCCTTGCAGGTGTTCTGCACAAGTAACATTTGCAGAGAGGACTAATAATACATTTAGTTAGCCCATACTGTAGTTGTAGAGGTTTCTATGTGATGTTTAAGGATTATTTTCCAAGTGCAAAAAACTAGTTTATATAAAAGAAGTGGATGCCAGTTTTACTTGCCAAGCTACACCAACAAATATTTCTAAAGATGAACCATGTATTCACCAGGTTACAGTTTATAGGTTTTAAAGATATAGTTAAACTGTGTCAAGTTAAGGGCTGTGTCAAGCACTCAGTTCCGATTTGTGATCAGTTGTGCTGAGACAGACTTGTTGTTAGAGAAGGTTATACCACAGATGTTCATAGAACTGAACTGATATCTATGGCAGTACTTCCCCTATCAATTAGTTTGTCTCAAGACAGCTGATTAACTATAGGAGCCTCACTTTCACAATGACCCCCTGCCCCTTCATCAATTTAACAAGCTGAGGGTTGTAAATAACTGAACTGCCACCCTCTAAGTAGGTGAAAATTAAAGATTCCATCAGTGAAGAATTAGAGGGGTTAGTTGTCACTACTGTCCTTCCTTTACCACTTGAGAAGTCTTTGACCTAGGAAAATTGAGTGTGTGAGTATCTCAAGTGCCATATACCTCAATGGCTGCATCTTTGTTCATAGTCATTGACCAAGTAGTGAAAGGTGGATAAGGATGACAGTCTCGAAGATTGGAAATTAAAAAAAAAATAATTAGCAGTTGCAAATTGCATATTTTATCCTGATGGGTTAATTTTACCCAAATCAAATCTTCACTGTATTTGAGTGAATACAAAATGACCAAAGCCAGCATGCTGCAAATACAAAATTGTATCCATGACATTGGCTACTCTAACAAGACAGATATTAGTTTTGCATAAAAAATTCAAGCCTACCTACAGTGCTTATAATTTTTGCTCTCATCCTAAGAGCTTTGTATAATGTGTGAGAATAAACATTAACAGAAAAGCAACATAAGTGCGAAGATATACATCAACAGGCTCACAATACACAAACATCAGATGTTTTGATGCATTTAGAGAATGCTCCACCACACACCATGCTGAAGTGCCTACTTAAAGATTAAAAACTGTTCCTTCACCAGCCTATAAGGTCTCAATTACACCTAAGCAGAAGACCATACAGAGTGAAGGTGTTTATGAGGCTAGGAATAACAACAGGTGCTTGCCTACAGCTATCTGTACAAGTATGACTGGCTTTTGTAGGAGGCAGGTCACCTCACATCTGAGCATTTGCAGGAGTACAGACAGGGCCAGATGAGCAGCCCTGGACTCAAAGGGGTTTATTTACTAAAGCTGGAGAGTGCAAAATCAGGCTCACTTCTGCATAGAAACAAATCAGCTTCCAGGTTTTATTGCAAAAGCTTCATTGAACAAGCGGAGGTTAGAAGTGGATTGTTACTATGCAGAAATGAGCCTGATTTTGCACTCTCCAGCCTTTGTAAATAAATCCCAACCTGTCTGCATCCAGGGTCGCACATCCATCCCTGTACACATGTATTTAACTTTACAGGACATTTAAAACAATTCCTTGCAACAGATCAACTCCTTGTTGACCACTGCATCATTTGCAATATAGTGACCATGACAGATAAATTACATTTCTCTTTCTTACAAGCAATTAAATCACATGAAACACTGCCTTAAAGTTAAAAGGAACTGCACCAATGACATGATAAAACTGCACCTGTTTCAAGAGAGCTTAGAAAGCAAAATGAACAGAATTGCAGCTATAAAAAAAAAAAAAAAAAAAAGGGAAAGAAATGAAAGAATAGTGAAACTCAAGAAAATATAAAAAAACATTTAAAAAAAAAAGTGTAAAACTTGATTATATATCTGTCAACCTGTTATTTTAGTGGTTCACTGCAAATCCCTATGATAAGCTACAAAAAAAATTTAAAAATTGATACTAATGGATTGAACTTTCAGAAAAATTAAAATAAAATCATGGCTTTCGATGTTTCCTTCAGGTCACAACCCGTTTAGTTTAAGCTGCTTTCATGTTATATGCATGCCAGGATTTTTCCGCTAACACATAGCAGATCTAAATATAGTGCAACTTCATGAACGTTTTCGGCTCTCATGATCCTAGCTAGCTTCAGTTCACAACCCAGCAATATACACTATATTGCCAAAAGTATTGGGACACCCCTCCAAATCATTGAATTCAGGTGTTCCAATCACCTTCATGGCCACAGGTGTATAAAATCAAGCACCTAGGCATGCAGACTGCTTCTATAAACATTTGTGAAAGAATGGGTCGCTCTCAGGAGCTCAGTGAATCCAAGGGTGGTACTGTGATAGGTTGCCACCTATGCAGTAAGTCCATCCATTAAAATTCCTTGCTACTAAATATTCCACGGTCAACTGTTAGTGGTAACATAACAAATTGGAAGCAACTGGGAACAGCAGCAACAAAGCCACGAAGTGGTAGGCCACGTAAAATGACAGAGCGGGGTCAGTGCATGCTGAAGCGCAAAGTGCGCAGAAGTCTCCAATTGTCTGCAGAGTCAATAAAGACCTCCAAACTTTGTGTGACCTTCAGACTAGACAACAGTACGTAGAAAAGCTTCATGGAATGGGCTTCCATGGCCGTGCAGCTGCATCCAAGCCTTACATCACCATGTGCAATGCAAAGTGTCGGATGCAGTGGTGTAAAGCACGCCACAACTGGATTCTAGAGCAGTGGAGACGTGTTCACTGGAGTGACAAATCACGCTTCTCTGTCTGGCAATCTGATGGGTGTGTCTGGGTTTGGCAGTTGCCAGAAGGCAATGCCTGACTGAATTTTGCCAAGTGTAAAGTTTGGTGGAGGAGGATTATAGTATGGGGTTGGGCTTGGCCCCTTCGTTCCAGTAAAGGTAACTCACAAGGCATCAGCATACCCAAAACATTTTGAGAAATTAATGCTCCCAACTTTGCTGGAACAGTTTGGGGATGGTCCCTTCCTGTTCCAACATGACTGCGCACCAGTGCACAAAGCAAGGTCTATAGAGACATGGATGAGTAAGTTTGGGTTGGAGGAACTTGACTGGTCTGCACAGAGTCCTGACCTCAACCCGATAGAACATTGTTGGGATGAATTAAAGCGGAGACTGCGAGCCAGGCCTTCTCGTCCGACGTCAGTGCCTGACCACACAAATGTGCTTCTGGAAGAATGGTCAAATATTCCCATAGGCACACTCCTTAACCTTGTGGACAGCCTTCCCAGAAGAGTTGAAGCTGTTATAGCTGCAAAGGGTGGGCCAACTCAATATTGAACCCTACGGACCAAGACTGGGATGCCATTAAAGTTCATGTGCGTGTAAAAGCAGGCGTCCCAATACTTTTGGCAATATAATGTATGTGTAAACATGGTCACCCCTTAGAGAAAACAAATGTATCCACACTAAGGCAAGTGCTAATGGGACTGCACCCCTACATAGAACAAAACACCAGACTGACCATCTTCAATATCATTTGTCAGATGATGGTTATGTTAAGACCAGAGCACCTGTTTAATAGGAAGGACTACCTTGAGAACACCAGAAGGGAAATCTCACCTGAGTGTTAAACCAAAAGTGTTTTTCAGTCTAAAAGAACTCTTACATAGTGAGCCCCTCCAAAAAAAAGCTCAGCTGCAGTTTCATTTGTGATGTGAAAAATATAGGGCCTGCCATTGCTGAATTATTAGGAATTCTTGACAATTGTTATACTGCCAATAGGTTTCAATACTTTGACACACTGAACCAGCGCACATGTGCAGTTCACGGGAGTCAGATAGTTCATTAGTCCTTACTTGCATTCTTGTACTTGAGAAGATTCAAAGTACTGAAGAATAAGAGTGGCATGACAGCAAAGCAAATAGCACCACCAGAAAAAGAGCTCAACAGTGTCAGCCTCTTCTTTATACCTGCAGCTATTGGTACTCTTCTTTGTTCGTGGCAATCCATGATTGTAGTTTGTACACCATGAAATGTCACCAGACTTCATACCACCAGCCACATGTTTCTAGTGAACACCTTTCATCTCCTATTACATTACACATACTCCTCCAGCAAATAGGACGTACAGTAAACCTAAACTTAAAGGGAAAGTATAGTATTTTAATAGAACTTTAGACATGTGCATGTGATCAGCTTAATGTAAATCTGTTATGAAAGTGATTTTTATATACAGCCTGTAAGTATACATGTACATGTACATAAGAGCAGAGAAATTTGCTCATGTTATCTGCCTTCTGCTTTTCAGTCCTACACAGCTGGTTGTGCTTTACAACTCCTTCAAACAAATTAAGTCTAAGTCTGCCCACCTACCAAAAACAATGCACTCATATTAAGCATAAAAATGATAAATCCTGTTTGTTCCCACTTAAAATACACCATCGTTTCCCTCTGAGTGACAAAATGATTCCTAAGGATGAGGGTAATGGTACTTCGTTCTTTCATTGTTGCAGGTTTGTGCATTTTGAAACCATGATATTTAAAGACATGTTTTAATCCCAAGCATCCCTGTGAAACAGGTGTTGCATTATTATTTTGCATATCAGATCATCATGACCAATACCACTAGACTCTTTCACTAACTGGTCACTTGAGAGAGGACATATGGAAAACGGAGGGTGCTTAAAGGCAATGAGATTGGGTTCAGTTAATGCAGGTGAACAGTTTGCAAGGCAGAGCCTACCATTACTCTTTGAAAATGCCCTGAAACCAGAACTGGGAAAAGTAATTTCCCTTTTACGTACACGTTTCATAAGAGCAGAGGTTTGGGAAGTGAACTCCAGAAGACAAAGCGTGCAAGTATTTCTAGAGTCCCTGTTAATACATTGATCGGTTTTAAATTTGGTTGAAATGTAGAATTAAATTTCACAGAAAACTGGTCTTGAGAAACATGAAGGTTGCTACTACTGACATCTAAAAAAATTCTACTTACCTGGCTGTCATGCTGAAACTCCAGCTTTAAGTACAAGTAAAGCCATGCATAAAACGTTTGATATCTTGGCAAGTTCAACAGGTACCGGCCGAGATTCGATCCATATATGGGCAGGATGAAAGTACCCAAGCTGATCGATCAACTTAGGTACAACCAGCCTGCCGGATTTTACATGTAAAAATCGCTAGCAGCTGTTATAGCCACCAACAATAATCACTGTCTTCTGGTGGAGATGGCTTCCCCTGGTGGGAGGGATATCCCTGTCAATACGGTGTTGGAGGAATTGAGCTGCCCGTCGTTGCGGGACAGAAATTCACACAGTCTATGGCCTGCCTAAGGGCATCTGAAATTTGTCCAAGATTTTGACCTACCATACATTGTCTCAAGTCAAGTATTAAAGCCACTAGTTCAGCACAAAAACAAACTACCATTTTTGAAGAAAGTCAGCAATGCAGCCCTCATCTATAATTCCATCAGGAGTGCTGTAAAATGATTTGATTTACACCAAAACACATTGTGTAAAGGTTTCTATACAGGTTCATGTAAAATGCATGACTGGGAGATAAAGTCCTATTCAAAAGAAAAATGGGAGGGCTAAGGACAGGAAATATTTACATCCTTACCCCAAAAAAGCAATAGGTTTAAGTGGAGATCTTAATAAATGGATAGTGACTTCCTGAAATGTACCATATTCCAATTAGCTCAATTCATGAACATAAATGGTTACAATTAATATACCACAACCTGATGTGCTCATGGTCACATATTTTATACCTGTTCTATAAAGAATTAATCTTCCTTAAGGAGATCTTATCTGGATAACATATCAGTTAATATTGTTGATTTCTTTTTTTTTTTTAAAGAGGGAAGGCTTGGGTCTGTCAACGTCATGCTTGCTTCCCCAACTAGCAAGTCTCCAACCCAGAACAATGGTGCAGACTGGCCAATCTGACTTGTTGGCTGAGATGGCAGATTCCATATTTTAACCCTGACACCTTTAAGGCTGCTTTCACACTGATCCATTTTTCTTCCTCTTGTATTTAAAAAGCGGAAGAAAAACACGTGAGCATGTAATCTTATTAAACTCCGGCTTGGTGCGGTAAAATAAAATGCACCAAAAATGCATTTAAATAAATGGAAAATGCATCAAAAACAAACAAAAGGCACCCCCCATTGCGTTTCTGAGTCACGTCCTATAAAAAAATACACAGAAAACGCAAAAAAATGCATATGCGTTTTTGCTATGAATATGTGTGAAAGTAGTCATACAGATGTTACAGCAGTCTGTCTCTACAGCAAGCTCCATTACCAGAAATGAAATCACGTCTTACTTATGTTGATGTGATCATGTCCACACCTATCTTTGATGGATCATTGATGGGAAGCCAAGATAGGTTACACTAATTTAAGTTCTGAATGTGAGAAGTACACCTCAGGGTGTAATGACTTGCCATCTGATAAATTAGCAATCAGAAGTGCATTTATAGACCTTGTATGAATACAAAGACAAAAATGTGAAAACTCTATATGAGTAAATTTAACATTACATTTAATTCTAATAATTAATATAAAAAAAAAAAAAAAACATTTTTTACAGTCATTCCATGTTTAAATTTGTTCATGAGGATGGTGGGGTTCAAGGGTCTCTCCTATCGTATCTCTAATTTGGTGTGCGATGCAGAAAAAGACAGATACCAAGTCTTCTCACATGTGTTCTGCTTTGTGTCAGTCTCTTTAGGAAAAACAGGAAATGAACTGCAGCTCAATAAATATGAGGAAGAGATCTCCAATGCCCTAAAAAGAGGTGGCATTCTGCTGTAAAATTCACATTTCAACATAGCACCCTAAATGTAGGACTATTCTGCAAATCATCTCACTGTTATGCCAAGGTAATTAGAATGCCAACAAACCTAACGATATTCACAGCTCAGCAAAAATATACAGTTTTGCTTTGCTGAGGATCCCTTTCACACTTAATAGACCTGTCAAGTTTGTATGTGTTAAAGAAAAATTAAGGAAAAACTGTACAAAGGCAAAAGTAGAATAACAAAAAAATATTTTACTAAAACATAAGATTTACAGATTTCCAAGACAAGCCATACAAAATGGTCACAAGCTTTGGATGGTTTAACACTCAAAAAGAGAAGTTAGTTATAATTTAATAGGGGTCACACTGAATTCACAACTTTGTGTCTTCGGGCAAGCTTGTCTGTCTACAGAAGCGAGCTAGGGGGCTAACATACTACAGACAAGTTAGCCTTTTTCAAACAATATTAATAAAAAGGAAGTACTCATTTGTTAAAAGGGGGAGGGAAAAAAAAAAAAAAAAGTAGGATACTGCAACAACCCTAGACTATTTCCATTTACAGTGCTCACACTGAAATTATGATGCTAAAATGGAAACTTACAGGAGGTCTTGCCACCTCTTGAACATTAAGGAACATGCTGATGATAATCTACTGCCTCTGCTCATGCGGTACAACAGTGAATCAGGACAAGACATGAGATTTGCTATTGTGCACTTAATCACCAAAGACTGACCATGTCTGGGCTTTTTTTTATTCTGTATTTTTATTTAATTTTTTTCTTTTTAAGACTGTGTCCATTGAACGCAAAGAAAAATATAAGGAAGAAATCTTGGCAGAACAGAAGAAGTGATGCACACTTGAAGAGCAAGATGAGTTTAACAGTTATTCGTGGCATATAGCCTAGTCCATGCTCTGGCTGTAAGGAAGAAAAGAAAAATGTGTCAATGTCAACAATACAACAGAACCACTGAACCATACAGCAAATCAAATGCATTATGATTACGAAAAAACAGTGCATGGAGCCATAACCTGAAAGAACTGGACTATGTATTTTCTCAGTCAGACCTATAGCATCTCTTGCTATTCAAATCTTCAGCAAAAAAAAACCCAGTTCTTGAACAAGATTTCAATTTTAAAAAGTACCATAAAATCACCACCTAAAAATCAGGTCACATGATCATATTTCAAATTATACAGCCTAGGAAGGGGAGACTTACTAAATAGCTATGACATGGGGAGTACTATTTTGTCAACTAGCTTCTATGGGTAGAGGGAGTAGCGCTATGTCACTGGAAGATTTATTGGCAGTATCACTCCTGTCTTACTGCAGTGTCAGCCTATGGGAACTCACTGGCATATCAGGACAGATTTAGTTCATGTACTAAAATGACAGTACGATTAGGGGTAAGGTTTGCAACAGGAAGAATTATATTGTAAAAGCAGCAGGGTGATGGACTACTCAGCAGCAAGACAAGTTAAATATGGTAATGTGTGTAAATCAAATTACTTCTATGGCAATATTGTCTTTTCTTGGATATTACAGAACTTTAAGCACCTAGATTTCAATTTGGAGCTAAAAGAAAAGCATGCAGCAAGACTGGTGTTAATCTGTGGCTCCAATAAACTGGAAATGATGCCTTTGTGTAAGTATACCTGTCTCTATAGCTTGGGCTTCATTTGTCTTCCACTGCTCAGCTACATCGTTTGCTAATGGATCGTCTGGATTCGGTGCACTTAACAAAGCCTGAATTGATAGAAGCACTGTACGGATCTGCAGAGCTGGAGACCATTTATCTGCAGATAGGAAAGAGACATTCAACACACTGTCACTGAGGAAAAAAATAAAAATGTCAACCACTATGTTCCAAAAAAAAAAAAAAAAAAAAAAAAAGAAAGTTATAATCGTCCTAACAATTTAAAGTGGTTCTAATGTCTAAGAGTGTTTTAAACTTAATGCATTTCCTGCGTTAGTGAAAAAACTCTCCACTTTCTGCTCCCCCTACCTCCAAATGCTACCAGAGCCTGTCAGCTCTGATCCAGTGCTGTGCTTAGCTGCAGGCCTTCTCTTCACGTCCTGGTATCACTGGAGACTCAGGCATGGGCAGGAACCATTGGCCCCTACTTGAGTCAGTCAAATTCTGTGTGTGGCCAAGCCACACACAAACCAGGTCAGGAGCGCACCGGCACCTGTGTTTCCCCACAGCAAGCAACTTGCTATGGGAGCACACACAAGAAAGTAGGAGTGCCGGCAGGGTACTCCAGAAGAAGCGGTAAGGCATGCAGGTAAGCATAGCATCTTTTTATTTTAATTTTAAAAAATTAGGCTTTAAAAACAAACAATTAGGGTTGCTCCAAAATTTTAGCCTTCGAAAACATATAGATCGACATTTTGCCAATAGGAAAATTTAGCCGATACAGGTGCTGATACAGGAGACTGTGTACTGCAGATGTGGAGGGGGTGGCAGAGAAAGACAGGAGAGGCGCAGTGTATACAGTGACTGGCTGTCTATATGTCATTGCCAGTTTTAAATGCGATTGCCGGATTTTTTCTTTTCCTAATTACATCTCAGAGAATGAGCGGTCACTTTCCCTGAAGCTAAAGGAAACTAAGGGGCGGGGTCACCCAGTGACATTACCCAGTGACCCCACCCCTTAGTTTCCTTTAGCTCCAGGGAAAAGTGACAGCTCATTCTCTGAGCTATATAATGAAGAAAAAAAAAAAAGCCGCTAATTGCATTTAAAAACAGACACTGACATGTAGTAACAGCCAGTGAGGGAGCCTCTCTGTATACACTGCTCCCCTCCGTGCACACACTGACCCCCTTTCCTTACAAAGAGGACCTGTCACTTACATGCTATCACATAGGGACTATTGGTCCCCTATGTGATAGCAATACAATCATAAGTTAAAAAAAATATACAGTAAAGTAGAAAATAAAAAATTGGAGCCTCCCCACCCCCCACATACGCAGACATTTCGGTTCACATTGCATTCTGAATTTTCTGTATCGGTTTCGGCAACAGAAAATATATTTCGATGCACCACTAAATTTAGTATCTTGTCTTTGCTCAGATACATGAACATAAATTTAAAGATAACACAAAGCAGAATAAGCAGCTTTTTTTTTTTTTTTTGGGATAGGGTGGCGAGGAGGCCTGTTAAATTCTTATTGCTGTATATTGCCTGATGCCAATGACCACTGAAAGGGAGCTATCAGAACCGGAAAAAGGCAATCTCCCAACAAGAATGCTTGCTCTGGTGATAACTTTCTAAGAGGGTATATTCCTCACTTTGAAGAGGCTGTTTTTCCAGAGCAGGAAGTAAAAAGAAATCTCTCCAATGGGACACAGATGACTAAAAATACTGACAGGGGTTTTCACCATTTCCTACTCTATCCAAAATTAAAAGTTTTGGCTTTAGCTATACTTTGATTTTGAATGTAACTTCACTACTGGCAGTTGCTATGGAGTATTTTGAATTGGTGTATGTATGAATCTTTACATAGGACTAGCTCGTCTTCTGGAAAGGCCTCATTACGGCTCCAGTTCAATTCTATCTTCTAGCAGACAAGTATCTCAGCTCTACATTATCAGTTGATGACAGCAACCAGCAGTTTACACTTCAATAACACATGCAGGCAGGACGTTATTATGGTATATTTGTAGACAGCAGAAAAACTCACAATAACTATGCCACACAAAGCAGGTTCTTCTGTTTATTTTTTAACATTTCTAAAGAGTGCTCAGAACTATGCAGGCTGCCATATCTGAACTCTTTATAATTTTTTTTCACCCAAATAGAGATTTCGTTGGTGGTATTTACATGCCGCTGGGCATTTTATTTTTCGCGCAATAAACGAAAAAAAAAAAAAAAAAAAGCAAAAAATGTTTAAAAAAAAAAAAAAAAAAAAAAAAAAAAAAAGTTACTTTGTTTCTATTATAAAATTTTGCAAACAGGTAATTTTTCTCCTTCACGGATATGCGTTGATGAGGCAGCACTGATGGGTGGCACTGCTGGGCAGCACTGATGGGCAACACTGATGATCAGTGTCAATCACCTCTGACAATTGCTGGTTATCGGCAATACTTTCCTCACGCTGTGACAGCGTAAGGAAAGTGCAGCCGATAACCGGCAACTGTATTTACCCGGTGATCTGCTGCGTCATTGGGCCACCACTGAACATGCCCAGGAGTCAATATCCAAAAATATCTCAAATACTTTTTAAAATTAATCTCCTGTCTCCTGTGTGTGACCTCAGGGAGGGTTAAAGAAAGGTGCCCTAGGTTACTACTACTAGAACAAGTTGTGGCCATGCAAACTACGCCTCAAGGAGCACAACTGTCATGTCTGTAGTGTTTGGGCATGAGGCTGCCATTTACAACTGAGGGGCACTGGGTGGAACAAACAACTTAATAAACTCTAAGCCTGCTGGATATAGGAAACCCTTGACAACACATAAAGATCCATTATAAAACAGAGATTGTGACAACACATAAGGGTCTGTTATAAAGCAGGGAATGTGACATCCACAAACAAACATTCCCTGATTGAGTACTATCCAGATTTGTTTTAAATGGAACTATTGATTCTCCAGCAGCAAATGTTTGTAAAAGTCACATTTTCTGCTTTATAAATAGACCCAATAGTGTAGACCATTTAAAAAGAAATAGAACATGGGATCTGTTCTATATTGGTCCCTTAGAAAATCCTGGGCTGACTCCTCTTTTCTCTATACTAGCTGCCTATCCTCCTCCTCTTTTTCTCTTGTTGGTATTTTTGAATGTTTCAGATGTCTTCGGGTCCTTATATGGCTCTGAATTTGATTATATTCTCAGGCAAGAGAACAGTTGTTTCCCCCTTACCTTCTACCCATCACCTTCCATACCCCCCCCCCCCCCCCTCCCAACTGTGCATTTGTTACTCTAACCTTCATAAACTACAGATATTAAATCTGCTGATTGGGATTGTTATGCTTCTGGTCCCTTGTGGATTAGGTTTAAGGTTCCTAGTTTCTGATAACGAACATCATCCTTACTTTACAGAAGACTACTTGTCAGAGAATTCCAATGCTGTCGTACGTTTCTCTGATGGTTTACACTGTCTTTGTTAATCTTTTGACAAACTTGTGATTTTGTCACAATGATTACTTGAGCTATGACTACTGTTTAAATGATATATTTGTTACTTTTAGATCATTTCAATAAAAATACTTAAATATAAAGAAAAAGGGAAAAGTAAAGTAACTGACCACAGTGGCCAAAAAGGTTTAATCTTTAACATAGAATCATGAATTTGAATGCTTATTATAACAAGGGTGCAAGCCATCCCCCAGTGATGTCACAAACCTTTCATGCAATCCTTGGACAGTACAGGGGGATCTGACCGGTAATGCTATAAAAGTTAGACCTCTTTTACATGCAGCAGACTCTGCTTGCTCACCAGGTGGGTCCTGTCTGCTGATCCCCCACTGAACAAGCAGATGAGAGGTCCATGTCCATTCCGCTTATGCAGATCAGACACAGACACAGCCTGCTCTGCTCTATGGGCAGTCGAATGTAAAATGGACTGGCTGTCCATTTACACCGACTGTCCTCTGATCAAATCTGCCCAGATGGAGGGGAATTGATCACCTTCCATTTGTTTTTGGTGAATCAGATTATAGGTAGGTGGGTGTAAACGTACACCCACTGCTCCATAGAGCAGAATGGAAAAACTTAAATGTGCGAAAAACGGACAGGCGGACCCGACTGGAACGCTTGTGTGAAAGGGGCCTTACTGAATATGAAAACGGAACTGAAAAGGAAATGATGCACTGCCCTTACATAAGAGGTTTTTTTTTCCTCCTCGATAATACATCTGGATTTGCTGTATATAAGAAAAGAGCAATCAATTGTTATTACAGTAAATGGAATTACAAATGAATATCGGTGCTGACTGGAGATCCCAAAACTCAAGCTTCACTAATCCGAAATAGTCAGCTGCCACTCCAAAAAAGTGCCTTCCTTGTTTACACTTGTGTAGTAAAAAAATTGTGAGTGGCGCTAATAAAACGAATCACGTGCCATCCGCCCTATAGCAGAAGTACTGCTAGAGGGCAGCACGACTGCGCAAAACCTTATATGTATATACACACGTGATTTGGGGGCGTGTGCGTGCACCAATCTATGCCCGCCGCTATTGGTGGCTGGGGATGTCTCGGTGATCGTCGACAAAGCTGATAGGGTGGAGACCTGTGTGTAAACAACACAGGTCTCTCTCGTCAGCATGGATATGCTGCTTTGCATCTCTCAGCACAGCAGAGAGATACAAAAAAAAGCATGTCTCCCAAGTAAAACAGTACACAATGTAAAAACACACACAGCACACAGGTAACCCTTTGATCACCCCAGATGTTATCCCCTTCCTGCCCAAAGTCATTAGTACAGTGTCAGTGCTTTTTATTAGCACTGATCACTGTATTAGTGTCACTGGCGATGTCAGTGGCAGCCAGTTCCCATCCAGTGTCAGAATGCCCACAACAGTTCCGCTATAAGTTGCTCATCGCCACCATTACTAGTATATATATTAAAAAAAAAAAAAAATCCAATATATACTTTATAACTTTCATGTAAACCAATATACAATTATTGGGATTTGTTTTTAGCAAATTTTTGTTGCAGAATACATTTTGGCCTAAATTTATGAAGAAGTTTACAAATAAAATGTTGAATGTGTCACGCTCCTCAAAAAGTGTTTAGTAATGAATAATATATACTTATGTGTAAATAAATTAAATGAATCTAAATAAATACATTAAATATATTTTTTAGTTATTTATAATTAATTATAGCACTGGGAGTGTTTTAAATATAATTTAAAATTATATCACCATGAGTTAATATTTATTTAGATTTATTTAATTTATTTACACATAAGTATATATTATTCATTACTAAACACTTTTTGAGGAGCGCGACACATTCAACATTTTATTTGTATATTTTCACACAGCATTTTGAGTATGTGGTTTATGTGTTGATGCACCATCACATTTAAAGGAGAAAATTACTTATAAGCATCTCTGTGCCACCATAGTAGCTCACAAGTACACACCCTTATAAGATTTATGAAGAAGTTTAATTTTTTTTATTGGATATGTTTTATAGCAAAAAGTAAAAAATATTGTTTTTATTCAAAATTGTCAGTCTTTTTCTTGTTTATAGCGCAAAAAATAAAAACCACACGCGATCAAATACCACCAAAAGAAAGCCCTATTTGAGAAAAAAAAAAAAAGATAAAATTTCATTTATGTAGTGTTGCATGACCATGCAATTGTCAGTTAAAAGTAACGCAGTGCCGTATTGCAAAAAATGGCCTGGTCAGGAAGGGGGGGGGGGTAAATCCTCTGGAGGGAAAGTGGTTAAAAGTGAAATAAAAACAGCCCAAAAAAAAAAAAGTTTCTCCACACACCTTATCGTGTAACCGCTATAAAAACATAAAAAGGTGCCAAATATTTAGCAGTGGACAGTTTATTTCACTTTTAATTTTATTAGCACCACTTCTTTAGTAAAGAAATGAAGCCTTACCTTTCAATATATCTAGACATATTCTTCCCAACTTGTCTACATTCGGATGATAGATTTTGGTCATGAATCGTACTTTAGGAGCTGCCATTGGGTACTCTTCAGGAAGGAATAGTTCAAGTTTAAATGTTCCTCCTTCAAATGGTGAATCCTGTGGACCTGCAATTACAACATGGAAATACCGTGCATTGCTGTCATCTGGTTCAGCTTTTATTCCAGGAACTGGTTCTGCCATTAAGCGCTGGGTTTCCTGTGAAAAAAATAAAGGGGGAAACTTGTATAACAATTATATTTGATGGGCAAAGAAAACCAAAGTATAGAAAACAGTCACATCAAAGCATCAAGGGACTTTACAGTTTCTTAGAAGTATTGAAATTGGACAGCCAGGTAATAATTTTTTAGAAAGAGTCCAAAAATTGCGTACCTTAACCAGTTGCCCTCTGCCCTATAGCAGAAGTACTGCTACAGGGCGGCAGGGCTGCGCAAAATCGTGCATATATAAGCTAATTGCATTTCTGGGTATTGGAGGTGTGCGCACGACACCCTATCCACGGAGCTATTGGAGGCTAGAGATATCAATCACCGGGTCCCGGACGGCAATTCCCGGCTGGCACTTGGCGACTGTCAGGGAAAGCGGACAGGGGAGAGACCTGTGCATAAAACACAGGTCTCTCACCTGTCAGCATGGACATGCTGTTTTGTATATGCACAGCAGAGAGATACAAAGCAGCATGTCTCCCTAGTAAAACACAGCACACAGTAAAACACTCACAGCACACAGTTAACCCACTGATCGCCCCAGATGTTGACCCCTTCCTTCCCAGTGTCATTAGTAGAGTGTCAGTGCTTTTATTAGCACTGATCACTATTAGTGTCATTGGGGATGTCAGTGGCAGTCAGTTCCCACCCAGTGTCAGAATGCACACCGCAGTCCCGCTATAAGTAACTGATCGTTGCCATTACTAGTGTAAACAAAAATTAAAATTAAAATTCCAGTACATATCCACCGCCCTTTGTAGACGCTATAACTTTCACGTAAACCAATTAATTTACAAGTAATGGGATTTTTTTTTTCGCAAAAGACATGTAACAGAATACATTATGGCCTAAATTTAGGAAGAAATTAGATTTTTTTATTGGATATGTTTTATAGCAAAAAAATCGACAAAAAAAAATATATTTTTGGACTTTTTTTATTTATAGCACAAAAAACTAAAAACCTCAGAAACCTTTGAAGAGCAGGAAATACTGGCATATGCAGGTATGCGTTCTTGATGTCTATGGATGCTAGAAAGTCTCCCTCTTAAAAAGATGCAACTACTGACTCCATCCGAAATGAATTAATCTTTTGGAACCTGTTCAGCCCCTTTAAGTCTAGAATAGGCCTTACTTCCCCTGGGACAACAGCCAGTTGAGTGCCTGAAACAAAGAATTCCTTTTCAATGGATTCATGGATACATTGGACCTTAAGAAATAGGGAGGAGGTATTCCCCGAAACTCCATTTTGTACCCCTGTGCAACTGTAGCAGGGACCCACTTGTCCTGGATCAGCACTTCCTAGATTTGCGCAAAAACCAAAAGTCTATCCCCCATAATCAAGCGGACTTAGAATCTGACCGGGTGGGCTTTTGCACCCAGGGTTTCTTGAGAGAGAGGGGGGGGGGGATGGAGGGGGGGGGGGAGAGCGAGAGGGGGGGATGGAGGGGGGGGGAGAGCGAGAGGGGGGGTGGAGGGGGGGGAGAGCGAGAGGGGGGTGGAGGGGGGGGAGAGCGAGAGGGGGTGGAGGGGGAGAGCGAGGAGGGGGAGAGAGAGAGAGGGGGGGGAGAGAGAGAGAGGGGGGGAGAGAGAGAGGGGGGGGAGAGAGAGAGGGGGGGGGAGAGAGAGAGGGGGGGGAGAGAGAGAGAGAGAGGGGGGGAGAGAGAGAGAGGGGGGGAGAGAGAGGGAGGGGGGAGAGAGAGGGAGGGGGGAGAGAGAGGGAGGGGGGGAGAGAGAGGGAGGGAGAGAGAGGGAGGGGGAGAGAGGGAGGGGAGAGAGAGGGAGGGGGAGAGAGGGAGGGGAGAGGGGAGAGAGAGGGAGGGGAGAGGGGGGCAAGGCTCGTGTACCATCCATTTTGGGTAACAGCTTTTCGAAGGTATCTAATTGAGGCCCTTGACTCTCAGAATCATTCCAGCCCTCCCAGTATGCTTCACAGAGCATATGTAGCACGTTTAGTGAACATCCACCTTACAGACACGGTTGAAAAAAAAACTCCCCTCTTTCTGGATTTTCATTTCTTGCTACAAAAACTGAGTACTTCCTGTATAGGAATGGTTATATGGGGGAGGACTTCCTGTTTGATTGGTTCACTAGTGAAAAGGCTCTATTTAAATCATAATTTTTAAAGAGCAACTGGCATCTCTGTCCCACAGCAGCTCCTCTGACCCGCTGTTGACTCACAGACAGTCCCATTCACTTTAATGGAATGGCTGGTAATGTGGCAATGACAACAAAGTGAGGGACGTGGCGGCAGCAGGTGATGCCCACTAACAGGTGCTGCCATGATGGATCTAAAATGACAGGTGCTCTTTAATATTTGCAAACCAAATGAAGGTTTCCTTTTTAGAATAATAAACTGTCAGGTTAGTAAAACAGCGATATCAGAGCAGATTTTAGGTTAATAGGTTAATAGGAGAATTTGTGAATGCATCAATGCAGTGCATGTTATCTCAGCTCGTAGAGCTTTGGATTAACTGAATGAGTTTACCAAAAATGTAAATATTGCAGAATATACAGCCTCATGCCACATAACTAAGCTCCATTTCATGCTGAATAAACTAAATTATTAATGTAGCTTAAATAGAAAACTATCTTTAGATAGATTTTTACTGCAAAAGCATTTTATTAAAATTAATTTGATAAAAATAAAAAAAATCCACCCTGTTATGGCCTGTTCTGTGTCCCATAAAAGAAAAGCATTGCAATTTCAACACGTGTAAACCCAGTGTAAAGAGGTTGCTTACCCACAACAGGACTAAATGTAAAATAACTAAAATAAAAACCCAAAAATATCACACCTGGAACTGCATGTCCCGGGCGTCGGCGATAGGATTTCCACATCCCTGAGACTAATGTTCAAAAATGTCAGTAATTAGAATTTTTGCACAGCTACCAATGAAACTCATACTTGGCTTGTAAATTTAAATAGGACTAGTGATAAAGGAAGCTGATAGAGTAAGCTACATAGTCGAGGCACTGGGAAGTATACTCCTAGTCATCCTAGGACACGTGCTCTGTATTTCGGGTATAGCAGGTTATGATGAACCAGGATAAGGTAAATGGAGTAACTCATCTGACTTTGGCAAAGCTGGAGAGTGTTTGCTGAATAACATTAGCTGCCCACTGACTGCATTGTTCATTAACCTACACTTTTTTTTTTTTCCTTTTTAAAAACAAGCCTGTCATACTTCCCTGCTCTGTGCATTGGTTTAGTATAGAGCAGCCCCGATCCTCTTCTGGGGTCCACCTGCCGGCTCTCCTGGCCCTTCCCCGAGTGCCCCCCAAACAAGCTGCTTGTTCTGGGAGAACTCATGCAGGCTCCCGCCTGATCCACCTGTGTGCGTCTATGAGACACACAGAGCGCGGCTAGGCTCTGGTCCCACCTCACTGGCTGCGACTGACTGCAGTGGCAGCCAATGGCTTCTGCTGCTGTGTCTCAGTCATTGAGGAGAGAGAGACCCGGGAGAGATTCTGCTCTTGTGTACATACCTGAATTGGGATCGGGCTCAGGTAAGTATTAGGGGGTTGAGGGGGGGGGGGGGGTGGCACACTGAAGGTTTTTTCACCTTCATGCATAGAACCACTTTAAACTCAAGGGCATACATACAAACTTATGTGCACAATGAAATGTATTCACACAATTAGAATTATGAGCTGAACATTACAGACTTGATATGTTAAAATTCAGGCTGATGACCTCCACCATACAAATCGTGCATCGTAAATGACGCACATCATCCGTACATCCACTTCTACTTATCAAAGAAGCACGTCAAACGTTCAAGTACCACAAGTGGCAAGGAATATTTTGCTGGAGAAGAAAAAAATTGGCTGGCCTCCTAGCTTTTACAGGTGACCTCCAAGCACAAGATAATGGAATCAGCCCATATTAGGCTGGCAGGTTTGCAAAAAAGCATCTAATGAATGTACATGTGCAAGTTGCAGTTCACTGAAAAACATATATATATGAATAAATGTTAACTTGATCTAACTTAAAAAATGTTTCAAGCAACACCTTGTGATAGCTGCATGTTAGTCTTCGAATCAACCATTTGGTCTCTGCAAAACAAAACGAATCAACCGCAAAAATAGGCTGTGTACATGCAATATGAACTTATGTCTAAACCAATATTAAGTAATTAAAGTGTTACTAAACCCACAACAGTAACATCAGTCTGTATATGAAGCAAAGCATGCTTGTTATACTCGCTGTGGAACCTAAGGCTAATCCGTGCATTGTGTAAAAAGCATGTTTAATCCTGTCTTCTCTGAATCTCCTCCACTTCCACAACTCATTTCCTGATAGAACAGAGTCTTGGGGGCAAGCTACATATGCTCAGTTTGGTGTGTATTGCTAGAAAGATTTTTTTCTTCCTTCTTGGGAGAGTGCATGTGATCAGCACAGGGCCAAACAGTGCTGTCCAGACAGAGGGTCAGGGGTCATGCAGTCTCATAGGACAGTGAGAAGAGAATGAAAACTACAAGCTTTAACCAGTGCTCCACTGGACATTGATAGAAGTCATAAGACTGCTCTAACTTCTGATGAGAAAAGGCAGTTTATATTCACTAAAATAATTACATTTCCATGTTCTGTGAGACCAGATATAGTGAATGCAGGGTCCTGGGTTTAGTAACACTAAGTCCTCATGCACACTGGACAGTTTTACAGCTGCTGTTTTTGGCTTCTGATGTTTTTTTCTACAGTCAGTAAACTCCCCAGCATGTTATCCTATGTGTCAATGTACACAGACTAATCAACGTTTTTTGGCAGGGACGTTTTTTGGCTGGAAAAAAAACCCAGATCAAGTGGATTTCTGGAGGAGTTATTTAGCTTTAAAACGCTCTAACTCTGAAAAATGTAGTAAAATGCTGCAAACCAGCTGTTGACGTTTTTTGGTTAAGAAAACCCTCTAAAAAACGTGAAAAAAAAAACAAAAAAAAAAAACAAACTTTACCAGCATTAGTCTTACTCCCTGTCATTCAACTGCCAAAAGCCAGAATGTTAGTAGAGACTATGGCATCACCTGGTGATTTAGCCAGTTACAACTGGCCATAGGTAAAATTTCGAATAAAAAATTCTTAGGAAAAGAAAGTTCTAAGAAAGCTCATTAGAGCCCCTGGAAAAAAGTATGGAATCATGACTCTTAGAAAATGTTTATTCAATTGTGTAATTGTACATAGAAAAAAAAAAACACCACAGACATGCCTCAAAACTATTTCAACCTTCGGGCTTTAACCACTTGCCCTCCTGAGGATTTAACCCCCCCCCCCCTTCCCGGGCCATTTTTTGTTTTATGGTACTGTGTTACTTTGACAATTGCGCGGTCATGCAAAGCTGCACCTAAATGAAATTTACGTCTTTTTTTTTGCACAAATAGAGCTTTCTTTTGGTGGTATATGTTTGCCTATGTTTTTATTTTTTTTTGCACTAAGTAAAAAAATAAAAAAAAACCCGACAATGAGAAAAAAAAAACAAAAAAAAAAAAACAAAAAATAATATTTTTTACTTTTTGCAATTAAACATGTCCAGTAAAAAAATTTAAAATATCAAATTTAGTAATAAATTTAGGCCAAAATGTATTCTGCTACATCTTTGCTGAAAAAAAAAGAAAACAAATCCCAATACGTGTAAATTAAATTGGTTTACGTGAAAGTTATAGCGTTTACAAATGGCGGTATATATACACTGGGATTTTATTTATTTTTTATTTTTACTAGTAAAGGCGGCGATCGACGATTTATAGCGGTACTGCAGCAGGCATTCTCACACTGGGGGGGACTGACTTGTTGTCGCTGACATCCCCAGTGACACCAATACAGCGATCAGTGCTAATAAAAAAAAGCACTGACACTGTACTAATGGCACTGGGCAGGAAGGGGTTAACATGTGGAGCGATCAGAGGGTTAACTATGTGCTCTTTTACTGTAAGCTGTGTGTGCGCGCTACACTGTAAGCACACTGCTTTGCATGGCTCTGCTATGCAAAGCCATGCATAGCAGTGTTCACTAGCTGACGGGAAAGAACTGTATTTACGTACAGTTCTCCTCCTCCATCGGTAATGCTCCTCGATCACCGGGTGCCAGCGAGTAATCACAGCTTGGGACCTGGTGACTGACAGCCGAAGCTGCTCGTGTGCGTACCCTAACCAGAGATGCAAAATCGCGTATATATACACACATGTGATTTTGTGCACCCCTGCCGCCCTGTAGTAGTATATCTGCTATAAGGTGGCGGGAAAGTGGTTAGGAACCACTTAAAGAAAACTAGCCAGTCTCAACTGTTTTTGCAGATCAAGCAGAGGAAATAAAATTATTATTATTATTATTATTACTACGAGTTTATATAGCGCCAAAGGGTTTGCTCAGCGCTGTACAATAGGGGGGGACAATACATGGCACAGTACAACAAAGACAGACAGCGTACGAGGGGTAAGAGGGCCCTACTCTTACGAGCTTACAATCTAGGAGGGAGGGGGTAAAGGTACAGTAGGAAGTGGCTGGGGGGGATAAAGTGGTAGGAGGAATGAGGGAGGATGGCCGTTAGGTGAGGGTGGGGTAGGCTTCCCTGAAGAGATGGGTTTTGAGGGAGCGCCTGAATGTGAATAGAGAAGGCGACAGTCTGATGGATTGGGGCAGTGAGTTCCAGAGGATGGGGGAGGACCTGGAGAAGTCCTGCAGTCGTGCATGGGAGGAGGAGACCAGGGAGCAGGATAGAAGGAGGTCCTGTGAGGAGCGAAGGGTACGGGTAGGGTGGTACCTGGTGATCAGATTGGTGAGGTAGTCAGGGGCAGTGTTGTGAACGGCTTTGTAGGTCAGGGTAAGGAAATATGGAAATATGGAATGATTTAATTCTGAGGCAAATATGTAATCATGATAAAAAAAATAAATAAATAAAAAAAAAATAAACACACACACACACACACACACTACAGAGCATCACTAGTACTTTGTTGCACCACCTCTGGCTTTTATAATAGCTTGAATTCTGAGGCATGGATTTAACTATCGACAAACAGTATTCTTAATCAGTCCAGCTCCAACTTTCTCCTATTGCAGTTGCCAGATCAGCTTTGCAAAGTTTTCACGGCTTTTGCCCTATGGCAAGATGCATTATCTTGAAAAATTATGTTATCACCAAGCATCTTTTCAATTGATGGAATAAGAAAGGTGTCCAAATTCTCAATGTAAACTTGTGCATTTATTGAAGATTTAATGACTGTCATCTCCCCCATATTACCTGACATGCAACCCCATATCAACAATGATTGCGGAAATTAGCATGTTTTCTTCAAGTCATCTTTATACATTTCATTGGAATGGCACCAAACAAAAGTTCCAGCATCATCACCCTGCCCAATGCAGATTTGTGATTCATCACTATCACTTTTCATCCAGTCATGGATGTCCATGACTGCTTTTCTTTAGCCCACTGTAACCTTTTTTGGTTGAGGTGTTAATGATGGTTTTTGTTTGGCTTTTCTGTATGTAAATCTCATTTTCTTTAGGCGATGTCTCACAGTTCGGTCACAGACATTGACTCCAGTTTCTGCCCATTTGTTTTGTTGTGCATTTTCTATCTTTACACCAGGGGCGGACTGACAACTCATGGGGCTCGAAGGCCTTGTTCCCACCATGGTGCAAAGACATGGGTTTTTCTGCACGTGTTCTGCGAAGGCATAAAAGAGAACAACTGTTCTCTATGGTCCTTGTTCACACCGCAACACTGGCATCACGTGCAAATTTATTTTACACGCAGGAATCTGCAACGTATCTAACACTCACTGAAACATGCATGAAAACTGTTGTAAACGTGTATCTGCATGTCAGTTTCCATAAATTTACTGCACGTATGGTGTGAATGAGGTCTAAAAAAGGAAGAAAAAAAAAAAAAAAAGACCGCTTTGTTAATGCTAGGGTGACAGACTACAACATACATGTCATTTGTGCAGACAACATGTTAAGTTTGGGCCTAGGATCCAAGTGGCTACATAAAAAGGTATTCTTTTGAAAATCAACATGTATGTGCATAAGAGTCTTGAAGAAAGAAAGAATATAGAAAGTGCATCAAGGCAGTTGTAAACAGGAAATCATTTGAAGCCAGTGTGAGTGCGGAATACACGACTACCCACTGCCTACCTATTGTTTCCAACTAGCAATGAAGCTAGACCTGCTCTGCAGCACAGTGTACCTTGTAGCATTGGGTTTTTGGCCTAATTAAAATGCAGACCGCCATATTGATAGAGATTCGTCCAAGTGCTCTAATACTTTTCTCCATGACTATTTATACCTGTACAACTATAGTACTAAGGCTGGATTGTAAACAAGGAAAGCACTGAAAAACATATTTGCTACAAGTTAATTTTATTTTTTTTTAATTAAATGGACCTTGCCACCCTATTAAAGATATGCCTTAACAAAATATATCAATACTCCTCCTCGTTCTACTCCAACGTGTTATGGCCCTTGGGCCTTCGTGCATTTGTTTTCCTTCAGTCAAATATTCATGGAACTAAAAAAAGGGACCTTGCAAAACCAAGATCCCCACAAAAAAAAAAAAAAAATGAAAAACAAACATAAGGAGAGTAAAAAAAATAATTTGACTTTCTTGTAAATTCTATATCGGAGTACTGTACAGAACACAGACTTGATATTAGTAGATGCTGGTTAAAGGCTGGTAGCTTCAAGTGAATGGACATTGGCAAAGCTTTTGATTACATGCAATACAGAACACAGAGACAGAGGGGAAGGTGTTCTGTACTCCAAGATATGGAGTTTACAGGCAAGTAAAAATTCTTTTGATTCTAATTGTACAGTACAGGACATAGGCTTGAAATTTTTGGAAAAAAAATGGACAAGCCTGAAATCTGTCTCTTAGGGCCAAACCCTGATTTTATGAAGGCAAGGAACAAAATCCAATAGCAGTGGTAGAGGATCCTTGGTCCTGGCCACAGACAGGAGGTAATGTTAAATCTGGAGGCCAGGATATCCACATCAACAGTCACCCATTTCTGAAATATTAAGCTGAATAGGTTGGGGTGAAGGGTTCATTCCCCGTGATTAAGGTGGTGACAATTTAACCACTAGCCTACCGGGCACTTATACCCCCTTCCTTACCAGGCCAATTTTAGCTTTCAGTGCTGTCGCACTTTGAATGACAATTGCAGTGCCCTGATGATCGGTGCCGATCCCCGCTCTGACAACTGCCGGTTCTCGGCAGTACTTTCCCCACGTTCTGACAGCGTGAGGAAAGTGCAGCCGAGAACCGGCAATTGCATTTCCCTGTGATCAGCGTGTCATTGGACACGGTTGATCACATGGTAAAAGGCCGCTGTGGTCAGCTGTGTCTGTAGGACACAGTGATCACGGAGATCGCCGGGGGCACGCAGGAGAGCGCTTTCTGGGAGGACATCATATGATGCCCTCCCAAAACTGTCCGGCCGCAGTGTAGCCGTCATTCGGCTATCTGCGGTCGGCAACTAGTTAAGTAACCTGCCGTCGAATTGTCCTCTCTTGAGATGTGGACAGCAGAATTTGTTGGACAGTGGTTTTTCATCCATGTGATGATCAGGCTGATTTCCTTCAAGGCTGCATGACTTCTGGTGCTCCCTTAGTGAGTGATGTAGGCCACTGTCATGGCGTTGTCCTATTGCACCCCAATGGGTGTACCTGAAGGAGGAGAGTTCAGCCAGTTTGATTACTCTGAGCTCCAAGATGTTGAAGGGGAGTTTGGCTTCCTCTGGTAACCAGGTTCCCTGAACTGTGACAGATTGTTCCCCCTTATCCTGAGAGACTTGTATCTTTTTTTTTATCACTTTCCTATGGTATGGTAGAAGTGATTTCCACACTGCCAAGGCTGGGTTGTAAATCCACCAAGCTAGGGGGTTCCTAGCTTGGCTGGATAGCAGCACAGACAGGTCAAGAGAGGCAAGTAGATTTATTCCATGACATCAAGATGTTTTGTTGGAGAGGCCTTGAATTGAATTGGGCAAATGGAGCAGCCTCAAAAAGGAAGCCATCAGGAGGCCCAGAACTCTCAGAATGTCACACAGGGATGCTTCTCTCAAGGCCTGCGCATGGGATCTTAGAGAGACCAGTTTGTTTTCCAGATGAAAGACTTTTGTTTAGGCGGTGCCTAGAATGAGAACCAAGTACTCCAGGCAAAAAGAAGGGTGGAGAGTTGTTATCTGGAGGCTGATTACTCAACAGAAAGTCTGAGTATCTGAATACTCCTATGATCATTGATTTGCTTTAATCTGCATTTTAAAGGAATTGTAAAATACAGGTCAGCATAGTGTTGTAGAGTGAACAGGCAAAAAAAACCCAAAATGGTTTTTAGGTGTCTATGCACTGATCCGCATTTTACAAGTAAAAGGCAGATCAATGCACATAAAAAATGCACATAAAAAAACAGATGGAAATGTACATCCATTTCCCTGCATTTTACCACAAGTCAGCCTGAAACCAGCCTGAGAGAAGAAAGCAGCGAGGGAGAAGATTTTAGAACTTTATTTTGTACCCCTTTGAAACCACAGAGCACAAAAAGCACTTTGTGTGTTTTTCACCTAGCACATATAGGACAGCTCATTCATTTCAATGGGCTGCCTGTGGACAGCAAAGTAGCGCATGGAGAAGTTTGCACATTCAAGTTTGCATGTTTTTATTTTACTGTGTTTTTGCAGGATTTTAAAATGAAGGAACAGTGGTCTCCAAACTGCAGTCCAGGGGCCAGATGCGGCCCTTTGCTTGCCTATATCTGGCCAATGGACACCAACAATGGGGCACCATGCCTTCTGACACCAATGATGGGGCACTATTCCTTTCCCCTGATATCGATTGATGCTATTCCTCTACTACAAGGGGCTATTCCTCAGACTGACACCAACAATGGAGCACCATTCCGTTCACTGAAACCAGTGATAAGGAAATATTCCTTCCCCTGACACAAACAATTGGCACTACTCCTCCCACTAAAACCAATAATGAAGCATTGTATACTACCATTGACGCCAAAGCATTTTCTATTCACACTGGCCACATTCCAGCCCCCAAAGAGTCTGAAGTACAGTAAACTGGCCCTTTGTTTATAAACTTGAGACCCCTGATCTAAAAAGGTAAAGTAAGATGTTAAACCATTTCTAGAGAAGACGTATCAGGTTCCGACTCAGACTGTGGGGGTGGGGAAGGAGCTTGGCGCTTTTGAGTCCTGCACAGCGATGGCTGTATTACAACTGTTATTTGTCCAAGTATTTGTGACAATACTGAAGGAAAAAAAAAGTCTGCTTTAGGCCTCATGTACACTGCTGCTTCTAAACGAGAGTTTAGGAGCTTTTGGCGTTTTTTTGCCAAAGCCGGTGAACTCAAGTCAATAAAAGCCTGTGTGTCCATGTACACATAGGCTTTTACCAGAGTTTAGAAGCAGCAGAGTTTAGGGGCAGTTAAAACGGTCCTCTTCTGAACACAGAATTATCGCGTTCAGGAGAGGAACGTTTTGGACAAAAAAAAAAAAAAAAACAGTTTAGTGCTTGGGCGTTTATCCATGTCAATGGAAAATACTCTGGCCAATCAAATGAATAAACACCCAAGCGCTAAACGAGCATTTTTCTGCTGCCAGGAGAGTTTGGTGACTAGGTGAGTTCATGTGTACATGAAGCCTTATTCAGGTAGGCTTTGTGTATGCTGCATGCCTGGAACTAGAACTGGATGTAGGGACTGGTACTAAAATAGGGTCTGGCTCAAGAGTAAGGAAGCATCATCACTAATTGGCCTTAGTGTTTTGCAGGTCTTTTGCAAAGCAACTGCCTGCACTTTTGCCATGGTTCCCTTTGCATTTAGTTTCTGCCATTGCTATTAGTAAGAGTATTCCCCTGTGGAGTACTCAAGAGTACAGTGTGGAAATATGCATGTTCGAGATAAAGTACGCAACAGACCAGTGGTGACCATCCTGTAGTTAATGCGGGGTTCCACCCATTTGTCATGTTCCTTGCAACACAATGCTCACTCGCATAACAGTATGTAATGACAATTTTAATTTTTTCCCCCTAAATACCTTATTTTTCTATATGTGGTCTACACTTCCGGTACCAGCCACCTAGGGGATTTCGTCATTAGGCAATTCCCTAGGGCTCCTGGGATACCGCCGTCATCTATCTCAAGAACCTTCAGACCACACTTCCTTCCGGGTTCTGTGTTGATTGACAGGTTACCATAACAACGTTGCGGGAACCTCCGCCAATGCTATGGCAACCTGAACAACAGAGCACAGCGCTGTGTCCTTACTGCGCATGTGCAAAATCGGGAGGCGCATGCTGGGTAGCAAGCTGCACGGAATCCCAGAAGCAAGTAGGTGTGGGCTTCAGATGCCCACACTAGTAATGGTCAATGCCTGCTTGCTGGGATCCTGTGATGAATGTCATTTACAAGAAGAAATACACTTATAAAACAGTATCTTATGTATATTGTGCACCCAAAGAGAATCACAGTGGAGCCTTTTGGAGAAAACTGCCAAGGAGACCGGAGCTCTGCTTTAAGTGATTGAGGTAAAAGAGCAGGAGGAAGATCTGAGTACTTCAAAAGGGCTCTAGGAGGAAGTGGCTGTAAAGTTCAGGACCTGTGGTGTGATGCAGTACCTGGTCATCCACCTGAGACTAAGCTGTAAGAATTTTAGTGCAGAGTTTGACATTTTACACCACATAAGTGAATAAGTTCCCATCATGTTTTCTGATAGTTTTTCCATTAAATGCATACTATTATTATAATACAGTATTTATATAGAGCCAATAGTTCGCTCAGCGCTGTACATTACAATGGGAGACAATACATGAGAGAGTACAATACAATGCGATACACGAGGGGTTCGAGGGCCCTGCTCCTTGGAGCTTACAATCTAGGAGGGAGGGGATAGTGGTACGGGAGGAATAGCTGTGGGGGATGGAGTGGTAGGAAGAGTGGAGGAGAAGGCAATTAGCAGAGGGCAGGGTAGGCTTCCCTGAACAGGTGGGTTTTCAGGGTGCGCCTAAAAGGAGAGGAGAGTAGGTGATAGTCTGATGGATTGGGGTAGGGAGTTCCACAGGATGGGTGATGCCCTGGGGGTGGGCATGGGAGGATGAGACCAGGGAACTAGAGAGAAGGAGGTCTTGTGAGGAGCGGAGAGTGCGTTTTGGGTGGTATTTGGATATTAGGTCAGTGATGTAGATTGGGGCAGAGTTATGGACAGCTTTGTACGTCAGTGTTAGCATTTTGAATTTGATCCATTGGGTAATCGAAAGCCAGTGGAGGGATTGGCAGATGGGGGGGTGGCGGAGACGGAGCGGTTGGTAAGGTGGATGAGTCTGGCCGCCGTATTCAGGATCGACTGAAGCAGGGATAGCCTGTGATGAGGCAGGCCAGTGAGGAGGGAGTTGCAGTAATCGAGTCGTGATATGAGGGAGTGGATGAGTTGCTTAGTAGTTTCTGGGGTTAGGAATGGGCGTATTTTGGAGATGTTGCGGAGGTGGAGTCTGCATGAGTTTGTTAGTGATTGGACTTGGGGCTGGAAGGACAGATTGGAGTCTAGAATGACACCAAGTACTCTGGCTTGCGGGGTGGGACTGATACTATTGAGATCATATATAAAAAAAAAAAAAAGTGTAAAGCAAGCCATGAAGATAACCATTGTTACACTTACCAGTAACAGTATTTCTGAGACTCCTAAAGGACAGCTTTTTGAGAGGATTGGCTCCACCTTCAACAGGGAACTAGAGTCAAATTTTTTATTGTCTTTCCTAGGTAAAAAGCTACAATTTTAAACACAGTCACTTTAAACGAAAAACACCCGGTTGGGGATATAAACACTGTCCTGGAAGATGACCGTTACAAGTGTAACCATGGTTTTCCCAAAACATCTTACAGGACAGCTACTTGAGAGGATAAACAAGTAAACACACCTTGGGATGGGGACTAATGCCTGCAATACCTTACTTCCAAAAGGACAAGTAGTGGCTGGACAACATTTCCACAGGGCAGCGCTTGACAAAAGCATGGCTTGAGGACCATACAGCAGTCTGAGATTTCTTCCCACAAAGCACTTTCCCTCTCTGCGCCTGATGCGGCCATCAACCTTGAGCCTAGGCTTATAATGATGCAGTGCCAGCTGAATCCATTTTGCAGTGTGATTTCAGGAACAGCTCTAGTGCAAGTTATTTACTGGAATCTCCTACAGTCCATAGCAGTAGTTTCCATTCAAGTCTGTGGAGCTACAAATTGCACCACACTAAATTCGCACAGGACCCTTTTTCAAATCACATCAGATTCGCACTGCATATAGGTTATCAGCCTCCATAAAAACTCATGTTTCACTTGTCATGCGACTCGGAAACGCATCTGAAATCGCATTAGTATGAACCAGCGATGAAGAGTGAGCTCTGGTTCTAGCAGGTGGTAACTGACCAGAACTGATGTATGCTGAAATAATAGTCTCTCTAATCCATCAGGTCATGGTACAGGAGGCACACTGCCCTAGCAGCCACGTTCATAACATCATAATATCCTAGCACTGTTTAAGTGCTGTCTCCTGTAAGTGGCTTTTTTTAATCAACAGCATTAAACTTTTGAAAAATAAAGAGCATTATTGGCTGTTTTGGTCTTCCTTGACTGTCCCTACAAGCTCGAGTCATTGTACAGAGAAGATCAGCATACTATCTAGGAATTAACCTTTGAAAGGAAAAATGGCATTCGTCCTGTTAGTTAAGGGGTCATAGTCTGAAGGTGATCAACTTTTTAAGAAGTTTGATGGAGACCAAATAGCACAACGGCTGGTGGTCAAGAAGAGCATAATAGTATTGAGTGCACGTAGCGATTTGATGGTCCATAAAATCCATAATCCAATCTTTATTTGTGGACTATAATTTTTATTATTTGACAGGAATTTTTTTTCACAAGGGGCTGTGCTGCACTTTTTACGTCTGTATATTTGAGGATTAGGGTGTTGTGGAATGGCCTTGCAAGTGGCACAGCTGGCAACCTTACCTATTTTACACAGCTTTTGTTTGTTGTGCAATTTTGATATATTTGTTCTTTATAATTTTGACTGCCCTTTTTAAAAATGGAAGCCCTGTTAGTGTGCCACTGGAGGTATCCCTCAAAATCAGCTAGTACTGTATGTGGTGCATACTAGCACATTATGCCATTAACCTGCAGAACAAGGCTTTTTTTTTTTTAAAACTTCACTAGCGCTTTAAAAAGGCACTGAAAATTATAAATATAACTCAAGCAATTACTATGGTGAATACACGTCAATTAAAAAATAAGTATATAGGTATAATATAAAAGCTGTAGCCACTAGTACACACAACCCATGTCTCAGTAGGCTAACCAGTGAAATATTGTAAGTGAAAAAAAGTGCAACGCTACATATACAAAAAACGCACAATTCTTATAAAATAGAACTAAAAACCAAAAAACTCAGGACAGAGAACTCCAATCAATTAAGTGTTCTTCTGTGAACCCTGCTTGAGATAATGACCGTGAGCAACTGTCACAGGATTCCAGTCTATCCTCCACCATAAATCTGCTCACCTGCAGCAGTGTGACCTCACATTATACAATGTTTTGGTCTAACTGCAGCTTTGATCTCAAACGCATTGACTCTGAAGATCAACTTGTTGAATAATAACTCCAAGGATGCCCCCTCCAGATAACAGCCTAAGGGTCAGCCGTATTCTTCATAAACAAAAGCTCAACATAGTGCTTTATCCTTTAAAAACTTTTATTGTGCAATAAACCACATTCAGTGGGTGAATAACCGCACCAGGTATGATGAACATCCAGTAATGTACTTCTTTAGGCACAAGATGGTAGTATCAGTCCAGCAGTATAGACCAGTCCAGGCTCCAAAACGTCACCACACAGTGTATAGTGCAAGGCAAAGCACGGGCCCTGTGTGTAAATGCAATTGCCTTAAAATAATGACGATCCTGGAGCGGTGTGGATTACTATACGGCTGTTTTGATGAATGGTAACGCAGTGACGTCATCCACATGCTCTTACCTGATGCATGTCGTCACTGATCACGTGACTATCAAGGGGATCTGATTGGACCTACCGACATTCAGTTTATATAGAGGCCTATACTTAAATTGGACACCGCTAGGTTTATATACAAAAAAGCCCCTACTCGAAATGATAAATTAGTGAATAATGTGGTGGACCCCCCCATATTCATGTGGAACTACATTAAGGATCAGAAATACAGGATGACCCTATCTTACCTGCATGTCACTATGTGCCTATATAGGGTCCAGACTTCGCTCATCAAAGTGGGTATACCTGGGCCTTTGGGGTCTGCATCCTATAGGGATGGACCATGGTCCTGGACCTGTATATCACCCCGTAGCCAACTACATGCATTAGACCAAGTTCCAAGCTGAGCACTCATGCAGGATTCAGTGTCCAAAGCAAAATTACAGTCTGTCCACTAACAAAAAGGAGAAGGAGCCACAAAATGCGGAGGTGTTATAAGAGGGACACCAAGGGGACATATCCTCAAAAGCTTTGCTAGTGTCCAGTCATTTGAAGGTACCAGCCTATGACAAAAGTCTATGAATAGCAAGCTCATGTACTGTACAATTAAAATATAATACTGACCTTGGACCCTAACTTCCAACGTGCTTGTAGGGCCACGGTGACCATACTTATACTTTTTGTGAGATCGTTTGAAAGCTAAGGATCCTAAATCGTGCGAGAAGATGCTCTAGCACTGTGCATTCTTACAAGATCTGGGATCTTTAGCTTTCAGAGGATCTCACAAAAAAAAAAAAAAAACCACAGTCTGAATATTTTTTTCCGTGGTTTCATTTTTTTAGGTTTTAATTTGCATTTTTGTTGGGGAGATCTGAGCGGATATTAAAAAAAGGACGTTCCATTTTTATGCATGGTCTTTAATCTATTTGTTCCAAAACCTGACAGATGATGATTTTACAATGAAATTCTCTGGTATCAAAAGTTCTAACTTTTGCTTACTGATCAACTGTACTAGCCAATCTAGATAAGGCAGATTACTGTTGGCCCGCTGCTCTAAGCTCTTGGGTCTATTCTTTTGAGCCAATACTGTCTGCCTAATTTACTTGTACAAGCCGATTAGGCTGACAGTCACCTATTCACTTATATTATTTTGCTGTTTATATCAGGGAACAGAAGTGGTGTGGGCAGCAGTATCAACACTAGTTACACAATTATACCCTAAGATTTGGGACAGTTTTTTTTTTTTTAGGATACATGATTTAATTCAAGTTTTAATTTTTTTTCCAGTTCTTTTACAATAAGAAATTTTGCTGAATTCTCTCTTACCACATTTCTCTGTTATCTTAAGTGATTGCACTGAGGTTTTTCTTATCCTATTCAAAAATTATATACCTGCACTTTTTAACCCAATGTTACTGAAAGCTCTGTGGTAGAATGCGAATATAGGACATGCTCCGAACGCACAAAATTATGGCAATGTATTGGCATGCTATTTTTTTTAAAAATAACAAACAGCCAGCAGAGCTACATCATCACAGATTTGATAAGCACATATGTGCAAACCCTTTAAAATTTAAAAAACAATTGCCTCCACTTATATTTTTTCATGATGTTCACAACACTTGTTATTGCAGAGATAAATGCAGAGATAGGTAAATTTGAATGCCCTGTTCACATCTGGCGATTTGGGATCGCGGGCAGATCCACAATTCTGCTTCCAATTCTAAATCGATCTGCATTCATGGCAAATATGGCAAGTGTGTGTACCATTCATTTTCATTGCTCCTCAAACATGGTTCAGTGTCGGCATGATTGTCGCACGACAGAATCACGTGGCAAACCTCACTGAGTGAGTCTTATTGCCCAAAAAGGAGAAGGAGCTTCTTTTGGGCAACAAGCTTCGAGGATGCAGTTTGCTGGCAACAATCGAGGTGAAACCACACTGCGTTTGAGGAGCCATTAAAAATGAATGGCACACAAACACCCGATTCCACCGCAATCCCAAATTGCCAGATGTGACCGGGGCTTTATTGGTGTCTATATGCCTATGTAAGCCATTTAAGTAACCACACTGCATTGCGGTTTCCTACGCGATTTTCTACAATAGAGCAAGTTAATGGGAGCACAAAGAACGGATGGTAGAACATAACAGTGTAGATAGACTACTTCTCTACCTTTAATACAGCCTCACACATGGTGGAATAACACATCGAAAGCGCACATAACATGTTAAAAGCAGTTATAAGACTGCATACTCATGTTATAAATGAGCAGTATTACTTCCACATACTTCTGAAGTAGCACCAAGATATACAGTGAAGGAAATAAGTATTTGATCCCCTGCTGATTTTGAATGTTTGCCCACTCACAAAAAAATGATCATTCAAAAAAAAAAAAAAAAAATTTGAATGGTAGGTGTATTGTAACACTGAGAGAAAAGCAACAAAAAACATTCAAAAGAAATGCATGTCTAACAAATTATGCACCGATTTCCATGTTCATGAGGGAAAGGAGTATTTGATCCCCTTCACAAAACATGACTTCGTACTTGGTGGCAAATCCCTTGTTGGCCATCACAGAGGTCAGATGTTTCCCGTAGTTGGCCATCAGGTTTGTACACATCTCAGGAGGGATTTTGGCCTAAGCCTCTTGGCAGATCCTCTCCAAGTCATTAAGGTTTGGTGGCTGACATTTGGCAACTTTCAGCTCCCTCTACAGATTTTCAATCGGATTAAGGTCTGGAGACTGGCTAGGCCACTCCAGGACCTTAATGAGCTTCTTCTTCAGCCACTCCTTTGTTGCCTTGGCCGTGTGTTTTCGGTAATTGTCATGCTGGAACACCCATCCACGACCCATTTTCAATGCCCTGGCTGAGGGAAGAAGGTTCTCACCCAAGATTTGACGATACATTGCCCCGTTCATCGTCCCTTTGATGTGGTGCAGTTGTCCTGTCCTCTTAGCAGAAAAACACCCCCAAAGCAGAATGTTTCCACCACGTTTGACAGTTGGGATGTGTTTTAGGGGTCATAGGCAGCATTCCTCCTCCAAACATGGCCAGCCAAGTTGATGCCAAAGAACTTGATTTTGGTCTCATCTGACCACAACACTTTCAACCAGTCCTTCTCTGCATCATTCAGATGTTCAGTGGCAAACTTCAGACGGGCCTGGACATGTGCTTTCTTGAGCAGAGGGACCTTGTGGGCACTGCTGGATGTCAATCCTTGTCGGCGTAGTATATTACCAATTGTTGGTGACTGTGGTCCCAGCTGCCTGGAGATCATTGACAAGATCTTCACGTGTAGTTCTGGGATGATTCCTCACTGTTCTCATGATCATTGACACTCCACGAGGTGAGATCTTGCATGGTGCACCAGACCTAGGGAGACTGACAGTTGTTTTGTGTTTCTTCCATTTGCGAATAATTGCACCAGCTGCTGTCACCTTCTCACCAAGCTGCTTGGTGAAAGTTAGGTAGCCCTGTCCAGCCTTGTGTAGGTCTACAATCTTGTCCCTGACATCCTTGGATGGCTCTTTGGTCTTTGCCATGGTGGAGAGTTTGGAATCTGATTGTTTGATTGCTCCTGTGGACAGGTGTCTTTTATACAGGGAACAAAATGAGATTAGCAACACTCCCTTTAAGAGACTGCTTCTAATCTCAGCTTGTTACCTGTATGAAAGACACCTGGTAGCCAGAAATCCTGCTGACTGATAGGGGATCAAATACTTATTTCCCTCATGAACATGCAAACCAGTGCATAATTTGTTAGACATGCATTTCTTTTGAATTTTTTGTTGCTATTCTCTCAGTGTTACAATACACCTACCATTCGTTTTTTAGACTGATCATTTCTTTGTGAGTGGGCAAACATTCAAAATCAGCAGGGGATCAAATACTTATTTCCTTCACTGTACCATATGATTAAAGGACAAATTTCTGAAAATCTGTATTACAACTTTTCCACAGGGAAAAAAAAAAACAATACAAAAAAAAAAAAAAAACATACCGCTTCATACATTTAAACCTGGGATCCTTAAATTCAAGGAAACAAAATCACGGCTTACCAAGCTTGCTTTTGGTCTCAAGCACACAGGCAGTTTGACCCATAAAGCATAATATCTAGGCACTTGGGGGCAAAGGTATAGCGTACAACCCGCTGCCAGTGGCCTGTAAAAATCTATTACCTGCTGAAATATGCTGCATCTGTACGGTGTCTCAAGCAGTACTTGTGTATAGAGACAAATACCCCAAACACAGAAAGTTCATGTTCAGGGCCATACGTCCCTGCAAACAAATAGAAATGCATGATGTAAAAGATGCCTGTACTAAGATCTGCCTCATTCACCAGCCTGAGTTCATATGTAACTGGTTATGCAGGAAGCATAAAGAAAATTATAGAGCACAGACTTCAGTAGAACGGAAGGTGTGTGTTTTCTGAAGTTGGAAATGGTTTGTGTGCTGTAGACGCAATGAATTTTTGAGACCTCAATATATAGTAAACCTGTACTTTTCCCCTGGAAAGCAAAGTAACAGGTTCCTTTAATACACCCCTCTACTGCTGCACACACACACAGAGCACTATTAGGGAAGATTGGTGTGTTTAGAATTGCAATGGTGTGCACAAAATGCACAATACACATTTTTATGGGAGGCTTTAAGCAGATATGTCCACGCAGCATCAAGTGATGTCACATATATTATGGTTTTCTATAAGCGAATACAAAAGAGCCTGAAGGTCAAATGCTGACAACATGCATGACAAAATGACCACAAAACATGCAAACACAACGTTTAATGTGAATAAAACCTTATTCTGCTATCGTGACGAGAAAAGGATGCCCTGTTTGACTATGCAAGCGCAAGTTTCTCTGTCACATGGGAGGAAAATGGACAAGCTACATGCTTCTACACATCTAAAATAGAGTGGCGGAAAACATTATTTGATGCCCTGCAGATTTTGCCCACTTACAAAACGAAGGGTCTATAATTTTTATCATAGGTGTATTTTAAATGATAGAGACAGAATATCAACCAAAAATCCAGAAAAGAAACAAAAAACACATGATGCAAAGGTAATAAACTGAGTTACAGTTCAGTGAGTAAAATAAGTATTTGATCCCCCACCAACCAACAATAATTCTGGCTCCCACAGACTGGCTATGTGCTCATGTGGTACACAGATTAGTCCTGTCAAAATAGGAAGGTGCTCCATCGACAACTCTTTGTGAATAAAAAAGACACCTGTCCAACAAATCTTTTTCTTCCATTCAAACCTCACCACCATGGACAAGACTAAAGAGCTGTCAAAGGACGTCAGGGACAAGATTGTAGACCTGTACAAGGCTGGAATGGGCTACAAGACCATCAGCAAGAAGCTTGGTGAGAAGAAGACAACTGTTGGAATGATAATTCGCAAACAGAAGAAATACAAAATAGCCATCAATTGCCCTCAGTCTGAAGCTCTATACAAGATTTTGCCTCATGGAGTAAGAACGATCATGAGTAAAGTGAGGGATCAGCACAGAACTACACAGGAGGAGCTTGCTTCTGAATGACCTCAAAGTAGTTGGGACCACAGTCAAACTATTGATAACACAATGTGTTGCCATGGATTGAAATCCTGCACTGCCTGCAAGGTCCCCCTCCTCAAGAAGGCACATGTATAGGTCCTTCTGAAGTTTGCCAACGAACATCTAAATGATTCAGAGAAGGACTGGGAGAAAGTGTGGTGGTCAGAGGAGACCAAAATTGAGCTATTTGGCATTAAATGGACTTGCTGTGTTTGGAGGAATAAAAAAGCTGACCATGACCCTAAGAACACCATCCCTAAAGTCAAGCACGGAGGTGGAAATATTATGCTTTTGGGAGGGTTTCTCTGCTAGAGGTACAGGCTGACTTTAGTGCATTGAGGGGCCAATGGATGGAGCCATGTATTGTAAAATCTAGGATGAGAACCATCTTCCCTTAGCCAGAACACTGAAGATGGGTCATGGATGGGTCTTCAGCATGACAATGACCCAAAACATACCATCAAGGCAACAAAGGAGTAGGAGTAGATCAAGAAGAAGCACTTTAGGTCATTGAGTGGCCTAGCCAGTCTCCATATCTTTTCTATAAGATTAAGGTCTGGAGTGAGCTGAAACTTCAAGTTGCCAAGTGACATCCAAGAAACCTTAAGGATTTAGAGAAGATCTGTAAAGAGTGGACCAAAATCCCACCTGAGATGTGTGCAAACCTGGTAAGAAACTACAAGAAATGTTTTACCAAGGGTTTCTCCACCAAGTACCAAATCATGTTTTGCTTGGGGATCAAAAATTTATTTTACTCACTGAACTGCAACTCAATGTATAACATTTGTATCATGTGTTTTTCTGGATTTTTGGTTGATATTCTGTCTCTTAAAAATACAACTATAATAAAAATCATGGACTCTTCATTTCTTTAAGTGGACAAACTTATAAAATCTGCAGGGGATTGAATAATTTTCCCCATCGCAGGAGATTTTTTTTTCCTCAGTAGAAACTGCTTCTCCAAGCAGAGCTTGTAATTGCAAGAATTCTGACTGTATAGTTCTGGCCTTTACAAATTAAAAGTGAGCTGCTGTACAGAAACGCAAACCTGTCTGTTTAAAACAAAAAACTTGAAAAAAAAAGAAAAACAAAAAAAAGGAAGCAATGGTCTGGATCTCAAGAGTTGTTTACAATTACTGGGCCAGTTGTGATGTGCAAGAGAGCACATATGTACACCTGTGGGAGTCAGATAAGCTTGCCATCACAGAAGATTTTCCAACAGTCCAAATCTCCCATCTGAAAAGTGTTAGCTTTGCAAATAAAGCCCTATAGTCACGTGACAAGCAGGCTCCTCTTCAAGCAGTATTAAAACCAAAAGCAAACATTATATTGCAGCTTACAAATTCTAAATGTGATGGCTGCATTAGTTTTCTTTTTAGGCTCTTTCTTCTATTTTCATCTGGAAGTTCAGCCAGCAGGTTTGTTGTTTTTCACAGCACAAACTTTCCAGCAGAAAGTGTTAGTTTGCATGGATGAGACAAACCATTTAACACTGGCAGGAGTGCTTTCAATGATCAGCTTTTATTTGTGTTAAAACTTTTATCCCAAAAGGAAAAAACTGATCAGAATATGCTAGCCAGAGTTTGGATTACATTTGTTAGTTTATCTAAGTCTGCTAATACAATTAACACACCCCCTCCAGATGGACAATGCTGCTATCTGCTGTGCATCCTGTGTTCATTCCTTCAGAGTTGTGTCTCACTAATACCAGTGGTGTGTTACTGGCCAGATGCCCAGGTGAAAACAGAGGGAAAAAAAAGCCAAAGAAAAGAAACCATATGCAGACAGTACATCTACATAATTAGTAAGCTGCAATATAATACATTTTTATTGTATTTAAAGAGTAACTCCACTGTTGAGAAAGTAAAAAACATTCCCCTCTGGGTGATCGATGTACATTGCAAGAATTTTAACAAACTGTTGCAGATTCCATCATTTTGTTATTCTGAAGAAAGTTTGTGTCTTTGTACAAAGTGAATCTGTATGGGAGTGGTTTTATAATTGTCAGATTCTGCACCTGCAGGGCCCGAATGAGAAAATTGGCAAGGTCCGCATTCCTTTAATTTCCCTTTGGGAGTATGTCATCAAAAATGAAATTTTTGCTGCAGTGGATGCCAAAAAGCTGACTTGTATCTTAGCAACGACTTTTGAGAAAATCAGTAAGCACTCACACAAGCAAAAAAATTAAAATTTTCAGGGGCTATTCTGTACACCACCTGTGTACAGAACACCTCCAAATAGCCATATTGCATTTTACAGAATCAGCTGTGCAAATTGAAAAGGAAAGGTCACTTTTAATAACATCCAATTACAATATTACTTTAGTCGCAATTGTAAATGCTATATATTTATTTGCCAATATTTTTTCCCATGAAAGTGGAGTTACCGTTTAATACCGCTTTCATCTCCTCTTCACCATTGGGAGGACCTCACTGATGTGAACCCATCAGGGCTGCTGTCTGCTTTATTGCACTGCAGTGATGCCACGCTAGGGGCCTGGCCTTTGAAGCCATGTTCTCAGAGAAGTGAGTGGAACTTTAGGCAAGCAGAATTAACCACAATCAGATGTATGGCATATGGAGATCGGCCAGTCAATAAAGTGAAAGAACTACCAACTAGGCAGAAGAGTAACGATTTATACCTACATTTCTAAAGCATTGATTAGCAATTACATAGCTCTATAGTGAAAATTATTGTGCACCAATATTGCAAACCTTTGCTAATATAAACTAAGCACATTGGAAAGAATAATTCATATGAAGAGGCAACCTGTACTGAAATCCACATCGAAAATACTAGATCAAAGATACAGGTAGCTAACTTGTATGCAAATCTTGATTTATTTTTTTCCAGTCAT
The DNA here is from genome assembly GCF_062004578.1 of Staurois parvus. Taxonomy (NCBI): domain Eukaryota; kingdom Metazoa; phylum Chordata; class Amphibia; order Anura; family Ranidae; genus Staurois; species Staurois parvus. The sequence continues at coordinate 30,397,591 of NW_028317821.1, forward strand.
CCAGAGAAAGGCAACACACAGGCAATATTTAGGCAATTTACAAAGGATTCAATGGACCTACCAGCATGTCTTTGGAGTGCACATGCTCAGTTTGGTGTGTATTGCTGGAGAGTTAAGTTTTTTTTCTCTGGAGAGGGTACATTATTATTATTATACAGTATTTATAAAGCACCAATGGTTCGCTCAGCGCTGTACATTACAAAGGGGGACAGAACATGTGACAGAACAATACCAATATAATGCAAAACATGAGGGGATCGAGGGCCCTGCTCTTTCGAGCTTACAATCTAGGAGGGAGGGGGTGGCGGCACAGGAGGAGATAGCTGTGGGGGATGGAGTGGTAGGAAGAGTGGAAAAGGTCAGCAGGTTAGCAGGGGGTGGGGTAGGGTTCCCTGAAGAGGTGGGTTTTCAGTGTGCGCCTAAAGGAGAGGAGTGTGTGATCAGCATAGGGCCCATCAGCACTGTCCAGACAGAGGTCAGGGGTTCTGCATCCTCCTAGAGAAAATGAAAACTCCTCCTACAAGCTTTAACCAGCGCTCTGCTGGACATTGATAGAAGTCACAAAACTGTTTTAACTGCTGATGAGAAAAGGTATTTAGCAGTTTATATTTCCTAAAATAATTGCACTTCCATGTTCTGTGTACTGTGGGAGACCAGATATAGTGAATGCAGGGTCCTGGGTTTAGTAACACTTTAAAGCAAATAGGAGGAATTGGGGGAAAATCTGCTATATTCTACCATAGAGCAAAGGAGAAGAATGTTTATGCAGCGAGGGGTTAATAGTGACCCTGGTGCTGAGCTGCATCTCCTCACCGTATGGCCAACAAGGAATGATTGCAGTGTGGTGTACAGAGGGGGGTGAGGGGTGTCATTGATACCCTGGGAGAGGCCGGTGTCCTGACACCCAGTGACAGAGGAGGGAGATGCGGCAGTGGCCGGGCTCCGGGGTGATGTGTGGAGGGCGGGATGTCTGTGGCGGGGGTGGGTGTGGCCCTATACACATTCAATGACTAGGCCTGGTCATGGCGCTGCTCCGTCCGGCCTCGTGGTCACCACAGTGCGGGGGGCGCCCATTGTACCCTTATTGCGGCCCGAACTTCCTCCACACAGCCCAGTCAAAGCAGAGGAGAGCAGGCCTCGCCATCACCCGGCGGCTGCCATATTGGAGAGAAGCGGAGAACAGACCAGTCCCACCATGGCGTCTGGGACACGCAGGACGGGGAGCCCATTGCTCAGCCCATTGCTCCCCATTCACATGTTTACCTTGACGATCCTGCGGGGAAGCCCGGCCATCTTATCTTATAGCGAATGCAGCCTCAACTCTCTCTGCGTGCCGCCGGATCCTCCTGTCACGCACAAGTGAGAGCCCGACGTTCGCTTCCGAAGACGTCATGACGGCGGCGTGGGGGGGTTGCCGGGAAAAGTAGTTTTGCCCATCAGCTGCTGCAATGCATGCTGATAATGTAACCAGGCCTGGAAAGCGCAGGCTCATTCCTAGCATACGAAACTTGAGGGGAGGGAGCCTTTCTCCTTCACCTCTATAACTGCTTGAAAACCAGGCCAATTCTGGCTCTGAACTCAGACATGGAAAATACCCAACCTTTGGTAAAGCAGAGCTCCACCCAAAAGGGGAAGTTCCACTTCAACCTCTTCACGCCGGCCGCACGCAAATGTGCGGCCTCACGGCATCTAGGCCGGGGCACGCAAATGTGCGGCCTCCCGGCGTCTGGGCCTGGGCACGCAAATGTGCGGCCTCCCGGCGTCTGGGCACGCAAATGTACGGCGTCTGAGCACGCAAATGTGCGGCCGCCCGGCGTCTGGGCACGCAAATGTGCGACCCCACGGCGTCTGGGCCGGGGCACGCAAATGTGCGGCCTCTTGGCGCCTGGGCACGCAAATGTGCGGCCTCCCGGCGTCTGGGCCTGGGCACGCAAATGTGCACCCTCACGGCGCCTGGGCACGCAAATGTGCAGCCTCCCGGCGTCTGGGCCGGGGCACGCAAATGTGCAGCCTACTGGCGTCTGGGCCGGGGCACGCAAATGTGCAGCCTCCCGGCGTCTGGGCCTGGGCATGCAAATGTGCAGCCTTCCGGCGCCTGGGCACACAAATGTGCAGCCTCCCGGTGTCTGGGCCTGGGCACGCAAATGTGCAGCCTCCCGGCGTCTGCACATTTGCGTGCCCAGGCCCAGACGCCAAGAGGCCGCACATTTGCGTGCCTCGGCCCAGACGCCATGAGGCCGCACATTTGCGTGCCCAGGCCCAGACGCCGGGCGGCTGCACATCTGCGTGCCCAGGCCGGGAGGCCGCACATTTGCGTACCCCGGCCCAGACGCAGGGAGGCCGCACATTTGCATGCCCAGGCCCAGACGCCGTGAGGCCACACATTTGCGTGCCCAGGCCCAGACGCCGGGAGGCCGCACATTTGCGTGCCCAGACGCCGGGAGGCCGCACATTTGCGTGCCCAGACGCCGTGAGGCCGCACATTTGCGTGCGGCCGGCGTGAAGAGGTTAAAGTGGAACTTCCCTTTTGGGTGGAGCTCTGCTTTACCAAAGATTGGGTATTTTCCATGTCTTAGTTTAGAGCCAGAACTGGCCTGTTTTTCAAGCAGTTAAGAGGCGTCTGGGCCGGGGCACGCAAATGTGCATCCTCCCGGCGCCTGGGCACGCAAATGTGCAGCCTCCCGGCGTCTGGGCCGGGGCACGCAAATGTGCAGCCTCCCGGCGTCTGGGCCAGGGAACGCAAATGTGCATCCTCCCGGCGTCTGGGCCCGGGGCACGCAAATGTGCAGCCTCCCGGCGTCTGGGCCCGGGGCACGCAAATGTGCAGCCTCCCGGCGTCTGGGCCTGGGCACGCAAATGTGCAGCCTCCCAGTGTCTGGGCCTGGGCACGCAAATGTGCAGCCTCCCGGCGCCTGGGCACGCAAATGTGCACCCTCACGGCATCTGGGCCGGGGCACGCAAATGTGCAGCCTCCTGGCGTCTGGGCCGCGGCACGCAAATGTGCACCCTCCCGGCGTCTGGGTCGGGGCACGCAAATGTGCAGCCTCCCGGCGTCTGGGCCGGGGCACGCAAATGTGCATCCTCCCGGCGTCTGGGCCTGGGCACGCAAATGTGCAGCCTCCCGGCGTCTGGGCCGGGGCACGCAAATATGCAGCCTCCCGGCGTCTGGACCGGGGAACGCAAATGTGCATCCTCCTGGCGTCTGGGCCCAGGGCACGCAAATGTGCAGCCTCCCGGCGTCTGGGCACGGGGCACGCAAATGTACAGCCTCCCGGCGTCTGGGCCTGGGCACGCAAATGTGCAGCCTCCCGGTGTCTGGGCCTGGGCACGCAAATGTGCAGCCTCCCGGCGCCTGGGCACGCAAATGTGCACCCTCACGGCGTCTGGCCCGGGGCACGCAAATGTGCAGCCTCCTGGCGTCTGGGCCGGGGCACGCAAATGTGCACCCTCCCGGCGTCTGGGTCGGGGTACGCAAATGTGCAGCCTCCCAGCGTCTGGGCCTGGGCACGCAAATGTGCACCCTCACGGCGTCTGGGCCGGGGCACGCAAATGTGCACCCTCACGGCGTCTGGGCCTGGGCACGCAAATGTGCACCCTCACGGCGTCTGGGCCGGGGCACGCAAATGTGCAGCCTCCCGGCGTCTGGGCCGGGGTACGCAAATGTGCAGCCTCCCGGCGTCTGGGCCGGGGCACGCAAATGTGCAGCCTCCCGGCGTCTGGGCCGGGGCACGCAAATGTGCAGCCTCCCGGCATCTGGGCCGGGGCACGCAAATGTGCACCCTCACGGCGTCTGGACCGGGGCACGCAAATGTGCAGCCTCCCGGCGTCTGGGCCGGGGCACGCAAATGTGCACCCTCACAGCGTCTGGGCCTTGATGCCGAGCGGCCGCACATTTGCATGCAATTAACAAAACCGTGCTGAGAGCGCATGTCCAGCACACATGTCCGGTACTCATGGAAAGGTCCCAATCTCTTTCAATCGGGACCTTTCCCGATCATGTGATGGCGAATCACTGCTGTCACATGACCTTAAAACCCCGCCTCCCAGCTTCTGAAACCCTTAAAGGGTCAGGAGGTGCCAAGGGGTTAAAGACTGGTCCCCCGCTCCCCATTAAGGATTGGCAGCTTTGGGGAGCGGGGGATACCTGAAATTGACAGGAACCCACTTCCGCTGCGATCAGCTAGGTGATCAAAAGCGGAAGTTGTCCTCCTACCCTCCCTCCCTGTAGTCTTCTGGGACACGTGACAGGTCCCAGAAGACGACGGGGCCATTCAGGAAGCGCAGCGCTTTTCGCGCATGCGCAGTGGGCACCCGGCTGTGAAGCTGCAAGCTGTCACAGCCGGGTGCCCACACTGAAGATGCCGGCGCTTGGAACACCTGACAGCTGGTGAAACCGGCTGCGGGTAGGACACCGCGGGATCGTGGGACGGGCGAGTGTTCGTTTTTTAAAAGTCAGCAGCTACAGTTTTTGTACCTGCTGACTTTTATTTTTTTACAGAGTGAGTGGAACTCCGCTTTAAAAGATGATGTTGCACTGAGTAAATACATACATACATGTCATGCATCAACCACTTGCCTACCAGGCAATTTCTGACATTTTTCTCATAAATGTAAAATCAGCATTTATTTGCTAGAAAATTACATCAAACCCCCAAACATTACATATTTTCAAGCAGAAGCCCTATATAATATACCCAATTTGTTGGTAAAATATAAAAGATGATGTCACGCTGAGTAAATAGACACCAAACATGTCATGCTTTAAATCCTTTACAGGTACCCAGCTTAACTAATAAATATATGTACTGCTGCACCAACTTATATACAGTGAAGGAATTAAGTATTTGGTCCCCTGCTGATTTTGAAAGTTTGACCACTCACAAAGAAATGATCAGTCTAAAAATCGAATGGTAGGTGTATTGTAACACTGAGAGACAGAATAGCAACACAAAATTCAAAAGAAATGCAGAAAAACTCAAACTCGCTGTGTTTGGAGGAGGAGGAATGCTGCCTATGACCCCAAGAACACCATCCCAACTGTCAAACATGGTGGTGGAAACATTCTGCTTTGGGGGTGTTTTTGTGCTAAGGGGACAGGACAACTGCACCACATCAAAGGGACGATGGACGGGGCAATGTACCGTCAAATCTTGGGTGAGAACCTTCTTCCCTCAGCCAGGGCATTGAAAATGGGTCGTGGATGGGTGTTCCAGCATGACAATGACCCAAAACACACAGCCAATGCATCAAAGGAGTGGCTTAAGAAGAAGCACATTAAGGTCTTGGAGTGACCTAGCCAGTCTCCAGACTTTAATCTGATTGAAAATCTGTGGATGGAGCTGAAATTTCGAGTTGCCAAACGTCAGCCACCAAACCTTAAAGACTTGCAGAGGATCTGCCAAGAGGAGTGGGCCAAAATCCCTCCTGAGATGTGTGCAAACCTGATGGCCAACTACAGGAAACGTCTGACCTCTGTGATTGCCAACAAGGGATTTGCCAGCAAGTACTAAGTCTCATGTTTTGTGAAGGGGATCAAATACTTATTTCCCTCATGAACATGCAAATCAGTGCATAATTTATTAGACATGCATTTCTTTTGAATGTTTTGTTGCTATTCTGTCTCTCAGTGTTACAATACACCTACTATTTGATTTTTAGACTGATCATTTCTTTGTGAGTGGGCAAACATTCAAAATCAGCAGGGGATCAAATACTTATTTCCTTCACTGTATAAATCAATGTGGTAAAATTCAACCTAATAAAAATTAATAGGAAGATGTCAGCGACCAATGACACCGCAGCACTGGAGAGAAGACCTGACATATTTACTCCCTGAAGAAGAAAACACGAGTTCTGAAATGCGTTGAATTTGCTTACCATCATAATTTTTTATTCTATGTCTATTAGACCCCAGATGTCTCCTCTGGCCTCCAAAGCAGCAGATCAAACCAAGATCAGTTTGATCAGCTGCTTTACAAGGCAGTAACAGCCTGTAAACAAGCAAGCCGAAACCAGAAGTGATTCAGTCCTCAGTGCTTCCAGTTTCTGACATCACAGAAGGAGAAAGGAATTTCGGTTTCTTCCAATCTTCAGAGTGAATGTGATCAGATCAGTTGCATCTGCACTGGGCTGGCCGATGGCATGGAAGAGCCCAGTAAAGGCAGCAGCAGGAGCGGGTGCCTTTTCACCACCTGTAAAAGTGATAGAGTGGCTGTATAGACTCTTGGATCCCTTTTATCCAGAGTATCGCCGACTGCAAAGAGTGATACCAGAATCATGGTTGCAGCTACAATAACCACCTCAATACGATAATATACGATTATATAATAAGAAATACACGTCTCAAAAAAATTAAAGGAACACTTTTTATTAAGAGTATAGCATCAAGGTAATTAACCACTTGACTACCGGGCACTTTCACTCCCTTCCTGCCCACTCCAATTTTCAGCTTTCAGTGCGTCTGGGCCGCGGCACGCAAATGTGCACCCTCCCGGCGTCTGGGTCGGGGCACGCAAATGTGCAGCCTCCCGGCGTCTGGGCCGGGGCACGCAAATGTGCATCCTCCCGGCGTCTGGGCCTGGGCACGCAAATGTGCAGCCTCCCGGCGTCTGGGCCGGGGCACGCAAATATGCAGCCTCCCGGCGTCTGGACCGGGGAACGCAAATGTGCATCCTCCTGGCGTCTGGGCCCGGGGCACGCAAATGTGCAGCCTCCCGGCGTCTGGGCACGGGGCACGCAAATGTACAGCCTCCCGGCGTCTGGGCCTGGGCACGCAAATGTGCAGCCTCCCGGTGTCTGGGCCTGGGCACGCAAATGTGCAGCCTCCCGGCGCCTGGGCACGCAAATGTGCACCCTCACGGCGTCTGGCCCGGGGCACGCAAATGTGCAGCCTCCTGGCGTCTGGGCCGGGGCACGCAAATGTGCATCCTCCCGGCGTCTGGGTCGGGGTACGCAAATGTGCAGCCTCCCAGCGTCTGGGCCTGGGCACGCAAATGTGCACCCTCACGGCGTCTGGGCCGGGGCACGCAAATGTGCACCCTCACGGCGTCTGGGCCTGGGCACGCAAATGTGCACCCTCACGGCGTCTGGGCCGGGGCACGCAAATGTGCAGCCTCCCGGCGTCTGGGCCGGGGTACGCAAATGTGCAGCCTCCCGGCGTCTGGGCCGGGGCACGCAAATGTGCAGCCTCCCGGCGTCTGGGCCGGGGCACGCAAATGTGCAGCCTCCCGGCATCTGGGCCGGGGCACGCAAATGTGCACCCTCACGGCGTCTGGACCGGGGCACGCAAATGTGCAGCCTCCCGGCGTCTGGGCCGGGGCACGCAAATGTGCACCCTCACAGCGTCTGGGCCTTGATGCCGAGCGGCCGCACATTTGCATGCAATTAACAAAACCGTGCTGAGAGCGCATGTCCAGCACACATGTCCGGTACTCATGGAAAGGTCCCAATCTCTTTCAATCGGGACCTTTCCCGATCATGTGATGGCGAATCACTGCTGTCACATGACCTTAAAACCCCGCCTCCCAGCTTCTGAAACCCTTAAAGGGTCAGGAGGTGCCAAGGGGTTAAAGACTGGTCCCCCGCTCCCCATTAAGGATTGGCAGCTTTGGGGAGCGGGGGATACCTGAAATTGACAGGAACCCACTTCCGCTGCGATCAGCTAGGTGATCAAAAGCGGAAGTTGTCCTCCTACCCTCCCTCCCTGTAGTCTTCTGGGACACGTGACAGGTCCCAGAAGACGACGGGGCCATTCAGGAAGCGCAGCGCTTTTTGCGCATGCGCAGTGGGCACCCGGCTGTGAAGCTGCAAGCTGTCACAGCCGGGTGCCCACACTGAAGATGCCGGCGCTTGGAACACCTGACAGCTGGTGAAACCGGCTGCGGGTAGGACACCGCGGGATCGTGGGACGGGCGAGTGTTCGTTTTTTAAAAGTCAGCAGCTACAGTTTTTGTACCTGCTGACTTTTATTTTTTTACAGAGTGAGTGGAACTCCGCTTTAAAAGATGATGTTGCACTGAGTAAATACATACATACATGTCATGCATCAACCACTTGCCTACCAGGCAATTTCTGACATTTTTCTCATAAATGTAAAATCAGCATTTATTTGCTAGAAAATTACATCAAACCCCCAAACATTACATATTTTCAAGCAGAAGCCCTATATAATATACCCAATTTGTTGGTAAAATATAAAAGATGATGTCACGCTGAGTAAATAGACACCAAACATGTCATGCTTTAAATCCTTTACAGGTACCCAGCTTAACTAATAAATATATGTACTGCTGCACCAACTTATATACAGTGAAGGAATTAAGTATTTGGTCCCCTGCTGATTTTGAAAGTTTGACCACTCACAAAGAAATGATCAGTCTAAAAATCGAATGGTAGGTGTATTGTAACACTGAGAGACAGAATAGCAACACAAAATTCAAAAGAAATGCAGAAAAACTCAAACTCGCTGTGTTTGGAGGAGGAGGAATGCTGCCTATGACCCCAAGAACACCATCCCAACTGTCAAACATGGTGGTGGAAACATTCTGCTTTGGGGGTGTTTTTGTGCTAAGGGGACAGGACAACTGCACCACATCAAAGGGACGATGGACGGGGCAATGTACCGTCAAATCTTGGGTGAGAACCTTCTTCCCTCAGCCAGGGCATTGAAAATGGGTCGTGGATGGGTGTTCCAGCATGACAATGACCCAAAACACACAGCCAATGCATCAAAGGAGTGGCTTAAGAAGAAGCACATTAAGGTCTTGGAGTGACCTAGCCAGTCTCCAGACTTTAATCTGATTGAAAATCTGTGGATGGAGCTGAAATTTCGAGTTGCCAAACGTCAGCCACCAAACCTTAAAGACTTGCAGAGGATCTGCCAAGAGGAGTGGGCCAAAATCCCTCCTGAGATGTGTGCAAACCTGATGGCCAACTACAGGAAACGTCTGACCTCTGTGATTGCCAACAAGGGATTTGCCAGCAAGTACTAAGTCTCATGTTTTGTGAAGGGGATCAAATACTTATTTCCCTCATGAACATGCAAATCAGTGCATAATTTGTTAGACATGCATTTCTTTTGAATGTTTTGTTGCTATTCTGTCTCTCAGTGTTACAATACACCTACTATTTGATTTTTAGACTGATCATTTCTTTGTGAGTGGGCAAACATTCAAAATCAGCAGGGGATCAAATACTTATTTCCTTCACTGTATAAATCAATGTGGTAAAATTCAACCTAATAAAAATTAATAGGAAGATGTCAGCGACCAATGACACCGCAGCACTGGAGAGAAGACCTGACATATTTACTCCCTGAAGAAGAAAACACGAGTTCTGAAATGCGTTGAATTTGCTTACCATCATAATTTTTTATTCTATGTCTATTAGACCCCAGATGTCTCCTCTGGCCTCCAAAGCAGCAGATCAAACCAAGATCAGTTTGATCAGCTGCTTTACAAGGCAGTAACAGCCTGTAAACAAGCAAGCCGAAACCAGAAGTGATTCAGTCCTCAGTGCTTCCAGTTTCTGACATCACAGAAGGAGAAAGGAATTTCGGTTTCTTCCAATCTTCAGAGTGAATGTGATCAGATCAGTTGCATCTGCACTGGGCTGGCCGATGGCATGGAAGAGCCCAGTAAAGGCAGCAGCAGGAGCGGGTGCCTTTTCACCACCTGTAAAAGTGATAGAGTGGCTGTATAGACTCTTGGATCCCTTTTATCCAGAGTATCGCCGACTGCAAAGAGTGATACCAGAATCATGGTTGCAGCTACAATAACCACCTCAATACGATAATATACGATTATATAATAAGAAATACACGTCTCAAAAAAATTAAAGGAACACTTTTTATTAAGAGTATAGCATCAAGGTAATTAACCACTTGACTACCGGGCACTTTCACTCCCTTCCTGCCCACTCCAATTTTCAGCTTTCAGTGCTGTTGTACTTTGAATGACAATTATGCGTTCATGCAACACTGTACCCATATGAAATTTTTATACTTTTTTCACACAAATAGAGCTTTATTTTGGTGGTATTTAATAGCCACTGGCTATTTTTTGCACTATAAACAAAAAAAGAACAAAAATTTAAAAAAAAAGGTTTTCTTTGTTTCTTTTATAAAATTTTGCAAACAGGTAATTTTTCTCCTTCACTGATGTGTGTTGATGAGGCTGCAGTTATAGGCAGCACTGATGGGCAATGATAGGTGGCACTGATGAGGTGGCACTAGTGGACATTGATGAGGAGGCATTGATGATGCACTGATATGCAGCACTGATAATCAGTGCAGACCTCCTCTGTCACATTTGCCGGTTATCGGCAGCACTTTCCTCATGTTGTGAAAGCATGAGTAAAATGCTGCCGATAACCAACAACTGTTTGGACACAGCTGATCATGTGGTAAAAGGCCTCTGTGATTGGCCTTTTACCTTGTCATGTGATCAGCTGTGTCTGTAGGACAAAACAGCGCCAATTGTGCACCGCAGGGGGTGCGTTCTGGGAAGACGTCCATAGACACCCTCCCAGAACTGGACAACCACGCTGTAGCCGTCTTTCGGCTATAGCGCTGTTAGCAAGCGGTTAAACTCCTGGGATATTGATCTGGTCAGTTAAGAAGCAGAGGGGGTTGTTGATCAGTTTCAGCTGCTTTGGTGTTAATAAAATTAACAACAGGTGCACTAGATGGGCAACAATGAGATGTCCCCCAAAATAGTAATAGTTTTACAGGTGGAGGCCACTGACATTTTTTTGCCTACTCATCTTTTCTAATTGTTTTTCACTAGTTTTGCATTTGGCTAGGGTCAGTGTCACTACTGGTAGCATGAGGCAATACCTGGACCCTACAGAGGTTGCACAGGCAGTCCAACTCCTCCAGGATAGCACTTCAATACGTGCCATTGCCAGAAGGTTTGCTGTGTCTCCCAGCACAGTCTCAAGAGCATGGAGGAGATTCCAGGAAACAGACACTTACTCTAGGAGAGATGGACAGGGTCATAGAAGGTCCCTAACCCATCAGCAGGACCTGTATCTGCTCCTTTGTGCAACGATGAACAGGATGAGCACTGCCAGAGCCCTACAAAATGACCTCAGGCAGACCACTGGTGTGAATGTCTCTGACCAATCAGAAACAGACTTCATGAGGGTGGCCTGAGGGCCCAACGTCCTCTAATGGGCCCTGTGCTCACTGCCCAGCACCATGGAGCTCAATTGGCATTTGCCACTGAACACCAGAATTGGCAGGTCCGCCACTGGTGCTTTGTGCTTTTCACAGGTGAGAGCATGTTCACCCTGAGCACATGTGACAGACGTGAAAGGGTCTGGAGAAGCCATGGAGAATGCTTTGCTGCCTGTATCATCGTTCAGCATGACCGTTTTGGCAGTGGGTCAGTGATGGTCTGGGAAGGCATATCCTTGGAGGGACACACAGACCTCTACAGGCTAGAAAATGGCACCCTGACTGCCATTAGGTATCATAATGAAATATTGGACCCACTGTCAGACCCTACGCTGGTGCAGTGGGTTCTGAGTTCCTGCTGGTGCACAATGCCCGGCCTCATGTGGGGAGAGTATGCAGGCAGTTCCTGGAGAATTAAGGAATTGATATCATTGAATGGCCCCCACACTCGGCTGACCTAAATCCAATTGAACACTGCTGGGATATCATGTTTCGGTCCATCCGATGCCGCCAGGTTGCACCTCAGACTGTCCAGGAGTTCAGTGATGGTCTGGTCCAGATCTGGGAGGAAATACCACAGGGCACCATCCGTTGTCTCATTAGGAGCATGCTCCAACATTGTCAAGCATGCATACAAGCACGTGGGGGCCATACAAACTACTGAGCACCATTTTTCAGTTGCTGCAATGAAATTTCAGCAAAATGGACTAGCCTGTTTGCGTCATTTTTTCACTTTGATTTTCAGGGTGTCTTTGAATTCAGTCCTCTGTAGGTTGATAATTTTAATTTTTATCAAACAATGGGGCATCCTTACATTCCCTAACACATTACCCAGTCCATATCAGTATAGATATCCAGCATGATATTTTCCCCCATCGAGATCTCATGTGTTTTCAGAGTGTACCTTTAACTTTTTTGAGCAGTGTATGTATAATAATAATAATGTGTATGTATGTATATACAGTTGTGTTCAAAATAATAGCAGTCAGACATCACTAACCTGATCAATCACTGTTTTTGGTAGAAATGATATTTCTACATGGCAAATAATTTACTAGCAAGTGTAGTAGAGTAATAGAAATCCAACAGACCCAACAGTCATGACATGCATGCTGCTGATTCTGTGTAATTGAAAGGGGCATGTTCAAAATAATAGCAGTGTGGAGTTCTATTAGTGAGGTCATTCATTCTTTGAAAAACAGGTGGCAATTATTGCCCTTATTTAAGGAAGGAAGGCAGCAAATGTTGTACATGCTGGTTACAGTGCACTTCTCTCTGAAATTCTGAGGAAAATGGGTCGTTCCAGACATTGTTCAGAAGAACAGCGTACCTTGATTAAAAAGTTGATTGGAAAGGGGAAAACATATAAAGAAGTGCAGAAAATGATAGGCTGCTCAGCTAAAATGATCGCAAATGCTTTAAAATGGCAACCAAAACCTGACAGACGTGGAAGAAAGCGAAAAACTACCATTCGAATGGATAGAAGAATAGCCAAAATGGCAAAGACTCAGCCAACAATCAGCTCCAGGAAGATCAAAGAAGGTCTAAAGTTACCTGTGAGTACTGTTACAATTAGAAGACGCCTATGTGAAGCCAAGCTATCTGCAAGAAGCCCCCGCAAAGTCCCACTGTTGAAAAAAAGACGTGCTGAAGACGTTACAATTTGCCAAAGAGCACATTGACTGGCCTAAAGAGAAATGGCACAACATTTTGTGGACTGATGAAAGCAAGATTGTTCTTTTTGGGTCTAGTGACCGGAGACAGTTTGTCAGACGACCCCCAAACACTGAATTCAAGCCACAGTACACTGTGAAGACAGTGAAGCATGGTTGCGCAAGCATCATGATATGGGGATGTTTCTCATACTACAGTGTTGGGCCTATTTATCACATACCAGGGATCATGGATCAGTTTGAATACATCAGAATACTTGAAGAGGTCATGCTGCCTTATGCTGAAGAGGAAATACCCTTGAAATGGGTGTTCCAACAAGACAACGACCCCAAACACACCAGTAAACGTGCAACATCTTGGTTCCAGACCAACAAGATTGACGTTATGGAGTGGCCAGCCCAATTCCCAGATCTTAACCACTTCCTGTCCGGACACTTTTACCCCCTTCCTGTCCAGGGCAATTTTCAGCTTTCAGCGCTATCACACTTTGAATGACAATTGCGCGGTCATGCAATACTGTACCCATATGAATTTTTTACCATTTTTTTGAGACAGATAAAGCTTTATTTTGGTGGTATTTATTCACCGCTGGGATTTTTATTTTTTTTACTATGTAAATGAAAAAGTCCAAAAATTTTGAAAAAAAGTTTTTTTTTTAATAAAATTTTGCAAATAAATAATATTTCATCATAAATCTTGGCCAAAATTTATTCCGTTATTTTTTAAGTAAAAATAAAAAAAATCCAAATTCGTTTATAACCAAAAATTATAATTTTTAAACTTTTTTTTTACATTTTTATATTATTTTTTTTTACATACTATCACCCTAGCAGTACAGTGTCACCATGGTGACACTGTACTACTTGTGGGGGGTGATAGTTTTTTTTTTTTACACTGATTGCTTTTACACCCATATAGGATGTAAAAGCAATCATTTCTCTTTCTCTGTCTGCATTCTTGCAAGCATTGAGAAGTACTGAGTGAGCTGTGATTGGTCACAGCTTGTCACATGGTACAAGGCTGTTGTGAATAGCCTTGTACCATGTGACCTCTGTGATCATTCACAGATTTCACACGTAGTAAGCAATGATGTCACAAGTGACATCTTGCTTACTACTTTGCATGTGACCACTGATTCGCCAATCAGTGATCACATGATCGGGACCTCGTACAGAGGTCCCGTCCGACGATCGGTGTTTCACTGTGTCCGGAGGACACAGCGGACACCGGATCGCGGTGGTGCGCGCTCCCAGGGAGCGCGCACAGCTAGAAAAGGCGGGTGCCGTTTAGGAACGGCAACCCGCCCCTGGACTGCCACCGCCCTGCCGTTTATAAACAGCAGGCGGACGGCAAGAGGTTAATCCAATAGAAAACTTGTGGGGTGACATCAAAAATGTAGTTTCTGAGGCAAAACCAAGAAATAGAGAAGAACTGTGGAATGTAGTCCAATCATGGGCTGGAATACCTGTTCACAGGTGCCAGAAACAGTGGTTATACAACTAAATCTTAATTGATTCAAAGGAAAGCAAAATCTTCAAACATTTTTCAGTTTATATAGTGAATGTTTGAGTTTGTAAAGAAGAATACAAACACTGCTATTTTTTTGAACAGTCGAATATTCACTTTTCTTCAATTTTTTTAGAGGAACAACACAAATTTGATATATTTTTCTTCATGTTTTGATTTGGAATAGAATGTGTAGTGTTCCCAATGCATTTGTGTGTATGGAAATAAAAGCTATTAGAAGGATTTTGAGCTTATTCACTTTTTTCAACACACTGCTATTATTTTGAACACAACTGTATGTACTATGAGTAGCAAAAATATAATTGGGCTAAGACAAATGTTTCATGGGTAGGTCTAGAACTTTTTAGTCGCCCCTTGTACTTGCAGTTTTTGCATGACAAATGTGTTTTTTTTTTAATATTTGCAATTTAGCCCTGGTCCACACTGTGTGAGCTGGTTGCGGGTATGAGAATCGCATCTGTTCCTGCACCCACAACCAAATTGCACTGCTCTGACGAGATACAGCGGACTGCCATTCATTCTGAATGGCAGCCCCACGCATCTCAGCCTGCAGCACATTTTTAAAAAAGATGCATGCACCTTTTCTTTTTGTGGAAAATGCAGGCATAGCAGCATATTCACAAAATGAATGGGCTGCCGTGACCACACAAACGCAGGCCGCACAGCCCACACAAGTGTGAACCAAGGCTTCAGGCAAATGTGTATTAAATATAAAAGGTAATTACCTGAGGGCAGGGGTAATAAATAACCTAGAGTTGCCTTTGCGTGGGAGTTATTTAGTTATAGGCCCAAATTAAATTCAAAAGTACTGAAAAAAACCCTGAAATACTGAAAGAGGCTCTGTCACTAAAATAAAAATGTAACTCAAGTCCCCTGTAAAGAAGATAGTAACAAGTAAACTCTACTGCTGCCCGTGCCACCCAAAGACCCTTCGGAGTCTGGCACTTCCAGCTTTGCAAGATCTCTGGTCCCCTGCTGCACTCAGTAGTTCAACCCACTAGCTCCTTCCAGTGGAAGGAACCACAGAAATCAGCAGGGAAGCAGAAAATTGACACTCCTAGAAGTACTGGATTCTGAAGATTCTTTGGGTGAAGGTTTCTCTTTATTGCAGCAATGTTAGGTAGGTGGGGTGTGTATTCAGTATCTTTCCAGGGGACCCTCTTTTCATGTTTCAGCAAAAGAGTCCCTTTAACTGTCTTGGAAAAAAAACCCATTGCTTTAGGCTCTAACCCTAGCCAACTATATGACCCTAGACATTGGTCATGCAATCTCTTTTATAGGGAGAGATAGCTGTTGATTAGCTACCTCTGCCTGAACTTTAATACACAGTTTTTATTCGCTGAGACCACTCTACCATTACCTGGGTATTTGGGCATGTGACTGGCTGTTTCTGCATCATCATCTTCTTTAGACCAGTATATATGAATTTAATGAAGCAGGACAGCAGGGTTTTATTTCTCTATAGGTGTAGTTTCCTTCTGCGCCCTCAATATAGCCCTGATCCAGGTGATATGCCGCAGCTAATAACCCCTCCTTGGCCCCAGGGCTCACCTCAGTCTCTCCAGACACACAGCTCCAATCGATTACACTTCCATATTCAAACTTCCAATCTTGCAAGTAGAAATGCTTTTGAACATATTAACCCCAACACTTAGCCTGCATTCCCACAGAGCATATTCCTGGTGATTTTGAAACTTTTTTTCAGGTGTTTTAAGTGTTTTTGCACTTGTACGAAGCCTCAGACATTTGTTTCCTGCTGAGCAAGGGAAGGAGAGCAGTTGCATATGAGAAGAGGCATTATTCAGGCATGAAAACTCAAATAATGCGCTCCCACAGGTGCTTCTATTAGAGTCTATTGGGCCAAAAAACTCCTGAATGCGCTAAAAAAAGGAAAAAGAAAAAAGCTCATGTGCTTTGAGTATAGAGCAAAGTGGGTAGCAGGGCGCGTCATTGGACGATGCTGTGGAAGTATGGCAGCCAATGATGGATGATGTTTAGGAAAACCGGTACTGAGCAGCACTTCTAAAGAGTGGAAGCAAACTGTGCAGAAGAAGATGAAACAGGAAGGAGCCAAGTGCAGTATTCCAAGGTCAACTTTTAATAAAAGCGGTTAAAAACACTTACAGTGTGGTAATACAAACAGGCTCTAATGTAATCCGTCAGTAGCAGGGCTCTGTCCTCTAAGCGATGGAGCCGCTGTGCCAGCCAGCAGCTTCAGGGGGAGCTTGAGAAGAGGTGTTAAAGATGGTTGCAGCTCTATTCAGATCGCTGGACCGCACGCTGGAACGTACGCTGTCCTTGGATTGGAAGTGACGTAAGCATGGAGCGGTGACGCGTTTCAGAGCATGCCCAGAGCTCCTTCAAGACCGATGTCTAGGCTGAGAGCCAGTTAAGCCCCTTTAACCTATTTAACTGGTTCTCCCTTAGCCTGGACATCGGTCTTGAAGGAGCTCTACGCATGCTCCGAAACGTGTCACTGCTCCATGCTCACATCACTTCTGGTCCATGGACAGCGTGCTTTCAGCGGTCCGGATAGAGCTGCGGCCATCTTTAAACATCTCTTCTCAAGCTCCCCCTGCAGCTGCTGGCTGGCACAGCAGCTCCATCGCTTACAGCACAGAGCCCTGCTATTGACAGATTACATTAGAGCCTGTTTGTACTACCACATTGTGTTTTTAACCGTTTTCATTAAAAGTTGACCTTGGAATACTGTACTTAGAAGCGCCTTCCTGTTTCATCTTCTTTGAGTATAGAGCGACTGAGCATACAACTGTGAACAGGGACAATTAGAAAGAATATGATTCTGCTTATGCAGCATAGTAAGGCTTAGGGAAACAAGCTTAAAACCACTTGAGTATGAATGGTGGCTTACTAGCATCTAACCTTTGTAAAGGGGGCACTTTTACATTATCTGGAGTTGGGCTTCAATTATTAAACCCATGCAGCAGTACAGAATAAGAAGCACTTGTTTCCCCCATGTGACCTGTTTAACTTCCAGGTACAGTTTACTCCTGCCTGTGCAGGCCCTGGCCACTGCCTCCTCCCATGCTGCTATGTAGGTAGATATCAGGAGCTGGCGCAGCTACTTCTTAGTAAATCATAGGGGTTTTTTTTTTAGCCAAGATCGTTAGTTTATTATCTAATGTGTCTCTATTATAGAGTCATTAGTGGACAAACAATTTTAACAAAACAGGTGCTGTTTTCAGTATTGTACAGTACTGTATTCCTAGATTTCCCCAAGACCAGGCAAAATGGGATACAGACATTCCAAACATGGATTGGGATGAGGTTTCTGCTTCCTATTTTATCACAAACATCTCCGCTACAGACAATCTAGGTTCTACTTTACATCAGAACTGCTCAAAGTGAGGAAAAGTGACAAGTGTTAGGGAGATGATGGGGATATTATACATATGATAGCAACAGCCCTATGGTTAACCCTGTATGGTCTCAGATTATGGAATTTATTTCAGAGAACTTTCAAAATCCCCAATATTTGTAACTCAAAGTGGTGCCTATTGGGGTATTTGGTGATATGGATTTTGAAAGAGCTCAAAAGACCTGACAGTACTTTTATATTCTCCTAGGAAGAATGTAGTATTACACTGGATTTCCATGGAGCCCTTTGATATGATTGATTCCTCTGGAACTCACTACCCCAATCCATCAGACTGTCACCTACCCTCCTCACCTTTAGGCACACCCTGAAAACCCATCTCTTCAGGGAAGCCTACCCCGCCCTCACCTAACAGCCGATCTCCTCCACTCCATCCCCCACAGCCACTTCCTCCTGTACCACTATCCCCTCCCTCCTAGATTGTAAGCTTGAAAGAGCAGGGCCCTTGACCCCCTCGTGTTTTGTTTTGTTACTGTATTGTCTCATGTTCTGTCCCCCACTATAATGTACAGCGCTGAGCAAACCGTTTAGCGCTGTATAAATACTGTATAATAATAATAATATCAACGCCTGGAAAAATGTATGTTTACACTTATCAATCTCTTCACCTAAACTTGCAAATTCTGCTCTCATAGGTTTCTGTTACATATATATTTTGGTGTTGTTACTGTTCTGTGTGATGTGGATACGTGTACAAGCTAAACAATGCAAATTTACTATTAAAAAAAAAAAAAAAGCAGAAGTTGAAATGAAATTTGAGCAGAGTGGAGGAAGTGTCATTGCTAGCATTATTCAGTACTCTGCTGTGTGTGAGCTCCTACTATCAACCTCTCTGCCCGTCATCAGATAAATTGGAGGCTGTTCAGTGAGCCTTCAATATAACCGAATGATAGCAGGGGAATACTACAAAGTGTCTTTGAATGAAAGCTTAGTCTATCTGGAGTTGCTGATTTCACAGCCAAGATGGAGGCACCCAGTAGCAGTCTCAGGCTTGTTCAATATCATATCATCATCCATTCAACTACAAAAGCAGCCAAACTATTAAAAATGCCCTTTCTGCGTCAGCATTTTTTTCACTCTTTTATGCATTTTGCAGACCACAGCCAATAATACTGGGTAGCACAATAATGCACATACAACAAACAATAGCGAAACACAGTTTTGGATAGAAAGGCCTTAGGAAATTGTGAAACTTTATTTTACCAATCATTATGACTTGCATTGTCAGATATTTATAATATATTACATAGACTGAAGAAATTCAAGGTGGAAGTTATCGGTCCCTTGGATGTTCTTTGATCATTCGTCTTCTATGGTATCTGAAAGTTAGATAGTAAATGTTTTTTAGAAAATGTAAAAATCATGGCACAATGAACACTGAATACTTTAAAAGTAAGGGCTAAGGGTAAGGCTTAAAGGGGATTCTCCACCTTTGTACCTGTGAAAACAAAATCCTTCCTGACAGCCTAAACAAAAAGCAAGGCTAAAACATTCATGCACATACATATAAACAAAAAGCAAGGCAAAAAAGCAACCAAATATTTAGAATATCATTCATATACTACTTATCACAAATCTTGGGAATCTTGGATGTGTTAGCTTAAGAAACAAGAAAAAAAAACCCAAAAACAAAAATAGGGGACAATGTAGGAAAGAATTCCTGTGTCACAGGAGCAATGTGAAGTCAAAATCTCAGTAAATAGTTTACACAAAGAGAGCTCATGTGATCATCAAAATACTATATTAGATAATTGTGAGAAATAGTAGTATTTTCATTTTTTGGAATTTGGTCATATAAAAGAGAAAACTTAAACTTACAGTCCTACAGGGTACCATCGGTGCTTGGTGGTATAGAACATTTTACTGAGCTCTTCTATAGTTGGTCCCCGTTTCGAACTTGTATCAATCAGTCTGGCTTTTAAGACCTGATCATGATTGTCCTCATGGTTCTCTATTGGGTCTCGTCTAGGGAGAGGCTGGACAAAACAGCAGGTAAAAATTTAGTGAGATCAGGGTTTCTAAAAATGCAGTTTTGTAAGAATAATTTTACACTAAAGTGTATTTGCAACACAGAAAATGCAGTTAATTTAAAGGATCCTGTAGGACAGTCTAAACAAGCCCCAAATCCAGTTACTATGTGAAACAAAAGCCTCAGAATAAACAAAAAAACTTATCTTTCCTGACTAAGCCAAATTTTTCATCATATGTGTCTTAAACACCCCCTCCCAGAAACTGCAGCTCATTATAGGAGGGTATCAGCAACAGAGGCCATGCTGTCAGTCCAGAAGGCAATGGGCAGGACTAGGCATGACCAAGTGCTAGCTGACAAGATAAATGCTACTGATCGGCAGTGACAATGTTAATAGCCATTCCTCCTGAAGCATTTTCTTATACCTGTAGTGCAAACAGGTACAGCCTATATGAGGGACAAATCTACTCTGAATTCAGGAACTTTGCAATATCAGTGCTACACCATCACAGGAAGCTGCATTATTACAGTTGCAAGAAAAAGTATGTGAACCCCTTGGGATTACGTGGAGTTTTGCATGAACTGGGCATAAAATGTGTTCTGAATGTCATCTAAGTCACAACAATAGAAGAACACAGTCTGCTGAACATAATACTACACAAACATTAGATGTTGCCATGGTTTAATTGCACAAAACATGTAAACATTCACAGTGCAGGGAGGAAAAAGTATGTGAGGCCCTAGCTTAATGACTTCTCCCAGAGCTAATTGGAGCCAGGAGTGAGCCAACCTGGACTCCAATCAGTGTGATGATATTGGATGTGTTGCTGACAGCTGTCCTGCCCTTACAAAACACACACCTGTTTTGGGTTTACTGGTTTCAAGAAGCACTGTCTGATGTGAAACATGCCTCGCAGAAAAGAGCTCTCAGAAGACCTACGATCAAGAATTGTTGACTTGCATTAAGCTGGAAAGGGTTACAAAAGTATCTCCAAAAGCCTTGATGTTCATGTGTCCATGGTAAGACAGACTGTCTACAAATGGAGAAAGTTTAGCACTGTTGCTACTCTCCCTAGGCGTGGTCGTCCTGTAAAAATGACTGCAAGAGCACAGCGCAGAATGCTGCATGAGGTAAAGAAGAATCCCAGAGTGTCAGCTAAAGACCTACAGAAATCTCTGGCACATGCTAACATTTTTGTTGACACATCTACAATAAGGAAAACATTAAACAAGAATGGAGTACATGGGAGGACACCACGGAGGAAGCCATTGCTGTCCAAAAAGAATATTGCAGCACGTTTGAAGTTTGCAAAAGAGCACCTGGATGTTCCACAGCACTACTGGCAAAATCTACTGTGGACAGATGAAACCAAGATTGAGTTGTTTGGGAAGAACACACAACACTATGTGTGGAGAAAAAAAGGCTCAGCACACCAACATCAAATCCTCATCCCCACTGTAAAACATGGCGGAGGGAGCATCATGGCTTGGGGCTGCTTTGCTGCCTCAGGGCCTGGACGGATTGTTGTCATTGATGGGAAAATGAATTCCAGAGTTTATCAAGCCATTTTGCAGGAAAACATATGACCATCTGTCTGCCAACTGAAGCTCCGCAGAGGATAGGTGATGCAACAGGACAATGACCCAAAGCATACAAGTAATTCAACAAAACAATGGCTGCAACAGCACAGAATACACCTTCTGGGGTGGCCCAGTCAGAGTCCTGACCTCAACCCAATTGAAAAGCTGTGGCATGAACTTAAGAGAGCGATTCACACCAGACATCCCAAGAATATTGCTACACTGAAACAGTTTTGTGAAGAGGAGTGGTCCAAAATTACTCCAGATCGTTGTGCAGGTCTGATCTGCAACTACAGGAAATGTTTGGTTGAGGTTATTGCTGCCAAAGGAGGGTCAACCAGTTATTAAGTCCAAAGGTTCACATACTTTTTCCTCCCTGCACTGTGAATGTTTACATGTTATGTGCAATTAAACCATGGCAACATCGAATGTTTGTGTAGTATTATGTTCAGCAGACCATGTTCTTCTATTGTTGTGACTTAGATGACGTTCAGAGCACATTTTATGCCCAATTCATGCAAAACTCCACGTAATCCCAAGGGGTTCACATACTTTTTCTTGCAACTGTAAGCCCTTACACACTGGGCTGATTTGCTTTGCTCAGTGGGGGAATCTGTCCGTTGAGTCCCTGCTGAGCAGGCGGATGACAGGTTCATGTCCGCTCCAAGTATTGGAGTGTGGACACAGCCCGCTATGCTCTAGGGGTGGTCTGTTTACACTGGATTGCACTCCAATCAGGTCCCCCTAGACAGAGGGGGAGGGATCCCCATCAGTTTCTTTTTAGCAGATCAGATCAGATTGGAGGTAGGTGTGTATAAATGGACACAAGTAATTTTTTTTTCCTTAAATGGGAGGACATAGTTCTACTCTAACCACTTCTTGTCCGGCTGTTGTATATAAATGGCCGGACGGTGGCAGTGCAGGGGTGCGTTGACATTCATAAATGGCGCCTGCCATTTTGGACTGTGCGCGCTCCCTGGGAGTGTGTGGCACCGCTATCCGGTGCTCGCTGTGTCCTCTGGACACAGTGGAACAACGATAGCTGTGTGAGGTCCCGATCATGTGATAACTGATTGGCCAATCAGTGATCACATGAAGAGTAATAAGCAAGAAGTCACTTCTGACACTATTGCTTACTACTTGGGAAATCTGTGAATGATCACAGAGGTCACATGGCACAAGGCTATTCACAGCAGCCTTGTACCATGTGACAAGCTGTGACCAATCACAGCTCGCACAGTATTTCTCAATGGCTGCAAGAATGAGCCAGAGAGAAGGAGAAATGATTGCTTTTACATCCATGAAAACTCTAAAAACAATCGGTGCAAAAAGAAAAAAATCTTCATCACCCCCCACAAGTAGTACAGTGTCACTATGTTAAAACAATAAAAAAAAAATAAAATAAAAGAGTAAAAAAAATGTTTGGAAAAATTATAATTTTTGGTTATAAACTAATTTGTTTTTTTTTTTTTTTTAACTAAAAGATAACTGAATACATTTTGGCCAAGATTTATGAAGAAAGATTATTTATTTGCAAAATATTATAAGAAAAACACTTTTTTAAAAAATATTTGGACTTTTTCACTTATATAGCAAAAAAAATAAAAATCCCAGTGGTGAATAAATACTACCAAAATAAAGTTTTATCTGTCTCAAAAAAATGTATGGACATGAAATGGTTAAAGAAGAAAATTATGACTATGCTACTGAAAACCTTTAGTGGAAGTTTGTGAAATCTTAACATGGATTTCGTTAGAAAGGGCATTTTGGATAAACTATGTTTGTTATCTATTAAAAGTCCTGGTATGGTAATTTCTGTATTTCTATCTGCAACTGTAGACTAAGGCTTGCTTGCTCAGGGAGGAGCAACCATTGCTCCTTGAAAACATAGGAAAAATGGCAGCAGGTGCTCTGGACTGCTGAGCCAAAATTTGAAATATTTGGCTGTAGCAGGAGGAAGTTTGTTCCCCAAAGGGCTGGAGAGCGGTACAATGAATGTGTGCAGGCAACAGTTCAGTATGGCAGAGGTTCCTTGCAAGTTTGTGGCTGCATTTCTGCTAATGGAGTTGAAGATTTGGTCAGGATCAATGGTTTCCTCAATGCTGTCAGATACAGGCAGATACGTACCTAGCTATCATGCCATACCATCAGGGAGGCATTTGACTGGCCCCAAATTTATCCTGCAGCAGGACAACGACCCCATACATACAGCCAATGTCATTAAGAACCATCCTCCGCATAAAGAAGAACAAGGAGTCCTGGAAGTGATGGTTTGGCCCCCACAGAGTCATGATCTCAACATCATGGAGTCTGTCTGGGATTACATGAAGAGACAGAAAGATTTGATACAGCTTATATCCACAGAGGATCTGTGGTTAGTTCTCCAAGATGTTTGGAACAACCTACCTGCCGAGTTCCTTCAAAAACTCGGTGCAAGTGTTCCTAGAAGAGTTGATACTGTTTTGATGGCAAAGGGTGGTTACACCAAATATTGATTTCGATTTCTCATTTGTTCATTTACTTTCCATTTTGTTAATTGATAAAATTAATTATTAAAGCGGTAGTAAATCGCAACTTGAACAAAAAATTTAAAAATCTCCTGCAAGGTAATGTCATAGTGTGCTAGTATGCATCATAAGTCTGGATAAGTCTGGCCGCAGCATTCAAGATAGACTGAAGCGGGGATAGCCTGCGGTGAGGTAAGCCGATGAGGCAGGAGTTACAGTAGTTAAGGCGTGATATAATGAGGGAGTGAATGAGTTACTTAGTGGTTTCCGGGGTTAGGAACAGATGTATTTTGGAGATGTTGCGGAGGTGAAGTCTACATGAGTTTGTCAGTGAATGGACCTGGGGCTGGAAGGACAGATTGGAGTCTAGGATGACACCTACCACTCTGGCTTGAGGGGAGGGACTGATGGTGGTGGTTTTGGTCTTGATGGAGAAGTCAAGGAAGGGGGGGGGGCGCAGGCTGGGGGGAAAACTAGGAGCTCTGTTTTGGAAAGATTTAGTTTGAGGAAGTGGAGTGACATCCAATCCGATATGTCGCTCAGTAGGCTTGTGATACGGGAGGAGACTGAAGGGGTGAGGTGAGGGGTAGAGAGATAGATTTGCGTGTCGTCGACATAGAGATGGTAGTTGAAGCCGTGAGAGTGTATCAATTGGCCAAGTGAGGAGATGTAGATGGTGAAGAGAATGGACCCGAGGACAGAACCTTGAGGGACTCCAACTGAGAGGGGGAGTGAAGAGGAGGTGGCAGCGTTATAGGTAACACTGAAGGAGCGCTGTGATAGATAGGAAGAGAGCCAGGAGAGAGCGGAGTCTCTGAGGCCAAGAGAGTGTAGTTTTTTGAGGAGGGGGTGGTCAACCGTGTCGAAAGCCGCAGAGAGGTCGAGAAGTAGCACTGAATAGTGGCCATTAGCTTTGGCGGTTAGCAGGTCGTTGGTAAGTTTGAGTAGGACAGTTTCGGTGGAGTGTAGGGGGCGGAAGCCAGACTG
Source organism: Staurois parvus (assembly GCF_062004578.1). NCBI lineage: Eukaryota > Metazoa > Chordata > Amphibia > Anura > Ranidae > Staurois > Staurois parvus. The sequence goes on from NW_028317821.1 coordinate 30,422,409, forward strand.
TAGGGGATCAAGGAGGTTGTTGTCGGTGAGGTGGGAACTCAGGCAATTATAGACTAAGTGCTCTAGGAGTTTGAATGTAAATGGCAGCAGGGAGATGGGTCTAAGGTTGTTCAGGTCGGTGGGATCCAGGGAGGGTTTTTTAAGTATGGGAGTGATGTGCGCGTGTTTTAGAGGGGAGGGAAATGTGCCAGTAGAGAGGCTGATAGCTTCCATGCCACGACACATTGAGGCAGTAATTGCTGCAAAAGGGGCCCAAACCAAGTACTGAGTACATATGCATGCTTATACTTTTCAGAGGTCAGATATTGTTCTATGTACAATCCTTGTTTTATTGATTGCATGTAATAGTCTAATTTTCTGAGATTGTGGATTTGGGGTTTTCATGAGCTGTAAGACATAATCATCACAGTTATGACAAATCACGGCTTGAACTATCTGGCTTTGCATGTAATGAGTCTACCTCATATATTAGTTTCACCTTTTAAGTTGCATTACTGAAATAAATGAACTTTTGCACAATATTGTAATTTTTTGAGTTTCACCTGTAAATAGAGCTGATTACTGTAAAGAAAAGCACATGACTGCTACAGAGGAACTACACTTCTCAGAAAAACAGAAATGCCAGGTGGCATTTCATTTCTACATCAGGACCTGACGTTACACTCTGCCCCTTCCCACGAATCTTCATTCTCTTTGTAGAAAACTGCATCACAAGTTCACAAACATGGAGGAAGTGTATAAACTATTGTTTCTACCACATTAAGGAGAAATGGAAGTTCATTACTAATACAAATTAGGAAGTTATGTACATTAAAGCTTCATGTACACGAGCCTACTCTGACAATTGGCCACTGAAAAGCGCAAATTGCGGCAAAAACGCGGTACAGCAGTTGCTGCGGTTTTCGTTTTCCAGTGGTCGGCGGTCAAAACGTTCCTATCCTGACCGCCATTCTTTCACATTCAGTTGAGGGAAGTTTAACCTCACCTAATCGCGGCAGCTCTTAAAACTCTGCTAAAAACCTAGGTGTACATGGACACATAGGGGTTTATTTACTAAAGCTGGAGAGTCCAAAATCAGACTCCCTTCTGCATAGAAACCAATCAGCTTCCAGGTTTCATTGCCAAAGCTTCATTGAACAAGCTGAGGTTAGAAGCTGATTGGTTTCTATGCAAAAGGGAGTCTGATTTTGGACTCTCCAGCTTTAGTAAATAAACCCCATAGGCTTTTATGGTGTTGAGTTTAGGAGCTTTTGCAAAAACATGCCAAAAGCTCCTAAACTCAAGTTTAGCAACTGGCCGTGTACATGAAGCCTAAAAGAATATACAAAAACAAAACATAAAAAAGCATTAAAAAAAAAAAACACAGTCATGATGTGTGTCAGCAGTGTCATGTCTTACGCTAGTATGTTCATATGGAATATCCACCGAAGGATGGTAGCAGACAATTGTTTTCCCATCAGAAGTCATGGCCAATTCCACTTTACTAAAACAGCAGAAAAAAAAAATCCACATGAAAATACTGTTTAATCTGAAACAAGTAAATGTAGTGCTCTGAGCGTATGTTTAAAATGACACGAAACAATATCTTTATTCCCAAAAAATAATCTGAGCACATCCTCCACTTAATAGCTCCATATCCAATTTTTATGAAATGGTTTCATATTATGATTTTCTGTCTCTTATTCTGTTTTTCTGTACTGTCCCCTGTGAGATCCCGAATCTCGCAGTGCATGTTGGTTGCAGGCATGTGCACTGCTTTTTGCACACTACAAATCCCTTGGTTCATAGAGCTTAGTCCATCTCAGGAGCAAACAAGAGGCTGGCCACCCTCAAACAGTATGTCAGATACTTTTCTAAGCTAAAGAATAACTAAAGTTTTGGATAGTGGAGATGGATTAGAACACTTGTCAGTTTTTATTGCAGTCTGTGCCGTCATTAGAGAAATTCATCCTCTTTATGTGTTCTGTTTACACTTATCAAAAGTGAGTAAAAAAAAAAAAAAAAAAATCACAAACTTGGGTTGTCTTCAGAAAAGCAACAGAAGGGAAATCTTCCAATGGAGATACTAGTTCTGGTGACCTAGGGAGCCCCAATGAATTCCCTTAATTTGCAGGGATTTCCTCTCACTTCCTGCTTTGGCTATGGGACATGAAAGTGAAGGTAAACCTTCCCAATGGGACACAGATGGCAAATAAAAAAAAAAAGTTTTGCCTATAGTTCTAATTTAAGATGGCTGGTGCTGCTGCTAGGTGATGCTTCTGCTGCTGGGTGCTACATAGTTCTAAAAAAAAAAAAAATCATATTTACATTAATACAGGATTTTTACCTCCTTCATGACCAGGCCATTTTTAACTATTTAGCACTGTGCTACTTGGTAATTGCACAGTCATGCAACGCTGTGCACAAACAAACTTTATATCGTTTTTTCACACAAATAGTGCTCTCTTTTTTTCTGTTTTTATATATGAATAAAAAAGACTGAAATTTAAAACAAAAAAGAAAAAAACAAAAAAGAAAAAAAACAGTATCTTACTTTCTGCTACAAAACATATCCAATAACAAAAATGTAAAGAAGAGTATTCAAAGATTTTGGCCAAAATGTATTTTGCTACCTGTCTTTGATAAACAAAAATTTCAGTAAGTGTATATTGATTGGTTTGCATGAAGGTTATAACGCCTATAAACTATGGTATATGCTGTATACTAGAGGTGCTGTATAATTGAGGTGAGCAGTGACTTAAAATGTGACTGCGATAGTGTGGCAGGCAATCTGACACTAATTGACGCTGTGGGGAATTGACTAACTGCCACTGACATCACCAGCAACATTAATAAAGTGATCAGTGATGCTATACACTGTCACTGTACTAATGTCACTGGTTGGAAAGGGGTTAACATCTAGGGAAATCAAAGGGTTAAATTTGTGCCCAACTATGTGTAATGTGTGTAAAACGTGCTGCTTTTTATTGATAGATCACTTAAGTTTTTCATCCCTGCAAAGAAACAGAGGGATCATTCACTCAGTACAGAGCTCTCTGTTGATTGTCAACACAGAAATCTGGGCTGTGATTGTACACAGCTGATCAGCAGGTCCTGGGCGTAAATCATTGGCCGGAACTTGCTGACAGGCTCCCAATGTGTACAATCACAGCAGGAGAGGGCAGACGGGAACACACGCCAGAAACCCGGAAACAGGCAGTGATCTACGGGTGCGTTGCTTTGCCTGTGCGGGATGCCCATCTGCAATACATTGTGTGCGGGCAGTCCACAAGTGGTTAAAGATGATCTTTATAGATACTATTGAGTGAACAAAAATTCATAGGCTGCATACTAGCAGCAACTGCAAATCCTACAATGGTCTTAGATCTAATATGCAGCTGAGGTGTCAGAAAATACATTACCATCTAAGACTTCTACGGAATTTATCTTTATGATGCATTTCCTAAAGGCTGAAGGCTGTTTTTCTTTTTTTTTGGAATCCTCTGCAATGTGAGGCTCATCAACACCTCAACATCTACCAAGTAAATGCAACTAAAGGCAGTTAAGAGTGATTGTAAACTTTTTTGGGTGCCCCTTCAGTAGTCCTGGCTCCTCCATTTCTCTGCGTGCCACCAGAGGAAGTAGCTCCCTTTTTGTGGGACACTTGGGGGCTCGATCCTGAGCCGTGCTATCTGTGTCCGACACAGACAGCACAGCTCCGCCCCTACCCCCTGCTCCCTCATCACAGAATGTAATTGGTAGCAGCAGGAGCCAAAGGCCTGAAGGATTAAAGATACTATTAAACCATGGTTACACTTACTGGTAATGGTATTTCTGAGAATCTTCCGGGACAGCGTCCATATTCCTACCCCGATATTTTGGTTTAAAGTGATGGTGTTTGAAATTGTTGCATTTTTACCTAACAACTTCCCTTGTGTACATTGGTGGAGGTTCTTTCCTTACAACAACTGAGGATGAGTGGGCAGGAAGGGCTTTTTATTCTCTTTTTGGGTTTGTTTACTGTTGAAGGCGGAGCCAACAGCTCAAGTAGCTTTCCTGGAAGATTCTCAGAAATAATTCTCAGAAATACTGTTACCTGTAAGTGTAACCATGTTTTGTTTTTTGTTGTTTTAACTCCGATATAACAAAACAATTTTAAATAGTATAAACCAAAATGGAAAAAAAAAAGAGAAGTTCATTGTTAGGGTTTATATACAGTTTAAGGATAATTAGATGGCCTGTACAATTAAATTACATACCAGTTGTAGTCATCAGGAAGAGCTGAATAGGTCGATTTTCCACAGTGTAAACTTTGATCTGGGAATGGAAAAATAATTTAGAGATTGATATTATGGGGCAAGCAAACGTTTCAGATACAGTTGTGCTCAAAAGTTTGCATACCCGTGGAGAATTGGTAATATACTGTAGAGTATGTACATTTTTTAAGGAAAAGTGCAGCAGGCAAAACAATTTCTTTTATTTCTTATGGGATTCATATTCAACTGTAGGTCATAACAGAATGGCACAATCATAAAACAAGTAAGCAAATGAAATGACCCCTGTTCAAAAGTTTGCATACCATTAGTTCTTAATACTGTATATTGCCTCCTTTAGCATCAATGACAGTGTGAAGTCCTTTCTAATAGTTGTCTACGAAACCATGAATTCTTGTAGGTGGCAGGGATGCGCTATTCCTATTGCCCAGCACCGGGACATGCAGTTCCATGCGCCGGGCAGAAATGTATTTTTTTTTTTTTATTTAGCTACAGGCAAGCAACAAGATTTCCTTTTCTTTTTTTTTTTTTTTGCACCTTAATGGAGTGGACATCGGTGCAGAGTGAAGATCGTGATGAACAGTAGCTGCAGGGGATACAGATCTTCATGCTATACTGGGAACAGCGGGCAGCAGCAGGGCCAGGCTGGTGTGTCCAGGCTGTGGTAGTTTTCCTGAAGGACCCAGTGATGGTATAGTGTGGACAGACATACTGCTGACACTGCATGAGGGGGAAGTCCCGAAGATGCTGCTGATGTCATGGGGATAGGGGCCACCTAGTCTGTCAAATGTCACCGAGAGGAACACTGGATGGAGACCAGAGACCACTGGGGGGAGGTGCTACCCAACACTGGATGGAGACCAGAGACCACTGGGGGAGGTGCTACCCACAACTCCGTCTGGTCATATATTCAAATAAGTTAGAGGAGTCATATCTGTCCTCTTAGTGTGGGGGAAGGGGCAGCATGCCTGTCCACTTATAGGGGGGTCACATCTGTCCTCTTGTTGGAGAGGAGAGGGTCATTCTTGCCCTCTTGTAGGAGAGGGAGTCATGCCTGTCTTCTTGTAAGAGAGGTTTGGGTGGGGGGGCGGGGGGTTTGTCATGCCTGTCCTCTTGTAAGTGGGGGGAAAGGGGGGGAGAGTCATGCCTGTCCTCTTCTAAGGGGGGAGGGGGGGGGTTACACACACAGAACATGGAAGTGCAATTAGTTTATTAAATATAAACTTCTAAATACCTTTTCTCATCAGCAGTTAGAGCAGTCTTGCGGCTTCTATCCAGAGCACTGGTTAAAGCTTGTAGGAGGAGTTTTCTTCTCTAGGAGGATGCAAAGCCCCTGACCATCTGTCTGGACAGTGCCGATTGGCCCTGTGCTGATCACATGCACCCTCCCAAGCCTCTCTAGCAATACCTCTCTCTAACCTCTCTAGCAACACTAAGCTGAGCATGTGCAGAATGGCTACGGTTCAGTCTGTCTTATCAGGAGATAAGACGTGGACATTTGAACAAGAGGAGGAGCGGAAAAGTCAGAATCAAAGGCCTTTTTTTTTTTTTACACAATGCAGAGGATTAACCCCCTTAAGTTCCACAGTGAGTATAACAAGCATGCTTTACTGCATATACAGACTGATTTTACTGTTGTGGGTTTAGTAACACTTTTTTTTTTTTTTAAAATCAAGAAAATGTTTGAGATGTCACCAAACAGTACAAGCAAGTAGTAAAGTTACATGGAAAGCAGTCATAATAGCTTACAAGCTTAATATAACCAGAGTAGAGTACAGTAGAACCATAAGACAGACATTGAAAAGGCATATCTACTGTAGATCCGTTAGTCGTAGGGGTTACAGAGCGCACAAATCAGGAAAGAGCAACCTAAAAAATCTTTTATAGTTTTCCTCCAACCATTAGCCACGATCCCTCCTATAATGAAATCATAATATTGTAAAACAGTAATCTAATACCAGGACCACAGGCGCTAGACCAGGAGAGGCCAACCAGCCGCCCCAAACATAATCATACTTTGAGGGGCTTCTATGCTGATATATCAATTTTTCATACCGTAATGTTGTACCCATCTGTTCAAGCCACTGCTGCGGAGTAGGGGGAGCTTGCAATAATAGGAGCCTATGGGCCTGAAACAAGGCTCTGGAGGCAGCCTCTCTATTATATTTACCCAGCGCTACAGCATCTAGGATATCTAGGAGACAAAATTTGGGCTCCAACAGGATGGATACCTGAAGTGCAATATTAACCATGACAACAGTAGCGATGGAGCTTTTTGGCAATTCCACAATAAATATATTAAGTCCCCTGTGTCTCTGTTACATCGAGTACACAAGGGATCTGGACGTATGCCCATGGATTGTAGCTTAGGTGGAGTGTGGTGTACTCTCAGTAGAATGTATAACGATACGTTGCGAGACATTAAGGGAACATAAACGTACAGATTCTAGGGCCTCCTCCCACTGTTCTCCTGGAATGTCGCCTACATCTCCTTCCCATTTCTTGCATGCTGTACTAGGTAAATTCTCCAAATATTCCCCCAACAGCATAGCAATTGGAAATAAAGCCCTTTGTAGAGCGAGACCAAAAACTGGAGTTTGTGACATCTCCTGGGTCTCCAAAGACCTCTGGAGCATGCTGCAGTTGTAAGTAATAAAAAAGCATGTTACAGGGAATACCAAATCTAGCCTGTAGTTGTGCAAAAGAGTAGTTGCCCCTGTGCAAGGATATGTTTAAGATGTGTCACCCCATATCTACGCCATATAGCAGTATGCTGTAGCTTGATCAGTTCAGGGTATGTATAATTGTTCCAAATAGGGCTATAATTGGTATATCCCATGACTTTGTAATTGTTTAGAAAGTTTGGAGACCCCTGGGCTAAAGGAAAGCAAAGGGCTGGATTACTGTCCATCAAAACTTTTGGGGGCCGGACATTGGTGTCTGTGGAAAGAATAGTGTCCCATCATTGGTGTCAATGGGAAAAATAGTGCCCCGCCATTGGTATCAGTGGGAGGAATGGTTCCCAATCATTGGTGTCAGTGGGAGGAATGGTGCCCCATTGTTGCCGTTAGTAGAAAGAATATTGTGTCTTTTGAGTAAGTAGAATAGTGCCCCAAGGGCCAGATAAAAGCAAGTAAAGGGCAGCATTTGGCCCCTGGGCCACAGTTTTGAGACCACTGCTTTAGCCCATATTTTTTGTAGGAGTCTATTACTGCTAACTTTTACATTTTTGTTTACAGAGTAATGATCCACTTTATGGTCAGGAGAATGTGACGGCCACTCCAGAACTTTCACCTTTTTTCTGCTGTAACCACTAGGAGGTCAACGTGGCCTTATGCTTAGGGTTAGTGTCATGCTGGAAAGTCAAAGAGTTTTCAATACACAATCCAAATTGCCTGTCTGTATTTTCTCATAACATGCTGCATTTATCTTGCCTTCAATCTTCACAATATTCCCCATGCCTTTAAAGCTCAAACACCTCCCCAAAACATAAGTGAGCCACCACCATGCTTTTTTTTTCTTTTTGACAAGAACTGAAAATATTATATTTTTCAGTGAACTAAAAAAAAAGAAAACAACAAAAAACAATAAATGAAGGATTTCTGAAATGTCTGAAATACCAACACACATAGTTTGTTCTTTTCAGAAGCGCAATAACAAATTTGCAAAATATCATCCTGCTGCAGCCAAGTGCCTGAATGAGGAATTCTAATTGGTTGGCATGAGCATATACATATATTTTGATTAGGTATTTCTAAGTATTTCTCCCAAAATATTATAATCCAAGGCTTTGAATATTCATGTGATTCTGGTAACAGTAACATTTAGTGCAATAATCAGCTCTGAACTGCTGTCTGCTGGTCTTTATTCAGCACTGCAGCTCTGGTCTCTGCAAAACACACCTGCCCTAATCCGAAGTGTTTAAATAGACTGCTGGACACTAAAGCTGGCCATACACGTGTAGCTTTTTGGACAAGAACATTCGGGGAATGGAGGAATGTTGTTCGAAAATTGTTTTTTGCTTTTAACATTCAAGTTTAAAATGAATGTAATTTCTTAATGACAACCACATACTCTGGCCGAAAATTTGTTTGATCGAGAAAAGTTTTCCTTCCTGCCCCTTCGATTTTTCCCGTCACTGAGGTTGAAAACAAACATCGATTTGACCACATTAAACGATTAGAAAAATCAAATGAATATTCTTGAAATGAAAATCCTGTATCATGTATTGCCAGCTTCAGGAGCTGATTCACCAAAGGCAACCAGACTGTGCACTCTGCAAGAGCAGCCGCTCCAGTGCTCAGCAAACAAGGTAAAGCTTCCCTTTGCCAAGAAAACCCACATGCACGGAAAATTTAAAAAAAAAATAGCATTTTTGCTTGCAGATGATTGGATGATGGAAGTCAGCAGAGCTTCTGCTCATTCACCAAGCTCCGGAGCAACTGCACCTGCAAAGCGCACAGTCCAATTGCCTCCAGCAAATTAACCCCCAGCTTGTGCCAGATCAATGGTCCTGTGCGACTGTTCATGCCCTAGATTACTCCTGTGATTGTTTGCACTGTGTTTGTAGTCAACTTATCTGTACCTATCCTGATCATTTGTCTGTTACCTTTGCTATTGATGGCAATCTCTCTACCTGCCTGGAGCATAAACGCTGGTTAGGATACAATTGTCTGTGTCTCATCTGATCATTAGCGTGCTAAATCTGCTACTATCTCTCCTCCTTCCAGCTGCATATGTTGTCACCAGTGCTGGGGGTTATTAATGTGTCCACTGACTCCAGTGCTGGGGGTTATTAATGTGTCCACTGACTCCAGTGCTGGGGGTTATTAATGTATCCACTGACTCCAGTGCTGGGGGTGTTTAATGCATGCACTGACTCCAATGCCGGAGGTTATTTCTACGTCTGGGAAGGGGGGCGCAATTTGGTATCTTTACCCTGGGCACTGAATCATCTTGTCCCTCCACTACCCCAACCATCTGCCTGAAAGCATACACTGCTCAAGAATTTGTCCTGCCTGTTAGTTGGCTGTCACCTCTTGTGACACAGTAGGTCTACCAAACTCCCTGGCAGTTAATTTATGTGTGGTCTAACATCAGTTTTAGTGATCTTTTATTAATCTTTATTATCATTTTCCACAGTCTAGCAAGCAGATATTAACAAAATTCTCTTTTAAATTTCATTTTTTAAAATCATCAAAATAATACAGCTATAACCACTTTTTTTCACCTCTTGTTCATGTATCTTACAGAATCGATCTACTGCATTTACCTTCTAAACCAGGGGTGGGCAAACTTTTTGACTTGAGGGCCGCAATGGGTTCATATAGTGGACCCGGGGCCTGACCAAGAGTAGATGAATGATGTGTATGTGTCATCCATAGTAAGTATAGTAATATTCCCCCATAGTAAGCATAGTAATTCATCCCCCATAGTAATTCATCCCCCATATAGTAATTCATCCCCCATATAGTAATTCATCCCCCATATAGTAATTCATCCCCCATATAGTAATTCATCCTCCATAGTAATTCATCCCCCACATAGTAATTCATCCCCCATAGTAATTCATCCCCCATAGTAATTCATCCCCCACATAGTAATTCATCCCCCATATAGTAATTCATCCCCCATAGTAATTCATCCCCTATATAGTAATTCATCCCCCATATAGTAATTCATCCCCTATATAGTAATTCATCCCCCATATAGTAATTCATCCCCCATATAGTAATTCATCCCCCATATTAAGTCCCCAAGTCCCCCCTGTGTCAATTCACTTACCTTTGCTCCGCACGTTCCTCTCGCCGTATTCCCTCGCCGTTCCGGTGTAGCATGAAAATCTGTCTCCTATGAGGATCTGTCCCCCTCGACGTATCTGCGCATGTGCCAGTTTCAGGCATTAGCAGCCGATCGGCGATCTCCGGCACATGCGCAGATACGTCGAGGGGGACAGGTTTTCATGCTACACCGGTCTTCAGGGCGGACTGTGAGAGGAGCCTAGCTCCGCGGGCCGGATTAAAAGGTCCGCCGGGCCGTAGTTTGCCCATTGCTGTTCTAAACTATTCCAAACAGTAGAAAATAAAAGAATACCAATTGCAGTTCACACTTAAACTATACATATTTCATAGAGAAAGAAAAAAAAAGAAACAGAAAGGAAAAAAAACAAAACAAAAAAAGCACCACTCCACAAATATCCACACTCACAAAAACACATGCACCTCATAGAGCATCTCCTTTAGTCACCATTTTATAAAATTTAGCTTGAAATATCAACCTGTTATCTATTCTATAAAAGATCTCAAACTATCAGAGTTCATAAACTCAACCCAAGGGTTCCAAACCGAAAGATACTTATGATAACATTTATGTATAGTTGCTGTCAGTTCTTCCAATCTCATTCTATTTATTTGATCTATTCACTCCTTGATAGAGGGGAGAACTTGAGTATTCCAATGTCTTGGTATTACTGTACGTGCCGCAAAAAATAGAGAACACAACAGTCCTCTTTTTGATGCTCTCTCAGAATCTGGAAATATAGATAATGCTATTTTTGGGGACAGCTGATAAGATGTGACATTAATATGTGAGCAAATCCGGAACACTAATTCCTAGAATGGTTTGATCCAAGAACAGGACCACCATATAGGTGTCATTGTGCCTACATCCTCCCTACAACACCAACATTTTTCAGGATAGGTCCAAATTATCTTCTGTATTCCCACTGGACAGCTGTACCACCTTTTTAGTATTTTAGAATTTTTCTATTGAATTGAATAGTTGAAATACTAGATTTGAATGTTAACCCAAAAGACCTTTTCCACTCCATCTCAGTTACTATGTGGCCTAGTTCTCTCTCCCAGTCTCTGGTAAAGTAAGGTCGATGTGGATATGCATGCGATAATAATATACCATATATTGTTGGAAGGACGCAACCTAGGCTCGATCCATGGTAGGGAGTTCAATTGAATTGGGGACATTAGTTGTTCAATAGATACCCACTGTTTTGAGTGGCCATGATAAAACCAGTCGAGAATCTTGGTAAGTATAGATGCTATATGATAAAATTCCATATGTAGTAATCCAGCTTCCCCCTCCATCTTCCTCATTACCAAAATATCATGCCGAATTCTAATTGAAGTATTTGACCAGATATATCGAAGTAAGCTAGATCACAAGGAACGAAAAGAACATCCATGGAAGGGAGATGGGAAGTGTTTGGTATAGATACAGAAAACGAGGGAGAACATCCATCTTAAAAATTGCCATTCTCCCAAACCATGAATGTTTTCCCTTAGTTCTAAACGGCAACTAATTATGGGATTTAATAAGGGTAAGTAATTTAATTCATATATTAATATTATATTTATTATTAATATACGAATTAAATTGCCACCACCATGCTTCATAGTGGGGATGGTATTCTTGTCCCTACAGGCCTTGAAGATCCCTCTCCAAACATAGCGCTTATGGTTGTGACCATAAAGCTCTTATTTGGTCTTGTCACTCCAGATTACAGTGTGCCAGAAGCTGTGAGGCGTATCAAGGTGTTGTCAGGCATATTGTAATCAAGGTATTTTTGTGGCATTGGCACAGTAAAGGCTTCTTTGTGGCAACTCAACAATGCAGCTCATTTTTGTTCACGTATTGTCATATTGTGCGCCTTGGAACAGCCATATTGTCTCTTACCATGGCAGCCTATTTTTCTCTTAAGGTTACCTGTGGGTTTTTCTTTGCGTACTGAACAGTTCTTCTGGCAGCTGTGACTGCAATCTTTGGTCTACCTGACCTGGGCTTGGTATCAAAAGATCCATGAACTTTCCACTTCTTAAGTAAATAGCTGAATACAGTAGTACTGACTGGCATATACAAGGCTTTGGGTATCTTAATATCCTTTTCCATCTTTATAAAGTTCCATTACCTTCTTATGCAGGTCTTTTGACAGTTCTTTTCTGCTCCCCATTGCTCAGTATCTAGCCTGCTCAGTAAAAACTAACAAACTCATTGACTATTTTATACACAGACACTTATTGCAATTTTCAAGCTGTTGATCTTGCCAGGCAGAGCTTCTCTTTCTTGTGTTAGGGCAATAGAATACACAAGCAGCTGTCCTGATGGACAATACTTGAGCACATTCAGCTTGTTAATGCACACAGTAAGGCGTTCACCCCATCAGCAGTACACACACCCTCTGTGACAGACAGTGCCTGGTGAAATGTTATGGACAATGAATGGGATAGCTTGCTTTAAGTGTGTGGAGCTTCTGTTGGTTCTCCTTCTTTACATTGGTTAGAAGTCAGACTATCAAGTGTAACATCAGCCACATGGAAAACCACACTAGATGGTGACAGAGCACAGGCACATGGGACATGACTTGGCCAGCTCACTGCTTCACTGCTTTAGAATGTACACCTGTGCCGGGGGCTTAAACAGGAAGTGAATGGCGGCAGAACAACACTGTTCATTGCACCGCAAGTTTAACCACTTCCCGTCCGGCCGTTGTATATAAACGGCCGGACGGTGGCACTGCAGGGTCGGGTGGCCGTCTATAAACGGCCTCCCCGCACCCTGCTTGTGCGCGCTCCCTGGGAGCGCGCAGCACCGCGATCCGGTGCCCGCTGTGTCCTCCGGACACAGTGAAACACCGATAGTCGGACGGGACCTCTGTACGAGGTCCCGATCACATGCAAAGTAGTAAGCAAGATGTCACTTGTGACATCATTGATTACTACATATGAAATCTGTGAATGATCACAGAGGTCACATGGTACAAGGCTATTCACAAAAGCCTTGTACCATGTGACAAGCTGTGACCAATCACAGCTCACTCAGTACTTCTCAATGAGTGCAAGAATGCACACAGAGAGAAAGAGAAATGATTGCTTTTACATCCTATATGGGTGTAAAAGCAATCAGTGTAAAAAAAAAAAATCTTCATCACCCCCCACAAGTAGTACAGTGTCACCATGGTGACACTGTACTGCTAGGGTGACTGTATGTAAAAAAAAAATAAATAAATAAAAAATAATATAAAAAAATAAAATAAAAATGTAAAAAAAAATGTTTAAAAATTATAATTTTTGCTTATAAACTAATTTGTTTTTTTACTAAAAAGAACGGAATGAATTTTGGCTAAGATTTATGATGAAATATTATTTATTTGCAAAATTTTATTAAAAAAACACTTTTTTTCAAAATTTTTGGACATTTCATTTACATAGCAAAAAAAATACAAATCCCAGTGGTAAATAAATACCACAAAAATAAAGCTTTATCTGTCTCAAAAAAATGGTAAAAAATTCATTTGGGTACAGTGTTGCATGACCGCGCAATTGTCATTCAAAGTGTGATAGCGCTAAAAGCTGAAAATTGGCCTGGACAGGAAGGGGGTAAAAGTGTCCGGACAGGAAGTGGTTAAAAGAAAAATGTGTTTAAACGGTCGAGCCAAAATGTTTTTTTCTTTCTAGTTTTTTGATAAAGCAGGGAAACAATTAAAACTCTTTAAGCAACACAAGAATGTGTTATAGAGATCTACCCCTACTTCCATTCCTGCTAATAATGATTTCACCAGACAGGAAGAAATGGAAAATCTGTTAAAGGATATAGACAGCAATGAATATCTGACAGGGGTTCTAGCCGTACTCTTCCCTATTAAAAGGAATCATTTTTATTTCTGTCTCTGTTGCTGACATCACCAAAGGGCAACACATAACATTCAGTGAATGTAATACTACAGAACATGATCAAACTGCATACAGGCCACAAGAGACGGTCCGAGACAGCAGAAACACCACAATAGATAGGGGGCTGCAGGCACGCAACGAGCGATGGTCAAGGGCCACAATAGATGATAAGGAGCCGCAGGCATGCCACGGGTGACGGTCAGGGGCCACAATAAATGATAGGGGGCCGCAGGCACGCTACGAGCGATGGTCAAGGGCCACAATAGATGATAGGGGGCCGCAGGCATGCCACAATAGATGATAGGGGGCCGCTGGGACGCCACAGGCGACGTCCAGGGGCCGCAGGCACGCCATGGGTGACTGTCAGGGGCCGCAGGCACGCCACGGGCGACGGTCAGAGGCCACAATAGATGATAGTGGGCCGCAGGCATGCCACGGGCGACGGCCAGGGGCCACAATAGATGATAGGGGGCCGCAGGCATGCCACGGGCCATGGTCAGGAGCAGAAGGCACACCACGGGCCAAGGTCAGGGGCAGCAGGCCCGCCACGGTCAGGGGCAGCAGGCCCGCCACGGTCAGGGGCAGCAGGCCCGCCACGGTCAGGGGCAGCAGGCCCGCCACGGTCAGGGGCAGCAGGCACGCCACGGTCAGGGGCAGCAGGCACGCCACGGTCAGGGGCAGCAGGCACGCCACGGGCCACGGTCAGGGGCAGCAGGCACGCCACGGGCCACGGTCAGGGGCAGCAGGCACGCCACGGGCCACGGTCAGGGGCAGCAGGCACGCCACGGGCCACGGTCAGGGGCAGCAGGCACGCCACGGTCAGGGGCAGCAGGCACGCCACGGTCAGGGGCAGCAGGCACGCCACGGTCAGGGGCAGCAGGCACACCACGGTCAGGGGCAGCAGGCACGCCACGGGCCACGGTCAGGGGCAGCAGGCACGCCACGGGCCACGGTCAGGGGCAGCAGGCACGCCACGGGCCACGGTCAGGGGCAGCAGGCACGCCACGGGCCACGGTCAGGGGCAGCAGGCACGCCACGGGCCACGGGCAGCAGGCACGCCACGGGCCACGGTCAGGGGCAGCAGGCACGCCACGGGCCACGGTCAGGGGCAGCAGGCACGCCACGGGCCACGGTCAGGGGCCCCAATAGATGATAGAGGGCCGCAGGCACACCACGAGCGATCGTCAGGGGCCACAATAGATGATAGTGGGTCGCAGGGACGCCACGGGTGACGGTCCAGGGTCACTGGAACGCTAAGGGCGCCGGTCCGGGGCTGCAGGGACGCCACGGGCGACGGTCCAGGGCCGCCACGGGCGACGGTCCGGGGCCGCAGGGACGCCACGGGAGACAGTCGGGGGCCGCAGGGACGCCACGGGAGACAGTCGGGGGCCGCAGGGACGCCACGGGCCACGGTCGGGGGCCGCAGGGATGACACAAGAGATGGTCAGAGACTGGGAATGGGTGATATTTGAAGCATGCATGCTAATAGGAGTGACAGCCTGACCTCCAAGCAGAGCCTGTGATGATCAGTCAGTGAGGTCAGGGGATCACTGCTGCACAATGAAGGTCATTCAGAGCCCACACACTCCCTGCCATTTGTCACCTCACCTCCTCCTCGCCCCGTGCTTCCTCTCCCCCATACAGCCAGCAGGGAGCAGCGGACAGCCCGCACACTGTACAACACCCCCCGGCACCCGATCACTACCGCAGCCGCCATGATGATGTCTGGCGTAGGAAGCGGAAACCGTATACACAGCACTAAACATCCGGGTCATCAGGGGGGAGGAGAGTGAAAAGAGTTGCATTCGGCTGAGCTCATTGCACGCCTGTCCGAGGAACTTCCTGTCCCCTGGATATCATGACGACGTGTACACCTTGTATAGTCTTCCCTCCACTAATCCACATCACATACTGTACACACAATGCCTCCTGTCAGTTAAGTGATCTGCATGGACAGACTCTGGTTCTCACAATCATTCATTTTGAATAGAGTGGAAAGGGATTAGAAACCTTGTCAGGTTTATTGCTATCTGCTCCCCTGTTAGGAAGACCCCTCTTGTCCTGTTTACCATTAGAACCAAGAGTAAAGGTCAAAGAAAATTTTGGGTTGACACCAGAACAGTAATAGAAGGGCAATCTTCCAATGGGGACACTAGTTCCCTCACTTTGGAGGGATTTTGTCTCACTTCTTGTCTTGGCTATGGGACAGGAAGTGAAGGGAAATCTCCCCAAAGGGACACAGATTACAAATAAACACTGACAGGGTTATAACACTATCCAAAATAAAAGAAAAAGTTTGCCTTTAGTGATACTTTAATTCAGTTTTCGGTATGAAATAGTAAGAATCTCTGTTCGATTTCTGCTGTCCTTTCTGTACTACCTTGAGGAGATTTCCCCTAACATCCTGTCCAAGAGATATAACTGTGAGGAAGTCTCCCAATGTGAAATTCCTTTTAGCTGCTGCTGAAGCAGGTGTTCCTGCTATTTTATGTATTTATCACTGGTATTTTTACTTTACCTGCTCTCAAAGAGCTTGTAATCAAAGGTTCCTAGCTTACGTACTGTTATAAATTCTGTATGTAGCCCTACAAAACAGACAGTGCACAGCCCACATGTGTTTATCTGCTGCTCCACTGCAAACAGGAAACAGGAACTTTTTTATAGAGAAAAGAGCTTATCATAGATGCAGCTACAAACTTATAAACACTGCCATCTACTGGTTGAAGAATATATCTCTACTGAATACTGAAGTAGTTGTTGAAAAATACATGAACACTGTATGCCAACACACACAGATTGTAGGGCTGGTTTAGACAAGAGCCAATTAAAGTGGTAGTAAGCTCTTCTTTAATAAGTTTACCTACAGGCAAGCTTATAATAATATATATATATATATATATATATATATATATATACATATATATATACACATATACATATATATATATATAACATTCCTCCTAGATTGTAAGCTCTAACGAGCAGGGTCCTCTGTTTCCTCTTGTACCAAATTGTATTGTAATTGTAATGTCACCTTCATTTTGTAAAGCGCTGCGCAAACTGTTGCCACTATATAAATCCTGTATAATGTCATATATATATGCATCTTTCAGTTGGGGCATCAGATTTCTTTACCTCCAGTTTTTGGGGCCCTGAAGAAGCTAATAATCGAAACACATCAACCCCTGGAGTACATAGATGCCACAAATACATGATGTTGTATTGTTTTGGGCTTACTAGCCAAATATTGCTTTTGTATGAAGTATTTGGAAGATGTGTTTCAGTAAATATGTTTTATACATTAATATGATGTTATCTGTTTTTTTGTACCAGTAAAGTCTCATTGGTTTTTGTTCTTTTTTTTTATAATGCTGCTATTAATGATGGGGGGGACTCTAATACAGTTAGTGGATCTTGCATTTTTACTGCAAAATCTGTTTTAATGCATAAAAGGAAATGCAAATGCAACATTTTGTCTGTATGTTGTGCTGTACTGTGCCACAGGTGTGTTAACTACTATAAAAGTGCATTGGGATGCCATTCTGCATGAATGGCACTGCAACAGAACACCCATTGTATAATGTGCATTGCAATAACATGGTAAAACACGTCCATATGAATGCTTTTCTCTCTATAGAAAATTGCTATATTGCTGTCTATTTCCTTTTTGAAGATCATCCTTCACTATCTGTTCTGGTGACATATTGCGTGTATAGAAAGTGCAGGGAAATCTCTCCACTAGATTCAAAATGCGCAGTAAAAATTAAGGCTGACAAATACCATAACAGGTTTGCGTCGCTCCTAGCCTGCAATATCAGTCTCCAGGTTTACACTTTGTATTCATGTGCTGGCAGAGTCAGAGCACATCTCGCTTCAAGAGGCAATATAGCATACAAGTACTGACGCACGCTGTATTCAATTCCGGTGAGAAGTAAATGAAGACAGGCTTTACCTTAACTCTCCACCCATTGGTCATGCTCCTATGATGTGTATGTTTCACCCGCATTGGGCTTAATCATAAACCTCTACGACTAAACCCAATGTGGGTGAAACATGTCAGGGGGGTGTGACCAATGGATGGGGATTTGAGCTGAAACCCGTCTTTCATTTACTTCTCACTGGAGTAGAGTACAGTGTATGGCAGTACTTGTATGCTATATAAAAACTAATGGAGATCATACATGGGACTATTTTTTGTCCGAAAATCAAAAACGTTCGCTCGGTAATCTGATGGTGCCATCAATGATTTCGAAAATCGGACGACCAAGTCATAAAGTTCACCCCATGTAACAGGTGAAACTTCTGTTCCTTCCAGGTCATGGCTCATGCGCATATTCTTTTCAGAAAAACGATCGTACGATTTGACCATCATTGAATCGAAAATCGGTCATTTTTCACAAATTTTCCAACATGCCTGATCACCGAAAAGGGGAGGAACCACAAAAATCGGCCTGTGCCATTGACCCACTAACAGATCGAAAATCGGACAATTATTCTTAGGTCTGATTTTCAGATGAAAAATCGGGTGAATTTTGACTCATGTATTGTCGGCATAAGGCTAGCCATTGACGAATAGATTTCAGGCTGAATGAGAAAAGAAAACAACAGTTAACAGTTTGGATGGACAAATCTGCTCTGTCGGGTTGTTGTATTTTGGCAAACACAAGGGCTGTCTGTCAGCATACCCAAACAGTGCCTGCAGCTGATTGGCCAACAATTGAGTTATAGTCCTATGTTGAGCCAGTGGGGCCACCCACTGGTATATTTTCAGCTGATTCCTCTAAATCAGCTGAAATTCTAACAGTTTATGGCCAGCGGAATCCAAAGCAAATTTCATTGTTTTTGGTTTGATTACATTACTGAATTAAATTTATTATTATTATATTATTTTTATGATTATTTATTAAATTATAATTTATGATTTTGTGTTTCAAATTTTAACATGCCCGGGATGTTTACTAGACTCCTGTTCGGACAGATTTCAGTGAGTTATTCCTAAAAATTACAGGCCTACAATAAAAAAAATACATATTTCCATGCAAAAAAATGTACCGCTTTGACCACAGAAATATGGACATAATCAGACCGCTAGAGAGGCTATGGCTCCATGCACACGGGGTGTTTTTATAGCTCTGGTAACGTTAGCTGTGTAAAGTTACGTTAAAAACGTGAGTTTTTCAACTTTTTTTAACATTTTTGCATTAGCGTTTAGTGGCGTTTTACTGCGTTTAGCGACGTTTTTCGTGCTTGCGTTTTTAGCGGGTTTGTGTAGGGAAATCAATTTTTTTGGGTCAAAAAAAGTCCAAAAACGCTGGTTTGCTGCTTTTTACCACTTTTTTCAGTGTCAGAGCATTTTTACAGCTAAAAATTTCTCTAGAAACCCACTAGTTCTGGGTTTTTTTCCAGCCAAAAAACACCCCTGCCAAAAAACGTTGACTACAGTCTACGTGTGCATGAACACATAGGATAACATGCTGGGGAGTTTACTGGCTGTAGAAAAAACGTCAAAAGCCAAAAACAGCTGCTGTAAAAACATCCAGTGTGCATGAGGACTGACTGTGAATTCTGTTAGAATCTGTCTCAGTCATAGTGACTATTTGTAAAAGTGGTGATAAGAACTACCTGAATCTGGCACATTTGTCGGTACTGAAACTAGTGCAAGGCTTTTATATGAATTAGGCCGTGTTAAAGGGACCATACCGCCAGAAAAGTTACTGCTGTATTGAATTCCTTTGTCTGTGTGCTTCTTCCCTGTTTGTTCCCCGTCCAGGGGCGGACTGACCATTTGGCCCGGGGTCAGTGGGGGGCCCATGAGATGCCCCTGGTACCTTTTTCATAGGCTTTTTTGAGTTTGGGCAAGGACACAGGGGCCCCATGATCCCCTTTTGCCCGGGGGCCCCATGAGTTATCAGTCCGCCCCTGTCCCCATCCTTACTTATCCAGATCATAGGGCATCAGGAAAGAAACAAACACCACACATAGTAGGGCCACAAGGTGTCTTCCCATCTCTGTCACTGATTCATCCTCTCCAAGGGGTTGTTCACATGTGCAACAGCCTTTGCCTCCCATTTAAAAAATAAACTATGGTGGGTTGCTTTTCAGAGGCTGACATGTCACCTCCTTTCCTCCTGATTGACTCTGTAAATGCCACACCACCATGCTGCAATGGTATGCATTACAAACAGTTGCGACACAACCCTATAGACTTGCATTGGTCATGTTCGCACAGCAGTAACAGCCCCAGAATGCAACGTGCTGTTTGATTTTTGCCTCCTTGAGAGGCTGCATTCCCTGGTTCAGGCAGGTGGTTGTGGGGTGGTAAAACCACAGCTCAATTGTCTTGTTTTACCTACTCCTAGTCACAAGTGTGAATGAAGCTTTTCAGATTGAGTCATTTGGCTTTCGACTTGTGTTGGTGACTCCATTTGAGACACTTTGAATGTCATTTAGAATTCATGGATACACATATTTGACCTGCAGTTGTCCTCCTTCTGCCCTTCAATTGACCTGCTTCAAGTGGATTTAGCATTTCCTTACACTTGTATAGGATTGCAAACCCATTGAAGCGAACGAAAGCCTTTCAGAACACAGGCCCTAACTCAGCAATGGGCAAACTACGGCCCGGCGGACCTTTTAATCCGGCGCGCGGAGCGTGATACAGTCAGGATGGCTGACAGGATGTGTGTAGGCGGGGCAGCGTGACGAACGTGAGGGGAGCTAGGCTCCTCTCAAAGTCCGCCCTGAAGACCGGAACGTCGCGGGAACACGGCGAGAGGAACGCGCGGAGCAAAGGTAAGTGAATTGACACAGGGGGGGCTTGGGGACTTAATATGGGGGATGAATTAATATGGGGAATGAATTACTATAGGGGGGATGAATTACTATGGGGGGATGAATTACTATATGGGGGATGAATTACTTTGGGGGATGAATTACTATGGAGGATGAATTACTATAGGGGGGATGAATTACTATGGGGGGATGAATTACTATATGGGGGATGAATTACTTTGGGGGATGAATTACTATGGGGGATGAATTACTATATGGGGGATGAATTACTATGGGGGATGAATTACTATGGGGGATGAATTACTATATGGGGGATGAATTACTATGGGGGATGAATTACTATGGGGGATGAATTACTATGGGGGATGAATTACTCTGGGGGATGAATTACTATATGGGGGATGAATTACTATATGGGGGATGAATTACTATGGGGGATGAATTACTATATGGGGGATGAATTACTATATGGGGGATGAATTACTATAGGGGGGATGAATTACTATATGGGGGATGAATTACTATGGGGGATGAATTACTATGGGGGATGAATTACTATATGGGGGATGAATTACTATATGGGGGGATGAATTACTATGGGAGATGAATTACTATGAGGGATGAATTATTATGGGGGATTAATTACTATGCTTACTATGGGGGAATATTACTATACTTACTATGGATGACACATATACATCATTCATCTACTCTTGGTCCGGCCCCCAGGTCCAATATATGAACCCATTGCGGCCCTCAAGTCAAAAAGTTTGCCCACCCCTGCCCTAACTGTTTTGATGATAAATGTCTCTGGGACAGGGAATGATGAGAAATCCAAAATTATACAGCTGTTGAAATCAGAGCAATAGAAGGGAAATATTTCAATAGGTACACATGTTCCTTTCGATGAGGGGATTTCCCCAAACTTTGGAGAGATTTTTATTATGTGTCTGCAAGGAAATAAAATCTCTTTAGAGCAGTGGTGTACTAGTGGGGTGCGGACTGTGCGGTCTCATTGGGGGTGCCGCAACCACCTGCCATTTATTTTTTTGTGTTGCATGGCGCTGCCGCAAGCAGCTGCCGCACCCCTAGTGAGTCTACACCTGATGCTTCAGTGACAGGCAAAGCCCAGCATGAGAAGAAGTCCCCTTCCCTTCTCCACCCCCATATGATAGAGCCAAGAGGGCTTCCTCTCACACTCTAGGATCTGATGAGCAAGTGTAGGGAGGGAGACAAGTGTCTGTACTGCAGGGGGAAAGGTTGTGTACTCAGGGGAGGGGTGTCTATACTAGGGGGAAAAGGTGTCTGTACTGAGGGATCTGTGGGGGGAAATATAGAAATGTTAGGGAGGTCTGTACTACAGGGGTATCTTTGTACTGTGCTGTTTATAATGGGGGATCCATCTGTGCTGAGGGCAGGGGTGTATTTACCACAAGGCAAACAAGGCACTTGCCTAGGGCGGCATTTTTCAGGGGGGCAGCACCCCCCCCCCAGAAGAAGGGATGAAAGAAGGGACATGTGCGCCATGGGAACCAGGTGGGATCCAAGAGAGGCTGCGGGCTGCTTGATGGTGTATGTAGAGCTTGACTCTCGACTCTCATTCCCGGTGGATGTCCGGAGATGAAGATGAGGGTCTTTCTCTCCGTGTAGTGGAAGGCTCTCCTAGGTGGGGGACAGGGGTGTTGTTGGTCAATGTCAGGCTCTCTCCATGGGAGAAGGAAGGGGGGGGGGAGTTGGAGTTGGTGTTGGTCGGTAAGGGCAGACGATTAAAACCTAAATACACCACTGGCTGAGTGGTTGGTCTGTAGTGGAGGGTCTGTGCTGAGGGGGTCCTTCTGTGCTGAAGGGTTTGTATTTAGGGTTGATCTGTGCTAGGACTGGAGTCTGTACTGAAAGTTTTGTCCTGGAGCGGGTCTGTTTGTGTTGGGGGTTGGTTTGTGCTGAGGAGTCCATGCTTGGAAGTTGGTCTGTGCTGGGTGATATAAGGGGAGTCTGTACAGAGGAGTTTGTGCTGGAGGAGG
Organism: Staurois parvus; assembly: GCF_062004578.1. NCBI lineage: Eukaryota > Metazoa > Chordata > Amphibia > Anura > Ranidae > Staurois > Staurois parvus. Next base: position 30,445,158 of record NW_028317821.1, read on the forward strand.
TCCATCTGTGCTGGAGGGGGTTTAGTCTGTGCTGGGGGAGGTAAGTTTGTGCTGGTGGGGTCCATTTGTACTGAGGGTTCAGTGCTGGGGAGGTCGGTCTCTGCTGGGGAGAGAAGACTGTACTGAGGGGTCTTTGCTGAGGAGTCTATAATGGGGGGTATAAGTTGAGGAGTCTATGCTGATAGATTCATACCCAAAAAGACTGAGTGCTGGAATTAAATCAAAAGGTGCTTCAACAAAGGATTAGTTTAAGGGTGTGCACACTTATGCAACCTGATTATTTTAGTTTTTTATGTTTACTTCCCCCCCTAAACGATTTTAGTTTGTTGTTCAACTAAGTTGTACAGTTTATAGGTCACATTAAAGATGGAAAAAGTTCTGAAATGATTTATTTTTGTCTCATTTTTTTTCATCACAGAAACCTGACATTTTAACAGGGGTGTGTAGACTTTTTCTATCCACTGTATGTGCCCACTACATGCTTGCTTGTGGCAGTCATTAAAGCCTCTTTAAGCCCCCTACCACTATTGAGATAATTTGACCGCACCCACAGATTGGCCTTGACAACTTTTTTTGGGGGAGGGAGATGCAAAAAAGGTCAGCATCGGGTGATAAATGGGTACACATCTGCCCTAGACACGGAGAAGGGACAATGTTACAATAATTCTTTTAACTTTGACCCCCTGCCAGAGGGATCCTAATATTCCTCTATGGGGAATATTTACTAAAACTGGAGCGCCCAGAATCTGGTGCAGCTGTGCATGGTAGCCAATCAGCTTCCAACTTCAGATTGTTCAGTTAACCACTTAAGCGCCGGAAGGTTTTACCCCCTTCATGACCAGGGCGTTTTTTGCTACTCAGCAATGCGCTACTTTAACTGGCAATTGCACAAATGCAACACTGTACCCTAATGAAAGTTATATACTTTTTCACACAGATAGAGGTTTCTTTTGGTGGTATTTAATCAACACCAGGGTTTTTTTTTGTTCTTTTATTATATAGATGAAAAAAACAGAACATTTTGAAAAACAATCAATATTTTCTATTTTCTGTTATAAAACATATCCGATAAAAAAAAACCAAACTAATTTCTTCATAAATTTAGGCGAAAATATTTTCTGCTACATGTCCTTGGTAAAAAACAATCCCAATAAGTGTATATTAACTGGTTTGTGGGAAAGGCTGGCCATACATTATACAATTTTCTTGAGATTTTTGGTTTGGATTTACCAAAACCATATAATAGGAGGTAAAACCTAACAACACTTTCAATTGTATCCAATTAGGCAGGCTCTTGCACTACATAGTTGAAGGTAAATCTAAAGGAAATTGGGCAGCAATTGGTCAGAAAATTGTATAGTGTATGGCCAGCCAAAGTTATAGCTTCTGCAAACTATGGTATATATACTGGAATTTATGCAGCTATGATGCTATACTGGTAATGGTGGTGGTCAGCAACTTATATTGGGATGGTGATAGAGTGGTGGACAATCTGGCATTAACAGAAACTGAAATCAATAGTGACACTAATACAGTTATCAGATATAATACTGTACACTCTCACTGTACTAATGGCACTTGCTGGGAAGGGGTTACCATCAAGGAGCAATCAAAGGGTTAATTGTGTGGCTAATAAGTGTAATGTGTGTAATATAAGCTGCTTCTACTAAGATCTGGCATTTTTGTGGAGAAAAAAAACAACTAGATCGGTGCTCTGTGTGCAGAGTCCTTTGTGTTTGTAAACACAAGACTCTGTGCTGTGATTGGACACAGCAGCTCTCAACCATAAATCATTTTTATTTATGTTGCTGAGCCTGCACCTGCCGCCCGGTCACGGTACATCTACCGTGACCACGTGGCAAGTGGTTAAGTTTCGACAATGAAACTTGGCAGCTGATTGGCTTCTGTGCAGAGCTGCACCAGAATTTGCACGCTCCAGTTTTGGTAAATCCCCCCTATGCGTAAAATGCCTGTGAAGAACTCTTTGAGCTCATTAGGTGAAGAATATGATATTGCTCTTTGTATGACCATGTCCTATTGCTGTCTCTGTAAATTGGATGTCTCTAATCTATATTCCCCATGTATATATAAAGCTGGGAAAATTCAATACAACTTTACTGTTAGGAATAAAAAAAGGTTATACCTATAGTTTAATATACTTTAATGTTATAAAGAGTTTTTGATGGAAGAAGAGACTCGGCATGAAGAGGGGAAGAGGAGACTAGGCATGAAGAGCGGAAGAGGAGACTTGGCATGAAGAGCAGAAGAGGAGACTCTGCAGGAAGAATGGAAAAGGAGACTCAGCATGAAGAGCAGAAGAGGAGACTTGGCATGAAGAGCAGAAGAGGAGACTCTGCAGGAAGAGCGGAAGAGAAGGCTCGGCAGAAGAGGAGACTCGGTATGAAGAGCGGAAGAGGAGACTCGACATGAAGAGCGGAAGAAGAGATTTAGCATGAAGAGCGGAAGAGGAGACTCGGCATGAAGAGCAAAATAGGAGACTCGGCATGAAGAGCAGAAGAGGAGACTCGGCATGAATAGCGGAAGAGGAGACTCGGCATGAAGAGCAGAAGAGGAGACTCGGCATCAAGAGCGGAAGAGGAGACTCGACATGAAGAGCAAAAGAGGAGACTCGGCATGAAGAGCGGAAGAGGAGACTCGGCAGGAAGAGCGGAAGAGGAGACTCGGCAGGAAGAGCGGAAGAGGAGACTTGGCATGAAGAGCAGGCGAACAGATTCGGCATGAAGAGTAGACTCGGCAGGAAGAACAGAAGAGGAGACTCGGCATGAAGAGCGGAAGAAGAGATTCGGCATGAAGAGCGGAAGAGGAGACTCGGCATGAAGAGCAGAAGAGGAGACTCAGCATGAAGAGTGGAAGAGGAGACTCGACATGAAGAGCGGTAGAGGAGACTCGGCATGAAGAGTGGAAGAGGAGACTCGGCATGAAGAGTGGAAGAGGAGACTCGGCATGAAGAGTGGAAGAGGAGACTCGACATGAAGAGTGGAAGAGGAGACTCGGCATGAAGAGCGGAAGAGGAGACTCGGCATGAAGAGCGGAAGAGGAGACTCGACATGAAGAGCGGAAGAGGAGACTCGGCATGAAGAGCGGAAGAGGAGACTCGACATGAAGAGTGGAAGAGGAGACTCGGCATGAAGAGCGGAAGAGGAGACTCGGCATGAAGAGTGGAAGAGGAGACTCGGCATGAAGAGTGGAAGAGGAGACTCGGCATGAAGAGCGGAAGAGGAGACTCGACATGAAGAGCGAAAGAGGAGACGTGGCATGAAGAGTGGAAGAGGAGACTCGGCATGAAGAGCGGAAGAAACAGAAACAGCTTTGTATTAGGCGACTTTACCTAATAAAATAAACATACATTACAGTTAACCACTTGCCCTCCAGAGGATTTACCCCGCTTCCTGAACAGGCCATTTTTTGCGATACGGAGCTGCGTTATTTTAATTGACAATTGCGCAGTCATGCAACGCACACAAATGAAATTTACAACCTTTTTTTCCCCACAAATAGAGCTTTCTTTTGGCGGTATGTGATCGCCTGTGTGTTTTTTATTTTTTGCACTATAAATAAAAAAAGACCGGCACTTTTTAGAGAAAAACAATATTTTTTTACTTTTTGCTATTAAACATGTCCAGTAAAAAAATTTTAAAAAAAATCAAATTCATCATAAATGTAGGCCAAAATATATTCTGCTACATGTCTTTGCTAAGAAAAAATCCCAATAAGTGTATATTAATTGGTTTATTTTAAAGGTATAGTGTTTACAAATGGCGGTATATATACTGGGATTTTTAATTTGTTTTACTAGTAATGGTGGCAATCAGCGACTTATAGATTGACTGCAGGACTGCGGTGGGCATTCTGACACTGGGGGGAACTGACTTGGTGTCACTGACATCCCAATGACATTAATACAGTGATCAGTGCTAATAAAAAGCACTGACACTGTACTAATGGCACTGGGCAGGAAGGGGTTAATACGTGGGGTGATCAAAGGGTTAACTGTGTTATGGGAGTGTTTTACTAGGGGGCGGGGGGGTGTGTGCTTCACTGTAAGCACACTGATCTGGACAGTTGTGCTCTGCCATCCCAAGCAGTGTGCCCAAACTGACAGGGAGGATAGCTGCACTGTAAACAATGCAGCCCTCCTCCCTGTCGGTGTTTGCCAGTGAGGGGCGGACTGACCATTTGGAAACTCGGGCACTGCCCGAGGGCCCGGGGTCAGTAGGGGGCCCCATGAGATGCCCCTGGTACCTTTTTCATAGGCTTTTTTGAGTTTGGGCAAGGACACAGGGGCCCCGAGATCCCCTATTACCCGGGGGCCCCATGAGTTTTCAGTCTGCCCCTGTTGCCAGTAATCACCGGGCGCCGGTGGGTAATCACCAGCCCGGACCCGGTGATTGATTCCCATAGCTGCGATCCGTGGGTAAGGCGGTCGCACGCCTTGCGCGCGCCCCCTTCCTGGAAATGCAGGATCCCGTTTATATATGTGATTAACAGTGTGCTGTTTTACTGTGTGCTGTGTGTGTGTGCTTTACACTGTAAGTACACTGCTTTGCATGGCTCTGCTATACAATGGCTCAAGCTCTGCTATGCAGAGCCATACAAAGCAGTATGCAGGAACTGGAAGGGGAGAGATCTGTGTTGTTTATACACAGGTCTCTCCCCCATCGGTGGTACTCGGTGATTGTTGGATGCCGGTGGGGAATAACCGTCCGGGACCCGGTGGCTGACAGCCGAAGCAGCGAATGGTGGCACGGGTAGAGCGTGCATGCGCCCCGTATGTGGAACTGCAAAATCACGCATATATATATACGTTATTTTGCGCACCTGTGCTGCCCTGTTTTAGTACTTCTGCTATAGAACGGCGCGGCAGCGGTTAATGTAAAATACATTTATACAACAAAATATGTTGTATTTTTGCAGCTTTTAGTTGCCCGGTCTCAACTTTATTGAGACATGCTGCTGCCATCAATTTCAAAATGACCTTATGTTTTCCTAAAATCGTACATTTTCTCAGTTTAAACTTTTGATTTGTTTTCCATTTTCTAGTGCGAATAAAATATGGGTTTGTGAGATTTAAAAATCCTCTTATTATGTAGATTTTACACAGTGTCATACCGTTTTTGGAATTGCAGTAGATGGTCTTTTGAAAGATTTGTATTTAAAGTAAATGATCCAGTTGAACATATAAACATTATTTTTTTTTATCAGTCATTAGAAAACATCTCATTCAACCTATAAACCTATCAACATATGCGTGAAGTGTTTTGACAGCTACTGAAATGTCTTTAAGCAGTGACTTATTGGAATTTCAAGTAGTACTCTAGACACAGTCTAGACATTGATCAAATAACCAATATGAGGTGCGTCAGTGGAACACACAGATTAACATGGGCCTGCACCTGTTGTGTCTTTGTACATACAGTGACAGCTAGAGGACATGGTCTCCTCTGTTTATGCCTCTATGTCTATTCACAGGCTTCCTTTTACTACAACATTTTTATGTGGCCAAATACTCATATCTATGACAATTTACCATAATATGTTTTACATTTTTAAATGTTTAGAAAACATACAAGTTTCTGCCTTTGTAAGCTGGGCATATTTATGTATGTACACAAGCACGCAAGCATTTGGGTGTGTTTGTAGGCTTGATTTCATAATGAAAATAGATGCTTTCAACATATCTCTGTTTTATGTGGCTTTGAATATCATGAGTATATTTAAATAGTCACTGTGATTAATAGCAAACGTCTGCAACTTGGCTTTGAAATTGTAGTTTCTGTTCATGATGTAAAGTGATAGGCAGATGCTAGTGCAGGAGAAGGGAAACCTCTCTCTCTCTCTATATATATATCTATATCCACTCCAAAGACATGCTGGTAGGTGAATTGGCTCCTGTCTAAATTGGCCCCAGTATGTATGAATGCAAGTTAGGGACTTTAGATTGTACGCCCCTTCAGGGTTAGGGACTGATGTGAATGTACAATATATATGTACAAGCGCTGCGTAAATTGATGGTGTTATATAAGCACTTGTAATAATAATAAATATTGTTACCAAAGGGATCACAGGTGAAAGGGAACCCTCCAACCAGCTTTAGGGTCTGTGTTAAAGGCCTTTGCTTTGTATCAATGGGCAAATGCAACCTTCTTTCAGGTGTACTCCCCCTGCATTTGATCAGTCTGAGATTCTTCTAAGTCTGGTCGATTGATGGGTGCATTAGAGCTGAAGTTGACCTCCTTAGGACATGCATTTGACCGTCTTCTAAGCTGCATGTAGGCAGGTTGAAGCATGGTCTATTTAGGTGCTGCCCCAGGTGGGAGGGTAAGAGTTAAAGTGTTACTAAACCCAGGACCCTGCGTTCACTATATCTGGTCTCCCACAGTACACAGATCATGGAAATGCAATTATTTTAGTAAATATAAACTGCTAAATACCTTTTCTCATCAGCAGTTAGAGCAGTCTTGTCAATTCTATCAGTGTCCAGCAAAGCACTAGTTAAAGCTTGTAGGAGGAGCTTTAATTCTCCTGATTGTCCTTTGAGGCTGCAAGACCCCTGTATGGAGAGCGCTGATTGGCCCTATGCTGATCACATGCACTCTCCCAAGGAAAAAAAAAACCTCTCTAGCAATACACACCAAACTGAGCATGTGCAGCTTTCCCCCAACACAATGTGGAGGATTAACCCCTTGGGTTCCACAGTGAGTATAATAAGCATGCTTTGCTGCATATACAGACTGGTTTTACTGTTGTGGGTTCAGTAACACTTTAATGTCTTTCCCAGTTCTTTAGTTCTTGGTGGGTAGGTCTTGTTGGGTATCCCTATGTCTGGCCCACCGATCCTGTGATATAAAAGATGGACAGTGGTCTGGAAGAGAGAGCCCTAGACCAGAGAGCCTCTGAGAGAGGAAAGAAAAATAGAGAAAAAGAGAAGACCGGGAAGCTGTGCCTGGGGTTAGTACAAAAATGTTGCCTGCTGCTGCCGTAGCATAGAAGGCCCTCTGCACTTGAGGTTCACCACCAAAGACACCAGCTGCTGGGAAATGCCACTTATGGATCCTTTAGCACGAACTCTACGAAATTATGAACTCTACCTTTTGCAGGTACAGTTGTGTTCAAAATAATAGCAGTGTGTTGAAAAAAGTGAATAAAGCTCAAAATCCTTCAAATAGCTTTTATTTCCATACACACAAATGCATTGGGAACACTACACATTCTATTCAGAATCAAAACATGAAGAAAAATATCAAATTTGTGTTGTTCCTCTAAAAAAATTGAAGAAACATGAATATTAGACTGTTCAAAAAAATAGCAGTGTTTGTATTCTTCTTTACAAACTCAAACATTCACTATATAAACTGAAAAATGTTTGAAGATTTTGCTTTCCTTTGAATCCCTTAATTAATATTTAGTTGTATAAGCACTGTTTCTGAGAACTGCTGTACATCTGTGTTGCATGGAGTCAACCAACTTCTGGCACCTGTGAACAGGTATTCCAGCCCAGGATGATTGGACTACATTCCACAGTTCTTCTCTATTTCTTGGTTTTGCCTCAGAAACTGCATTTTTGATGTCACCCCACAAGTTTTCTATTGGATTAAGATTCGGGGATTGGGCTGGCCACTCCGTAACGTCAATCTTGTTGGTCTGGAACCAAGATGTTGCACGTTTACTGGTGTGTTTGGGGTTGTCTGTTGGAACACCCATTTCAAGGGCATTTCCTCTTCAGCATAAGGCAGCATGACCTCTTCAAGTATTCTGATGTATTCAAACTGATCCATGATCCCTGGTATGTGATAAATAGGCCCAACACCGTAGTATGAGAAACATTCCCATATCATGATGCTTGCGCAACCATGCTTCACTGTCTTCACAGTGTACTGTGGCTTGAATTCAGTGTTTGGGGGTCGTCTGACAAACTGTCTCCGGCCACTAGACCCAAAAAGAACAATCTTAGTTTCATCAGTCCACAAAATGTTGCGCCATTTCTCTTTAGGCCAGTCAATGTGCTCTTTGGCAAATTGTAACTTCTTCAGCACGTCTTTTTTTCAACAGTGGGACTTTGCGGGGGCTTCTTGCAGATAGCTTGGCTTCACATAGGCGTCTTCTAATTGTAACAGTAATCACAGGTAACTTTAGACCTTCTTTGATCTTCGTGGAGCTGATTGTTGGCTGAGTCCTTGCCATTTTGGCTATTCTTCTATCCATTCGAATGGTAGTTTTTCGCTTTCTTCCACGTCTTTCAGGTTTTGGTTGCCATTTTAAAGCATTTGCGATCATTTTAGCTGAGCAGCCTATCATTTTCTGCACTTCTTTATATGTTTTCCCCTCTCCAATCAACTTTTTATTCAAGGTACGCTGTTCTTCTGAACAATGTCTGGAATGACCCATTTTCCTCAGAATTTCAGAGAGAAATGCACTGTAACCAGCATGTACAACATTTGCTGCCTTCCTTCCTTAAATAAGGGCAATAATTGCCACCTGTTTTTCAAAGAATGAATGACCTCACTAATAGAACTCCACACTGCTATTATTTTGAACATGTCCCTTTCAATTAGTGATTCAATTGCACAGAATCAGCAGCATGCATGTCATGACTGTTGGGTCTATTGGATTTCTATTACTCTACTACACCTGCTAGTAAATTATTTGCCATGTAGAAATATCATTTCTACCAAAAACAGTGATTGATCAGGTTAGTGATGTCTTACTGCTATTATTTTGAACACAACTGTATGCCAGGGCAGCACACAGCCGGAGTTAGAAGACGTAGGCATAATCCTGTCTTGCATGTTGGACTTTGACAGTGTTTCTCAACTCCAGTCCTCATGGACCCCCAACAGGTCATGTTTTCAGGATTTCCATTATTTTGCACAAGTGATTTGATCAGTTTCACTGCCTTAGTAATTACCACAGCTGTTTTATCTGAGGGAAATCCTGAAAACATGACCTGTTGTTGGTCCATGAGGACTGGAGTTGAGAAACACTGGACTTTGAGATGTTCATTTTGCACTTTTCCAAGTAAAGCTTTAAAACCTTGTTCCCTTCTGCTCTGAAGTTACTCAAAGTAATGCAAATATGTATGGTCTAAGGTCTGGGTCACTAACACTTGGGGTATGAAGAGTCAGCACATTAAGAGACATCCTAGTGCAAAGTATACATATGGTTGCAATGCTCAAAAAAGGTACAGTCAGAAAGCAGCCTGTTGTAAATGTGTACATCTTATAGTTGGGACTGCCTCTAGCCACAAGGGGGATGTTGTTGGCACTCCCTACGTCTCGTTTTGTCTCCCATAGCAACTGGAGAGGAACTGCACTGCAGAGGTCCCCATTCTGTACAGCGGTACCAAAGTTCCAGAATTAATGTGCATAATGGGGTTCCATGCTGCTACCTGGGCCGGTAGTGGGAAGATGTTGAACAGGTGGCTATGGTCAGTGTTCGGCATGGCCCACCTACAGTAATTGCAAGATACAGTGGGAAGATGTACATTTACACGGTAACCCGAGAGTTAACTGGAGAACAGTTGTTGTGCACGTGTACATGGTGTATCGATCATCTCTAATGTTGGAGGCTCACCTTAAGGTTAAATATTCCCCTACCGCAGTCTCAGTCTTGTCCCAGGGCATTGAGGAAAAGGTACTAAAGCAAAGATTGTGTTGGAGAGTGACTCTGTCTCAGGTGCCTAGCATAGCCCAGAAGAACCCACCCCGAGGTCCATCACCTCCCAAATACCACCCAGCTGCCTGCATGCATCTGCTTCCATCTACTTTTGCATTCCCATTGACCTGCATGAAAAACATTTTTAACGTGAACAAAAGCACGTCATATTTTCGCTGAATGCAAAGTGTTCTCTGAGTCTGTGAGGATGCCCTGGAGGAGGGGCGAAACGCGTTGATGCATTTTTGGCTTCGCCGTGCAACGTACCACGTCACTTCCGGTGAGTGGAACGCACGCCGGCGTGCGGCGTTGCCTGGGGCCATCTTGCTTGTGGGTGATTTTTGTGCTGTCATCTGACCGTGAGATCTCAAAAATACCGTGGTGATGTGGCGTTTTGGCTCCATTTGAAATACAATAAATGCTGATTATACTTTTAAGAATGTGAGTGGTTTGGTACTTGGAAATTGATTCTGCCCAAGTATTGCAGTATTACACTATATATTTGTTTTTTTCCCTGCATTATTCAAAACTTTTTCTTGGAGAGTGGTGTCTGGTGATCCTGGAGGCTGTAGGCTGGCTATATTCCTGCCTGGAGTAGGGGAGATCCAATAATATCTGGTGTTTGGAGGCTTATTGACTGGGTCTAGGATCCCAAAAAAACCCTAAAAGGCGTTTTTTTCACCAACATCTGGTGTGAGCAGTGTGGTATTTGAGCACTATTTCGGTGGAAACATGGGTCAAAAGTTTTTTTGGAAAAAGGACTTTTATGAATATGTTTTTTTATTTTTCACTTTATTGATTTGGAGTGGGACTTCTTAATTTTCATTTTTTAGATATTTTTTATTAATTATTATTTATTTACTTTTTCACTGGAGTGTATATTTATTTATATATCTGCGCTGTTTTGATGTCTGATAATATTTTAAAGTGTTCTCTGATTGGATAAGATAGAGAGGTGGGGTGGTGACATTGCAATCTCCACCTCTTTCATTCAAAGAACACTTTGCATTCAGTGAGTACATTTTACAGTCCAGCTACATTCACTGCGAAAATGGAAAGTGTTCTCGTCTGAATGCTACCCATGCTGAGCAGGTGACAAGCTGGACCAATGCATGTATCAATAAAAAGAGTGAGTATTGGTGCAGGAGAGGTAGTTGTGGGTATATTAGTCACAAGGATCAGTGGGGAGATGGAAGAAGTTCAGCTGTAGGGATGTAAAGGGACTTATTCAGAAACCCGGGAGGGTTTTTCTGGAGTGGGTAAGGGATGTACAGTGGAGATGGAAGATAATGCAGCTTGAGTAGTTCTTGATGAGAAGTGACGTCAGGACGGGGCGTGGAGCCGCAGGAAGCGGACGGTGACGCGTTTCTGAGCAATCAGCTCTTTCTCTAGAGGTCTGATCAAAGAGCTGATTGCTCGGAAACGCATCACCGCCCGCTTCCTGTGGCTCCACGCCCTGTCCTGATGTCACTTCCGGTTCGTGGCCATCTTGGATGCGCTCCAGGCTGGTTCTTCCCCCCTACGTGACACAGCCCATGCTGGCTGGAGAGGCGAGAGACACCTGCCAGGAGACCTGGCTCACACATGCACCTCAGCCCCCTGGACATCCACCCGCCCTCCTCACTCCTCCCAACAGGTATGACCAAGGAGTACCAGCTGGTACAACTGTGGCCCCGGGAACTCCATCCATCCTGCTGATGGGATCACGCCCGGATGACGTCCTCCCTATATATCATTGATGCCTGATATATCTCTACCTCCTGTGCGTGTTTTTATTTTGTGTGCAATAAACTGTGATTTTTATACTACACTTAGTCTGGCGCACCTTTCTCTCCTCTATTTTTACCAATGCATGTATGTAGCACAATTTAGAATTATTTTGAACATGAGCAGCACTGCTTGAAATAGATCATTCAATTGACATCATTCAATGAGAGGTTTCCTATCGTTAGTGTTTTTTATGACTGTCTCAATAGGGTGATCCCCCCCTAAGCTAATGCTGAGATGCTTACAGCAATAAGTTGTTATATGTACAATCTTATATTGCATTGATTGGAGGGTGCATGAGTATTTTTAACCTTTAAATTTTTTAATCCAGATGGGTTGCAGGAATAGAAAAGAGGACCCTTTTTAGGGCATTCGTTTTATTTTTCTTGAGTCATTGCAATGTTACTTTGGTCATGTGCCTGAGATAGACTGGCCCATTTTTTGTACGACAGGGAGATGGTACATGCACAGTGTTGTGCAACCACTGGCTCCTGAATTTGGAAATAGCTGCCTGGCTGCAGCATGCCAGAGCACTGTAAATAGGAAGACGAACCTGTGAAGAAAATAAAGGTCTGGCTTTAAGTCCTCTTGCACACTGGACATTTTTACAGCGGCTGTTTTTGGATTTTGACATTTTTTCTACGGCCAGTAAACCCCCCAGCATGTTATCCTATGTGTCCATGCACACATAGACTGTAATCAATGTTTTTTGGCTGGGACATTTTTTGGCTGGAAAAAAACCCCAGAACTAGTGGGTTTCTAGAGGAGTTTTTTAGCTGTAAAAACGATTTAATGCTGAAAAATGCAGTAAATCGCAGCAAACCAGCGTTTTTGGACATTTTTTGACCAGTAAAAATGTTTTTTCTATAAAAAAAACCTCTAAAAAACACAAACGCGAAAATCCACAAAACAACGTGGCAAAATGCCACTAAACACTAATACAAACATGCTAAAAAAACGCTGAAAAACTCACAGTTATTAAAACATCCAATGTGCATGAAGCCGTTATACTGTATACTGTATATATGTATATATACAGGGGTTAGACAAAAAATTTGCAGGTGTGAAAGTGACATGTTTCGCATGGATAACGGAAGTGATCTAATATTCTTTTGCTTCCGCTGTTTGATGAGACACCTAGCTAACAGGTGGGAAGCCTCACTTTCGTCATTCACTGTCTATTCTGCTAGTTATACGGAGTCATGTCAGAGCTTAATGAGCTTCAAAAAGGGCAAATTGTTAGTGCTCACGTAGCTGGAGCCTCTGTGACTGAAGTTGCCAATTTATTTGCCGTGTCTCAAGGTACAGTATCAAAGGTTGTGACGGCATATACAGAAGTTTCCGGGAAAAAGGTCGTCTGATAAGCATAAGCACGGTCAACATGGTCAATGGACCAACAGAGACATAAGGACATTGTGCAGGATTGTGACCCGGAATAAGAAAAGTGACTGCGGAGCTCAATCTCATTCCCATGAAGACTGAGACTAAGTCTGTAGAAAAAAAATTCTTTATTCAGTGTGTAGCACACCCGTGGGTGTTAGCAATATATTGGTATATGATGTGGGTTTCACAGCTCTTACCTGGACTGACGACACAGCAGAATCCAATGAAACACACACTGGCTTTAAGAGATAAAATTTCCCTGGGGGATTTAGTCCATCTAGAAACAGGGTGTAAATATCACCTATGACTCAAAATGTAGCGAATCTTAGTAATCGTATTGGATAATCATGGATATTAACTTATGGACATAAGATGTCCTATACCAAACACATATATTAACAAGTATAAATGTTACTGCATAAAATAGTTACCAGCACTTAACTATAATGAGTGCCAAACACTCCCCTTGCCTCCTGATATCTGACCAGAACAAAAGTTCCAAAAATGCAGTCTCTAGATGGGGCCCGTTGAAGCTCTTTTTAACATAGGTGAACTGTTAAACAGAATGTGGCTGATTTCATCAGCAAATCCTACAAAAATGTCTTTGAAAAATATAGTAGCAATCCTGGGTAAATGGCTTGTTCTCACTTCAGCACATACAGTCAGGTCCATAAATATTGGGACATCGACACAATTCTAACATTTTTGGCTCTATACACCACCACAATGGATTTGATATGAAACGAACAAGATGTGCTTTAACTGCAGACTGTCAGCTTTAATTTGAGGGTAGTTACATCCAAATGAGGTGAACGGTGTAGGAATTACAACAATTTGCATATGTGCCTCCCACTTGTTAAGGGACCAAAAGTAATGGGACAGAATAATAATCATAAATCAAACTTTCACTTTTTAATACTTGGTTGCAAATCCTTTGCAGTCAATTACAGCCTGAAGTCTGGAATGCATAGACATCACCAGACGCTGGGTTTCATCCCTGGTGATGCTCTGCCAGGCCTCTACTGCAACTGTCTTCAGTTCCTGCTTGTTCTTGGGGCATTTTCCCTTCAGTTTTGTCTTCAGCAAGTGAAATGCATGCTCAATCGGATTCAGGTCAGGTGATTGACTTGGCCATTGCATAACATTCCACTTCTTTCCCTTAAAAAACTCTTTGGCTGCTTTTGCAGTATGCTTTGGGTCATTGTCCATCTGCACTGTGAAGCGGCGTCCAATGGGTTCTGAAGCATTTGGCTGAATATGAGCAGATAATATTGCCCGAAACACTTCAGAATTCATCCTGCTGTTTTTGTCAGCAGTCACATCATCAATAAATACAAGAGAACCAGTTCCATTGGCAGCCCTACATGCCCACGCCATGACACTACCACCACCATGCTTCACTGATGAGGTGGTATGCTTAGGATCATGAGCAGTTCCTTTCCTTCTCCATACTCTTCTCTTCCCATCACTCTGGTACAAGTTGATCTTGGTCTCATCCGTCCATAGGATGTTGTTCCAGAACTGTGAAGGCTTTTTTAGATGTCGTTTGGTAAACTCTAATCTGGCCTTCCTGTTTTTGAGGCTCACCAATGGTTTACATCTTGTGGTGAACCCTCTGTATTCACTCTGGTGAAGTCTTCTCTTGATTGTTGACTTTGACACACATACAGCTACCTCCTGGAGAGTGTTCTTGATCTGGCCAACTGTTGTGAAGGGTGTTTTCTTCACTAGGGAAAGAATTCTTCGGTCATCCACCACAGTTGTTGTCCGTGGTCTTCCGGGTCTTTTGGTGTTGCTGAGCTCACCGGTGCGTTCCTTCTTTTTAAGAATGTTTCAAATACTTGTTTTGGCCACGCCTAATGTTTTTGCTATCTCTCTGATGGGTTTGTTTTGTTTTTTCAGCCTAATGATGGCTTGCTTCACTGATAGTGACAGCTCTTTGGATCTCATCTTGAGATTTGACAGCAACAGATTCCAAATGCAAATAGCACACTTGAAATGAACTCTGGACCTTTTATCTGCTCATTGTAATTAGGATAATGAGGGAATAACACACACCTGGCCATGGAACAGCTGAGAAGCCAATTGTCCCATTACTTTTGGTCCCTTAACAAGTGGGAGGCACATATGCAAACTGTTTAATTCCTACACAGTTCACCTGATTTGGATGTAAATACCCTCAAATTAAAGCTGACAGTCTGCAGTTAAAGCACATCTTGTTAGTTTCATTTCAAATCCATTGTGGTGGTGTATAGAGCCAAGAATGTTAGAATTGTGTTGATGTCCCAATATTTATGGACCTGACTGTATCTCTCATTTAGGGATTATTCTGTAATTTCACTGTCTCCGATATATGTATTCAAACTTTGCAGACAACCGAGGGAGACGACACACACTTTACTAGTCTCTGGTGCTGGTAAAATCAGTACAGCGACTTAGCGGGAAATTCCTCCGGGGATCTCTCTCTGTGTCAGTGTGTCTCTAAAATAGCGACTCAGCAGAGTAACACCGACCTCATGGAGGGAGTTGCAGACAGCAGTACTCACGTCCTATATGATCTTTGACTCAGTTTAACTGTTCAGCCTCCTCTCTGTCCTCTAAGGTCCTGCAGCGCTGTCTCTGGTGTCCAACAATGACAACGGGTTCCTCTTTTCGCCAGCCCCTCCGCACTGACCTTCACCTCTCCTCACCAAATCGTCTCTCTCCTCCCCTTTATTCCTGTCCTCCCCTTGTCTCCTAGACTTCCTGTGCCAAGCCAATCATAGAGCTGGATCTGGAACTGTTGCTAGTGGCATCTTGTGGCCGAATAAGATATTGCATCAAATTCACATACGGTACTATAATGTCTGCAGTTCTATTATTGGTAATAAGAGGTTGTTACAAGTGTCCAATATTTTGATTGGGCACAGGCCACCTTTAAGAAGATATAAAGGACACAAATTAATGCACAACTGTATTTATTATTACATCATTAAATTTATTTATTTTAATGAAAGCAGTATAAGTACCTGAATCTGCCTCCTGTAGTCACTGTACAGCAGAGGTCAGACTGGAAGAGGGAGAAGCAACACAAGGAGTGTGTAACTTGTGCTGCAGTGCTCATGTGCCAACAAAAGACATGCTGATGGGGGAAGAGAGCTGAAAGATATGGCAATGCGCTTATCATTGTGCTGCTTCTCCTTTCACTGACCAGTCACAGGCTGGAGGGACGGACATGATCTGCAAATATTGCTTTACTGCAGCAGAAAAAACTAAGCTACAAAGTTGCATTATTGTCTGACTACTGAGGAAGAGAAGACTTGGGAAATGTTTTCTCCTGCTTTCCGCAGACTGATGACGTCATCTTAACCTAAGCAAAGTCACCTGACTTAAGCTCAAGGACAAATTTTAAATGCTATGTGGCACCCCTCTAGATAGCCAGGAGGAGCTAGTTGCGCATTTTTATATAGAGAGTCTGAGCAGCAGCCTGGGGAACTAATCAGCAGGGTCAAATTTGGGTCAGGAGGTCTGCAGGTCAGTTTGGTGATACCTCCCCCTGCTCTAGAATCTTGGAAAAGATTCTAGAAGCAGTGGGTGGGGGTGAGGAGGGGCTGGCCAGCATACTTAGAGGATTCTGGCCAATCCCCAAGCAGGAGGCTTGGCATGGGGCCAGGGCAGCCTTTAAGTGTGACTGAGCCTGCTAAGAGGCAGAAGAGTTCAGGTGGATGATGTGAGGAAGGCTGAGATGTAGGAGCCTGGGAGGGGGCCCAGTAGCTAAGACCTGGATAGGAGGATTGCTCAGCCTTGCCTCACCTCACCAGGACTACCCATGAAGCCAGGAAAGGAGCCAGCCTAGCAGAAGGCAGCCACCTAGCTAATCTAGCTCACAGGCAAAGACTGAGTGAGTAATCCTACACCCCCTGGGCCAGCTAAGGGGAAAAGAATATTCTGGTGGGAAATCTGACTAGCTCCTTACCTGGGACTTTTCATCTTAAAGTGTCAGACACTGGATCCCCTTGCCCAGGGATTCCTCCAGACAGCTGGGTAAAGAAGACTATTATCTGGGGTCTGGGGTGGTATACCAGTAGGCTGGAGAGCTCTTCAAGAAGAAAAAGTTCTATCTTTGGATTTGTACATAGTTGCCAGGAAGTTGTCCTTAGTTTATTGGTCCTTGGGCATCCCATACACCCCTGACCCCATCCAAGTTCAATTCCCTTAATAAAACTAAAAAAGAAAAATGCAAAGACTGTTTACTGTCTCTGGAATGCAAGTATGTGGAAAATGCATGTTGCCTGGCTGTGCAGGACTAAAGGGGACCCAAATCTTCAGCAACTCCTAAGTGGGTTGTGCTACAGCTAAGAGGTACAACTTTTTCAATTATTGGAAGACTGAGGGCCGGTTTCCACCATGACCACACAGACCACATGCAAAACGCACTATGTTAGCAATCTGCAGCTGGTGCCAATAGAAAGCTAACAACATCCCAAATGCAGGTCACAATCGCAGTACATTTTGTACCATGCACTCCGGTTGCAGTGTATTTTAACCACTAGGAGACCGTCCACAGTACATATACTGCGACAAGGCAGCCCCTGTGCGCAGGATCACATATATAAATGTGATTCTGCATTTCAGGGTAGAGGGCACGTGCGAGGCGTGCGACCGCTCTACCCGCACCGCGGATTGCAGCCCCAGGAATCAATCACCGGGTCCTGGCCAGTGATTACCCACCGGTGCCCGGTGATTACCGGTAAACACCGACAGGGAGGAGGGCTGCATTGTTTACAATGCAGCTTTTCTCCCTGTCAGTTTGGGCACACTGCTTGGGATGGCTGAGCACAAGTGTCCCGATCAATCTGCTTAAAGTGAAGCACACCCCCCCTGCCGCCTAGTAAAACACTCCCATCCCATAGTTAACCCTTTGATTGCCCACAGTTAACCCCTTCCTCCCCAGTGCCATTAGTACAGTGTCAGTGCTTTATTTTTTAGCACTGATCACTGTATTGGTGTCACTGGGGATGTCAATGACCCCAAGTCAGTTCCCCCCCAGTGTCAGAATGTCCACCGCAGTCCCACTATAAGTTGTTGATCGCTGCCATAAGTCGCTGATTGCCGCTATTATTAGTATAAAAAAAATCCAGTATCTATACCGCTATTTATAGATGCTATAACTTTCATGTAAACCAATTCATTTACAGATATTGGGATTTTTTTTAGCAAAGACATGTCGCAGAATACATTTTGGCCTAAATTTTTGACGAAATTTGATTTTTACATTTTTTTACTGGACATATTTTATAGCAAAAAGTCCAAAATATTGTTTTTTTTTCTCAAAATTGGTGCTTTTTTTTATAGCGCAAAAAATAAAAGACGCACAGGAGATCAAATACCACCGAAAGAAAGCTCAATTCATGGGAAAAAAAGGACGTAAATTTAATTTGGGTGCAGTGTTGCATGACCACGCAGTTATCAGTTAAAATAACACAGTGCGGTAACGCAAACCACTTCTGTGACCGATTCCTGACCACCCTATAGCAGAAATACTGCTACAGGGTGGCACGGGTGCACAAAATCACGTATATATACGTGATTCACTCCCCCGCTGTCAGCACTTTGTTCAGGTCAGCACTATACTAGCGTTTACATTAGTATAGTGTCCCCAAAAACGCAGCGTTAGCGGGATCAGCCCCGGAACCTGACAGCACCTGCGTTTAGCCCTTACGCTTACCCCCCCTTTTCCCCTAGCAACTGCAGTGTCAGTAGGTCACTGCCACTTGATACATTGCACACAAAACCGCAGTGTTCGCAGATTCAGACCTGATGTCTGCTAGCACTTGCCGGTAAATTTTGATGACTCTCATATGCAGCAGAGTGCCAGTACTAGTGCCACTCTACCTTTTGGTGAACTGGCAAGCACCAGCGGCCTAGTACATCCTAGTATTTCACATACCAGCATTGCAGCATCACTTGGTGACCAGGCGAGTCCCCATAAGTGCAGTAGAAGTTGGTGCAGTGGCGAGCACAAGTATTCTCTCTCAACCACTAAGAATTCGCACACAAGCCCGTAAAGCCCATAGTATCCTTAATGTGCTTGCAAATCCCAATTGGCAGCCCACAAATTCTGCAGCACCCGTACTTCCCCCATTCACTGCCCAACCTGGAATTCAGATGGAAACAGCAAATTTAACTACTCCCCTTGATTTTTTGGAGCTGTTTTTCACGGAATATCCGTATGCATTGATTGTGGATCAAAGCAATTTATATGCACAACAATTTATTGCCGACAACCCAAATTCAAACCTTACCAGACCGTTTGCATGGAAACCCAATATGGTTTCCAAATTTACATTTTTTTGGGGCCTAACCCTCAACATGGGCATTACTAAAAAAAAATTAATTGCGGTTGTATTGGTCCACAGACCCGATTCTTCACATGCCCGTGTTCTCTGCTACCATGGCCAGGCATAGATATGAGAGTATAATGTGTTTTATGCATTTCAACGACAACACACTCTGTCGTCCTCAGGGTGACCCTGAATTTGACCGGCTCCACAAAATATGGCCCCTTCTTAATCACCTTAACCAAAAATTTGCAGATGTCTGTACTCCCCAGCAAAACATCTGTGTTAATGAGTCCCTCATTAATTTTTCTGGCCGCCTTGCATTCACACAATTTCTCCCCAGCAAGCGTGCCAGATATGGGGTCATGATGTATAAGACCTGGGCGAGGGCAACCGGCTATACTTATAAGTTTCGGATTTACGAGGGAAAAGATAGTCATGTGGAGCCCCCCCGGATTCCCAGACTACATGGGGAATAGTGGCAAGATAGTTTGGGATTTGGTGTCATCCTTTTTCCATATGTGGTACCACTTATACGTGGACCATTTTTATTCAAGCATGCCACTATTTAGACATTTGTGCAATCTTGGAATTGGCACATGTGGCACCGTGCGACTTAATGTGTGCCCTCCATTAGAAGTGGGTGGATGCAGGGCGGTATATTCTAATGGTGGGCATACCACACACTTTTTCTGGCAGAGATTTCTTCTCTTTTTTTCATTCAGCCCAAAGGCTGCATACAAAAAAAAAAGAACATAGCATATATACCCAACAAGGACTAGCGACGTACTGGTACATCACTGGACTTTGAATGGTTATACCAGGATGATGCCTACAGCTTCAGGCATCATCATGGTATCATTTTTTTCAGCCAGCGATTAGCTTTCATGTAAAAGCAATCCTAGTGGCTAATTAGCTGCAGGATTGCTTTTACAAGCGGTGGGAAATGATGCCCCCCTACCCCCACTGCCCTTTACGGCCTTCTCGGGCAGTCCCGTGCCATTGGGGGAACCTGATAACGCAGTCGGTGTTTCTGCCAGCTGACCATAGAGCTGATTTGCGACCGGAATGGTGCCAATCATCTCTATAGTCTAAGTAATCGGAAGCTATGAGCAATTCATCATTTCAGTTTCGCAGGATATAAACAGCGCCATTTGTAAATTGGGAAAGCATCTGATCACACCAATCTTGGTGAGATAAGATAATGTAAGGGTAGAGGAGATATCTAGAGTCTGATAGACCCCAGATTTCCCAAAACAGAATAAATGACAATGCCCATTGAAGCTATAGGGGTTATTTGCATTCCCTGTTATAGCATTAAAAGTGATGAAAAAAAAAAAAATGAAAGGGACAGTGTAAAAATAATAAAAAAAAGGGCAGCACAGTGGCTAAATGGTTAGCACTTCCGCCTGGCAGTACTAGGGTCGTCGGTTCAAATCACAACCACGGCACCACCTGCCTGGAGATTGCATGTTCTCTCAGTGCCTGCGTGGGTTTCCTCTGGGTACTCCGGTTTCCTTCCACACTCCAAAGACATGCTGGTAGGTTCATTGGCTCCTGTCTAAATTGTCCCTGTTATGTGTATGTATGAATGTAAGTTAGGGACCTTAGATTGAATGTACAATATATATGTAAAGCGCTGCGTAAATTGATGGCACTATATAAGTACCTGAAATAAATAAATAATAAATAAAAAAATCCAAATAAGTTTAAAAAAAAAACCCTCGCG
The DNA here is from genome assembly GCF_062004578.1 of Staurois parvus. Taxonomy (NCBI): domain Eukaryota; kingdom Metazoa; phylum Chordata; class Amphibia; order Anura; family Ranidae; genus Staurois; species Staurois parvus. The sequence goes on from NW_028317821.1 coordinate 30,466,029, forward strand.
CGCACACCTGCATGTGGGAGTGTTCACCCTGTGCCGGTATTTAACCGTGGTTTACATACATGTGAGGTATCGCACTAGACCTCCTCTGTAAATATAAAATGGTAGCTTTTATATGCTTCTAAAGTGTTGCCTATGGATATTAAAAAGGTATGCAGTTTGTCGCCATTGCACGGGGCATGTGCAGTTTTAAAGCATGCCATGTTTGGTATCTATTTACTCAACATACCATCATCTTTTATAATTCACCAAATAATTGGCCAATATATTGTGTTTTTGTGCATTAAAAGTAAAAAAAGTGTATTTTTAAAAAAACATTTGCGTTTGAAAAATCACTGCGTGAGTACTATGTGACAAAATTGCAGCACCCACCATTTTATTCACTAGGGTGTTTGCTTTAAAAAATGTATAATGTTTGTATAATTAATTTCCTAGCAAAAAATACAGATTTTTTTCATGTGAACAAAAAGTGTCAGAAAAGGCTTGATCTTCAGGTGGTTAGAAGAGTGAATGATATGTGGCATAAACGTCTAATGCTGGGCATAAAATGATTTATTGCTAGCACAAGCCATGGGTATATGTGGAATTACTCCCCAAAATACATTCTGCTACCTTTACTGAGTATGGGGGTACCACATGTGTGAGACTTTTTGGGAGCCTAGCCACGCACAGGAGCCTGAAATCCAATGACCACTTTGAAAGCCTGAAGGTGCGTAACTTCTTCATTTCACTTCCTCACTACCTATCACAGTTTCGGAGGCCCTGAAATGCCAGCATTGCATAACCGCGTAATTATCAGTTGAATTAGTGCAGTGCCAAGTAGCAAAAAGAGGCCTGGTCATTAAGGGGGTAAATCCTCTGAAGAGCAAGTGGTTAAAAAGTAATGCATGCACTACTTTTGGTGTGATCCTATTTTAGCCTGTTTGAAATGAATGGGCTGAAATTGCACCACACAGAACCAAATGTGAATCACAATGGAATGCACAGTGCGTTCCTGTACAATTCATATGCGGGCATGTACAAGTGCAGTCTGGATGCATTCTGGATGCGTTTCTGTATACGCGTTTTTGTAACGTGTTCCGGTGTGTTTATGATGTGTTTTTGATGTACTCCGGTTCATTTTTTCCCCTCTCTTTTTCTTCAACTTAAATAAGGATATGTGTGTTCCAATGGTTTTTTGGCACGTTTTGGATGCGTTCGGTGCAGAAAAAATGCAGCATGTTCTTTTTTTCTGGAACTGGAACCACTGGAACTGAACACACTGGTGTGAACTATGGCATTGGAAACCATGTAACCTACTATTAATGCGTTTTTGATGCAGAAAGAAAAACGCACTGGACTGCAGGTGGTGTGCACTGGTCCATACACAGATACAGCACAAGGAAATGCAGTACTTACCTCTGATCTGATGTTCGTTCTTTCCCCCAGTTCTTCTAGGTGTCTGGTTTTTGGTGTTCTTGATTTGTTGGTGTAAAATGGCATAACTCCTGCACATGCACAGGCGTTTATTCATCCTGGCTCCAAAGCACTTGAGAATGTATGCTGATCTGCAACAGACTGTCTCTATGACAAAATCTCAGCTCTGTCCTGCCCCAACCTGGCCACTTCTGCATACAACAGTTCACTGTCATCCACCGTGGACACATTGGTCCCCCTCACTACACACAGAATTAGACCCCGACTGCTACAGCCCTGGCTAACAGACAATACCAGATGCCTCAAAAAACATAGCCGTGCTCTTGAGCATTTATAGCGGAAGACTAAGACCCAGCAAGACTTCAACCGATATAAATCTGCCCTTCAAAAATACAATTCTTGTCTCCACACTGCCAAACAGACCTTTTTATCACTCACATTAACACCCTCTCACACAATCCCCTTTTCTACCTTTAACTCTCTACTTCGTCCTTCTCTACCTCCACCCACTAACTCACTCACTGCCCAGGAGATCGCTAATCACTTCAAAAATAAGATTGATGCAATTCGTGATGAGATCTCCACTGTACAGATATCTCCCTCACCCTACACTCCTTGTCCACCTGCACAATCTATACTTCCCTTGTTTAACCCAGCTACTATAGAGGAGGTTGGTAAATTGTTTTCTAAAGCCCACCTAACCACCTGCCCCCTGGACCCTGTTCTCTCACAAATACTATGGTCACCCTCTGGCTCTATCCTTCATTCTTTAACTCATATCTTCAATATCTCCCTTTCTACTGGTGTCTTCCCCAAGTCACTCTTGTACTTAAAAAGGCCTCACTGGACCCCACCAATCTTAGCAACCTAAGACCCATCTCCTTACTCCCTTTTGCCTCCAAACTCCTTGAACGTCTACTCTACAACCGGCTGAGCTGCCACCTTATTGAGAATAACCTTCTCGATCCCCTTCAGTCTGGATTTCGTCCACAAAAACTGCTCTCCTAAAACTCACAAACGACTTACTAACTGCTAAAACCAATGGTCACAATTTTGTATTCTTACTCTTGGACCTCTCCGCTCCCTTTGACACAGTTGACCACCCCCTACTCCTCAAACAACTCTATTTACTTTGTCTCCATGACTGTACTCTCCGTTGGTTAGAATCTTACCTATCTCACCGTAACTTCAGTGTCACTTACAACTCTACTTCCTCCTCTCCTCCTCTTACTGTCAGGGTCCCCCAAGGTTCTGTCCTTGGACCTCTCCTATTCTCAATCTACACTTCTTCCTTGGGTCAGCTGACAGCTTCCCATGGTTTCCAATACCATTTCTATGCTGATGACACACAAATCTATCTCTACTTCTCAGCTCACCCCATCAGTTTCCTCACGTATCACCGATTTACTAACAGACATATAAGACTGGATGTCACACCACTTCCTAAAACTCAATCTATCCAAAACTGAGCTCATAATATTTCCTCCCCCACATTCCTCTTCTGCTGATTTCTTGGTCAGGATCAATAGCACCACTGCCAACCCATCCCTGCATACCAGGGTGCTAGGTGTAACCCTGGACTCTGAACTATCCTTTCAGGCCCACATCCAATCCCTGTCCAAATCATGCCGCCTCAACCTCCGCAACATCCCCAGAATATGCCGCTTTTTAACCAATGATACCACAAAGCTCCTAATTCATTCCCTTGTTATCTCTCCCCTCGACTACTGCAACTCCCTCCTCATTGGTTTACCTTTACATAGGCTATCCCCCCTCCAGTCCATCATGAATACTGCTGCCAGGATCATCCACCTAACCAACCGTTCAGTGTCTGCTACCCCTCTCTGCCAATCCCTCCACTAGCTTCCACTCGCTCTATGAATAAAATTCAAAATACTATCAACAACTTACAAAGCCATCCACAACTCTGTCCCCAGCTACATCACCAACCTGGTCTCAAAATATCAATTAATCCGCTCTCTTCGATGGTCCCAAACCTTCTGATCTCTAGTTCCCGTGTCACCTACGCCCATGGTCGCCTCTAATACTTCTCATGAGCTTCTCCCATCCTATGGAACTCCCTACCCCAATCTGTCTGGCTGTCCCCTAATCTTCCACCTTTAGACGTTCCCTGAAAACCTTTCTCTTTAAAGAAGCCTATCCTGCTTCTACCTAGTAAACTGCCACTTATTTTCTTCATTAGCTCATCCCCCAAAGCTATTACCTTTTGTATCACTCAACCCTTCCTCCTAGATCAGTGGTTCTCAACCTTCCTAATGCCGTGACCCTTTAATACAGTTCCTCATGTTGTGGTGACCCCCAACCATAAAATTATATACCCAGTAATTATAATTCATGAGTGTCATTTTACCTCAAATACTGCTGCTTTCAACACAGCAGCTGCTTTTAACAGAGTAGCTGCTTTCAACACAGCAGCTGCTTTCTACACAGTAGCTGCTCTTTACACATTGGAAATATGTTTTTTCTGATGGTCTTAGGGGACCCCTGTGAAAGGGTCGTTCGACCCCCAAAGGGGTCGCGACCCACAGGTTGAGAACCACTGTCCTAGATTGTAAGCTCTAACGAGGAGGGCCCTCAAGTTCCTCTTGTACCAAATTGTATTGTAACTGTAATTGTAATGTCTACCTTGATTTTGTAAAGTGCTGCGCAAACTATTGGCGCAATAGAAATCCTGTATTATAATAATAATAATCTGTGAGCACGGAGCATTTCTCTTCTGCAGTAAAAACACTTTTAATTCCACTTTAGAGCCCATTCACACTTGTGTGACTTGTCATGCGACTTTAGGTTCAAAGTCACATGATAAGTTGCACCCCATGTTTCCCAATGAGTAGCATTCATATATGTGCGACTTCAAAGTAGTTCCTGCACTACTTTGGTCCGACTTTCATGCGACTTGAGGGCCATAGACTTCACTGTAACCCTTCACAGCTGATGCGATTGGTGTGCGACTTTGTACAGCACAAACAATCATCCTTGGTCAAAGCCAAAGCCGCACTTATCCAAAGTCGTATCAAGCCGCATTGTAAAGTCGCAATGAAAATCACACGATTTTGAATCGCACAAGTGTGAATGCTGCTTTAGAGTTTAATTCACATGGCCGTAAAAATTTTACTGATGTTATTACATGTGTTTTCTAGGGGAAAAGTTCCTGCGTAATGATCAGTAAAATACTTGCGTATAGATGCGTTTAGATGTGTATGCGCACATAAACTGTTTTTATGATAATTTTTTCCCCCCTTTATTTAGACTTAATTTACACGTGTACCATTGTGTATACATGCCTTTATGTATGTAAGTGTGTAAAGTGCAAGTTCTAAGATGCAGATTTTTGGATCCTGTGTAATGGATTAGAATGCAGCTCCTGTTGTGAGCATGGCTCTATTAAAAATAATGCAGCTGTGTTCAGATTTGTAATTAAAAAACACTTGTATACATTTTTTATGGCCATGTGAAAGAAGCCTTAAGCTGGCCATACATTATACAATTTTCTTTTTCAATTTCCTTTAGATTTACTTTCAACTACGTTGTGTAAGGGCCTGTCTGGTTGCGTACAAATTTAAAATGTTTGGGTTTGCCCTCATATAATATAGTTTTGGTTAATCTAAAGGAAAATTGTACAAGAAAATTGTATAATGTATTGCTAACCTTAGGCTCCATGCACACGGGGCGTTTTTATAACGCTGGTAGCGTTAGCTGTGTAAAGTCATGTTAAAAACGTGCGTTTTTCAGCTTTTTTTTTAGAATTTTTGCATTAGCATTTAGCTGTGTTTTGCCGCATTTTCCGCACTTGTGGGTTTTTCTTACACACAAAAAAATTTTGGCAAAAAAAATGCCCAAAAAACACCAGTTTGCCACGGTTTACCACCTTTTTCAGCGTCAGAGCGTTTTCACAGCCAAAATCTCCTCTAGAAACCCGTTCCTCTAGAAACTAATTCTATTTTTTTTTTCTCAGCCAAAAAATGCCCCTGCTGGAAAATGCTGATTAAAGCCTATGTGTGCATGGACACATAGAATAACATACTGGGGAGTTTACTGGCTGTAGAAAAAAACCGCCAAAAGCAAAAACAGCCGCTGTAAGAACGTCCAGTGTGCATGAGGACTTATACTAATGTTACCTTGGAAAGATTGTAGGCTCAGATAACTTAACTTTAAACATGTCTAGATTGACTGATCCCCTGGAAATCATTGCTGTCAGGCTGATCAGCATGTTTTACAGTATCTTCTGTAGTTCAAATTTAGATTTCTTTCCTGAACAGGGTCAAAAGTAATAAAGAAGTGCAGAGGTCAGTAGCCTGTAGCCAGAGGCGTGCCTAGGGTTGGTGTCACCCGCAGGGGTGTATTTACCACAAGGCAAAAAAGGCATTTGCCCAGGGCGGCATTTTTCAGGGGGGCAGCAGCATTTTTCAGGGGTCAGCTCTGTCCCCCAAAAGAAGGAAAGGAAGAAGGGACACACACAGCACGGGGACCAGGTGGGATCTGAAAGAGGCTGTGGGACTGTTTGATGTCCGGGGATGTCCGGAGCTGTGAAGGTGAGTGTCTTATCTCTTGGCGGTGGTAGTGGATGGCTCTGGGGTGCTATTGGTCAATGTCAGGCTCTCTTCATGGGGGAGGGGGGTGTTGGTCGGTGTCAGGGTCTCTCTGTGGGAGGGGGGGGCAATTTTTGTGTTGTCTAGGGCAGCATGGAACCTAAATACACCTCTGGTCACCCGGTGTGGTAACACGTGGTGTCACCCCTCCAGAGAGGAAGGATCGGTGCTGGTGTAGCAGTAAAATGAATATCCCGTGAAGATATGTATCCCCTGAAGCAACTGCGCATGTGCCGGTTTCAGGACGAAGAAGCCAATCTCCGACTTTAGCACAGAGCTGCCACAGTTAACCCCTTACAGGCTGCAAACCGATGAAGCTGATCCCTCGGATCACTATGAGTTGCAACATCAGTTAACCCCGTATAGGTTGCAACCCATAGTGATTCGCGGGATCAGCTTCAGCGGTTTGCAGCCTGTAAGGGGTTAACTGTGGCAGCTCTGTGCTAAAGTCAGAGATCGGCTTCTTCAGCCTGAAACCGACACATGCGCAGTTGCTTCAGGGGATACATATCTTCACGGGATACTCATTTTACCGCTACACCGGGGGGCAGCTGTCACTGTGCCTTGAATCTGGGATCACCCCAATAACTGGCCAAGACCTTCACAGTGCCCAGAAGCTCTGCTGGCATCCTGCTCCTACACCCCCTGTGCTGGTGTCACCCAGTGCAGCCTGCACCCCCCTAGGGACGCCACTGCCTGTAGCAACACATTTCCTGGTGTCACATTGCTATGGATTAATTTTTAATTATGGCATGTCCTACCATCTTTATTCCATCCAAAATGCAGGCTTTCATTTCGGGTGGAGACCCTTTTGCTAACAAACATAAAAGAAATACATTCTCTCAATAACAACCTATGAGTAAAGTGAACAACCTGCTTTACAAGCCTTCACCTTTTACTTTCAAGACAGACCACTAGATGGCCACCTCATACAATGGCTAAGGGTAGAAGAAAAGACACCATTTACCATTTCCTGCTATACTGGGTATCCTATTGGGAAAGACACAAGGCTATTAATTGTCAAGGCAAGGGAAAAGAAGGAAGTGTTCAGGAGCCTGTTTGATTAAATACAGTATGTAGTGTACTGAGTATATGCATCATCAATAATAATGATAGTTGCTGCTAAACCTGAGATTGTGATACAAAAGTCTTATACTTCAAAGCAGCTTAATAGTAAAATTAAAGTAGAACTATAGGCAAAACTTTGGATAGAGGAAGGACGGTTATAACCCATGTAAGATTTATTTTTTGCCATCTGTGTACCATTGGGGAGATTTACCTTCACTTCCTGTTCCACAGTCAAAACAAGAAGTGAGAGGAAATCTGTGCAAATAAAAGGAATATCTTGGGGACCCTAGAGATGGTTGTGCGTGAAAATCCCAGTAGATCAGTTTTTTAAATATTCGGACCACCCTGCCAGGCAGCAACAACCATACCATGTTGAAAGTCACTTAAATCCCCTTTCTTCTCCATTCTGATGCTCAGTTTGAACTTCAGCAAGTCATCTTCACCACTTCTGAATGCCTAAATGTATTAAGTTGCTGCCATATGGTTGGCTGATTAGCAGTTTGTGTTACCAAGCAATTGAACAGATGTACCTAATAAAGTGGCCAGTGAGTGTATAGTAGGTTTTGAGACAGAGGAGACAATTGGGGGAGCACCATTTGCCAGGGAAGTGGAGGATCAGGTAAGTAAACCTTTCCCCTCCTTCCCTAGATATAAATGAGCAGTAATGGGGAATTTCAGGTCAGCTTAGTAAATCTATCTTAAGGGGTAACTCCACCTTTGTGGGAAAAAAATAATATATATACAGTATATACACACACACAGTTGCTACACAAGCCATACTGTGATTGAATGTTATTAAAAATAACCTTTCCTTTTCAATCTGCAGCGCTGTAATTTTCTGTAAAATACAGTACAAAATGACAGCCTGGAGGCTCTCTGCACACAGACGGTGTCAGATGTTTGGCATCCCCTGCAACAAAACTGTCATTTTTGGTGAGATACCCCCAAAGGGAAATCATATCTAGAGGGATGCAGACCCTGCCACTTTTCTCATTAGAGCTTGGCAGGTGCAGCAGCTGATTATTAATATTAAAATCACTCCCGTACAGATTCATTGTATACATGGACATGGAGAAACAAACAACTATTTCTTCAGAACAACAAAAGGTAGGTATCTGCAACCAAGTTTGTTAAAATATGTACATAGATCACCAGGAGGGTGAGGGGAGTGTTTTTTTCCTCAACAAAAGTGGAGTTACTCTTTAAAATACATAAGGTCTGCTATTGCTGACTTAAGCTGACCATAGGTGGACTGAAATTCAGCCTGTTCAGCAGGGACTGGTTGAATTTTGATCCATTTATGGCCATTTCCATTCAAGAGGAGTTAACTTAGCGATCATCTCCTCTTGAACAGAACTGTTGGAAAATATATGTTTGCATGCCGCAAATCAGCTGCAGCACTGATCAGTTTATTCTGGCAGTGGAGGAGTGTGGATGGAGGAATCCTTTTTTTTAATCAGCTAGCTGGCTGATCAAAAAAAAAAGAAAAACCCAAATCATCCCTTGACATCAGTACTTTATGAGCCTTTGGGGTTGCTTTGCTAAAGGCAAATTGGCTGGTCACTTTGCATGGGAATTTGCACTTTTCAAAATAAATCACCCTTGCTCAATGAGTGAGGTGAAGCTGCTGACTTTTATCATCCAATCACGTGTAAGCCAAAATACTGTTGTTTTTTTTTCTTGCACATGATTGGTTATTCTTTGAATTAATTTTTAAAATTTTTGCTAACCTAAGTGCAAATTCCCTTGCAAAGTGTGCAGCCTGTTTGCCTTTAGTAAACCAACCCCATTGTCTAATAAGTATGCAGATCAGAAAAGTAACAAAGAGTCTGAGGCCTCTATCTGCATACTTGTTCAGGATAAGAGGTTCAAAAGATTTAGGTAAGAGGGTCAGCATGACAGCTCGGCAACCTGCAGTTGTAGAATGAAAAGTTACCAATGGCAGCCTTCTTCTTCTCTCAGGAAACGATTTCCTTTAATCAATGGGTTTGTGTTGGACTGGGAAGGTATTGAGTTCAGATTCAAATTTATGCTTAAAGCCCATTTCACATGGGGCAGATCTGCTTTGCTCTGCTTCTGCTTATGCAGAACGAACGCGGTCACAGACGGAGCCACTCTGCTCTATGGGCAGTCGGGTGTAAACAGACCGGTTGCCCATTTACAACCAACTGTCATCCACTCCGTCTAGACATAGGGAAACGGATGCCCTCCCGGACCTGGTAGTACACAAGTCCATTTACGCTCACCGGTCCATAGAGATACATGGACCATCCGATCAGATCCGCCTGAAAAACTGACAGGCGGACCTACAGTCAGGTCCATAAATATTGGGACATCGACACAATTCTAACATTTTTGGCTCTATTCACCACTGCAATGGATTTGAAATGAAACGAACAAGATGTGCTTTAACTGCAGATTGTCAGCTTTAATTTGAGGGTATTCACCTGATTCCAAATCAGGTGAACGGTGCAGGAATTACAACAGTTTGCATATGTGCCTCCCACTTGTTAAGGGACCAAAAGTAATGGGACAGAATAATAATCATAAATCAAACTTTCACTTTTTAATACTTGGTTGCAAATCCTTTGCAGTCAATTACAGCCTGAAGTCCGGAACGCATAGACATCACCAGATGCTGGGTTTCATCCCTGGTGATGCTCTGCCAGGCCTCTACTGCAACTATCTTCAGTTCCTGCTTGTTCTTGGGGCATTTTCCCTTCAGTTTTGTCTTCAGCAAGTGAAATGCATGCTCAATCGGATTCAGGTCAGGTGAATGACTTGGCCATTGCATAACATTCCACTTCTTTCCCTTAAAAAACTCTTTGGTTGCTTTTGCAGTATACTTTTGGTCTGAAGCATTTGGCTGAATATGAGCAGATAATATTGCCCGAAACACTTCAGAATTCATCCTGCTGCTTTGGCCAGCAGTCATATCATCAATAAATACAAGAGATCCAGTTCCATTGGCAGCCATACATGCCCTCGCCATGACACTACCACCACCATGCTTCACTGATGAGGTGGTATGCTTAGGATCATGAGCAGTTCCTTTCCTTCTCCATACTCTTCTCTTCCCATCACTCTGGTACAAGTTGATCTTGGTCTCATCTGTCCATAGGATGTTGTTCCAGAACTGTGAAGGCTTTTTTAGATGTCGTTTGGCAAACTCTAATTTGGCCTTCCTGTTTTGAGGCTCACCAATGGTTTACATCTTGTGGTGAACCCTCTGTATTCACTCTGGTGAAGTCTTCTCTTGATTGTTGACTTTGACACACATACACCTACCTCCTGGAGAGTGTTCTTAATCTGGCCAACTGCTGTGAAGGGTGTTTTCTTCACCAGGGAAAGAATTCTTCGGTCATCCACAGTTGTTTTCCGTGGTCTTCTGGTTCGTTTGGTGTTGCTGAGCTCACCGGTGCGTTCCTTCTTTTTAAGAATGTTCCAAACAGTTGTTTTGGCCACGCCAAATGTTTTTGCTATCTCTCTGATGGGTTTGTTTTGTTTTTTCAGCCTAATGATGGCTTGCTTCACTGATAGTGACAGCTCTTTGGATCTTATCTTGAGAGTTGACAGCAACAGATTCCAAATGCAAATAGCACACTTTAAATGAACTCTGGACCTTTTATCTGCTCATTGTAATTAGGATAATGAGGGAATAACACACACCTGGCCATGGAACAGCTGAGAAGCCAATTGTCCCATTACTTTTGGTCCCTTAACAAGTAGGAGGCACATATATATATAATTCCTACATCGTTCACCTGATTTGGATGTAAATACCCTCAAATTAAAGTTGACAGTCTGCAGTTAAAGCACATCTTGTTCTTTTCATTTCAAATCCATTGTGGTGGTGTATAGAGCCACAAATGTTAGAATTGTGTCGATGTCCCAATATTTATGGACCTGACTGTTATTAGATTGCATTTTTTGCATATATTATTATTTAAATTTAGTTATTTACAAATGTGGCATCTTAGCCAACATCTTTCTGGGATATTTACTCACTTTTATCTGTGTTTGTGTATGTTATTCTATTTTTCATTTATAATTTTTTCATAATTATTTTTATCCATTATTCTTTTTCTCTTTCTTTGTTTCTCTTTTTATTCCACTGCTCTTTCCTTTTTTTTTTTTTTTTTTCTTCTTTCTTGTTGTTCTCTGAGATCACTATTTTTTGATACAATGGTTTTATATTTCTCGTTACAATGTATTAGTAGGCGTATCCTCAGGATTCAGGAGTGCTGATTAGGACAGGTGTTCTTTATTAACTAATACCTATATAAGACAGCACTTTTGTTGTTTTCTGTATGATTAAGCACGAGATCGTGTGAAACGCGTTAACAGGTCCTGTATTCATGTCCTGGTGTTTTGTGTGTCCTATGGATCAATAAATACATACTATATTCATCTATCCTCCGGTGTGCGGCTGACCCTTCTTCCTATTGAATCGTATGTAGTAGCGAGCCAGAGCCTGCACCTGTTGTGGATTGATCTGGATTGTTTGCCTGAGCGGTATATCTTTGCATCCACTCCGTCTGGACATAGGGGAACGGATGCCCTTCCGGACCGCATCGGAGGTAGGTGGGTGTAAAGGTACACAAGTCCGTTTACACTCACCGGTCCATAGAGAAACATGGACCATCCAATCAGATTCTCCTGAAAAACTGACAGGTGGACCTAATTAGATTGACTGTTTCTCCATTGCTCATCAAAATTTACATTCTCTGTATGCCCTTCTTTAGATTCCATACATGGTCCATAGAGATACATGGACCATCCGATCAGATCCGCCTGAAAAACTGACAGGCGGACCTATTTAGATTGCCTGTTTCTCCATTGCTCATCAAAATTTGACATTCTCTGTATGCCCTTCTTTAGATTCCATACCGTAGGTGCTTGCATAGTCAAATACCCAGTTAACATCTGAATTAAAGTGGATCACAAAGCATGGTTTTCAGGTGCTATCTTTTTGAATCTTTCTTTTTGATCCCAGTCTTCAGTGTTTTACAGACCATTTACTCCCTCTCCTTTGATAAGTCAAGATGTTTTTCAAACTCTACTCTTTAAAGAGTTCACGGAAACATCTTCCCTAGGACTTCAGGGGTGGCACTTTCCCAACACTAACAAGCATTTCTTAGAAAGAAAACATTTTTATTAACATGGCAAGTCATATTTATTCATCCTGCTAATTCAATGCTCAAAATAAGTGATGTTATCATAGGCCAGCCGATGTATCTGGCCAACATATGGCTTAATTAGATGGGCGTGAGTTCCTAGAAGAGCGGAGACTGTGAGCTGCTGTTTATGTGCAGCTGCAGCTTAGACTTATGGGGATATTATGCAGCAACATTTGGGTCAGTCCTTGCCAAGAACAAATGCATAACTCTGTGTACATTAAATCAGATTAGGCAAATGGAACAAGTCAAGGCAAATGACAAATGGATATGCAGAGGTAACCAATTCTTATGTTTAAATAATTCTAGATCCTTTGTGATGCAATAGACATATATCCCACTTCAATGTTTGATAGAAAGAATTTATATAGAATACCAAGAATTAAAAAAAAAACCCATTACTGTTTAAAGATTCATTGCAACAGATGTCCCTGAAGCTGTTAAATGATTAAGAATTATGACAACTGATTTATCATTTCACATGTCTATAAAAGTCTTGCTGCGTCATGTAAATAAGGGGATTTTAATATATACATTACGTTAAACATGTATTTTTTTTTTAAAGAAGAACTCAAGCCAATATATATTTTTTTCTAGTTTTGGATAGAAATGTCATGTTTTCATTGCAACACGTGTGCCTATAGAGAGTACCTCTCCTCATTTCCTGTACTGGAAACCTCAAGAGAAAGTGAGATGAAATTAATGAAAAGGGAAGGGGGAATCCCACCTTTGTCACTTTTCAAAGGTACAAATATTGTCAACAGATGTTTTCTCCCTGCCTCTGATTTGATGACTACTGCAAAAATTAGATAGACCCTCACTTTCTGTCCTGGTAACAGTGGTCACCAGGATTCAAAGCAAGAGTAATTGTAGCCACAAGTGGAAAATGTCTGTAAAATATTTAACACTATAACAGATAGCTCTGAAATGGAAAGGTCTAAAATAGAAGGAACCTTTAGAAAAGGAAAAATTCTGAGAAATCTGGGGAAAGAAAGGCCGAGAGATATAATTGTTAAATTTTATGAACTTCGGGATAAAGAAAAAATCGGGAAGAAGACTAAGGGAAAATCAGTAATTAAGTATGAAGGAGGAGACATACAGATATATGCGGATCTGGCTCTGGAGACTTTGTGGAGAAGGAGAACTTTGAGACCCCTATTGGAAAGGATGAAAGAACAAAAGGTGCAATATAGATGGGGGACTCCCGAATGTTTAATAGGATGGAAAAATGGGACTACAGCATACCTTAGGTTTCCAGAAGATATCAAACATTTTTGTGACCGTTTAAAAATTCAAAGAATGGAAATCCCTGGCTGGGAAGAACAATGGGAAAATAGAGCGAAGAGAAAAGAGGACTGGCAATATGTGGGGGGGAGGAGGTGGAGGGGGGTGGAGGGGGGGGGAGGGGGGGAGAGGGATGGAGGAAGAGAAATAGCTTTTTTTTGTTTTTTTTTTTTGTTTTGTTTTTTTTGTTTTTTTGTTTCTCTTCTTCTCTCCCTCTATCCCCACTCTATCGCCCTCGTTCCTGATTTTTTTTTTCTTCTGCCTGTGATAAATCCAGGTGGGGCCTGGGAGGTTATGGGGAGGTTAGATAAGGGGAAAGTCGTCCATGGACGGAGTCTTAGCCCAAGGACCAAATCAAAGGTGGACTTTTTTTCCATAAATGATTAGTAGGCAAATGTTAGGCCTAAAAAGAGGGGGGAGGGGAGGGGGGAGGGAGGGGGTTGGAAGGTTGGAAGGGTGGGAAATGGGAGAGGGAGGTTGTTTTTCCTGCAAAATAAAAGAAGATATAAAAGCAAGTGAGAAGGGAGAAGGAGAGAGAAATGAAAAATATAGATGGAGGAGAAAAGAGGAAATTTAAGGAAGATGGAAGAGATTCAGTTTATAACATATAATATAAATGGGTTGAACTGCCCCGGGAAAAGATATAGATTATTTAAAGAATTACACCATAGAGATGCCTCAGTGATATTTCTACAGGAGACACATCTTGAGATAAGTTCAAATGTTAGGCTGAGGTCTAGAAACCACCCAATATGGTATTATGCAGATTCCCCGGTTAAAAGAGCAAAAGGGGTAGCAATAGGTCTGGCAAAGAACATTAGGTTCGAGTTGGAAGATAGAAAAACAGATCCAGATGGGAGATTTTTGTTTTTAAGGGGCAAGTTACAGGAGATCGAGTGTACACTGGCCAATATCTACTGTCCTAATAAAAAACCGGAGGAGTATCTGAAAAAAGTGTTGAGGAAGCTGATGGACTTTAAAAAAGGACGTTTGATCCTGGCAGGGGACTTAAACTTTTGTATGGACCCACAAAGGGACGCCACCTCCCATATAAAGACAGAAGGAAGTAGGGCCCTGAAATTATTGAAAAAAGAATTACACATAAGTCAATTGGTAGATGCCTGGAGAATTACACACACGCAAGATAGAGATTATACTTTTTTCTCAAATATGCATAAGAGATATTCAAGACTAGATTATATATTAATAGAACATCAATTAATTGACCACCTGACCCAGGTAGAAATAGAGACAATATCTTTATCAGATCACGCTCCAGTTATTATGAAAATGAAATGGGGGAGAAGGAAAATCGGAGGGCTGGGATGGAAATTGAATGAGACACTTTTAGTGGAAAAGGAAATAGCTCAGAAAATAGGGGAGGAGATCGAACGCTTTTTTAAGGAGAATGAGACAGGGGAGGTGTCAACGGCCACAGTGTGGGAGTCTCACAAAGCGTATATAAGAGGAATATTAATGGCGATTGGGGCAAGAAAGAAAAAAGAAAGAAGGGAGAAAATGAATGAGCTCTTAGAAGAAATAGGTAAATTAGAACAAATACATAAGAATAGAATAACAAAAGAAATAGAGCTGAAGTTAAAAAAACAGAAAGAAGAACTGAAAGAAATGATAGAAGAGGAGAGGAGAAAAGTATATAATAGAGTTTTAAGTGAGAGATATAGATGGGGAGAAAGACCTGGAAAGTATCTGATGAGAGCCCTGAGGAAAAAGAAAAATAGAAATTATATAGAAAAAATAAAAGATGCTAAAGGAAACATGAAACACTCAAATAAAGATATCACCAAAGCTTTCATAGAATACTACAGGAAACTGTACAATATAAGCCCCTTGGAAGGTTCAGAAACTATAGACAATGAGAAGAGCCAGAAAAGAAAGAAATATTTGGAAATGGCTGGGTTACTAAAATTAAGTGAGGATCAACTAAACTCCCTAGATGCAGATATTTCACAGGAAGAAATAAAACTAGCATTGAAGGGGACAGTGTCGGGGAAAAGCCCAGGACCAGGTGGTTATACAGTGAGATACTATAAAAAATTTAGTGAAATCTTAGTACCAAAACTCAAAAACTACATGAATGCACTAGGTGGAGAGATGGAAGTAAGAAGAGAATCATTACAAGCCCAACTCGTGCTCATTCAAAAAGAGGGAAAGGATCCCTCTCAGTGTTCGAGCTATAGACCTATTTCACTACTGAACACAGACACTAAGTTGTACGCAAAGGTCCTAGCAAATAGATTGAAAGAGCTAATGCCTGGATGGATACATGAGGATCAGGTGGGCTTCGTTCCAGGGAGGGAGGGAAAAGACAATGGGGTACGATCATTGATGCTAATCCAAAAGAGTAAAAAGGGAAAAGAACCGGTGGTACTACTGTCTATAGATGCTGAAAAAACGTTTGATAGGGTAAATTGGAGATTCATGATGGATACTCTGGAAGCCTTGGGAATCGGGCCTAGGATGAGAGAATGGATAGGAAAGCTGTACAGATACCCCTCGGTGGTTATTGGGGTAAACGGGGAGAGGTCAGAACCTATTGAGATGTCAAACGGAACAAGACAGGGATGCCCATTGTCCCCATTGCTGTATGTTATATCACTAGAACCACTATTGTCAACAATAAGGCTGAATAGAGACGTAAAGGGAATCCTGATAGGAGATACAGAACATAAAGTTGCTGCTTTCGCAGACGACTTGTTGTTCTATGTAGGAAACCCCAGGATAACACTTCCAAACTTAATGAAGTTACTAAAGGAGTACGGAGAACTATCAAATTTAAAGATAAATCCAACAAAAACGGAGATTCTAAATATAAACATCTTAAAAAACGAAAAAGAAAGGATACAAAAAGAATTTCCCTTTAAATGGAAAGACAGGGATATAAAATATCTAGGAGTAAAACTTACAGCCTCACATAAACATCTATATAAACTAAACTATATTTCATTGATTAATGAGATTAGAGACGAATTAAAAAGATTGGAGGGAGGAACCCTGACATGGATGGGCCGTATTAATCTGGTAAAAATGGTAATAGTACCAAAAATCATATATAGATATCAAATGATCCCAACTAAACTCCCAGAGATTTTCTTTAAAATAATTAAGAAACTGATAACAAGATACATATGGAAGAATAAAAAACCAAGACTGTCATACGAACTGCTAAGTAGGAGGAAAGAAAGAGGGGGTTTAGGGCTCCCAGACTTTAAAAGATATTACAAAGCGGTAATATTGTCAAGAACCATAGATTGGATATTTAATAATAAAAAAAGCTGGGTGAGAATAGAGAATGAACTCAGCGGAATAGACTTGGGAAGAATGATATGGGTGCCAACACAATATAGGGGTTTAAATGACAATGTAAATACATACACTTTGAATGTTTTAAAGATTTGGGATAACTTACACAGAAGTATGAAATGGACTTTTAATTCCACACTGATTCCACTAAAAAATACAGAGTTTTTTCCCCCAGGCAGAGAAGAAATAGGAGGGAAGTGGTTTAAAAAAGATAAGGTGCAATTAGGAAATATCTTGGTGGGAGATGAAATAGGAGCATTTGGCGAATTGAAAAAAAAAGAGGGAGAGATTTTCACTAAATTAGACGAATGGCGGTATTTCCAATTGAGGTGTTTTGTTGGAAGTTTACCAAAACCTTTAAGGACAAGAGACAAATGGAACTTGTTCGAAAAGATATTGGGAACACAAGGTGATGGGAAACACGGGATTGCTAGAGTTTATAAAATACTCACTGAACTAGACACAAACACGAAGCCAACATATATAACAAAATGGGAAATGGATATGGGAGTTGTGATAGATGAGGAAAAGCAGAGGAGAATGTATAGATTAACTCACGAAAATGTCTCTATGAGAGAAGTAGAGATGAACTATAAGTGTATGACAAGATGGCACATTTCACCAACAGTAGAAAATAAGATGTGTGGAGAGAGTACACCGTTATGTTGGAGGGGATGTGGAGAAATAGGCACAATATACCATATATGGTGGGGATGCCCAAAAATCCAGATATTCTGGAAAACAATAATCCACTTAATAAGAAAATTGACAGAAATAGACATAAATCTAGATCCAGAAGTATGTATCTTGCACATCACGGATATAACGGTAAATAAATATAAAAAATCAGGGATATGGCACTATATAAATGCTGCAAAAGCCCTGATACCTAAGTTCTGGCGGCGAATAGAGGCACCAAAGGAAGGAGTCGAGCAGATTAAAAAGATGGAAAGGTTGTGCCACATCCAAGAAGATAAGATGGTGGCTTACTATGGGAAATGGGAGAACTGGGGAAAAAGCTAGATTATATATGAGGTATAGGAAAGAATAAAGATAACAACAGAAAAATTCCACTTGCTGATATAAGAAGACGCAGAGAAAAGGTAGAATAGGCAGAGGGGACACGGGGTGGGGGGTGGAGGTGGGGGGGAAAGGTAACATAGACTATATAAAGTTGAAATGTTGGTTAATATAATACTATAGAATATATTTTTATATATATATATTTATATTGTGATGATGAAATGTAATTAAAATGGAAAATTAATAAATATTTAAATTAAAAAAAAAAAAAGTAGAAAATGTTATGATTGGAATTTTACCTTTTTATTGAATATCCAGTCATTGAAGGAAAATATCCCCTTAGGTAATAACATTGGCCATTTGCACAATTTAAGCATTGGCCTCAGCATAGTTTTGTAAAGCTAGTTATCCTATTGGTTTACCCTATAAGATGTAAATGTTACATGCTCAAAGCTTGCACCTGTATCTATCTCTGTGTTACAGACCCATCCCTTTGCAAAGTTCTGATCTACTCCTGTGTGTTTGTTTAAAGCTGAAATGTAGGTATGGAAATTATTACATAGTTATATTTGTCCAGCTTGGACCAATGTTAGTATGTACCCAGGGGCGGACTGACCATTTGGAAACTCGGGCACTGCCCGAGGGCCCGGGGTCAGTAGGGGGCCCCATGAGATGCCCCTGGTACCTTTTTCATAGGCTTTTTTGAGTTTGGGCAAGGACATAGGGGCCCCATGATCCCCTATTGCCCGGGGTCCCCATGAGTTGTCAGTCCGCCCCTGTATGTGCCATACCTGTGGGATCCCTCTAGAACAGCCTTTTCAACCAGGGTGCCCAGGCATCCTGGAGTGCCTTGAGGTTTGTTCAGGGGTGCCTTGTATAATTGCCCAAACCTTGTATACAAGCCAGCGGGTGGAACAAACCCGCCTTTGAGTTACACAAAGTCACATGTTTTCATTGTGCACCATTACCACATTTTAGCTGCCGGGAATCCTGACAACCAATGACATCATCAGTTGATAAGGAGGATGTCAGCTGCCTGCACAGCATCCTAGTTTGACCCTCCCCTGCCCCTCTCCATCAGTGATGGGGTCACATTAGCTCAGTGATAGAAAAAAACTGAGGGAGAAGAGAAACATGGGAATACTAGTCAGAACCAGTCTGCAAAAGTGTATTTGCTTTGGAAGAATAAATCACCTTTAATGTTGGGTGTCCTACATGTGTGGATGTTGCTGTGTTATATAAAACTATTAGAATAGTTTTTCACATTTTCGAATGGGGTGCCCTTTTAAACTTATGGACTTGAGACTTGAAAATTATTCCAATAGTTCCTCTATGTTCAAAAGGATGAGATAGGCTGCTTCCAGCTAGAAGATGGAAATCACTGTAGTAGGCATTGCTACAGTGATGTCTACTAGCTTCCGAGTCCTGTGCCAAATGGCCGCCGTGCTGCTTTCAGTAACCAGCATTGGCCAATAGAAAGCGCTAGAGGCTCCGAGCGCGTAGCCTGACTTTCCCACATCTGAGCTCTTCCTCCCCACTGACCCTCTTCCTGTGATGTCACATCCTATCAGAGTGTTCCAGTTGGTTACTAGGCTCCTTCCTGCACAAACGCCACTGGATCGGCTCTACAACACCACCATTCTGTAGGATTGACCACTATAGTGACTCTAACCATCTCCATGGTTATTGACCACCGGTGGAGCCTGCAGGACATTTTGAGGAATGGTCATCTCTCATACACACAGATGAGCTTGTTTTATTACTTCCTTTGTGAGTGTTTTTAATCCTTTGCTATTAAATACAGTGTTATTACTACACTCTTCTGTCCCTGCATACAGTGCTGGCTTGCTCCGAGGATGGCTGCCGTCTTTTTGTGCTAAAAAGATTCCAGGCAAATTACCTGAGTAGGGGCGGACTGACAACCCATGGGGCCCCTCGGGCAATAGGGGATCATGGGGCCCCTGTGTCCTCGCCCACACCCAAAAATGCCTGTGAAAAAGCCAATGAAAGGTGCCAGGTGCATCTCATGGGGCCCCCTACTGACCCTGGGGCCTCGGGCAGTGCCCTAGTGCTCGAATGGTCAGTCCGCCCCTGTACCTGAGACACTCTTATAAGGACTTATTGTACATCAGTGCCTTTACATACCCTGTTTTACAGTACTTGTATGCCAATATTGCCATTATCATCTTTTACTTTATACATTTTATCATTTTTATCCTTACACTACTTTACTCCTGTGCACCAGAGTTACTCGTTTTTTACTATAGAACACAGGAGGTCACTGTCCTGCAAAAGTACCATTCAGGATTCACAGCATTTTGCCAATGAATGCAAAGTGTTCTCTGGAAATGGTAATAGATGGGGAGGTGATACCTGGACCTGGCATTCATCTTTAAAAATAATCATGTAATTTTTGAGTTATTGTGTTATATCAATTGTTGTTCAGGGTGGGAGCTGCTCACTTGGACACTGAAGGATACAATTTACTGTTTAGCTCCTCATGGCTAAAGGTATATGTTCATGGGAGGGATTCATTGCTGGATGAAATGACATTTCATGGACTACTTTGTTATCCAAAATCCGCAAAGATGTTTGTCTTTACTTTCTGTTATAGGCCTAAACAATGTTTGGAACTTCATATTTTTGCCCATGTGGTGAAAGAGATATAGAGCTTTTCACTCTATGGCCTCATGTACACTGGACATTTTGTGACACTGCTCTTAGGAGTGTAGCACTACCCCCTTAGGAGTCGCTGAGTTATTTTCAGGCTCCCTGTCATTCTGGATCCCTCTCTGAAAGCCCAACCCAGGGGCGGACTGACCATTTGGAAACTTGGGCACTGCCCGAGGGCCCGGGGTCAGTAGGGGGCCCCATGAGATGCCCCTGGTACCTTTTTCATAGGCTTTTTTGAGTTTGGGCAAGGACACAGGGGCCCCATAATCCCCTATTGCCCGGGAGCCCCATGAGTTGTCAGTCCGCCCTTGGCCCAACCCCTGCTGAAACCACAGTACTCTTTTGACCAAAGTAAATTATCACCAGAAAATAGACTTACACACAGATTGGAGTGAACCGATATGATGTATAGGGCTCATGTACACTGCAGCTGATAAACTCACGTTTAGGAGCTTTTCTGCATTTTTTTCAGCAGCCCCTGAACTCACCCTAATGTTTTCCTATGTGTCCATGTACACTATGTCGTTAACAGCCGTTTACACACAGTTGAGTTTACAATTGTTTTTTTGAATGCGTTCAGGAACGGGGGTGATTCTTTTCTATATCCACTGTGCCTGTAATATTCCCAGTTTGACTTGAACACCCCTCGTATAATTAAAAGAGATGAGCCTTTCTACAATATTTTAGCTAAATCTAAAAGTTAAGATTACACTTGCAAATAGGGCCATTAGCGATTACATATGGAAGACCCTGCGGGGGTTCCCTGCAATTAGCTGCGGGCAGCAGCCACTTAGAAAGCAACAGGAGGCTGACAGCTCCCGAAGCTAATTGCTTGCATGTAGTCAGTGTGATGTGCCTGCCAAGATCAGTGCAACCATCACTGCACCAATCTCAGCCGAATCACACCGCACACCAACCGCTGTGTTACAATGCAGAAGTTGGTGTGAACGAGTCCTTAATGTGAACATATCCAGGGCAGCATTCAGCAGCAGCAATCGCTGTACTTAGCACTCTACACTAATCCGAAAATAACTCTTTCTAGGAATTCAGTAGCTTAGGGAAGGGTGTGAAAGATTAGCATTCATGCATTTTCAAACTGTCGCGTCACTCAGCTAAAACAATTGCATAGTTAAGATCAAATGCACATGTTCCTTTCAATGATCCTCTCTCAGGGGCGAATGCATCAGTTTCATTAAATGCATCAATGACCAAAATTACCTAACAATGAATGCAGACATTTTCTCATTTATCAAGGGGTTAAATATTTCCCTGACACACAAATGTATGATCTCAAAATATGTAGGCTTACTTTTGTTTTATAAAATCTGTTTTATTTAGAATATGTGGGTTTATTTGAAGCCCCTCTCTGGGATAAAATCTTACCCCTTGCTAATTGCTTTATTATAGCAGAAGTAAAGTCCCAATCAGGGGCAGACTGACCATTTGGAAACCCGGGCACTGCCCGAGGGCCTGGGGTCAGTAGGGGGCCCCATGAGATACCCCTGGTACCTTTTTCATAGGCTTTTTTGAGTTTGGGCAAGGAAACAGGGGCCCCATGATCCCCTGTTGCCCGGGGGCCCCATGATTTGTCAGTCCGCCCCTGGTCCCGATTTCAAAAACTGCAAGCAGGCAGGCTTTTTATTGCAGAAGAGACCTGTAATGTCTTTTCTGCAATAAAAGAAACATACCTGCTTGCTCGCAGTTATCTTTGGAATGTACACTAAGCTGCGCAAGCACAGCTCAGTTTACATCCCAGCACAGCTCCTGTGTGCCGGGATGACTGAAATCGTGGCCATGTGCAGGAAGTATGTCATCCCATGTCAGCCAATGAAAACAGTTGCAGCCCAGCACGCAGAAGAAGTCAGGTAGAAGATGCTGGTGCTGGCAAAAGATGTCAGACCATTGAAAAAGAGGGAAGTATCTCAGAATTTAGCCGTGCTTTAAAAAACGACAACCCAATCTGAAAGCCCATTTTATTAACTTCATGTGGCCCCAAATTGTCTCCTCTTCTGTTTACTTCCTGATTGGGTCCATTTTTTTCTGATCTAAAATGTAGCCCATTGATTTTATATGGCTGTTACACACAGACCCCCAAAACACCACATTTTTTGGTATTCAGGCATTTGTTCTGATCCAAAATGTAGCCCATTGATTTTAATTGGCTGTTACACACAGACCCCAAAATCACAACATTTTTAGGTATTTAGGTATTTTTTTCTGATCTAAAATGTAGCCCATTGATTTTAAATGGCTGTTACACACAGACCCCCAAAACACCACATTGTTTGGTATTTAGGCATTTGTTTCTGATCCAAAATGTAGCCCATTGATTTTAATTGGCCTCTACACATAGGCTCATGAACTTGTGCTTAGTTTAGACCAGTAAAAAAAAAAAAAAATTACAAAAATCTGTGTTGCTGCTTGCTGGTCAGTATTATATGCAAGTACATTACACCCCCTTGTCAAAAACAGCTGGAAGAATTTTTTACACGCCTGTACGTGAATGTGCAAATTCAAGCATATACACATGTACAGTTGTGTTCAAAATAATAGCAGTGTGTTGAAAAAAGTGAAGAAAGCTCAAAATCCTTCCAATAGCTTTTATTTCCATACACACAAATGCATTGGGAACACTACACATTCTATTCCAAATCAAAACATGAAGAAAAATAGATCAAATTTGTGTTGTTCCTCTAAAAAAAATTGAAGAAAAGTGAATATTAGACTGTTCAAAAAAATAGCAGTGTTTGTATTCTTCTTTACAAACTCAAACATTCACTATATACACTGAAAAATGTTTGAAGATTTTGCTTTCCTTTGAATCGCTTAATTAATATTTAGTTGTATAAGCACTGTTTCTGAGAACTGCTGTACATCTGTGTTGCATGGAGTCAACCAACTTCTGGCACCTGTGATCAGGTATTCCAGCCCAGGATGATTGGACTACATTCCACAGTTCTTCTCTATTTCTTGATTTTGCCTCAGAAACTGCATTTTGATGTCACCCCACAAGTTTTCTATTGGATTAAGATCCGGGGATTGGGCTGGCCACTCCATAACATCAATCTTGTTGATCTGGAACCAAGATGTTGCAGGTTTACTGGTGTGTTTGGGGTCGTTGTCTTGTTGGAACACCCATTTCAAGGGCATTTCCTCTTCAGCATAAGGCAGCATGACCTCTTCAAGTATTCTGATGTATTCAAACTGATCCATGATCCCTGGTATGCGATAAATAGGCCTAACACCGTATTATGAGAAACATCCCCATATCATGATGCTTACGCAACCATGCTTCACTGTCTTCACAGTGTACTGTGGCTTGAATTCAGTGTTTGGGGGTCGTCTGCCAAACTGTCTCCGGCCACTAGACCCAAAAAGAGCAATCTTACTTTCATCAGTCCACAAAATGTTGCGCCATTTCTCTTTAGGCCAGTCAATGTGCTCTTTGGCAAATTGTAACCTCTTCAGCACATGTCTTTTTTTCAACAGTGGGACTTTGCGGGGGCTTCTTACAGGTAGCTTGGCTTCACATTGTTGTCTTCTAATTGTAAGAGTACTCAAAGGTAACTTTAGATCTTTGATCTTCCTGGAACTGATTGTTGGCTGAGTCCTTGCCATTTTGGCTATTCTTCTATCCATTTGAATGGTAGTTTTTCGCTTTCTTCCACGTCTTTCAGGTTTTAGTTGCCATTTTAAAGCATTTGTGATAATTTTAGTTGAGCAGCCTATAATTTTCTGCACTTCTTTATATGTTTTCCCCTCTTCTATCAACTTTTTAATCAAGGTACGCTGTTCTTCTGAACAATGTCTGGAACGACCCATTTTCCTCAGAATTTCAGAGAGAAATGAACTGTAAGAAGCATGTACAACATTTGCTGCCTTCCTTCCTTAAATAAGGGCAATAATTGCCACCTGTTTTTCAAAGAATGAATGACCTCACTAATAGAACTCCACACTGCTATTATTTTGAACATGCCCCTTTCAATTAGTGATTCAATTACACAGAATCAGCAGCATGCATGTCATGACTGTTGGGTCTGTTGGATTTCTATTACTCTACTACACCTGCTAGTAAATTATTTGCCATGTAGAAATATCATTTCTACCAAAAACAGTGATTGATCAGGTTAGTGATGTCTGACTGCTATTATTTTGAACACAACTGTACTATACAGCCCATCTTTGTGTTTTATGAAGGAACTTTCTGCCAGTAATGTATGGTGTTCATACATCAGTATAGTGTGCAATCACCCTTTGGGTGTCCATGCCAGTGTCTGCCTGACTTAGGCTGGCCATACATTATACAAGTTTCTTGAGATTTTTGGTTTAGATTTACCAAAAACCATATAATATGAGGTCAAACCTAACAACACTTTCAATTGTATCCAGTTAGGCACGCTCTTGCACTACATAGTTGAAGGTAAATCTATAGGAAATTGGGCAGAAATTAGACAGAAAATTGTATAGTGTATGGCCAGCCTTAGACACTTTCTGTTGGATGGGTGGCATCAGGGTCCTCTTGGGATTCAGGAAAAAGGTAGACATCAGTGGAGGAGACTGTACGTCTCAGGGGGGCATCACAGTGTTGGATCAGTGACCTGCAACCTGGGAACAGTGTCAGTGTGGAACATGGATGGCAGACTTACTGGGGGAGATTTACTAAAGCTGGTTCACTCAGAATCTGGTGCCGCTGTGCATGGTAGCAAATCAGCTTCTAACCTCAGCTTGTTCAGTTAAGCTTTAGCAATAAAACCTGTGAACTGATTGGTTTCTATGCAGAAGTCCATGAGATTCTGAGTGAACCAGCTTTAGTAAATAAACCCCACTTCATCGATCTGGCTTCACAAGGCAATGGGGGGGGGGGGGGGGGGGGGGAATAGGTTTTGCCCAGGGTTGGGCTTATGCAAGTTCTGATAATGATGTGGAAGCTAAACAACCAAATTCTATTTTACTGCAGCCAGACTAGTAAGATATTTACGCAAGTGCAATTTCAGATGCAACACAAACTCACATGGCAATGGAAATCACATTGTTTTAAATGGTGACCATTCACATCAATGCAACTCAGCACAGTGCGGTTTTGGAAAAGGTTCTGTCCTACTTTAGTTCGATTCCAGCTCGATTTTGACCCCATAGAATATGCAGACCACCAGGGGCGGACTGACAACTCATGGGGCCCCCGGGCAATAGGGGATCATGGGGCCCCTTTGTCCTTGCCCAAACTCAAAAAAGCCTATGAAAAAGGTACCAGTGGCATCTCATGGGGCCCCCTACTGACCTTGGGCAGTGCCCGAGTTTCCAAATGGTCAGTCCGCCCCTGCAGACCACATCCAAGTTTCACAACATAATTGCACTGAAGCCTGGATCAAAATCAGATTGCAGCAGAGTGTACCTAACCTAAAGGAAACTGTAGTGAAAATACTTCTTGTCTGGTTTCACTGTTGATCTAACAGCTAGGATACATACCAAGTCAACAAGTAGGCAAGTAAGGAATTCAGATTCCGTTCTCTCGTACGTGCTCGTCCTGGGTCAGTGACTTAAAATGAATTAAATCCAGGGATAGCCAGGATGACATATTAGCTTTCATTTTGGTTTCTGCTGGTAGCTGTAGATGGCTTTATTAGTCTAACAGTTCCAATGAAGCAAAACACAACAAATGGATTTTTTGTATTCAGCTAATTTATTAACACCATTTTTTGTTTGCTTGAGCCGGCCAAAAGCAGACAGCTGGAGCCTGGACCGTAGGCAAAACCATCATTCTCTTTTGCACAATCCCTTGTAAATTAGCAAACAGCATTGTTTCCCAAATGTCTTTAAATTATATAAAATATGCATTGAAAATTATAGTATCTATAGCTAGTAAAAATGAAATCAGTTTCTATTAAAAACTCATGGTTTTTCTTTGTATCCAGATATACTGTATTCCTACCAGGGGCAGACTGACCATTTGGAAACTCTGGCACTGCCCGAGGGTCAGTAGGGGGCCCCATGAGATGCCCCTGGTACCTTTTTTGAGTTTGGGCAAGGACACAGGGGCCCCATGATCCCCTATTGCCGGGGGCCCCATGAGTTGTCAGTCCGCCCCTGATTCCTACTAAGAATTCTTCCTGTAAAGACATAGGCTTTGCTCTGGAGCATAACAAATATCTAACAGAGTCCCATACATAAGAACCCCTGGCTCCTCAAACGCTAGCTTAAGGGCATCTGTATACGTGTGTTGTTCTCTGAGGAGCAATCTGCTCTGGATCGCTTTTCAGACAGTATTTGCCAGACAGTGAGGAGTCACCTCCTCACCCCCTGATTTAACCATTGTGTTCCCAATCCATTCTTGAACTCATCAGACCAGCTTCTTCTATTGCTCCGTGGTCTAGTTCTGATGCTCACGTGCCCTTTAGATTGCAAGCTCCACCAGCAAGGCCCTCATATTCCTTCTGTAGTGAAATGTATAGTAATTGTACTATCTCCCTTATATTGGAAAGTGCCAAACGGTTGGCGCTATGCAAATCCTTTATAATAATAACTGTACTGCAGCCCCATTCAGTTGAATGGGTCCCATTCAGCAGGTGGTACTGCCTGCCAAATGTGACAGCAGGGATATTGTTGGATGTGACACGTGTACACACCCCTCCAAGGTCTTTGTAGCTTAAAACAGCACTAAGCTAAGATAAAAAATAAAATACAATTTATTCCTGTACAGTATATTCTTAATTCAGAAAAGAACCGTCTATTTCCCTCAGACTCCTCAAAAATAATTTGCTCTTTTTTTCGTTGCTGTGATCCAACCTCCTTTTAGAGTGACGTTACTTTCATTCCCCATGTTCCCACTGTATGTAGGATCATAGCCACCCTCTTTTGCTTGCTCTTGACATGGACTAGGGACTGCGGGATTTGTAATGTGCTTAGAGCAGGGCAACTGAGCACAATTAACATGGACTGCTCATTCCGAACAGGAAATGAGAGAGAAAAAGGACAGGTTTGGGAACTCACAGAGGACATTACAGGGGGGCAAGAAAAACACAGTAAGAAACGATTGAATGAAAATAAGATTAAGTTATGGACATGTATGGATTATTTTTTGGAAACTAAGGATATTGTTTAGTGTCACTTTAAAGTGGTTCTAAAGCCTAAATTTTTTTTTATGTAAATGCTTCCAGTATGCCCCCTTACCCCCCCCCTTATATTTCCTGAGCCCTAACTCAAACCAGCATTGTACCCATTTGTAGTGGCACTCTCCCTTCTCCCTGCTCTCACAGGCTTAGCTGACAGCGAAGGAGCCATTGACTCCCGCTGCTGTCAGCCAAATCCTGTGTTGAGGCAGTGGGGGGTGGGGCAGAGCCATGCTATCTGCATCTATAGATGCAAACAATGCTGCTTGGGATCAAGATGGTCGCACACCAAGAAAAAGAGGAGCCAGGAGCACCGACGGGGGATCTAAGAATAGAAGGTTCAGCGCCGCTCTTTGCAATTCCATTACACGGAGCAGGCAAGAATAAACCCGTTTGGTTAAGAGAGATGGAGAATGCAGCTCAATTGGGTTTTAACTGCCCCCCCCAACTGCATATAAACGAGGCCTATAAGAGACCTTATCACATATAAAGAAAGAAAAAAAAAAACCTCAAAAGCACATACCTGTAAAGAACAAAGATAAAACTAACTCTCCTGCTGTCTATGCAGGTAAATTCTTCTTGGTACAGTGGTGACAAGGTAAGTGTGTGGGAACACGGGGGGGGGGGGGGTAACAGTACTGGGGTAAGCGTAATAAAAACACTTGGGGTTCTTTCAGAATAGACCGCGCACATAAATGTACTGAAAAAGGATGTGAAGCAACTTGAATTTGTATGAGTTAAACCCTCCCGCTGGAGCGGGGTTTATGATCATGTGACTGCCGTGATTGTCACAGTGGTCACATGATTGGAAAAACTGCAAGTAGAGTTCTGGAGAGCCACTGGTAACTGCCAGGAGCGCGCTCTTGGCACAGTTCTTTTTTTGGGGGGGGTACGCATATATATGAGGCCTCTCTGCATGAAGGGCCACCTGCCGAGAGGCCGCATATATACGTGCAGCCAGCAACAAGGAGTTAATGTATGTTGCAGTGTAAACGAGGCACATATAAAATAAACCATTGTTTATGTGCCCTTGCAGTGACCTGCATTTATCCAGTGCTGAAAAATATACATCAATCAGCCACATCATTATGAACATCTACCAGGGGCGGACTGACCATTTGGAAACTCGGGCACTGCCCGAGGTCAGTAAGGGGCCCCATGAGATGCCCCTGGTATCTTTTTCATAGGCTTTTTTGAGTTTGAGCAAGGACACAGGGGCCCCATGATCCCCTATTGCCCGGGGGCCCCATGATCCCCTATTGCCCGGGGGCCCCATGAGTTGTCAGTCCACCCCTGCCATCTACCATAATTGTCTGAGGCATGGACGCTACTAGACCCAGTGGTGTATTTAGGTTTTGTGCTGCCCTAGGCAACGCAAACATTGGCGCGCCCCCACAGAAAGAGCCTGCCCTTCACCCGAGCCTTCCACTACCACTGCCCCCCATACACCAGCCATCATTCCCCATGGCGAGAGAGAGAAAGACACTCATCTTCACAGCTCTAGAAATCCCCAGGAATGAGAGTCAGGCTGTGCATACACCACCATGAAACCCACAGCATCTCTCGGAACCTACCCGGTCCCCATGCAGCGTCTGTCCCTTCTTCCAAAGTGCGGTGCTGCCCCAAACCCCCCCCCCCCCCCCGAAAAATTCCACCCTAGGCAAATGCCTTGTGGTAAATATACCCGACTAGACCTCTGAAGGTATGCTGTGGTATCTGGCACCAAGCCAGCAGCAGCAAATCCTTTAGGTTATGAGGTTGAGCCTCCATGGATTGGACTTGTTTTTCCAGCACATCCCACAGATACTCAACTGGACTGAGATCTGGAGAAAAGGGGGGCAAGTAATTACCCCAAATTCATTGTGTTCCCAATCCATTCTTGAATTCATCAGATCAGCTTCTTTTATTGCTCCGTGGTCTAGTTATGATGCTCATGTGCCCATTGTAGGTGCTTTTGGCTTTGTCCACAGATCAGCATATCACCCTGACCGGTCTGTGGGCCCATACGCATCAAACCACAATGCACTATGTGTTCCCACACCTTTCTATCAGATCTGGCATCAACTTTTTCAGCAATTTTGTGGTACAGAAATGTTTATATTGGATCGGACTACACAGTTCAGCCTTCACTCCTCACATGCATTAATGAGCCTTGGAGACCCACATCCCCGTTGTTGGTTCACAGGTTTTCATTCTTTGAACCACATTTGGTAAGTCCTGACCCCTGCAGACGAGGAACGTTGCACGAGCTGCAGTTTTGGAGTTGCTCTGATCCAATTATCTAGCCCTTGTCAAAGTCACTCAAATCCTCATACTTGCCCATTTTTTTTCTACTTTTAGCACATCAACTTCAGACAGCAAGTGAACATGTTGTCCTTGATTTATCCCACCCACTTTCAGATACAATTTTAACAAGAAAATCATTCACTTTACCTGCCAATGGTCATAATGTTGTCATTTTTCTTATACAATTGTATGTTCTCAGGCAAGGAGAGCAAAATGGCAACTGACCCATCAGCAGGGGCAGACTGACAACTCATGGGGCCCCCGGGCAATAGTCAGTCAGCTCCTGCCCATCAATACGGTTTTCCGTACTTCCAATGCTCACATTTTCTTGAGGTACCATTATGGCTAGGTGTTTGTCTAATACGCAGGGTACAGTGTAACTCACTCCTTATCCCTTTTGATTTCACAAAAAAAAACAAAAACACAAACACCAGGGATAGTTTTTATAAAGCAGTGAATATGATATTCAACCATTCACTGCAAGTTAATCCATCATCCATTTAAAACATGCACCATGAATATACACCTGCAGTGAATGTTTCTTGAATATCACATTCACTTCTTGATAAATACACCCCAGTTTCATCTATAGACCAATATTTCTCAACCAAGGTGCTGCAAGCAATGGACATAACTACTGACTCTCTAGGAACAGGACACATGGCATCATTCTTTACTATGGTGTTAGTGGTTATCCTACCCATTCCAAGCATTCA
Organism: Staurois parvus; assembly: GCF_062004578.1. NCBI lineage: Eukaryota > Metazoa > Chordata > Amphibia > Anura > Ranidae > Staurois > Staurois parvus. The sequence continues at coordinate 30,496,706 of NW_028317821.1, forward strand.
GGAGAGGATGAAGTCCACCTCCTCCAGACCTGCTCTACCTTCTGCCATGCTGCTGGAGTCAAAAGGTGGGGTTCTGATTTGAAGAAGGAATTATGTGATTGGGAGACTCTATGATAGGAGTCTATGCAACTGGGACAGAGGGACTCTTATGTATAGGGGAGTTCTGACATGAGAGGGGGGGGGGCCTTTGAAGAGAAGGGGATAGTCAATTTTATTGAAGAGGTTACGTGCATTATCCCAGACTCCCAGGTTTTTTTGGTAAAATGACCTTTACATTTTTTTTTACATTTTAGACTGAGGTGCAGAAATGCTGCTGTAGATGACCTGGCAATTACATAAAAATCAAGAAAAGGAAGTACATTTATGCACCAATCAACTGAAAAAAAAAAAAATTTTTTTCTTCAATGCAGGTCAACACATTTTTTCTAGTTAGGTCTCTTGCACACTGCACTGATGTATTAGCATCAGACATTATTGGCAGAAAACCATGGGGATGGGCTGTACATCACTTACGAGTCTGCACACACAAGGAAGTGTGCCATCTGCAAGAATACACAAAAAAAAAAAAAAAAAAATTTTAACTGATCAATATGCAGCACCTATTTACTCACCTGAGTGTACAGGCACATTGAAAAACAAAACAATTACAGATCAGTAAAAAAGACATGCTTTATGCCTGAAAAATTGAGCATTTTCATACAGCGTGCAAGATGCAATTTTAACCAGTTCCACACCACCCTATAGCAGAAATACTGCTACAGGGCGGCACGGGTGCGCAAAATTATGTATTTTTTTTACTTTTTTTTTTGCAGTTCCCTGCCTGCGCCACCATTAGCAGCCTCGGCTATCAATCACCAGGTCATGGCTGGTGATTGTGGAGTATCTCCGTTGGGGAAGAAACCTGTATGTAAACATGTCAGCTCCTGCACTGTATGGCTCTGCATCGCAGAGCCATACAAAGCAGTGTGCTTACAGTGAAGCACATACAGCCTCTATAGTGAAAGAGCACACAGTTAACCCTTTAATCGCTCCAGCTGTTAACCTCTTTATGCCCAGTGCCATTAGTACAGTCTCAGTGCTTTTTATTAGCTCTCACTGGGGATGTCAGTGACACCAAGTCAGTTCTCCCCAGTGTCAGAATGCCCGCTGCAGTCCCACTATAAGTCACTGATCGCCGCCATTACTAGTAAAAATAAATGTAAAAATTTCAGTATATATAATCCGCCATTTGTAAAAGCTATAACTTTCACATATTGGGATTTTCTTTTTTAGCAAAGACATATAGCAGAATACATTTTGGTCTAAATTTATGATAAGTGATTTTTTTTTTTTTCCTAAAAAATATTGTCTTTATTTATAGCGCAAAAAAAAAAAAAAAACCGCACAAGCTCTCAAATACCACTGAAAGAAAGCTCTGTTGGTTTGGAAAAAGAAGGGCCGTAAATTTCATTTGGGTGCAGCGTTGCATGACCACACAATTGTCAGTTAAAGTAACGCAGCACCGTATCACAAGAAATAGCCTGGGTCGGAGGGGGGGGGGGGTATGTGTAAATCCTCTGCAAGGCAAGTGGTTAAAACAAAAGACTGTTTGGGGCAAATGTCCAACCTGAAAATGATACATAAGAAAATAAAACTATTAACACCACATGTCAGAGCGTATAGGTTTTTGTATCCATTTTATTTATTGTTACAGCAGAGAATACACACTTGTTAAATAGTCAGGTTTATTATATATATTTATTAAAAAAGGTTCTACATTGTAGACATTAAAAGCAAGTGCTGCTTTTCTCAGCAGATATCAACACAGCATTTAATCTTTGTGGCTGCATTTTAACAGATCCTTCAGATCCACTAATGTATTTTTTTTTTCTTTTTCTAAGAGGACCATTGAGCCTTGAAAGCAGATTGGTTTACACTGAGCTACTGAAGGCATTTACAAGGTATATGAATGTCTGGACCTTACCAAACTCAGAATATATTTTAGACCAGCTTTTTAGCATGAACAAAAAAGGTGTATAACTACACAGTGCATGATCAGTGTTGGTAGTCAAACTGATGGAAGCCTCAAGTGGCCTTTTTGAGCCACTGTTTCAGAAAATATCTGCAATACACACTCACCTGCATAGTAAACGCGTTTCAAGTATCACATTATATCAAGGTATGAAAACTTCAAAGCCATAACAGTTTTTTTTACATAAAGCAAAATTTTTGGGATTGTGTGGTTCTTGATTAGGTGGATTTACAGCACATTCTAGGCAGATAAATGCATCAAAGCGTTATTCTGGGTCTGAAAGTAGTGCATTTATATCAGTTAAAGAATAGATGGACATCATAGTTGCACTATTACCATTTTTGTGTAATTTAGCTGAAATACCAATAATTTTCAAGTAATTTTAATACCAAGTAATTTTCATGAATTTTTGCAAAAAAAGTATTAACAAGTGTAAAAACATAATAAAAATTGATCATACTATAGGGACTAACACTGAGGGGGTTTATTTACTAAAACTAGAGTAGAAAATCTGGTGCAACTCTACATGGAAACCAATCAGCTTCCAAGTTTTATTGGCAAAGCTTAACTGAACAAGCTGAAGTTAGAAGCGGATAGGTTACAATGAACAGCTGCACCAGATTCTGCATTCACCAGTTTTAGTAAATTCCCCCCCATATTTCAAACTTTTGTTCACCACACAGGAAACCAAAATACCATTTAAGGCACCTTAAAATCCAGTCGCGTGACAACAGATCTACAGTTTGCGTAAATTAAACATGACAATATCTCTGGAAAAACGATATTATATTTACATTAATCAGTGACTTACACTTGTCTCATGACTGAAAAGGTTTCAAGTAGGAAATCATGAAAATAGCACCTTAAAGCTGTGCTTAGTGACCGGCCACAAACCAAAAAGCTTTGCCATTATTGAGCAAATGCAAGGTGAAATTGAACTAGGATGGTAAGGACATGCAAAAAGGAGATTATAAATGAAAGGAATGACTTCATTGTGCGAACACAAAATTCTGGGATTATAATGGGATACAAATTATAATCACTATTTTCCATTTGAAATAACAAATATACTGCCAGATTTTTTTCCTTTTAAATTATGAGACCATATGAAGACCTAGATACAATTTGCAGCAGGAAAAAGAAAATAAAATTAAAGTGGTTGTAAAACCTTACATATACCCAGTGAAGTGACTAGCCTCAGGTGATGCACAGATGAAACAGTCACCTACCAGGGGCAGACTGACCATTTGGAAACTCGGGCACTGCCCGAGGTCAGTAGGGGGCCCCATAAGATGCCGCTGGTACCTTTTTCATAGGCTTTTTTGAGTTTGGGCAAGGACACAGGGGCCCCATGATCCCCTATTGCCCAGGGGCCCCATGAGTTGTCAGTCTGCCCCTGCCTCCTACATAAGCTGGATCTATCCATCTGCAGTCTTCTGTTCTGTACATCCGTTCAAAGTGCAGAATTTATACAGCTTGTCTGAGCTTTCAGGAAGAAAAAGGGGCAGGGAGCTGAAGTTACACTTAGTGAGGAGAGCTGATTGGAGGGAAGGGACACACCCCACTTCACAGAGCAACAGAGCTGAGGCTGTCAATTAAGATGTGTGCTGGAGCTCCCTCCTGGTCAACCATTTTTTCTTGGCGTCAGGAAAATATCCCAGAAGTAACTCAGATAGAGGAACAGGCAGCAGAGAGAAATGACACTTAGTGCCTTGGATTTACACAAATACACATTCTAGAAGGATGTGATCAGATTTTGTGTCGGAGGCTTACAACCACTTTAATAATGGAAAGGTGGAAACAATACAGTCCAAAAGGTTTTTGTTTTATATAAACACAGCCTAGTCGTTTTCCTTCAAGACCACAAAAAAAGCTGCACTCTCCAACAGAACTAATATCATAAATATGAAATGTAATAATCTCAGGAAACCAGACTGTTGGACCCAAATTTGAAGGCCAAGCTCAAATACATCAAGGCATTTAACGTTAGCTGTGCACTTGAAAAAGCAATTCTAAATCTTTAAATATCTTTTTCAACAGATTACACCTTCTAGATGAGCACCATTTTCTTAAAGTGACTGTCAAAAAACAGTGTAGGCACTAAGAGGCACAAGGACATACCTGCAGCATGCTCCCTCCTCCCCTGGCAAACGCGAAGACATGGTGGTGATCAAGCAAAGTTCGTGCAATTTTTGATGCCAAAGCTCCTATTGGCTAGTGAGACATCCCGTCATAATGATGGCCTAATAGGAAATGGTAGGAGGCAATAGTAAGCAGGCAGATTTTCACACCACCAGGAAGTGTTGGAGCTTCCCAGCAACAGCTGAGCGTCTGGGAAGAGGACTACAGGTATGTGCGGGCACACCTAGGTGGTCATATTTTACACAGCAGTACTTTTTTTTCCTTTAAAATCTATAGGGTCACTTCAAGTTGCCATCACAGGAGGCCTTTTCCATTGAAAGCCCTTGCTCTTAGTCAAGACATGCTGAGGTTTGTTTTTGAATATTTATATGGGACAGGTATAGGAAGAAAAGTTCCTGTGGCACTTATCAAGTAAGTTTAGGAATTCAAAAGTAAAACACTTTGGGGTATGGTAAATTGGACTTTCGATTGGAGACAACCATCTTCTCTACCTCAGGCAACTTAATGGGTAGGGCTCTTCCACACGGGTGCCAAAAATGCAGTTCTATTTAGTCTTTCAGGCATTTATAATGCACTGATCTAAATGCAGCTCATGGTTTTCTATAGCCCCGTGCATACAGAGTAATGCCCCATACACACGATCGTACGAAAATCGTATGAAAAATGTTTGCGGAACTACTGATCGAACGATTTTCTCTTTGTTGATGAGCAGGATGATTTAACCGATAACAATATTGTGAACGAAAAAAAACCCAGTTGAACAACAGTGAAAAATTTTGTCGTTTCGCATACAAACGACCGATTTTCTATGCGGTGGTATGATGGTCGTACAGAAAAAGAAAAAAAAGAAAAAAAAAAAAAAATCTATCAAGCGCTATCACGCATGAGCGGAAACAGAAGAAGATGACCCGGATGTTTATGTCCAAGGAATCTTCGTAAACACGAACGAAAAATCCAAATGTTAAGAGTACATTTGGTCTAATGAGATAATGAAACCAGAATTGTGCATATTATATTTTTATGTATATAATAAACTATATTATACGCATTGCTGTTAATTGTTGTGTATATCACTCATTCTGGCCGGAAAGGCGCGGCTACAAGGTCATATGCACACTGCATCACTTCCACTGTACAGAAGACGTCAACACTACGTATTGCCCGAACAATTTTTTTAGATTGGTTAATGTGGGCCACTATTTCGACCAACGAATGCCTCTCAGTCGTCAGATGACCGATCGGTCGATTTTCTAATTGTGTAGTCCCGCCTTAAGTGTCATTAAGTTAGTGCCACATTCAGATCCAAAAAGAAAAGAAAAGAAAAAAATAAATAAAATCAAACAGCTGTGTTAGGTCAGAATTTTACGTGCATACACATGAATACACATATACATGTCTATGCGCATATAATCACACCCACTTGGGGGGGAAGCAGCAAAGTGCAAAAGCAGCATAGTGCAAGAAAATGTGCCATTGTCATCAGAGTATGATATTTGATTTTTTTTTTTTTTTAAATGCAAAAGAGCATTCTGGGAGCTATAGGGAATTATATGCTTTTATGTGCATAGAAATTTACCTGTCTACACACAAGCACTATATGGACCTTGCTTGCGGTTTTTATGCCAAAAATATCCATTGTAAAAACATTAGTACCGTGTGCAAGGAGACTTACAAAGAATGGTATGCATCAGAATAAAGCCATAATCCAGTTCTACATCACAGGTGAGACTAATAACAATCTTGATCCCAAGAAGTAAAACTTGATCCCATAATTTGTAATCTTTACAGCAATTCTGACAGAATTTAGACTTTGGCACGTTGCAGAACTTTGGCCATTTTGAACAAATCTTTTACAAGTACAAATTCATTAGTGATTTAAACTCTTAAGGTACCCGTACACCTGGGCTATGTGTTTAACAGAACTGACCATACACACATCTGGGTAAATGTGATGGCAAAGCAAGTATCCAAGCACAGCATAATCCTCCAAATCTTTCCTTTATTGTAAGAGCATGAAAAGCAAACCACTGAAGCGTTTCTGCCCCAATGTCTTAATCATAGCTATATTTAAGGTCCTTTGAGGCAGAAATGCGATAGTGGATTGCTTTCAATGCGGTTACAATACAGGAAACAGTCAGAGGATGATGCGGTGATGGATGCTTGCTTTGCCTATACAGCATTTTGCCTACAAAGAATGCTCCTTTTCATGTACACCTATGGGTGGAAGGCCTGTGTAACCTAAGGGTGTGCTGTGTTCATTCCCCCCCAATTTCAGACTGATTTTACACAAAAAGACAAAAATAAGAATTGTTATACTCATCTCATAGGCATGCAGATATGATTTTCTATCCTGCCTGTTTGATACCAAACTTGATAATGATCATCTAAGGGAACGGGCTTGTTCCCATAAACCAGACAATTGAGAATACAGATTAGACCCAACAAATCTATTTCATAATGTGTATCAGGTGAACAGGGGAACACAACTTCACTAAATCTATACAGCACATCAAGCACATTGTCACTACAATTAAAATATCTGGTGAATGCACATGTCCAATCTAAAATATGCAACACTTTATGCTTTGGGGTGCTTTAAAAAAAAAAAAAAAAAAAAAAAAAAAAAAAAAAAAAAAAAAAAGGGACATAGTAGCTGTAGTAGCTGTGTGCAGACACATGGACATACTTAAAAATGCTTGGGTACCTTAAGCGGAAGATCGTTCTTAAAAGTACTAGTGTGTACATATTTTATTAAAAAAAAGGAGAAAAAAAAAACAAAAAAACAAAAAACAAAAAAAAACTTGATTATGAAAGCATAAGAGAAATCTGAACTCATGGAAATTGGATTCATACATTTCAATAAGGGTGGGTGGTTAAAAAAAAAAAAAGTACTGAAAGAAAAAAGAAACATACTGTATTAATTACTTTCCAGAGCCTTCATTCCTCAAACAGTCCTATGACAACCAGTTAAAAATGGAGCAACATAACACGATGTCCTTACATTCAGCATGGAGCAGACAATGGATTCAAACATATTTGGCTGGATTTGGAAGTTGCTTGCAGAAATGGATTTCCCATGCTGTAGGCATGATTGCAAAAATGCTTCTATACATGGTAACGGTACTCTGTGATATATTCCTTTAGTCTCATTGGCAATGGCAGTTCCTGGACCTTCTTTGTGCATTTGTTGACAGTCATTCTACATAGATGCTGTAAAGATGGAGTAGAGGTGTACAGTGGCTTTACAAGCCAAAGATGTACTGTCCTGTTAGGAAGAGTTTCATTTTCTATTTTCTTGTTTTTTGACAACAGAACATAATACTCAATAAGATGAACAACACTATCGAACTGTTTTAATCTTGAGCGTACGCAAACAACAGAGTCTAACCTGAATTTCCCCTCTCGATACTCAATGCGCAGGTTTGTTGGTCCTGCAGAGGTCTTTACAGAGATGGTCAAGAGGTAGTCCGTATGTGAGCTGTCCCTTACTAGGAAAGTGCCCTCTGGAGCATCTTGCAGTTTTTCCTTGGCTTCGTTGACAGTCATGTGTCCCCAGTACCAACCTGCCAGAGAACAAAGATCTTTTAGTTCATCGACTATGGATTTATACATTTCACATATTGTATGTTTAATTGGAGAGACATGGATGGTACGTTGGCCCTCTCGTGCTTCAAGTTACTAACCAGGAACAACTGTGTACATAAGGTTTTCTAACTTTACCCTGCCTTATATTCATACTTGTCCTGTGTCAAATGACTAAAAGTATTGAAGCCAATAGGTTAGTATTTTCTGAAGAATTTCAGACCCATATTATCTATTTGGAAAGATATGCTTGCAGATGAAAAAATAAAATCAGTAAAATAAATATTGGGTGATCTGATCACCTAATGAAGTAAAATTTCCCAAGCTAGGTTGGTGCATTTATTCTGTTTAATTTAATAAACTTAAAAAGGCAACACATTATAAAAGATAAAATAATGGTTTGTAAAGCAGACCTTATCTACATGTCTGACACCCACATAGGCTCATTCCAAAGCAGTGAAGCTTAACATTCCCTTTCAGCTTTACTGCAAGTGATGCGACTACTCCAAAACAAGTATGTGGGCTGGGGATGTTTTCATTGAGACAGATATGACAAGTTCCTGTTGATGTGTTCAATTCAAGGTGTTATTAAATCTCACTGTACTGCAAAGCATGAAATTCTTTTTTAGGCTACCTTTGAGTTGGCCATAGATGGACTGAATCTTGGCTGGTTCAACAGGGACCAGCCAAGATTCGATCCACCTACAACCAGGCTGGTTGTACTGAAGTCAATCCATCAATTGACTTCAGTACAACCAGCCTGTCAAATTTTTTGCATGTGACTACTGCCAGTGGCTATTACCACTACCAGTAATCATTGTGTTGTGCCTGCAGGAAAGGGTTCCTGCTGGCATAACACAATAGTGCTGCAGGAGGGAATCCCCCATCAACACTGACTGTGCTGATTGGGGAAATAGCAAGATTTTCCTTCTTGCAACCCGTAGTTGCAGAAAAGAAAATATCTCATCTATGGCTTGACGGTGGATATCTGGTTGGTTCACATATACGCGGCCGTGCGGGCCACGTTTTGTACGGGCACGAGAATTTGAATGGACTCCCGTGCCCCGTAGGGAAGAAGTCCCTGCACTTTGGAAAACGCAGCCCACACGGGAATCTCGGTTCCCAGTACAGTTGCGGTTTCCAGTGCGGTTGCATGCCATTAGAACTAATGGTACCCGCCCGCGGGTCCGCATTTCTGTGTGTGGGTGGTGCGGCTGCACAGATTTTTGTGCGGATCCGCAGCGGCATGACCAGCACAGATGTGAACCTAGGGCCACTGAGATAATGGAAGCAATCAAAAAACATAAAATGTGGAAATTAGAGCAGACAGAATCAGGAGCAGCTGTGCATAATAATCAAACAGCTACTACCCTCAGCTTTTTCAGTTAAACTTTGAAAATCAAAGCTAGAAGCTGATTGGTTTTCATAATCTGCGGCTTGTGAAGTTTGAAAATTCTCCTCAAAGTGTAAAACAAAAAAAAAAAAAACAAAAAAAAAAAAAACAAAAAAAAAAAAAAAAGGTATATTGACCGTTTATTCTCCCTTCCCTATCTGGAAATCTTGTTGGTATAAACTAGCATTTCTAAGAAGGGTGCCTATCTCAGAAAATTGGATAAGCAAGTATCAGCAGCAGATGCCATATTTCTGTTCAAGATTAGGGTTTCTTAAATCTATATATTTCAGCATATGGCACTGTCGAATATGTAAAGCAAATAAATATTATATAGTACTTTTTTTTTTTAGTACATTAGTTTTGCAGTTTGCTGATTTTTTATGCCAAGCAGAAGTACCAATGCTGTCAAAAGCATCCCTGGGGTACATGAAATGTTGTAGAAGAAGAATCCAAATTAAGTTATAAAATAGTAATTCAGGAAACTATTTTTGGAGCTTTAGAAGGGCTCAATCAACCAAAAAAAAAATGAACTCTTTAAAATATTCCACATATGCCACTGGGTTCTTGAGGGACCTTCATAGTTTGTTAATTTACAATACTCTTGTAGCTAGGGAAAAGAAAAAAAAAAAAAAAAAATTATATATAAAATTTTCCCTGTAGCAAGAGACTGACAATTCATGGCGCCCCCGGGCAATAGGGGATCATGGGGCCTCTGTGTCCTTGCCCAAACTCAAAAAAGTACCAGGGGCATCTCATGGGGCCCCCTACTGACCCCGGGCCCTTTCCAAATGGTCAGTCCGCCCCTGAGCAAGAGAATGACCTAACTCAGGGACTTTAGCATGACAGCCGTACTGGATTGCTCATATTACGAAGGTGGTATTTGAGAAGTGCTCTCCTTCACAAAGCCTTAGCCGGATAGTAGCATACCCAGAGCTTATGCACTGGAAAATTATTATTATACAGGATTTATATAGCGCCAACAGTTTGCTCAGCGCTTTACAATATAAAACGGGAGACAATACCGGAAAAATACAGTTCAATACAAGAGGGATTTGAGGGCCCTGCTCCTTGGAGCTTACAATCTAGAAGGGAGAGGCTAGTGGTACAAAAAAGGTAGTAGCTGTGGGGGATGGACTGGTTGGAAGAGTAGAAGATTCCAGTGTTAGCTGAGGGCAGGATAGGCTTCCCTGAAGAGATAGGTTTTTAGAGATCGCCTAAAAGTAAGCAGAGTAGGCGATAGTCTGATAAATTGGGATAGAGAGTTCCAGAGGATGGGGGAAGCTCTGGAGAAGTCCTGGAGAGGAGTATGGGGGGAGGAGGAGACAAGGGAGCTAGAGAGTAGGCGGTCCTAAGAGGAACGGAGAGTACGGTTTGGGTGATATTTAGAGACAAGATTGTTGATGTAATTTGGGGCAGAGTTTGGGGCTGAGCAAACCTTTTAGCGTTATATAAATACTGTATAATAATAAATGGCTTTATACATTGTTCGTGTTTTGAATTTTATCCGTTGGGCAACGGGAAGTCAGTGGAGGGATTGCAGATACAGAACAGTTAGTAAGGTGGATGATTCTGGCAGCAGCATTCATGATAGCTTCTGAGAAAACCTTAGTGACCTCTTCGGTAGTGGCAAGGTCAAAAGAGGAAAGTGTTGAGGGAGGTTTAGTCTAAGGTATGCTAAGTGGGATGGATGTCTGTGCAGTGGCGATGCCCCTACGAATTGCGTCAATCTTGTTTTTGAAATGGTTTGCAATCTCGTAAGTAGTGAGTGAGGTACTGGGTGGAGGTGGCGAAAGTAGAGAGTTAAAAAGTAGAGAAAAGACGAGGACTGGATGAGAAGGTATTAATAAGAGTGACAAAGTAGGCTTGTTTGGCAGCATGAAGGGAGGACTTGTATGTTAAGAGAGCAGATTTATATAGGGTGAATGCTTGCTGAGATTTGGTTTTACGCCACAATTGCTCCAGTGCACGACTATGTCAGAAAATTGAACACAATATCAGCATATGTAAACAAAGACCACTAAGGCTATGTGCAATAAAGTGGGTCCTGCTTACAGCCTGTTTTTTTACGTATGCAGAGGCTGTGTTTAGAGGATGTATCCCTAAAGCGTTGCCCATTATATACCCTGAGGCATTGTGCATGAGAACTAATAAACACAGCATCAGCACATGTAAAAATAAGAATGCGGAGGCTGCTTGCTGAACAGCAGCTCCTGTTCACAGCCTTAGTGCCGTTTGTTTACATTTGCTTTAGGATGTGTTCAGGAGCCATTATTCCACAAAGCCTCAGTGCTGTTATTCTGCCATGTCATCTAGGATTCAAGGGGAGAAGCAGCAGAGGAATGCGGAGTGCGAGTCTGCAGATAGGTAATAAAATATTTGCCCAAGCAGGTTACCAACCTTCACTATTATATCAATATAAAAAAAGAAATGTATGTTCTCACGATAGGGTCTCAAAAGTAAAGATCAGGTAAGATTGCTATTAAGCAACAGCTATATCCTAATAAGAATCAGGAAAGGCAGTACTGTCCAATTCCTTTTTCAAAAATTAATTTGAAATAGAGAATGGAGGACCTATACAGCACTTTGTGGGGAATCCTGCAGCTGTATTTGTTGTTGAGACAGTGTATGGCATCACTGATATGCCTGCATGCACAGTTCTCACGTATTAGAAATTCTTTGCAAACCGCTCCCTAGGTCATTATCTGAGAAGATCTAAGTAACAACAGCATACTGTATCTGTATATAAAAGGAGCACCAACGGTTTATTTTATTTTACTATGCTCACAGAAGCTGTTAAAAGGGTCTCATCTCATCTCTACAAGTCATGGTTTTTCACAGGGAAAAATCTGCAACTGCAGACAATTGGCCCCTATAAAACAGATTTGTAAAAAAAAAAAAAAAAAAAATATATAATTCTTATGGAACAAAATTTAAATCACTTTATTATGGAGAGTACAAAAATCTTATTTTCTTTCTTGTTTATTGAGGAACACGGGAATTCTTTAACTTTTAGGATGTCCAAAAGCAGTCCAACTAAGGGGTAAGCAACAGGCAAACAAACAATCGTTAACGGGCCCAAGAAAACAGAAGCTGAAAAGAGACCTGAATATCTGCGTAGTAGAACTTTGAAAACACAACAAAAGTACCAAAAATATGGTAAAAATTACTTAATGCCAAAAAGTCTAAGAAGTACTCGCAGATCTAGAAATGTGCACCTTGACAAGAAAGAGTAACCCAAACCTTTAGACCATAAGCTTGTATGATGGTCTGCCTGAGCAGGTGGAACGAGAAGCTGGAGCACCCAGCTTCCTGAAAAACAAAAAAACAAATAAATCCTCGCAACCCCAAGCGTATCCAAAACACGAAAGGAAATTGCCTTTGGTGAAACTTGAGCTGTAAGTACAATGTCCTGGTTGAGGTGAAAGGTATAAACCACATTAGGTAAAATAAGTCCTGAACCTCAACACTACCATGTCCCTATGCAAAACCAAAAAGAGTTTCTTGAAGGAGAAGACCTCCAGTTCAGACACTTGCCTCAGAGGTGATGGCTCAAGAAACACCACCTTGTGGGCTAGAGAACACAGAAATGTTTCTAATGGGCAACTATTTCCTGTCCAGATAGGAGGAGCTCTATATGTCATGGGCTGTCCTGGAAGACCACTTGGGAAAAAATTATTTCTAGAGGGCATAGAATTCACATCAGATGACAGTTCCATAGAGGGATCCTGACTGGATCAGTCCAAAATGACTGTTAGATTTAGTAGGGAAGGAGAAAAAAAAAAGCATGTTAGTAAGCTATGGTTATGAGGTGGTCCACAGCAGGAATACAAACTACTCCATAAAGAACCCCCTACACACAACTGGCAAGTAAGCCCAAGTACTGCAAGTTCACATACACAGTGACCCTCTTCTAGTAGTCAGAAATAGTAGTGACACCAAAAGCAATTTTAGAAAATCAGCAAGTACTTGTCTGTGGCAGCACTATAAATGAGAAAACCCTGCTCTTGTTGGCTGACTGGAGAGACTTCCAGGATTAAATTTATCCAACATGAAGCTTCTGTTGATAGTATGGCTTCCAAATGAACAGAACATTGGAGCTCAGGAAAGCACATCCACCTCTCCGGAAAAAAACTGAAGCATGCTGGTTGTGGGTGGGGTCACTATGCTGCCTAGCAGTTTTGGGGTTTTTTTGGCCAGTATCTATTTCTTCTGTAGGCAGCAGTTTAATCCAATGGTTAAATATTTCCTGTATCCCATTCTTTTCTATAATGTGGTTTCTTAGTTACATGCAGTAAACGCGAGTGTTTTACCATACTCTTAAACAGGGGCAGACTGACAACTCATGGGGCCCCCGGGCAATAGGGGATCATGGGACCCGTGTCCTTGCCCAAACTCAAAAAAGCCTATGAAGAAAAAAAAAAAAAAGCGCCACAGTCCCGCTATAAGTTGCTGATCGCTGTCATTACTAGTAAACAAAAAAAAATTCCAGTATATATACACACACACCGCCATTTGTAAAGGCTATAACCTTTACTTAACCAATTAATTTACACATATTGGAATTTTTTTTTGTAGCAAAGACATGTAGCAGAATACCTTTTGGCCTAAATTTATGACGAAATTTTTTTTTTTTTCTGGACATGTTTAATAGCAAAAAGTCAAAAATATTTTTTCTCAAAATTGTTTTTTTTTTTTTTTATAGTGCAAATACAACACCGCACAGGCGATCAAATACCACTGAAAAACAGCTGAATTTGTGGGAAAAAAAAAAAAAAAGAAGATGTACAACTTAATGTGGGTGCAGCGTTGCATGACTGCGCAATTGTCAGCTAAAGTAACGCAGTGGCGTAACACAAAAAAATTGCCTGGTCAGGATGAGGGGCAAGTGGTTAAAAAGGTGACCTTCATCTAAGATATAATAAGACTTGTAACAATATACAACAGTTTACCCTTATACAGCATTGCTTATAATGTTTAAAAAAAAAAAAAAGGACAGTAAGGCAACTCGTAACATTAATGCTGACCCTCGATGACTGAAAAAGTTGAAATTGAATATATGAAAGGGCCAGGCACAGTAAAGGTTGGAGGGGAAGGGGAAAGATCTAGATGGTGGATGTCCTCCATCAAGGTGATCTGATTGACTAGCTGGTTGCAGAAAGTGATACCTGACTGGCTATAGTTTCTAATGCACACCAAAAGAAGCTTACAGTGTGCAGTGAAATCATGGTAAGCAATTTCAGTACAGGAGGGCAGTCTGTATAACTATGGAAGACAAAGGCTGCAGTTCAGCTTTATAAATGGCCAGGGCTACAAAGGAGGCGTATGAGGGCCAATATGGTCTGAAACATCAGTTTTGTCATGCCTGCATTAGCACAGTAGGCACAGTAGCATGTGATACGTAGGATTATGCCCTTTCCACAGTTTTCAGGAATTTTAACATGTGTCATGATTACCACTCCAATAAATAAATATGATACAGTGGATATAAAAAGTCTACATACCCTCGTTAAAATTTCAGGTTTCTGTGATGTAAAAAAAAAAAAAAAAAAAAAAAAAAAAGATAAATCATTTCAGAACTTTTTACACCTTTAATGCAACCTATAAAATTGTACAACAGTTGAACAAACTGAAATCTTTTAGGTGGAGGGCAGTAAAAAGAAAAGAAAAAAAAAAAGAACAAAAAAAAAAAAAAAACTAAAAATAATATGGTTGCATAAGTGTGCACACTCCTTAAACGAATACTTTGTTGAAACACCTTTTGATTTTATTCCAGCACTCAGTCTTTTTGGGTATGAGTCTATCAGCATGGCACATCTTGACTTGGCAATATTTGGCCACACTTCCTTGCAAAAACACTCCAAATCTGTCAGATTGCGAGGGCATCTCCTGTGCACAGCCCTCTTCAGATCACCCCACAGATTTTTTGATCGGATTCAGGTCTGGGCTCTGGCTGGGCCATTCCAACACTTTAATCTTCTTCTGGTGAAGCCATTCCTTTGTTGATTTGTATGTATGCTTTGGGTCGTTGGCATGCTGAAAGATGAAGTTCCTCTTCATATTCAGCTTTCTAGCAGAAGCCTGAAGGTTTTGTACCAATATTGACTGGTATTTGGAACAGTTGATAATTCCCTCTACCTTGACTAAGGCCTCAGTTCCAGCTGATGAAAAACAGCCCCAAAGCATGATGTTGCCACCACCATGCTTCACTGTGAGTATGGTGTTCTTTTGGTGATGGCAGTGTTGTTTTTACGCCAAACATCTTTTAGAATTATGGCCAAAAAGGTTCAACCTTGGTTTCATCAGACCAGAACACATTTTCCCACATGCTTTTGGGAGACTTCAGATGTGTTTTTGCAAAATTTAGCCAGGCTTGGATGTTTTTCAACATAAGAAAAGGCTTCCATCTTGCCACTCTACCCCATAGCCCAGACATGTGAAGAATACGGGAGATTGTGGTCACATGTACCACACAGCCAGTACTTTCCAGATATTTCTGCAGCTCCTTTAATGTTGCTGTAGGCCTCTTGGCAGCCTCCCAAACCAGTTTTCTTCTCGTCTTTTCAGCAATTTTGGAGGGACATCCAGTTCTTGGTAAGGTCACTGTTGCATATTTTCTCCACTTTATGACGATTGTCTTCACTGTGTTCCATGGTATAGCTCATGCCTTGGAAATTCTTTTGTACCCTTCTCCGGACCCATACCTTTTAATAATGAGATCCCTCTGATGCTTTGGTAGCCCTCTTCGCACCTTTCCTTTTGCTGCAGGATGTGACTAAGGAAATGTCAGGAAAGACCTACTAGAACAGCTGAACTTTATTTGGGGCTAATCAGAGGCACTTTAAAATGCTGGCAGGTGTGTACTGACTCCTATTTAACATGATTTTGAATGTGATTGCTTAACACCTTCCTGCCTGGCCTATAGCAGATTGACGGCCGGGCGGGACACTCGCCATTGTGACTGGGTGTCATATGATGTTTTGTCAAAACGAGCCGCTCACGCACCCGTGAGGCCGCTCAGTGGCACAATCTGTCACCGGATTTGTCCATGGGACACAGCCAACGACATATCACTACGCCGGCCAATTGCCAGTGTCATGTGACTGCTGTGACCAGTCACAGCAGATCACATGTCGATTGTATACAATGGATGGCTTCATGTCATGCCATTCATTGCATACAATTGTGTTGTTAGCTGTGACTGGTCAAGACAGTCACATGATACAGACAGGGCCTATCATAGCCTATCTGTATCATGTGATCAGCTTTGCCCAATCCCAGCTAATCCCAACAAAAGACTGAATGAATCAGTTTCATTCAGTAACAATGATTGCAAATATCAATGAAATACATTGGTATTAGCAAATGTGTTAAAAAAAAAAAAATCCTGATCACTTGCCCAGAGTAGTTCAATGTTACTATGGTAACATTGTATTGTTTTGGTCACAGTGTGCTGAAAAATAAAATAGTAAGAAAAAAAAAAAAAATTTCTAATAAATTATTAATATTTTTACCACAGAAATGTAGCAGAATACATTTTGACCTACATTTATGAAGAAATGTTATTTATTTGCAAAACGTTATAACAGAAAAGGAAGAAAAGTGTGTTTTTTTTAAAGTTTCAGGTGTTTGTTTCATTTAGCAAAAAAAAAAAAAAAAAAAAAAAAAAAAAAAAAAAAACTCAGTGGTGATTAAATACCACCAAGAGAAAGCTCTATTTGTGTGAAAAAAAAATTATACAAAATTTCATATGGGTGCAGTGTTGCATGACCGCGCAATTGTCATTCAAAGTGTGACAGCGCTGAAAGCTGCAAATTGGCCTGGACAGGAAGGGGGTACAAGTGCCGGTATTGAAGTGGTTAATTCTGAACACCGCTACATCCCCAGTTAGAGGGTGTGCACACTTATGCAACCACAAATTTAGTTTTTTTAGGTTTACTCCCCCCCCCCCCCCCCCCCCGCCAAAATATTTCAGTTTGTTTTTCAATTGAGTTTATGTCACATTAAAAAGGTGAAAAAAATTATTTATCTGTCTTATTTTGCATCACAGAAACCTGACATTTTAACAGGGGTGTGTAGACTTTTTATATCCACTGTATATAACAAAATAAATGTGAAATAAAAACCAGTGCCCATAATTGTTGGTAACATCCCATCTGCTTTCCAAGCAAAGCCCCCATTGATATTAAAAGTCTACTATTAAAAGAACCTGAATTGAAAAAGTATACACAATACTTGAGCTGCAAAATCTTGCAACTCTCCTGTTACTAGCACAACCTCTTCCAATTTGCTGTTGGTTACACAAAGACACTTTTAACATATACTGTATGTTCCTGAGGTGGCTCATAGGAGGAGAGAAAAAGGATTAACAGTTTAAATATGCTCTGTCTGGAGAAAAATGGATGCATGTTTAAATGCAGGAAATCCATTCTTGGAACTACTATATGGAAAACCGCATGACTTGGGCGTGCCTGAACCTCCAACAAGGCTTATGGGTACTGCTGAGCCAACAGAGTTTACAAACAGAATACTGTTCAATAATATCAAATACCCCAGTCTGCCCGACAGTACAAAAAGAGGGTCTTGGGGTAGCAACTCATTCATTGTTGTATACTACGAGTTCTAAAATCAAATATGTATTCTTACAGGGAGCTTACTGCAAGTGTTCATGCATAGTAGGTTTGTTGTAGAATAAGACCAAATCTGAAATACGGTCACTTTGTTAAAAAAAAAAAAAATAAATAAATCACAAGATTTAATTTCTTCATAGCAAGAGACATCTATTTAAATCTATTTTATATTACTCTGTGTGAATAAAACAGATATAAGCTATTGCCACATAGTACTGCATAGGCCACAATAAAGACTGCTCAACATGTGAACCTCACGGAAAAGTCAGAAAGGAATATATTCCTAAATGCAAGGTCAGCTTCAGGCAGGCTGCGCTTCACTTTCCTTCAAGTCCCCAGTATTTATAGGTATGGGCTCTGTTATCCGACATATGAGCTTCTGTAATCTGGAGTACATCCAAAGAAGAGACAAGGCATTCAAGTGATGCACAAAATAAGTCTTCAAGTCTAAATTCAAAAGACGTCTAAGGCAAAAAGGTTTAAAATAAGGTAAATAAGTTCAGGTAATGTAAAAAGAAGCTTTGTCTTGAGCAGGTTTTATCACTTAAAGTGAATGTAACCCCTTACATATACCAAGTGACTGGCCTCCTACATACATTATAGCTGTTTGTCTGCAGCCCTCTTTCCTTTACATCCATTCAAACTGCAGAATTTATAAAGCTTGTCTGAGATTTCAGAAAGCAGGGGGCAGAGAGCTAAAATTACACTCTGCATAGTTCAGTGAGAGCTGATTGGAGGGATGCCTGATGAAGGTGTCCAGTGAGACTCCAAAATATTGCTCTTGCTGTAACTATGCGATTGCTTATTAAATCTTTGGACCCATACTAGAGATCCTCGGTGTGCTGGCGACATTCTTCTCTGATTGGACGGAAAGGACACCCCCCCCCCTTTTCAAAACACCAAACAGGAACAGAGCTGAGGCTGTCAATCACAGGCTGTGTGGTGAAGCTCCCTCCCTTGTCACCTTTTTACATCCTGGTATCAGAAAAACCTGTCAGAAGTGACTTATGTAGATAGATGAACGAGGCAGCAGACAAATGACACTTCGTGCTCTGGACTGAGACAAATACACACTATAGAGGGATATGCTTTGTTCATATCTTATGTCTGAGGTCTACAACCACTTTAAGCTTCATTTGATAAAAACAGATATTGCCTACATGGATGAACATGCATTAGACTTGAATAAATTATTTTCTACACATTGACTCAAACGAGGGGCGCCAATTTAGTAAACTTTTCAAAATCTGTAATTTAGTGAATATCTAGTTAAACTGACTTGTTTTCTTCAAACTTCCCCTTAATACTGCGAACATTTTAAAGTTTAAAGATTTAAAATGGAAAAAAAAAAAACCACTAGTTATGAATGTGTTTTTTTTGTTGGATTATTAGGTCTTTATAATGCAATTCTGGACAAAAATTAGTCAAGGATTTCTCATATAAAAAAAAAAAAAAAAAAAAAAAAAAAAAAAAAAAAAAGATATATATTTCAATTCTAAACCACATCATTATTTTACAGTGACATGAACTTGAATGTCAGAATCCTTTTTTTAATATACTTTTTTTGCTGCAGAAAGGGAATGGTTAAAGCACCAGAAGACAGGACTCATTCCATCAAATGGGTTATACTTCCAGGAAATGGGTCTAAGGCTCTTTCATATGTCAGCAGTACTCGGAAAAAGAGATCACCTTTAGTAAAATGTTCTCTCAGTACCAAGTATTGCTGGCTAATTCCAGACATTTGATTCTCCTAAGGGCAAACATGACGTTGGCCTTTCATGCATTAAAGCAGTCTACCCTTCCTCGAACAATATGATATTATGCACCACTCCCAAGATGAATAATACTGTGAACACATACTTAACTGAATTCTTTTAACTGACTTTGCAAATTAACAGTGATCTGCTACATCAGCTTTTGCCAAATGGCTTTAGGATAATAATGTGTAAAGAAGATAGGACATACAACACAATGCCACATAGCCCAAACTTTTCCACAGAAACATACCTAACCACTTGCAGAATATATTACGGGTGAAATAAAAGAAGTGGCTCGGTGAGGACAGTACAAGGGAATTTATGGGCTTCTTTTAAAACCATTGGCAAAGCAAATATTAATGGACAATTAACAATGTTGAGAAATGGAATATTTTAAAAACATCGGCAAAGCAAATATTAACAAGGTTGAGAAACGCAATACTATTTTAAATTGATAAAAAGGAATAAATCTAATTGTATAGTTTTATTTAAAGCTGGTTTATATTCACATAATCTATTATGCCAATATATCTGTAAAACCTTCAGAATCTAGTTGTCTGGTAAAAGAAAAAAAAAAAATTGGGGGGTTTGCTTTTAGATTTATTTCGGTTCAACAAACTTTTTTTATTTTGCTAGTAATACTTCTCAGTAATAATGTCGGACGCAGCACTGAGTCAGTTTTAGTAACCTTTGCAGACTCTGCCTTTTCACGTGCAACTGTAAACAACATGTTAAAAACAGAAGAGGTATAAATATAGTACTTTTCCTTATACTAATATAATATATAATTTCACATAAGCAGAGTAGACATGTATGTATGTATGCATGCATGTATGTATTTAGTCGTATGGCTGTGTAAAATGGTACCTTTAACCTGACCAAATGCAAGAAAAGGAGCTAGACAAATCAGATACATATAAATAAATGCTTAGAACACTCACTTCTTCAAAAGGTCTATTGACCAAAAAGTATTTTTTACCACTTGAAAAACTCTTTGCAATCATCTACTGTGAACCCCAGAACTGTGCTATGCTGGCATAAAGTTTACTTTCATTTTCTAGGCGTAGAAAGATGAACACTACAAGGAAAGTCATGAACAACCGATTTCAGATTAGCAGCACAAAAATACCCAAAAGAGAAAATAACTTTATTTATTTAGACATTTATACTGTACGTTAGGTCCCTTTCACACTGATGTATTTTGCTGCGCTTTTACCTCTGCTAGAAGCACATGAAAAAAACTCAACAAAAATATTCCTCTTTAACCACTTGCCACCCACCAACAATACATTTATTGCTGGTGGGTGGCTTCCCCAAGCACCACTATGTACCCATATGTTGCTCTGGCACACCCAGTGGGAAAAGTAGCAGTGTGGTCTTGTGTCCACTCTGTCTGGTGGACACAGCGGATCACAGTGTTCGGTACAGCCAGGATATCATGTGATCGCTATGACCAATCATAGCGATCATATGATAACATTTAAGCAAAACTGTCACAAATTGCTGCCATTCACGACTTACTTACTATTGTGATGCTGTGATTTGGCCTACAGCTATCACATGGTATAGGATGATGAGATTGACCCAGGTACCATGTGATCACTGTAGTCTATCATAGCATGAATCACAGCCCCCTGTACCATGTGATTAGCTGTAGCCAATCACAGCATCATAATAGTAAGCAAGCGGTCATAAAGGAAAACAATTCAAGACAGTTAAAACCATTACTTTTAACAGTGGTCATCACTATTATAAGTAATTACAGCGTTAAAAAAAAAAAATCCCTTATCACCCGCCCAGAGTAGTACAGTGGCACTATGGTGAAAGTATGTAAACAAGTAAAAAAGGAGGTTTAAAAAAGAAAAAAAAAAAAATCTATTTTTTTCTTTTTACATACTATCACCAGTCAGTATCACTGATCACCATACAGTCATATGGCACTGTACTGCACTGGTGGGGAAAAAAAAAAGAAAAAAAGGAGGGCACGAAAATTTACATTTTTTTCATTTCCTAAAATTTGTGGCAACATAAATATATATATATATATATATATATATATTTATTTTACACACCTCTTACTAAAAACCTTGGACTGTCTACGGTCCAAAAAGGGGTCATTTTGTAAGTATTTGTACTGTCCTGGCATTTTATGGCCACAAGAAATGAGGCTGCCAGTACATTCGGATTGATCAATTTTCATTAAATAGCATATATCATAGTTTGTATAACTTTCCTACAGACTAAGTAAATAAACTGATTTGGGTTATTTTTTATCAAAGAAAAGTAGCAGACATTTGTCCTAATTTGTTTTTTTTAATATTTTAAAAAATTAAAGGTTTTTTTACTTTTTAGCGGTGATCAAATACCACCCAAAGACAGCTATTTCTGTGAAAAAAAAAAAAAAAAAAAAAATAATAAAAAAATATATATATATATATATATATATATATATATATATATATATATATATATATATATATATATATATATATATATATTTAATTTGGGTACGGTGTTGCATGACTGAGGAATTGCCAACTAAAGTAGCACAGTGCCAAAATAGCAAAAAATGCCCTGGTCGTGAAGGGGGTAAAAGGTCAAGTGGTTAAATCCAATGGAACTCTTCACACTTGTGCGCTGCAGGTGGGGTGCATCTTGAAATGTCCTGCATCTATGGTGCCCAGTTTAAAGTGCACCTCCCATTGAAATCAATGGAAAATGCATAAAAACAAAACAGGTACATGCTGGGAGTCCGGAAACCAGAAAATTAAAATACGTTCTTACGACATTTTTGCAGTGTGAAAGGGCCCCTTTAGACATTACAGCAGAGGACCAGCAAAAATGAAAAAAAAAAAAAAAAAAAAAAAAAAAGTTAGCAGCTACAAAAAAAATGTAGCTGCTGACTGTTAAAAAAAAACAACCAGACTCACCTGCCTCGATCCGGCAGTGTCCTTACAAAGGATACTTTGCCTTTAAATGCCAAAGACTATTACCAGCTGTGCCCTTTTCAGTTGCCACGTCTTACAAAATTTGGCCTCAGAAATCCAGAGATATCCTCGGATATACACTTTTCTGAAATATGAACGAGTGTGTTGCCCAAAAGCAACAATTCACATTCAAATCTATATTACAAATATCAGAAGGGTAATTTCATTAATTTATATGTAAGGGGTGATACAGAGAGTTCCAGTTCTGGACACTTTAAAAACTTACTCAGTCATTGGTAGCTTTGCAGCCAAAGTTAAGGTGCTGCCAACAGAAACCAAAGTTCTACCCTTCAGTCTCTGAAAATCTGAAAAGCAAACTTTATGCGGTAGCAACATTTTCCCCACATTATATAATTCTGCTCCGATTTTACTTTTGGTCTTTACTCTGGATTTTGTTGTTTTTTTTCAGGTAACAGTATAGAAAGGTTTAGAATTTATTTCCTTGATTTCTGTCCAGTGGCATATCTAATATCTCTGGCACCTGGGGCAGATCCACCCCAAAACTTTTTTTCAGTAATGATTGGGACTTTTGTTTGTCAAAGAATAGGCACAGGTTACACCCTTTGCCTGTGTCCCAGAGGAGAGTAGCAAAGTGGCACGCACAGCACCCACCAAATAGTGGGTTTGACCAAATCCCAATGAGAGGGTCCCAAAGGGGTATGATTAAATAAAACCCAAGCCTACTCCTTGAATACACAGAACACATACAGGTATGCAAGAGTCCTTGTGCTGACAAATCGGTTATATAATTACTGTGCCACAGTGAGAGAAACAGCCCTCAGAACAATCTTTTTTTTTAAAAGCTGAAACTCTTCCTATTACGCATTCCAGTCTATTTTAAATATTGACTACTTCGCAATCAGCAACTGTTAAGGCAAATTTTGTCAGAAGTATTGATGGTCAGTCACTGGCTGTAAAAAATAATCACCCCACCCCCAGCATTGATGGTCAGTGGCTGGCAATAACCCCCCCCTCACCCAACAGGGGGGCCAGTAGATTGCTTAAACAGAGCTGGAGCAGCCCCGGATTGGAATTATAACCCTCCACCTGCTTCCCCCATTGGCATTGTGGTCAGTGGCTGAGGGAACAATAATTCCCCTGCAGTATTGGTGGTCAGTAACTGGTTGGAACAATTAACCCCTTTCCATAGCATTGGGGGTTGGTGGATGGCCAGAATAACCCCTCTACAACATTGGAGGTTATTGGATGGCTAGAAAAATCACCCCCCCCCCCTTCCCCTAGTCCAGGGGTGGGCAACTGTGGCCCTCCAGCTGTTGGTGAACTACAAGTCCCATCATGCCTCTGCCTTTGGGAGTCATGCTTGTAACTGTCAGTTTTGCAATGTCTCATGGGACTCTTAGTTCTACAACAGCTGGAGGGCCACATTGCCCACCCCTGCCCTAGTGGATGGTTGTGCCAATAACTCCCCTGCATTGGTAGCCAGGGGCTGGCTAGAATAATAACCCCAAAGCTGGTGAAAAAAAATAACCCCTTTCCAGCATTGTGTTGGTGGTCAGTGGCTGGCTTATTAACCTCCCCGGATCAATAACTCCCCTAACCATTGGTGGTTAGTGGTTGGCTAGAACAATAACCCCCCCCAGCATCTGTAGTCCATGGCCGACTCCCAAAATGGTGTCTGCCCCCCCTAACTGCATTGGTGGTCAGTGGCTGGAAGAACCCCCCCCCCCCCCAGCAACGTTGGCCAGTGACTGCCTGGAAAATTAACCCCCCAGCATTAGTGGTTGGTAAGACAAAAAAAAAAAAAAAAAAATCACCCCCTTCTAGCATTGCATTGGAAGTCAGTGGCTGGCTGAAACAATAACCGCCCCCCTACCGGCATTGGTGATCAGTGGCTGGCTGAAACACTAACCCCCCTCCTCAACCAGCATTGGTGGTCAGTGGCTGGCTGAAACAATAACCCCCCTCCTCAACCAGCATTGGTGGTAGTGGCTGGCTGAAACAATAACCCCCTCCTCAACCAGCATTGGTGGTCAGTGGCTGGCTGAAACAATAACCCCTCTCCTCAACCGGCATTGGTGGTCAGTGACTGTCTAGAACAATAATCCTCCCCAAGATTGGTGGTTAGTGGCTGGAACAAATCCCTCCCCCCAGCATTGGTAGTCAGTGGCTGGCTGGAACAATAACCACCTTCAGAATTGGTGGTCGCTTTTTGACTGCCCCTCTGTCCTTCCCCAGGATTGGTGGCTGGCTAAAACAATAAATGACCACCACCAGTATTGGTGGTTAGTGACTGACTAGAAAAGAAAAAGGGGATGGACAGCACAGGAAAAAGCAAGATATTGTGAATGAAATAAATAAAAGTGATTTAACTACTAGAAACAGATTTAAAGAATATATTTTCTTCAGTGGTCTGAAGAAGCACCTAGGACCCATGGTTGCATGAAAGAAAATCACATCTATGGCCTGCCTCAACAGCATTATTAATTATATGCCAGTTTTGAATCCCTCTAAAAATAAGGCAGATAAGATTTTATCTCCACTTCTAACCACTCTCCCTGGTCACAGAAATAGGTCATCTGCCCCACAGAAATGAGAGTTGCAGTGACACATGAAGAAGAGAGAGGTCTTTTGATGTGTGGGCTATAATGGACAGCCTGTCTTCACCTTCTCTACACTGTATGAAAGGGAAGACCAAGGCACCCAAAAAACTACCCAGATCTCTGGAGACAAGCAGAAACAGAGTTTTTGTTCATAAATTATGCAATAGTGAACGGTTTATAAACTAAATTTAAACATGATGGCAGTTTTCATAAATGCTGGCAGAAGACCATCTAGGGGTACTCTAAAATAATAAACTATGCTAAAGTATGACCAGAGCTGCTGATAAGGGGCAGCACCAATCCTCCTGTACTGGGCCCGGGCCACACACACACACACACACACACACACACACACACACACACACACACACACACACACACACACACACACAAAAGAGGTAACAGAAAGAAGTTTAGAGGGATAAAGTACTTGCCGTCAGCCTTGGTTTAAAGCAGATCAGGTTTCAGAGCCAAAAGGATGCCTTATCTCCCAAAGTTAGTTCCGATGTTAAAAGGGAGAATCTTCAATTTAACTCAACTCAGCTTAACTCAACTTCAAGCATCACAGCCTTTATCTAGGAACTCAGCAGGGTGTCTCCCTGAAGCAGAGAACCATTCGACTCATTTGGGCGAGTGTGGCAGGCGGAGACCCAAGCTATGACCAAAAATCCCTTGTAGCTTATATTATGGTTCATAACTTACCCTGGATACATATAACATTCTATCCACGAGTAGATTAATACGCAGAATCTTCTGCTGAACGTCTACATATGAAATATGAGATACCTACTGGGATGGTTAAGGAGATATTATTTTCTGCTCTCCTGTTGATCTCAGCTAGGGGATGTAATATAACAAACAATTTGTATTAAAGTGAGCCGTCCGAATATATGCTCCTTGTTTATGTAGTTATGTCCTATTTGAAGATATAAAATATGGAAAAGTGAGTTTTTAAATGTACGTCTGTTTTTACAACTACCTGGAATGTCTTTGAGGCTCCGTGAGGGCTTGGTTTATGGTTTTATGATCCCTTCTCCAGCAAGAGTCTTGCAGACATAGGGGCACCAGCTAGTGGGAGTTTATAGCCATGACTCCCTCCCAATGAGTTTGCTGCCTGTGATCTCTGTCAAACAGACCACATGTCACTCAACAGAGAGGGAGGGGGGATATCGGAGGAATCGGATTTGGGAGAGATACAAAATGGAGGGGTTTGGAGCAAAATGGAAGACCGCGTCCATCTCTGTGTGCATGATTGCTACACACACTAGCTCCTAGAAGCAAATATCAGCATATTGTTTTCTGCTCCTAGACGCTAAATAGTGTTATCCATATAAACTACTTTAGGGTATTTTGAGCTACAGAGTCTATGTTTTATCTTTGGCATCCTCTATGATCATTGTTCGTACTGCCAAAAACCTTGTATGCATTTCCTTCTACATGTGTCAGGGATCGCTGGTCCCGGCGCAGGCGCAGTGCGCCGCCTCGCACGGGAATGCGGGCACTAGGTCCGGGCCGACCGCGGCGGCGAGCTCGCTCATGCGCACTGAGTGACGCGGGTGCGCGCCGGGCACCAATGACAGCGCAGGGCGCAGTATTTAAATCGCCCTGAGCTGTCATTGAGTGCCGTTCGGTCTATACCTGTTCCTGAGTTACCTGATTACTGTGAGTACTTACCTGGATTGTCTTCTCCTGCTGTCTTCTCCTGCCCTGACCTTTGGCTTGCCTGACCTCTCTCCTGGATGCCCCCCGTTTATTCTGATCTACTGTTGCTGACCTGGCGTGTGACCCGACTATTCTCTGCCCGCTGTTTTGTACCTCGCAGACCCCACGGCTCCCGACCCAGCTTGTTTGACCCTGCACCTGCTCAGCCATCCATCCATCCCGTCGGGAACTCCCGACCTCCTCACACATCCTCCTCACACCTCCTCTGCGGGAGCCCTCGGCGGATACCTCTACCAGCGGTGGGTGTGCCCAGTAGTCGCGACCTGGTCTCTGAGCGCTCCAAGTCCATCCCCACCATCAGGGGCCCTGGTGAACAAGTGCTCTGGGACTTAGACTCCGCGCTCTGGAAGCACCTAACCGGTGGATTGCTAGAGGTACCGCTGGGCGGTCCCTTACAACATGTTTCACCACATGGCTTCTTAAAGAAATTATGTAAAATATCTAAAAAAAAATCCCAAACACAACACACATTTTGTACGCAAGGACAAACAATCCACCCATATACCAGTCATTCGATCAACAAACCAGTCCACATCAGAGGAGCGTCTCTAAAGATGGAAACAAACTTCACCATAAGCCTACCTGGAGTTGGGGTAGTCTGTGGACCACCGCAGAGGGTGTATGTCAGCAAAAAAGTAAAATCCTATAAAACATGAATATACATTCCTTTATTGTTAATCGCTATACACAATAGAAGTACATATTCCCTCACCTTTTGTAAGTTTAGTACTTCCAATTATTTAGTAATTACAATTAAGTGAGGGAATATGTACTCCTATTGTGTATAGTGACTTAAAAACATAAAAACACTATTGACTTGGAGCTGAATTTTTAAGGTGCTTTACCCATTGACCAGAACATAAACAGTTAAAATACCACAAAGCTGAACCAATGCATCTATATAGGCAGAGATAATACCTATGCAGATGCATCGGTTCAGCTTTGTGACATTTGCAGTGGTATTTTAACGGTTTATGTTCTGGTCAATGGGTAAAGCACCTTAAAAATCCAGCTCCAAGTCAATAGTGTTTTTATGTTCAAATCTTTAAAGGATGTGGTGCAGTTATATTAGTTTCCTTTCTTCTGCATAGATATTTGAATAGGAGAATCAGCTGTGACTTTTTGGCCACATAAGTTTTGATAACAAGCACTGTCAACTGTTGGGTGACCTTTTTAATGCACATACCGACTCATTTGAAAGTGCATTCTGTGATTGTTAATCAATTTCTATCTTATGGAAAAAAGCGAGTGAACAGCCAACACTGGAAAGTGAAGCAGAAGATTGCAATGGGTTACAGTGCGTTGTCCATCAAGAACCTCCACTGTCTGATTTTGTCAAAATAGCAAATTTTAATTGATAGGATTAACAGTTCCATTTAATATTTTTTACCTTTTGACTGAATTTGTGCTTTAAAAAAAGAAAATATTAGATCAGGGTGCAAATTTCAAAATGCCACAGCGATCACCAGTCACCTTGTTTTCCTGGCAGTTTAAAACTGGTTACCAAAATCAACACATCATAATTGCACACAGCAATTTGTATGAAAATAAAATCTGTGAACCTAATGCAGCAAGCTATTCAGGTAGGGGAATATTAAATATACTGTGAAACGGTCTGCCAAAAAGGTACAATCCCAAAACAATGTCATCTGTGCAGGGAAAAGTTCAGTAGATAACAAGGACCATAAGTTAGATACTTTTCTGGTTGAACACTTGTGCTAGGTACGTGTGTACGTGTGCGTGTGTGTGTACACTTCTTGCCCAAAGTAGGACAGCCCTCCAAATCATTGGATTCAGGTGTTCCAATCACCTCCATGGTCACAGGTGTATAAAATCAAGCACCTAGGCATGCAGGCTGCTTCTACAAATATTTCTGAAAGAATGGGTCGCTCTCAGGAGCTCAGTGAATTCAAGCATGGTACCGTGATAGGTTGCCACCTGTGCAATAAGTCCATCTGTGAAATTTTCTTGCTACTAAATATTACATGGTCAACTGTTAGTGGTATAATAACAAAGAGGAAGCAACTGGGAACAACAGCAACTCAGCCACGAAGTGGTAGGTAACGTAAAATGACAGAGCGGGGTCAATGCATACTGAAGCTCACAGTGCACAGAAGTCGCCAACTGTCTACAGAGGCAATAGGCAAAGACCTCCAAACTTCATGTGGTCGTCAGATTAGCACAACAGTGCAAAGAGCTTCATGGAATGGGTTTTCAGGGCCGAGCAGCTGCATCCAAGCCTTACATCACCAAGTGCAATGCGTCAGATGCAATGGTGTAAAGCACGCCGCCACTGAACTCTAGAGCAGTGGAGACGTGTTCTCTGGAGTGACCAATTGCTCTTTGCTGTCTGGCAATCCGATGGACGTGTCGGGGTTTGGCGGTTGCCAGGAGAACAGTACTTGCCTGACTGCATTGTTCCAAGTGTAAAGTTTGGTGGAGGGGGGATTATAGTGTGTTTTTTTTTTTTGTTTTTTTTTTTTTTTTTTTTAGGGGTTGGATTGGCCCCTTAGTTCCAGTGATGGAAACTCTTAAAAAAGGAGAAGTTCACCTTTTACGGGCAGAATTTCACTTTTCACAATAAATAGCATTTTCGATTGCATTTCTGGTCCAACCATCCCAATGCGCTTTTCTCTCACTTACCTCACCCACAGGACGTTTAATTTTTTTTGTCAGTTTGTGAGATTTTGAATGGATTTTCAGCTTGCATAATTTCCTGTAGATTGTCTCCCAGAAGCCTTCACTTCCTTGTTGCATCACAGAGGGTGTGATAGGGGCTGGACCACACACCTCCCTTATTACAATATTACCTTTCAGCCATCGACTATGTAGAACAAGGGCCTGTCTGATTTGACACAAAACTGAATGGATTGTACAGGTGTGTCCTATTGCATAGTTCTAGTAAATCTAAACACAAATTGTACAGATTGTAAAGTGTATGGCCATCTTTGTACAAATACATACAGTGCCTTGAAAAAGTATTCATACCCCTTGAAATGTTCCACATTTTGTTACAGCCAAAAACAAATGTATTTTATTGGGATTTCATGTGATAGACCAACACAAAGTGGCACATAAATGTGAATTGGAAGGAACATGATAAACGGTTTCAAATTTATTTTTACAAATAAATAGCTGAATAGTGTGGCGCACATTTGTATTCAGCCCCCTTTACTCTGATACCCCTAACTAAAATCTAGTGGAACCAATTGCCTTCAGAAGTCACCTAATTAGTAAATAGAGTCCACCTGTGTGTAACTTAATCTCAGTATAAATACAGCTGTGCTGTGAAGCCCTCAGAGGTTTGTTAGAGAACATTAGTGAACAAACAGCATCATGAAGGCCAAGGAACACACCAGACAGGTCTGGGATGAAGTTGTGGAGTTCAAAGCAGGGTTAGGTTATAAAAAAAAAAAAAAAAAAAATATTCTCAAGCTTTGAACATCTCACTGTTCAATCCATCATCCAAAAATGGAAAGAGTATGGCACAACTGCAATCCTACCAAGTCATGGCTGTCCACCTAAACGGAAAGGCCAGGCAAGGAAAGCAATAATCAGAGAAGCAGCCAAAAAGCCCATGGTAACTCTGGAGGAGCTGCAGAGATCGACAGCTCCACAAATCGGTCCTTTATGGAAGAGTGGCAAGAAAAAAAAAGCCATTGTTGAAAGAAAGCCATAAGAAGTCCCGTTTGCAGTTTGCAAAAAGCCATGTGGGGGACACAGCAAACATGTGGAAGAAGGTGCTCTGGTCAGATGAGACCAAAATTGAACTATTTGGCCTAAAAGCAAAAACACTATGTATGGCGGAAAACTAATACTGCACATCACCCTGAACACACCATGGATGCTTTTCTTCAGCAGGGACAGGGAAGCTGGTCAGAGTTGATGGGAAGACGGATGCAGCCAAATACAGGGCAATCACAGAAGAAAACCTGTTAGAGTGCAAAAGACTTGAGACCGGGGCAGAGGTTCACCTTCCAGCAGGACAACGACCCTAAACATACAGCCAGAGCTACAATGGAAAGGTTTAGATCAAAGCATATTCATGTGTTAGAATGGCCCAGTCAAAGTCAAGACCTAAATCCAATTGAGAATCTGTTGCAGGACTTGATAATTGCTGTTCAGACGCTCTCCAATCTGACAGAGTTTGAGCTATTTTGCAAAGAAGAATGGGCAAAAATGTTACTCTAGATGTGCAAAGGTGGTAGAGACATACCCAAAAAGACTTACAGTTGTAATTGCAGTGAAAGGTGGTGCTGACTTCATTTTCCAGCAGGACTTGGCACCTGCCCACACTGCCAAGAGCACCAAAACCTGGTTCAATGACCGTGGGATTACTGTGCTTGATTGGCCAGCAAACTCGCCTGACCTGAACCCCATAGAGAATCTATGGGGCATTGCCAAGAGAAAGATGAGTGACATGAGAACGAACAATGCAGAAGAGCTGAACGCCGCTATTGAAGCATCCTGGTCTTCCATAACACCTCAGCAGTGCCACAGGCTGATAGCTTCCATGCCACGCCGCATTGAGGCAGTAATTGCTGCAAAAAGGGGCCCAAACCAAGTACTGAGTACATATGCATGCTTATACTTTTCAGAGGTCCGATATTGTTCTATGTACAATCCTGGTTTTATTGATTGCATGTAATATTCTAATTTTCTGAGATTGTGGATTTGGGGTTTTCATGAGCTGTTAGCCATAATCATCACAATTATGACAAATCACGGCTTGAACTATCTTGCTTTGCATGTAATGAGTCTATCTCATATACTAGTTTCACCTTTTAAGTTGCATTACTGAAATAAATGAACTTTTGCACGATATTCTAATTTTTCGAGTTTCACCTGTATGCTCCACTTTGTGTTGGTCTATCACATAAAATCCCAATAAAATACATTTATGTTTTTGGTTGTAACACAACAAAATGTGAAAAATGTCAAGGGGTATGAATACTTTTTCATGGAACTGTAGGAGGGAATGGACGGAGACACTCAGCTGTCAGGCCCCATTCACATCTCCACGTAGTGAAGACTCACGTTCTTGCATGTGTTTGTTTTGGGCGTTTTGGAGCGGTTTCACTCGTCACACATAGGGCAGCCCATTCACTTGAACGGGCTGCCATACATGCAACAATCGCCCAAGAAATGCTCCAGAACTTATTTTTTGGAGAGGAGCATGGTGTGTACCGCAGTTTTTGGTGTGTTTCCCACACGTGGGTTGCCTTTAACATGTAATGGCAACACAAGCATGATGCACATTTGCAGCAAGTTTCTGAACCGCATGGCAAAGCGTGCATTTTCTGTTCAGATTGCCATGTATTCGGAAACACACAGATGTGAATAGAGCCTCATTGTTCTACGTAAAGCACCAATTTCACTTTCAGGACCCATTCACACCTAGAGGAAGCGTAGAGGTGTGTGCTAAATGTGGAAAAGGCTCATAGGACATTTTGGCGTGATGAGAGTTGCACATTTTGCTGCATTTGTCACACATTTTCTCATGTGGCAAAAAGTATGCTTGTTTCTGTGTTTGGTGTTCTATTAACAATTAATTACACTGAAAGCACAACTAGGTAATTTTAGGTGTATAAAAGGTGGCCATACACTATACAATCTGATTGTATAATCTGTTTGATCTTCTTTAGATTTACCAAAACTATGTAAATCGGAGGACACAGCATCTAACCAAACACTTGGCCTGAGCTCGTCTGTAGAGACACTGGGGTAGTCAGGCAAATGCATGTGGGGAGATATCCCCATGGGCATTTGCCTGTGAAAAATAGTTGAAGGGTGAAGGGTGGTGTACTAATGAGGTCAGTGCAGGATGTGTGTGCTAATGAGATCAGCTGGTAATCTGCTTTCAGGGTCCATTGTATTCTTATATTTGTAATTGTAGGCATGACAGTCCCATTCAGGGGCGGACTGACCATTTGGAAACTCGGGCACTGCCCGAGGGCCTGGGGTCAGTAGGGGGCCCCATGAGATGCCCCTTGTACCTTTTTCATAGGCTTGTTTGGGCAAGGACACAGGGGCCCCATGACCCCTATTGCCCAGGGGCCCCATGAGTTGTCAGTCCACCCCTGGTCCCATTGCACCACATGGATTGGAATAGTGCTGAAGAGTCCCTAGCGGGTGCTAGACAAGGCAGTGTTAACAGGTTTCTTTTGTCTCAGGTTTTATAAATCATACCAAAATATATGTATTTGATTTATAAAGAATTTCAGGTAGGTATGCATTTCTTACAAGCAGTACCAGAGCTTGTCCTCACTGACATCTGTGGCTTCAGGCACTGTGGAGCAATTAATCCTTAAAGTTCATAACACTCTTCTTGGTTGTAGTCCATTTTGTAGCAACTTTATCTTATGCCGTTCTCGCTCTCAGCAGTAACTCTGCAGCCTTCCACTATAAACACTGCAGCTGATTACATTAGAATCTTGAAAGGCTACCAAGTCACTGCTGGAAGAGAGAATGTTATAAAGCTGTGGAGTGGAGTAAAGCTGCTGAGAACGCAGCTATGCTGCTATTAAGAGTGCCTTAGTTATTAAATTTGAGGATGATGTACTCCATAGAACCTACAACTTTTTTTTTTTTTTTTACTTTTAATTAATTTTATTCCTCCCACTTACACAAATGCCTAAAACTGTTATTCTATTTTTTATGATTTTACTTTTGCTTTTTGTGCTGCAAAGCAGCACTCCCAGTTTCTGGCCTAGGCTGGGCCAGAAACATCACAGCTATCCCAGGATATGTGATGCATGTGCGCATGCATGGAGGATCTGTGCATATGCAAACACCAATGGGCGGTATAGTGGCAATTTGCCAGAAGCTGGCAGTGTTTGTGCACACACAGAAATCCCACTATCTGTGAAAATTCACCCCCCCTTCCCAGTCTCTGCCCGGTCCAAGATACCTGGAACACAACGGTGCCGCAGAAGTGGAAGGCATTCATTTAGAGGTTTAGTTCAGCTTTAAAAGCTACATTCCATGAATATCCCAACATGACAACGCCTGCAGATATACCCAACATACCAAGGAGATACTTGCAAGTTTGCAGACAAAGCAGATGCCAAGGAAGGCTACAAAATCAAAACCCATAGGACATCAATGGGATATTGGCATAAAATCTATTAGATGCCAGGAGTAGGCTGCATGACAACCATAAGCCAGTAAGACAAGGAATCATTGTCAGCCAATAAAAAACAAACATTTAAGCCATGCCTCAAAGCTCAAATCCAAGGAAAATGTTGACACAACCGTAAAAACCACAGTAATTTGAAGAAAATAATTAAATTGGCCATAGACATTACTATATAAAGTCAGATATCCATACACAAATTGTCAGTCTCACAATCTTCTTGCTCAAGTCACAAAACTGTAAAAGGAGGGGACATCTGTCCCCAGTAGCCATTAGTCATTTACAATAAAATAGAATCAGTGAGCGCTTTTAAAAACTAGCAGCTATAGCACATAAAGGTAACCAAGAAAAAACCTCATAAAGACTGATAATAAAGTGCAGAGCTAAATTAATTAATAAGATATCTCAAATAAAAAAATGATGTGACAGTTCGTGGTAAAGTGCTTGATACAGGGGTTGATGGTGACTTCAAACTTCAGTGGCGTGCCAAGAAGATATAGTAAAAATACGCACTCAAAAGATGCGCATCTTTAAATACGCATGTAAAGTGATATAACCAGAGGTCCCCCTCTCAGGATGGGATGGATGGGTTGTGCAGTTTATGGACTATCCTCCCTCTGGGTGGTACACAGCTATACAGATGTCTCCCTTGGTGGGTGTAGATAGGATCCAGACAGAGGCCTCCTTAACCGCCTCCCGCCCGCCATATAGTAAAATGACGGACGCAAGGCGGTTCTCTCGTTCTGGGAGGATGTCATATGACGTCCTCCCATTCTCACCGTGCATGCGATCGGCGGTGCGCTTTGTCCACAGCTTGGTCATGTGATCAGCTGTGTCCAATCACAGCTGATCACATGTAAACAGGGAAATGCTGGTTATCGGCATTTCTCTCCTCACGAGCGGTCATGCTGACAGCTCTGAGGAGAGGAGAGCCGGTAATCGGCATTCCTCGGAGGGGACATGTACACAGATCATCAGGGCACGGATGATCAGTGTACCCTGATGATCAGTGTAGCCCCAGCAGTGCCACCTGTCAGTGTCCATCAGTGCCATGTGTCAGTGCCCATCAGTGCCACATCAATGCCACATATCAGTGCCTACCAGTGCACATCAATGCCACATATTAGTGCCCATCTGAGCTGCTTTTCAGTGCCACCTAACAGTGCCAGTTAGTGCCACCTAACAGTGCCGCCTATGATTGCTGCCTTTCAGTGCCCTTCAGTGATGTCTGTCAATGCCCATCAGTGCCACCTACCGGTGCCTCATCAGTGCAACCTATCAGTATCCATCAGTGCAGCCTATTAGTGCCCATCACTACAGCCTCATTAGCGCACATCAGTGAAGGAGAAAAAGCACTTATCTACAAAATTTTATAACAAAAACTAAGAAAAAACTTTTTTTTTTCAACATTCAGTGGTTTTTGGTTTAAGAAAAAATAAAAAACACAGAGGTGATTAAATACCACCAAAATAAAGCTCTGTCACAAAAAAAATGATAAAAAATTTCATATGGGTACAGTGTTGCATGACCGTGCAATTGTCATTCAAAGTGTGACAGCGCTGAAAGCTGGAAATTGGCCTGGGCAGGAAGGGGGTATAAGTGCCCTGTAGGCTACTGGTTGATGGATGGATGGATGCTTGTCAACCAGTAATGGAACAGCTCCCTCCTTTGGAATGGTGCCACATGTAACTCTGCCCCTGTATCATCGGGGGGGTGGCACTGTATCAAGCACTTTACCATGAACTGTCACATCATTTATTTGAGAGATCTAATTATTTTAGCGCTGCAATTTATTATCAGCCATTAGTCATTGACATACAGTAGAACTGCTCTGTTCAGGCCGGTCAAGTGCCAAGCATATTTCTAAGTCATGTATTTATTTTTATACATTATGCGGTGATGAATTAGGTTTTAAATTAATTTTAATATGATCTGATGTTTAATTCATATATTAATGTACATAGTCATATGCACATATTACCATTCAGTGTTTTAATTATGGATGTCAACTTGTTATGGGTACAGAGGTGTAAAGGTGACTGGTGAGCTGAAAATAAAGGAGAATGAGCAGGACTGGTGGTGTTCACTACACACAGGCATGTCGTGCATTGGCACAGTGTCCTGTAGTTTTGATTAGGAGCTTTAGAACTCAAAGTTACAGTGCTGATAGCTAGCAAACTTAAAAAAAATAAAAGGACACACCAACGATCAGATGCCATTCGCCGATGGTTTTCCAGCATGGTCTTTCGACAGAAGACTGTCGTTCCAAATGACCAGTGGAAACCGTATGTTAAATATGGCATCAAGGGTTATTCATAATTCAGGGTTTTCGGGATAGAAAAAAATCGGCAGTTAATGCTATTTGTTTCTTAGAACTGTTAGTTACAGTTCTAAAAAACAAAAAAAAAAATAAAAGTATCGGCCAGTTCACATATGTGTGGTGAATTTTATATGCATTTTAGTTGTGCTACTATTAAAAAAATGTACATTTTCAAGAAAGCACATCCAAGATGCTGCAAACTGGATTTTTTTTTTCCTAACTTTCCACACCTGAAAAGGTGTCTAAAATGCACAGGTGTGAACAGGGCCCTAAATGATGCTATAAATATATCTGATTTATATATTGTCACAATTACTTATTACATTCAATTAGATAAAAAAAAAAAAGTGTAAAATATTTGATGAAAGCTGTGAGAATCTTGCATGAAGACAAATTATAAATAGACCCCTTTAAAGAACAACTGGACTTTTTTGGGGGGAACAATAAAAAGCAAAAAACAAACATTCAACTCTGGGTGATCTATGTACATTGTAAGGATTTTAATAAACTTTGTTGCAGATTTTGTTATTCTGCAGAAACAGCTGTTTGTTTGTGTCCCTGTCCTTAGTGAATCTGTATGGGAGTGGCTTCAAAGTTATCAATCAGCTGCTGCATCTGCAGGGCTCTAAATGAGAAATTGGCAAGGTCGGCATCCCCTTATGCAGGCCATAAAAAGAGTCAAGTACCAAAAGAATTTTCCTTTGAATTTCGCACCATTAGTAAGCCGCAGCATTGGCCAATTTTCGCGTGGCCATCAAGTTTCAAGAGTGATCAGGCTTGTTGGAAATATTTTGAAAAATGAACGAATTTCTAATCAAAATTATGGGAGAATTGTGAAAGATCTAAATCAAAAATAAATAAAATATGCATGAGCTGTGACCTGGAAATAAGAAGATTTTCAGCCACGAAAATTATTTCCTGTAGCAACATGAAGCGAAATTGAAGACTTGGTTGGTCGAATTTCAAAATCAATGGTGACACCATCAGACTACAAAAATGCACAAAATTTCCAATTTTCTAAAGAAAATTTGGTTCAGAATTTGGCTCATGTATTTCCTGCTTAGATGTGATTTCCATTTGGGAGTATCTCAAACGTGTTTTTTTTTTTTGTTTTTTTTTTTTGAGCAGGGGATACCAAATATTTGAGTTGTATCTTAGTGCACACATCTGGAAAAATCAGTGAGCCAATCACTCAAGCAGGAAATGACATTTTCAGGGGGTGTTCTGTACACAGATCGCCTCCAGATAGACATATTGCATTTTACAGAAAATTACAGTGCTGCAGATTGAAAAACGAAAAGGTAATTTTTAATAGCATTCAATTACAATATGACCTGAGTTGCAATAGTGTAATATTTATTTTTTGCCAATTTTTCCCATAAAAGTGGAGTTGCCCTTTAAGTTTTTGTACATCAAAATCTTTTTTCATTGCACATACGGGCTATAGCGATAGGTTAAGATTACATATTCAGTTTTTTTCTTAAACACATACTTCTATGTTATTCATTTTTGTTTTGCTTAGAAAGCTTGGTCAGGATGTTGCATAATATTTTGCTCTCTTGTAACATTATGACAGTTTAAATGCCAATAAACTGCAGCAAGCAAAACGATGAAAATGAAATACATAAAATTTAAACAGTGAAGCATTTCTCAAGGTTGGCAAAATATGCACTAGATGAGATATTTTAGAAGACCCCTTGATAGTTCTAATGTCTCAAATTGCAAGCCATTTATAAACAATTCAATAACTCTAGATTATATTGGCCAGCAAGAGTCACCTTTATATGTCCAGGGTTCAGTCGGAACCTGATATATAAATGGCAAGGTCTATCAACAAAAGTCCCTTTTTTCACTGGCAAAGAAATAAGCGACGCATGAACATTATACAGAGCTCTGTGCAAAACAATGATCACATAAAAGTTAAATAGGAACATTTCCTCCAATAAGAACTAACCTTAGGTAGAAGGTCACTTGATGTGCTTTATGCTTTCATATTTGCACAAGCGGAGATACCACTATAGCTGAAAGGCCCTTAAATTATGTATCAAAATGATTCTGGCTGCACTTCAGATTGATGCAGTTTTAGACAGCCTCTAAAAACACAAAGGATTTGATTAACAAAAACAAGCAAAATCTGGTGCAGCTGTGCATGGTAGCCAATCAGCTTCGATTGCTGCATTCACATTTGAGCGTTTTGTAGCTGGAAGCACCAAAAAAGCTCAAACTTAAAAAAATTCAATTGTTCGCTATAGTGCCTGTTCACACCTGACCATGCGAACAGGTACCATAGAGAACGATTTTATTTATTTTTAAAGTTTGAGCATTTTTTGAGCTTCAAGCTACAAAACGCTCAACATAAATGCAGGCTAACTTCATATTGTTCAATTAG
This sequence comes from Staurois parvus, assembly GCF_062004578.1. Taxonomy (NCBI): domain Eukaryota; kingdom Metazoa; phylum Chordata; class Amphibia; order Anura; family Ranidae; genus Staurois; species Staurois parvus. The sequence continues at coordinate 30,535,332 of NW_028317821.1, forward strand.
GCTTTGGCAATAAAACCTGGAAGCCGATTGGTGTCTCTGCACAGCTGCACCAGATTTTGCACTCTCTGGTTTTAGTAAATCAGCCTGACTATACTTGTTTATTAGCGATAATGGGAAAACATACATCAAAGATTAAATAGCATAAAAAGGTATTTTAAATATTTAGAAACAAAAAATAAAACATCTGGGCATGTGCTACCTACAGGAACAACCCAAATTCCAGCTTTAATTTCTTTCAAAATCTGGTTTTGATAGGCATCTTTTCCTTTTATCAACTGATCTAGATTATTTGAATTATCGTGAAACACCTATTGCCAGCATCTACCCATCTTACCTACTTCAGATTCATCAAGGCTCATTAACCGCTTTAAACGCCGCCCTATAGTAGAACTAGAGGTTGTGTAGCCCTGCCGCTACAATTTTGTGTAGCGGCAGGGCTACACAAAATCATAAAATATTATATATAATATTTTTCTCCCTGCATTTCCAGGTAGGGGGGCACACACATGCCACCCTACCAATGTCGCCATTGGCGGTTAGGGAAGTCAATCACCGGGTAACAGCCGGAGATTCCCCACCGGCACCCGGCGATCACCGAGTAGAACTGACAGGGGGGAGACCTGTCTGTAAACAATACAGGTCTCTCTCTTGCCAGCAACGACATGCTGCTGTGTATTTCTCTGCACAGCAGAGAAATACACAGCAGCATGTCTCCCTAGTAAAACAGCATACAGTTAACCCTTTGATCGCCCCAGATATTAACCCCTTCCTGCCCAGTGTCATTAGTACAGAGTCCGTGCTTTTCATTAGCACTGATCACTGTATTAGTGTCATTGGGATGTCAATGGCGGTTACTCAGTTCCCACCCAGTGTCAGAATGCCCGCCGCAGTACAGCTATAAGTTGATGATCGCCGCCATTACTAGTATAAAAAAAATTAAACATTCCAGTATATACACACCACCATTTGTAGACGCTATAACTTTCACATAAACCAATTAATTTAAATATATTGGGGTAGCTTTTTTTTTTTTTTTTAGCAAAGACATGTATCAGAATACATTTTGGCATAATTTTATGAAGAAATTTGATTTTTGAATTTTTTTTTTTCTGGATAGGTTTTCTAGCAAAAAGTCAAAAGAAAAATATTCTTCAAAATGGTCAGCTTTTTTTTTGTTTGTAGCACAAAAACAATCACAGGTGATCAAATACCACCAAAAGAAAGCTATTTTTTTGGGAGAAAAAAAAAAGACAAATTTCGTTTATGTGCAGCATTGCATGACCGCGCAATTGGCAGTTAATCTTTACTCACTTCTAGTCTAAGAGGAAAAAAGGCAAATGTCTCATGGGACACCACGATTTCCCCTCTAACAAACTGCTAATGTCACCTTGCTATAAAAACAAGCCTGTACAGAATACAGTCTGCAAGCTTAATATGGCCCACCAATGACTAACGGTTACTATGCAACATGATGCCAATAGCTTCTTAGGGGGAAAAAAAAAAAGTGGAGTCCAAGCAAGCATTTCAAACTAACAACATTGCAATTGAAAAGTTGGCAAAAGATCATGTGACTAGCAGAACCCAAACTACAAAATAGAGCTAACTAGTGCTTTCTTTTGGTGCTTGCTAGACAGAAAATAATTGTTATTTTGTATTGAGGAAAGACCATTTTTGTTTGACAAAAGATTCACAGATTCAGACACAAGATTTACTGTAGATTTTGATCCTGGGGACATTGTTCAATATGCACATGGAAAGAGTATGCATTATTTATTAGTTCTTAATGTTAGCATATTAATATCCCGGGAGGCAGAAGCACCGTATAACCCAGTATAAATTAAATATCTGTTGAAAATTATAACACCAAAAACCACATGCAGATGACTTTTAGCGTAGCTGACATAAAAACCAAAAAAAAAAAACACTCCAAAAACCCTGAATAGCTGATTTTACATTTAAGCTATTCTTACTAAACAAGAGCTGGATGTGGAGCCAGCTGCAGACTCGCCGTGGAATGGACAGAGGACAACATGTGCACGCCTTTGTTCAGGATCAGCCAGTGACAAAGGAAACAAAAATTGTACTCACACAAAAGCTCTGTTATGACAGATCAGACACATCTGACATGCGCAGGAGAAAGGCAGCTTTGTCCAAAGTGACAAGACAACA